>NC_090930.1:1007133585-1008383585 GCF_040938575.1 Ambystoma mexicanum
GCTCCACAACCTCCACGGACCCTGCAGGCAGCCCACACCACGGGGGACTATCCTGCACCCCTGCTCATGTCCCGCAGGCAGCCCATCCACCATGGGCATGCCCCCCAGCCAACCCACATGTCACCTTGCACTACTGATCAACAATGCATGTCTCCCACCACCCCCACCCCCCAGCAGTGCAGGGGCAGCCTCCACCAGGCCCCCACTCATGTCTCCCACCACCCCCACCCCCCAGCCACCAGGGGCACCCTCCACCAGGCCCCCACTCATGTCTCCCACCACCCCCACCCCCCAGCCACCAGGGGCACCCTCCACCAGGCCCCCACTCATGTCTCCCACCACCCCCACCCCCCAGCCACCAGGGGCAGCCTCCACCAGGCCCCCAATCATGTCTCCCACCACCCCCACTCCCCAGCAGTGTATGGGCACCCTCCACCAGGCCCCCACTCATGTCTCCCACCACACCCACCCCCAAGCAGTGCAGGGGCACCCTCCACCAGGCCCCCACTCATGTCCCCCTGCACCCCCACCCCCCAGCAGTGCATGGGCACCCTCCACCAGGCCCCCACTCATGTCTCCCACCACCCCACCCCCAAGCAGTGCAGGGGCACCCTCCACCAGGCCCCCACACATGTCTCCCACCACCCCACCCCCAAGCAGTGCAGGGGCACACTCCACCAGGCCCCCACTCATGTCTCCCACCACCCCCACCCCCCAGCCACCAGGGGCAGCCTCCACCAGGCCCCCACTCATGTCTCCCACCACCCCCACCCCCCAGCCACCAGGGGCAGCCTCCACCAGGCCCCCAATCATGTCTCCCACCACCCCCACCCCCCAGCCACCAGGGGCATCCTCCACCAGGCCCCCAATCATGTCTCCCACCACCCCCACCCCCCAGCAGTGCATGGGCACCCTCCACCAGGCCCCCACTCATGTCTCCCACCACCCCCACCCCCAAGCAGTGCAGGGGCACCCTCCACCAGGTCCCCACTCATGTCCCCCTGCACCCCCACCCCCCAGCAGTGCATGGGCACCCTCCACCAGGCCCCCACTCATGTCTCCCACCACCCCACCCCCAAGCAGTGCAGGGGCACCCTCCACCAGGCCCCCACACATGTCTCCCACCACCCCACCCCCAAGCAGTGCAGGGGCACACTCCACCAGGCCCCCACTCATGTATCCCACCACCCCCACCCCCCAGCCACCAGGGGCAGCCTCCACCAGGCCCCCACTCATGTCTCCCACCACCCCCACCCCCCAGCCACCAGGGGCAGCCTCCACCAGGCCCCCACTCATGTCTCCCACCACCCCCACCCCACAGCCACCAGGGGCATCCTCCACCAGGCCCCCAATCATGTCTCCCAACACCCCCACCCCCCAGCAGTGCATGGGCACCCTCCACCAGGCCCCCACTCATGTCTCCCACCACCCCCACCCCCAAGCAGTGCAGGGGCACCCTCCACCAGGCCCCCACTCATGTCCCCCTGCACCCCCACCCCCCAGCAGTGCATGGGCACCCTCCACCAGGCCCCCACTCATGTCTCCCACCACCCCCACCCCCACGCAGTGCAGGGGCAGCCTCCACCAGGCCCCTACTCATGTCTCCCACCACCCCCACCCCCCAGCCACCAGGGGCAGCCTCCACCAGGCCCCCACTCATGTCCCCCTGCACCCCCACCCCCCAGCATCCAGGGTCACCCTCCACCAGGCCCCCACTCATGTCTCCCACCACCCCCACCCCCCAGCCACCAGGGGCATCCTCCACCAGGCCCCCAATCATGTCTCCCACCACCCCCACCCCCCAGCAGTGCATGGGCACCCTCCACCAGGCCCCCACTCATGTCTCCCACCACCCCCACCCCCAAGCAGTGCAGGGGCACCCTCCACCAGGCCCCCACTCATGTCCCCCTGCACCCCCACCCCCCAGCAGTGCATGGGCACCCTCCACCAGGCCCCCACTCATGTCTCCCACCACCCCCACCCCCAAGCAGTGCAGGGGCACCCTCCACCAGGCCCCCACTCATGTCCCCCTGCACCCCCACCCCCCAGCAGTGCATGGGCACCCTCCACCAGGCCCCCACTCATGTCTCCCACCACCCCACCCCCAAGCAGTGCAGGGCCACTCTCCACCAGGCCCCCACACATGTCTCCCACCACCCCACCCCCAAGCAGTGCAGGGGCACACTCCACCAGGCCCCCACTCATGTCTCCCACCACCCCACCCCCCAGCCACCAGGGGCAGCCTCCACCAGGCCCCCACTCATGTCTCCCACCACCCCCACCCCCCAGCCACCAGGGGCAGCCTCCACCAGGCCCCCAATCATGTCTCCCACCACCCCCACCCCCCAGCAGTGCATGGGCACCCTCCACCAGGCCCCCACTCATGTCTCCCACCACCCCCACCACCAAGCAGTGCAGGGGCACCCTCCACCAGGCCCCCACTCATGTCCCCCTGCACCCCCACCCCCCAGCAGTGCATGGGCACCCTCCACCAGGTCCCCACTCATGTCTCCCACCACCCCCACCCCCCAGCCACCATGGGCAGCCCCCACCAGGCCCCCACTCATGTCCCCCTGCACCCCCACCCCCCAGCAGTGCATGGGCACCCTCCACCAGGCCCCCACTCATGTCTCCCACCACCCCCACCCCCAAGCAGTGCAGGGGCACCCTCCACCAGGCCCCCACTCATGTCCCCCTGCACCCCCACCCCCCAGCAGTGCATGGGCACCCTCCACCAGGCCCCCACTCATGTCTCCCACCACCCCCACCCCCAAGCAGTGCAGGGGCAGCCTCCACCAGGCCCCTACTCATGTCTCCCACCACCCCCAGCCACCAGGGGCAGCCTCCACCAGGCCCCCACTCATGTCCCCCTGCAACCCCACCCCCCAGCATCCAGGGTCACCCTCCACCAGGCCCCCACTCATGTCTCCCACCACCCCCACCCCCCAGCCACCAGGGGCATCCTCCACCAGGCCCCCAATCATGTCTCCCACCACCCCCACCCCCCAGCAGTGCATGGGCACCCTCCACCAGGCCCCCACTCATGTCTCCCACCACCCCCACCCCCAAGCAGTGCAGGGGCACCCTCCACCAGGCCCCCACTCATGTCCCCCTGCACCCCCACCCCCCAGCAGTGCATGGGCACCCTCCACCAGGCCCCCACTCATGTCTCCCACCACCCCCACCCCGAAGCAGTGCAGGGGCACCCTCCACCAGGCCCCCACTCATGTCCCCCTGTACCCCCACCCCCCAGCAGTGCATGGGCACCCTCCACCAGGCCCCCACTCATGTCTCCCACCACCCCACCCCCAAGCAGTGCAGGGCCACTCTCCACCAGGCCCCCACACATGTCTCCCACCACCCCACCCCCAAGCAGTGCAGGGGCACACTCCACCAGGCCCCCACTCATGTCTCCCACCACCCCACCCCCCAGCCACCAGGGGCAGCCTCCACCAGGCCCCCACTCATGTCTCCCACCACCCCCACCCCCCAGCCACCAGGGGCAGCCTCCACCAGGCCCCCAATCATGTCTCCCACCACCCCCACCCCCCAGCAGTGCATGGGCACCCTCCACCAGGCCCCCACTCATGTCTCCCACCACCCCCACCACCAAGCAGTGCAGGGGCACCCTCCACCAGGCCCCCACTCATGTCCCCCTGCACCCCCACCCCCCAGCAGTGCATGGGCACCCTCCACCAGGCCCCCACTCATGTCTCCCACCACCCCCACCCCCCAGCCACCATGGGCAGCCCCCACCAGGCCCCCACTCATGTCCCCCTGCACCCCCACCCCCCAGCAGTGCATGGGCACCCTCCACCAGGCCCCCACTCATGTCTCCCACCACCCCCACCCCCAAGCAGTGCAGGGGCAGCCTCCACCAGGCCCCCACTCATGTCCGCCTGCACCCCCACCCCCCAGCAGTGCATGGGCACCCTCCACCAGGCCCCCACTCATGTCTCCCACCACCCCCACCCCCAAGCAGTGCAGGGGCAGCCTCCACCAGGCCCCTACTCATGTCTCCCACCACCCCCACCCCCCAGCCACCATGGGCAGCCCCCTCCAGGCCCCCACTCATGTCCCCCTGCACCCCCACCCCCCATCAGTGCATGGGCACCCTCCACCAGGCCCCCACTCATGTCTCCCACCACCCCCACCCCCAAGCAGTGCAGGGGCAGCCTCCACCAGGCCCCCACTCATGTCCCCCTGCACCCCCACCCCCCAGCAGTGCATGGGCACCCTCCACCAGGCCCCCACTCATGTCTCCCACCACCCACACCCCCAAGCAGTGCAGGGGCAGCCTCCACCAGGCCCCTACTCATGTCTCCCACCACCCCCACCCCCCAGCCACCAGGGGCAGCCTCCACCAGGCCCCCACTCATGTCCCCCTGCACCCCCACCCCCCAGCATCCAGGGTCACCCTCCACCAGGCCCCCACTCATGTCTCCCACCACCCCCACCCCCTGCCACCAGGGGCATCCTCCACCATGCCCCCACTCATGTCTCCCACCACTCCCACCCCCCTGCCACCATGGGCATCGTCCACCAGGCCCCCACTCATGTCTCCCACCACCCCCCACCCCCCTGCCACCATGGGCAGCCCCCACCAGGTCCTCACAATCCCCAATCATGTGCGTAATGGTCAGCCTCCACAGCCAAAAAGCCCTACCAAGTAACCCATTCACCCACATGGAAATGGAAATCACATGTTACACCCACAATGTTCATGAAGCTAATGAAGCCATGTCCGTCACACACAATGGTTGCAATTGAATGGGAAAACACACAACATGACATGCATGAAACCAATGAGATGATACCACAAAGTGAAGTATGCAAACAAAATTGTATTGAAAAAAAAATAAGAATGCTAAAGAAAGAAAACAAACTACAATGTGAAAGACAAAAAATAAGCT
The DNA here is from genome assembly GCF_040938575.1 of Ambystoma mexicanum. Classification (NCBI taxonomy): domain Eukaryota; kingdom Metazoa; phylum Chordata; class Amphibia; order Caudata; family Ambystomatidae; genus Ambystoma; species Ambystoma mexicanum. Next base: position 1,007,138,499 of record NC_090930.1, read on the forward strand.
GCATGTCCGTATGAAAAAATAAAACTTGAAATCCAAATCGAAAATTTTTTTGTCCAAAGTCAAATGTAAAAAAATCTCCATGCAATAAAGAACTATGTACAAAAATAACAAGGGTCCATGAGCCCAACTGAACAAAGGAAACCTACTAAAAAACCTACCTAAAAATCAACCATATACAAAAAGTGGAGCAGTGTCCGTCGACTCCAAATCATAATACAAAAGAAAGGAAACCTAAAACTAAAGAACTATATACAAAGGCGGCGGGCAAGTCCAGCGGCTCACTCTGTGGTGTCCCGGGCCAGGGCATCATCGAACTCCTGTTCGATGTCCCGGAGGCGGTCCAGTTCCATGGCCCCGAGGGTCCGCAGGGACGACGCTGTGTCCTCCTCCAACCCCCTGCGGATTGCCTCGAGGCACTCGGCCCGCCTCAGGGCCCTCCGCATGGAGTTCTCCGCCCTGACCATTGTGAGCCGCGCCTCTTCTGCCCGCCGCCGCTCCGCACCTATGGCGTGGCCCAACCGCTGCCACACGGAAGACACTTTCTGTCCTGGGTCCCCCTGCCCTCCGGCCGATGCCTGCCCCTCCGATGTCGAAAGCCCCGAGCTGCTGCTGCTCTGCCTCTGCCCGTGCACTGCCTCCTGCTGCCTGCACATCCTCCGCCGGCTGGGGTGCACTTGTTGATGTGGCCACCCCTGCTGGACCACCGACTCCCGACTGTGGCAGGGATGCCTCCTCCACCAGCCTGGCCGCACCGTCAGAGGCAGCTCCACAGGGCACCCAGGTGACTGATGGGTGGGAAGATGGCACAGAGGACGACTGGCGCATAGGGGGTCCAGTTGAGGAGGGGGTCGGAGCAAGCCCCATCAGACAGCGGAATCCGGCCTGGGTGACCTGCCCCAGCAGGCTGACGTGGTCAACGAGCCATTCGAGATGACGTGCAGTCTCTCCATGAAAAGACTGCAGGTCACCTCGCATGGCCCGTTGACGCAACGCCACACCAGCCAGGACAGGCTCAACCCGGACCTGGATGGCCACGTCCGCAGGCAGAGGAAGGCCAGTTGACGTCAGCTCATCCCCTGCCTGAAAACGGGTCTGGACGTAGGCATCCCTGCTGGTGCAAGATGATGCAGGGACAGGATTGGGGACAGGATTGCACACAGGCACCTCCGCGGCCGCCTGTGCTGCCTCCTGTCCCTGGTCCTGCACTGCACCACTAGCACCAGTGGGATCCCCACCTCCAGACCCCGTCTCTGGTGCTTGCGCGGCCCCCTCCTCCACCAAACCCCCCACCAACCTGGATGACTCCGTGCCATCTTCCCCCGTTGGGCCCTGTGGGGTCCCAGCTGCCCCTTCTGCTGCCGAGGAGTCCAACTGCAACCTCCGCCTCTTGGACCTCCCCCCGGCAGCTGCGGCCTGGGACGCGGCACCAGACTCCTCACTCCCCGACGAGATGACAACACGGGAGGGGAGCCGGGCCTTGCGTCTCCGGCTGGCGGTCGGATCCCCGCCGCTGTGCTCCACAGCACCTTCTCCGCCCTCTTCATCAGTTGATTCTGCAGACAGGGAGAAACAAAACACAGGCATCAGGGCACTGTACAATGGACACATACACGCATGACAGTTGCACAGGAGTGGCATTGGCAAACCTCAGACATGTCATCACAATCCCCAACACACATGTCATTGCAACTGGCACACATGAGCCATACCACAGCCATATCGCAACTGCCACCACCATCCCTACACATACAACAGCATCAGCAGCCAAAGGGGAGCCAGACATCACATGCAACACAGGAAGTGCACCACACATGTACACACACCACCACACTTGCATGCATGTCCACACCTCTGCCAAGTGTCGCACTGTTCAGACGGGCATCCATGTCACATCTGCCAATCAGGCTTCCACATACCGCTGTCACATGCATCCATGTTGCATCACTTTTGCACCCTTGTCAAATACACACACATGCACATGTACACAGTGCTCATACATGCAGCCGAAAACAACATACATGCCTGACATCACGGACATGTCTACTTACATACACATTCATCCAAACATGTGTACACGCACAACTGCATTTGCCATGCAAGCCCACACACACAAGCACCATCCATGTCTCACACATTACAGCCCTCGCATGTGTCAGCCCCACGGCCCAGTACACCCCCACCCATACTCGACCCCATACAAACAGATGTGCAACCGGCACAATGGCGAATGATCACCACACGCACTGCTCACAATCAGGATGCATGTACACTCACCGCTCGACTCCAGACGGGTCTGCTTCTCTAGGACCTGGACGTGGAGCGCTAGGGATATGCGTTCCAGTACCCCCATCTGTTCTTCCGACAAGTGGCCCCGGCGCCCCTTGGCATCCGCTGCCTTCAAGAGGCGCCGGGCCTTGTTCAGGGTCCTGGACCTGAAGTCCTCCCAGCGCTTCCTGACATGTTGTAAGTCCCGGACTGCCACCCCCTCCGCGTTGATGGCAGTCACGATGTCAGTCCAGATCCGAGTCCGTCCTTCCTTGTCGGCGCGGGAACTTCCGAAGAGGGCATCATACTGCCCCAGGACTTGCTCCACCAGGACACCAACTTCGGTGGCACTGAAGCTGGTGCCCCTCTGCCTCTCTGGCCGGGGGTTGTCAGTGGTCACAGATGGTGTTTGCCCCGACATGACAACCCCAGAGGCAGGAGTGGGTGTGCAACTGGGTCCTGGGGCTGGGCCATGGAGCGATGGAATTCCAGTCGGGAGTCTTCGGTTCCAGCAGGGGTGGTCACAGCAACAGCACCCCTGGCTGATGTGCAGGCAGCAAATGGCAGTGCACGTGGGCAGCAGGCAGTCAGGCAGCAGCAGATGGCAGGTGGGAGCGTGCTCGGGGCTCTGGGGGGCAGTAGTTCGGCCTTCTGGGCAGGAGCGTGGTCTTCCGTGTGCTTACGCGTGGCCAGCTTGGTACGGAGTGATTTGGCACGTGAAAATCCTGCACGTCAGCGTGAAAACCGAGGAAAGGCCCTTAGCACGTAAGCGCGTCAGCACGCATACGCGATTCTATTGGACCAAAGGCCCTCAGCGCGTAAGCGCGTCTGTGACGTGAGCCGCACGGGTGTTTCCCACACAGCACGTGATGACAGAGCACACGTGGAAAGACTGCACGTCAGAGTCTCATCGCGTGTGATTGGTGTAAATGGCCGTACACGCAGAAGTGACAAAGCGTGTAATTGGTGGAAATGGCCGTACACCCATAAGTCACAAAGCGTGTAATTGGTGGAAATGGCCCTAGCGCGTAGACGCAGCGTAAGTGACGCTGGACGTGTGGGCCTGCATAAAAGGTACGCGTAGAACACCATTTCCTTGTACGTGCTTTTCGTGGAGAGCGAGTGGGTGAATTCTGTACTTCTTGTCGGTTCACACGCGATTTACTTCACGGCGTTTCAAGTTCGTATTCCCTGTTACCTCTGACAGATTTTTCTCCTTTAACTCTTTAACTGGTTTACCTGGGCCTGTCTCCTCAGACAGCGTACAAATCTTCTTTTGGCGGGGGTGTTGCCAACCAAACGCGCTCCTTTTACACGCTCGTTTACCAGGCAGACGGTGAGTCACACACGTATCTAACATCTGTGCTTGCCCCGTGTGTAGCCTACCCCTTCAGAGGTCATTCTAGGCTGCGTGTGACACGCATACGTTCATTCTTGTGTTACTGGGTGCCACAGCGTAGTGCAGGTTTTTCTTTCTGCACACGTGGTCTAGGAGGGGTTGCGTGCACGTCATCTCCCTTTTTTGGGGCTCCTGTGCGTAGCGTGACCCGTCATCTTTCCCCAGGGGTTACAATCAGCCTTGCAAGAGCACTAGGGTACAATTACCATCTGGTACCCAACCCCTTTGACCCCCAATTGCCCAGGACTATATTTTACTGCCACTCCCATACGCACATTAACATCAGTGCCATGGCTGGGAGGCGAGGATTCCTTAAGGGTGGCAAAGGTGGAAGAGCCACAAGTGGTGGCCGTGGTGGATCCGGTAGGGGACGTGGTCATTACTTGCAGGGTGAGCCTGTCCCCCCATGTGTGGAGGACCAGTCAATGGCACCCATAATCCCCCCCCCTCCCGTTGAGGCTGATGTGGCTGACACCATCCATGCTCAGCCCTTGTTGGACCAGCCCATTGTGGCACCAGACCTGGCTGACTCCATGGCTGACTTCCAGGTCAGCAGGCCTATGACACGTGCGCTGGTGCACGTTGATGTCACCATGCCACGTGCATCTGGGGCAGCAAGGTCATCTGCTGCACCAAGTAGGCATGGCGGGGAGGCTGCAGGGGCAGCTGCGGCTCCATCCACCCCAGCCCTCACACACCCAGCCCGGACAGTGTCGGTCCTAGTCCATGCTGCTGATATACCCCCTGACACCATCACACTAGAGCCAATGCCTGCACCAACTCCCATGCTGAGTGTGCAATCCCACACTCCTGATACAGAGTCCACCAGGGCTCCTGCCCCTAGTGTCCAGAGCGGCGTAGGACACTCAGGATCACCACCACCTTCCAAGCGGAAGAGGAAGAGTGCTCGTCCGGCACAGGCTAATGCCCCAGACACGGCTACACAGTCCGGCCCGTCCAGGAAGCCCAGCTTCACGGATGACGAACTGAATGCACTTGTCGAGTATGTGTCCGCACATGACAACGAGATGGTCATTGTTGCAGGGTCCAAGACCACACCTGCACAACGCCAGGCACACTGGCAGACCGTTGCGGACATCGTAAGTGCCCTTGGAATCGTGAGGCGCACAGCCAATGATTGCTATAAGCGCTGGAATGACCTAGAGCGCAGGGCAAAGAGTAAGCTGGCCTCAAGTCATGCCGCAACTCTAGTGACTGGAGGTGGGTCTCCAGTAGCAGACATGGAACTCACTCCACATGAGTCAGTCGCTGGGACCTACGTCACGGAGGAACAGATCCAAGGCGTGGGAGATTTGGCTGATTACGAGGCATTGTCCGGTGAGTGTGTCATCCATGTGCATGGTGTGTGTGAGGGCTTCTGTTTGTGTGCCAGGTGAGAGTGTGTGTGCCTGAGTCGTATGGGTCAGCCATGTGCTTCATGCAATACATCCAGCGCATCTGCATTTGCCCATAGTTGTATCCCTTCTGCCAACAGTAGACATCTAGCCCAACTGCACGCCAGTTGCCCTTGAAGTGTCACCTTGCCACAACATAGTTGCTAAATTTACCACTGTTCATTTAGTCAGATTTTTTACATTCCACCACTTTTACTAGGCATGTCACAGTCCTCTAGTCACATGTCTGACATGGCTATGGTAAAGTGGAGTGACTGTGTTACCTGGATATCATTTGTTCAAACATGTCCCTGTGCAATTGGACCATTTTGGACTGGCAGCTCCAGGTGAAGAATCTGACCTGTTTGAATTAGAAAAGCTATTACATGCGGGAACTGGACAGAATGAATAGGTGCTGCCCTCCTCTCCATCTTCACTCAATAGCAATGGTACATGCCATCTGTGTGATGGCATGTGTGTTTCACCTGCCAATCACAGGCCAATGTGTGATGCCACTGCCAGGCAGCATGCAGAACATTTGTTCATCTTCAATCTTGGTGTCATCAGTGTGTGCCATTTGCATGCCCTTCATACGCAGTGAGGGTGCATGCATGGGAGGGTTTTAGTCATATGGGACATGTGTCAAACAAGTACTGGTTCTCTTGCTTCTCAGCCCTCATTGTGTGCCATGGTGCTAATGCCTGTTTCCATTTCTTTGTTTTTATGTCTTTGCAGGGGAAGACGCACCTGATACTGCTGGGGTTGTGGAGATGGTGCAGACCCAGGAGGGGTCCGAGGGCCGACCAACCACCAGTGAGGGACGTGGTGTGGTGGTGGGTGAGAACCCACAAGTGCTGCAGGTCCTGCTCTCAAGGGGTGTCTCTGGCTGCACCTCCCCCGAGCTGTACTCAGGTGTTGATTCGGATGAGACCTACGTGCCGTCGCAGGTGAGTGTTCCAGGGAGGGATTCTGTTCTGTCTCACCCACCTGCACAAGGGTCAGAACCCTCAATGGGGATGTCAGTGTTGGCAGCTACGCCTTTGGTGGTTACGGATGCAGGGTCACACTCCGCGACATCTGATCCTGTTCCTGGGCCAGCAGATCAGAGGGGGAATGCAGTCCTGCAGCCTCAGGCAGTGCCGGCACAGCAAGGTGCAGTTCGCCTTGCCCCAGACAGGTGTGGTGCCCGCCGACGTGGTGGCCGTACGCCACCTGGCAATACCGCATGGGAGCAATCCATTTACGGTATGGCAACCCAACAGGCAGCATCATCCGAGATGATGGCTCAGGCCATGGATAGGGTGGCCACTTCCATTGTCCCCCCTGAAAGGCTGATGGAGCGACTAGAGCAGGCAACCGACTCCATCTGCCAGTCACACAGGGAGGACATGTTGGGGTCCAACAGGGACAGGCGGGCGGCACTGGCGACTCTGCAGGAGGCCATCTCCATTGAGTCCCAGGGCCACAGGGAAGCCCTGAGGCAGGAGCTCCTTCACCTCAGGACGACTCTTGTTGAGCTTGAGGCTTCTACACACCAAAGGACAGAACAGCAGCTGGAGCGTCTCACCCGTACGCTCTCAGCTGAGATGCAGGCAACGAGGGCGGAGGTCCGGGCATCCCGTGAGTTGTTGCATGGGGACCTCCGCACACTCATCCTCCAGAACCAGACCTACCACACCCGCATGCTTGCAGCCATGGAGGAGCAGACTAGGGCCTTGCATGGGCTGCCTCCCATAGTGCAACCACCTCCCGATGCAGCTGCACAGGGTGATAATAGCGACAGCAGTGATACTCCCACAATAGGGTAGCCGTGTGGGCCATGAGCCCATGGAGGTGTTTTTTTTTCCCAGGATCCACGCAGGTGGGTTCTGGTGTGCATCCTGTCCTCGGACCTCCTTGGTGGCCTCCCCAACCCCCCCCCCGGTACCTTCAATGGCCATTTTTTTATTTTTTTATTTTTGTTTTTATTTTTATTTTTATTTCTTTTATTCACAATTTTTTGGGGACGATTTGTTGGCTTCCGTGGTTCCTGTGGGCATACGCTGCATTGTGGCTGGGCACATGCAGGCTTGTAATGTATTTGGTTCAGATGCTTGGGTTTGAGTCACACACACCCCTCCTGCTTCCCGTTTCCATGGGCTTGCAAAGGGTGTGCCCAAGTGACAGTGAATTACACAGTGACGTTGGACTCCCATGAGCTGTGTGGGCAGTCTGTAGTCAATACTGTGTATACATTCCTAGTGCATATTGCTGTTGTGTTGTACACTGCATGTTGCATTGATGTGTAACTCATCTTCTGTGTCTACCTCCCAATTTGCAGGTACCTTCCTCATGTCTACACAAGGACCTCTAGTCTGGAGATGTGGTCCATGTTGGCAGCAGTGCACCTACAACTCTACAGGCCCCAACACTGCACAGTTGGTAGTGGTGGGAGTGCAGGCATTTCCAGGTGGTGAGACTACTAATATTAAACATTAGTGATGTCAAGTCAATGGTAGTACGTGCTCAAGTTTGTTGTTGGTCCGCCATTACTGTGAGCATTTCACGTGTTGCAAGTTTCTAATAGGGACACTGTACATTGTGACAGTAGTGTCATGTTGTGGGGATTACTTTGTTTACCTGCAAATAGCATGACATGGCACGGTGTGTCGTGTGGCGGTGCTGGGGTTGGGTTGGCTGACATGGCACTGTCCTCTTGTTGCATTTTGCAAGTGGGTATTAATTTGAGCTGCTTGAATGTGTAACTTCACAAAACTGCATTGGTGGTGTCAGTGTGGGTAGGGATGCACACATTGTGACACTTCCAGGTGAACAATCTCAGGCTGATATGGTTTTCACGGTTCTTTCTCCAGACATTCAGGATCAGTGTCAGGTTGAGTCATCATTGATTGTCAGATGGAATGTGCCAGGGCAGTGTGCACTCCACAGAGGTGTGATTTCTATGTGAAGTAATTAGCCACTAGCTGTGTACGGGCTGCCTCCCCCCGTGCCCTTTCACCTCCCATGCGCAGCGGCTGTGCATGTGGTTGGGGATGGGGGGGCACCACCATGTCCACGGCCAGGCCCCGGCGTGTTGCAACGTTGTGCAGGACACATGCTGCCACTATGATCCTGCACACTACTGGGGGAGCGTACAACAGCTGCCCGCCAGAACGGTCAAGGGAGCGAAAGCGTGACTTCAGCACTCCAAATGTGCGCTCCACTATGCCCCGGGTTGTAATGTGGGCAGCGTTATATCTTACCTGGGGTGGCGTGGTGGGGTTCCGAATTGGCGTCATCATGTGGGGGCTGAGAGGGTAGGCACTGTCCCCTGTGGAGGTGGTGATTGGTATCATTGGTGGGGTTGTGACCTAGCTCAGTATCTGACATGCATGCATGTGCAGTGGCATTCATACTCACCAAGCAGCCATGTATCGCCATGCCGGCCAGCTTCTAGGTCCCGGCTTAGGGTGGACATTCGGTAAATGAAGCTGTCGTGGGTTGACCCGGGATAGTTGCCATATACTGAGGTGATGATTCCCTTGGCATTACATACTACCTGCACGTTGATGGAATGCCAGTGCTTGCGGTTCCTATAGATGTGCTCAGATGCCCTGGGGGGACGTAGAGCCACATGGGTGCAGTCCATGGCACCTAGCACTTTGGGGAATCGTGCCACAGCGTAAAAATCCAGGGCGGCAGCATGCGTTTCTGCAGGTGTCCTGGGAAGGTATATGTGCCTGCGGACTGATGGGCGTGCAGTGATGATGTTCAAGACCTGGTGCAGGCAGCGTGACTGGGTGGCCTGTGATACACCACCCACAATGGCACTTGTCCACTGAAATGATCCAGTGGCTAAGAAGTGCAGTACATTGAGGACCTTCTCCAGGGGGCTGAGTGCTTGGGAGCACAGGGTGGGTGATGTGAGGTCGTCCTCCCACTCACTCACCAGGTCCAGTATGATGTGTGGTGGAAACCTGTACCTCCCATGCACCTGGTCATCAGGCATCCCGAAAAGGCTGGTTCTGGGTGTGAATATTCTGGCCCTGACTATCCTCCTCCTCCTCCTTTGGTAGGCCACGGCCACTGCTGCTAGGAACGGTATGTTCATCCTGGGTCTGAGCTAGTTATTTTGTTAGCGCGCAAATTAATGCGTTGCGCATGTTGTAGGCGAGCGTGTGACCCGCACACCCCAGAAATCCAGTGCACAGTCCAATAGCGTGTGGAAATTGCCCGCACACTGGGATACAGGTGCGCTGACGTACTTGCGTGTGTAAGTGTCCGCGCACACCTGATATACACGTACATAGGCCAATCGCGTGTACGCGCACTTTTGTCCAATTACACGCGATGAGACTCTGACGAGCTGTCCAATTACACGCGTTGAGACTCTGACGTGCTGTCCAATCACACGCGATGAGACTCTGACGTGCAGTCTTTCCACGTGTGCTCTGTCATCACGTGCTGTGTGGGAAACACCCGTGCGGATCACGTCACAAACGCGCTTACGCGCTGAGGGCCTTTGGTCCAATAGAATCGCGTATGCGTGCTGACGCGCTTACGCGCTAAGGGCCTTTCCTCGGTTTTCACGCTGACGTGCAGGATTTTCACGTGCCAAATCACTCCGTACCAAGCTGGCCACGCGTAAGCACACGGAAGACCACGCTCCTGCCCAGAAGGCCGAACTACTGCCCCCCAGAGCCCCAAGCACGCTCCCACCTGCCATCTGCTGCTGCCTGACTGCCTGCTGCCCACGTGCACTGCCATTTGCTGCCTGCACATCAGCCAGGGGTGCTGTTGCTGTGACCACCCCTGCTGGAACCGAAGACTCCCGACTGGAATTCCATCGCTCCATGGCCCAGCCCCAGGACCCAGTTGCACACCCACTCCTGCCTCTGGGGTTGTCATGTCGGGGCAAACACCATCTGTGACCACTGACAACCCCCGGCCAGAGAGGCAGAGGGGCACCAGCTTCAGTGCCACCGAAGTTGGTGTCCTGGTGGAGCAAGTCCTGGGGCAGTATGATGCCCTCTTCGGAAGTTCCCGCGCCGACAAGGAAGGACGGACTCGGATCTGGACTGACATCGTGACTGCCATCAACGCGGAGGGGGTGGCAGTCCGGGACTTACAACATGTCAGGAAGCGCTGGGAGGACTTCAGGTCCAGGACCCTGAACAAGGCCCGGCGCCTCTTGAAGGCAGCGGATGCCAAGGGGCGCCGGGGCCACTTGTCGGAAGAACAGATGGGGGTACTGGAACGCATATCCCTAGCGCTCCACGTCCAGGTCCTAGAGAAGCAGACCCGTCTGGAGTCGAGCGGTGAGTGTACATGCATCCTGATTGTGAGCAGTGCGTGTGGTGATCATTCGCCATTGTGCCGGTTGCACATCTGTTTGTATGGGGTCGAGTATGGGTGGGGGTGTACTGGGCCGTGGGGCTGACACATGCGAGGGCTGTAATGTGTGAGACATGGATGGTGCTTGTGTGTGTGGGCTTGCATGGCAAATGCAGTTGTGCGTGCACACATGTTTGGATGAATGTGTATGTAAGTAGACATGTCCGTGATGTCAGGCATGTATGTTGTTTTCGGCTGCATGTATGAGCACTGTGTACATGTGCATGTGTGTGTATTTGACAAGGGTGCAAAAGTGATGCAACATGGATGCATGTGACAGCGGTATGTGGAAGCCTGATTGGCAGATGTGACATGGATGCCCGTCTGAACAGTGCGACACTTGGCAGAGGTGTGGACATGCATGTAAGTGTGGTGGTGTGTGTACATGTGTGGTGCACTTCCTGTGTTGCATGTGATGTCTGGCTCACCTTTGGCTGCTGATGCTGTTGTATGTGTAGGGATGGTGGTGGCAGTTGCGATATGGCTGTGGTATGGCTCATGTGTGCCAGTTGCAATGACATGTGTGTTGGAGATTGTGATGACATGTCTGAGGTTTGCCAATGCCACTCATGTGCAACTGTCATGTGTGTATGTGTCCATTGTACAGTGCCCTGATGCCTGTGTTTTGTTTCTCCCTGTCTGCAGCGTCAACTGATGAAGAGGGCGGAGAAGGTGCTGTGGAGCACAGCGGCGGGGATCCCACCGCCAGCCGGAGACGCAAGGCCCGGCTCCCCTCCCGTGTTGTCATCTCGTCGGGGAGTGAGGAGTCCGGTGCCGCGTCCCAGGCCGCAGCTGCCGGGGGGAGGTCCAAGAGGCGGAGGTTGCAGTTGGACTCCTCGGCAGCAGAAGGGGCAGCTGGGACCCCACAGGGCCCAACGGGGGAAGATGGCACGGAGTCATCCAGGTTGGTGGGGGGTTTGGTGGAGGAGGGGGCCGCGCAAGCACCAGAGACGGGGTCTGGAGGTGGGGATCCCACTGGTGCTAGTGGTGCAGTGCAGGACCAGGGACAGGAGGCAGCACAGGCGGCCGCGGAGGTGCCTGTGTGCAATCCTGTCCCCGATCCTGTCCCTGCATCATCTTGCACCAGCAGGGATGCCTACGTCCAGACCCGTTTTCAGGCAGGGGATGAGCTGACGTCAACTGGCCTTCCTCTGCCTGCGGACGTGGCCATCCAGGTCCGGGTTGAGCCTGTCCTGGCTGGTGTGGCGTTGCGTCAATGGGCCATGCGAGGTGACCTGCAGTCTTTTCATGGAGAGACTGCACGTCATCTTGAATGGCTCGTTGACCACGTCAGCCTGCTGGGACAGGTCACCCAGGCCGGATTCCTCCGTCTGATGGGACTTGCTCCGACCCCCTCCTCAACTGGACCCCCTACGCGCCAGTCGTCCTCTGTGCCATCTTCCCACCCATCAGTCACCTGGGTGCCCTGTGGAGCTGCCTCTGACGGTGCGGCCAGGCTGGTGGAGGAGGCATCCCTGCCACAGTCGGGAGTCGGTGGTCCAGCAGGGGTGGCCACATCAAGAAGTGCACCCCAACCGGCGGAGGATGTGCAGGCAGCAGGAGGCAGTGCACGGGCAGAGGCAGAGCAGCAGCAGCAGCAACATGGTGGGAGCCATGAAGGCTCGGGGCTTTCGACATCGGAGGGGCAGGCATTGGCCGGAGGGCAGGGGGACCCAGGACAGAGAGTGTCTTCCGTGTGGCAGCGGTTGGGCCACGCCATAGCTGCGGAGCGGCGGCGGGCAGAAGAGGCGCGGCTCACAATGGTCAGGGCGGAGAACTCCATACGGAGGGCACTGAGGCGGGCCGAGTGCCTCGAGGCAATCCGCAGGGGGTTGGAGGAGGACACAGCGTCGTCCCTGCGGACCCTCGGGGCCATGGAACTGGACCGCCTCCGGGACATCGAACAGGAGTTCGATGATGCCCTGGCCCGGGACACCACAGAGTGAGCCGCTGGACTTGCCCGCCGCCTTTGTATATAGTTCTTTAGTTTTAGGTTTCCTTTCTTTCGTATTATGATTTGGAGTCGACGGACACTGCTCCACTTTTTGTATATAGTTGATTTTAGGTAGGTTTTTTAGTAGGTTTCCTTTGTTCAGTTGGGCTCATGGACCCTTGTTATTTTTGTACATAGTTCTTTATTGTATGGAGATTTTTTTACATTTGACTTTGGAGAAAAAAAATTTCGATTTGGATTTAAAGTTTTATTTTTTCATACGGACATGCAGCTTATTTTTTGTCTTTCACATTGTAGTTTGTTTTCTTTCTATAGCATTCTGATTTTTTTTCAATACAATTTTGTTTGCATACTTCACTGTGTGGTATCATCTCATTGGTTTCATGCATGTCATGTTGTGTGTTTTCCCATTCAATTGCAACCATTGTGTGTGACGGACATGGCTTCATTAGCTTCATGAACATTGGGGGTGTAACATGTGATTTCCATTTCCATGTGGGTGAATGGGTTACTTGGTAGGGCTTTTTGGCTGTGGAGGCTGACCATTACGCACATGATTGGGGATTGTGAGGACCTGGTGGGGGCTGCCCATGGTGGCAGGGGGGTGGGGGGTGGTGGGAGACATGAGTAGGGGCCTGGTGGAGGCTGCCCCTGGTGGCTGGGGGGTGGGGGTGGTGGGAGACATGAGTGGGGGCCTGGTGGAGGCTGCCCCTGGTGGCTGGGGGGTGGGGGTGGTGGGAGACATGAGTGGGGGCCTGGTGGAGGCTGCCCCTGGTGGCTGGGGGGTGGGGGTGGTGGGAGACATGAGTGGGGGCCTGGTGGAGGATGCCCCTGCACTGCTGGGGGGTGGGGGTGCAGGGGGACATGAGTGGGGACCTGGTGGAGGCTGCCCATGGTGGCAGGGGGGTGGGGGTGGTGGGAGACATGAGTGGGGGCCTGGTGGAGGATGCCCCTGCACTGCTGGGGGGTGGGGGCGCAGGGGGACATGAGTGGGGGCCTGGTGGAGGCTGCCCATGGTGGCAGGGGGGTGGGGGTGGTGGGAGACATGAGTGGGGGCCTGGTGGAGGATGCCCCTGGTGGCTGGGGGGTGGGGGTGGTGGGAGACATGAGTGGGGGCCTGGTGGAGGCTGCCCCTGGTGGCTGGGGGGTGGGGGGGTGGGAGACATGAGTAGGGGCCTGGTGGAGGCTGCCCCTGGTGGCTGGGGGGTGGGGGTGGTGGGAGACATGAGTGGGGGCCTGGTGGAGTGTGCCCCTGCACTGCTTGGGGGTGGGGTGGTGGGAGACATGTGTGGGGGCCTGGTGGAGGCTGCCCCTGGTGGCTGGGGGGTGGGGGTGGTGGGAGACATGAGTGGGGGCCTGGTGGAGGATGCCCCTGCACTGCTGGAGGGTGGGGGTGCAGGGGGACATGAGTGGGGGCCTGGTGGCGGCTGCCCATGGTGGCAGGGGGGTGGGGGTGGTGGGAGACATGAGTGGGGGCCTGGTGGAGGCTGCCCCTGGTGGCTGGGGGGTGGGGGTGGTGGGAGACATGAGTGGGGGCCTGGTGGAGGATGCCCCTGCACTGCTGGGGGGTGGGGGTGGTGGGAGACATGAGTGGGGGCCTGGTGGAGGCTGCCCCTGGTGGCTGGGGGGTGGGGGTGGTGGGAGACAGGAGTGGGGGCCTGGTGGAGGATGCCTCTGCACTGCTGGGGGGTGGGGGTGCAGGGGGACATGAGTGGGGGCCTGGTGGAGGCTGCCCATGGTGGCAGGGGGGTGGGGGTGGTGGGAGACATGAGTGGGGGCCTGGTGGAGGATGCCCCTGCACTGCTGGGGGGTGGGGGTGCAGGGGGACATGAGTGGGGGCCTGGTGGAGGGTGACCCTGGATGTTGGGGGGTGGGGGTGGTGGGAGACATGATTGGGGGCCTGGTGGAGGATGCCCCTGGTGGCTGGGGGGTGGGGGTGGTGGGAGACATGAGTGGGGGCCTGGTGGAGGCTGCCCCTGGTGGCTGGGGGGTGGGGGTGGTGGGAGACATGAGTGGGGGCCTGGTGGAGGATGCCCCTGCACTGCTGGGGGGTGGGGGTGCAGGGGGACATGAGTGGGGGCCTGGTGGAGGCTGCCCATGGTGGCAGGTGGGTGGGGGTGGTGGGAGACATGAGTGGGGGCCTGGTGGAGGATGCCCCTGCACTGCTGGGGGGTGGGGGTGCAGGAGGACATGAGTGGGGGCATGGTGGAGGGTGACCCTGGATGCTGGGGGGAGGGGGTGGTGGGAGACATGATTGGGGGCCTGGTGGAGGATGCCCCTGGTGGCTGGGGGGTGGGGGTGGTGGGAGACATGAGTGGGGGCCTGGTGGAGGCTGCCCCTGGTGGCTGGGGGGTGGGGGTGGTGGGAGACATGAGTAGGGGCCTGGTGGAGGCTGCCCGTGGTGGCAGGGGGGTGGTGGGAGACATGAGTGGGGGCCTGGTGGAGGCTGCCTCTGGTGGCTGGGGGGTGGGGGTGCAGGGGGACATGAGTGGGGGCCTGGTGGAGGCTGCCCCTGGTGGCTGGGGGGTGGGGGTGGTGGGAGACATGAGTGGGGGCCTGGTGGAGGGTGCCCATGCACTGCTGGGGGGTGGGGGTGCAGGGGGGCCTGAGTGGGGGCCTGGTGGAGGCTGCCCATGGTGGCAGGGGGGTGGGGGTGGTGGGAGACATGAGTGGGGGCCTGGTGGAGGCTGCCCCTGGTGGCTGGGGGGTGGGGGTGGTGGGAGACATGAGTAGGGGCCTGGTGGAGGCTGCCCATGGTGGCAGGGGGTGGGGGTGGTGGGAGACATGAGTGGGGGCCTGGTGGAGGCTGCCCCTGGTGGCTGGGGGGTGGGGGTGGTGGGAGACATGAGTGGGGGCCTGGTGGAGGCTGCCCCTGGTGGCTGGGGGGTGGGGGTGGTGGGAGACATGAGTGGGGGCCTGGTGGAGGATGCCCCTGAACTGCTGGGGGGTGGGGGTGCAGGGGGACATGAGTGGGGGCCTGGTGGAGGCTGCTCATGGTGGCAGGGGGGTGGGGGTGGTGGGAGACATGAGTGGGGGCCTGGTGGAGGCTGCCCCTGGTGGCTGGGGGGTGGGGGTGGTGGGAGACATGAGTGGGGGCCTGGTGGAGGATGCCCCTGCACTGCTGGGGGGTGGGGGTGCAGGGGGACATGAGTGGGGGCCTGGTGGAGGCTGCCCATGGTGGCAGGGGGGTGGGGGTGGTGGGAGACATGAGTGGGGGCCTGGTGGAGGATGCCCCTGGTGGCTGGGGGGTGGGGGTGGTGGGAGACATGAGTGGGGGCCTGGTGGAGGCTGCCCCTGGTGGCTGAGGGGTGGGGGGGGTGGGAGACATGAGTAGGGGCCTGGTGGAGGCTGCCCCTGGTGGCAGGGGGGTGGGGGTGGTGGGAGACATGAGTGGGGGCCTGGTGGAGGGTGACCCTGCACTGCTGGGGGGTGGGGGTGGTGGTAGACATGCATTGTTGATCAGTAGTGCAAGGTGACATGTGGGTTGGCTGGGGGGCATGCCCATGGTGAATGGGCTGCCTGCGGGACATGGGCAGGGGTGCAGGGTATTCCCCCGTGGTGTGGGCTGGCTGCAGGGTCCGTGTAGGTTGTGGAGCGTACACCTGGGAGGGCCCACACGGCCAATTCACGTGTGGTACTCCCCAGATCCCCTGAAATACACATACCCTGCTGAAATCGCGTGTGGAACTTCCCGCGCACCCCTGAAATACACATACCTTGCTGGAATCGCGTGTGTAACTTCCCGCGCACCCCTGAAATACACGTACCCTGCTCGCACTGGGCCAATCGTGTGTGGAATTGCGCGCGCACACCTGAAATACACGTACCCTGCTGAAATCGCGTGTGTGACTTCCCGCGCACCCCTGAAATACACATACCTTGCTGGAATCGCGTGTGTAACTTCCCGCGCACCCCTGGAATACACGTACCCTGCTCGCACTGGGCCAATCGTGTGTGGAACTGCGCGCGCACACCTGAAATACATGTACCCTGCTGAAATCGCGAGTGTGACTTACCGCGCACCCCTGAAATACACATACCTTGCTGGAATCGCGTGTGTAACTTCCCGCGCATCCCTGAAATACACGTACCCTGCTCGCACTGGGCCAATCGTGTGTGTGACTTCCCGCGCACCCCTGAAATACACGTACCCTGCTGAAATCGCGTGTGAGACTTCCCGCGCACCCCGGTATACACGCACACGTATTTTTTGTCAGCGGGTGTCCGTGTTTGTGGGTACCCCTTTGCACGTCATTTGTCCTGGAGGGCCACAGTATAGGACATTCATCATGGCAGTATATAGGTGCTATTTGTTGGCGCACCTTTTGGCGCACATTTCTTACAGCCGCAGAGACGCTACCGCCTGCTTTCTTGTGGCGGTCGTGTTTGTGCCTGTGCGCTGGTTTGAGCGTGCGCTTTTTTCCCCTATTCTATTCCATGAATACGTGTTGTAGGCGAGCGTGTGGGCGTTCCGCGCACTTGTGCCCTGTACTTCCCCCGTGACGCCCACGTTTTGGCAAGTTGTTCCCCATTCCGAGTGTTACGCCCGTGTTCCGCCTACTTTTGTTGCGTGCGCCGCGCTATGTGCGAATTTCACTGTGGCCTGTGCGATTTTCGCTGTGACCTGGCGCACGCTGTTAGATGGCCTGTGCGCCAACGTGCGCCGCGCACTGTTTTATCGCACATCCGCTGGTTTTCTCGCGCACGGCCTTCCATGAATCGATGTGCGCTGCTTTTGATGTGATTTTCGCACTTGCACTGCGATTTTCGCTATTCCACTGCGATTCGCACGTTTTTGCCCACTTGCGCCGCGCTAATTATTCCATGAATCGGCCTGTAAGTCTTTTCAAAGTTAGGGTGGTGCACTCCACATATAGATGTTTACGGGATTCTACAATTCCAATTACTTCACAATCTCAACACTGACTGGACAATGATGCAGACTTTTTCCTTGATGTCAATATTTCCCTAGTAGATAAAACCCTTTAATCTAAAAAGAAAGACTCTGAAAGGTGCATTAGGTGATGTGGTTCGACAGGGAGAAGCTGATTTAGTATCCTTCATCAAAGAACAATTGATAAAATAGTTTATATTTATTTTTCTTGTCTATAGTGGAGGACTAACCCTCCTGCATGAGTTTTGTCTTTAAAGCGGTAGGATTAAAAAATAAGGTCCTCTTCTGCCACTTCTATCCTGTCTAGACTGTCCACACAGTATCCAATCCAAAGATTAAGAGTCAGACTTAAACCATGAGTAGCCAAACTATGTAAATGATAATGCAGAGAGTTAGGCACAGGTCAAAATATCTTGGCATAAATGGAGAGTGGTTGCACTCTAACATACCCTGATGGAATAAAGGGCCAATTCTGACCTGATTCAGAAACCGGTACACCTTGGGGCAAGTTCACACGCGTCACCAGAACTTGCCCTCAACTTTGTCCCAAGGAAATTTAGTGTCCTTAAATTCAGCTCCATATGTTGCGTGTGGAATAACTTTAGCCTTGTAAAACTTTATAACTGGCATAAGGGAGAATTTCCCATATTTCCAATTCACTCAACCCATCTGAGCGGTAAGAGCACTATTTCTTTGGGAAAGTTCCTTGTAATCATTTAAATTAGCATGATTTTGCTTTAGTTGATACCCAAGATACTCCAAACAGACCACCCTCTCTAGTTCAGTCTCATTTAGATACCATTTGAAATTACCACTGTTGCATCCCTTAGAGTAAGTAGTTACACATTTAGTTTTTTTTTTGGATTCATCTCCACGTCTTTAGTGTAGTTTGTAAAATTGCTTATTGAACGCTGCCAATCTATCAGTGTCTGGTCCAATACGATAAAATCATCGTCATATACCAGGTGTAGAAGCACCTTAAATGAGTGGGAAAAACACTATTATTCACAATATAATGAGGAATGTCTGAGATATATAAATTAAAAAAGGTTGGTGCCAAGACACAACCTTCACATAGGCTGCGCTGTGTCTGTATTGGAGCAGTTAGGTCACCTTCACTGTCTAGTCGCATTTCAACTGGCTTTCTCGAATACAAATCTATCATTATATTAACTAGGACACTCCCAGACCTTTAATTTAGACCATCATTTTCCTGATTGACCACGTCGAAAGCCATCATCAAATCAATTAGGGCCATATGAACACATTAGAAACCCATTTAAGGATGTAAACAACCTTTTACTGAAACCGGATTGATTCTTATGCTGGTAATGGGAGCACTAGAAAAGCGGGACTGCCGTGCTTGGATGTAAGATTGTTGCATGTCCTGCTGCATGTGATACAGGTCTACTAAGACAGTCCTCCACTGTCCTTGGCTGAAATTGTGAAATGTGGTTTTAGACCATCCACATTCACACTCAACACTGTTAAGAGAGAGGTTCTCTCTAATAAGGATTCCGAGATCTTGATTAGTAAATATTAACAGGTGTTTATTAGATTTGTCAACACGTGTGTCTACCTTCAGAGGTAATTTTCAAGGCAAGGTAGGTGTGGTAAGACTTGTTAATGCGTCTTGTGATGATGGCGGAGGCCCCTAATTTTTTCGCTGGTAGGTATTTCAGAGTCCTGTGAGGATGTAGAGTCTGTTATGGCTCGTATGGATTGGCTGTTGGACGCACTGGATTCAGTGCGACCGCCAGCAAACCAGAGAAAACATTAGGGGCCGCCCCCCTTTCGTCACAAGACTGATTGAATCTTAACATGTATTTTCAAGTGTTTTATGCAGACATTTAGTTTGCTGAGCACAATTTTGGCAAACATTTTGCTCAAAACAATCTATAAGTGCTATAGGTCTATAATTGCGAGGATTCAAACTTTCACCCTTGTTACATATATGAACTATATGAGCCATCATCCAGGAACCCGGAATGAGGTTGTTGTGGATGATGTGTTTAATGCATTGACATAAAATCTCTGCCCCATTACTGGATCACATTTAACAGTGACATTTGAAAGCTGATCTAGAGACAGCTTTCTCGGTTTCTCAGCTTTAGTAATCAAAGTCTTCATGTTTGACATTAAGAGACATTAAGAGACCAAATACAGTCTTTACCAAATAGATTAGGGGAAAGACATTTAGTAGCCTCCATATATGTTTCTGTATAAAATGTTGTCCATTCTAATTCAGATAGAGGGTTCACTGTACTTTTTAGTGAACTTTGATCCATGGCATGAATTGTTTCCCAGAAACACTTTTCTTTATTTGTTGCAAGTATTCTTAACATTAGTTATTTACGTTGGTATAAAATAGATTTGTGAGGCTTGATCCAGTTTATATATTCTTGTTTTACTTTTCTGCTTATTTCTAACTTTTTACTTGCACTACGAGATATTTTCATAGTCTCATATTATGCTACATTCTTTTTTTCTTTGGTTGACTGATTCATCAAATCTGTGTGGACGAGGATGCGAGAGCTCTTTTTTGAACATTAAAGTTTTCTCCTCCAGTTTGTTGTTTTGATTTTTTTTAAAGATGGTGAAAGAGTCACAATAGGTACCTACTACCTTCTTTAAGAGAGTATTTTCAAAACATTTGTGGACCCACATGTTAAATTGGTCCACAACCCCGGGATTCCATTTTAGTCTTGTGCAATTGTATTTAGTTTTTGTAAGAGCCAAAAGACTATTGTTAGATCTGCATCCTACATTTAAGTACAACATAATTTTGAGTATTGCATGATCACTAGAATTACATTCCATTACCTTAAACTCCAGATAGCAATGCAAAAAGAAATGAGTGATGAATATGTAAACTATCATGACTATCTAGACACAGGGCCTCATCACGAGTTTGGCGGTAGCCCTTAAATGCGGCGGTAGCGCTGTTACTGCCACATTTAAGGGTACACCAAATCATGGCTTTGGCTGATTTCCCCCCAGCTCTGAGCTGGGGGTAAATCTGCTGAAAGTTTGCCGATTTTCAGCGCGTTTACTGAAAGCGGGAAATCTGCCGGTGGTAAAAGCGCAACATTTCCCCAATGAGCCCAATAGGGAATTGGGAATTCCCGAATGGGCTCAATGGGGAATGGGCAATACCCGTTCCGCCAAACCCATGATCAGGTGCTAATAGTGCCAGTGGGTTCGGTGGTAGGGCTAATAACGCCAGCGCTATTAGCGCCGGCATTACCGCCCAACTCGTGATGAGGCCCACACTCTTAAAACTCACAGCTCACATCTCGGTGGCCTCATCTACATGAATGCAATTGGAATTCTTATCCTCAATAATTACTCAAATGGCTAAATAACTTTTCCTGAGACATTTTTGGGGGGATTCCAAAATATATTTAAATGTAAAATCTTTACAACCTCAGCCAAATCATGATTATGCCAATTGATATTGACCAGTAATATTTATATACCAATTGATTCAAGTTACACAGCCTTAGCAATAAGGTTAGATCAAAAAGCGGTTATGAGGCCACCAGAGGGGTGCCCTTTATGTGACGGTATGTTATAGGTTGTATATCCATCCAGGGGCATTCTGCTAGCCAGTTTTCCATTCTCAAAAAGAGTAATCATAATTACGGTCTCTAAACAGATGGGAATGACCTTGAGCATTCCAACAAGTGATCTTTAACTGGGAAGATTAAAGGTTTCATGGTCGGGCTCCTGAAGTTATATCCATTGGTAAATAAACTGATAATCATGACCAATCATGATCTTCCCAATTCCAGGAATATTTTGATTGAGCCATACAGGAGGCACGCGTTGGTCGGGTTTCCTATTTTGCTTGTGAATTATTAGAGGTCCAAATAGCCCACAATCTACTATCTTGGTTGCACAAATGGACGAGGTCCCCTTTTGGACATTATTGGAAGTTTCTTTAAGTTTAAACATATCATAGCCCAGCGGACCAAAGGCTAAAACTTGGTCCACAACATTAGATGAAATTAAATTAGAAGCAAAACCAAATCTGTTCCATCGTCCTTTGGAAATAAAACCAATTCAATATCTTTCAAAGAAATTTGTCACAGGCAAGGTATTTCATGCAATAACAATAAAATGCTATGTTGATTAAGAATTATAAATGAAGTAGCTCTAGATATGCATTCCAACCACAAGATTCTTGGTGATGGATATGGAATCTGGAACTCTAGGTGTGTTTCTTTGGGACAAATGCTGAAATGCACCTTCTTTAGAAGTGGATTTTGTTTTTCTTCTAATGTTCTGAAATGCGAAGTGCTGGTGATAAGGTCTCGATTGTTTAAGGAGACAAACATATATTCACTAAAATGCAATTATGTGAGGAATTAGGAGCCGGTGTCAGAGCTTTTTTTTAAAATGTAATACACCTAAGGGTGGCGGTTGATCCGCTATTGGCAGATCCTCTCTTGTATCTTGGATAGAGTGTGTTAAAGGATCTTACAGATTCATCTCCTCATCTGTGTGCTCTGCCTCAGTAATGAAATTCACTTGGGGCATCTTAACAATCTCCAAGGAAACAGCATTACCATTCCTGGTTGCTAAAGCCTTAAAGAGGGTTTGTTCCAAATATCTGCCAGTTTTGTCTATTTGATTTTAATCTTTAGATTACCCATTGGTTTACTCCAGCTATATCTCTCAGAATTCTCTCTCTCTCTTCTGGGATGGCTGATGGTGAAGAGCCATTTCTTTCCATTAGAGAGAGTTTTAATTTACCAAGACATGTTTGGGATCCTGTGTTTCTCACTTAAGGTTATTTTTAATATTTTAACTTGTTTCTCCTCTCCTTCTCAAAATGTTCTTGTGATTACTCGACTTCTTCTGTAGAGATGGGCTGAGATCACAGTGACTGAAAATGATACACCTCGTTCTGTGTGCTCTAGCGGTGAATTTATAAATTCACTTCCAATATTAGCTGATTTACTTCTTGGGAATTATGGAGTGACACAACGTGAATCGATTTTTCATGCTAGGCCTCTTTTGATGGTAAATTAGGGGGATGCCTAGAACTGGATATCGCACAGCTTGTCAGTGTGGTAAGGAGAATTGATTTATGACTGAGTGGATATGGTCTATGTCCTATTTTGTGAAAGAATACATGGGAATGTTGATTGACCATGAGGAAGTATGTTGATGAAAGCATGGAAGGGCACTTAGTGATGACGGTCCATTCAGGTAACCTTCCATGGCAATGGACTATACCCTGGGTACATTTTTTATTTAGTATTTCTATTGTTTAAACCACGGACCTAGCTCTAGAGCAGCAGATTGCTGAACAAGGTATGGATAGCCAGCATTTGGACTAGCAGCTTTCAACAGTGGCGCAGCAGTGGGAGTTGCTGTCTTTATGCCGGTATGTGTCTCCATTGGGATTATACCTTGGTCAGGTGTTGTAGGAAAAGCCAACTTTTGAGACATTAGAGAAATTTCGGAATTGCGGGGGCATAAATATACTGTATTTATGCAAAAGGCATGCAATTGTTGTGTGGAGCAGTTTTAAGCATGAATGTTAGACATCAATTCTGCCCTGCATGTTGTTACATATGACATCTGACATCCCTCTTAGCAAATACAGGAAGGGTGAGCAGATCATCACACAAGGTTGGCTGGGGACACACATTAAGTTGCTATAGACTTTTATTAGTCATGAAAATAAAAATAAAGCTTACTCTCCCTATTTCTAAGAGGGGTTTCCCAGCCTCAACTAAAGTGCAATGGGTGTACAGAATGTCCTTGCAAATTGAAGAGTCCACCGCCATGTGTTGAATTTTCTAATTCTCTCCCTTACACTTATAACTAAACTAGAAGGTTGCAACAGTGTTCTTGGTCCAGGAGAATGACTCCCTTCTGGATGAAGCAGCACAGTTCTGGTTGCAAGTTCTAACCAGGTGGAATTACTCCCTTCCCATGCTACCAGGATTCCACAAATAAAGGACTGTCAATCCCATAACACTCTGTATCTGAAAGTTCTGACTCCCTTCGGCTTGATCAACAGTTTCCAGCACAGTACTTGTCTTGCCAGGGGGAATGACTACCTTTCCCTGACCTCTTGGTTTGATGCTTCTGGCACTGAATCTTTGATACACACAAAACAGGGGGAATGACTCCCTTCCCCTGGCTTATGCTTTCCATGGTCAGATTTTTCAATTGTATGAATTTTTATTTTTCGCCTTTGGAGTATTTCACAGAGATACATCTCTGCAGTTAGCCCCCACCCCCTACAACCATTTTTTCTTTAATACAATACAGGGCAACTGTGTTGCCTAGGGTTTTTGTGTAATTCAGGACAAAGTCATTGAATCAGACTTAATCATGAAATAATACACAATATTTGTTGAATGTCATTTTTCTCTCTGTTCATTTCAGTCTTTGATTTGTTTATTAATTTTCCCAAGTGGTCGGCACCCACAGAGCCCACTCAATGATCTCTAACTAGAGAGACTTGATTGCATGATTTATCAATAGTCTAAAAAGTGAACTATTGTATGAATTTTTCTTGTTCGCCTTTGGAGCATTTCACAGAGATACAACTCTGAGTTGACAGCTTTTTCAATTGTGAATAGAATGACTCCCATCTCTTGACTGTGGTTTTTCTTTAATCTGGGGGAATGACTCCCTTGCCAAAATTGCTTGGATTTTACCTGCTGATGTAGCACTATCAAGAGAATTACTCCTTTTCTTGGTATCTTGGTTTCACAATCCCTTCCCCTGGTTTCCTTTGACTTGTTTCGGGTTCAGCACCTTGCCGGGACTTCTTGGGGTTGGACTCTGTCTGCCTCTCAGTTTCACTGGGCTCTCTCTGGCTGCTTCAGGAATCGTCTGGTGTCTCTGGGTGTCCTGTTGCTCAGCCCCCCTTCTTTGGAGCTGCTGACATGGTTCTTCTCCTTCAGAGCCCTTGAGGAGTTCTCACGGTTCACTGCCGGAGTACCCCATTCCGCATCAGCTTCCAAAAAGGACAGATTCTCCCATGCTGGAGATTCCCTGCACTTGCTGCTTCCTTTGCCTGGGCTCCACAAAGCACTTAGTCCTTTGTTGCTTGTTATATTGGTTTCTTTCATGTGCTTTCGTGGACAAATAGAATGCTCACCCTGGTTCCCGGTTGCAATCTTCATAGTTCTGCACCTCCTCGTTTCAGTCCTTATCGCATAAGACACTCTTAGGTAGTCTGGACTCTTCCTCGTCCCTCCCATTAGGTGTTAGACTGATCACCCTATACACATAAATTGGGACATTAATTATTGTGTCAGGTTGTACAATGTGGGGGGCTTGTTTGTGGTGATGGTGTGAGGTGATTGTACCATGTTATCCCTAGAGGGCCATCGATGTCCCCAGAGGGGGAGTCTCTCCCCCTGAGATCTTCCCGCTGTGCACCACTCCCAGGGGGACTATCGGGTAGTGGCCTCACCACCCTTGCCTAATGGCAAAAGGCTCTCCCTCAGGGAGAAGTGACGACATCTAAGGATTCATTACAGCACATGCAAAATCCCAATGCATGCATGTTTTTGTACATGACACTTATAGAGTCACTATTTGCAAAGTTTGCCTTCCGATGTGGCTTGTTTGCTCATCTGGCGCATAGTGGTTTCTTTCTTATTATCTCCCATCAGCCTCCTGTGGGTCAATCGTGCTGCGGGCAAGCAAGAGTACAATTCTTTAGCTTGTCTTCAATGCAACAAAAATGTAAGTTGCAGCACTGCGTTTTTTCACATTATGAAGTTCCATTCTCAAATAAAATAAAGGACCTCTGTGTGTCATCTGAAGCAAAAGCACATGGTGGTTCAATCTTTCAATGACATTAGCCAGTGTCAAATGACTTTACTTATACATCATCTATAGTAAAAAAGGAGCCATGTTAAGCGTAATTAATGTAGCATCAGTTGTGTGGCTTGCAAACCTCTGTGGTCCTTTTAATCCTTCGATCAAAGGCACGGCAAAGAATAGGCCTGACTTGTTTGAGAGATGGCAGGACAATGCAAAGAAAACTTGACGGCTTCCTAAAAAACAAGCGGATCGTGTGACATTTCTCTCTGCTCAGTGTCTTTGTTGGGAAAACAGACCGCATCTGACTTGAAACCGCGCTGCAGATGTGTAGCGAGAACACCCCAGTGAGTGAGGTCACCCCTTCTTGATGAATCACCTGGGAAGAGAACTCTGAAAGCACTGGACAACGTTCCTGCTCAAGGTGAAGAAAGGCAGTGAGCCTGCACACACCCCTGACAAATTGCACGCTTTAATGCGAACGGCAAACGCGGCAGCTTCAACCTTTCGCTCCATTATCAGAATGACGCAGTTCGTAATCACGCGGATATTTAGAAACATCAGCAGAAAGAGTGCCGAGAACAACGATCTGCTGAGTGGGTAGAGACTGGTTCTGAATATTAAACTTTAATACATCACAGAAGACGTATAATGTTCCCTCTCATATTTATAGGGCCTCATTACACGGATGGCGGAGAACCATGGCGCTATTAGCGCCATGGTTCATGCTGGTAAAATACCGGCACCGCCTTGGCGGAAAGGGGAATTACCGCCCCATTCCAAGGTTGGCGGGGCGGTAATTCCCCCTTCCACCATTGCCCTTCCCCATTCCCATTTTTGCCCCATAGGGCATAAAGGGAATGGGGAAGGTGCTAATTACGGTACCGCAAATTGCGGTACCGTAATTAGCTCCCTGGGTCCGTTTGCGGGTTGGTTTTTAACGCCTGAAAAAAGCAAGCGTTAAATTCCCCAACCCGCAAAAGGGACCTCGTAGTAAGGCGGTAAGGATTTACCGGTACCGGTAAAATACCGGTACCGGTAGACCCTTACCGCCATCCGTGTGATGAGGCCCGTAGTCTTTGTGGGTCGCGGCGGGGGAGGGTTACATTTAGCATCCTTATCTGAAGTCAAAAGCAGGTCCTGTGCGCATGGGCATTCGTATTTAGGTAACCACAGCCCATGGGCGTAATTTTAGGGGGGGCAGGGGTGTTTGCCCCCCCAACTTTCATAGCACATCATTTTGCCCCCATTCATTTGGCTGGGGCACCTTTTCTTCCGATGCCATGCCCCCCCCCTATCATTTTCAGCAAAGTTACTCCACTGCCACAGCCCTTAGTAGAGTGAGCATTACTACCTCAGATACTCGTGTTTGTGGTGCCTACTTTTGAATTCTATTCCTGGTGCTTGCAAAGGAGGCAACATTTGATTGTGAGTCAGTTTACTATTCATTCACGAATATAGTTGCACTCTACTAACACGCTTTTCATAAAAGTATTCTTCAAATGGGGGCGGTGGAGAGGGGGTGAAGACTGCGCCTGCTGGAGCATGAGGGGCAGGGCATGCTGAGGCATCTGGGAAGGGGCTGGCTGCCAGACATCACATGGGAGTTGGAAAGATACACGTTCGAAAGGGAGCATTCCTGTGACGAAATTACGACTGCTCTGCAGGAGTAAAAGGATGAGCAGTGGTTTCTAAACTTCTACTTGGCCGATACTAAACCAGCAGCGACCTCCATCATAAAAGGTAAATAGGCACAACAAGAATGGTACCCCTTCAATGCCTCTTAAGGCAGCATGGGAAGAGGGCAGGTATATTCTGTTCAGAAGGGTGTGAGCCAGCATTGAAGCGTCCGAACAACAATGGCACAGTAAAATACCAAATTGTAGGACATGTCCAATCAAGATTATATCAAAATAAGACATTCATTAGACTGAAAGGTCAGACCTTTGTAAAAGTATGAGCTACCCACCCCTGAAACGAAATACGCATACACTGCAGAATTTTCGAGAGAAGCAGAATTTTTGGAACTTTAAACATGCGCTTGCAGTTAAATGGTCTTTGCAACACGTTTAAGTTCAAGGATATGTCTTAAAAGGTATATAGAGGGCTCTTGAATTACTAATTATAATAATTCCATATGATGTGATATGATATGGCATTTATGCCGTGCCTATACACAAGTGTTTCAATGCGCGATGCAGCAAGGGTGGGGGAAGAGAGGGAAGACAGAGACTGCGATCCTACTAGGCCAAGTGTCATTCAAATTGCGCAAGTGCAGGGGAAGGGGGAAGAGGAAAAGTGTGGAGTGGCAGGGGGCGGTGGGGACAGTGCAGTACATGGAGTAATAGAATAAATAAAATAATAAGAGACGTAGGGCCAGCTGGTGGCAACAGTAAGTGCAGACATCAATTGTCAAATGCTAGTGGGGGGACTGTAGGGATACAGAAAACAGTGCCCAAGTGCGGGGGTTCGCCAGGGAAGCAGTCCAGGCAGGTAGCTGACCAGTACAGTTTCAGCAGAGGAGGAGAAAAAGCAGAAGAAAAGAGAAAGGTTTAGAGGTGCTTCCGGAACCAGAAATGGTTCTTCTCAAATTTCAGGGAGGCAGGGAGGCTGTTCCAGAGGGAGGTCCCAGCCGAAGAAATAGATCTACCACCAACTTGTTGCTTGGAGAAGCGACTGACCCTGAGCGAATTGGAGGCAAATAAGTGAAGAGCTCGAGAAGGAAGATATTTAGGAAGAGAGAGTTGAAGGTATTGAGGCCCCAGGCCCTAGAAGGCCTTGTGGACAATGCAGAGGGTTTTGAACTTAATACTTGCAGTCACTGGGAGCCAGTGCAGAGATTTCAATCCTGGAGATATACGATCCCTGGGCTTGAGGCCAAGGACAAGTCTTGCGGTACTGTTCTGGATGAGTTGCAGGGGGCAGAGAGTAGAAGCAGGCAGATTTAGAAAGAAGCTGTTGCAGTAGTCCAGCCTAGAGAGAACCAGAGCTCTGGAGACAGTGAGCTTCTGGGGAAAGGAGAGGAAAGGAAGAATACCTCTGAGGAGGTGCAGCTGGTAGTGTGACTTATTAGAGATGTGAGGAGAGGAGGAGAGTGTGGAGTTGAAGATGACACTGAGGTTTTTAACGTCGCAGGTGGGAGCAGGAAGAGGGCCAAGAGAGGCTGGCCAGAGAGTGACAGGAAAGGAGGCAGCGGGTGTGATGATGAGGAGAATCTCGGTCTTACTGGCATTAAGGCAGAGATCATTGGCAGCACACCACTCCTGGATAGCAGACAGACAGCCAGAGATGAGAGACGGAGAAGAGGAGGTGAAAGATAGCCTGAAAATTATCTGAGTGTCATCCGCATAGCACTGGAAGTTGGGGCAGAGAGCTGTGATGTGGTGGGCAAGAAGTGCAAGGTATTGATTGAACATCCAAGGTGGGAGGCTAGACCCCTGGGGGACACCACAGGTAGAGATAGAGATAGAGGAGAGAAAGAGTGCAATTTGGACCTGGGAGGATCTGTCAGAGAGGAAAGAAGTCAGCCACGCCAGGGCCTGACTGGTGATACCCAGGTGATCATGGTCACGGTCAGGCAAGATGGCTCCACCGAACAGAGCCAGGTGAACAATACCACTGCTAGTCCATTATATCATTTTTCATGAACTGAAGAGTGTTCAGAGGGTCTTCTGGGTGCTTTCCAGTAAATCCATTCATGGTCCATTCGGTTGTATGGGTTCACTGGGATTCAGCTACAGGGTTGAATTCAACAAACCACAATAACATCAGTTTTTGAAATACTTAGGGCAAGCAATGGTGCTGGTATGCAGCTGCATCGAAGGTTTCACTGGTCTCAAAGAAGTTATTTACTTCAGTTGCAAGCTGGCTCAACTTGGTTTGACATTATTGTGTGCTTTGGCAAGCAGCAACATTGATGCTTGAACAGGTGGTGATGTGCAGTGCGGCTGGCTCAAAATGGTACAGGACATAAAGTGTCAAAGGCTACCCTGATGTGTTTTAGCTGTGACTTGAATGGGTTCAAAGACAGTAGACCTTGCTCAATACAGTTTGAAGTTGCATGTCGAGGCCAAGTCTGCTTTTCTTGATCCTGAGGTGCTGTAAGACCCTTGCACGAGTCTCTGAGAAAAGGTCGGCCCATCATCTGCTCTTCCCAATCTGGTAGCTAGGGACACTTGCAGGTTTGCCACTTCAACGGTCAGAGCCTGGGTACCAGTCTCCAAGAATCAGTCAGGCTTCCCAGTAGTAGGTCATGTCAAATGTTCCCCTGACATGTGTAGGGAGATTGTCTGCACCCTTTTTGGAAATCCCTCTCTTCATCCCAAAGACTGGGAACTTTGGGCAATCCTTACCCTCCAACAAGGTTCCAGCAAACTTCTCTTCAAGATGGTCTTGCCAAGATGATTCAAAGATGATTCAATTGAGGGGGTTGTCTCACTCCCTTATATAATAATTTTTCCACAGCCGATTAGTCCATTCTAAGCCTTCTGTAAGGAGCCAATCCTTGCTTTGTAACACATATTTTTCATTCTGATGCCTGCTCCCAGTGTGCCTTGTCTGCAGGAACATAGCTAGGGTCACAAGAAGCAAGTGTAGCCTAGGTATTTTCAGGATAGAGGAGCCCTTCTTTCAGTGTGCTGATCCCTTCCAGAGCTAAACTATACTTCCCCCTCCCTCCTCTGCCTGAGAACAAAAAGACGCATGTAATTATCCCCCTGTGGTGACATCCCCATTGTTCTTCAGAGATATCCCTTTGATGGAACCAATCCCACTTGTCCCACTTGGGGATAGGTACCTTCCACCTGCAAATGTGCCACACCTTCCCAGCAGAAAACGAAGGGGCATCCAGAACTAGGCCATCATCAGCTGTGGGTGAAACACCCAGTTCCAGAGTGCAATATACAACGGGCTCTGGCAGTTGCAGGAGTCACAGGATAACAGTTGGTAATTAAATGCCATTGGATGGGTTTTGGCATTTATAACTGTGTTACCTCAAAGGCCACTATATAAACCTAGATAAAGTTTTATATTTATATTTAGCCAAGGTTCTGCCACCAGGCCATTATGGATACATAGTTATATAAAGTTTGACTCATGTAGATCTCACTGTTAAAGACAGTACGTGGATGTGTTACACTCACCTGATCTCTGTGGGGACGTTGGGAACAGTTACCATTCCAGTAGTAGCATCAAAGCAATCGCAGAATCACGAAAACATTGGGACAAAATGACAAAAAAACACAACAACTGTTAGCTAACAAGGTGGATCGACAACCGTGGACAGGTCTGTTACAATTCCAAAATACACAAAATTATATTAAAAGAGCACACTGAAAAAGCATATTTACCAAAATTGCCGTCCAATCTGAAAATCTGCACAATGCATAATCACAAACGATATCAGTAGTGATTTAACACAGACCAGAAGTAAAGATACTGTTTAATTGCAACTTTTATAACAACTGTTTTATATTATCTATTATGCTATCATGAAATGTAATGGATTTCACTTAATATTGTGATTAATGTATGATCTTGGTGTTTATTCCATTATGTATATGTGGCACAACCTCCATAACCCCTTGGTCTGGACTTCAAACTTTAAATGGCAATGTATATATCAATGTATTTCACAAACATAACTGATTATATTGGCACAGCCTCAGAGGAAGAGCTACGCTCGAAACATGAGTCAGGCTGTCTAGAATAAAAATTAAAATACAGTACAACTGTACTTGTTGGATGTTTTTTTCTGATGTAGCGCAGTTCAACTGTTTACATTGTTTTATAAACTTCTCTGTGGGGTGTTGGTCAAGGCACTCACAACCTAACAAGTTGACCGCTGCCGCAACTCTATAATTTGAAACTCACGGCAATAGCGCTGGAATTCTCAGTGGCCTTGCTTGACCATTTCTCTTCCCTTTAGTTCTTGTGCGGTCCATATTTCGGTCTTGTAACCTACAAAAGTGAAGACGACACTGGTTCATGAATATGGCATATTTGTTGGGATCACCGGTGAACCGTTCGGGTGGGGCAAAAGGTACAGCCCCCGGGAGTACCACTTGAACTGTTGGTGATGGCTGTGGCAAAGGGGTTGGTGCGATTCCGGGTAAAGGAACTTGCCCTGCATGAGTTTGAAACATCTGCCTTGCCAGATCGTCAGTTCGTTCTCGAGCGACAATAAGATCCCTTCTTAAGGCATTAGTCACTTGTCTGGAGGCATGCAATTCAGCCCATAGTTCCCTCAGTAATTGGGCCAACTGGTCAGTCTCTGAGGTTTCCAGAACACCCAGGCAGAGGTTCGGAGAGGCTTTGCGTTCTGTTATGCTCACCTGATCTCTGCGCGGATGTTGGGGCACAGTTGGAGCCCTCCCTGGACTTGGCTCCCCTGGATCCAGGTTTACCCCCAGCTGCTGTAGTGTGGACTGCTCTGGTCAATTGCAATGCCTTGTTGGTGTGTAAAGATGAGCCCTCCGTCCTGCTTCTCTTCAGCAGGGGCGCTGTAGATAGACCTAGTTGCTTCGTTGGTCCGTATACATGATGGGCCAGACCGGCTGCGACCAATCAACTTTGGAGGTAAGTGTTTGTAAGAATGATTATTGTACGTATGCTTTTGTAATGTCTTTCCCAATGATTCTTGTCCGTAATTCTTACAATGTCTTTCCTTTTCTCAATAGATGTGAAGATGGCCACGCTGCGTCGCAGTGCTGGAAGCAAGTCCACACAGTGCCAGAAGGGGAATGGAGAGGCCCCACTAGAAGGTAGGTAGTGTTTCAAGGTGGTACGCAAGGCTTAGGTATTGTGTGGCCAAGCATTAAATGTTTATGCAGTTTCTAACCTTGTGCGTTCCTTTTCTCTTGCAGGGATAGCCTGGTGTCTGATGATGGAGAGCGGCAATCCGAGAACCTGTCAGCGGCTGATAGATTGAAGATCCGTGAGGATGCTAGACGAGAAGAAGACTCCCACGTAGGTGCGCTCTGACAGGTGAGGATGAGACGAGCTGCAGGCAATGGATTTGTAGAGACAGGTAAAATGCGCGCTGTAGATGCTGAGTTGAAGTTAGCTGCGCTTTGAGCGATGGTATGGCTGGATTCATGTAAGATGCGCGCTGAACATACAAAGATGGAATCAGGTTTGTGCGGGCTAAAGATGATGTCCAGGACCTGATGAGATGCGTGCTGAGCTGGAAACAGGTAAGAGCTTCAGATGGCGGTAAGTGTTACGCTGCACACAGCAGACTAACGCGAAGCCTTTACATGCGGGTGGGGCTGGCTTAAATAGCCTGGCCCCAGCCACTCCCCTTTAGCTCTGCCTTATGGCCCCACCTCACCACTCCCCCAGACTTCTGCACATGCCTTCCAATGCCTTCCAATGGTCATGCCCAGCCTGGATGCACGTGCTTTGGACACAAAGTGTGCAGAGCAAACTTTCTTATGAGCCTGGCGCCAAAGGCACCAGGACAGGGTCCATTTGGACCCTTTGGAGGATGAAAGTGATGGCCCTTGGCTAGTGGCCATGAAAGGATGTCAGGTTTGGCCCCAAAATCCCCTTCACTCTCACCTGAGGATGACGTTACGTCAGACTGTCCAGAATCTTGACGATCCTGGTCCTTGGAGTCTCGCCGAGAAGACCCTGTCTTCTTGAAGAGATAGGCTCTGTTCCTGGAGGTCACCACAATTTCCTAGGAATGGAATCTTGTGGAAAGAAGGGCTAAACCTCTGGTACAGGCAAGGCATAAAAAAAACAATCTGTGGTGTTGCGAGGATATTGTCCCAGGATAGTGAGAATGTAGTCCAATTCCAAATGGATGTGCGGCAGTAGGATCAGAATATAGAGGCAAACTCAGGAGGAGCAATAAACATACCCACGGAAGGAGGAAAGGGAAGATGACTGAGCAGTGAAGATCAGGAAGCAGCCGGAATCCAATCACGTAGGAAAAACACAATGGAATATGGAGGAAGCACAGCGAGGCAAGCAAGCAGGAACAGAGCAGCAAAAAAGCAGCAAGCCAGCAAGAAAGGAAAAAAGGGAGCAAGACAGCAAGAAAGGAAAAAAAGGTAGCAAGAAGTCAGACAGGCCCCCAAAGGTAGCAGACATCCCAGCATCCCAGTGGGCAAGAGGCAGCAGGAGCCAAAGGCAGCAGAAGTTCCCACGGGAAAGATGCAGCAGGAGAGAGCAGAGCGAAGCATGAAAGCAGCAGGTTAAAAGGCAGCTGAAGGCAGAGGAAGAAACACGGAAGAAAAACAACAACATCGTTGGAACTAAAGCAGAAAAGTTTGAACGCAATGTGGCCGGCGGAGTGAGTGGATTAAATGCTGCTGTGTGCAGAGGTAAGGAACAAAACTAGACCGGAGCAGCACATTAAGAGAAAACATGATGGGGGAGTCTAATGGCTGACTCTCCACCGGCTCCACAGTTTCCATGGACGTCGGAACATGACAGAAAGGGTCTTATGATTTTAATACAAATCTCATGTTTTTTCATTTATTTTTGTCCTGATCTTGACTTGTATTCATTGATATGTGATAGTATGTCTTATTTTTGGTTATCCATGTCCAGTCTGATGACTTGAATTAATATAATAGATTGTATAACTGATGTGAAGTATAATAGTGCACAGTTAAGTTTAATAAATAGTTTTAATTAGACAATAAGCAACATCCCCCAGCACAGCTTTCTCCATTCAGCTCCACTTCTCCAGCTGCTGTGTTTGGAACCTGGGGTAACATATTCAGAAATACATTTCACAGATGGGTACCATGTTCTAATAAGCAACATCACCCAGAACACATCACAACAAATGATCTCCTTCAATCAACACATCCCTTTATCACCACTGGATCCTGTTCTTATTCCACAACTGACCCCCTTTCACTCTCACAGCTCCTTTCAACACAGCCGCAACCTGCACAGGATCAAAATACAACCTATCTCCCTTTCTCTTCACCACACCTTTCCTGATCCTCACATAATTACCACACTCTACCCTCAATTCCTTCTTTCCACTTTTCTCATTCTCTCTCATCACCCACTTTTCTTAATATTTCTTCTTTAGTTCATCCACCACACAATTTGAATCTCTCACTTTTCCGAGCCACAGAGGAGCCAATTTTGTATTGGCCTTCTGACCTCTCATCAATTCAAACGGGCTAATGTCCGTGACCGCATGTGGAGACATTCACAATGCATACAATCTCTCCTGGATAGCCACCTTCTTATCTTTACCACATGCACCAGCCATTGAATAGCAACAATGATGCATCTATTCATTCTCTCCATCATGCCATTGTCTTCTGGATGGTACAATGCTGACCTTTATGCTGTATTCCACACCTTTACACATACTCAACAAAATACCCTCTGGTAAATTGCATTCCATTATTAGTAAGAATGCTTCCAGGGCCCCCTTCTCTTGCAAATACCCCTGGAATAAATTCAACTATGGCCTCTCCACTGGTCTCACACACAATTTTGTATTCTGTTCACCGGGATTGTAAATCAATCGAAACAATAATACAATAATACATATTTGTCCTCCTCCTATTTCCACGGGCCCTAAAATGTCCATTGCCACATCATCCCAAACCTTTCTAGGTATATCAGCCTCCACCATTGGTTGCTTTTTAGCCACTTTGCCCTTTCCTATCTTACCACACTCGATGCAATCTGCTAGTCTCCTTCCACAACCCGATCAAAACCATGCCAACAATATTCACCTCTTAAGACTGGCTTGGTACGAGTCACTCCCACATAAAAGATAGAGGAACAACTACACGCTCCCTCTGAAACAACACACCATCAACCACACATAATTCATTGTGCACCTCCCAGTAGGGCCTCTCACCCTGCCTTTATTCAATCTTTGCTCAGCCATACCGATTCCACATATCCTTTGATGCAATTAAAATCTCATCATTATTCACAGCCTTCAACCACTCTTCCTTGCTCATAATCCCAACATGGTTCACAAAAACCATGCCTGAAACATTCACATCACTTCCCTCTTCTTTGTGACCACACAACCTTGACAGACAATCTTCTCAGACATTTTCCTTTCCACATATAACTTGCACCACAAACCTGTGACTTTGAATCCTTGTCACCCAACTTGCTATATTCCTCGACACCTTGTTCAAACCCTTCGATTCAAAAATACTTTTACGAGGTCTGTGGTCAGTCCCTATAACAAACTCAGTGCCCCATAAAAAATTGCAGAACTTCTCAACAGCCCAATGGCATGCCAAGGCATCCTTTTCCAGTATGGAATAGTTCCTCTCAGGGCCGCTTAGTGCTCTTGAAGCATGAGCGATAACCTCCTCATCAGCATCTCTCCTAATCTGTGATAAAAAAACAGCTCCTGTGGCATTATCACTGGCATCCACAGTGATTACAGTACTTATGTGTGTTATATCCATTCAGTGGATTCTGATTTAGATAGATGTTGGTTTCTGAGCTTGTAAATAAAGTTGTAGTAGTTTTGTACAAACCAAGAGTGGTTATCTTTTCCTCCTCTAGTAGAGGGTTGGTGTACATCAATGGTTTGTTGAAACTTGCTTATTCAAAGCATGGTATTGTTTTCTTTCTGCTTAAATGCCTTCTATTTGCATTAGGTCACGTTGAACCATTGACTGGAAAATAGCTTCATCCATGAGTTCATTGCAGGTTTTGTAGTTCTTCATATTGTTCACAATGCTATATTAAATGGAAAACCCTGATGCTCACACATGTAAATTTGTTGTGAATGCCAAATTGACCCTGTTCACGGGTAAAGAGGTAGAGTCTCCCTTTTCTTGTAGCCAAGGGCCAACATGTGCTTCTCTTAATTGATACAGGGGGATCCTAGTCTCAGATGGGAAAGCAGGTGATATCGGTTGATATCAAGTACTGCCCCTAAAGGGCAGGGTGTGTCAGCTGGCTTGGCAGCTGGGAGCCAGCACACTAGAAGAGGAGGGTAGACAAACACATTTCAGAAGGAGGGGAGTATAGAAATTTGGAAGAAGGACAAGAGATACATGTGGGCTGCAAGGTAGGGAAATTAGCACAGTGGGGTTTGGGAGAACAATGATTAGGTATCTTCCTTAGTAGGGACAACTTCTCACAATCACACTTTGTAAGGGAAGAGAGTTCAACACTCCCTCCCTAACCACAGTAGCTGAATGAATCGACCCCTCCCACCGTGGTTGGCACAGGTACCTGCTTCAGATATATACAGGGCATCAAGTGGCAGCCAATGGGGGGAAGAGGGATTAGGGAGAGGTTGTGGATAGGATGGGGAATTAGGAACACCGGAAAGAGGATAAGGAAACACCTAGTTTGGATGGGACTGTGGAAGCACAGGATAAAACCTATACCATATGAACCTATCATGCATTTCAACTAACTTAATACCTGCATTCCTAAACACACACACACAAACACACGAGTTGAAAACCCTGCATAAACCTGTATCCTGATCCTTCCTGGTTAGACACACTTGGATACATGTATAGTTTTAACATGGACACATGGATAACACTTTAGCATAAGCGAGATGAAACAAACGAAGGGGAGTTTACCAACATGATAAGACGCACCCATGGCCTCTTAGGCAAGCATAAGCAAGACGTAACGGAACACAAAACATAATCAATAGCAGAATCTAGTTAGCAGCACTAGATCAGCGTTGCCCCATCAACACTTGTTACTCTCCCACACATGACTTCCAGATACGAGGATTACGTGTCCTCCTCGTGCTAACTGACACTTTGCATTAGCCCTTTAAAGTTTGTGCTTTACTCATTGCCAAAAGTTCCAAATAAGCACATAGACCATAAACATAGCTAAATGTTGGCAGCCTCGTAACCACTTCTTGGTTTTATGACCTGGACCATAGCACACAAGACTTCATTTCCTGCCCCTCCCGTACTTATCTTTAGTCCGGGAGCCCCACCGGACTACCCAGTTGAAGAATGCGCTGCCAAAAGAAGGACCCGGTAGAGTTTCGTCTTCCTGCCTGATCAGCTCTGTCCCAAGTCTGCCAGCATTGCAGTGCGGTAAGCACACCGAGAACTCCTTCTTCCTCCGACCGTAAGAACGCTGTACATCCAAAATAAGCCGAACCTGCGTAACGCCGTTGGTGACTAAGAAGCTGTTCCTAATCAAAGGCAGCTGGCAATGCGCACAGTGAAGGACTACAGGTGCACGCTAAGGCTGCTGGGAAGGTCTTTGCTTCTCGCAGCTCCCAAGGCACTTCATCGTGCAAAATGTAACACCCCACGTCTGCCCCAACCTCTATTCCTGGCAGTACCTCCTCTCCCAGGGCTAGGTTTCTACGGGTGTCACAAATGAAACTGTTTTATCAACCTGGGGGCATGCACTGCTCCTGCAGGTTCCCATGAACAATCCACAGGACCATAACATTTCCATTGAATTAAATACCATAATTGTTGATGTCTTCTTCTGGCGTCCATAATCCGTCTTACTTTATATTCTTCCTGACCTTCTTTAACGATAGCCGGAGGTCGTTTCGTAGTCATCCCCGGATCTGCGGGTTAAAGTAAAGACACATGGAACACCGGATGTATGGGTAAGGTTTTTGGCAGACATAATTTCATTGCTGTGGGAGACACACATTTTATTATCTCATAAGGCCCAATAAATCAAGGCATGAATTTACGAGACCCCACCAAGGATACATTTCTTGTTGACAACCAAACTTTATCACCAACTTTATACTTGGGACCCTCCTGCCTTTGCTTGTCAGCTTGTTTCTTATATGCTGTTTTGGCTTGTTACAGATTTGCACGTGCTTTCTATCTGATCTCAAGAAGCAACTGTTTACGCTCCTGTAACACCAGAATTTGTCCCATCTCTGGTAAATGTTCCGGTATCATGTTCTGTTCATGGCCATATAAACATTCATTGGGTACCATTCCTAAAGAGGCATGTTGTGTGTTAATATATGTAAATTCCGCCAACCATAGTGCTTGCACCCAGGATTCCATACGTCTCCTAAATAGCATCTCAAATATTGCTCAAGGGTCTGATTTACCCGTTCCATTTGCCCATCTGTTTGCGGGTGATAACTTGTGGATAGAGCACACTCGATTCCCAACATCTTACAGAAAGCACGTCAATATCTTGAAGTAAACTGGGGTCCTCTTTCTGATACAATACTCTTCGGAACACCATGCAATCTCACAAC
This sequence comes from Ambystoma mexicanum, assembly GCF_040938575.1. Taxonomy (NCBI): domain Eukaryota; kingdom Metazoa; phylum Chordata; class Amphibia; order Caudata; family Ambystomatidae; genus Ambystoma; species Ambystoma mexicanum. The sequence goes on from NC_090930.1 coordinate 1,007,176,761, forward strand.
ATGTTGGAGAAATAACTCTGCTAATTTGCCTGCCCCTGGTATCCCTACACATGGAAGGAAATGGGCTTGCTTGGACAGATAATCCACCACCACCCAAATGGTATTAAACTGATTGTCAGGGGGAAGATCCGTAATAAAATCTATGGAGATGTGAGCCCATGATTTCTCTGGAGTAGGTAACGGTTGTAACAAACCCCTCTTCTTAACATGATCTGCCTTGTTGCGCACACAATTCTCACATTTTAACACATACACTCCCACATCCTTCTTTAGTTCAGGCCACCAAAAATATTTTTCCAACATAGTTTGCATCTTTCTTTTGCCAGAATGTCCCGCTAAAGGAGAGTTATGACACCAATACAATGCCTTATGTTGTTACTCCTTAGTAAGCAAATACAATCGTCCACTATGATAAGGCAACCCCTCCCGCACTGTTCTTGAAGGATGACTGTCTCGCCATTTCTGAAGTTGTGGAGTTGGTAGACCTTTCTTCACTTGATCAACCAGTTTCTTTGTAATAGCACCAATGATATTTTCAGGAGAAATGATTGCCTTTACTTTCACTACCACATTCTCTAAATCCTGCTGTCTTGATAATACATCCGCCTTCCCATTCTTGCTTCCTGGCCTGAAGGTTACAACAAAATCAAATTCATTGAAATACTGGGACCAGCGGAGTTGTCTAGGACTGAGTGTTTGAGCAGTTTTAAAATATTGCAGATTTTTGTGATCAGTGACTACTACCACCTGATATCTTGCCCCCAACAGGTAATGCCTCCACTCAAGAAAAGCAGCTTGAATAGCCAGCAACTCTTTATCAGTGATGGAATAATTTTGCTCACAACTAGACAACTTCCTTGAGTAAAAAGCCACTGGATGCCTTACTCCTTCCTCATCTTTCTGTGATAATATGGCTCCCAATGGTACATTGCTCGTATCAGTCTCCATCTGAAATGCCCTCTCAGTGTCTGGGTGTTTCAACACTGGGGTGGTAGTAAATGCAACCTTTAATTCTTGAAATGCTTTCTCTGCATCCTGATTCCAGTTAAATCGCACTGCTTTTCTCAGTAACCGTGTAATGAGGGTTACTATCTTTGAGAAATTGCTAATGAAACGCTGGTAGAAATTGGCAAATCCTAAAAAGGATTGTATGTCCTTTATGCACTGGGGGGGGGAAGGCCACTCTGTCACTGCCTTCACCTTCTTTGGGTCCATTACAATAACTCCTTGAGTAAGTATAAATCCTAAAAACTCAACCTGAGTCATGTGGAAATCACAATTCTCTAGCTTCACACACAACTGGTAAACCTATAACCTTTGTAGCACCGCCCTCACATCTTTTACATGTTGCTCCGGAGAAGATGAGTAAATCAAAATGTCGTCTATGTAGACTATAACAAACACATCAAGGAATTCTCTCAATACCTCCTGCATAAAAAACTGAAATGCTGCTGGAGCATTACACAAACCGAAAGGCATGATAAGATACTCAAACAGACCAAACTTGGTCCAGAATGCAGTCTTCCATTCATCCCCTTCTTTCACCCTTATCAGATGATATGCTCCCCTCAAGTATAACTTTGTATAGATCGTAGCTGATCTCACCTGGTCTAACAAAACTGATATTAACGGTAAGTTAAATCTATTATTCACAGTAACCTTCTTTAAGGCCCGATAGTCAGTGCTTGTTTGCAATGTCATCCCTCTTATTTAGGAACAAAAAATAATGACGAGGAGACAGGGGAGGTAGAATGTCTGATGAACCCTTTCTCCAGCATGTCAGCCAAGTACGCTCTCAGGTATTGATTTTCTTTTTCATTAAGGGCGTAGATCCGACTGCAAGGCAACTAAGCCCCAGCCTCCAATTCAATTACACAATCATATAGTCAGTGTGGGGGTAACTTCTCTGCCCCCCTTATGAAATACTTTACCAAATTCCATGTACTGTGGGGGGATTCCTGGTCCTACTGCTCCCACCACCTGAGCTACCTACCTCTTGTCTGCCAACAAAGCCACAGGCCCCACCTCTAGCATCATGTGTGACTGACACTTCAGCTCCTCAAACAATACTGTCTGCCTTTCCCGATCAATCCATGGATTATGTTGTACAAACCAAGGCATTCCTACAATCAAACCAAACTGAGGAGCTACTATCAAATCAAAAGTAATCTCTTCCCTATGGCCTGATTCACATATCATATGCAAGACTTTAGTCTGTTTCCTTATGGGCCCTGACATTAATGGAGACCCATCTACTGACTGAACTCCTTCCACCCATTGTTTATCCTGTAAAGGCAATCCCAACTGTTCTGACAATTTAATATCAACAAAATTACCTGTGGCCCCTGAATCCACCATCGCCCACACCATCTGTTTAGTCATAGCAAAAAATAGAGTCACCAAAATGTATACATTTGGAGGTCTTACCCCCGCCTGTATTTGCCACCCGCCTTGGAAACCTTGATTCCTTCGGGCCTGTCACCTCCGTTCCCCCTAAGGTCGGCCCATGTCTTTTACTGCTTCCTTCTTACTCCGCTCTCCCCAGCACTCTTCTGCGGACTATTAGGGCATGTACGAATAAAATGACCTGACTGCCCGCAATACAGACACAAGTTGTTAGTTTTCTGTTGCTCTTTTTTCTGCAGCGGACAATGGCCCTCTTACACTTTCAATCTGCATTGGTTCCACCTCACTTGCCCTTCCACCCCAACTATGATCTAATCTTACAAAAGGTACTGGGTACAGTCTTTTCTTGTCTCATTTTCTCTCACTCATTCGCTGATCTAACCGTAATGCAAGATCTATCATGGCCGTACAGTTGCTAGGTTGAGGCTCTACCTGAGCGATTGCATCTTTCAGTTCCTCCCGTAACCCTTGATAAAAAAGCACTGTTTGTTTTGCCACTGGCCAATCAGTCTCAATCACCAACCTATAGAACTGTGTCACGTATGTTACCAGATCTCGGGAACCCTGTCATAATCCTAGTAACTCTTTATCTTGTGCTAGTGATACTTCTCGCCTATCAAACAGTCAGCCAAACTCAGCCAGAAAACCATCCCAATTATATAACAACTGGTCATCTTTCTGAACCAGTGGTTTAGCCCAGGCTGCTGCATCTTCTGCCAAATAGGAGATCACAAAGGCTGTTCTTGCCTGAAACGCTCTCAAACGCTGTAGGTTTATATAGAAAATGGAGTCCACATTGCGTGAGAAACATCATATATTTTCGGGGATCCCCCGAAAACCGTTCGGGAGCTGCCAACGGTACGCTGCTAGGAGGTTGAACAATCACAGTGGAATTTCGACTGGTAGAAGCTCCCATAGCTGTATTTGTAACAGTCTCTTCCAACGGGGTACCTTGAGCTACTAGACTCTGGACTTGTGCTTTTAACGTGATAGATTCTTGTCTGGCATGAGCTAATTCTACCTGAATCTCTTGAAGAGCCTTAAGCACATTGGCTAAAGGTGGAGGAGTCGCTTCCATTTGGCTTGGGTGGTTGTGTGCATCCTGATATGGGGGCAGTTTATTATGTCAGAATCACACTTTGTAAGGGAAGAGAGTTCAACACTCCCTCTCAAATCACAGAAGCTGAATGAATCGACCCCTCCCACCGTGGTTGGCACAGGTACCTGATTGAGATATATACAGGACACCATGTGGCAGCCAATGGGGGGGAAGAGGGATTAGGGAGAGATTGTGGATAGGATGGGTAAATAGGAACACCGGAAAAAGGATACCACCTAGTCTGGATGGGACTGGGGAAGCACAGGATAAAACCTATACTATATGAACCTATCATGCATTTCAACTAACTTAATACCTGCATTCCTAAACACACACACACACAAGAGTTTAAAACCCCGCACAAACCTGTCTTCTGATCCTTCCTGGTTAGACACACTTGAATACATGTATAGTTTTAACATGGACACATGGATAACACTTTAGCATAAGCGAGATGAAACAAACATGGTAAGACGCACACTTGGCCTCTAAGGCAAGCATAAGCAAGACGTAACAGAATACAAAAACATAATCAATAACAGAATCTAGTTAGCAGCACTAGATGAGCGTTCCCCCACACATGACTTCCGGATACGAGGATTACGTGTCCTCCTCGTGCTAACTGACACTTTGCATTAGCCCATTAAAGTTTGTGCTTTACTCTTTGCCAAAAGTTCCAAATAAGCATATAGACCATAGACGTAGCTAAATGCCCCCTAGCAGCCTCATAACCACTCCTTGGTTTTATGACCCGGACCATAGCACACAAGACTTCATTTCCAGCCCCTCCGTACTAATCTTTAGTCCGAGAGCCCCACGGGACTACCCGGATGAAGAATGCGCTGCCAAAAGAAGGACCCATTAGAGTTTCGTCTTCCTGCCCAATCAGCTCTGTCCCAAGTCTGTCAGCATTGCAGTGCAGTAAGAGCACCGAGAATTCCTTCTTCCTCCGACCGTAAGAACGCTGTTCATCCATAATAAGCCGAACCTGCATAACGCTGATGCCGACTAATAAGCTGTCCCTAATCAAAGGCAGCTGGCAATGCGCGCACAATGAAGGACTACAGGTGCAACCTAAGGCTGCTGGGAAGTGTAGTATTTGCTTCCCGCAGCTCCCAAGGCACTTCATTGTGCGAAATGTAACACCCCACGTCTGCCCCAACCTCTATTCCTGACACAACTACTAGATAAGCCCAGGAAAGGAAGAGAGGTAAGACAAGACAGGATTAAAAAACTGTAGGTGTGGTGATGGGTGTGGTTAGACAATTGGAGGTGCTGGTGGACAGAGCGCTGTGAGAAACCTGAATGTGTCTCACCTGCTAGTACCCGGGGATATGTCATCCAGGTGGCCAGAATATGGCCATCGCTTTTGGATCCAGTTCCTGGGGGTGTATCAGTGTCGGAGGATCAACTGGATGAGGGGTCCTCGGGGAGTGGAAGTGGGACATCAGAGAGTGAGATGTGGTATCCCCTTCCCAATAACACCTTTTCCCCATCCGACCAGGGAGGATACCTAGGAATTCAACCCCACCTTTCCAACACAAACACTTTCTCACAGATTGTTCACCATGAGCGACTAACACCAGAGCCATATACCTTACATGTCCCAACCCCATGGGCAGGCAAGGTCAGGCAATTACGGATTATTACACACACCTGAATTCCATCACGCTTCCCCATATGGATAAAAGGCGCAGAACGAAAGCACACTCTGAGTGAGGCAAACCACAGGAGAAAACAGCAGTTCCAAGATGGCGGTTTAATACAAGGAAAAATATGAGACCAGAGAGAGTTGCAAGGAGGGAAGTACCTGTGATCTCTAAAGACTGTTATTTTCGTGAGCCTTGGAATGTAAGAAACCAAAGACCAGGAACTAAGGCTGATCGAACCTGCACAGTGTGTCGGAGGTACCCGGGTCTCTCCCGCTTCGATAAACAAGGTGGGGAGGAGCAATTGCTGCAGTGGTACTGTACTTGGCTCCTACAACAAAGCAGCGTCAGAAAAATGGAACAGCCTGTGAGTCGGAGAGACTGATCTCAAACCAGCTTGTGTTTTGAACCAAGGTAGCAAGCAGCAATATTGTACAAAAAGAACAGTGTGTGAGATGTTTGCAAAGAGCGATGCAAATATAATTGGAACCAAAGGAGTAATCAGGTATCCAACTGATGCCGAATGTGAGAAAAAGGAAAAACGAAATCGAAGTGGTCATGCAATGGGTCAAGCTAATCCCTCTGCAAATTGAAAAGTCTTCGATAGTTGAAGATAAATCACAATTGGCCCGAGCCCGGCTGAGGGAGACTAATATACCAAAAGAAAGAGATCAGATCCCACCAGAGGACCAGAGGGGGATCCAAGGTGAACCGTGAGACACCCGAGAAATAATTCTCTGAACATTTGTTTAATAGGGATCTGAGCCCGGAAGGGGAGGATCCTACTTGGAACTCATGAAAAGGATCTGAGCCTGGCTGAGGGGGATCTAGGGTGAACACCCAACTTTGAATACATTTCAAATGAAAGGAATGATTACGTATTGTTTATGCACAGCAGGCCCTTTTGAGTCTAGAGACTTAAAAGTAGTAAAGAGCCTTCGACCCAGAAGGTCCTGAACTGTGAAGATTGAACTGTATCCTCATGCAGCAGACGCCAGAGTGTGCATTTTGCTCGAGTGAACCATCTTGCCCCATGCTGAAAACACGGGGAAGGGAGGCCAACAGCACAATTATCCTGACATCATTTTGTGAACACTTCTTTCTTTTTCATGAACTTCACCCCACACTATTTTTATTTAGCGGTAAGGCCCCTATTATTTTGAAGAGACTCCACTAGGACTGCATTATTATTATTTGATGGTCGTAGCTTGCTCCCATTTTTAGATTAGGTTTAGATAGGCGTTTATCACAGCCCTGTAAAAGTTCAATAAACAACCTTGAACTGTGGTCACTTGTGTCTGTCTTACTGTTGATACCATTCCTTCCTCACAGCGCTGAAGGACCGACTGCACAGATAGAGGATTAGGGTTGAAAGCCCACAATTCAAATGTTCGAGGGAGAAAAGACCGAAGAGCAGTTTTCTGAAATCTTTGTCGTTTCTCCCCAGAACATTTTCACCTTGGCTCCACCCCCACCCACACCCCCACACCCTTACTTACCTTGTGTCCCTGCGACGCCTGTTCCCTTTTACTTCCGTGATCGGGAACCGGCGCCGCAGGTGCCTTTCCTTTTTTTTGGGGAGGGTGGCTGCAGAGGCCACCCCCGCAACTACCTCTCACAATATAGTGAGCAAGGGTGCAGGGGACACCCCCACAACCCCCAGCACTGAATGCATGATCTGGTGGAACTTTTCAGTCGTTCAGAATTTTCGAACAGCCAAAATTCGGTCAAATCACGCATTCAATCATTTTTTATCTGACATTTTGGATGATTCCAAGATAGACAGTGGATTGCAGTAGCTGGTCCGCCACTTATAGATGGGTACATGTGGTGCTATAGTGCCCACAGTGCAGTTGACGCACACAGCCCAGTCTGCAATGAAAATACAACAGCACACAAGCATTGTATCTTTTTAATAATCATTCTTGAAGATACCAATGATTGCTAAAAACTATTGGCTTGCTATACCAGAAGGCAGCCCCTATGAAGATGGCACCAATAAGTTTACGCCATTGAAATCAGTCGACAGACAGTCGGGAAATAAGATAAATGGTGGCAAACATTTGACTTTTGGGTCTCATTGAGCATTTTGCCTTGACACTTAGTGCAGCTTTAAAGCCTCTCTTGCTGCATTTTTTAATGAAGTGTTTTATGCCCACGGACAAATAACCTTGCTTATACCTGAGAGTGAAGACATCTTTTAAATAGGGTTGATTGACATGTGTTCTTTTTTGTGTGTATGATTAGTGTACAAATGCCCTCTAGAGATATAAACTGAATTACATATATTGAGACACTTAGTGTGAAGCATAATGTTCTTCTTATTCTGTCCATTCATAGATAGGAGGCGCACCACCGTCCCCTAGCAAAAGTGGAGATGGATAAAACGACAGCTAGAATTGCTGTCTGTCTCTGTCTCTGTTTTGTTGGACTATTCTCGAGCCCCAGTGTCTCAACACACCTAGTTTGACAGTAGTATATGTGCCTGTGTTGTCTTAGTAGTAGATGCCGGTGTTTCTGTCACTTTGGGTGATATAGCTGATTTACAGACAGACCTCCCTGGACTTTGACTGATAGTATTAGTCCTCACAAGTGTTTATTAGACAATTGAATGTGCAGCATTTGGAGTGTGAATTGCAACAACACACAGCACAAGAGCACCGGTGGGGCTAGCTCCCCCATGTTGGCACAAGGGATAAAAGAAAGAGTGACTCTTGCTACAGATGTGGTGAAATGCTGCTTGGGTGTACTAGAGGATGTCCACTTGGTATTCGACCTTGCCCTCAAAGTGGCAGGGGAATTAACAAAATGTTGTATTGTGGGAACAACAGTTTGGAAGAGGGAGATCTGGAAGTAGCACAGCATAGGAGAAGTAGAGAAAGGGGGAGGTGGTATAAGACCCAGAGTACGGAATGGGGAATAGCAGTGATGTTGTTAACTTGTTCAACAGAGAGGTATAGACTGTCAGAAGAAGGTTCATAACAGTGGTTGGATGTGTCAAAGTGGAGGATGGCTGGTGTGGGGTGCTACAGGGAGGGGTACTGGTAGTCAGTGGAGCGAGTAGGCACAGAATCCACACATCCACGAGGAGGGAGTGGGCTGCAGAGTGACCCAGCTGTAACCTGCAGAGAGACCTGTGGGAATGTGAGTGGGTATGGCAGGGCCCTCAGATTGTTTGGCAAAACCATAGAGAAATAAACTGGACAGAGATTAGAAGGGACCGGAAAATACAACTAGACGGACCATCTACAGATTGATGGGTAAAGGGAGGGGTGTAGAGTTTCAGGAAACCTCCCCATTAAGTGGAAAATATGGAAGCACAGAAGGAGGTGGAGCAGGAAAGAAAAAAGGTCCAGAAAAATTGAGAGAAGCAGGGAATGAGGAGCAAGCAGCAGAGGAGGAAATTAGTGCGAGTCAACAAAAGAGGTTTCCACATCTGGGGATTAAACAGCTTCTGTGAGGCCACTGGATAGAAATCACGAAGAATAAACCTAGGTGGGGGATAAATTGATAGATGTGAGCTATTACATAGGGAAATTTGGCTGCAGATAGTGTTCAAAACAAGAGACAGAGTTGGCATGCCGGTTAAGAGTGCTCACAAACATTGGTAATTGAATGTCTGCTTTCCAAGTGTAGAGAGGTGTGTACTATGAAAAGCTTCCATAAAGGAATTTAGTGTTTTTCAAATAACTTGATGTAATTATGTGGTTTGCACAGGGGCGGCTCGTCCACAATGGGCGAGGGGCATCAACCAACCGGGTTTCCTTCACCAGCCTCGCATGGCTCAAATTTGTATTTTGTATTTTTATTGTATTTTATAATGCGCTTTAAGCCAAAGCGCACACAGAGTTACAGAAAAGGTACAAAAAGAATGAAAAATAGTCAGAGCATCAATTCAGCAATCAGAGGCTTTGAGAAGATGGGTTTTTAAGGAAAGACGGAAGAGAGAATAGTCAGAAATAGAGTGAATAGAGACTGGGAGAAGATTCCAATGAAGAGAAGCGAGACGCAGAAAGGATCGAAACCGGGACTGAGCACATGGAGGACGAGGAACACTCACTCTGAAGAGAGAAGAAGAACGGAGGGAACGAGATGGAGAATAAAAAGATACAAGTACAGCAAGGTAGTTAGGTTCCAAATGATAAAGGGACTTAAAGACAAGACAGAGAAAATGAAATTTGAGTTGAGAGTAAAAGGGAAGCCAGTCTAGTGAGACCAGGGAGGAAGAAATAGAATCTCCATAGGAGAGAAGAGACATAAGACGAACAGAAGAATTGTAAATGGATTTCAAGGGTAGCAAGTCAGGAAGACGGAAGACGAAAGAGAGCAGTAGAGCAGTGGAAGAGACGTGAAAAGATTAGTGAGGAAATGAGTGATTTGGTGGCTTGAAAAGTAAGGAAAGGCCAGACTTTGCGAACATTGTAAAGATGGAAAAGGCAAGAGCGAGCAGTGAGAGAGATATGGTGAGAAAAGGTAATATTAGAGTCAAAGTGGAGACCGAGGTTACGAGCGGTGGGAGAAATAGAAAGATTTGAAGGAGGAAAGGAAACAAGAGGAGGTGGTAGAGGTGGACGCAGAGTGTTAGCAGAGAAGAATAGAACCTCAGTCTTCCCTGCATTTAAACTGAGGAAATGAGATTGCCATCCAGGCATTGATAGTGGTAAGACAGGCGGTGAGAGTATGGTGGATCTCAGATGTGAAGGAAGAGAAGGAAAGCAAAAGTTGAGTTTCATCACCATAAAAGTAATGTGAAAGACCAAATGAGGAAATCATAGCTGCTACTTGAGAGGTATAGAGAGAGAAAAGAAACATACCCAGGACTGATCCTTCGGGAACACTGTGCTCAAGGGAAAGAGGTGCAGAGGTCTGACCAGCCCAAGAGACAGAGAAAGTTCTATTAGACAGATAGGAAGATAACCAGGAAAGAACATAACCCCTAAGACCAAAGGAAGAGAGAGAATCCAAGAGCAAAGAATGATCGACAGTATCAAAGCAGCAGATAGGTCAAGACGAATAAGAAAGGAGGAGTGATTAGAGTAGTGAGCTGTAAGAAGAGAGTTAAGTACACAGATTAGAGTGGTTTCAGTGGAATGACAGGGACGAAAGTCGGACTGAAAATGAGAAAGAAGGGCTAGGTTGTTGACAAAGGATTAAACCTGAGAATACAAGAGGAGTTCTAAGAGTTTTGACAGATAAGATAGAAGGGAGATGGGGCGGAAGTTGGAAACAATCAAAGAATTTGCAGTCATTTTTTTCAGAATGGGAATGATAGTTGCATGCTTAAATGCTGTAGGGAATATAGAAGTAGAGAGATAGATGTTAAAGAAAGAGACAAGATAAGGTATGAAAAGAGGATAAACCTTGGAAATAAGAGCAGACGGAATAGGATCGTAGGGGTTGCTGTGGGATGAGCTTTAGCTAACAGAAGCAGCATGTCAGATTGGAAAACCGGTGCAAAGCTATAACTAAAAGCTGATTTGATGGAGGAGAAGAAGGAGCTGCAGTTGAGGAGAGAGAGTTTAGAATATCTTGACGTAGAGAGTGTACTTTAGAAGAAAAGAAATTAGCAAAGTCAGATGCAGATAATACAGAGTTGATAGAGTAGTCTGGAGAAGGAGGAGCGAGGAACCTTGTCAAAGTTTGAAAAAGACGCTTATGATGGGCAGATTGAGTATGGAGAAGGTCTGAAAAATAAGCACGTTTAGCCGAAGTAAGGAAGTTATCGTAAAGCCCATGATAAGAGAAATAAGTGGAGTGATTAGATAGAGATCTTGTTTTGAGCCTGCGCCTTTCCAAACAGCGGAGAAGGCGTTGCATGGCTTAGTAAATGCTGGCTGGGTAACTGCACGCCTGTATGTGCGAGGAGGCGCTCCTGCGCCTCCTCGCACATACAGACAGATCAGGCTGGAGTGGAGCACATACGGACCCACGCTCAGGCCCCTTGCACGCATGAGCAGGAACCAGGAAACTTCCTGATTTCAGTTCATTCTTGCAGGGGGCTGGAGCACTGAAACCTCTGGACCCGCGGCAAAAGGTATGTTTGTTTATGTTCATTTTTTTTCATTTAAATTATGTGTATGGATGCGTGCATGCTTGTGCTGTTAGGTGAATGTATGATGATGGATGCTGGTGTGAATGAGAGCGTGCTTTCAGTGTGTATGTTGTGTAAATGTGTGTGTTTGTATGTTTGTTTATTTAGTATTTAAATATGTGTATGGATGCGTGTATGCTTGTGTTATGATGAGTCTGTGCATGATGAATGCTCATGTGAATGAAAGAGTTCTTGCAGTGCATATGTTGTCTAAATGTGCATTTGTATGTTAATTTATTCATTTAAATATGTGTATGGAGGCATGTATGCTTGTGTTATGAGTGAGTGCATGATGGGTGCTCGTGTAAATGAAAGAGTGCTTGCTGTGTGTATGTTGTGTGTGTATGTTGTGTAAATGTGCGTGTTTGTATGTTTATTTATTATTTAAATATGTGTATGGATGTGTGTATGCTTGCATTATGAGCGAGTGCATGATGGGTGCTCGTGACTGTGAATGAGACAGCGAGTGCTTGCTGTGTGTATGTCGCGCAAGTGTGTGTGTGTGTGTGTTTGTGTTAGTCTGAGATGATTTTGGCGAGTGGGGTAGGAGGTTTGTACAACAAAGGCATTTTAAAAATACCTTTGTTGCAAAAAAAACCTCCCCAACCGGGCAAAATCAGCTCTCCGTCTAAGGTGCTGTGAAGCCCAGGGGACAGGTATGCTATTTTTATTACTGGATATCTATGATAGATGTCTAGTAAAAAATACCATACCTGCCCCCACTGGTCCCCCAGCGCCTTGCATACACACATAATCACATTGATTGTCTCTGTTAGTGTGTTTGGTGCTGTGAGGCTCAGGGGACAGGCATGGTGTTTTTTTTACTGGACATCTATGATAGATGTCTAGTAAAAAAATACCATACCTGTTCCCCCCCCCCAGTACCTTGAATACACACATAATCACTTTGATTGTGTGTCTGTGTATGTTTGGCACTGTGAGGTCCGGGGGATAGGCATGGTATTTTTTAAGTGGACATCTATGATAGATGTCCAGTAATAAAAATACCATCCCTGCCCCCTGGTTCCCCAGTGCCTGACATACACACATAACCATTGATTGTGTGCATGTGTGAGGAGCTTGGGACCCAGAGGACAGGCATGTAATTTTTCTACTTGCCATCTATGATAGATGGCCAGTAAAAAAAAACATGCCTTACCCCAGTGCCCCCCAGTGCCTTGCAATCACAGATAATCACATTCATCATTATTTTGTTTATGTCTGACTGCAAGGTGCTGCCACACCATGGAGCGGGCATGGCATGTTTTACTGTGCATGGTTGATAAAGCAAGCAGGATAATTGTTATTATGTAGCTACACTTGCATTTTAATGCAGCCTCTCTTATTGTGGTATGACTTTCGTATTGGACATCTTTGGTATAGTAAGCATGATAAGTTTTACTATGAAGCAAGACTGGTATTTTTCATTCAACCAGTCTAGCCATTTCTTACTGAGGCATGACATTTTCTATTGGGCATCTTTGGTAAAACAAGCATAAGTGTTATTATTTAGCTAGACTGGTATTTCAATGAAGCCAGTTCAGTCATTTTGTATTGTGGTATGGCAATTTGTATTGGGCATCGTTGGTAAAGCAAGCATGATAAGTGTTATTATGAAGCAAGGACCTCACTGTTATACACTTAGTCTAGCCATTTCCTATTGCGGTATAACATTTTCTATTGGGCATCGTTGATAAAGCAACCATGATAAGTGTTATTATGTAGCTCGACTGGCATTTTAGTAGAGCCAGTTTGGACATGTTTCATACTTAAGAATGCATTTTTAAGCGTAAAGACAACTGGAATATGTTCTTACATGGGGATACTGCCATATATTTGTAGAACAAACATGGATATGCTTTCTTATTGTATCATTACTGGCATTATGCACAAAGCAAACCTGAGTATGTTCTTATATGGGAATAATGGGGTATAATGTTGCAGTCACCATGGAAATGTATGGACACAGCCAGTGTGAAAATGTTTTATTCTGGCACATATTGTGGAAAAAGGCATCATGAAAATGTGTTGGAGAAATGCTCTGTTTGGCTTTTTACCGAATATTTAGTGTGCTCTAAAATGCACCATTTTCACCCATTATTTAAATAAAATTCTCAGGGGGAGAGACCCCAAGCCCCTCTTGTGGCGTGTGGGCTCCCTCGCTACGCTCGGTCGCTCTGCCATATCAGAGACAAATATTTACGACCGAGACTTAAAAAATTCGCCAGCCACCACTGGGTTCACATACCAGTTTTGGTAGAAATGCGTGGGTGCACTATGATAATGAAATCAGGTCGCATCTAGGGGAGAATTGTTTTGTTTTGTTGTCATGGGGGCAGGTACACATGGCTTTGTAGCTCCAGTGGATGGACACAATGAAGCTAGTTGGTGCAGTACAGCCAGTGTGTTTGCTAGCATCTCGAGCATCCAAATTCAGCGAATGCTGTTCCTACAATTGGAGACCATGCACAAAGAATGTTTGTACATTTCAGCATGAATGCTCTAAATGTGGGGGTCATTATCAAGTGCTGCAGTCATATATGCCAAAGGGCATTGTCATGATATTTAGAACTAAGCAGGAGGGATTTTTCATATTACTAACTTAGATGTTCCCTAAGAATTGATTGAACTGTATTAACTTATTTGCTTCCCCTGTCACCTTGCTACATATTTCCTTTGGTGCTACATTAGGGACATCATAACCCAAAGTGTGACAATGCCAGTTATCTCATAGTAAAAATAAATAAACAATATGTCCACCAGTGCCCCTGTGTCCATTGTTTGACCGCTCCCAATATGAGTCTCAAAAGCCACAAAAAAGCCTCAGTTAATTGGATAGTGGAGACATTGACCCACGTATTCCAGTGTGATACAACAGGTCCCAGTCTGCGCCTTCCCTGCAATGTCAATGCATTCACACTTATTTTCCTCCCTGGTACAACAGTTTTTCCCTCATTGAGTTCTCATCAAGGCTTCATCTTGGATGCAAATCATAATGTGTCCCTGTAAGCTCTTTTGGTGCCCAAAATATACCTTTTTCACAGTGCCAGGCTCCTCATGCTGATGGCTGTGTGGAGTCTACCAGTTGGTGGCATCACTTTGTGTTTGTTTGAAGAGGGATATGGCCTTCTGTACCGTAAGGCTGTCTATGCAAGTAACTCCAGTTTAAATCAATTACTGAACCAAACAGCATAACTCCGAACCTTGTGGGGATGAATGTTACCATGTATGCTCCTGTCCTCTGTCTGCTTTGTTGAAGGAGGGCTGCACTTGCTAAACCGGATAGGGACACTTACCTCTGTGGGGTTCCCTATCAACTTTGAAACTACTCTGGAAAGTCTTAATATGGTGGAGCCTGTTTATTGGGTTGTCGGAATTGAAACAATGTCATGCCTCCTATCGCAACAATTGTATGTGTATTGGCCTACGCCAAGTTGTCTAAACATCATATGCGAACAAACTCCACGGCAAGGTCTTGACCTTAGAGAAAGTAATGTAAGTCGCCATCTTAGATTAAGCCGCCATTTTAGGTTCGCTTGTTATATGGAAGTCACCCTGAACATCAAAATGGAGGCCGAATGACATTCTGAGTAAAATTCTGGCCGTTGTGACCTCCGTACACACGAATAATTAATATGCCTGCAGGCCACTTGTCGGGGTCACGGACTGAGACCTTGTCCTACTGTTAACCTATGTGTAAATGTACAACTATATCAGCGAAACTAATCAGAATGCATATATTATAGGATTGACCTGGCAAGGAACCCATAGGCCCGACTCCTAGAATGGTTAACCCGCGAGAGGGTTGGCCAAGGGCTGGATAAAGAGTATAAAAGACCCAAATATTCCAATGTACGGTCTCTCTCACTAACGCATTGAACTCTCGTTGAAGTTCGTTATGTTACTCTGAGAGCCGAATAGCTATCCGTTTGTCAATTGACTTTGGTAACTGTTGTAGCTTTTAAACAATGCACTTGTATGTTCTTTGTAATCTGTGTTGGTGTGTTTCTTTCTGGGCTTCCCGGCCTCATATTATTTTTATGTTTCCACAGTGTGGCATTCAGATGTTTGAACGGACGAAAACACTATTATTAGGTTTTCTTTACAAATTAAGGGTCAGCACTGATCCTTTCTCTATGAGTACACACCTGCTATGGAAAGCTATTGTGGTCTTTTTTATTTACAACTAGAGGATCAGCACCCATACTTGTCAAACCAGAGGACAAGTTCTTAAGAATGAAGAGTCAGCACTAACACAGCACACCTTTCCATGACCGATTCAACCAGTGATGCTCTGCCAACGTTTATGTGTTACTCTGCCAGTGCTATAGTATTATGCAATGGGCAAGCAATTCCCCTGCTATAAATACCATGATAAATTGCATTACACATGTGCACAGTTTCTTTAATACGGCCCCCTGCCATTATAGGCCATGCACAGCATCAAATGACCCAGCGATGCCATTCAGTGCGAGATATTGCCTCAGATGCATAGCATAGACACCATACAGTATGTGAAGTGCAGGCACAAACGTGCATGGGCTGCAATTGTATACCAAATCCAGCAATTAATGCAGTTATTGTTAGTTACTGTCCCTCAGCAGGAAGGGAGCATGTGCATGGAGAACGCAGGCACTGTTTCTCCCTACGCAGAATATGTTTATAGATAAATTGAAAAAACATACAAAATGTTCCTAGCAGATATTAGTGTTCTATTATATTTCATCTGTTAATTTTAGCAAACCAATGCTTTCATTTCTCAAATAGCATTTTTCGATAATGAATTGTCTTACGTCAATGACACAAGGTTTAAACAAATAGGAGCGGGGTATCCCAGGGGCAAAGCCCTGTTTCCTATATTCAGGGTATCTTTTCTTCTGGCTCAATGTTCCTATGTTTTGTTCTCTATCCCATTCCAGAGTTATGTTTTTCAATACCTTCGAAAATATAGGGTATGATGCTGCGTCTGTGAGAGCAAGATCAACTGTTTCTAAGTGTAAATTAACGTACTGCTTCAAATACTGATACACAATGTTCTGCTCATTGCTATAAGTAATTATTAGCAAAATAATGTAACCGAGTATTAATTTCACTACGTGTCCAGCAGAGTGCAACAAAAAACGTTGTGCAATGGGTTAATCACAAAGCTTTGAGAGAAGGTACCCCCAGTTCGCACCTCTGTGCTTCTATGGGGACCGCCTTTAACACCCCTATTATGGAGCGTAGGAGGTTGCCCTCAATGCGGGCCAACCCTGTAACCATACACAATCAGCACCAGTCTAGAAACCGGGCTCACTACTGGAGTACCAGAATACCCTACTGATACATTGTTTTGCCCTAACAGTGGAATATCCTGAACCCTTGAGTGGTCAATGGAGCAGATTTGAGCTCCTGTGTCCACCAAAAAAGGGTACGCCCTATCCCCTACCTTCATTTCTATGTAGGGTGCTTTCTGGTCTACAGGGATAGGAGTAGGTTCCAGATGTCCTAGCAGAAAGGAACGTTGTCAGACGTTAAATCATCAGAAAGATAAGTGTGTGTAGCTTTATCAAAAATGTTCACATCGCTAGTATTCCGTTTCCCATCCTGATTTCCCGCATTATTGTCATACTGCTGGTTGTGAGCAAAACGAGTTCTATTTGGCCCTTGCACGCCATTGCTACGTGCTCTCGGTCTACTACTGAGCGTACCATTTGCTCTCTGCTGGCGGATCAGACACTGTGCCCTCCAGTGGCCTTCTTGTTTGCAATAGGCGCATTGGTTCATATTCACTGTCCCTATTTGTGGGGTAAACTGTCCTCTCAATTGTGTATTTCCTCCCCACGGTCCTCTTGCAATTTGCTGCAAAAGCACCTTAGTTTTTAAGTCTACCTTTTTGTTCTTGATTTTCTCTTTCTCATTGTTCACTCTATTCTCATAATACTGAGCCATATGGAGAACTTCAGATTGCCAATTAGTTTTCCATGCACTTTCAGAGGCAGTGATTTGAGACTGAATGTCAGGCAATAGCCCCCGCACAAATTTATCAACAAACAATCTCTTCCCCCATTCCGTACTCAAATCCTGGCCACTGAATGGAACATATACAAATTGCGAGATATAGTGTGCAGGGATAATCGTGGCAGCTCTGCCATCAATGCCAGGTATTTCTACTTTAGGCAGACGAGTAGGAGGAATCTCTCTCATGGGTAGCTATGCTGTGGGAAATTCTGATTACTTGTCAAGGAGCAAAACTAGGTCGAGGGACAATGAGATAAGTGCGGTGTCAGCTGAAAAAGTGCATTTATATATTACCATAATATCGGCGGGACAGCATCATTTTGTCTTCAAACATTCATCTTGTAAATATTCAACCATAACCTGTAATACTGTTCTCTGCATGGCAGAAGAATATTGGCTAAAAGTGTTGTGAATATCAATAGGAGAAATAGACGCATCTGAGATCCATCTAAGAGAGCCTCTTGTGCATATGCGCATTTCTTCACTAACTGTTTCAGTGCGGTTAAGAATCTTTAATGCACATACAATGTTTGTCATGTATCTTCGTCCAATTCTATTTGGTGTAGGTAGTCTAGTTCTACTTTAAAGAAGAAGAATTTTGACATGTGTTTGAGCACTTTTAGTGCTCAAACACAGGACAAGAAATTCAAATCCTGAAATCCTGAAATTCCTGTGGAATAGCGAAATTAGTTAGATCACCCCAAATCTCGGCCAAATAAAATCCCATTTGTTTTAGTAACACCTTTTGTTCAGGAATACCCCCATCATCTGTCAGAGAGCTCAAAATGGCTGCTTTGTCGCCCTCCTGTATATATATTTCTGCCCATTTCTGCAACTCTTTCTTATGTGCTGGAGGTACTGCGCTATGAATTACAGTTCTCTGGTTGATAGGGATATTCATAGGTGCCAAAAGAGGAGTGGCAGAAGTAGTTGGTAGCAAAAGTAGGAGTAAATCATGTGCACTAGGTGGTGGAGGCCAGTCATCAGAGAGTGTAGCTCCCAATCCAAATTTTAGATACATATCGTAGGCGGGTGACCCTTCGGGCGCTGCCGGTTGACTATGTTCTAAACCATTCGGTTGTCTTCACCTGCAACAAAGAGTTGCCCAGCAAGACGACAACTTACTAGAACCAGGTATACTTTCAGAAAAACACTTTATTACCTGGGCAATAAATTGTTTTCTTTTCCAAAATAAATATCAGGCACTTTCAGTTTGAAACAAACTCACCTGATTCAAAATTCGAAATTCAATCCCCCCAACAAATTGAACCATCGTGGCTGGTGGTCTTCCTACAATGAAACACAGTCGTTGCCTATGGTCCAGTGCTCTCGCCGTAACAACCTCTGGGGGAACCGGCAAACAGAGATCACAAGTAGCAGACTGTGAGGAATAGCATCTCCTAAGTGCAGGGGCCCCGATACTCACTGGTACTCGTCTGTCCACTTCATCCTCGTAAAGCGATCGGTTGTCATCGCAAGACGCCCAAAATTGAGCGCCATTTATTAGTCTCAAATCTGAGCAACTGCAAATAAATGAAGGACACACCAGTTACGAAACAAATATACAACAACAGTTTATTTTGCGCTTTAAGCAAACCCAGATTCATCCAGGTCTGCGTACAGCCATAGAGAAAATTAGCAATTTATATGGGGGCAACCAGCCTTTTTATACACATGAAAACTGATCTTGGTTTGCTCATATGCGGACAGTTCCTGACCCATGTAACATGGGCATTTCCCATGGTAACATGAGGTGCATAGCTCTGCATAGTTCTACATCATTATCCAGACAGTTTACTGTTTCACAGAGTGGGGGAGAGCTTTCTCTTCCGAGCACAAGGTAACATTCCCCACGTTCCATTATCTCTATATGTTGACTTTACCAAAAGGTCACTGTGCATTTCAGCTCCGTAGTTCAGACTCTCAAGAATATACATGGCATGAAATGTGCTCCTCTTAACCTTCAGTCGTACAATTAGCCTCGGAAAGTCAGGAGCCAGGAAGACAGGAAGTCTCGTAAAGTGCCGATTATCTACGTTTGTGCTTGTTATTCAAGGCTTGAAGCTAAGACATAATAATTAGCGCAGCAATTTTGTGCAGACACATTTACCAGCATTTCGGGCTGTAACCCTTACTGCATGGGGAATGAAAACCCAGAAAGTGAGCAAATCAATAAAGATGGAGTCTGAGTAACACAATCTCAATATGTGCTCTTAGGCTAACCAAAATAACACAGAATTAATTCATTTTTACTGTCTCTGTGATAACCTGGGTATCACTGATCAGGCCCTGGCCTGGCTGACCTCCTTCCTCTCTGATCGACCCTCCCAGGTCCAACTTGGGTCCTTCCTTTCCTCTATCTCACTTGCTACCTGTGGTGTTCCCCAGGGGTCTAACCACTCTCCCTGGCTATTCAGCCATTTCCTGGCACATCTCTCCCACTGCGTTGCCGCTCTCTGCTCCAACTTTTAGTGTTATGCGGATGACACTCAGCTCATTTTCAGGCTCCCCTTTGTCACCTCTTCTCCTTCTCTCATCTCTGACTGTCTGTCTGCTATTCAGGAGTGGTGTGCCGCCAATGATCTCTGCCTTAATGCCAATAAGACAGAGATTCTCCTCATTGGCACACCTGCACCCTCCTTTCCTGTCACTCTCTGGCTGACCTCGCTTGGCCCTCCTCCTGCTCCTACCTACAAGGCTATGACCCTCTGTGTCATCTTCGACTCCACACTCTCCTTTTCTCCTCACATCTCTGACGTCTCTAAGAAGTCAAACTACCAACTGCACCTCCTCAGAGGTATTCTTCCTTTCCTCTCCTTCCCCCAGAAGCTCACTGTCTCTAGAGCTCTGGTTCTCTCTAGGCTGGACTACTGCAACATCCTATTTCTAAATCTGCCTGCTTCTACTGTCCACCCTCTGCAACTCATCCAGAACAGGACTGTGAGACTTGTCGTTAGCCTCAAGCCCAGAGATCGCATCTCTCCAGCACTGAAATCTCTTCATTGGCTGCCAGTGGCTGCAAGGATTAAGTTCAAGTCCCTCTGCATTGCATCTGGGGCCTGGGTCCTTAATACCTCCAACTCTCTCTTTGCAAATACCTTCCTACTCGAGCTCTTCGCTCCTCCACTTCAATCTCCCGCAGGGTCAATCGCTTCTCCAAGCAACGAGTTGGTGGTAGATCTCTTTCTTCAGCTGGGGCCTCCCTTTTGAACAGCCTCCCTGCCTCTCTGAAACTTGATTAGAACCATCTTCGGTTCTGGAAGCACCTTAAGACCTTCCTCTTTGCTTCTGCTTTCGCTCTTCCTCTCCACTTTTGATCTCTGTCTGCTTTGGCACTGGGCACCTGGCGACCATCTGATTTTGGGCCCGGATCCTGCCCATCCCCAGTCACATATTTCAAAAAAAGTATCAGGCGCTCCACTCCAGAAAGAACTTGGCATGATAACCTGTTCTGAGATGAGAGTTTGCAGCACACACTTTTTGCTGACTGTACCTTTCACAGATGGGAAATATCAATTTGCATATCAGTCTTTGTCCCGCCCACATGGGCAGTCCAGCACCGAAATGCTATTGCAATTCCCCTCTGAACAAGAGTACCAACAGCAACCCCATACACGTGTTTCAGCCTTGTTGGGCCTCATCAGTGAGGTGAAGCTGTGCCTCTATGAGCACAGTGAGCAGGGAGTCCACATCGGGTTGAGCCCAGGTAACTTAGGGTGACCAACCCCAAGGTCCTTGCAAATATTTCAAAAAAGGTATCAGGCGCTCCCCTCCAGAAAGAACATGGCATGATAACCTGTTCTGAGATGAGAGTTTGCAGCACACACTTTTTGCTGACTGTACCTTTCACAGATGGGAAATATCAATTTGCATATCAGTCTTTGTCCCGCCCACATGGGCAGTCCAGCACCGAAATGCTATGGCAAGTCCTCTCTGAACAAGAGTAACAACAGCAACCCCATATACGTGTTTCAGCCTTGTTGGGCCTCATCAGTGAGGTGAAGATGTGCCTCTATGAGCACATTGAGCATGGAGTCCACATCTGGTTGCCCCCAGGTAACTTAGGGTGACCAACCCAAGTTACTTGCAACCAGTCACATTCCCGCACTGCCTCCTGGCAACCCCTGCACTTGGGTCTGTATCTGCAACCCTACAGTCCCCTTCCTGCACTTATTAGACACCCATTGTCTGCGGCTTATGCTTGCACTTACAACCTGCTGGCCAGACAACCTGTAGTTTGATTACATGTTCAGCACTTTCCACTCCTCCCTTGCCCCTTGCACTTTCCCCCTTCCGTCTCCCCTGCACTTGGGCATTCTCAATGTCACTTGGCCTAGTAAGATAGTTGTTTTTGTCCTCCCTTGTACCCCCCCTTGCCTCGCCGCGCCCTGAAACGCTTGTGTATGAACGCCACATACATTAAATATCATATCATATCATAAAAAGGGTAGACAAGAATGAAGTACAAAGAAATGTACAACCTCTCATTTTCACACGTACAAATGGTATTCTCTCTTTCCATTGTACGCCTAAACAAATGATAGAATCACTGTGGAAATAATCCTAATAGGAAATAGCAGAGTAATTGTCTATGCCTCACATTAAAAACCCTTGCAGGACAAGGCTGCAGTGTTGAGTGATGCAGTTGCGCAGAAGACGCTGCCCGATTACACATAGCATGCTTCGTTATGTTCAGGTTTCCCAGCCTTTAAGAACGGAGGTTCGGACCCTCTGCGGCAAAGCCCTTGCAGGTCAAGGCTGCAGTTTTGAGCGACTCAGGTGCGCACGAGATGTTGCCGATTACATGTAGCATGCTTTGTTACATCCACATTTCCGAGCCTTTAAGAATTGAGGTTCGGACCCTCTGCAGCAAAGCCCTCACAGGACAAGGCCACGGTGTTGATTGATGCAAGAGCGCTTGAGACGCAGCCTGATTACATGTAGCATGCTTTGTTACATCCACGCTTCCAAGCCTTTAAGAACTGAGGTTCAGACCCTCTACGGCAAAGCCCTCTCAGGACAAGGCCTCAGTGTTGAGCGACGCAGGTGCGCAGGAGACACTGCCCGATTACACGTAGCACGCTTCAAAATGTCCATCCTTCCAGGCGTTTAAGAATCAAGGTTCAGAGCCTGAGCGGCAAAGCCCTCGCAGGACAAGGCTGCTGTGTTGAGCGACACAGGTGCTTGGCATCGATGGGGTTGTGGGATGTTCTTACCCATGCATCCGAGCCCTACCTCAAAAACTGTGCAGTACTGGCATTGAAAACATCATGACGGCCAGAGCTTCCCAGAAAATGCACAGGGAAATGCATGAAGAATAGGCTGCCACTCATTTTTGCCGATGTTATGGGCACAGAAGGGCATTGCCTAAAACCACCATTGGACTACCCACACAGTAGTCTGAAACCATTGGGAATGGCAATGCTGATTGCCAAAAGCAACCTAGAATTTTGGGGAATTCATTTTCTTAAATCCCAAAAATGGTTGCATTACCAGTACTCACCACTATCAGAAAGCCGGCGTTTTAAAACAACACCAGACTTTTTTTTTGTGTAAAACTGAAATATTTAAAAGAAATGAGTGACCTACTTTTGAGTGTCACATAGGTTTCAATTGTTTAAATGTCATAGTTTTAAACTTAGAATCAGCATTCTAGCTGCATATGTAAAATGGTTAGTTTTATTTGAATGCAGAAAACTGGGTAACTAAAAGTGACATTAGCTGGGGCCTGGCTTAAGGAACTGAATTCTGCCCACCAGGTACCCCCGACAGGAGTTGAGACTTGCACAACAGCTGTGTTCCCAGGCCGACCTGCATTTTGCTGCTCCCACCAAAAGGAATATGACACTTCTCTGATTGAATTACCTGGGCTCTGCAGGAAATTGAACAAAGCCCTGTCCTGACTCAGGCAAATGTTTTATTATGGGGGCCATAAATGGCTTCCTCTTGAACAATGGGCCTTCCAGGGCCCAGGCAGATGGTTTATTGCAGGGGTAATAAAAATGGCTTCCTCTTGGCAGAAACTGGGAGGGGGAGAAACTGGAGACAGAGGCTGAGCTTGAAGAAGGTGGAAAGACTGGTTTCTGTACCATGTGACCTGAAAAGACACACCCCTGTAGCCAGAATATGGTTTAGAAAAAGATGAATAACTCATAGTACGGACTTGTCATAATTATTTAAATGATACCATAATTCTTGTGATTTTTCTGCCCACATTTTAAGAGGTTTTTAGAACCGGTGGCATGATCTGGGGGCAAGCTAGCAATTAAGAGGGTATTACTTAAAATGTCTGCATGTGAAAAGTCTGATACTTCATCAATTAATGCCTGCATGCCTTGCACACATTTGGGTAAATTTGAGTAAGAATCTGATATTGGTAACCTGACCAAAACGTGAAATATGTTGCCATTTCTGAATGCAAGCTCCCAGGAAGAGCAGATTTGGACAGGGTATACCTCCTGTGATATGTGATGGGTGCATGTAATTTTAAACAAATGTGTACCTGTGCAAAGATGTCTTTTGGGTCAAAATATAGATTGTGTGTAATTTGACAGGGGTGGGTTCTCTGTACCATAAACAGACCTCATCATGATGACACTTCATTTCATTCCCCCAATCAAGGGGAAGAGGATGAAGTGGCCAATGACAAGTGGAGAGGGGTAGAGCCTAGTGATGCTGCACACACACCCATTTTCAAAACACATAAAAGCAGACAGTAAGGACAGATAGGGACATTCAATTCCATTTGCTGCAACGCGCTCTGTCGGACCATACAACATCCAGAGATCCAGACTTCAAATCCATCAATCTCCAGAATCCAGAGAGGCTAGACCAGCAGAGCAGAGCTGACCCAGATCACTGTGAAGTGCAGAGACCAGACCAGAGTCCAGTCTAAAACCTGACCAGATCCGTGGCTAGGCCTATTTATTTAAAAAATATATTGTGAGTACCTAGCAGACTGTGCAGAACCAATCTCTTAGTTAAAATAATATAATTCAATCTATTTTAATCTAAGTAGAACTGCCTCCTAACTGTCACCTGTCATTTGCAAAGCTGTCACCTGTCATTTCTAGTTGCTAGCTGTCAATTGTCACTTTGAACTTTAAAATTTCAAATCTGAAAAACGACCTTTACCATATCGCTCATATCTCCGTGACCGTTTGTCTTAGAGACTTGCAGTAACTTTCCTCTGAAAGCTTAGAATCTTAGCTTTCCTACAAACCTAGAACCGCATTCCTACCCCCGATACTTTTGCCGCAATTGTGAAAAACGCACTCGCGAATTTACCACGATTTGCAAATTTCTCCACGTGTGAAAACAGCAGTTTCCTTGCTAAAAATTCGTTTGCCTCTTAAGAACCATCCCTGAATCATTGCTAGAGTGAGCCTGGACTAATATTAACTAGATACCACTCACCCTGAACCTCTAGAGGGAATTAAAAGCATTCTAGCATATTTTTCACTTCATTGCCAGCACATGTAAAAGCATTTTGGGCCTGTGTTTAAAACTCCGATCTGTAGTCTAAGCTTGCTGGGGTGAACTGAATTACATTTGATTGCATTTCTGAGAACTGTGTGCTTTCCTTCCATTTCCTTGCATTGCATAAAAGGGGGGAGGGGATTGCCAGAGAAAAGTGATTACATTGTTTTGTTGAAATCATATTGAGTATTTTCTGTATTGCATTTTCATTCGTGTATCACACAAAACAGAATGGGGAACAATTGCTTTACTTAAGTAAAGCAATTGTTCCCCATTCTGTTTTGTGTGATACAAGTTTACTAGGTAACAGAAAGGACACATACCCGTTGTTAGAGGTAATGTGAACTATAGTGATATCCCTGTGTGGTAGAAGATTGCATTTTCATTCAACATTACGTCCATCTGAACTTATATAAAGCATTCTCTACCACCTTATTCTTCTGTTCCTATTCACAAGTGTGCTACTGCCAGACTATCCATTATTGATTACTGCTCAGATTCAGTGTGATATTCAATTATTAATTTATTATAAAGCGTGATATATATATATATATTGTTTAAATTATCAAATAAACCTTTAAACTTGCAAAACAGAACTACTTCTTGGCTCAGTGGGGTCAGGGGGATTCCATTAGAGGGGTGTTATATAGGGGTAGTCATCCAGAACGCATGAACTGGACATAAAGATATATCAATAAGGGTTTCCATTCAGTATCCCAGACTAGGCATTGACTTAGCTGTAGTGTTGAATTGAATCCTCTTACAAATTGGGGGCTCGTCCGGGATTCGTCCGGGATTCGAACCTGCGTTAGCAGACTCTGCACAGATGTCAAAGCGAGCGCTCTACTCGCTGTGCCACTTGACCAGATACACATATCCGGTCGGATCACCACGCTGTGTTACGCTGTAAAGCACTCCTCAAAGGAACGCTCTAAGGAAAAGGTCTGTTTTGCAAAAATAAAACACAAACTTCTGTAAGTCAGGAAGGAACTCAAATTCCAGAATGACGACCTTAGTAGACAAGAAAATAGCCAGAGAGCACTTCTTACATAAGTTATTTGTGAGAGGTGAGTGGACTCATCAGGACCAGACGGTCTGGTTGCAGGCAATCGCACCCCAGATCACTGAAACAGGGTCAGATACATGGAGAGATCAGGGTCCCTTACATGTGGCCCTGAGTGAACTATACATGGCTCCTAAAGCTAAGGATGAACAAGACAAGATGGTTAGGATAGCGGCATACCTGTACCTATATATGGGAGACATGCAGGATAAATGTACTGAAAGCCAAGATCTGGCGAATAAGCGACAGATGGCATTAGAGAAGGTCCAATCTGACCTGGTCTCTTCTGAGCAGAGGCTGCAGGGGAGCCAGGAGTCAGAAAATGAGAGTAGACAGCACATCATTAAAATAAAGAGGGATATGGACATCCTGCAACAGGAAAAGGCTGACCAGGATACCAGATTTCTGGCCTTGCAGAAGGAGTACCAAGAAGGTTTGGACTCCCTACTGCAGAGCCAGAAAAAGCTGGAGAAACAGTTAGACTTCAATAGGGCATGTGCTGAGCAGGTAGTCACCCTGCAAAGCCACCTAGATAGGGAGAAGGCAGAGAGCAATAAACTGATTTTGAAAGACCTGGATACCCAGGCAGAGTTTGACCAGGAGCGCCAGAAAGCGGGTGCCTTCCAAAAGCAAAGGGACGACCTGGCGGCACAGATGCAGGCTCTTAGTCAGGAAAGGGATACCTTAGGCCAGGAAGTCTGCCACTTAAAAAGGAAAATGGAAGAAAATCACCTGGCCCTCCAGGGACTGGGTGACCTCCAAAAAGAACACCAGAACTTGTTAGAGCACACCAGGAAGGTGGAGGATGCTCTGGCAAGAAAGGAGCAGGCCAATAGGGACACAGCTCAGGAGGTAACCCTCCTGCAGCAAAGACTGGCCCAGTGCTCGAGGACCAATCAGGAAACGCAGAGAGAGAATGAGGCTCTCTGCCAGCACAATGATAGGCTCCAACAACAGGTAGCGATGCAGGAGAGACTGATAGAGTCTAGTAAGGCCTTAACTGAGGAACTGAAGGCGCAGGCTCTTGCATTGCAACAGGGAGCAGGGGCGGATAGAGATGAAGTTCGCTGGGAAAGAGAAACTCCTGAGCATAACCCCAGGAGCCCTAGTACCAGAGGCCTGTATCTCTCTCAGTCCCTGGACTCTGCCACCCCCATGTCCCCTGGCGCACATGAGCACAGGGCCACAGGGATGGCAGATTACTATCCAGCCAGAAGCATGGGGCTCATCGGCCAGTACCACCCAGGAATGGAGGGGCGGGCATCCGGGTATGGGCACCCAAGCACAGTGCAATTTGATGGGGAACCCCAGGAGAGTAGGCCCATTAAGGGCATCCTGAAAACCTCTGCCCAGTTAGGTCAGTGGGGGGGGTACCCATCAAATCCTGGCAGCAAGGAGGGATCTGAAGACTCCTCTGAGCGGTACAGGACACAGGAGACCAGGTCCCCACATTCTGCCAGCCATTCCCAGGCTCGCAGAATCCGGGAAAACCTGGAAGATCAGACAGGAACCTCTGGGAGCAGTGCCTCTGAGTCAGAGGACGAATGGACAAGGGTTACCCGAACCAAAAAGGCCAATAAGGCAAAAAGGGCCTTGATTAAGGACCCATTGAAACAGATTAAGCCAATCAGGAGTGTCATCACGCCTTATCATAAGAACGCCAAGTACTCTGTTTGGGAACACCTAGAGCTCTATGAGCAAATGATGGAGACTTTTCATTTGAAGGACAGCCAAAGCTGTATCCAATATGTAAAGTGGACATTCTCCCCAGAGTACTCCAGTTTCTTTACAGGGCTGGAGGACCAAAATCATTCCAGGTGGTCCACCTATAGGGCGGCCATATTAAAACATTTTTCTGTTCACAGAAATCCCCAAGAGGCTCGCAAGGCAGCCTACAATTTACAATGTGGGGAGGATCAGGCCCCACAAGAGTTTGTGCAAGAGTTAAAGCGTGCTTTTGCACAGACCACAAGAAGGGTGCGCACGGATAGCAGAGAATTTATTAATACGTTTTTCCATGCCTTGCCCAAATACATAATGACCCAGCTCGTGAGGGATTTTCACGAGAAAAGATCTTTAGACTGGGTCATTGAACAGGCAACCCAGATCTATGAGGTGCAGAAGCCAATAGAAAATAAAAATAATGCGCCCAAAAACCCCAAAGCCAACAACAGCCCTGCTGCTGCCAAGGTGGCAGAGGTAAAGGTCACCCCCGTTTTAGAGTTGGAAATGGGGGGGCCTAAAAACCTACCTGCACCTAATAATGCTAGGCCCTGAAGGTCCTCGGGCCAGTCACAGACAGGGAGCCAGGGAGGCAGCCCCACAAATGGGGTCCCTCGCTCTCCTGATTATGTAAGCCCCCGGTACAAGGGAAACAGACCCATCCTGGGTTATGTGTGGACTCCTCCAGCCCAAGGGGGGGGATCCAGCCAAGCACCTAACCCAGGGAACTTCCCTCCCAACTTCCCACAGGAGGGCAGAAATTCTCCAAATCCTGGGCAGAACTTTTTCCCCAGGTATCCACCCAATTTCCAACCCCAAAATCATCCATCCTTCTTTCCCCAATTCCCTGAGCCCAGACAACCGAATCCGGGAGAGGGGAGGCCAAGGGTGGAGGGGTATGCAAATCTTCCCAACCAGGGGTACTACCAAAGAAGGGATAGCTACCCTTCCCGGGATCAGCCCAGGGGAGAAAACAGGGCCCTGTATCAGCCTGAGCGGGTTTCCCAGTTAGAGCGCCATCATGGCGCGGGATCTGGGTCACATACTGAGGGCTCAGCAGAACCCTCAGATTGGCATGCCAGTGCAGAACGCACCCAACTCTGGACCTGGTGCTCCAGAACAATGACGGGGGCAGCACCCCGATAACTCACCGGTTCCCAGGGAGGAGGCACAAAGGGAAGGGGGGGTGTAAAGCCTTGGAGGAAGCTTCCTTCCTCACTTGTAAACAGCCCCTGGAAACCCAGGAACCGGAAACAAAATATCTTGCCCCTGAAAGTCTGCCTCCTAAGGAGCAGAGGGGGGGTAGGAGAAACAAAAGACCCAAACAGACACAGTTTGAGGAGGAGGTACAGATCTTCCAATTTGAGGGAGAGGGATCCTCAGAGGATCCGGGGAAAAGGATCTTCTCCTTCAGAGAGGGGGGAACTCCTCCCAAAGAAAAATGGGTCCCTAGGGATGCAAATCCAGACTGGGGAGATGTGGAGACTGAGCTACCGCCGCCCACCATCTCATCCCAGAACCAACAGCAAGAAAATCCCCTGGTTCAAACCCATCCTGGTGACTGCCTCCAAAAAGGGCGGGGCGGCCCGGAACCAGAGCCAGGGGAACCCACAATGGCTCTGATCTCCAGTTGCCAAATTTTTCTTTCAGATTCCCAAGGATCTCCACAGAATTCTGCCCAAATCTCTTTGCTAGCGATGTCCAAAACCAGAAAGTTAGCCCACCAGTTGTCCAAAAATGTGCATTATCTGTGCCCCCTTGAGGAGAAGGAGGGAAGATACTATGCCCCGGTACAAGTACAGGGGTAGGGTACAATTTTGGCACTGGTGGACACTGGATCTCAAGCTACCCTTCTGTCCAGAAGGGCCTTTGACGAACTGAATGCAGGAAGGGGAGAGAATTACCAAATTCCGCTCACCTCTCTTCCTGGACAACTGCAGAACTTTGATGGGAAGGAAATTCCCGTCGAGGGGACGGCAGATTTGGACATTAAAATTGGGCGACACAAGTTGAAACACCCGGTCATAGTTGTGACTCCAGAGAGCACCCCTTGTTTACTAGGGAATGACCTCCTGAGAAGGTTGTCACCCCTAATAGATTGCGTAAACAAGGTCCTCTGGACCCAGACTAGCCGACCCATAAAATTAAAACAGAGTGTCAACCATGTTAGTTTAAACGGCACCTGCCACATGGTTGAACAAAAATCTGACCAAGTAGAATTTCACTTCCAGAACAACCAAATTCCAGACGTGACAGTAATAGCAGTAGGACAACAGACTGGTGATGGAGGGTCCTCTCTATTTCTGAAAATCAACCTTCCTTCCAGCTTAAGGTGGTATTCCACACTGGAAGGAAACACCCTGAAATTCTTTACTAATCCACAATCAGAAACTCCCACTTCTATAGTCCAGAAAGATGTGAAATCAGCTCAGAGCCTGGCTGATATTCAGCAAATTGGAGAGCAGTTGTTCATCCCTGTTCAGTTAAATGATGGGAAGGACTCTGTTCTCGCTCGAGTGTGCATGAACAATGGTAAGAGCTTCATCAGCGAAGCCATGTTCCGCCAACTCCCAAAAGATCCAGCCATTCCCACCTTCAAACTGATAGACAAATGGGAAATGGACCTGGAAGCACCTAATTCCAAACATCTCCTGCCAAGCAGGTGTATGCTCAAAATCTCCATTGGCAACAAGAGCATAGTCCATAATTGTTGGGTCGTGCGAGACGTCACTGCCGCCTTTTACTTAGGCAGTGACATTCTCAATCGCTTTGCCATTAGTTTGGACCTAATAAACTTCAAAGCTTGGTCCCGATTAGCGGATAATCCCATGGGCTTTGATAATCCAGAAAAAGCATTTAGGTCAGCTCAATTGCTACCTTATGCAGTTGAAATTCAGATTAAATAGGAAGTCACCATCCCAGAAAGGACCCGACAATTCTCCCTGGAAGTGAAAGTTAAAAGAGGACAATATTTGCAAAACCCTGATGCTTACATACATCTAAACGCTTCTCTCCAACAGCAAGGGTTGGGGGTAAACCCAACTCCATTAGTCAACATAGAACATGACACCATTCCAATAGAGGTGGATAACAGCGACTTAAAGAGTATTACTCTAGCCGCAGGCACCATTATTGGAATGGCGGTTGATGACCGACATTTTTCCATTGATTTAGGTAATGACCTGTTAGGGCCAATCCCCAAGGACTGCTTTGACAGTGACAGTGATGACAATACGACACCAGACAGGATTTTTACCCGGCATGGGGGGAACTTCCTGGTGTACACTTCTTGCCCTTATGGTAAGGAAGATGTGACTTGTGACTTCAGGAGGGATGAGGTGATTTTCCAGGTCCATGAGGGCTGCCTTTCCCACCTGAAGCCTCCAGTCCAAATCAGCACTCTGACCAGGGACTTCTCCACCCAGCTGGAGGAGGCCGCTGAAATAGCCAAACCAGAAGTCTTTCCAGGCTTCAGGCAGATGGTGGAAGAGAGAGTCAACCTAGCTGATGCCTGTGTGACTCTGGAACAAAAGCAAAAGTTGAAACAAGTTTTCTTGGATTTCCAAGATCTCTTTGCAGTAGACTCATATGACTGTGGTCGCACTGACATCCACACAACAACAATCCCCACGGACCCTGGCATGACTCCAGTGTTTGTGAAGCAATATCGTTTGCCTCTCGCATCCATGGAGTCCCTTACTGAAATAATTAAGAACCTTGAGTCCCGGGGAATAATCCGTCCAGTTCACAGCACCTTCAATAATCCGGTGCTGGGAATATCGAAGCCAAACGGCCACTGGAGACTCTGTGCCGACCTCAGGGAGCTCAACAAACGGGTCCATACTTCCCGATGGCCTCTGCCCTACATTGACCAAGGGCTGGCCCAGATCCAGGGGTCACGGGTATTCACTGCAATAGACCTTACCAATGGATACTGGACTGTGCCTGTCAGTAGGGAGGACCAATACAAGCTGGCTTTTACCTTTGGGGGCCAGCAATACACATGGACCCGGACTCCCTTCGGATACCTCAACTCCGGCAATGAATTCAACATTTTCCTACATAAGGCCATGCCCGACCTGGGTGCGAGGGGTAACCTGGCTTATGTAGATGATGTCCTCATCAAAAGTTCATCTGTGGAGGAACACATAGCGGAGATCCGTTATGTTCTGACGCAGTTGAGGGCCGCCGGAGCAAAACTTTCCTTTCAGAAAGCACAGTGGTGTAGAACCCGTGTTAATTTCTTGGGGCATGAGATTACTCCTCAGGGTCTCTGTCCCCAGGAAAAGAAAGTGGAAGCCCTCCAAAAATTGAAAGACCCCACAACTCTGCGGGAACTAAGGAGCCTCCTTGGACTGACTAATTACAGCCGAAAGTTCCTTGAGGGCTGCGCAGAGATCACCAGACCCCTGATTCATCTCCTGAAGGGGGGGTCAAGTGGGAATGGGGTCCAGAACAAGCCGAGGCAGTAAAACAACTCAAAAGAAGCCTCTCACAAGCGCCTTGTCTAGCTTACCCTGTCAGAAACAAGGAGTTCTTCCTGGAGACGGGGTTCTCTAATACGTGCTTGACAGCAGTATTATACCAAAAGCATGACAAGGTCAATAAAGTAATCTCCTATGCGAGCAAAACTTTATCCTCTGTGGAGGAAAAATTCAACGATTGTGAGAAGGCACTCCTGGCAACGGTGTGGGCATTGAAGAATTACCGCCCGTTTATCCAGGGGGAACACATCATAGTGGAGACTCCACACCAGCCTCTGCAATATCTCCAAAGTGATAGAATCCGGGCCGGAAATGTGAGTAATTCCCGAATTACTTCCTGGATTCTGTCAATGCAAGGCTTTCCTGTGGAGGTCAGATATGGCCAAAACAAGAAGAGTCCCCTCGTGCAAGGTCTGGCTGACTTGCGTGATTGTGCCAGAGAAAACTGTCTCGAGGACGAAAGTCTAAAAATCAAGGACAACACGGAGGCATACCTTAATTCCCCACACAAAGTCTTTGAAGAGGACAAGTGTGAGGGAATGCCCACTGTCTATGTGGATGGATGCTCTTACCATGTTGACAACAACGGGGAGAAAGAACTGGTGGCTGGCGTAGGGAATGCATGGGTGAAGGAGTTCCCAGAACCCTCCGCTGGATACAAAATTGGTCCCCGAAGTAGTCAGGTGGCGGAATTGATGGCTGTGCATCAGGCCATCCTCACTGCTGTCCAGCATCAACTCCGCGAACTGGTCATAATCACAGATTCGGATTATGTACGGAACGGGTTCGTGGAGCACCTGGTTAATTGGAAAACCAGAGGCATGTTATGTGCTAACAACAAACCCTTGAAACATGGGAAGTTGATCCAAAACATTGATGATCTGGTCACCTCGAATGAGATGACCATCTATTGGAAAAAGATCAAGGGTCATTCCAAAGTAGAGGGACCAGACAAAACTGGAAATGACTTAGCTGATCAGCTGGCCAAAACCGGGGCCATCCAAGGGGATCTAATCGAAATAGAGTCCCTGTTGGGGGAAATCCAGGTCACTGCTATCACTAGGTCCCAGACAAATGCTCACAATGACCTTTCAATTGCACAATGGAGTAAGGAGACCCCTGATGCTGATTTGATTACAGCTCAGAAGGGGGATCCAATAATTGGTAAATTTTACCAGCACCTTGAGGACCCTGAGAACTTTCCCCTGACGGATACCGATTATATTGGGAAAGAGGACCTAAGAGTGTTGATGAAATGTCCAAAAATGTTCCGAATCCAAGACGGTTTGCTGGTAAGGAAATCCAAAGCTGGCCACGATCAGTGGGTGGTTCCTACCTCATTCCGAAGCCTGATGTTAAGTCACGCCCATGATGCGGCCACCGCCGGTTATAGGGGGTTTCACACAACATTGGAAATCTTAAGAGAGGTTGCATACTGGCCACACATGGGGCAGGACCTCGACCAATACTTGAAGGGGTTTCTGGTGTGTGCACAATTTCAGCCAACATCCCTCACACACCGGGCGCCTCTCCAAAAGAGGGGGATGACACTGCCATGGTCAGATTTACAAATCGACTTTGTAGGCCCCGTGATTCGCTCTGCTAGGGGGAATAAGTACATGTTGACTGTGACGTGCTTGTTTACCAAGTGGGTGGAATGGCTCCCAGCCCCAAATTGCAAGGCAGAAACTGCAGCTGCCCTGATGATTAACCACATCTTTTCCCGTTTTGGTCTACCTCAAAGGATTGAGTCAGACAGAGGTAGCCACTTCACCAGTGAAGTGATGACAAAGATGTGGGAGATACTGGGGGTCAAAAGGAAGTTGCATATTGCTTACCGGCCAGCTTCTTCTGGGGCAGTAGAGAGATATAACCGAACCATTGTGAGCATACTAAAAAAGTTTGTGGCAGATTCTGGTCCAAGTTGGGATATCCGATTACCTCTGGTCCTAATGGCCATCAGATCTACCCCTTCATCTGCAACCAAAATGTCACCATTCGAGTTGATGACTGGACGCAAGATGGTGCTTCCTCAGCATTTGCTCTACAGGACCCAAGAGCAGACACTGATAAATGCCTCCACAACTCATGAGTATGTGGAGAATTTAAGGAAACACCTTCAACATGCTTTTGCTTATGCTCAGCGGAATCTAGAAAGATCAGCTGATAGCATGAAGACCCACTATGACCTGAAGACTTCCAGTAAGGAATATCAGGTCGGGGACCGGGTCTATCTATACAATTTCCAAAGGAACCAGGCCAAGCAGCGAAAATTTTTGCCTACATGGAAGGGACCCTTTGAGATTATAGACAAAATCTCCCCTGTGGCCTATAAGATCCGCATCCCCAAAGGCGGTTTGGCAGAGGGGGAAGACAAGTGGGTCCACATAAACCAGTTGAAGTGTTGCCATCCCAGGCACACTCTGCAACAACTGGAGGAATCCTCTGGAATCCTAGAGGGTCCTGTCTCAGATTAATTCAGTTCTAACTTAAAATATCCTACATATCGCCTATCAAATTCTGAGTTTCTCAATGTGGGTGTTTTCGTTTTTGAATGAAAAAAGAAATGTGCAGGTTCATATGGTTTGACTATAAATTTATATGCCACCCCACTATATCAATGGTGGGGAGAAATGTCCATGAATAGGTATTGCCGCTCTTCCTTTGTCGTCCTAGGAGAAAGAAAACCTGGAGACGGGCCAAGGAGGACGATCCGGAGACCGGGAGCAGAGACGCAAGGGGCCCAGAGTACCGCCCAATATTCCCATCAGGACCGGCGAGGAGAACCGATCGATCAGTACCGGATGCAGGAAAAGATGCTGAACTGTGCCATCTATTGGAAGAAGATGAGGAAACATCCCAGGTCTTGCGAGTCCCATCAGTGAAACAGAATGGCCATCGCAAGAGGGGGGCTTGTGGGATGTTCTTACCCATGCATCCGAGCCCTACCTCAAAAACTGTGCAGTACTGGCATTGAAAACATCATGACGGCCAGAGCTTCCCAGAAAATGCACAGGGAAATGCATGAAGAATAGGCTGCCACTCATTTTTGCCGATGTTATGGGCACAGAAGGGCACTGCCTAAAACCACCATTGGACTACCCACCCAGTAGTCTGAAACCATTGGGAATGGCAATGCTGATTGCCAAAAGCAACCTAGAATTTTGGGGAATTCATTTTCTTAAATCCCGAAAATGGTTGCATTACCAGTACTCACCACTATCAGAAAGCCGGTGTTTTAAAACAACACCAGACTTTTTTTTGTGTAAAACTGAAATATTTAAAAGAAATGAGTGACCTACTTTTGAGTGTCACATAGGTTTCAATTGTTTAAATGTCATAGTTTTAAACTTAGAATCAGCATTCTAGCTGCATATGTAAAATGGTTAGTTTTATTTGAATGCAGAAAACTGGGTAACTAAAAGTGACATTAGCTGGGGCCTGGCTTAAGGAACTGAATTCTGCCCACCAGCTACCCCCGACAGGAGTTGAGACTTACACAACAGCTGTGTTCCCAGGCCGACCTGCATTTCGCTGCTCCCACCAAAAGGGATATGACACTTCTCTGATTGAATTACCTGGGCTCTGAAGGAAATTGAACAAAGCCCTGTCCTGACTCAGGCAAATGAAATGGCTTCCTCTTGAACAATGGGCCTTCCAGGGCCCAGGCAGATGGTTTATTGCAGGGGTAATAAAAATGGCTTCCTCTTGGCAGAAACTGGGAGGGGGAGAAACTGGAGACAGAGGCTGAGCTTGAAGAAGGTGGAAAGACTGGTTTCTGTACCATGTGACCTGAAAAGACACACCCCTGTAGCCAGAATATGGTTTTAGAAAAAGATGAATAACTCATAGTACGGACTTGTCATAATTATTTAAATGATACCATAATTCTTGTGATTTTTCTGCCCACATTTTAAGAGGTTTTTAGAACCGGTGGCATGATCTGGGGGCAAGCTAGCATTTAAGAGGGTATTACTTAAAATGTCTGCATGTGAAAAGTTTGATACTACATCAATTAATGCTTGCATGCCTTGCACACATTTGGGTAAATTTGAGAAAGAATCTGATATTGGTAACCTGACCAAAAAGTGAAATATGTTGCCATTTCTGAATGCAAGCTCCCAGGAAGAGCAGATTTGGACAGGGTATACCTCCTGTGATATGTGATGGGTGCATGTAATTTTAAACAAATGTGTACCTGTGCAAAGATGTCTTTTGGGTCAAAATATAGATTGTGTGTAATTTGACAGGGGTGGGTTCTCTTTACCATAAACAGACCTCATCATGATGACACTTCATTTCATTCCCCCAATCAAGGGGAAGAGGATGAAGTGGCCAATGACAAGTGGAGAAGGGTACAGCCTAGTGATGCTGCACACACACCCATTTTCAAAACACATAAAAGCAGACAGTCAGGACAGATAGGGACATTCAATTCCATTTGCTGCAACGCGCTCTGTCGGACCATACAACATCCAGAGATCCAGACTTCAAATCCATCAATCTCCAGAATCCAGAGAGGCTAGACCAGCAGAGCAGAGCTGACCCAGATCACTGTGAAGTGCAGAGACCAGACCAGAGTCCAGTCTAAAACCTGACCAGATCCGTGGCAAGGCCCATTTATTTCAAACATATATTGTGAGTACCTAGCAGACTGTGCAGAACCAATCTCTTAGTTAAAATAATATAATTCAATCTATTTTAATCTAAGTAGAACTGCCTCCTAACTGTCACCTGTCATTTGCAAAGCTGTCACCTGTCATTTCTAGTTGCTAGCTGTCAATTGTCACTTTGAACTTTAAAATTTCAAATCTGAAAAACGACCTTTACCATATCGCTCATATCTCCGTGACCGTTTGTCTTAGAGACTTGCAGTAACTTTCCTCTGAAAGCTTAGAATCTTAGCTTTCCTACAAACCTAGAACCGCATTCCTACCCTGATACTTTTGCCGCAATCGCGAAAAACGCACTCGCGAATTTACCGCGATTTGCAAATTTCTCCACGTGTGAAAACAGCAGTTTCCTTGCTAAAAATTCGTTTGCCTCTTAAGAACCATCCCTGAATCATTGCTAGAGTGAGCCTGGACTAATATTAACTAGATACCACTCACCCTGAACCTCTAGAGGGAATTAAAAGCATTCTAGCATATTTTTCACTTCATTGCCAGCACAAGTAAAAGCATTTTGGGCCTGTGTTTAAAACTCCGATCTGTAGTCTAAGCTTGATGGGGTGAACTGAATTACATTTGATTGCATTTCTGAGAACTGTGTGCTTTCCTTCCATTTCCTTGCATTGCATAAAAGGGGGGAGGGGATTGCCAGAGAAAAGTGATTACATTGTTTTGTTGAAATCATATTGAGTATTTTCTGTATTGCATTTTCATTCAACATTACGTCCATCTGAACTTATATAAAGCATTCTCTACCACCTTATTCTTCTGTTCCTATTCACAAGTGTGCTAGTGCCAGACTATCCATTATTGATTACTGCTCAGATTCAGTGTGATATTCAATTATTAATTTATTATAAAGCGTGATATATATATATATATTGTTTAAATTATCAAATAAACCTTTAAACTTGCAAAACAGAACTACTTCTTGGCTCAGTGGGGTCAGGGGGATTCCAAGAGAGGGGTGTTATATAGGGGTAGTCATCCAGAACGCATGAACTGGACATAAAGATATATCAATAAGGGTTTCCATTCAGTATCCCAGACTAGGCATTGACTTAGCTGTAGTGTTGAATTGAATCCTCTTACAGGGTAGTGGCCCAGATTGTGAGTGCAGACAACCTCACCCTCCTCTCTGCGGCTGCAAGCTCTGCTACACTCCACGCACCCCTCTGACCTTGTGCCCTTCTCCCTCTGCAAATGTGTTTCCCCTGATACCTTTTCTCACACACCCTCACACGCTCGGTTCTCCCCCCCTGCCCGCATGCACTTCCTCGCAACCTTAGCCACTTTCACTCCCTCATAACGAAAGGACATGTGCATTCCCTTGTAACCTTAGGGCACTCACGCTTCCCGCTTCTCAGGTCACGTGTGTTCCCTTGCATCAGGTCACGCCCCATCTTAGACTGCATGTGCCCCTCGCATCAGGCTGTGCCACTAGTTAGGCCATGCGTGCTGCCTCGCAACGTAGGTCCCCCCATCCTGTCCTCGCATCCCTTCTCTGTTGTATTTACATTGTGTTTTCCCTGCAGTTTTTTCATTGCATTCCCTGCATTCCCTACTTCTAGGTTACTTGTTGTTTATTATGCTTTGTTGAAGGTTCTGTATTGCCTCTGATTTCATGCTTGTTGAAGGTTCTATATTCTTCTGACTTTCGTAGCCCCGGTGTTTCTTGTTCAATGTTATTTTCTACAGTCATCTACTACATTGCCTGCATTCCCTACTTCTAGGTTGCTTGTTGTTTATTGTGCTTTGTTGAATGTTCTTTATTGCTTCTGATGTTGTGCTTTGTTGAACGTTCTGCATTCTACTGATTTTATTGGTCCGGTAATCCATGTTCTGTGTTGTGCTCCCCTCCCTGTGTGTCTGCCCTCTGTCTGCCCCCTGCACTACCCCCTGTCCAACCTGCTTGGGCTCCCCTGCGCCCACCCTCTTTCTGCAGTGCACCCTCTATGGTGCTCTCTGTTTCGCCTATCATCTCAAACTGCAATTATATCAACTTTCCTATCCCTCTCACTAAGTCTTGCAGCGAGAAGTTCAACAGAGATGTCCTGGTCTTCAACCCAGGCCTCCATGTTGCTGATACCTACACCAGTGCTTCCTCCAGACAAACACAAACTCTTACCGACATCCTCTTTGTCAGTCCCTCTCAGATCCCCCCATATGGTCTCTGTTCGGTGGAGGCCCTCCTGGCCTTCTTCCACTCCTCCAAGACCATTGGTAATGTCTACTTAAATGGCACCATCTTGATCTCGGGCCCTCGGGCCAATAACCTCCTTTTTAATAGACGCTTCCTATTCCTTATCAACTTGTTTTCTTCTCTGCTACTCCAACCTACCCCTCTCTGGCTCCTCTGCCGCCTCATTCCTCTGCCACTTCTCGGGCACCCTCTGCTGCTATTTGGCTGCTCTGCTGCCTACCTCCTCCGCCACCTCTCTGGCACTCTTGTCTTCCTCTCTGACTACCCTGACATCTCTTCCTTCCTCCTATGCCCACCCTTGTCCACTTCAACACCAACCCTTCCGCAGTGTGCACCTTTGTCTGTACCCCTCCACAGAAGTTTTTCAAAGGTGGCAACCTGTTTCAATCGCTAGCTACGACTCTAACTCTGCTGTCAAACATTACTCTGACATCTGCCAACTCCTGGAAGAGCTTGATTTGGATATGCTGGGTCTCACTGAGACTTGGTTCATGGCCAGCTCTTTCACAAGTTTTGACACTCTCCTTCCAAATGGCTACAAGATCCTCTCTGCACCCAGAAGCAACTGTCCTGGTGGGGCTGTAGCATGGATGTTCCCGGAGTGGATCTCTGCTTCTGTTATTCCAATGCAGGACAACTCCTCCTTTGAATGATTGGTCTGCAGGCTCTCTATCTCTCCTGGTATGTCAGTCACTGTGGCCACTATCTACAGGCTGCCTGGCCACGCAGCCCCCTTCCGCACAGAGTGGGCTGACCTCTCCCCCTCCCTCCTTGCCTCTACCTCTCAACTTCTCCTCTTGGGAGACCTGAACATCCACCTGGATGTTACTAGCCCTCTGCGGGGCTCTTTCGCAACCTCTGCGATTCTCTCTCTCCATTCTTCCCTCTGGCCCGACTCACTCTGCAGGGCACACCCTGGATGTTCTGATCTCCTCAGACCTCCCCCTCTCTAACCCTCTCACCACTCCTCTGTCTTGGAGTGACCACTTTGTCCTTTACTCCCATCTCTCTCTCTCTCTCTCTACCCCACAGGCCAAGCTGACCCCAGCACTGCCACCTACCTTCTTGGTTATCCGGCCCATGAAGCGTCAGTTGAGGCTTTCACCGCTACTTTCTCACCTCCTCCTACACCTTTGGCTGACTCATACTCTGACACAGCCCTCTCTTATCTTCATCTTTCTATCTCTAACACTCTTAACATCTTTGCCCCTGTCAAGAGGATCCATTTGAAGCCCACACCCAAGTGCAACTCTTGGTACGATTCTGACCTTTCCACCCTTAAACGCGAGTGTAGGGTGGCTGAGAGGATGTGGAGGCACCAGGCGCACACTCTGACAAACAGGACTGCCGTCTGCTCCAAAGGCAGTAAGACTCTCTGTCCTCTCTAAGAAGAGAGCCTACATCTAAGCCCACATCTCTGCGGCATCTAGAAACTCACCCAAACTTTTCAAAATCTGCAAGGAGCTGGCCAATCCTGCTGCAGTCTATACCTCTCCTGTTCCCTGCCAGGCCCTCTGCATGACCCTGGCTTTTCATTTTACCTCTAAAACTCAGGAAATCCTGTCCACTCTCTCTTCTTCTACCTCCTTTGCCCCCTCCTCTACCACACCTTGCCCATCTGCGGCCACTCCTCTTCCTCCTTCTTTGTCCTCCTTTCCCCTTTTCACTACGGACAAGGTTTCTAGACAAATCTGATCTATGAAAGTCTAGTCAAAGCAGGTTCTCCCCTGCTCATCCAGAACCATCAAGGACCATATCACACCCTTGCTCAAGCCTTGGCTGATTTCTGCCATCACTCCTTTGCCACTGGAACCTTCCCCTCCCCCGTAAGCGCTCCCTTGTGCACACCCTCTAAAGAAGCCCTCTGTTCATCCTTCCTCTCCTGCTAACTATTGCCCGATCTCCATAGCTCCTTTCTTGGGCAAACTCTTGGAAAAGCTGGCCATTTCCTAGCTTAATCTGTTTACTGAATCTGTTGGTTGTCTCCACAACCACCATTCTGGCTTCAGAGCTGGCAGAAGCACGGAAACCTCTCTCCTGAACACCTGAGAATACTTGCTCTCTAATCTTGACTCTAACCTTCCTTCTTTCCTCATTCTCCTCGATCTATCCTCTGCTTTTGACAGGGTCTACCATGCCATTCTGCTCAATCGTCTCAGTGACAACCTAGATATCACTGGTCAGGCCCTGGCCTGGTTTACATCCTTTGTCAGTGAATGACCCTCCCAGGCCCAACTGCAGTCTTTCCTCTCTTCTGTCTCTCTCGCTACTTGTGGTGTTCCCCAGGAGTCTAATCCTTCGTCCTGGCTTTTCAACCACCTTCTGGCACCTCTTGCCCACTGCATCACTACTTTCTGCTCTAATTTTCAGTGTTATGCGGATGACACCCAGCTCTCCTTCTGTCTCCCCACAGCCACCTCTGCTCCTTCTCTCATACCAGACTGTCTGGCTGCAATTCAGGAACGGTTTGCCGCCAATGATGTCTTCCTTAATGCCAGTAACACTGAGATCCTCCTCATCGGGACACCTGCTCCCTCCTTTCCACTCTCTCTCTGGCCGCCCACCCCGGCCCTCTTCCTACTCCTTCCTGTGAGGCTAAGAACCTTGGTATCATCTTCAGCTCCACCCTCTCATTCTCTCCTCAAATCTCCGATGTCTCTAAGAAGTCACACTATAAGATGCACCTCCTCAGAGGTATTCTGCCTTTTCTCACTTTCCCCCAGAAGCTCACTGTCTCTAGAGCCCTGGTCCTCTCCAGGGTGGACTATTTCAACAGCTTCTTTCTAAATCTGCCTGTCCTCACTCTTCAATCTTTACAACCTATCCAGAGCAGGACTGCAAGACTTGTCCTTGGCCTCAAGCCCAGGGATTGTACCTCTCCAGCGCTGAAATCTCTTTACTGGCTCCCCATGGCTGCAAGGATCAAGTTCAAGGCCCTTTGTATCGTCCACAAGCGTTCTGGGGCCTGACACCATACTACCTACAACTTCCTCTTCCTAAACATCTTCCTTCTCAAGCTCTCTGCTCATCTGCCTCCAACTCTCTGAGGGTCAGTCGCTTCTCGAAGCAGAGAGAGGAGGGCAGATCTCGTTCCTCGGCTGAGGCCTCCCTCTGGAACAGCCTCCCTGCCTCTCTCAAACTTGAGCAGAACCACCTCTGGCTCCGGAAGTAACTGAAGGCCTTCCTTCATGCTACCGCTTTCTCTCTTCCTCTTCTTACCCTGACTGCTCCACACCCTGGCCACCTGGCCTGCCACTGAACTCAGACCCAGGCTCCTGCATGCCCAGTTGCCCCTGAACTGCCTTTGGGCTCCCAGGCACTTAAGGGCCTTGAAGCCGGACCAATAGCACAGCGAGTTGAGCGCTCGCTTTGACATCTGTGCAGAGCTTGCTGACGCAGATTTGAATCCCGGCAGGGCCAAACTCAGCCTTTCATCCTTTTGAGGTCGATAAATGAGCACCACACACCGTGGGTAATAATAAGCAGTCCTCAGTTACCTCACGATTTGTAGCGCTATATAAATGCTAAATTATTCTTATTATTTATCTGTGACCCTGCAGTCCCTTCTCCCTCTGCACTTATAAGCCACTCTTCGGCTGCACTTATTGAGTACCTGCACTTCCTCCTCCTTCTCCTCTGCACCTGCGCAATCTGAATGACACAAGACCAATTAAGATTGCTGTTTTTGTCCTCCTTCTGTTTCCCCCTCCTTGTCTTGTCGCGCCTAAAATCACTTCTGTACAGGCACGTTATAAATGACATATATCATATCATATATCATTACTTACCGATTGTAAGTACTTAGCACTTCTTTTTGGCTGGTTTCATGCAGTGAGTGCTAGGAGGTCCCTGACTTGAAGTGCTGACTATTTTTCTAAGTGCGTGCAGGGGAGCAGCATTTTGGTGAGAAGGTGCAGGAGGTCTTTGGGCATCACTGTGCTGGGGAGAGGCAGTAAAGGACAGGTAGTTGGGGTTGCCTCCTAGGACTGGTGTGTTAGAAGGGCATGTTAATGCACAATACAGGAAGTAAAAGTGTGATTTGTGGAGATGTGGTGCTGGGTTGTGGTGACTGTGATAACTTGTTTCTTAAATTATTATTTGTTGAAGGAAATTAACATTTTTCAGATACTGACATTGTTCCTGAAGTACATGCACGCATGAGAAACTGCTGAGAGAGAAGGAGTGACATGGGTAGAGATGAGATGAGAACAGGATATGGAGTTGAGAGTTTCCCGTCTTTTGTACGTTAAGTGACCTTCAGCTCTGAGACTTCTCCAACCAGGTAAATTCATGTTTGGGGTACTGTAAAATGTAGGTAGACAACTATTGTGCAACCTAAACTGTGCCCAGATCCATTGGCATCTGGTGATGTTATATATTAATCAGTAATTCCACAAGACAGGTGGCATTACAAATTCTGATTTGGTAAGTTCATGGTGGCCATTTAGGTGTGTACACATATATATATCAAGGTTGGGGGTTTGCAAAAGACTACATCTAAGCCAAATTGTCCTTCTTTAGTAGGTTTCTTATGGGTATAGTGTGTGTTCAGGAGGGTTCTGGGATTTCACGTTTTTCATTGTGGGACCCGTGTTATCCATTCATGATGGGAGGAGTTGAACTACAGGGATAATCTCTTGGCATGTTTCTGTGGAGATGAACCCATTGTTTGGTTCCTTTGCTGTGCCATCTCTGATTTTCGTAGTAAATTCTATAAGACAGTGATGGTGTGGCCCCTCAGATGAAGAATTTGGTTGTTTTGTGGTTGTTATGGATATTATACCTAGCACAGAATACAAGGATGTTCCTATCTGATTTAAGTTGCATGTTTGTCTCCTACTATCTTGCCCTATTAAATGAGTAGTCTTAGTTTTCCAGACATCGTTTGGTATAAAACTCACATGGGCTTTGTGAAAAACACAGTTGCTAGTTTGCCATGCAACTGGATTGGTGGTTTTTATTGTGGAGTCAAAAAAAGATAGTATTGCCCTTCCTGAAACATGGCTTCATAAAGTCGCCTTACATGCTACTCAGACTGCAACACCTGAAGGTTATAAAATCCATCATGTTAACCGTGAAGGGTCAAGAGGGGACGGAGTGGCTCTGATATTAGACATCACCTACATTTCTATATATTTCAGATATTTTAGAAATATATAGTTGCACATCTTTGCTAATTAAGTTTAATCTGAATCCTGTGTCCACACTTAGCATACTATTATTGTATAGACTACCAATGACAACCCCACTCTTCGAGGAACAATTGATATCTTCTCTAAGGTCGATCTCCAAACATCACTCTGCCCTTTTGGTGCTTGGAGATTTTAACCTATGGGTAAATGACCCCTTAGGCCAAACTGCAGTATCCTTATTGGATAGGCTTGAGATCCTTGGGTTGTATCAGCACATTAAAATGCTGACACACTGTGGGGGTAATACTTTAGACTGAGTGTTGACAAAAAATCAAAATACCTCTCCCATAGTTGTGAAAAGATGTATATTGAAAGATCACTTGTTTCTTCT
Source organism: Ambystoma mexicanum (assembly GCF_040938575.1). Taxonomy (NCBI): domain Eukaryota; kingdom Metazoa; phylum Chordata; class Amphibia; order Caudata; family Ambystomatidae; genus Ambystoma; species Ambystoma mexicanum. The sequence goes on from NC_090930.1 coordinate 1,007,221,150, forward strand.
GTTTGAACTTTTTCTTCCTTCCATTCATAATAAAACAATTGTTTTTGGGGGCTCAACCCTTTACCACCTCCAGGAAAACCAGAAAGGTCACCCATGAGGTTTTCCATAACCTTGTAATTCCAAAGTACCTACTTTGAAGGAGGATCTATCCCTTGCAGTCTTAACAAGTCAATTCAGAATGGCCACAAAGAGCCTTTTTGAGCCCCTCGTAGAAGTGCTGCTCAGAAAAAAGGGTGCAAACAAAACCACTGGTTTACTCCTGATGTCTTACTTGCTAGAAAGAGTAAACGTAGAACAGAATGGAACTGGAGGAACCATCCATCAGATATTACTCCCTCTGCTTACCAGGAGGCAGCAATACATTTTAAGATCACTGTATTTGAGGAAAAATGAATTAAATTAAATGCTAGGATCGAGGCTGCAAAGTCAAAACCAAGAGAGCTGGTTGCTGTTTTGCATGAATTGAAAGGGACACCAGCTGAAGAACATATTATCATTGATACTAATTGGTGTCAACATATCCACAACGGGATCTCAGAAAAATTCCTACAACGTCAATCTTGTATACTTGAACAAGTTAAACATGAGGATATTTCAGGAATCTTAACATCTTCCTTGTATACTGGAGATACCTCTGATTCTTAGCAGCTGGATTTCTTTTTTCATTCAAGAAGGTATCAGAAAATGAAATCCTTGATATAGTGAGTGTGATGAAACCAGCGCCTTGTAAAGGGGCTATTTTCCCTGCAGCTCTTTTTAAGGAGATTATTGTTTCTCTTATGCCCTGAGTTACATGTTTTATTAATTGCTCTTTTACAGAGGCATCCTTTCTAGAAAGTATTAATGAGGCATGGATTACACCTTTGCTGGAAAAGGAAAACTTGGACTCAAATGATCCGGGTAATTTTAGACCCATCACAAATGCACCTTTCTTATTAAAACTACTTGACAAGGTGGTATGTCATCAATCCCAAGCTTTTGCGAAACAATAAAATATCCTTGCCCCTAGTCAGCCTGGTTTTCGGGCAAATCATGGGACTGAAACAACCCTCTTAGGCCGGAAATCTAACATTTCAGGAATTATAGATAAAGGTAGCTTTGTATTATCACTATTACTAGGTATGTCTGCCGCTTATGATCTGGTTGATCATACCCTGCTGGCAGATAGACTGGTTAAAGTTGGTAAATGTTCTATTCTCGCCAACAAGTGGTTTAGATCTTTTCTTGGCCCAAGGTGGTTAAAGACAATGTTCAGTCTCAAATGGCTCTCTTAACTTGTGGTGTCCCACAAAGTTTGTGCCTTTCACCCCTTCTGTTTAATATCGATTCTAGACCTCTGTGTGATCTTCTGATCAGCTCAGGTATGCCGTTTGCAAATTGTTTTTGAGCTGTCATGATCCTACATCAAACACTTAGATAGGGTAAATTAAGTATTTAATGCCGTTCAATCTTGAATGGAAATTAATTCATTGACAATGAACAGCAAAAAACGGAGTTACTCATTCTTGGAACTGGTTCAAAGATTTAAAAAAACTAGACCCTGCTTATAGCAGTTTCATAATTGCTGGTAACAATATTCAAGTCTCTGGATTTGGAAAGACACTGGGAGTGTTTTTGACTCTCAACTATCTTTTAAAAAACATGTATCCCACTTAAATTCATCTTGTCCCTACCTCATCTGTTATGGCAGATTTGTCCATATCTTTCTGAAGCTAATAGGGTGTTGATTGCAGCTGCCATTATACATTCGAAATTCGACATTTGCTATAGTCTTTTGATTGGCACTTCTCAAGTGAACATAAAAAGAATGCAAGTCATTCAAAATGGAGCAGTTTGTTCAGTTTGTGGAATAGGGCATCCATCTCAAGTGCCCATTATTCGCCGGAGGATGCACTGGCTACCCGTCAGCCAAAGACTGCAATATAAAGGAGCTGTTCTGGTAAACAAATGTCTGGCTGGAGCTGCCCCCCGCTATCTCCGCTTGCAGATAAAGACGCTCCCCAGGAGATGTATTATACGCAATAATAATGATGTCTTACTGTGTCCACCACGTTTTCTTTTGAAAAAGATAGGAGGTTCTAATTAGATGTTTTGGCTCCTGCCCTTTGGAATTCACTTCCAATCTAACTTAGAAGAAGTACCTCAATAGAACAATTTAAGAAAAGTTTAAAAACATACTTGTTTGATAAAGGGTAGTCTGAGCTGGTTCCTTTTTTGTGTTTTCTGGTGTTGCGTCCTGTGAGCACCCTGAGGCCTGTGGGCTAGTGGCACAGTAAAATAACTCTATAGATAGATAAAATTATACACTGGTATTATGCCAAGCTCACAGTTAAGGAGTTTAATATTATCTTATTTATGTTTCAGCACACTGATCTTTACACACTGATCTTTACACACTGATCTTTACACACACAACTCTTGTTGCTGACATTTCTGTCAGCTGGCTAAGTAAACCCATATTTTCACGTATACACTGGGTACCTCCTACAATATTAATCTGTTGAAGGCCTCCACACTTCAAGGTTCCACTTGAGCACTCCTCAAGTCCAACATGCAGCCATACACCGCTAGTACCAAATATCCACTGGTCCAGTAGCTCCTAAACTGAGCTTCACGTTTAAGCACTTTCTCACACACTTACTGTATAAGTAGTCTACAGTTAACAAAGATGGATTCCTGCACAACATTCATATTCCCTTCCCTGCTTCTCAACTAGTTTGTCCCCAAAAAATGCCCTTCTTCTAACTAATCACTTTTTTCCTGTGACCCCCCCCACCTATAATTCTTTGCCATACTCAAACTACCGTCTGTTGATACCTGAGCAGGGTCCCGATGCGCTACCTATTCGGACAAGGATTATGTGCCACATGACCATTAGGGTGGTGATGACCACAGTAGAACTGCTTTATAACATATCATAACAGAACTTTGCCATGAGGTCTTGTGGTGCCAGGGGAAAGTACCTCAGCACTGAATATTTCCTAAATTCATCCACTTCTTTGTAAATGAGAAAAGCATTGCTAAATCATTATGTTTTAATTAAACACTTCAAATACAGAAGAATAAACTTGGATTGTTAACCAAGCTGCAGCATTTATTAGATTGCTGTTTTATAAGCTGACAACTGTGAGATCAATCACTTCGGTGTTCCCCAATGAAAGGTGGTGAAGGGACAGAATTTGATTGCCCAAAGACCTGCACACATTCTGGATCATTTGCAAGGATAGAGGAATAGGAGTGCCGAAACAAGGTAAGTGTAAAGCACACAAATTCAAGTTTGCAGATGCTAAGTAACACAATGAAGGAGAGTGAAATGTGTCACCAGGTAAGACAATGGAGATAACACCTGGGATGATACAATTAGTACAAAAGTATATCAAGTGGTGCAAAACATAGGCCTTTTAAAAAGCAATACCTTTAGTCTCTTTTGGAATGTGAGGTGATTTTTCTGAACTTAAAGTAAGTGGTAGGTGATTTCAGAACTGCCCCTGACATTTCAATCGTTCTGCGCTGTACTTCCCCCTAAAGGTTGCAACCACAAGTGTCTAAGAGGTGGTAGATTTAAGGCATCTAGTAGGACAAAAATCCTGTTTTTTAACTTATGTTATCCTACCCGAGCCTTATTAGACTGAATAAGAGATGGCCTGATTTACAAAAGCGCCTTTGAATGGCCATCAGGCACAGAGTCTGATAATTTATGGAGATACCACTGGGAGTCAGAGAAGGGACTTCAAGGTAAAGTTCAACTTGTCAGCCCTCGTCTTCATGGGTTAAAATTGGGGTGTAAGACATTTTGGGGGACCTGGCCCTAGGCTATTAAATCAATTCAAATGCAAGATCACAATGTTGTCATTTCCACTCTGTGTGACATGAAATAAATGGGAAGGATGCATTAAAGCATGTACAGTTGCACATGGAATTTCCTTGAAAGTTTGAACCTGTGCCATAAGGGAAGGACGCCTGTTGAATAGCACAGCAATGTGTTTGACAGACAAGGAGAGTGTGGAAGAGGCACTCAGCATGTGTGACCATGAGACCTGCACTGAAGGGTGAACAGATCTCTGTTTTAGAGTCTGTGGTATAGACCCCTGCTTAGGTTTGGTGACCCCATGAGTTTTAAATTTGAGAGTTACGTGCCACCTCAAACCAATGGTTGTTGGAGACCCTGGTCACCCCACCTTTGTCACCATCAATTAGCAGGGGGGACAATCACAGTGGATCTAGACCTTCCCCGCCTCATTGGTCAGGAAGGGAATGCCAGTCCTTACAACATTGCCCCTAACCAAACCCCTTATGCGATTCTGCAGTTTAACATCAGTATGACCCCACCCGAACTGAGAGAGGCTGAAGATCTCCATACAGATAAAAACCTGTGAAAGTGTGAAGTTAAGTCTTCCCCATTAGGAACCATTTTCTCATCACTCAGCAACAGTAGTAGGTGTATAGATACTGTTACAGCATTACTCAGTATAACAAATAATTCCTCTATAGGAGTTTGCAGGACCTGATGTGTACTCATTGGAACTGCATATCCAATCTTGAAAGTTTACAACTTCCCAAATGCTGAGAGGCCAGTATCTACAAGAATGTTTCAGCAGCATTGTTCGCCAGCAAGACCCTCTCCTCTGGGGATACAAGGCAGCCAGCTCCACATATTCTCAGTGAAATGAAATTGTCCAAAAACCCACCCAGTTTATTTCCAGCCTTGAAGGCAAACCCTGAAAAAAAACAAAGAGCTTCACACATGGGAGGATGAGACAGGCTAGATATTGCCTTAGCCCAGCCCATTGGCTCCAAAGCAAACCCATGGAGGAAAGCATAACATCCCTCACCACATTACCAGCCACAGGTGCAGACCCTTAATGTAAGACCAACCAAAGGGGGTAGCGGGGAAACACAGTGTGAAAGCACACATATCCAGTCCTCTGGGGTGGGTTGTTGAAGAAAGCTCTGGCAGGCATTGTGACAATGTTGGAGTACAATGTATCTATACATGTATGTATTGGTTATTGTACGTATTTATTGAATTTATCAAGTGTAAATCTACATGGGAAGCAACAGAGCACTCTATAAAGGGTACACCACCAGGAGTTTAGAAGTAGGGTTCATGGGTAGCAGAGTACCAGGGATAAGTAGGATGACCATGTTAAAACGGGAGTGGAATAGGAGGAGCGATTAGGAGATGCTAGGGAGAATAACAAAGATGAGTAGGCAGTAACATCAGGGGGTGTAGTGTCAAAGGAGCAGGAGGTATTGGTAACAACAAAGGAGAAGGCATCAGAGGAAGAGGAGATGGTGGTAGTAAGGTCCCCAATGTTGATGGAAAGAAGATGGGCAACCCCTTAACTAAAAAAGGCATGAAGGTATGAGAAAGTCTGGTAGGCTCAAGGCATGCTAAGGAGACAGCAGGAGGAACAACACTTCAGCTGGGAGGACAGAGGCATAGTAGTCTGGGAAGGAGACTGGGAACCATGAGACTAGAAGAGAAAGGAAATCCCAGAGACAAGGAACAGCAAAGTGTCAGTAGCAGATAGCCAAGACACTTAGATACCTCTCACCCTGACATAAATACTGCTGCTGTACCAAAAGCTCACGCAAGAGGCTGCACAACGTATAGAGAGACTGTGGTTCACTTAACTGCCTCCCATGAACTGGATGAGCTCGAAGTTAACAGAATCTTCAGCCTGATTGAAAACTGGATGCTGAATAATTATTTGGCGCTGAATAGGGCTAAGAATGAGCTAATGATTGTTGGCTCCCCACATTCTCTGAAGGTCCTAAATTATGCCTACAGCTCTTTCAAGCTAGGGGATGATATTATATGCCCACTTCAAAAAACTAAAATATTATGAGTCACTCTTGATCAGTTTCTCAATATAAAAGCGCATCTGTCATCGGTTGTGTCTTCCTCGGTTTATTATGTTAAACTATTGTCACACCTGAGGCCTCTCATATCACAGAAAAGTGCTGAAACCATCGCAAGAGCGATAATAGGGGCCAAGCTGGACCATTGTTGTAGCCTACTATTAGGTACCGGCAAGCTGGTCCTACAGAAACTACAACCGGTTCAGAACTGGGCTGTGAGAGTTGTAGTGGGGCTATCAAGACGCGAACATGTCTCGGATGCCAGGCGGGGGCTTCACTGGTTGCCAGTGGAGTCCAGAATTAAATTCAGAAACCTGGTTATAACATTTAAGTGTAGAATGCAAATCTCCATATATTCAGTGCCACATTAATGATAAAGTAAACACCAGACCGTTAAAGTCTGGTTCTTAAAATCTTCTGGAGCAACGTAGACCAAAAACATCAAAGGCGGAGAACTGAGCTTTTGCTTTTAAAGCTCCCATTTTGTGCAACCAACTTCCAGATCATCTGCACAAACATAAACTCCTGACAACATTCAAGAAAGACCTCAAAACCATTCTTTTCTATTGAGTACGACTTACGGGGCGGCACTGTCTTGGAAATATATTTCCAGCTGGTTTTGATCCTTTTACCCTTTAGATGGGGTTCTTTAGACTAGAAAAGGTGTCCTCATCCGTAGTTTTTCTTGTACCTCTGTTAGCGCCATTATGCCTACGGGCCCATAGAGCGCTATATAAATAATATGTAATGTAATATAATGCTCACCCTTGAGTAATGAGGTCAAAACAAGGTGTGTTGGAACCCTTGGGAAACCCGCATCACCACTGGGTTGAGTGAAACGATAAACTTCTCCATATGACAGACTTTGTTCTTATCTTTGTTTTCATCCCATTTCCTTGACATATTTATGTCAATACAGGTCTGTGAATATTTACTCCACTGTTCAGTCTTCTGTGTACCCTGATTAGTCATCCTGACAAGGCATTCAAATAGAGGTTGTTAACAGTCAACCAGTCTTCGATGTGGGAACAGTAATAATAGATTCAATGCAGGTCCTCAGGAGAGTCTTGTTGATAACAATGTGGGGGTCTCTGAGGAAGTTAGGTACAGTGAAAAAGATCTTTTAAAAAATTCAAAATACATGTTAAACAACCATGGTGACAGGATTGATCCTGGGGTACCTCACAATTATAGATAATAGCTTTTGTGAGAAAGAAACCTGATCATACTTTCAACTGCCTTCAGTGCAAAGGGAAGTGTTTACAATATTGTGAGAAGTGTAATGGTTAACAGTGGCGAAGATAGCTGCAAGAGAATAAGCATGGAAGGAGGGTTGTGTGATGAATCCTGCAAAGTCATCTCTTATTCCCCAGTGGTGTCTCTTCCCACAATGCCTGTGAAAGGCAGCCGTTACCTGATCCTAAAGGCTGCCTTTCGATATATTTCAACCTGTATTGTAAAATGAATATTGGCCTTGCCATCTTAAGTAAAATACCCAGGAAAGAGACATCTTCATTACCCTTAATGGACTTTGGTGAAACTGAGTATTTCAAATATTGTTTTCCTAAAACCATTCAGGGAAAGGAAAACTAAATAATGGAGGCAGGGTTGTTTTTTTGAAACTGTATATGGGACAGCAACAGATGAAATAAGAACATGGAACGGATTAAAACAAGGCTACCCCCTTGCGGCAACATTGTATAATCTATACACTGCTGATTATTCTACGGAGATCATAATTGATAAACTCAACCCACCAAAACTCAACTCTCACCCGATTCCCTACCTCATGTACGCAGATGACATCATATTGATGGACAAAACTCCATCAGGTCTTCAAAACAACCTGCGTATGACAGAAAAATACATGAGCACGAACCAACTACAGATTAACGTCAAAAAAACAAAAATAATGACATTAACTAAACATCCAGCCATGAACACTTGACGCAGGCTTCCACTCTTCATCGTAGACAACAAACCCTTGGAGGTAGTTTCTACCTATAAATATCTTGGGGTCCTAATTAACCAACAGAAATCTGAAACAGCTTAGGTGACGTTTCTTGAAGGCAAAACCTTGATGCTAGCCAGACAAGGTGTAATGCTGCACAGACGATACGGCAAATTCTCCTTCAAACCTATAATTACATTTTACCGGCAAAATGTCGTCCCCATAATCACTTATGGTAGTGACGCAATGATTATAGCGACAAAGATAAGCTGGCAAGACATCGAAGATTCCTTTTGGCTGAGGCCTCCCACTGGAACACCCTCCATGCCTCTCTCAAACTTGGGCAGAACCACCTCTGGCTCCGGAAGCAACTCAAGGCCTTCCTTCATGCTACCGCTTTCTCTCTTCCTCTCTCTTGCTGATACCCTGACTGCTCTACACCCTGGCCACCTGGCCTCCCACTGAACTTGGGCCCAGGCTCCTGCATGCCCAGTTGCCCCTGAACTGCCTTTGGGCTCCCCAGCACTTAAAGGCCTTGAAGCCGGACCAATAGCACAGCTATTCAGACTGCAACACCTGAAGGTTATAAAATCCATCATATTAACCGTGAAGGGTCAAGACGGGACAGAGTGGCTCTGATATTAGACATCACCTACATTTCTATATATTTCAGATATTTTAGAAATATATAGTTGCAAATCTTTGCTAATTAAGTTTAATCTGAATCCTGTATCCACACTTAGCATACTATTATTGTATAGACTACCAATGACAACCCTTCTCTTCGAGGAACAATTGATATCTTCTCTAAGGTCGATCTCCAAACAGCACTCTGCTCTTTTGGTGCTTGGAGATTTTAACCTATGGGTAAATGACCCCTTAGGCCAAACTGCACTATCCTTATTGGATAGGCTTGAGATCCTTGGGTTGTATCAGCACATTAAAATGCTGACACACTGTGGGGGTAATACTTTAGACTGGATGTTGACAAACAATCAAAATATCTCTCCCGTAGTTGTGAAAAGATGTATATTGTCAGATCACTTGTTTCTTCTGTTTGAACTTTTTCTTCCTTCCATTCCTAATAAAACAATTGTTTGGGGGCTCAGCCCTTTACCATCTCCAGGAAAACCAGAAAGGTCACCCATGAGGTTTTCCATAACCTTGTAATTCCATACTACCTACTTTGATGGAGGATCTATCCCTTGCGGTCTTTACCAGTCAATTCAGAATGGCCACACAGAGCCTTTTTGAGCCCCTCGTAGAAGTGCTGCTCAGAAAAAAGGGTGCAAACAAAACCACTGGTTTACTCCTGATGTCTTACTTGCTAGAAAGAGTAAACGTAGAACAGAATGGAACTGGAGGAACCATCCATCAGATATTACTCCCTCTGCTTACCAGGAGGCAGCAAAACATTTTAAGATCACTGTATTTGAGGCAAAATAAAATAAATTAAATACTAGGATCGAGGCTGCAAAGTCAAAACCAAGAGAGCTGGTTGCTGTTTTGCATGAATTGACAGGGACGCCAGCTGAAGAACATATTATCATTGATACTAATTGGTGTCAACATATCCACAACGGGATCTCAGAAAAATTCCTACAACATCAATCTTGTATACTTGAACAAGTTAAACATGAGGATATTTCAGGAATCTTAACATCTTCCTTGCATACTGGAGATACCTCTGATTCTTAGCAGATGGATTTTTTCATTCAAGAAGGTATGAGAAAATGAAATCCTTGATATAGTGAGTGTGATGACACCAACGCCTTGTAAAGGGGCTATTTTCCCTGCAGCTCTTTTTAAGGAGATTATTGTTTCTCTTATGCCCTGAGTTACATGTTTTATTAATTGCTCTTTTACAGAGGCATCCTTTCTAGAAAGTATTAATGAGGCATGGATTACACCTTTGCTGGAAAAGGGAAACTTGGACACAAATGATCTGGGTAATTTTAGACCCATCACAAATGTACCTTTCTTATTAAAAATACTTGACAAGGTGGTATGTCATCAATCCCACGCTTTTGCGAAACAATAAAATATCCTTGCCCCAAGTCAGCCTGGTTTTCGGGCAAATCATGGGACTGAAACAACCCTCTAAGGCCTGAAATGTAACATTGCAGGAATTATAGATAAAGGTGGCATTGTATTATCACTGTTACTAGACATTTCTGCCGCTTTTGATCTGGTTGATCATACCCTTCTGGCAGATAGACTGGTTAAAGTTGGTAAATGTTCTAGTCTCGCCAACAAGTGGTTTAGATCTTTTCTTGGCCCAAGTTGGTTAAAGACAATGTTCAGTCTCAAATGGCTCTCTTAACTTGTGGTGTCCCAGAAAGTTTGTGCCTTTCACCCCTTCTGTTTAATATCTATTCTAGACCTCTGTGTTATCTTCTGATCAGCTTAGGTATGCAGTTTGCAAATTGTTTTTGAGCTGTCATGATCCTACATCAAACACTTAGATAGAGTAAATTAAGTATTTAATGCCATTCAATCTTGAATGGAAATTAATTAATTGACAATGAACAGCAAAAAACGAGTTACTCATTCTTGGAACTGGTTCAAAGATGAAAAAAAAACTAGACCTTGCTTATAGCAGTTTTATAATTGCTGGTAACAGTATTCAAGTCTCCGAATTTGTAAAGACACTGGGAGTGTGTTTGACTCTCAACTATCTTTTAAAAAACATGTTTCCCATTTAAATTCAACTTGCTCCTACCTCATCCGTTATGACAGATTTGTCCATATCTTTCTGAAGCTAATAGGGTGTTGATTGCAGCTCCCATTATACATTCGAAATTAGACATTTGCAATAGTCTTTTGATTGGCACTTCTCAAGCGAACATAAAAAGAATGCAATTCATTCAAAATGGAGCAGTTTGTTCAGTTTGCGGAATAGGGCATCTGGCTCAAGTGCCCAATATTTTCCGGAGGATGCACTGTCTACCCGTCAGCCAAAGACTGCAATATAAAGGAGCTGTTCTGGTAAACACATGTCTGGCTAGAGCTGCCCCCAGCTATCTCTGCTTTCAGATAAAGACGCTCCCCAGGAGATGTATTATACGCTATAATAATGATGTCTTACTGTGTCCACCACGTTTTCTTTTGAAAAAGATAGGAGGTTCTAATTAGATGTTTTTGGCTCCTGCCCTTTGGAATTCACTTCCAATCTAACTTAGAAGAAGTACCTCAATAGAACAATTTAAGAAAAGTTTAAAAACATACTTGTTTGATAAAGGGTAGTCTGAGCTGAGAGAGTTTTATGGTGTTGCGTCCTGTGCGCACCCTGAGGCCTGTGGGCTAGTGGCACAGTAAAATAACTCTATAGATAGATAAAATTATACACTGGTATTATGCCTAGCTCACAGTTAAATATTATCATATTTATGTTTCAGCACACTGATCTTTACACACTGATCTTTACACACTGATCTTTACACACACAACTCTTGTTGCTGACATTTCTGTCAGCTGGCTAGGTAAACCCATATTTTCACGTATACACAGGGTACCTCCTACAATATTAATCTGCTGAAGGCCTCCACACTTCAAGGTTCCACTTGAGCACTCCTCAAGTCCAACATGCAGCCATACACCGCTAGTACCAAATATCCACTGGTCCAGTAGTTCCTAAACTGAGCTTCACGTTTAAGCACTTTCTCACACACTTACTGTATAAGTAGTCTACAGTTAACAAAGATGGATTCCTGCACAACATTCATATTCCCTTCCCTGTTTCTCAACTAGTTTGCCCCAAAAAATGCCCTTCTTCTAACTAGTCACTTTTTTCCTGTGACCCCCCCCCTCCTCACCTATAATTCTTTGCCATACTCAAACTACCGTCTGTTGATGCCTGAGCAGGGTCCCGATGCGCTACCTATTCGGACAAGGATTATGTGCCACATGACCATTAGGGTGGTGATGACCACAGTAGAACTGCTTTATAACATATCATAACAGAACTTTGCCATGAGGTCTTGTGGTGCCAGGGGAAAGTACCTCAGCACTGAATATTTCCTAAATTCATCCACTTCTTTGTAAATGAGAAAAGCATTGCTAAATCATTATGTTTTAATTAAACACTTCAAATACAGAAGAATAAACTTGGATTGTTAACCAAGCTGCAGCATTTATTGGATTGCTGTTTTATAAGCTGACAACTGTGAGATCAATCACTTCGGTGTTCCCCAATGAAAGGTGGTGAAGGGACAGAATTTGATCGCTCAAAGACCTGCACACATTCTGGATCATTTGCAAGGATAGAGGAATAGGAGGAGTGCCGAAACAAGGTAAGTGTAAAACACACACATTCAAGTTTACAGATACTAAGTAACACAATGAAGGAGAGTGAAATGTGTCACCAGAAAAGACAATGGAGATAACACCTGGGATTATACAATTAGTACAACAGTATATCAAGTGGTGCAAAACAGAGGCCTTTTAAAAAGCAATACCCTTTGTCTCTTCTGGAATGTGAGGTGATTTTTCTGAACTGAAAGTAAGTGGTAGGTAACTTCAGAGCTGCCCGTGACATTTCCATTGTTCTGCGCTGTACTTCCCCCTAAAGGTTGCAACCACAAGTGTCTAAGAGGTGGTAGATTTAAGGCATCTAGTAGGACAACAATCCTGTTTTTTAACTTATGTTATCCTAACCGAGCCTTATTAGACTGAATAAGAGATGGCCTGATTTACAAAAGCGCCTTTGAATGGCCATCAGGCACAGAGTCTGAGAATTTATGGAGATACCACTGGGAGTCAGAGAAGGAACTTCAAGGTAAAGTTTCAAAACAAAGATCAACTTGTCAGCCCTCGTCTTCATGGGTTAAAATCGGTGTGTAAGACATTTTGGGGGACCTGGCCCTAGGCTATTAAAGCAATTCTAATGCAAGATCACAATGTTGTCATTTCCACTCTGTGTGACATGAAATAAATGGGAAGGATGCATTAAAACATGTACAGTTGTACATGGAATTTCCTTGAAAGCTTGAACCTGTGCCATAAGGGAAAGACACCTGTTGAATAGCACAGCAATGTGTTTGACAGACATGGAGAGTGTGGAAGCGGCACTCAGCATGGGTGACCATGAGACCTGCACTGAAGGGTGAACAGATCTCTGTTTTAGAGTCTGTGGTGAAGACCCCTGCTTAGCTTTGGTGACCCCATGAGTTTCAAATTTGAGAGTTATTTGCCACCGCAAACCAATGGTTGTTGGACCCTGGTCCCCCCACCTTTGTCACCATCAATTAGCAGGGGACAATCACAGTGCTGCCCCTTAGGCAAGTCCAGTGGCTCTAGACCATCCGCACCTCATTGGTCGTGAAGGGAATGCCAATCCTTACAACATTGCCCCTAACCAAACCCCTTATGCGATTCTACAGTTTAACATCAGTATGACCCCACCCCAACTGAGAGAGGCTGAAGATCTCCATACAGATAAAAACCTGAGAAAGTGTGAAGCTAAGTCTTCCCCATTAGGAACCGTTTTCTCATCACTCATCAACAGTAGTAGGTGTAAAGATACTGTTACAGCATTACTTAGTATATCAAATAATTCCTCTATAGGAGTTTGCAGGACCTGATGTGTACTCATTGGAACTGCATATCCAATCTTGAAAGTTTACAACTTCCCAAATGCTGAGCGCCCAGTATCTACAAGAAAGTTTCAGCAGCATTGTTTGCCAGCAAGACCCTCTCCTCTGGGGATACAAGGCAGCCAGCTCCACATATTCTCAGTGAAATGAAATTGTCCAAAAACCCACCAAGTTAATTTCCAGCCTTGAAGGCAAACCCTGAAAAAACAAAAAACAAAGAGCTTCACACATGGGAGGATGAGACAGGCCAGTTATTGCCTTAGCCCACCCCATTGGCTCCAAAGCAAACCCATGGAGGAAAGCATAACATCCCTCACCACATTACCAGCCACAGGTGCTGACCCTCACTGGAAGACCAACCAATGGGGGGGAGGAACACAGTCTGAGAGCACCCATATACAGTCATCTTGTGTGGGTTGTTGAAGAAAGCTCTGGCAAGCATTGTGAGAATGTTGGAGTACAATGTATCTATACATGTATGTATTGGTTATTGTACATATTTATTGAATTTATCAACTGTAAATCTACATGGGAAGCAACAGAGCACTCTATAAAGGGTACACCACCAGGAGTTTAGAAGTAGGGTTCATGGGTAGCAGAGTACCAGGGATAAGTAGGATGACCATGGTAAAAAGGGGAGTACAATAGGAGGATCGATTAGGAGATGCTAGGGCGAATAACAAAGATGAGTAGGCAGTAACATCAGGGGGTGTAGTGTCAAAGGAGCAGGAGGTTTTGGTAACATCAAAGGAGAAGGCATCAGAGGAAGAGGAGATGGTGGTAGTAAGGTCCCCAATGTTGAGGGAAAAAAGATGGGCAACCCCTTAACTAAGAAAGGCATGAAGGTATGAGAAAGTCTGGTAGGCTCAAGGCATGCTAAGGAGACAGCAGGAGGAACAACACTTCAGCTGGGAGGACAGAGGCATAGTAGTCTGGGAAGGAGACTGGGAACCATGAGCCTAGAAGAGGAAGGAAATCCCAGAGTCAAGGAACAACAAAGTGTCAGTAGCAGATAGGCAAGACACTTAGATACCTCTCACCCTATTATAAATACTGCTGCTGTACCAAAAGCTCATGCAAGAGGCTGCACAACTTATAGAGAGACTGTGGTTCACTTAACTGCCTCCCATGAACTGGATGAGCTCGAAGTTAACAGAATCTTCAGCCTGATTGAAAACTGGATGCTGAATAATTATTTAGCGCTGAATAGGGCTAAGACAGAGCTAATGATTATTGGCTCCCCACATTCTCTGAAGGTCCTAAATTATGCCTACAGCTCTTTCAAGCTAGGGGATGATATTATATGCCCACTTCAAAAAACTAGAATATTATGAGTCACTCTTGATCAGTCTCTCAATATAAAACCGCATCTGTCATCGGTTGTGTCTTCCTCGGTTTATTATGTTGAACTGTTGTCACACCTGAGGCCTCTCATATCACAGAAAAGTGCTGAAACCATCGCAAGAGCGATAATAGGGGCCAAGCTGGACCATTGTTGTAGCCTACTATTAGGTACCGGCAAGCTGGTCCAACAGAAACTACAACCGGTTCAGAACTGGGCTGTGAGAGTTGTAGTGGGGCTATTAAGGCGCGAACATGTCTCGGATGCCAGGCGGGGTCTTCACTGGTTGCCAGTGGAGTCCAGAATTAAATTCAGAACCCTGGTTATAACATTTAAGTGTAGAATACAAATGATGCCACCATATCTTCAGTGCCACATTAATGATAAAGTAAACACCAGACCGTTAAAGTCTGGTTCTTACAATCTTCTGGAGCAACTTAGACCAAAAACATCAAAGGCGGAAATGGGGCTTTTGCTTATAAAGCTCCCATTTTGTGGAACCAACTTCCAGATCATCTGCGCAAACATAAACTCCTGACAACATTCAAGAAAGACCTCAAAACCTTTCTTTTCTCTTGAGTACGTCTTAAGGGGCGGCACTGTCTTGGAAATATATTTCCAGCTGGTTTAGATCCTTTTACCCTTTAGATGGGTTTATTTAGACTAAAATAAGTGTCCTCATCCGTAGTTCTTCTTTTACCTCTGTTTGCGCCTTTACGCCTACGGGCCCATAAAGAGCTATATAAATATCATGTAATGTAATGTAATGCTCACCCTTGAGTAATGAGGTCAAAACAAGGTGTGTTGGAACCCTTGGGAAACCCACATCACCACTGGGTTGAGTGAAACGATAAACTTCTCCATATGTCAGACTTTGTTCTTGTATTTGTTTTCATCCCATTTCCTTGACATATTTATGTCAATACAGGTCTGTGAATATTTACTCCTCTGGTCAGTCTTCTGTGTACCCTGATTAGTTATCCTGACAAGGCATTCAAATAGAGGTTGTTAGCAGTCAACCAGTCTTCTATGTGGGAACAGTAATAACAGATTCAATGCAGGTCCTCAGGAGAGTCTTGTTGATAACAATGTGGGGGTCTCTGGGAAAGGTTAGGTACAGTGAATAAGATCTTTAATAACATTCAAAATACATGTTAAACAACCATGGTGACAGGATTGATCTTGGGGTACCTCACAATTATAGATAATAGCGTTTGTGAGAAAGAGGCCTGATCATACTTTCAACTGCCTTCAGTGCAAAGGGAGGTGTTTAAAATATTGTGAACAGTGTAATGGTTAACAGTGGTGAAGATAGCTCCAAGAGAATGAGCATGGAAGGAGGGTTGTGTGATGAATCCTGAAAAGTCATCTCTTATTCCCCAGTGGTGGTCTCTTCCCACAAGGCCTGTGAAAGGCAGCCGTTACCTGATCCTGAACTTTGGGGTGGTATCAGGAGGGAGAAAACGATCAGGCGGAGGATATGTCTCCGACAAGGGAGACATGGTATTCTTCCCTTGAAAGTGACAAACACACCCTAATCTCCAAGTTTCTATTGGCCTGCTGTCATTATTCAGAATCCTTTAATTGTGAGGTCTTAAAACATCTTATTAATAGAACCCTTTCTGCTGGAATTACCTGTAGAGGAACGAAAGGAAAAGTGGGACATTTCTTTTCTAAAATTTGAATTTGAATTGCTGCATAGGTTGGACTATATGATATTCCGAGGTCACAAATAGTGGTAGCCAAAAGTCATAATAAAATGGTACTAGAAATTGCTCATTGTCATTTGACGGGGGGGGAGCGGGGCATTTAGGAACAGCTAAAACCCAAGAACAAATTGTCAACTGATTCTATTGGCCAGGAATATATGCTGACATAAAGAATTGTGTCAATACTTGGGCCCTGTGTCAGAAAATGAGTACCCAAATACCCCTTTCAGCATGTTTACCATAGATCATCATATCATACAACCCCTACCCATTATTGATGTGCCTTTTTCACATATGGGTATGGATATTGTTGAACCTCTAGAACCATTGAAGTTGGGAAATCGATACATATAAGTGATAGTGGACTATGCAACCTGTTACCCTGAAGCTTTTCCCTTACGGAATATTACATTACAACACATTTTAAAACATCTAATCCCTTTCTTTTCAAGAGTTGGTTTTCCAAAAGAGATCTTAACTGATCAAGGATCTACTTTTATGAGTAAACTTATGTTGGAGATAAAAGAAATTCTTCAAATTAAAACCTTTGTGTACTTCCATTTATCATCCCCAAACTGATGGTTTAGTGAAACGCTTCAATAAAACCTCCAAACACATTTTAAGAAAACTAGTGGAAGTGGATGGGCAGAATTGGGATATTATGACCCCATGGGGCCCTCTTGATGTTAGGAAAACACCTCAATCTTCCACAGGATTTTCCCCGTTCGAATTGTTGTATGTGAGGGAACCAAGGCATGTGTTAGACATGTCGAAAGAAACTTTGGAGGAGTGAAAAAAGGCTGCCCGACCATTATCCCAAACAGCTGAGAGGTTGATAGAACGTATGGCAGCGGTTCGCTCTTTAGTACAGACTAACGTGATTAGAGCTCAGGAACATCAGAGGAGCTACCATGATTTTTTTTTTTAAAAAAACAGTGTTTAAGTCTTTTCCAATTGTTCAGAAAGTATAAGTCCTTCTTCACTCCTCAGAAAATTAAATTTTTTCTAGATGGCATGGACCTTATGAAATTATAGAACAAACAGGGGTCTATAGTTACTGAGTGTCGCAGCCAAATAGAAAAATAAAGAATAAACATATCTATTATATAGATCTTCTTGAGGAGTGGAAGGAAGACCCTAGTGAGGATATGACAGTGGTGTTAACTAGTCTGCTATCTGATGAAAAGGGCAACAGCACCTTTATTTCTTCAGATTTAGCTCAGAATCAAAAACAAGACCTAGTGGATCTCTCAGAACAGTTTCCTGCTGTTTATAGAGCAGAACCTGGAAGAGTAAAAAGAATTTACCATTACATTTGTACTCCTCTTGGAAAGGTTATTTATTTAAAACCCTATTGAATACCTGAAAGTAGGAAGGATATCGTTCAAGAGGAGTTGGAAACCATGTTGTTAAAAGATGACATTCCTGAACCCTCGCAAAAGCCCTGGTGTTCCCCTATTGTGTTAGTTTCTGAACCAGATCTTTCATGGAGATGTTGCATTGACTTTAGGAGAGTCAATGAGGAATCACAATTTGAAAATAATTGTATGCCTAAAAGTGACAATCTTATTCATAGGTTAGAAGATGCAGTATACCTCTCCACAATTGATTTAACAAAAGGGTACTGGCAGGTTATGTTTAATCCCCCAGATAAGCCAAAACAGCCTTTTCCACTCCAATTTAAAGATATACCTTTTGGTTTGAGCTACCTTCCAAAGGTTAATGGATCACACAGTTTGACCCTATGCTTCCTTTTGTGGAGCTTATATTGATGGCATCATCATATATAGTAAATCTAGGAAAGAACATATGTACCATTTATACTTAGTCACTAGAGCCTTAAGGAAAGCTGGACTCAGCAAAATCCAAAGACATGTCATTCGGCATAGTCAGCAATCAAATATCTTGGATTCTTTGTAGGTAATGAACTAGTACAACCCCAAACCAAAAGGATTAAGACTTTCAAGGAAACTCTGAGACCCAAGACAAAGAAAGATCTGAGAGCCTTTTTGGGGTTAGTAGGATATTATAGGTGTTGTATCCCCAATGTTTCCTCTATCAAATCTTGTTTTACGGATAAACTCAAAAATTCACCACAGAAAATAAAATGGTGAGAAGAAAATCAATTGTGCTTTGATAAGCTTAAGTATATTCTATGTAGTGAACTTGTATGGAAAGTGTCAGATTTCAATAACGAATGTATCCCACAAATGAATGCCTCACATGCTGGGTTAGATGCAGTTCTTTCACAAAACCATGATGGCATAGAACATCCCATCTTCTATTAAAGTCAGAAGTTATTTCCTAGAGAGAAAAATTATGTGACTTTTCAGCTTGAGGCCTTGGCCATTAAGTGCGCTGTAACTTACCTTAAGTCTTATCTAATCGGTAAGACATTGTTACTTGTTACTGACTATGCCCCTTTAAAATGGTTAAGCCTTTGCAAAGATACTAATGCCATAATCATGCACTGGTTTCTTGATCCTCAGCCCTATTGTTTTGCAGTGGAACACCAGAACGAAAAAGAACAGGCGAATGTAGATTTCCTTTCCAGATTTCCAAAAGAAGTGGTGAAAACCAGCGATATTAGGGGAAGGGTATGGGATGAATCGTGCAGAGTCATCTCTAATTCCCCAGTGGTGGTGTCTTCCCACATGGTCAAGGAAAGGCAGCCGCTACTTCATCCTGACTCTAGGGGTGGTGTCAGGAGGGAGGATAATGTAGATGAAGAAAACTGTTATGGGGAGGGGATGGCTCTGAAAGGGGAGACACGGTATTCTTCCCTTGAATGTGAAGAAGAAACCCTAATCTCTGAGTTTCTAATGGCCTGCTGTCATTACTCAGAAATCTTTAATTGTAAGGTCTTCAAACCTACGTCTGTTAAGCATATTAAGCAGAAATGTATTCCTCCTTCACATATACATAGGCCCTCTAAAACTACTTTGATATCTAATGTTGATGATGATTGTTATGTAGATAAAAATGTGCAACAACAACAATTAAACACTATGGTAATCCTTTGGACTTCAATTCCCAGATGGCTTTAAATACTGGGACAAAGAAGAGGAGTAAAGACTTAATGAGGATCAACATTACTGCTAATAGTAATGTGCGATCTAGTTGTTCTCCATTCAATCAAATTTGCAGGACCTTTAAATCAGCAAAACACCTGCAGACGGGAGAAGGGCACAGCAAAGTAGAAACCAGATCATGCTGCAGAGTATGGAATGGAGGAAGCAGACCCACAGAGAGAGGCAAATATGCAGGAATTCACCAGACTGAAGGAGAGAGGTGCTCCCAGACTGCCATTTGTCACCCCGATGTACCAGAGTGGTGGGAGATCAAACAGAGGTTGACAAGCTCCAAAGAAGGGCAGCAAAGATGTCGGCAACAGCAGATAGGTTGTCCACAAAGCTGTCAAGTCATAAAGCAGTAACTGTATTGGCGAGGGACCATGAAGATGGCAGAGGTCCTGACAGAGGGTCTGACAATCTGCAGATGTAATACCCGGAGCAAAACTCTGCTGCTAAAGCGAACCAAGTGTAGTAGACAACAGGAGAAGCCAGTGAGTTTGCCCTTTCATAGTGCCTGACCCCTGGGAGTTCCGAAAGACACGTGGACAATTAAGTACAAGTTTTTAATACCAACCAAATAGATTTACAGAGTGAACAAGAGGTCAGACATGATACAATCCTCCGGATAAGAGATATCAGTTGCGGGAAACCTGGAACCAGCATTGCCATAAGCCAAAAAACATTGGGCCTCATTACGAGTTGGGCAGTATCCCAGCGTAATAGCGTTAGCGCCAACCGGTCAGGCAGTATTTTTGCTGGATCATGGGTTGGGTGTTAACGGTAAATCCTCCAATGGACTCAATGGGGATTTTTCGGGGCGCAAACACCATGCGCTAGTACAGACAGCAGTAATTATGCCGAAAACAGGGCACTAAATGGCATTTTCACCTCCTGAAAAAAGCTGGAGGTAAAACAGCCCATTTAGTGCCCAAATCGTGATAGGGCCTGCCCTTAAATGTGGCGGTAATAATGTTACTGCTGCATTTAAGGGCTACCGCCCAACTCGTGATTAAAAATTAATTGTAACATTATTTATTGTAAAATAAAAAAATGGCAGAAATCTTACAATTCTCCTGATATGGGATGTCAGTTGGGGGATACCTGGAACACGCATTACCAAGAGCCAAGAGACATTGTAAAAGAGATTGACAGAAGGAGCTTGAACAAACCCTCATTTAGTGGATGTCAGTATGGAAGAAATTGGTACAAGTGTTAACTGAATTCAACAAGGTTGTGCCATTGAGAAGGTGCAATTGTGAGAACATTTGAGAAATATATTAATGTTGTGGAGAGAACTGATAAGTACATCAGGTAGTGAAACATTTGTGAAAGAGATACCTGACAGGAGAATTCACCAGGGGATCTGTGTATCCTGACCGGAGAGTAAACCAGGATATCCAGAGTTTTCAGTTGAACCTTCTTCAGGAAAAGGATCCTAAAGACTGTCTTTCGATATATTTCAACCTGTATTGTAAAATAAATATTTGCCTTGCCATCTTAAGTAAAATACCCAGGAAAGAGACATCTTCATTACCCTTAATGGAACTTTGGTGAAACTGAGTATTTAAAATACCGTTTTCCTAAAACCATACAGGGAAAGGGAAACTAAATAATGGAGGCGCAGGGTTGTTCTTTGAAACTCTATATGGGACAGCAACAGATGAAATAAGAACATGGAACAGATTAAAACAAGGCTACCCCCTTGCAGCACCATTGTATAATCTATACACTGCTGATTATTCTACGGAGATCATAATTGATAAACTCAACCCACCAAAACTCAACTCTCATCCGATTCCCTTCCTCATGTACGCAGATGACATCATATTGATGGACAAAACTCCATCAGGTCTTCAAAACAACCTGCGTATGACAGAAAAATACATGAGCACGAACCAACTACAGATTAAAGTCAAAAAAACTAAAATAATGACATTAACTAAACATTCAGCCACGAACACTTGATGCAGGCTTCCACTCTTCACTGTAGACAACAAACCCTTGGAGGTAGTTTCTACCTATAAATATCTTGGGGTCCTAATTAACCAACAGAAAGCTGAAACAGCTTGAGTGACGTTCCTTGAAGGCAATACCTTGATGCTAGCCAGACAAGGTGTGATGCTGCACAGACGATATGGCAAATTCTCATTCAAACCTATAATTGCATTTTACCGGCAAAATGTTGTCCCCATAATCACTTATGGTAGTGATGCAATGATTATAGCGACAAAGATAAACTGGCAAGCCATCAAAGCTTCCTTTTGGTGGATGATTCTGAACCTGCCTACCAACTACCCCATGGCCAGAATTTGGTTCGAAGTGGCCTTGTAATTGCTCACGTCAATCGCACTGTGGAAGCAGTTGGATCTACTGCGCAAAGTGATAAATGAAGATAAAACACTGGCTACCCAAATTTTACGAGAGACACTGCACTGTATGAACAATTCCTTGTTAAAGGCATGGAAAATAGCTTTATCTCAACTCATGACAACTGAAGACATCACCACAGAAATGCTAATCAACGGCCCCCAATGAGCTAAGATCAAATTGCAGCAAAATGACTGGGCTAAAACATTAGAAAATAAGGCAAAATATACAATGAACTTGCAATGCCCAACGGATATCTGAGCCCTCAACAAACTTCCGTGCTATCTGGCTCTATTTCCACATCCGACCATTCGCATGGCATTCATGAAAATTCGCCTAAACACCTACCCGACTAGACACAGCCTTGCCATACCAGACATATATCGAAATCTGATCAATTTTGTCAATTCTGTCGGGATATAGACACCCCAGAAACTTTGAATCACATAATCATGAAATGCCCTGCACTCAGCGAGAAGAGAGCAATTTTTGTCGATTTATTCAAGATATCAGCCCAACAAGAAGAAGGTGACTCTAGATAGACTAAATTATTACAAGAACAAGACAAGAAACTGATCTAAGATCCTAGTACCATGAACATAATCTGACGGGAATTCTCCATTTTATTTATTTATTTCATTATTTGTTTTTCCTTTTCTCTTTCTCTCCCCTCTTCTCCGCTTACTTTATCTCTTGATTTGAATAACTCAAGCAAATGCTAATCCGAATGTGATGTATATTTCTATGAACACAAATGAAAAGTTTATTTTTAAACTATATATCATTTTAAATAAAAAATAAAAAATAAAATAAAATAAACTGTATACATGTGGTGTTTTGCACCACTTGGTTGACTTGACAATAGACATTATATTCTACCTTTTAATTTTCTATACTAATGTGAGGGCCAGATGCATTTGGACACAAGGTCAACATATTTTAGTTTTTATTCATCAGTAGGGACATTCTCTGTTGGTTAGGGCAATATAGGCAATTTTCCAAACCCATTTTCCTTTCAATAAATATGGTGAAATTTGAGAATATTGCAGCCTTGTGTCAGCCTCTCATTGCTGACTCCTTACAGTTGTATGCAGTGATTTCCATTCTTCCTTCTTCATAAAGAGGAGTGCGGATTTAGATCCTCTAGCTGGCCTGAAACATGACTTGTAATAGGTTGGGGGTCCAAAGGTTGATTCATTGCCATTTGTACAATATTATCGAGCAGTATATGTTTTTCAAACATAGATTGACATCATCATATTTTAACACTTCCAGCTAACACACCTGAATATTGTTTAATCATGTTCAACTTCAGCCTGCAGCTGTGCATATAAACATCTTGATCCCATTAACTAGTTAGGTCCCAAAGAGTCTGGGAACATGAATATAGGGCATGCCAGAGATGTAATTTAGTTTTGGAGTTTTGGTAATATCACGAGTTCTGTGGTGTTTTTTTCGCACAGTGACATAAACTTTTAATCAATTTATATCTATTTAATTATCCATTCGAATTGGTAAAATATTGTCCAACACTATCTCTTCCAGTGTTCTAAGTTTCACCCACCATATTACCCTTTGTTGATGGTGTGTGTATTCACCTTTATGCTTGTGGATTCCAAGCTTTTAAAACTTGCTAACAGCTTCTGTGACAATGATTGACAGTAATCTATGATAATCACTTTGCACTTTTGTATGTGCTGGTTAAAATCCTATTTTTTCTGATGCTGTCTAATGTACTTTCATTTTCATTGTTTTTCTGACATTCATTAATCATTTTCTGGAGAATTGTCGACTTTTAAGCATCCTAGCTTTATACATGGCTTCCTCGTCACATTGAGTTTGTTAGTTGAGGCATCTGAAATTCAATGCTGCTTAATATCCGAAGCATAGAGGACCACTTAGCTTTTCGGTGGGTTCTCAAGACATGGCTGTTCCCCTTATCACCCTGACATCCCCTACCTTCTTGGGAAAGTCAACCACTTAAGGCAGGCCGGAGCAGATAAACCTCCTGGAAATCACTGGATAAGAATCTAGGCGTGCTGTAGAGCGTAGCCAATGAATTAAACCCAGCTGGATTGTAGCTTCTAGCCAATGTATTATATGAGATGCTTTTTATATAGCCAATGTGGAAAATCCAGCCACTCTCTGAACTAACCCCCTTCTAAATTCAACTGTATCTTTGCTACTGAGAAACCAACCAGGACACATAGGTATGTATCACACTCCATGTTTTTGGAAACTAGCCGATGGCACGGACAGCCACCCGCACACATCTGCTGTCATACACCACGCTGAGACACTTAGCACAGCACCTCTGCTATAAGAATGCAACTATTCCCCAGGATAAAAATCCAGTTTAGTGGCACACATAATGATTCTCCTACTCTCGCATACTCTCCAGATGGCCTCTCATCACCCATCCACATGCCAGCTAGAAATGGGTGACTAACCGAGACTTGGCCACCCCTACCTACCTTCGTATTGGCTAAAATGCAAACACGCAGTCTAAACTCCTCCGATGAATTTTCCATACCCGGACTCCGGTCCACCGAGGGCGTTCAATCTGGAGCATGTTGGGATCATACCAATGGTGAAAGGCACTATACAAATGACCTTTATGATATGATATGATATATGATGGCTTTTCATTTCCTTTAAGGAATTTTCCACCATGTTCATTATTTTTGGGATAACTCTAATTGTGAATCATGAACAAGTGATTCAGCAAAGTATAAGAGCGTACCTCGGTGCTAACACTCTTTAGTCTTTATCTATAAAAATGTAATAATGTATCAAATAATGTTTATTAGAAGCATACAGTTCCATCCACCTCGAAGCACATAAAAATACAAAGTTCATATATACATACATTAAATCAACAGTTAAAACTAACCTGCGTGATTACAATGAAAAAAACAACATTGAGGACGAAAACCTTGAGTTTTTTTCTTTTTCTTTTAGGTCTTTTCAACACAAGTATATGCAGGGGAGACCGCCCACAGCCCACCAATACTCCCCCACCCCCACGTATATATTTGCATTGAAATTAAGCCTAAAATATTGGAGGTTTTCATCCTCGGTTTTATCTGCTGCGCAGTATTCAACGTATACCATTACAAGAATATATAAGCCACTAAGAAACCTGCACCGTCACGATTGGATACACTTTAACAACTGGAAATACCTCAATGCATAACATTTGAAAATTCAAGCACCACATGTTGGCTTCACCTCTTAAGAGATCAGCATATAGGGGGCCATTTAAATTATTAATTTACAAGATTTCAGACATTTTGTGGATCATTTTAAAAACAGATGTCAGTCCAGTTTCTGTCATAGACCCAGTGCTTATTCCATTTTCTAAACAGTTTGATCTAATGTTCAAAGAAGGCTTGAGGTACCTGGAAAGGAACCACCCTATGACTGGGGCGCCAACATTTAATAAAAAAAGCAGGGCTGGTCTGCATTGCTTAAATTCCATTGGTCTAAGGAGCGGGATCAAGAAGCGCTGGCAAGGAATGGTGCATACTGGACAAAAGAGGATAACATGTAACACATCCTCTATGTCAGACATACAAATCGGACAGCTCGGATTAGATGTTGGGTTCCCCGCCCACTTTGCAGTGATTCCATTAAGAAATAAAGAGTAAAATCTAGCTCTCATGATAATATGCAGTCTTTTCCGGCCCTTGACCATGCTATGTAGTTTAGTAGCTGGCATTCAGATAGTACGTTATAACTCCTCACAGCTTGTTTTCCTAATTCAGTTTGTTCTCTGGCTAGCTTATGTGTTAAACGGATGCTGGCAGTACATGAATCGGCCATGAATTGTGTGATAGTCGCATACGGGACTGGGACATTACAGTTTGCCTCCTTCAAAGTATTCTTAACAGCAGCCATCCAAGGGATCTTTAAAGTATCCTTTTTGCTGCCCATCAGAAATGAAAGGATTTCCTTGGTAAGCACAGCTTTGTTATTTGTCCAGACCATAAGCCAAAGATTTTCTGGTTCCAGTCTCAGTGTGTCCTCAATTGGATAAAAATGTAATTCGTTATAAACCTCAAAGTTTGCTGCTGAATGCCCAAATATATTTGAGAAACAAATGTTCCATTAATGATATCGGTTTGGTTTTCTGAAAAACCCAGACAATGGCACTGTATAATGCTATGGCCCTATGCTTCAAATGGTGAATTGGATTTAGCTAGACCTTGCAGAGGTAGGGAAATCTTTTCATCTCTCATATTGCCTGCACCATCCTAGATTGCTGGTTCAAAAGATATGCTTCATGTAATCCCCAGGTAGACAAAGGAAGTGGCAAATTGGAGGTGTTTATCATTCACCAAAAAATGCTGATGTTTTACCTTGGGTACCTTCCCATTCAGGTGACAAATTAGATTTAGCAACATTAACCTGCAAATCAAGAGTAGTCGTATACGCTGTGTAGGCATCTCATAAGGTCTCTAATGAACTTGGATTTCTAGCTAATAGGACTGTTTTGTTGTCCTCTTATGTACTTACTCCTCAAAAAGGTGATTTGTAGGGCCATTTGTGTACTGAGAGATAAGTAAAGGGACTAGAATGTACCCCTGCCAGACTCGTAACTCTACCAGAAACCAAAGAGTACAATGACCATTGGGAACATATTGGATACAAACCACATTGCCTTTATGTAGAATTGAGAAAATATTCACAAGACCTATGGGACTATTCATGGATTTGAGGCACTGCCAGAGTTTCACCCTATTTACTCTAACAAAGGCCGCACTCACATCCATGAATGCCATGTACGTATTGGCT
Source organism: Ambystoma mexicanum (assembly GCF_040938575.1). Classification (NCBI taxonomy): domain Eukaryota; kingdom Metazoa; phylum Chordata; class Amphibia; order Caudata; family Ambystomatidae; genus Ambystoma; species Ambystoma mexicanum. Next base: position 1,007,247,849 of record NC_090930.1, read on the forward strand.
CTTTGTTTAAATACACAGAATTTGCTGCTATCAAGTAAAGATTTAACACCTGCTAATTTGTTCAAACGCCTTTCCAGAAGCCGAGCTGGTTATCCACAAGTATATGATGCTCCTCAAACCAGTTCTGTAACCTGGAAATATCATCTTGCTGAATATCCTAATCTGTGAATGAAGTAGGGTAATGGGTCTTGGAGATATTTTTAGGTCTCTTGCCCCTTCTTGTGCATAGGTATAATTGTAGCCTTTCTCTGTGATTTCGTGAAGGAGTGCAACCCCAACATATGACCACTAAAACAGGGGCCGAGAACATTTGAAGCAACCGATATAGTTCAGAGGGGTTGCCATCCGCGACTGGGCTCTTCCTCTCGGCCTGTGCTTGTAGTGCTGAAAGAAATGTATTATATTCAAAGCATCTACTACTTGGTTTTGGTATTTTATCTTCCCCCTTGGCCCCAATTGGTTCCTGTTTAGTGGCCATCTCCAAAGATAATGCCTGTGATGCAATGAAATGATTCACCCAGGCCTTTTCTTGTATTCTCGCCCTTATTGAATTGTTCTGGATGCAGTGTTTTGGGCCTTGATTAAACATCTCCCAGAAGCTTTGAAAATTGGTGCGCGAGGCAGCTGTAATCATTTCATCTCATGCTTTATCATCCAATCCGAGTTTTCTGGCTCTAATCACTCTTCTATGAACTGAACGTGCTAGTACCACTTGTTTATCTAAAGGGGTAGACTTAAAAGCCTTCATTAATGCTGCTTTAGATTCCCTGAATTCATCATTAAACTAACTGGTAACCCTTCCTCCCCCATACTCTGTACTTTCTGTAATGACATTGGCTTTCATTCTAGGAATTAGCTGCTGACAATTCTGCAGAACACTTTCCGGATTGCACCCTTCTGTCAGAATAGAAGTTAATAGATTGATATGTTCATGTATAATCATTGTTTCTGTGGAATGTCAAATATTAGCATCCCACCTAATTCTTTTTCTGTTCCTGGACACCGTGACATTGGGAGCGACATTCCATCTGAGATGGCCATAGTATCCCCCTAAATGGGTATCCTTTGTTGCTGGGTGATCTGTGATCAGATATGACAACCTCAACATCTAATAACGTATTCACTGAGGAGTCAACTTGAAGTCTAAATGGTTAATTATGTTCCCTAAGTAGCAAACAGTGTGGAATCAGGGATGCCTAAACATAGTCATTGAATGTATGAGGTTCATACTATTTCAACGCCTACCTAGGAAAATTAATTATTATAATGAATTGGTCACTGGTAGTCTCAGGGTCAACTTGCCTCAATGGAACTGAAATGTTTACACTCTTCAGGGCTCAATGAGAAAGGCATTTCCCTGGACTTTGCGAACTAGAAGAAGGACTCAGACTAAGGTGTTCCATGTTAATGGGATGTTTATTTAAATAACAAAGAAACCATCTCTCTAGCTCTACTGCTATGAGGAAAATTCCCTCCCTTACAACTAAAAGTAAGGGAGCTTGTTAAAGTCCAAAAGTAATAGTGCTTAGTTCAAATCTTATTAGATAACTAGCCCTACCAATTAGGAAAAATTTACAAAAAAGGAGGTCGGAGGAATAGCCTCTGTCCTTGGATTCTGCCTGGCACAATCACTTGGATATCTTTTCAATAGATTTTAAAAAGTTCATCAGTTTCTCGTAACAAAGTTCACAACCTTTCTGCAGTGTCTGTATATCAAAACGTACTTCCATGTTTCCCTCTTTCTAGAAAGAAAAGGTTTGCTTAATATAATTCCACCATTTCCAACTTAGAACTTGACATTGTTCGTGTTTTGTACTTAAGGATTGGAACCCTGCAGGTTCTCTCTCTTTCTAGTTCTGATCATTATGTTTCGTGGTTCTTAGGCTTCCAAAAGCCCTTTGGTCCTCTGATAGGTCTGCTTTAGCTGGACTTTAGTCGGGCGCCTGCCGCTAGGGTTTATCTGGCTCCTGTAACGCGTGTGGCTTTATCAGCCTCGAATATCACTATTCACCCTTCTTAATGGCGTTACCTCTTCGGGAGTGTTTGCTTCCCATCTGCTTCTCGGCAGCTAATGCACTTCTCGTGCGGAACTCGAAGGTCCAGTCTCTCTGCTGCAGTCTGGTCTCGGCACCAGTAATGTGCCCCAGGCCCAACATGGCTTTCATGTGTTCGCCCCACTAGGCGATACTGTCACTCTAGCATCTCTGTCTCTTTCTCCATCTCGGCTTCTTCACCAGTCAGGACACCAGCCTTCTGGCGTCTTGCGAGTGATTCATTTGCTCCCCACGCTACCACTGGCTCTGCGGAATAGAGTGGTTTCGCCCCTCTCTGACTTCTGGCTGTCAGGATTTTCTCTCCTCTATTCAAAGTTCCTCAAGGTTTTATGTACGCCATCACAAACACAAGGGGTGTGTCGTTCTTCTTTGACTTTGGCGTTCAGGTGGAATCCAGCATTACCTGAAGCCTAGGAGATTGTGGAAATGTCTTTATTCAGTAAATCCATAACAGGTTTGACAACAGTCTTTCCGATTCCCATGTAGGTGTATAGCGTGTTCTGAACAGGGAGTTCCTTGCCGGAATGGGAGTACTTGTCCCCAAAAGGGGATTCACTGGCAGTGATGCCCCACTTACCCAGACCAGTAGGTAGACCTCCCTAACCTCAAAGTGGGTGTTTCCCTTCTGGGGAAAAGGGACGAATAGCCCAGATTCATTCACAACCCCCACCATCTATATGTGAGGTTATAAAGATTCTTCTGAAATGCCGGGCACAGTCCTAGGTGTGACTCAAAGACCTGGAAAAAAGGCCAATCAAAGTATTTATGGGTTTTGGACCTGAGTTCTCATGGGCTGCATTTGTTGTCAGAATACGTATGGGCAATGTGCGCATATCCTAATTTTTTTACCCAATGCAGTTTTTTCGCTAGCAAAAACATGTCTGCACTTTTAATTTTGTTGTTCTCTGGCACATTATCTAAATGTTTGAAGAAACCACGAACCTAGACTTTTGTAATGCAGTATTTTTATGATTATCTTTTCAAGGTAATAAAGCCAAAGCAGTGCGTTGTTTACAACATACCTTTTGATAGTAGACACTAATGAAAGCAGACAGAGTGAATACGTTTAATTGGGGATAAGAACTCTCTGTATTCAATAAAAATAATTGCAGTTTTTTGCCAAAACTAAACACCAGTCATCTGTTATTTTCTGGAGCACTGAAAAGTCTAATCCTTTTGCCATTGAGGCATTAAGGCACACAATCCCCTTTGCTGGGTGGAGTGTGGCTCTGAGCTGCTTTGCGGATCCCTTTCTCTTTGAGCCGAAGTGACTCATTGAAAGGCGACCCCAGATGATGTTATCATTACATATATAAATAGAAACCACCCTGTTTTTAGTGACCACGATATTGGGAATGCTTACAGGCACGGCAACGTTGCATGCTGCACAGAACCTTAAATCTAAAATTCGGTGTGTGTTTGTGTGTACATGCGCAGGTGTGGAAGTGTGTGCGTGTGTGAGTGTTAGGTGACTATTCCGTGCATGTGAGCCTTCTGCCTTGCGTAAAGACGATCCTTCTCACTAAACTGCTCGTATTAACTGCACTTTCCGGAGCGTCGTTTGTAAAATGGAGAAGTGCTTGTGGTAGCCATTTACAATTGTATTCATGTTAATTAGTCAGCCCAGGCAGCGCTGCCGGCATAGATCAAGCTGCCTTTAAGATGTGAGAATGTTAATAGTACAGTAACTCATTTTAATTATTTTTGGATTAATGTTGTGTCTCAAAGAAACTGCAATTTAACCTTATGTGAAATGGCCTCGCCTGACCCTGGGCTTACTCTTCATGACACATCTGATAATTCTGTCAGTCAAGTGTAATTATGGCACGGCTCTATTCTGTCTGTTTATCTGAAATTGTAATGTGTTTACTGTAACAAAATATGGTTCTAATATTGACATGCAAAAAAATACAATCAGGATGAAATAATGAAGAGTGAAGAGCCACTCTGGCTTTGTTATGCTATGATTCCATGATATGAAGCTTTTAAACTGCGACAAAATATTAGTATCAGACTGCCTAGGCTTGCCTGGAGGTAGGCGTAGTATGCCCCCACTGCGGGTATCTAGACAGTCCAGGAAAGGAAGAGGCGATTTTAAAATGATGGGAAAGGGGGAGTAGTTGCCACAGAATCTGGGAATATGCAGCGAGGGAAAGTATGATTGGTTCTCAGGAGATATTAGGATATGTGAAAATGGTACATATGTTACCCAAAATTGGGATCCTATTGGTAGCATTGCCGGGGAAATTATTGCCCTTGCGCATCAAAAACGCTATTGAACGCTGCTATTCATTGATAAGAATACAGTGAATACTAAAGTTGCAATAAAGAGATAACATTATCTGGTTTTAGGCATAATGAGTTTTATATATTCATGAGAAAAATAAGTTTACTAATGTTCACATCACACAACCCCGTAAATACCGCTAAACAGATCTAAAAAGATCAAGTTGAATTTATGCTCACATTTATTGAATCGAAACATCAATTTTATATCTTTTATACCAGTCTATACCTTGAATCTTTACTTTTCCCCAATCATCTCTTCTGTGCATTGCTAGGCAGAATCTGGAACAGATTTCCTAAAACTTTTTACTGACCATTAGATATTGGCCCAAAACCAATAGGATGTGAAGTCTAGAGAATAAATAAAATGTCCTGAGTGTGAGGATATAATTGAGCTCTAGAATTCTGGTCTGGCGGTGTGCCAAAATAGGTCTCACACTGTTAAATCCTCCTTCACACATGAAACTATCACACAGACAACATAACATCACATGATTCTGTCTCCTCTGCATCTCCCTCCCTACTTCTCCCCCTGCTAACAGAGGTGGACTAGGACCCACAAGATGCCCTGCAAATAATGTTCAAAGGGGCCCCATATTAGACATTTTCAGCTCAACCCTTTTCCTATGAGAACATTTGGAAATCAAATAGGTTACAACACAAAAGAGGCCCAGGTACAAAGGTCTACTTTGAAATCTCCAGAGTTCTCTTTAAACCAGTCCACACCCGCCTGCTAATCTCTTCAACATCCATGCTTTCAAACAGCCCAATAGTGGAGTGAAGCTCTCCACTGGCACCCAGCATAGCTCGACAGTTGTAGCAGCAGATGTAGCTGCTGCAACAGCTCCAGTAGCTTTGGGGATAGTAGTGGTCACTACTGCCCCATAGTAATAATGGGAATCGGGCAAAGGGTGTTGTGCATTGGCTTAGCACATTGTTTAGGGTGGTGGCGGTTTGTTGCTGCTAATCAGGAATGAACAAATACATGTAAGGGTTAGTCGCAAGACAAGCAATTTTATGAGTAGGCTGTATTATTAGAATAATAAAGGGGTTGGTGAAAGGTAAAATAAGCAATAGCTTTTCCTCTGCATCGGTGCTGCTCTTTAAATCACATTTGGTGCATGAAAAGTATTCATGGAATGCAATTCTGAGACAGCCAACTTATCACCAGAGCATGTTTTTTCTATGTGAAAGAAATGTTTAGAACTGTGCTTTTTGTCACTCATTTCATTCTCTGGCCACCATCAAATGAAGAATTTAATGGAACTTTGAAAGCGAATGGAATGTAGCATCTCCAACTCAGATTTCCTCAGATATACTGCGTACATCCGCCCCCCCCACCCGCACCCAGTGACTCCCATATTTGACTTTACCACACGTATACCTTTTTACTAACGTTTACACCTCATGGCCACTTCTTTTATTATTGTTGTAATATGAATAGCTGGCACACACCAGAATGTCTGGCAAGCTTCAACCACACTAACTGAACACTGAACTGTCACCTCAGATCTCTTATACCAACTGTAACTAAGCAGACTACTTGGAAAAGTAACCTCATCCCATGTTTCCTATTCCTTGCATGCATGACATATCTTCGAATTGTACTCAACGTCCTCTTTCATTTGTCCATGTCAGGGACCCCACCTTGGTGTTGCTGCATGTAGCTAACCATAGCACACACTCTTTGAGACATGATGGTGGAAACACTACTCACACTGAGTACACTTGCTTGGACACAGTTGGTTGTGGCATGGAAACTGGGATGAAGAAGAGGAGGTGATAGGCATACAGGGCTTAAGGGACCACAACTCTGAGAACACCCTGCAGGAATCAGGAGCCATTTTAGGTACTCTGAAGTATTTAAAGCCACGCCCACTAGCACATCCGTGCTTACTGTTAATCAAGTCACAAGATCGGCACCTCTCCTCATATGCCTTGTTCTTTGAATCTTCCCACGATCTCCACCGCCTCCCGACCTGGTTCACAGCTCCAGAACTCCCGACTCCTGTAAAGAATACAAACAAGCAGGTCAGAGCTCACAGTTTCACATCAGTGCGTTACACTCAGAAAGCCATGACATTTCTTGGTGGACATCGGCCACGGACCCCCGACTTTGCTAGCCTCTTGCCGCAATTATTCAAAACTTACTACAACTCACCTGGCAGACTCTGGTTTTCCCCCACCATGGTATCTCCATCCAGGAACCTTTAAAAGAAATGAAAAGATAAAGCTGAAGGGGAAGTTCCCAATTCTTAAGGACACAAAAATACTACGTTCTCAAGTCGATAAGGACACAGTGGGCCTCATTATAAGTTTGCCGGTCCGGGAACTACGGTACCGGTAAGCTTACCGGTAGCGTAGTTCCCGGACCGGCAAACTACGAGTTGTGCTCGCAGGTGCCTTTCTGCCTGACAGGTCGGACCGGGCAGGCAGAGCGGCATCCGCGAGCACAGCATGTCGGATGCACCGGCACCGTTCATAACGGTGCCGGTGCATCCGGCTTCCCCATTCCCATTGACCCCTATGGGGTTCAAATGGGAATGGGGAAGAATTTTTCCCGGCGCCTAGGAATGGGCAAATACCAGGTCCGGCAAAGCCGTAATGACCCGGTAATTGCCCATTTCTGGGTGCCGGAAAGAAAAAACACTGGCGGCATCCATTCCTGTATTACACCAGCCTCGTAATGAAGCTGCATTACTGCATTACTGGGCCTCATTACCACCAGCCTCGTAATGAGGCCCAGTAATGCAGACACAGCAAGAGCATTATTGCATCAGACAAGAAAGACATTGATGTGCAAAGGAGAAGAAATACATTGATCAAAGTCCCTGTAACACAAGGTAGCCGGACTACATTTGGTCCTACCACTACTGCTCAAAACTGGTTGGAGGTGCTATCGCCTATCCTCTGTTGCCTCAAGACAAATCACAGGTATAAGCACATCTACAGGGGACAGCTGGGTGGGATCATGGTAATCAGAAAGAAGGGCACAGTTCACTAGTTGGCTTTCCCTTTGCAGCTTCTACAACGTCATATCAGACCCAGGGAAGAAGAGGAGGCAGGCAAAGGGACATCACATATCAATGTCCCCATCCCTTAATTGGGGCACCCAAGGTTGTGTATCATTCCAGCCTTGGTTGATTTGGTGGCGGAAGCATGGGCCCACGGCGTTCCTGCACGAGATCACAAGGTAAAAGCATGACAGTACCAGGCGTTTTGAAGTGCCCCAGAAGAGGTAGCACATTATACAACTGAGAAATGCATGAATAAATAAAATACATCTGCGCATAGTATGTTCACTGATACTAAAACTTGCATTTTGTGTGATATTAAAACGGGACTATCACAGTGTCAAACCTCTCTTTACATACATGACGCTGCAATGGATGTGGAGATTGCACGTAATCGCCTGTAAAGTCACTTTGTATTTATCAGGTGGTCGAAGTCAGTTCACAAAATGTATGACATCTTAAATCAGAAAAATGCTTACAAAAGTTTAAAACAAGATAGTTTGAAAGAATGTTTTATTGGGAATCAGTAAAACCAAAAAAGTAAGGCTTGGGCAGGACACATATAAGGTTGTTCAAACACTTCATCACGAGTTTGGCGGTAGTCCTGCAGTTAATCCAAATAATTCCTGCCAAGCTCAGTTATTTTTTCTGCCACTTGGCCCGGTGACGTTACCCTGGAATCAGGTGTGGTGGTAAGGCAGTGTAAATTCCCATTTGGGAGTCCATAGAACTCCATGGGGATTTTTTGTGAATTTACCATGCCGTTAATACTGCACAATAAATCCACAGACTTTCAGAATGAAGGTGGAAGGGTATCAGGTAATATTATCCCCACCAAAAATATCGCCGTATATATGGTCGTCTGGATCACCATAGGCAATACTTTTTGGGGGGATAATTTGTGGGAGCGGGGGTTGCAGTGGTGTCCCCCGCACATTTAAAAATAATACAGGGTTGCAGGGGTGTCCCCCACAGGGTCCATGCCTCAATATCACCGCAAAAATATGGTGATATTTTTGTATCACGATATTTTTGCAGGGATATTAACACATGGAACCAGTGGAAGGATTACCTCCAGCTTCTTGCTAGAGAAAACTATTCTACCTTACTGTATAGCTCTTAATACAGTGGTGCCATAATGCAGTGGTAAAGTGGTGGTAATAGAATTACAGCCACTTTACCTCCACTTTTACCACACAACTATATTTGTGCTGAGGCCCATTCTGTCCCCCGTAAATGTGTTCAAGCGAGGATAGATTGAAGATAAGAGAGCAGTGTTCAGACAAGTCATCGTCTCACTGTGACTTATCCAGTTGGGGCTTTTTTTTCTGGCTAAGAAGGTGAAGCCTCAGCAAGGGAAAAATAGGAAATCATAAATAGTATTATAGTGAAAATTCTAGAAGACTGCGTATGGATCCAGGAACGTTGACGACTCTTGGCTGGTTATGGCCCTGGGAAACAATGTGGGTGATGATCCCACACTACACTGAAGAAACAAAAGTCCCAACAGGAAGAATACAGGAATATCTGAACAATGTAGAGCTAACCATGCTGTACAAGGAAGACACACAGGGACAGAGATTCATGGTCAGGTGACAGAAGAGGTGGCGAGTGATGTAATAAAACACTGATGATGTGAAGGTACCCAATCCTGATGGGTTTATGGCATTGCCCTATCAGAAAATACAGTTGCACCCAACAACCATCTTGTGTGACATATTCAGTGAGGTAATGACAATGCAGGTTAAGCCACCATGTAGTTGGTGTTTATTTTATAACATTTATTGCAAAAGAGATCAAGGAAACTCTAGACTGTTAACCCGGATGAATATTGAATGATCTTCATCTTCATCATCATAACTTAGTATCGGCAAATCAATTAGTCATGAAAGTATGAATACATAGTACAAACTACGTAGTAAAAAATAATTACAGTTAATCGTGAGGTTTACAATATATCAAAACAAAGGAGGTGATGGCTGGAAGATATGGAATGAATCCTAACCTCTGGCATAGCTCTGGGCAACCTTCCAGACCATTGTTCTTTACCCTGCCTAGCCATTGCAAGAATTCCCTTAAGTCTGAATTATCCTTGGTGACCTTTTGGCAAGACAAAGGAAACATCACTTTCTTTTGTATGACAAAGAGTGTACTGATAATGTTCCGTGTCTGGTGATGTACGGATGATGTTGTGTATCTCTGACTAGAGGAAACGTTGAATGCTAAATTGGTAATTGTGTATAACTCATTCAGATGCCTTGAGCAATCAAAAGCTGCCTTTGACGGATTGTTACTGCTAAAAGTCACACATTGAGGGAAAGTACATTCCATAGAAAGGAATGTGTTGCTTAAGATTTTGCAGGATCAGGTTAGGATGAGCGAAACAATGTTAAACCATGAACTATAACGAAATGGGCTGTTTTTGGCACACACTTGGTGAGCTTTATGTTTGAGGTGGATTTTACTTTCTGGGCTTTTGGGTATACAGTGAGGATAGTGTTTTAAATCAATATTCCAAGATCGTTGGGTGCCAGGAAGAGAATATTTGGAAAGAAATAGAGTGAACAACACTGGGTACATTGGGTTTGGAGAGCTGTTTGATGATGGAAAAACTACCTCTGGTAGGAAATAGTTAGGTTTGTGTCTGGCATGGAGGGTTGATAAAAATGAATTCCTTAGGTGTATGTTAGACTTCATTGACAATCTGGAAAAGCAGACAAGTCCTAGTGAATGGTAGAATTATGTTATGGCACGCATGGGTCAGGAGGGGAATCATCTAATTATCTAAGTGAACCAACTTTGGCAGGGTGATGGGATGCTTAATGTGCAGTCTCTGTAGATATGTGTAAACTGGGCTAGAAGCGAGAGAGGAGGTAAGTGCTCCTCAGGGACCAATGTATCTCCATCACAGGTAGAACCGGCCATGCAGCGGGTGCCCCAAAACAATCTATTTCCTTGAAGGAGGAAAGGTCTGAATGTATGCAGACTATAGTTTATTAATATCTACTAAGTAGGAATTTGATGACGATCAGTGAATGCAGAAATGGGTGGTGAGACTAGATATAGAGATGGGACAGGATACAGTTGAGAAAATATTGAAAGCTAACTTTGTGGTGACCATAGACATTGCATTGACCTACATTCAGCAATGTGCAGTCATTCAGAAACTTTGCACTGTAGAGTCTATGTTCCAGTGTGGTCTCTCACACAAAAATGATGATGAATATGTGGATCTGAGGGGCCACTATGACACACACATTTTTCATAGAGTGTGTTACGAAAACCTGGAATCAATGCTAGTCAGACTGTTCTCTTTTGCTCTGCTGGTGGTGGACCACTGCCCCTTTACTGGTGAATACACAGGACCACTGAACTGACTCTCAATGTAGTGCCAAGCTAAGGTGTACAGATATGGTGCCAATACAATACAGTTGTGTATGTATAGAAATATACATGTCTGTGCTACATCAGTGGGATGTAGCAAATGACACACAATGTTAAATACAAGCTGGAAAGGAGATAATACTAACAAGCTAACCTTTGTCCAGAGTCAGTGTTGATACTTTCATACTACTGTGAAAGAAGGGTTGTCATCCCTGCTGTTAGTCTGCACTGTTAAATACCCTAATCCTTTGGGATTAGTTACATTGGTATTGAGTGTGTTGCCTGCAAACCAGCCAAGCATTCTGGCCCAGGTGCCTATCCATGCACCTCGCCACACCCAGTGTGCACAGGGTCTGACAGGTGCAGCTAGGCTGGAAAAGTTGCATTGCAGGATGGACAGGTAAGTATGTAGGTGTCTGTGTGTGTTTCTGTGGTGGTGCTGTTGGAGTTGGGTGGATGTGTGGGAAGGGCCTTGGGTTCTATGTTTGTTGTAGGGGAAGGGAGGGTGCGGTTGAGCAAAGGAGCATGCTGGGGTGAAGTCCCAAGATTAAAAAATGTGTGGGTGAGGGATTTGCTCCCAGAGGTGTTGTGGGGTGAAACCACCCAAAATGTGTCTTAATCCTGGCTGTTGAAGGCCACACAAAATCAGCCTGAAAAAGTGCCCTTTTTTAGTGCAGTCTTCAACGGTCGAGGTTTATGACAGAAACATTACATCATGGTTTCCAAAAGGACTCTCTGCTTGAGGTTCAATGGGGAAAGATAATCTGAGAGCAATTTAGACCAATGTATTCCTCTGAATCGGAGTCCAAATGATCAGTTTCCCATAGGCCTGCTTCACTTCCTTCCCAGAAAGATTTAGCATGTGACATGCCTATGACCCTTCTGTTGATAACATCTTAGGCAACAACTTTATCAAGAAACAGAGAGATAAACAAGCACTTCCTAAAAATGCAAAGATGTTAACAAGACTTTCTAATCCAGATCAAATCAAATAGTCAAAATGGGACCCTAAAAGACATGGGAGGGCATGAGTGAATTTGAATTTAACACCTTCACTTCTAAGGATGTGTATGTTCATCCTAAATTACATAGGAAATCATTGTAAGTTCTGCACACTCCTACACTTAAGAAAATGCCACCATCATGACTTTTGCTGATGGATGTCAGCATTCTCCTACGATGTGCACTATTTCTCTAGACCTTGGAAAAGATGGTAAGAGCTCTTACAGTCCCTGGTGGCAATCTAAGTTATGTGCACCAAAAACTGATAGGATAATATATATTATGGTGCAATGCCGCACTATAGTTAATTTGTGTAGCAAATTCCATAGGAACCCCGAAAATTGAATTAATAACTTTTGATTTGCATGATGGATTTGGCTGATATTTTGCAAGGAAAAAGAAATGTGTGTTACGCCCTTTGTAACAGACCCCGACCCCAGGAGGGGAAACCTTGGGAAAGAGTTGTTAAAAAATATAAAAAAGGTATTAAGAAAATAAAAAAATGCTGTTTTCAGCCTACTCCTATTCATTTTCTCATAGAGAAAAAGTCAACATTTCTGTGCAGCGCACAGCTAAAACCACTGGACAGAACTACACCAGGTACGAAACGACTTGGACACAAAGTTCCGGGAGGGGTCTGGGGCTATTCTGTCCAGTAGTTGTTAAAATATTTGACGGAGAATGGGATGTCCCCTTCTCCCAAAATGATACATATATATGTGTCTCAAAATGCATCAGCAAGGCTTTTCAGAAATGAAAAAGCCTGCATTTTCATTTTTTTTGCTCGATGCGATAGATAACCGTGGATATAACCAGGCTTAGCCGAAAACAAAAAGCGCAAAAAAAGCCATTTAGAGGAGGAACAAGGATGAAATGGCATCAGGTGGAGAGGGGGAAGAAAACACCATGTGAAAGTGGATAGTTTGCGGGTACTGGGGACCAAGTTAAGAGGTCAAACATTTTTGCAGAACTGCACTAATAACCGCAGTTATAATAGAAGAAGCGATCAGGAATGAAAGTACATGACACAAAATGAGTGTGTGGGGGCAATGGTAGAGGGCTAGGGAGGGAAAATGACTGGAGGGGTTGTGAGGGGAGTATGGCAATGCACGGGTACTTGATGAGTGCCTGGGAGGGCAGGGGAGAGTTTGGGATTTTCTTGCATTTTTCCGATACCCGCCGTTATTTGTGAGTGTTCACGTATAAACGTGGTTATCTATAGTACAACGCTAATACTAACGGCAGTTATGGGAGAAAAAAGGTTTTTAAAACGAGAGAGTTAGAAAAATTAGATTACTACAAAAAGGCAGAATTGTAGAGCTACAGTGAGGTGAGGGTAATGGGTGTTGCCGAAGGCTATGTCTAGTGGGTTACTTTAATGAACTGAATGGTGCAATATAGAAAGTGGCCATGGCTAGTGGGCCCCAACGAAATCTATTGGGGCAATATGGCAATGGGCCACGACCAAAGGCTCTGGCTAGTGTGCTCAAAAGAAAACTTGCCATGGCTGTTGGGCCAGTTTTGGGAATCTATTGGAGCACCATGCAGTGGCTAGGGCGCAAGGCCATGGTTAGTGGGACCCGCGAAAAGCTATTGGGGGGAAAATGTACAGTGGACACGGACGAAGGACATGGCTAGTGGCCCATAAAAAAATGATGGGATTACAAAACCCTTGAAATTCGCTGAAAAAACCTTAGTAAAGGTGCTGTTAAGTGGCACAGATGTAGCACAACACAACCCTTGAAATTCAGCAGATGTGGAAAGTCATGACCAGCTTAACTCAGCGCGTTCCCATTGCAAGGCCCAAGTGCAGATACATATTATAAGAGACAGGTTTCTTTATGATATACAAAATGGCATTGTGGGTTACATGGCATTATGTAGGACCTCAACGAGAATGCCCCAAGTTAAGCTGGTCATGACTTCCCACATTCACTGAATTTCAAGCGCTTTGTTGCGTTAAATCTGTGCCACTTAACTGCACCTTAACCAAGGTTGTTTTCTGTGAATATATATAAGAATGCCATCTGGGCATGTTGCTTGTAGAGGTGTCCCTTTGCCTATCCCACAACTGTATAAAGCAGTGGTATATAGGCTAGCAGCATCATCAGTTACCATCAGATGCGCTGGGGCGTGTTGCCTTGCCTCCCCCCCGCCCCCACCCTCCACCACCTCTCCAAGAGCAAGCGAGGGTTGGACAGGCAGTAATAGGCCCAGCAGAAGGGAAATCAGAAATGTAATACTGCATTCGTGTTTTGCTGCAACAGATATAGCTTCTGGCCACCCAAAGAGTAACATGCTAGCTTTATGTATTTTCTGAAGACCTGACAAATACAAAAGAACAGCTGTTCGAATTCTCTAAATATCACCCCCACTGAGGACTTGTTTCTGCATGCAGACACATTGCTATTACAATTCCCGGAGTCTGGCTTGTTTTGATACATTGTACAGCAAGTGTGATTAAAAAAAGGTTAAGCAAGCAGAGGTTGCAACAGCCGCGAAAACACCAGTTTAATATGTGCAGGTCCCTCTCAGCTAAATATTTTCTAAAACATAATGTGCAGAGCTGTTAGGAAAGCTGCAGAGCAGACACGCCATTATACTTGCTGGGATTCTGCAAGCAGCATGTACACCTTTTGGAGATGACGCACGCTACCTCTGAAACAAAGAAAGCTTAAAGTCCACTATGTGCACCCTGTTACAGTATTTTAGGTGTAGAGAGAAACAGCTTTAACCCTCTTACAGAGCTCTTACAAGTGCAAACGTTAGGAAACCAATTGCCATTTGGCTACCGGTGCATGTACTAGTGTATCATGATGAGGACTGAGTTACAGAATTGGCAATTTTGAGTTTTGCCTGTAAGAGCTGCGTCCTTCTAGCCTGTCTAGAACAGTATTATTCTGCGTCCACCTATATACTACATTCGTAGTTATTCTCTTTATTTTCGCAAAGGGTGCAAGCTGCTCCTTTGTCTAAGGCTGAGTGCATCATGTGATTGTTCTGTTAACAGAGAGGCCATCTTGTAACAGCCAGTGCTACTTTTCAGTTAAGGGAGAGGGATACAGTTTAATGAACTGCAAACTATTTTGATAATATTTGTGGAACGATTTAAAAGAAATAATTGTTGTAATGTAGCTCATTGCATTGCTTTTATTGAAGTCAAGCATTTACAATCAATTTATATTTCTCCTTTGAAAACATTTTATGGAAAATCACTTCATAGTAAGCATACATTGTCAGACTGGCAGGAATTCCTGGTATTTGGTAAAAGGTCACACCTTCATCTCTTCACTGCTCTTGTTCTTCTTTCGACACAGTGCGAGGGAAGCAGGAGAGGAGCGCTTGTGGATCTTTCCTGCCTGCATACCCGGAGCCATCCCTTAAAATATGAGCCTACGGTAAACTATAGCCTCATAGCATTATCACTAAGTATTATGACCCACCACCAAGTTATGGCCCGCGGCGAAATGACCACTCCCTATTAGCACATTGTGGTGGTGAAGATCTAGTGATAAAGTAATACCTGTTGCATTATAAGTTACTAAAGTAAATAGACAAACTGAGTGAGTAAATAAAATGTGGTTTTGTTTTGTAGTATTTAAATAGCAAGGTTGACTTCACAATTTAAGAAATTTAAATGCAAACTTGACAAGAGTGGATCAGGTTTGATATGAGCATTCATTCGGTGTCATGAAAAGTAAACAGCTTTTCTATAAGAAAGAAGAAAGTGACAGCATTCTCCCAAAGTTGAGCTTCTCTTTGGTATGTTAAAAAGTATTCTGCAGCAAACAAAAGATACTGTTGAACATGTGTCTTGTAGTAAAAAAACATTGCCCGGGAATTGCATTGTTGTTTCCCTGTCTGCTTTTGAAGACAGAATGCAAATCAGTCAGTCAGTCAAATAACTTTATTCGGATTTATAACTACAATCCATCAAAGTAAAAACAATTGATAAAGAAACACATCACAATAAAACCATGTTATAAAAAGTGATGCAGGTAAAAAAAGCATAACATTTAAAAGGATTATGACGCAATTATAGAGTTCAACAGTGATTTCCTAAGGCTCAATCAACATCACAAATATTGTGGCAAATTCCAGGTATTAGCAGACAAAATAATAATCATAGCTGGCCTACACTGTCTAAAATGAAAATGTCTGAAGGGAACATTACATAATAGCCATTGCTTTGTTCTTCCCCTAAATGACATGTAAGCTGGACAGAATAATACGAAATGCATGAGATCTTCAGTGTCAGCTTCGCATAGCAAACAGCCTGATTCAATAGAGGCTGACACTTGGTCTCTTGGCCACCTGGCTGCGACGGCCCTAAGAGGCAGAATATTCAGTCTAGCCCTAGTAATCAATAATCATAAAAGATAGAGGCACAGAAAAAGGAACATGTGAACGGTTAGACATTGTAGCTCTGCAGTACTACATTTTTCATAAGCCACAGTGATAACATAGTGATTAACCAAACAGTTAATTGCATTTACTTCACCCATACGTCTCCTGATATAAGAAATTCAGGAAATGGACAGGTGATTTGCCTCAGCCTAGAAAACGTGGTTCAAGAACAAGTGAGTCAGGCCAAACTCTAAACCACTGTTTTACTGGTAAATCATATCTTCAATATATTGCATGCCCAATTCAGCATGCACATCAAAGGTAGGGGATGAGTTAGGTAGACACAGCAAATATGTATTTAAACAATTTGTTGTTCTTCTAGTTGTAAACCATTTACGCTTGTACATGGCCCATAAACTTCAGCAATACCTTGCCACTGATTTAGCCTTTGAGGAATGTACTCTCAACATTATGCCCACTGGTTGTGCTTTATATAACTTGTCAAAATGTAGTACACCTCCACATGCCTGCGACAATATATATTTGTTGTATGCTGAATGTGAGAAACCTCATTCAGACTACAGGCGAATTTGAAACCCAAATAATCATAGCTCAGATAAACCTGCACTTGGTCAGGTCCAGCAAAAAAGACCAGAAGATTCCATTCTTTGCAACATCCTTGACAAACCATGATAGCTGATTTAGACGCGTTGATAGATAAATCAAGATTGGACATGAAATCAACAAAGTCTGCAGTCAAAGCAAGAAAAGAACATGGGTTTCTTGCAAGTAAAACAGTATCATCGTCGTTCATTAAAACAGGTGTCGACATATTACCCAATTTTGGCACATCTGCGTAAAGTTCCACAAGGTGCTTATAGAGGTTATTAACATGTAAAGAAAACAACAGAGGGGCAAGGACCCAGCCCTGCCGAACCCTGGCGTCCACAGAAATACATAAAATGGCTCAGTGGGTTGAACACTCGTTTCTTTGATTTGTATTTGATCTGCAAGTTGCAGGTTCAAATCCCGGCAAGGCCAACTCAGCCTTTCATCCTTCTGAGGTCAATAAATGAGTACCAATTTCGATTGGGTAATAATAGTAGTGTATGTAAATATGTCCTATGTAAAGCATTTTAGATTAAAGCGCTATATAAAAAGCACATTATTATTATTATTATTATTATTATTATTATTATTATTATTATTATTATTATTATTATTATTATTATGTACAGTGGCCTTTAGCTCCAGATCGTATGCTGGCTTTGTTGTTTATGTGTCACGTGGCACGATATCTAACTATCTCTTCATGACAGCCCATAGAATCCAGGATTGACCACAATGTCTGCCTGTTCACTCTATCGAAGACTGATTTTGCATCCATAAAAGCTATATAAAGTTTTTCTTTTTTTAGATAAATATAATTAGCAATTAAAAGATACAAAATAAGCACCTGCTCCTGTGTTCCTAGGCCTTTCCTGAAACCTAGTTGAGTCAGGTCCGGGATGCTATTAGCTTCGACCCAATTTTACAGCATGGCCAAAATTGCACTGCCTAATATAGGACATATGATGGCTTGATTCCAGGAATCAGGAAATCATTGAGTTAAAAGCAACTGTCAGTAGAATTGGCCAGAAATGTTCTTGTCTCTGAAATAAATCTACAGGTATATCATCTGGACCAGGGCCCTTGTTCAGTGTTTGTTTCCTTAAAGTAATCAACAATTCTTCTACAGAAAATGTAGTGGGAGATGACACAATAAAAAGGCCAAGAAGGGTAGAAGATAGAAGAAAGGGAAAAAGTAGGTTTAGGGGCAGTTGGAAAAGCATCAATCTTTATAAACAACAAGGAAAAATTGTCAATCCAATATGAATACTGAACGGTAGTTTCAGGCAAGTGGACTTGAACAGAATATTTTGGGCTGTCACTTATTATTTGTCAAAGATTCCTTGAATTATTGGTTGTGGCAATGGGGGTTCTTCCCAGGCCAGACAGAATGTTTAGAATGCAGTGAATGCCAGTATTTATTGACTGTATTCTAAACTTTCTGATTGACTGAATGGAGGTTAATAACGGTCAGGTTATACGCTGACCTGATGCTGGGCTTCCAGTGAGGATGAAGGCAATGAGACATCTTCTGGCATGTGTTCGTATCATGCAGGATTTGCTGATCCCCTTAGAAAGCCATACTGCCTGCTGATTAAAGGCAAGGCGGGTGGCGCCGCGAGCGTGCCTCCTTCAGGAAGGAAGAAAAACCCCAGCTGGAAAAAACCCTTGAACAGATTCGGAGAGATGTTTCCAAGGGTGGGAAGCTGACTCAGGCAAACAGAGGAGAGGAGGGTAGTATATGGATCGAGAGGCAAGAGGTAGAAGGAAGGAACTCAGGCAGAAAAGCACAGTAGTAGTGAACCAACAGAGGAAGGAGCACCAAAAAAGGAGTGGCGAGGAAGAAACTGGAAAAATACAGACAGAATCAAAAGGACTTCACCACGGAAGCACCGAGTTAAGGAAACCAACCTTAACGTTGAGTGCGATGATCTTCCTGTGTTGGGACTTGATATAGTCTGCTGTTCGGTATTCGGAAATGCCATAAGCAAGTCCAAACGGACCTGGGTGCCATCATGATGGAAAGGGTATGAATGAAACTGATTGCCGTTCTGAACACACCATATTAGAAGAGGTGCTGGATAGGCCTTTGGTATGGGCGAGCATGCTGGCAGCTGGAAGTCTCCATCTATACCATAAAGACCATCAGAAGGAACGAGGAGTTGCAACAATAACAATCTCCATGTGCTTATTTAGCTTTGTAGACTGAGGGAGTGTCATTGAATCATGACTCACTTCAGGCCTTATATTGTGGAAGGGTCATCATTCCAAGCGAAAAACACTGCTCCAGATCAGTATAAGTCTATTAGCACACAGTGGTATTATCAATATATATTTTGGAGTTTCTTTGTTAAAGAAAATGTTTTACTTTAATATTGACTAAAGAAAATAGGCAACTGAGTTAGTAAATTAAATGTGGTTTTATTTTGTAATATTGAAATAACATGGTTTTCCTAATACATTGAGCATTTTAATTGCAAACTTGTTTGAACTCTAACAGGTTTTACTTGAACAGGTGTTTGCCGTTATATACAAGTAAACGGTTTATCTAAAGGAAAGCAAAAGCATTTACCCAATTTTTAGTTTTCACTTTCGTGTGTTAAATATGATGTTGTTGCAAACATAAAAATGTCCTCTAATAGAGGAAGTGTCATGCTGAGAGAAAAAATAAATCTTGCCTGGAAATTGCATTCTTGTTTGCCTGTCTCCTCTTCAAGCAGAATATTCAGAGCACAGTCAATACCAACTAAGCATTCTGATTGGCAGAGAGTAGGACAATACAAATCTCCATGTACTGCGCTATGTTGAAGTATTGCAAAATGTAGATACTTTGTTGCACTGAGGAGTTTCACCGTAACTCAAAGAACGTTTGTTTTGTGCATCATCTTCCATCGGCACTGCGAGTCTCGTAGGACTCTTGCCGATCCGTGCTCGCTTCCTGGAGGAGGCAGAGCCTATCGGCGGTCACATGCGCAGTCACGTGACTCTATTCACCTTTAAAGATCAGCCCCAATCACCCTTGCGGTGTTAAACCCAGCCGCGGAGTAAAGGGTGGTGCAATTTATTTATGTCATAACTGTTTTGCTGCTGTTTGGCTCTGAGTGGCGTTAGAGTTGATTATACCCAATGCTCCCTGCCACATTAGCCGCCTGACAACGTGAAGACACACTGTCCTTAAAATACGAACATTGGGACTACTTAACAGAAGGTAATTAATTTACCATTCAATCAAAAAACTGTCGTGTGCTAAATCGTTGGCTTTTAAACTGCCCGTAATATCAGAGTTGGCCTGTGTATCAATGCTGAAATCTGCACTGTTTTGAGTACTATAACCCATGAACACTGGTGACTGAACTGTATTGTTGATACTACATGCAATGACTGCGGGCTTTTTGCCTTGGAGCTGCATGTCTTTTTAGCCTCTCACTCCTACTTTGCATAAATTAGATATATTACCATTTTACTCCCTGTAGCTGAAGACTGCGGGAACTAGGTTCCTTTGATTCGGCCGATCAGGTGTAAGTGAGTATCCCTATCTCTATAGAGGTAATTGTTTGACTCACTTTGTGCTCTGGGTAAGGCAATCACCCAAAAAGTATTATCAAAAACACGGGCATACACACGCAAGTATGAAATTGAGAAGCAATCCTATTGAAGATGACCAGAGAGCACCTGAATGGGAGGAGGCTTCTGACCTGAACTGTTGTCCTAACATTGACCTGGTAAACCCTCCAGTAATGGCTGTGAGGAATCCGCAAACTTACATAGGAAATCAACAAACAGCAGCACAACTTCATATGGACCCCACCAACTCTACACCAATTAGAATGCTTACAGCACATTCAGAACATACTCCCTTGGCTGAAAATTGGAAAAAGGGTCTAGAATTTACTGTAACAATGAAAAAAAAAAAAAAATTGAAGATCATTTTGGGAGCAGACCATCCCAAATTGAAGTTGCCCCATTGTTAACATATGGTGAATCCACAACTGTTCAGAGAAGATCTATGTCAACATCCTCAGATTCAAATACAAGTGCCCACGTTTTGGAGAAACTAGATCTATCCACCACAGAAAAAGGACTGGAATCATTGCTTCCCAATCGAGAATATCACTTGTCATTTTCCCAGGGATTATCTGAAGAACAAGGTTTACAAACGGACCCTGCTCAAACTCGGCTTGGCTCAACTGAGCATACATTTGGTGCCCTTAACTATGGTAAACTCACTGGTAACCGTTTTTGAACTGTTAAAAGGCGAGGTACAGTCCCAAACTGGCTCCTTGCTCGAACTAACAAAAGAGGTCACCTCCTTGGATGGAGCCATGGTTGGTTGTTGCAATCTCATCAACACTAATATCTTGCAACACATACAAGAGCTGAAAGTAGAATCTGCAAAACAGGGCATGGACCTCTCTGCGATTCAGAGATCCATGGCTCATAAAAATGGCCTTGAGGAAGTAAATAGACTCACATTACAAGAGCTTCTGTCAGAACTACAAATGTCCAATTCCAAAGACGTGCATTTGTCTTCTAATGCTATTGATGAAGATCTAAATCTACCTATGGATAATTCTCCCTTATCTGAATCCACTCTTGAGGAATTTCGAAGACTGGCTAACGTGAATGTTGACAACCAAGATGTAGAGTCTTCTATCTCATCTCCATCAATTGGTCTTGCAACCATAAATGATGACCACATTCAACAAACATCATCTCATCCACAATCCATCTCGTCGCTAGGTGGCAAGAAAGGAAGGAAGAGAGAAGCAAGAAGAAAGAAAAGACTACGTGAGAAAGTTGCAGAAAAGAAATGTGGGAAAAAATCCCAGCCTCGAAAAATGATTAAAAGCAAAAATGTTTTCAGTAGCCAAGATCAAGACCAAGAGGCTGTATCAATTAAAGACATGGAGAGTGAAAAGAAAACAGTCCTCATGACATCCACAAGCTCACAAACTAATAAAGTGATGCCTGAGCAGACCACTGGAACAACATTTCCTTCTCTGCAATCGAACCCCATAAAAATAGCTCCTATCTTCCTTAAACATAGTTCTAAAGCAAAACTCACTCCAGCTATAGTGAGAGATGTGGCCATTGAAAGCATTGAGACACCCTTAAACATTATTCCCATTTTCTTAAGAAATCGTCCAGTTCATCATCCGAAAAAAAACTTGGAATATATAGTATAAATAAAGCTTGGTGCTGGCAAGTTTAGAACTCTGAGTGCAAACGGGTCAGAGAAAGAAAAATCTATGAATGTGAGCCAACAAAATAATGTGAATCCATCGCCCTTTGAGGTCGAGAGAGGATCTACTGTTCCGACTCCTGACACCAACTTAAAACTGGAAAAGCCTGCAGGGCCCATGAAATACAAGAAATAAACAAAAAATATGGTTCCCTCTAAAAATGTTTGTACCTCTACAACCAAACGATTTATCAGATCCTTAACAGCTCCGCAGAAGGGCGCTATATTGACTTCAAATGCAATCTCGAGAAAATATCATCTGCAGGCATTAGCCCGTCAAGATAATGCCAACAGCACGAACGAGACAAGCTCGTCATTTGATGATCATCATGTGAGTTCTGCTGAAAATGGATCTACAATCACTGTTAGCTTACAGCTTAGAGCAGATTCCAACTAGCACAGTACATGGAACCAAAAATTACAGTGACCAAGATATCCTTTTACATGGATCCTCGCAGCAAATCCTTGAAGCTCATAGAAAGGAGATTCGACATGCAGTTGATGCTTACATGTCAGCGCAACCAGCGCAAAAATATCTTACTCATTGTGAGTCAGGTAGAAAACCCCTGTCATAGGAATATGAGATATCCACATCAGATAGAGTTATACCCAGTCATCAAGCTCCACTTAGTGAAGCAAACATCTCTAATGCTCATCCTGTGGCCCAACCATCATTTGGGCATAATTCTACCAGAGACATCAATCACATTCAATCAAATGATTTACCAACATTAACAGGAATGGTGGCACATTCCACCTCTGACATTGAAGGTAAAAACCTCATTTCAGCTCTAGTACCTGAACTTCAACGGTTCATAGAAAAATCTATTGCAAACTCTATTGACATGAAAACATCAACAGTTCAACCACCTGTCAATGACAAATCTGACACCTCACAAATGAAAAAAACACTCAGAGGTGACCCTAAACGACCAGCATTACATTCGCTGATCATTTCTTGTGGTCAGCCTCCAAACTTGCAATATGATCTACATCGCAAGTCCATCCTTACCATCTTTGCAGAAATTCCGGAATTGGAAGACATCAACTCTACAGACATTCAACTAGTGGAGTTTGAAGATCCACATACTCTAACCTCAGTAAAATTGTGGATTAATTCTAGAGTGGTTGTCAACATAATATGGTCAGCTAAAAATCATCTTTATGATCTGGGATTTATAATTGAAGTGAATCAACTCCCATCTAAAGTTCCATCAGTAAATCCTTCACTCTCTATAGACACTCATGGAAAGGTTAATGTAAAGAGTGTTACCCACGTCTCTGAAGAACGAGCTGGAATAACTTGCAAATGTCACCTGAACCAGAATATGAATTAACTAGGTCACTCCATAAAGCGTACTCGTGTCTCTCTGACTAGTTGGAATACAAGAGGGTTCCGCCATCTTTTAAATAATTTTGACACAATCTTTGACAGTGTTGATATAGCCACATTTCAAGAAACGTGGCTCACTTTTGTCCCCACTTGGGATAAATATAATATTCACTTGAATACAGCTCAAAAATTATATTCAGGAAGACCAACATCAGGGCTCCTAATAGCTGTTAAACAAGATCTGTTATGGGGGGGCGCTGTTGCGCACGTTACAAATGGCCGCTTGATTGCTGAGCTCCCGCTCCACTGACAAATCCTGTTGCAGAAATCCGTCTTGGACCTAACCAGCGCACCCTGGACGCAGGTATCACTGGCCCGGGTACCCGTGGATATCCCCTGCAACTCCTGTGATCCGAGGCCCCGAGGGGACGGAGCTGTCCCGGCCCGAACATTGGCCGGCCCCTGCGGCTGTCGAGACCCGGAATCGGGTTCCAGGGCGGCTCACTCGAGCGCCGCGGCTTTGGCGTGCGGAGAGGCCGCGGGTGGGAGGAGCCTGGGGCCTATCCGGCGCGCTCTCCGTGCTGGGATCGCGCTGCCGGGCTCACTGCCGGAGGATCGGTTCCTGTGACCGGTTGGACGCTCGGCCTGAGGTGGCCCCGCGCTCGGAGCTCGTGAGTCCATCGCCGGGCTGATCGCTTGGCGGGTGTCCGGCCCGTGACGCGGCTTGTACGCGGCGCCGAGAGGCGATCTTCAACTTCACCGTGAGAGGGGAGCCCCGGCAGAGGGAGAGTGGAAAAGCGGACGCTGGTGGTGACGAGGGGTCCCCAGGAACGGAGACTTATATCCGAATAAGGTGAGGTGGACCCGCCCGGCGCTCTTGCACTTTTGGGGTTCGCCACGGCCATCCCCCGGTGAAATAACTAGCGGGGGCCGGTGGTACGCGGGAAGACACAGTTCATTCGGACATATTGGGTGGCTCCCCCCAGGTGTCGGAGGTGTCGGGGGTGGATCACCACATCCCGTTCCTCTTCATATACACTTCACAAGGGCTCCACCGGTGCAGCCAATATAGCGGATACTATTATGGGGGAGCCAGCCAAGGTGGGAAGGGGCTCCAAAACCCCGGCAGGCAAAAAGAAGGGCCCGATGGATGCATACACGGGAAGTCAAAACCCTACCACGATTGTGGAACCTCATTCTCCCACTGATGTGACCTCGAACCCTGAACCTGGCGATCAAGTCGACAAACTAACAGAGATAGTTCAGAGTGGCTTCCTCTCGATTAATACGAAACTAGATGACATCGTTTCCACCATGAGCTCCCTTAAGGCCAGGGTGGAAAAGGAGAGCTCACGTGTCACAGAGGCTGAAAGCAGAATAAGTACCAACGAAGACACCATCACACACCACACACGAGACATTTCCCAGATTAAAGGAGACCTGGCCAAATTGCAAAACAAGTGTGAGGATCTCGAATCGAGATCAAGAAGGAACAACATCCGAGTGGTGGGGGTTTCTGAATCCTTTGGGAAAAGCCAGATGGAGCGGCAACTGGAGGAGCTACTTAAAACCCTGTTTGGACGTGAGGCATTCTCAGATCACTTTCTGGTCGAAAGGGCACATCGCACTTTGGCCCCGGCTCCTAAACCGGGTGCCCCACCACGCACTATCATTGCAAAACTCCTGAACTACAGAGACAGGGACGCAATCCTGCGCAGGGCAAGAGAGATCGGGACACTTCAATTTGAGGGAAATCGCATTCATATATATCCTGACTTCTCTGCTGGGGTACAGGCAAACAGGAGATCCTACGAGCCGGTCAAGAGGCTTCTGCGAGAGCGTCAAATCCCATATGCTCTCATTTTTCCCGCCAAAATGCGAATCCAGCACGCAGGCAGGGCGCATTTTTTTGAATCTCCGGCTGAGGCCACACACTACATCAAGGCCTCTATACCTCTTCCTCCCAAGGGAGGCAGACCGGCGCAAAACAACAGGCCGAGACCGGCAGACTGAAATGGGGATCTCGATCTCATGAGACGAACGAAGATATAACATAAGGTGCTTGAGGGACTTACAAAAAAAAAAAAAAAAAAAAAGATGCAGTAATACTTATTGGTCCAGACACTTGAGTAAGTGGAGGCTGGGACCCAGTCGGCGGCCATGTGAAGCAACACGGCTACCCTCGGAAGGTTCCACGAGTTTGGTTTGATCCATTGTCAAGTTGGGGGTGACAATGAGGGTGGGGGGGCGGAAAGGGGAGTTGGGAATAGACGTTACAGTTCTGGACTAGCCCTAAAGTGGCACAAAGTTGGTAATTATGATCTGAAATGTAAAAATGTGGTCACATTTGGACCGGTACCTAGCAAAGCATATGAATACTGTAGAACCATCGTTCTGGATGCTGTCAGATACTTCCCCATGATGTACAGGCGAGGGGCTGAAGGTTAAACTGTTGACATGGAATGTTCGGGGGCTAAACAATCATATGAAAACCAAAAAAATTGGTAACTACATCGCCAGGCACAGCCCCCAGATACTGATGTTACAAGAAACTCATATGGTGGGGACCGATAATCTGCACATATTGCCTAGATGGGGATCCCTTAGGTACTACACAGATTATTCCTCTCAGGCCAGGGGGGTCATCACACTCATACATCCAGGGCTGGGGTTTAGACTAGAAGGCCACAAGGTTGACCCACTGGGGAGGTATGTTTTGGTATGGGGGGAGATCGCCTCCCAACGCCTTCTCCTAGTTAACACGTATGGGCCCAATGTCGACGACCCTTCCTTTTATTTAGAACTGTATCAGACAATAGTTTTGCTTGAAATTTCAAGGATCATTTGGGGGGGGGATCTCAATCTGGTCCTCGACCCGAACCTGGACAGGGCCTCTAAGGCTGTTAGAGCTCCCAGTAAAGCTTCCCAAACTCTGGTGCACATCCAATCACAACTTCTGTTAGTGGATTCCTGGAGAGAGCTACATCCTGATGGTAGACGATACACATTTTACTCTTCAGTCCACGACTCTGAATCAAGAATTGATTACTGGTTGGTCTCTTCATCAATGACGGCGGCACTTAGGGGCTGTGAAATTCTTCCACGCACTATGACAGACCATTCCCCAGTGTTGTTAGATCTATTACTCCAAAGTGTTCCCGCACCCGCCAGAAGGTGGAGAATGCCCGGTGGAATGCTTGCAGACCCCGGGGAAGTTGAGACATTGCATGTTGAAATTGTGGCATATTTGGTGAACAATGTGGGATCGGTTGACAAGATCTTAACGGTGTGGGAGTCCTTTAAAGTTTGGTTAAGGGGAATGTTGATATCCAGATCTGCTGGTATGCTCAAAAGGGTGCGAACCGAGTTAACGGAGGTTGAGACCAAACTAGATAAGCTAGAAACAGAATACACACGTACTCAAAACAAAGACATATTGGTAGATATACAAGCGCGCCTGCAAGAGTTTAACAAGTTGGCTGGTAGAGAGGTGCAATACATTGCGGCACCCATACGAGCCCGCAGATATGGAGAAGGGAATAAGGCGGGTAGAACCCTTTCCAGTTTACTCAAGCAGGGCAGGAAACCCATCCTGATCACTAGTATTCACACAGCACAAGGCGATGTACGCCTCACTGACGCAGATATAAATGGGGAATTCGTGAACTTCTATAAACACCTCTACTCAAACCAAGATACGAAGTCACTCCCGGATATTAGGTCATATTTAGAAGCCCTTGCACTCCCTAAGCTCCCTGAGGAGGAACGCCTCGCCATGGACCTACCGATAACCCCAGACGAGGTCACGGAAGCAATCAAGGGGCTTGCGTCAGGCAGGGCCCCTGGATCGGACGGAATTGGGGCCGAATTTTACAAAGAGTTCCGCGAGGAACTTGTCCCGGTGTTAATACAGGTGTGGGAGGAGGCTCTTGAAAATAAAATACTGCCCCCAACCATGAGGGAAGCTGTGATAACGGTCCTCCCCAAGCCGCGACGACCACCACAGGACGTATCGTCATACAGACCCCTGTCACTTATAAACACAGATGCAAAAATATTTGCTAAAGTCCTGGTGAACTGATTTCTCCCGGTTGTCCCCACCCTTGTCCACCCTGATCAGAATGGGTTTATTCCCACAAGGTCCACCGCCCTGAATCTTCGTAGGCTTTTTGGCATCATGGCACAGATAGATCCGGGAAGAAGCGCAGTGGCCATAGCCCTCGATGCAGAGAAGGCATTCGACTCTGTCTCGTGGGTTTACCTTCTTGCGGTCCATGAGGCGTTCGTGGTGGGCCCCAATTTTGTGAACTATGTCAGGTTGCTGTATACTAAACCCGGTGCACGAGTGTTAACCAATAAAACCATCTCTGATATGTTCCTTTTGGGCAGGGGTACCAGACAGGGATGCCCGTTCTCGCCCCTACTGTTTGCCTTGACCATCGAACCAATGGCGGCCGCGGTCAGATTGAGACATATACACAGAGGGATCGGGATGAAGGGGTCCACCCAGCTGATTTCACTCTATGCAGACGACACATTATTATATATCAAAGAACCCGAGGTAAATATAACACCTATAATGGAAGAGATACATGAATTCGTAGCATACTCCGGGTACACCATAAACAAAACCAAGTCTGAGATCTTTCCACTCACCCCAGCCACCGGGCGGCCCCCCACCACAGGAGGGCTTAAGTGGTCGGAACACCACATTAGATACTTAGGGGTTCTAGTATCTAGAGACAAACACACGCTGTACTCCGACAATCATGAGATTGCACTACGTGACATATGCACGAAACTCCAGATTTGGGGGCGCCTCTCGCTATCGCTGGCAGGGAGGGTCGCGGTCCTAAAAATGGTGATCCTTCCCAAGCTGCTGTACCTCTTTGTCAACATCCCCATATGGCCGGGTAGAGTCTTTTTCACCAAACTCCGATCTATAGCGGTCAGATTTCTCTGGGGCGGTAAAACGGCCAGAATAAGCTGGGGAAAAATGACAGAGCCGTATTCCATGGGTGGCATAGCGGCCCCCGACTTCGAGCTTTATTACTATGTCTCCCAGGCACAGTTTGCAAAACACTGGTACGAGCCCCCAGAAAACACGCCACACGCATGGATTGAGGAGCGTACTACACACCCCACAAATATACAATCTGTCATTTTTGACACAAAGTATAGAGACACTTGTGATTACAACCCTGTGAGCTGCACTGTAAGAGCATGGGAGGCAATATTTAAAAGGTTAAAGATTGAGACACCCTACAACCCGGAGGTCCCTCTTTGGAACTTTCCGGGCTTGCCTCCCACTCATGACACTGGTATACAGGAATCGTGGGACCCAAGTGGGGAAATGAAGGTGGGCGATATGTTTGTGGAAGGGAAGTTTGCGGATCTGAGGTTGTTCTTGAATGCACTGGGAAGTGGACCGCTTAGAACCCTCCAATATTACCGTATGAGGTCTGCATTTATTAAGCGATGGCCGACGTTCCCGGATGAACCGGTGGCTCATCCGTGTATACAGTTAATAACAGCTGCTAAAGGATTGGGGATCTCCAGGTTATACACCATGGTTCAGGCCCACACCCCTACACTGAACCACGTCAGGGAGAAGTGGGAGGCGGACCTGCAGACACCAATAGAAGAGGACAAATGGGCAAGGTATTGCATGCTTACTAAAAACATCTCACTTAACTCTGGTTTGCGATTGATTCAATTCAAGATTCTAAATAGGTTACATTATACACCCGCCAAGGTGGCTAGGTTTGTTCCGGGTGCTCCCGACTCCTGCCCTAAATGCGATACACCCCAGGCTGACGCCTTTCATATGTACTGGAAATGTCCGGTGGTGGCGGGGTTCTGGAGAGAAGTGGCGGAATTGCTGGAGGAAATAACACAAGTTCCCCCGGTTATGACTCCTCAGAAATACTTATTTGGCGACATTGGCAAATGTTCCGAAAAAATTCGAAGATTATTCAATATTATTTGTGCCATGGCCAAGAAATGCATACTCCAGAAATGGAAGAGCCCCGCCCCGCCCAGTATGTATCATTTTTTGAAAGAATTAACACATGTGAATGAGACAGAGGAACAATTTGTCATGACCCAACCTACAGCGTGCAGGCCCAAAGACATATGGGGCCCCTTCAGGGTTTATTTATGTAATATGATTGAGAATGATGACATGCCATTGTAACAGTATATGTGGAACTATGGTTAATTGCACTCCTTGTCATTTACGCAAGCTTGTACGAGGTGTGGTGCCGGTGTACCTTTGTGACCATCAATAAAGAAAGTTTAAAAAAAAAAAAACAAGATCTGTTATTCACATCCGAAGATTGGGCATATCCAAACCCCTTTGTGTAGATAATTAAGCTAAAGGTTGCCAAAATATCATACGCCCTGATAAATGTATATTGGAACCCAGCGGGCATTTCCGACCATCTCTTCATGAGAGACATGAATTCCCTAATGGACCTAGTATATCTCGATAAGACTGTTATTTTGGTCATCAGAACAGGAGACTTAAACTTGCATTATTTTGATCATAACAAGTATAATAGCAGACTATCACTATGGAATCACTTCATTGACACACATAACCTCCAAATGTTAAATGGCTCATTGCTAGCGATATACCCCCACAACCAACGTGGCACAGAGGTAATACCTCGGCGATAATTGACTACATTTATGTGAATCAACCCTTTATTTCTGAAGTTTCCAACTTCAAAATAAATCCAATAACTCTGAGTGACCACAACAGCCTCTCAATGTACTGGAACCTAAGCGAATTAGCAGACAATCCGGTAATTCAAAATACTTTAGACTTCATAACAGTAAACCCTGGTGGTTAGTAGATTATGCTGGAATGCAACATCTTTGAAAAGATTTAGTCATTTTTATGCAATGCATTTGACTAACCCGAAGGTAGATCAACGGCATCAAGCTCCTTATCATAATCTAATGCAACTCTTTAAGTATAAGACGTATAAATCAAAAGTAATTTCTAGACAAACCACACATGTTTTTGATAGGAAGTGGAAGCCGTAAAAAGGACTCTTCGTTTTGAAAAACGGCAAGCCTTGAGACTGCCTCAAAATAAAAGATGTATTCGGAAGACGGTAATCCAGGGTGCTATTAGCACCCTGGACCATGCCGGTAAATTACCGGCACCGCCTTGGCGGAAAGGGGATTTACCGCCCCATTCCAAGGTTGGAGGGGCGGTAAATCCCCCTTCCGCCATTGCCCTTCCCCATTCCCATTTCTGCCCCATGGGGCTCTATGGGAATGGGGAAGGCGCTAATTACGGCACCGCAATTTTGCGGTGCCGTAATTAGCTCCGAGGTCCCTTAGCGGGTTGGTACTTAACGCCTGCAAGAAGCAGGCGTTAATTCCTCCAACCCGCAAAGGGACCTCGTAGTACGGCGGTAAGGGTTAACGGTCACCGTTGCCATTAACGGTGACCGTTAACCCTTACCGCCGTCCGTGTAATGAGGCCCATTGTCCTTACTCAATTAAGGACAAAATATAAGAACTGGCTAACAACATATCAAGCGGTCTTATTTCAAAACGATAGCTCAAATATGTTGAGTGTGTTAGCAGGAAAGAACACATCACAAATTTTGTCAGTCATCAATCAGACAACTGCAGGCCATCAAATTGCCTATCAATCTACTAATGTGTCAGAACAGACATGGGTGAAACATTTCACAAATGTATATCTCCCATGTTCAAGCCCTGTCACGCAAAGAACTCCTCAATTAACAGAAACATTTTCTCTAACCTTTGATAAAGATGATATTTTATTTTTCATTAACAAGGCAAGTCCATCACGAGCTCCAGGCCCGTATGGAATTTCGAACTTCATGTTAAAGCAACATTCGGAAATCTGGTTTGAAATATTATATAACATCTTTTCAAATATTATTCAGACGCAAGCATTACCCGATTCATGGAGACATTCAATCATACTTCCAATTTATAAAAAAGGCAACAGATCTGATCCTGCAAGTTATAGACCCATAGCCTTGTTGGATGCCCCAGGTAAAATCTTCAATCCTTTTGTACTCAGAGATTTGAATAAATGGGCATCAAGCTTAAAGAGAAGGGACCCCTTTCAAGCTGGGTTTGTGTCAGGTTTAGGAACAGCACCAAACATCATAACATTGAATATGTTAAAATCTCAGTATGCAGCCCGTAGTCAACCGCTATATTTTACATTTATTGACTTCCGGGTTGCGTTTGATTCAATTGATCGTAATTTACTTTATCAGAAAGAAACTTCATTTTAACACTTCCATTCAAGTCCGGCTTACAATGGAAGGGTTACTTTCTGAGATGATTCTTACAGGGCGAGGACTTAAGCAAGGTTGTATCCTTGCTTCCTTTCTGTTTAATTTGTTTATCCTTGATCTTGGAGAATCTTTTGCAGACATCACTAGTGATGCTCCAAAATTGGGCCACCAACGTATATCTTGGATGTTGTATGCGGACGACTTAGTCCTTTTGTCACATACCCCAAGTGGGTTACAAAACGTATTGGACAAGCTATCC
The DNA here is from genome assembly GCF_040938575.1 of Ambystoma mexicanum. NCBI lineage: Eukaryota > Metazoa > Chordata > Amphibia > Caudata > Ambystomatidae > Ambystoma > Ambystoma mexicanum. Next base: position 1,007,279,676 of record NC_090930.1, read on the forward strand.
TCTTACTCCTCAGCAAATAATCTTATCATCAACTTAGAGAAAACACAAGTTGTGGTCTGCCAAAGAATCAAAAACACTTCCCATAGTAAAAAATATAAGTGGCATCTACACAATGTTGCACTAATGAATGTCACAAACTATAAATATTTAGGTTTAAGCATCTACAACACCACTAGTGAAACTGCCCATATTGCGTCCCTGAATTTAAAACTGAACACATTGAAATCTCATGCCAACATATTAGTGTATAGGTATGGTAAATTTTCATATAGCCATGTTATGGCATTTTTTCAAGCAAAGGTGGTACCAATTTTACTGTATGGAGTTGATGCTGAAATGCCAATGAAGAGTAATATATGGGATGCATGTGAAGCACGATTCTGGAGGTCTGTTCTGAAACTTCTGAAATGTACTCCTCTTCCCATGATTCGCTTTGAATTGGGTTTGGTCTCGCCATTTACACAATTGTTGTGGAAGTTGTGTGCCTTATTCAGAAAATGCTTATTGGGACTGACAAACAATAACATCCTAAGCACAGTTGCGTACCATCTTGTGGGTTTGTCAACTCTCTTTGTATCTAAATGGCATACTTCTGTGTTGAATGCCCTAGCTGACGCATCCATATCTCTTGAAACACTGCTAACAAACCCTGACCGAGACAAGTTAAAGTTATTCCAGTATGATTGGATATGTAACACCGCTAAATTGCCTTAAAGATTACGGACAATGGCAGATTATATGGTTAAATTCCCATCGCTGCACATTAGCTGTCTATATCTACGGTTTAGGTTTAATCTTCTACCGACAATGGATATATTGGTAAGGAGAGGCATTGCTCCCAAAGAATTAATGTATTGTCGATTTTGTCAAAACATGAATTCTTGTGAAACTCTGCAGCACTTAATAGTGAGCTGTCCAGCTCTAATCTCAGTAAGAAAAATGTATTTTACTGATCTTGTATGCGTTTATACCCCAATGGATGAAAATGAAATATGGATTAAATTATTCAGAAGCAAGAAATTAGCAATCAGAGTGGCAATAACGCAATATTTAAGCACCATTTTACCAAATGCTGACAATGAAATTGAATGATTATCTGCTTAGTATTTAACCATTGCGATCTATGTATTTTGAATTTTTTGACTAATGTTATCTCCTCATTGTCATCTTAATTGCATATTAGTGTGTTTAAATATGTGCCTTATGAATTATGAATTTCATATATTGGAAATGTTTATATTGTAATTGTTTGTATATTGTTGTATTTGAAAGGTTGATTTTATCAGCCAAACCAAATAAATAAAAAAATAAAAAAATAAAATAAAAATGTAGATAAATATGATAGCAAATGGTTTGCGGACCGCAGTATTTGAATGAATTACTGGTCTATGCATTACTTTATCGCAGTATTAAAAGCTAAACCCTGTGTCTCTAGTAGATTGTTATGCTATGATATGATATTTTATTTATATCGCACTCGTACGCAGTGTTTCAGAGCGCGACCAAGCAAGGGAGGGGATCAAGGGAGAACAAAAACAATGCTCTTACAAGGCCCAGGGACATTCAGAACGCACAAGTGCATGGATAGGGGAAAAGGGGGAAAGTGTGTGGTAGGGGGAGAAGTGGAAAGTGCATAACAGAGGGGAGAAAAGAATAAATAATAAGTGAAATAAATAAATACAGAATGTGATATCGAGCCCTGTGTATCTATCTGTGCACTGCAGAATAGTACAGAACTGTATAGTACAGTTGTTTCTAATAAATACTGTAGGTATTCATACTGCAGTATTTGGACAAAAGCATATATTATAGTGTGTTTCAGTATTCATACCTTAACTGCAGTCATTTCTAGTGGAAACTTTAGTACATGAATTGCACCTCTTCTATACTGCAATACATTCTGAAGTATATGTTAGCACAAACAGTGACATGCTACAACTGTACGTTCGTTTGTCATAAATAACATCACATAAATACTGTAGTTAACTGTTTCCACATTGCAGTAGTTTTACAAATGTATAGTGAAGTGCATGCATTTTTATTCTAGAATACTGAATTTTATTACACAGTGTATGCAAGTGCACTGCAGAATATTAGAGAATGGTATACGTATTTATAAATACAGTAGCAAATGGTTTGGACATTTCAGTATTTGTACAGTTTATATATTGCAGTATTCACATCAAACTGAGGCCAGATGAATAGGTCAAATGTAACTCATTCCCTTTGGGAGCTGTTTGATGCCCTGAGAAACGAGTGGAAAAAGCTAGTTGGTTTGACCCAGCCCTTCATCGTTCGAGGTTGATGACATGAGTATGAGTGTGTCATTATAATAACACAGATTATGTCAGTGCCTAGAAACAGACCTGCCTGAAGTGCAGTATAAATCACCAAAAATATCATTACCTGAAAGACTAATTATTTGTAATAATGTATCATCTTCCCGCATCTTTAATGACAAAAACGTTGAAGGCTGGATTTTGGCATGCACAGTTTCCGATGATGGATTGATATGAGTCCCAGAGGTTGTGATTTTTGGATCCATCCTGTAAACACCTATTTTCAACACTCATTTGTTTGTTTTATGATATCTTTATTTAGTTTTAATCTTAATGCGAACGCCAGTTAAACTTCACCAAATGTGACTTAAGCCAGTGGACATGGGCAGATCAGTTGCTTGCCAAGTTAGGCCACATTTAAAGGATCAAAAGCTAGAGGAAAACGTTTCTGATTTCCCTTTGCAAATTATCCTGTTACCTTAACTATTACAACACTGTAAAAGAGAAGGGACATTATATCGGTATATCCCCTGTATGATTTCTGCAAAGTATTGTAATACTTTCTAGTAGAATGCAAGGTGTTTGTTGGTATTTCAAAGTTTAAAACAAATGTGCCTTTATTTTGGAGAGCAATCAATCCATCTATAGGTAGAGCGGGGTGGTGGCTAGTCTATAGAGAACATTGAAGCCTATTTGCATGGGTTACCCATATTTACTTTAAAATACCTTCTGTTGGGGATGAGTGGCATTAATCTTCCTGGGGTTTTACACGTCTAACCTAATGGTATCAAAATCACACTGCTAGGTTTTAATAGGGTATGGTTAGTTTTAATAGGGTACAACACCCCTGTGTTTGCATAGTGATGTGGCCTTTGGCTAATGAAGATATGCAGACAATGAAAAGGGCATTAGATCAGAATGCTGCGCCAAGCTTTTGGTTTGAATTAATGGTGAACCGTTTGCACTTGAGTGCATGCAGTATTATTCAGTGCAATCTATATTTCAATCACTGCCGTACTGTAGTATATACTAGGACAGACTCAGTCTCAGTATATTTACATTAGTGGTCTTAGTTAAAAAAGAGGTATCTACTGTGTCATAAATAACATTTGTTATGTCACCTTTGATGTCCTGGGTGTTACTGTTAGCAGCGCAGGGTGAATTTCAGGGGGTTTTCGGTTTTACTTGTAGCCATAATGTCCCTTTAACAAAGTTTTTTCACTGAATTTCATGGGTTTTACCAGTGCTCCCTAATTTGCTACAATTTCTGAATATCATACTTACCCCCAATATAGCAGCATTTTCATTTGATCCATAAAGTTTGAACTTAAAACTGTACCATTCCCCACCACCTAGCAAAGTTTTTAACACTTGGATTAACTTTTTGCACATTTTTGCACCATTTTCTGTTCGCCGACATTCACGAATGTCTGACGTCATTGCAGACTTTCCGGACAGTGTCACATGACCACGCCCACACGTGCGGTGCAATGTCATGTTCGCGAACGGGTCCTCCCTTTGTGAGAGGGTCTGTGCTTCGTGAACAGTTCTAAACTGCATTTTTTTGCTGATCTACGAAGTTTCAAGCTGAAAATGTACCCTTGCACAACTCGTAGACTTATTCTTACTGATTTTCCATCTGCAATCCAGGAGAGAGCACATGCTTGGAAAAATATTAGCCAAACTGATATTTAACTTCAAAAATGCCATCAGCCATGGACACTCCTCCTCTCCAGGAGCCACCACCAACAACAAGACCACCAACAACAGCTGCAGGGCCTGGACAATGGAAAAAAACTGCAATGATGTAGAAAATAATCAAGAGGACCAGGGAGATGAGCTAGAGGAAATCCCCACCTCCAGCACCAAGAGAGAATCATGGGTATGGCAGTTCTTTACCACCATTGGGGGTATACCGAAGGCTAAGGCTACAAAGGTGAAATGCACTGAGTGCAACCTTGTACTCAGTCGCAGAAAACTTGGGCAGTACGCCTATGGGACCACATCCATGCGCTATCCAACCACCGGGATACTTTGAGAAACAATGTTCCTTTCTCAGGAAGTAGTAGGCTGTCTTCTTCTACCTCATCTTCCTCAACCAATATTGCCACCACACAGCTACTCCTGTGGGGTAAGAATCCAACCAGCTACCCTGCAAGCTATAAAAAAGGCTGTTGATCCATATCTTTCCAACACAACAGTACTCTCTATAAACTGCAACCCACTACAGTGCAGGGGGAAAGCAGTTTCGAAATGCTTTCGAGGCTGTAATTAAGGAGCATTAGAAACACTGACCCCTACCTTAGATTCAATGCACACCCAACATCTTGCCATGTACCCAGGCCCCACCATATATGTGGTTGTTGCCCCTTCCCTCATTTCCCTCCACACCTCACTTCCTGGCCCCTGCTGCAAAAAGAAGAACTTATAAATAATCAAAAAACACCAAAACAAAGGTTCCTGTAGGAACCACCTTTCACAGTGAAAACATAGAGGTAAAACAAAATAAGCTAATATACTCGATCTTTTTCAGTAAAGTAGTTAGACTCAATAAGATGCTACAACATTTCTATTAGCATTTTCTACTATGCTAATGGAAAATAATGGACATTTGCATAATAGAGAAAAAGAAAAAAGCACAGAAACATGTTCTTTTCCAAATACTTTTCTCTAGCATACAGTAAGGGCCATAATCCATGAACCTTCATGACTGTCCACGGTCTCCGAGTGCCTTCTCCAGGCCATACAACATTAAAAAACCCTGTTTTGCATGTGCACACCATCGCACAAGACAGCTCTGCTACCTTTTTTACTGGTATGTTTGTAACACTCCCTCATTGCCTGCTTTCAAACACTTACACATCTGTTCACCAATCAGTTCCAAAAGTTCTGCATCTAACCCTATCAACATATTAAACCTCCACACACCAGCTGCCACTTAAGAATGTTCTAGAAATCATTTGCACCTGCATTTCCCTTGCCTATCCCAAAAAATGTACACACTGCTGCTTATAAATGCACACATGCACTGTGAAGTAAGAGAAGTGCATGAATGGAAAAGGGTGTTTGTTTTGCCATTTGCTGATAGGATCCCAGAAGGAAAGTGGAAAAAGATGCCAAGGTGGGAGGCCACAGGCTAACTGCTGGGGCAGAGGAGTTCCAAGGGTGGGGTACATATACACCAGGCGGTAGACCAGCAAAGGCAGTGCTGAAAGTGGGGGTGTACTAGTGTCGACTAGATATAGGGCCTGGAACCTGTGAGGTTCATTAGGAACCAGTCGACCAGTCTCAGTGGCAGTGGTATGAGTTAGCAGGGAATGGATTAAGTAAAACAGAAAGAGAAAAGAAGAGTTTTCAGAAGTTTCCGGAATTTAAGGAAGTCCAGCTTAAGTATAAGAGGAGCAGGAAGGCTGTTCAAAAGAGAGTCACCGGCCAAAGAGAGAGACATGCCTCCCGCTCTCTCTTTCAAAAAGCGTTGAACAAGGAGAGAATTGGAGTTAGAGGAGTGTAGGGCTCTAGCAGGGGAGTATTTAGAGAGACAAAGTTGGAGGTATTGTAGTCCCAGGACCCAGAAGGCCTTGTCAATAATACAGAGGATCTTGAATTTCATCCTTGCAACCTCCAGGAGCCAATGTACTCATTTTATGGCTGCAGCGATGCGATCCCTGGGTTTGAGGCCAAGGATAAGTCTTGCAGCCCTATTCTAGATTAGCCAAAGGGGGTGTTTACAACAAAGGGGGAGGTTAAGGAAGACGCTGTTGCAGTAGTCCAGCCTAGAGAGGACCAGGGCTCTAGAGACGTTGACTTTCTTGTAGAAGGTTAAGACCAGTAGAATGACTGTAAGGAGGTGAAGCTGAAGTGGGCTTTCTTTACAAGCTCCAAAATATAAGGAGTAAAGGAGAGAGAGGACGTAAACATGTCCCCAAGGTTTTTGGCCTTACAGATGGTGAGAGTAGAGGGCCCAAAGAGGCTGGCCAGAGGGAAGCAGAAAAACAGGACACAAGTGTCATAATAAGAAATAACTCTGTCTTACTAGCATTGAGACAGAGATTGTTAGCCTCACACAATGCCTGGATGGCAGTCAGACAATCAAGGACAACAAACGAGAAGAAATTAGTAGAAGGAATTTTAAGGAAAGCTGTGTGTCATTAACATAACACTGGAAATGAGAAAAGAAGAAGGAGATCAGGTAAGCCAGAGGGACCAAATAAATATTGAAAAGTCAAAATGATAGCTTATACCCCTGGGGTACTCTGCAGGTAGACAGTGAGGTGGTGAAGTAGAAATGGCCCAGTTGTATCTGGGAAGGGCGGGTAGTGAGGAAAACAGGTCGGCCAGTCCAGTGTCCGGTCCATGATGCTAAAAGTATCATGTAACTGTTTAATAAGGATAGAATAGTTGACCGTGTGAAAGGCGCAGGAGACCTCAACGAGCACTATCCTGAATTGTCCTACTATCATAAATACCATATACACTTCAATTATATCATTCCACCATATTACAAATACTGTATACTCCCCTACAATACCTATAATTACTATACAGATATTAGTATACTATGTGGCGAATCTGGCCACTGTATATGAGAGAAAATGAGCAAGGTCATAGGGTACCTGGCTGATGAACGAGAAAAGAACCCACTCCTATCGGGGTATCAATGACTCCTAACACAGATGAATCAGGACAGAATAAAGTACTACAGTTGGAATTTAATGAAACTGTAGTATGGGTTGATAGATACACTTGACTGGGTTTTACACAAGATACAAATGTATTTACACGTATATGGTATAATAACCAATTTGGTACAGAGCAAATGCTGAAGATTTGCAGCGTCTTAACAATGCATACACATCCACTGAATAATCCTTGGGAAGGATGCCAGTGGATTTTGTGAAGTGATAACATGTGGTAATCAACAAAAGCACATCTGAACAATGTAGAGTTGAACAAGGACAACAAGGAACAATATAACGGTCTACACAACTGTGTTTCGGCCAGAAGGTGAGCAAGATTAAGCTCTGATGGTATGGCCTTCATCAGGACAGGATATTCCAACACGGAAAGTATCTTGTGGGGTCTGTAGAGATAAACAGACGGGGTGTATTAGGAGTGGGCACTACACGTAAGTATCTAGCACAGGTATGGTTATCAGTACAAAGAGCAGGTGCTTACCGGGACTTCGGAGCGCTGAGGATCAGCTAAGGGCAGTGTCATGAGTACACTGTGGGATTTACGAAATCCTGTGAACGGCCATTCCTGTAAAGAAAGGGATGACAATGGGGCGGTAAGAGTCTGCATTGGGATGAAGTGCAATAAGATGTTTGTGATAGTAAGAGCAGGGGTTACCTTACTCAAACCTGTAACTGCCCAGAAATGGGTGCGGCAGGCTGGAGTGTTGAATACGCGACACAAACCGCAGGCTAAGAGGCTGCGGAAAAAGAAGAAACACCCGGGGCTCAAAAAGCGCGCCATGGGTGCAAATGAAATGCATGGGTAGCACCACGGGGCGGGGAGGGTGTGAGGAGTCCCACCCAGGCGTCTAATTACTTGTGTGAACAAGCCGGCTGTGGAATACACAGACCGCAACAGTCTCGAATAGTGGGGCACGTGTGGTGGAACTCACATCTACAGGTGAATTAAGATAATGAGATAGGCGATGAATCGTGATGAGCAGTGGTATCACAATGGTGACAAGAGGATACAGCAAAGGGTAGTGCTGCCCGAGTGAAGAGGACATGCACTCACATCGAGTGTGAGGAGCCTAACAGTGCTAGAGTCACAGGTACTCACCGGCGGTGTCAGAAGGGAATGGCTACAGAACGAGCTGTCGGCATCCGCGGTCACTGACTGTGTGCGGCGAATGATAGCAAGCCGCTGGGATGAAATAGTGCTGGGCGGACATGTTGGGGTGCACGAAAGAGAGGTGTCTATTAATGTGCCTGCATGCTAGTAGCGGCAGGTTGCCCTGTCTTGCTAAGGGGTGACGGATTATCGGGCTGACCGACCCCCTTGGAGAAATGGGATATGCCGCCCACGGGGCTGCTGGGGGTGAATGACAAAAAATGTGTGGACCTGCCGGAAGACGGGCGTGCGAAGAGCGCCTCATAACAGGCCGAGGTCCAAAGACGGTGGAAAAAGGCTGCATTTTGGTAGGACAGAATGCATAGAATGGTGTGTGGACAACACTTAGCAATGTGTACCACAGAGAGTGTGTGTGGTTAAAGGTACACAGAAAAAAAGCAATGGTGGTGGAGCATACAAAATTGGCAAATTTTGAATTACATAGGCATACATCATGAGCAATTTCAAAGCCCTATAAGGGGGTGTATCGACACATTCACTAATCCTCAGCACTCCGAAGTCCCGGTAAGCACCGGCTCTTTGTACTGATAACCATACCTGTGCTAGATACTTACGTGTAGTGCCCACTCCTAATACACCCCGTCTGTTTATCTCTACAGACCCCACAAGATACTTTCCGTGTTGGAATATCCTGTCCTGATGAAGGCCATACCATCAGAGCTTAATCTTGCTCACCTTCTGGCCGAAACACACTCGTGTAGGCCGTTATATTGTTCCTTGTTGTCCTTGTTCAACTCTACATTGTTCAGATGTGCTTTTGTTGATTACCACATGTTATCACTTCACTAAATCCACTGGCATCCTTCCCAAGGATTATTCAGTGGATGTGTATGCATTGTTAAGACGCTGCAAATATTCAGCATTTGCTCTGTACCAAATTGGTTATTATACCATATACGTGTAAATACTTTTGTATCTTGTGTAATACCCAGTCAAGTGTATCTATCAACCCATACTACAGTTTCATTAAATTCCAACTGTAGTACTTTATTCTGTCCTGATTCATCTGTGTTAGGAGTCATTGATACCTCGATAGGAGTGGGTTCTTTTCTCGTTTTTCAGCCAGGTACCCTATGACCTTGCTCATTTTCTCTCATATACGCTATTACCTACCTGGGCAGAGCAAGGCATCAACCAGGTGCCCTTTTGTGTAACGTATCTGGCCACTGGCCACAACCACCACCGTATAATTAAACCATATAACAAGTACGTAAAATACACCTTCAAATACCAAAACTCACCTAGACCCCTTGCCATCAAAAATTATGTTTGCAGACTCTCAAATTGACTGCAGACTTGGCGGCACCTGCACACCTTTTTTTCTCCACTTATAAAAACAGCTCCATGTCAACTTTATTCCACTAACCCACCATTTCCAGACCCTCTTTGGGCCACCAAATATCCCCACATGTGTTTTCCAGACTTTTTCCCCACCGCTCTATTCGCGGACGCCGGTGGTTGTCCACAGCGACTGTTTAAAGATCCAAACAGCAAATGCATATGATGTCTGCAAACAGCACGCCACCCTTCGATTGGCCCAGACGTGTCTGCGGTTCCCGAATCAGGAAATGAGTCTGCAGACTGGACCCAGATATCACTAATTTTATTTTTACCTTTTTGTTGCAATTTTCTTTTAAATACTGGACGGATTTACCCCAAATTTACAAATGCATGCTTTCGGGACCAGGCCGCCGCTCCTGTCGCAAATTTGGTGAAAATCCGTCCAGCGGAGCAAATGTTTGTTTCCAATGCGTCTATGAGGATTTCCACAAATTGTGGGACCCCCCTATAGCTCTGCCCACCCTGGTCGAAAACGTACCAAGTTTTACCAAATAATTCTGATGGGGCATATACGTTTTTTGCAAAGTTTGGTGAGGATTCATCCAACGGTGCCAAAGTTATAAGCCACCCAAAAAGTGCTCTTTCTGTGACTTGAGCAACTTAACCATAACTACAGGGCCGCTACCACACCACAGGCCCTGTAAAAAATCTATATATATATATATTTTACAGGGCCTGCAGTAGCGGCCCTGTAATTATGGTTAAGTTGCTCAACTCATAGGAAGAGCACTTTTTGGGTGGCTTATAACTTTGCTCCCCTTGGACGAATCCTTACCAAACTTTGCAAAAAAATTAAATGGCCCATCTGTATTTTTCTGGCAAGTTTGGTGAGGTTTCATCAAGGGGGGCAATGTTATAGGGAGGGTCCCAAAATTTCATTTTTTTCCATAGATGCAATGGAAAATAAAATGTGCTCGCGCCTAGAGCCCAAACCGCTGGATGGATTTTCCAAATCTGCGGCGGCAGCTTGGTCCCGAAAGCGTGCTTTTGTAAATTTGGTGTAAATATGTCCAGTAGTTTTCGTGAAAACAGGCAAAATGTAGGTAAAAAATAATTAGTGTTATCTGGGTTCGGTCTGTGGACTCACTTTCCTGTTCGGTCTGCAGACGGGCATCCGATGGGCCCAGAGGGTGACTTTAGATCTGCGGACATGGGACACGCCCACTGATTGGATGGTGAAAAGCATGAAGTCAAGAGGGGGCTAAATTAGACAGGCTGTCTTAACATTTTTAGATGCTTATAACTTTGTTGCCGTTTGACGAATATGGACAAAAGTTTGCAGAACGATTACTGACCCAACCCTGTATGTTTGTGTAAAGTCTGAATGGATTTTGTCAAGTGGGGGCTAAGTTATATGACTATTGTAGCAAATACATTTTAACACTTATGGAGAAAAAAAAAACATGGGCAAATTTACAGCAAACTCATTTAAGGAGTATTGGCAAGGACCTTAAAGCATGGTTTTGCTAATGTGCCCTGTTTTTTCTTTTTTGACAAGTGTCATAATGTAGGTCCAAAAATAGTGACATACATTTGGTGACTGAGGTATAGCCTGTGACCATGGGCAGTGGCCAGATTGTCTGGGTCATGGCATAAGGTCATGACCCGGACAATCTGGCTACTGGCCATGACCACGAGGGACGACAAGACAAATGGGGTAAAAGTGGGACCGGCTATGTGGTAAAGTTATTCGAAAGTGGGATAGGTGTGAAAGGGGAAAAAAAGGGCTTATGGTAACATGGTCATAGGGTTCTATCTTCGTCTCCTGCAGGCTGCAATGGAAAGGGAAGAGTGGTTCTGTACGGAGCCCAGCCATCCCTTTCCATTGTGGGCATCTTGGGAAAGGATTGTCCTTCCTACAACGGGAACAGGGGATGAACGCCTCATTATTCCCATTAGCATAACAGAAAAATGCGAATGGAAATGTTGGAAAATCTTATGAGTCTATGTACTTTTACTGAGAAATGTAAAGTAGATGGAGTCTATAATATTTCTTTTTTAGCACTATTTTCTAACTGAAAGGTGTTTCCTAAAAGAACCTTTCTTTTGTTGTTTATTGATGTTTTTAATTTTTTGGCAGGAGAGGCTAGAACGTAAGGAGGGAAATGGGGAAAGAGGCACCAAACACTAATATGGAGGGGCAGGTGGACAGGGGAAGATGTTGCGTGCGTGTTACTTTTACGGTAGACGGCAGTGTTTCTCATGCTCCTTGATAATAGCTTCAAAAGCACTTTGAAATTGCTTCCCCCTGCAGAGTGCTGGGTTGCAGTATATACAGAGGACTATTGTCTTCGAAGAGATATTTATCAACAGCCCCTTTAATTGCTTGCAAGGTAGCTGGTGGGATTTTGTGTCCCACAGAAGTAGGCTATGTGCTTACAGTATTGGTTGAGGAAGATGAGGTGGAGGAAGTTAGCCGACTACTTGCTAAGAAAGGAACAACCTTTCTGAGAGCATTGCAATGGTTGGATTTGGTGTGGCGGTGCATGGAGAAGGACCTGTAGGAGTACTGTCGAGGTTGTCCGCGACTGTGTACAAAAAGTTGCTAGCTTTAGCCTTTGGTACATTCCCAACAGTGGTAAAGCACTTCCTCTACCTCATGTTCTTGGTCCTCTTCATTGTCTTTGGAAGTACTCTGCTTTTTTTGTTGTGTAGGTCCTCCAGCGCTGGTGGTGGTGGTGGCTCTTGGGGAGGAGGGATAGCAATAGCTGATGCCATTTTTAAGATAAATAGCAGTTTTGCTAATATTCTTCTAAGTACGTGCTTTTTACTTGATTGTTTATGGATAATAAGTAAGTATAGGTGTAGGAGCTGTGCAAGGGTAAATTATGAGCTTGAAAGTTCCTAGATCAGTAAAAAATGCAGTTCCAAACTGCCCTCGAAGAACGGACCCGATCGCGAATTGCAGACGTGTTCGCGAACACGTCATCATGCTGCGCGCGAGCTCATGGTCATGTGGCACTGTCCGAAAGGTCTGCGATGACGTAAGGCATTTGCGGACGTCAACAGACACAAAAACAGTGGAAAAAGTTGTAAAAAGTGTATAGAAGTGTTAAAAATTATGCTAGAATGTGGAAAATGGCACAGTTGTGAGATGAACCTTTGTGAATTGGACACAAATGTTGCTATATTGGGGTAAGTATGATATTAGCAAGTTGTAGGAAAATAGCTTGTACTGGTAAAAACCCATGAAATTCACTGAAAAAAACTTTGTTAAATGGACATTATGGTAAAGTTGCACTAATAAAAACCTATGAAATTCAATGAAAAAACGTTGTTAAAGGGACGTTATGGTTACAAGTAAAACCGAAAAACCTCAGAAATTTGCTGCCAATTATGGTAACCTAAGCAACCATAACTCCAGCCACCACCATGCACTGATAAGACAAACACCCAGGACATCAAAGATGACATCACAAATGTCATGTGTGTGTTGCTGCAAAGAATTAGTTGAAAAAATGAAGAGAGAATCAGAAGGGCTGTCCGGCCTGATATCAAAGGCTGATGCAGTCAAGAACTTTTTTTCTATTCTTAAAAGCAGTAATTGTGGAAGCTGTACCAAGGTACAGAGAAAGAACACCATGGTTGCCAAGTTCTTCATTTAAGACAATTAAATACTATAAAATGGGCCGATTCACGGTCTCCAGTCACGTGAGCTGTGGATGAAAATAGAAGATGCTGCACCAGACAGAAGATAGCATGTGCTCACACTCCCCTATATTCCCAGGAGCGAGAAGCCACTACAAGGCCATGTTCAAAGACAATTTTATGGCAGAAGGCATGAGTAATGGGAGATCTGGGGCAAATGGGTTGGGGCAAAATGGTCAAGTCCACTCACTGGCACCTGGGCAACCAGCTTACGTGCTGCTAGTGAGTTGAATGTTCTAAAAGGGTACAAGCGTGCCAACCTATTGTAGAAGGCTATATAACGAAGGACCTTCTAGTTTGAGAGCCAATGGCATACCGTGTATCTTATAACTGATGAAGATGACTTGCACTAGGGGTGGGCATAAGTTGTCCACCTGACTATAGAGACCCAATCACAACCTGATCCCTTATAGAAAGTATACTTAGATGTTCCCCTTAAACAAACAACAATTCCCCATAGGTTTGTCTTAGTTTGCCATGTAGTATGATGTCCCATGTGATGATTTTTTGCTATATAAGAATGCTTTTTTATGAAATGCATTGAGACTATGCTGTGCGACATCCGTTGTTGTCCATTGTAACTCCCTGTTTTAGTAAATTGATAATAAAACAGTCGGGAGATACGTTTTTGCCAACTTCCTAAGTCTGTGCTATTATTTGGTCTTAGAGTTATTCTTCATCCCAACCATCCATTTGTTATCTAATTTTCACTTGATGTTTTTTTGGACATTCATTTTTATTTAGAAATCGCATGCCTTGTACCTTGTAGAAGCTTAGGGTGCAAAGGTATTGATAAAATGCATAATGAATATTTGAATGTTATACGTACAAGGTTTTCAAGGCAGTAGTGTAACTGGCAGCTCTGTATGCCCTGCAGTGTGTTCCAATGGCTGCATATATCCCTGGGTGGCAGAATATAATGGCCCTAGTGAAAACAAGCTATGACGAATCCTTTAGTTATGACTGGTGTATAAGCATTGTTTAGGCATACTCCTACCATTTACTAGCTGTTGCAAGAATATGCCTAAGCATTGTTTGGGCATTGACATCTTATCACCATCTTACTCACCAGCTACAAATCACCATCATAGACCCTGGAAGTCACATCATTTGTCAGGTATTGGCATTATTAATTCCCTGTAGGTTTTTCTTAGTTTGCCACGTAGTATGATGTCACATATGACAAATTCTTGCAATATAAGAATGCATTTTTATGAAATGCTTTGAGGCCATTCTGTACGACATCTGTTGATGTCCGTTGTAACTCCCTGTTTAGAAAATTGATAATAAAACAGCAAGCAGATACTTTTATGCCAACATCCTTAGTCAGTCTTATTATTTGATGTTATAGTTATTCTGATCCCATCCATTGTACGATGTGTTACCTAATATAAGGACCATAATGGCTCCCTTGGTAGCAGAGGATGGTTGGAAATAAGACCCATTGACCTGTAGACTCCAGAGTTTCGACAATCGTACATCCTTCACTATCTAGCTGGAAGATCGCAGGGTTTCCTGTCGAGAGCGGTATAGAATTCTTGCAAGAAAAATCGAGACGGTGGGCAGGATCCCACTTTGACGATAACCCTACCTGGTTTCCACAGGCACTTTGCAGATGGGAGGTGAAAGTGGTCGATTGGAGAAGGAGTCGATACTGAAGGCCTTGAACTAAACAAGCAAAGGGTGAGTAGATTGAGGGGGGGGGCAAAATAAGGGAATAGGACCGTGGTAATTTAGAAAGTAACAGGAAGTAATTAAAGTAACGAGAAAGTAATGGGAGATTTTTTTTGTGTAACGAGAGAAAGAAGTGCCCAAGATTCCTAACCCAAGGGGTTTTAGAAGAACTTGTCTCACACTCCGATCAGAGTAAAAAAGGCTACGTGCAGGACAGAATGGCATAAGGAGAAAGTTAAACTCTATAGTCAGGGTATTGATTAAGGGCAAGATGGGGGATGATCACCATGATTTAATGTGAAGAGTCGACTAGTCTGTCTGTTTGTGTATTTGTGTGTCGAAAAAAGGTGTTGAAGAGCAACATATGTTTAAGAAAACTGAGAGAAGATCAAGAAGTCATATTGTCTATCTAGGGAATTTGTCAGTTCCGACCCAGAAGTAGATTGAGATTATTGGAAAATAGAGGTTTTGAGCAGCGATTGTTGGAACACGCGATTTGTTGTTTTTGTGAAGGTATTGTATAAAGTCTGGTAAGTATTGACAGTCAATTGAGACTCGTCACAATGGAAGACATTATGCCGTTAATGCATTTAGGCCGGATATTGCCAAAGCACATCCCCAAGCTCAAACAGTATAGTGTGGAATGAGTGAAAGGCACGGCAGACAAAATGTTCATGCCATGGCCACAAAGGGGATTGTTGTCAATAGCGGTATTTCAACACATACCACATACTTGCCCGCTGCGTACATGGGAAAGAAATTGGAGAAGATGTTTGCTATTTTAGAGCTCTGGAAAATGTACCAGGAAGAACGAGTGAATCTGCCACCTGAGAAGTGGATGCTTAACCAATGTAAGGAAGAAGGTGCCGAGCCTTCTGCTCCACTTGCCTCGCCTGAAGTGAAAGTTGTTAATACAAAAGAGGAAGGGTTGGACCTGTTAATGAAACTGAAAATGGCAACAGGGTATAGTAATCTGATACATGAACTGCCTGCTTATAGCAGTGACGATAGCTCACAGGAAGGCAAACGAAAAGAGATCTTTAAAACCACACTACGAGTCAAAGAGGAGATGAGTGAGCAATTGAAGATACTGACAGAACTAGAAACAAAATTCAAGAGATGGAAGGGAGAGAAGGATAAAAATAGCGAGGTTGTGCTCGTAAAGAACAAATGGATGGGAGGACAGATATTACTCGAGGTAGATGGAAAAAGCATTGAGGAAGTTAGGCAAAAGGAAGACAAGGACGAACAGGCTAGAAAAAACAGGGAACGAGAAAAGAAATTACAGGAAGACAAATACAAAAGAAAGAGCAGACGGGCGAGAACAGATGTATCAGGAAGAGCAACAAAGGAAAGAAGAAAGGGCAGAAGAGCAAATAAACTATGACAAGAGGAAGAGAGCAATGGAAGAATGGGACAGACAAGAAAGGAAGAGAGAAGAATAGAAAGCGCAGAAATTAAGGGACAAGAGAGTACAAAGATGAGAGGAAGAGATAAGACAACAAGAAGAGCAGAGAGTTAGATGGGAAGTGAGAAAGCAAAGAGAATTAGACGAAGAATTAGAACATGAGAGGGGACAGTGGGAGAATGAGATTAACCTTATTCAAAAGGAGTTGATGAAACCAAGTCCAGTAATACAATGGGGCAGTATATAAAAGTTTTTTTCTGTTAAAGGGAGCAACGTCAGGGCCATCTAGAGTAGCCTTAGAATAAAACTTTGATATAGAAAGCATTGGAGGTAGGATTGATAAGGCTTATCAAGAGTTAAGGGAACGGAGCAAATCGGGAAGTCAGATCAATCCCTAGCATTTCAGTTACAAGGGGAAGGAGAAAATCCATTCAGTTTCGGGCATAGGGCCCTGTCCTTAAGCAGACTCACCTTAGGCAAGGGTGAAGGGTACGGAAGCCACACTAGTTGAGGACTAGACATGTCAGATGAAGAAAGAGAATCCTTCCATGGGGAAGAGGGAGGAGGTGCATGTGCCCCAGAGGAAAGCCTCCAGATAGATAAGGAAGTGAGATGGTCCGATCTAGAGTAACCTAAGAATAGGACACCAGATCCCATAACATATCCAGAGCGTCACAAAGGACTATCATATAGCGAGAAGGGTGAATCAGGCTAAGATCGTTGCCAGGGAGGAGAAGGTCAGGGACTATTGTCCCCAACACAGTGAACAACGGGCAGCTTTTAATCATTGTAGAGCAAATGTCTGGAGGGCTCTCAGGGTCCAATTATGACACGTAAGATGAAAGAAGATGAGGATCCTCTTGCTTACATTCAGGATATTCAAGAGCGTTGGACTCTTGAAACACATGAGCCGTGGGGAAAAACAGTGGCAGTATTTTAACACATTTTATGTCAAGGGTTGCCTGAGCAGGTACAGAGGCAACTCAAGAAGTTAGTGGGGATGGAAACAAAGCCATGGGCTGAAATACAGTTGACTGTAATGCATCACTGTTAGCTTTTGCAGGAGAAAAATAAGAAGAAAGATGAGGCTACAAAACTTGAGGAAGCCAAGTTAGTTCTGAAAAAAATGTCAAAATATGCCATAGAATGGGCAGTGTTGACAAGCAGAGAAGCGCTGGGGATGCAGCAAGCATCGGGTACATCTCAGGTGAATAATCAGTGCCAGATGGCCAAGGAGGGAATGAGTTCATGCCACAAAGCAGAGGCATGGGATGCAGAGGTAGGGGTGTATTCCAAAATCACTGTAGTGGGTTTCTAAATGCTCAGAATGAGAATCAGAATGTGCAAGGAAGATTCAATCAAGGGGGACTAGTCAGACGGATTCCTACCATATGTTGGATTTGTGGGATGACAGGACACATTGCACGTACATGCGAGAGCCAAGGGTATGTACAGAATGGGCATTTATCAAGAGGGGAGACAGCTTATCCTCCATCCTATACCTCACAGGTTAGGGAAGGGTTTGCCCAAGATCAGACAGTGTATCAGACACAAGCGCCATGAATGCAACAGGCACAACAGCTGCAGTAAGTACCATTTAATCCACTGCAAGAGCAGTCGCAGCACGCCCCCATGCAGATACAGCTGAATGCAAACACACAACAATTATTGACACCTAGAACAGGGGGTGTCACTGTGGTGGGAGGAAATCCATTCACGGGTACAGGAGTATGTATGTATCCACAATAGGACAGCTCACAGGGTGACATGATGTGTTCGTTACTATCAGTGACAACAGACCCCCAAGAAGAACCAATGGATAATGTGACAATAGGAGGCAAATCGTTTTCGTTTCTAGTAGACACTGGAGCTACACGTTCATGTATACGAGAGGGAAAATACCCAATGTCGGGAATTACCATGAATGCTCAAGGGTTCCCTGGAGCTATAAGTCGAGTTCCTTTTACTGATGAAATACCAGTCCTCATAGGAGAGTGTGATATGTCTATTCCACTATTGTATTCACGGCAGACACCAGTTAACATTTTGGGAAGAGACTTAATGACAAAAGTTAACATGACAATTTATTTTACTGATCAAGGCATAGTGTACCACTCCTGGAATACATTACATGAATGTGGGCAAATGTATACTGGCATTCACAGGGCAAGTGGCTCTGCGAGGTGTACCGATGGAGCCAGAAGTTTTCCTTTATGGGGTGAGCATTCTGTTAAAATAGCTACCTGGCTTATTGGGAAGAATTATGAGGATACCTGACAAATTCTTCTTTAGATGACAGATACCCATGGACGAAGAGGGGGGACAGATTATCCCCCTAGAGTTAGATGTAACCATAGTATGAGGGTAAATGGCAATGCTCGAAGGAACGGATGATGAGTGTAGACCGTGGAGAACAGTCATTGCCATTGGAGAAGGGTGTAGATTGACTGATGTCACTGCCGATGATATGTTTCAAGATGACCCAACAGATGATGAAGTAGTGTTCTTTATGAGCATTACATACTGGATCAGAATAGAGAAGAGGGAGATCCCACAGTGTATAGCGATAATGCAGCAGAGTCCAGAATTTTTTGAAGAAGACTTGGAGAAAGCGCCAAGCACCTTATGGACTATAGGCCTTTATGACGTAGGGCTATTGAAAGGGATAGGGGAGGTCAAGATAAAACTGAAACCAGGAGCAATCTTACCTCAAGCAAAACAATACCCCATGTCTCGAGAGCCGGATGAAGGAATGTTTAGACTTGCTCATCACTGATGGAACAAGGTATTCTGGTACTGTCAGAATCATTGTGCAATACCGCAGTGTATCCAATCAAGAAATCGAAGGGAGTGGAGATTCATACAAGATATGACAATAATTAACCAGATTGTAGAAGCAGAGTTTCATTTAGTTCCTAATCCAGCGATGATACTATGTAGTATCCCAGTAGAGGCATGATATTTCACGGTGATTGATTTGAAAAATGCCTTTTTCTCAATCCCGTTGCATTAGGGTCTCACAAGACCTGACTTCATTTACATTCCACCAGACTCGTCTGAAACATACTGAGCTGTCCCAAGAGTACTGTGCGTCCCCATCTATCTTTAAGAGGGTCCTAGAGATGGATTTAGGCAATATTTATTTGAAAAGTGCTGTGATATAGTACGTAGATGACATTTTAATCTGTAGCACGACAGAAGATGAGTGCAGGCAAGACTTGATTCAGTTGATGACTATCCTAGCAGACAAAGGATATAAAGTAGACAAAGAGAAGCTGCAGTATTGTCAAGAAGAGGTGTTGTATATTTCACAGCTGATTTCACATGAGGGAAAGAAAGTGACACCTGAAAGAGCTGAGGCGATTATGAAAACTGCAAAACTGCTCACAGTAAAACAGAAGCAACCGTTTTTGGGGCTATGCAATTATGTAAGAGCCTGGATGTTTAATAATAGAACGTACACAAGGCCCTTTATGCAGGCTTTAAATAAAGCACAGGCAAACAATGAGAAAATAGAATGGACTGAGGAAATGGCGGCAGTGTTTGAAGAATTGAAAAAAGCAATTTGTACAGCTCCTGTTTTAGGAATTCTCAATTATGCTGAGGAAATGTTCTTATTCTTGCACACAAATGGGACAGTTATGACAGCAGTGTTTAGACAGAGGACTATATTGGAGTACAAACCCCTAGCATGTTATAGTGGGATTTTGGACCCAGTTATGAAGGGACACTTCCCTTGTGAACAGTCATTGGCAGCCTCCGCATTTGCAATAGACAAATCCACAAGTATTGTAATGGCCTGTTCTATGATGCTTTTTGTAGAACATGTAGAACATGCTTTGTTTGCCATTTTAGAGAAACCCAAAGGCACGCTGACATCTGAGAGAGCTTCTGCATATGAAGTGATAATTTCAAACCCAGCAATCAAAATTGTCAGATGTAAAATAATGAATCCTGCTGCATTTGTAGCTGAGCCAGTGACTGAAGGCGAGCATGTGCATGTTTACGTGAATTATGTAGAGTTTTATGATGACATACCGTGCATAAAAGAGAATGCATTGTCAGGGGGCAGATTCACTTCATTGACGGTTCTTCGAAAATGTATCAAACTAGTGGAGAAAGGCATTCTGGTGCAGCTGTAATAAGGCATAATGCAAATGGCGCATTTGAGGTTGTAGCAAGTGCAAGACTAGCATCTCACTTTTCGGCGCAAGCAGCAGAATTAGTAGCGCTCGTTGTCACGCTTGAAAATCACAAAGACAAGGAATTGACGTGTACAGTGACTCTGCCTACGTGATATCAAGTGTACACGCAGGGCTAGCGCGTTGGAAAAGGGGGGGCTACCTCCGAGCGGACGGCACTCCAGTGCAACACACTTCTTTATTGGACAGGCTTATTAAGGCACTTCAACTCTCAGCAGCCATACCAGTCGTTAAATGCACCACTAATACTAAACACACAGATTTGATTTCTTGCGGGAATGAAGCCACAGATGCAGAAGCAAATAGGTTGTATATTCACCAGATATTTCAAGTTTTGATACTCCAGATGTAAAGGAAAAGGTAGTCATGATTATGGTAGTGAAAGATGGATTTAATCATTTATCAAAAACTCAATTGATGGAAGTTCAAGTAAGTGCACCACAGGAAGGACAGGAATTATGGAAATGAAGGGGGTGTTCTTTATCCCCCCACTAAAGCACTATGGCGACAGGACAGCACTGGAAAGCCGGTGATGCCAGTTGCATTACTAAGGGTAGCACTTGAACAGCTGCACTCCCCTGCACATGTAACTAGGGAAAGTCTTGCTGCAACAATTGTGGAAGACTGGTTTATGCCAAATTTGTAAGAACATGTTGAATTTTATGTAGTAAATTGCATCGTATGTCAAAGATTTACTGCTGGGCATACACTGCGAATGATTAGAGTGATTCCTCGACCAAATGGTCCTTTTCAGCATTTACATATTCACTATGTTGATATGCTGCGAGTGTGTAGTGGATACAGGTACCTGATAGTGGTGGTGTGTCCCTTTTCTAGGTGGATCGAGGCACGTCTGTGTACACACCCTGATGCCACTTGCACAGCAAAGTTTTTAGTATGTGAGGTATTTCTAAGACGGGTGTGTGTGAGGTGCTGAGATTAGATGAAGGGCCACATTTTGTTAAGAAGTATTCAAACAGATAAGTCTGTTGTTAAACATTAAGCAAAAGATTTCTTCTGCGTATCACCCGCAAGTGAACAGATATATATGATAGACTTAATGACCTTCTTAAAGAAACGATTGCTAAGCTTAAACTTACACTGAAAAAGGGGTGTCTATATTGCCTGCCCTTTGCTTTATATGCCATAAGGAATCAGCCTTGTTTGGTCCACCACCTCACACCCCATGAATTTGTGACAGGACAGAAGATCAGAACGACCTTTAACTCCTCCATCAAAGAGTAGAAGTGAAGCACAGAATATAGCAGAAATATTAGGAATTGAGCTACGTGTGCATTTGGCATGTATGGCCGCTAGTATCTATGTCATTTCAGATCAACTCAAGCGCCAGGGGGTCTTTCTCAGAGCACAGATGAAAACCAATCATCATCTGGACCTATTTAACTTTTATCAGCACCGAAATTATTTGTTGGTGACACTGTTCTAATAAATGTTTTCACTAGGAAGTGGCACGAGCCGTTGCTTTAACGGTCAATACAGTGTGAAAAATGTCACTCCTTCAGCAGTAAAAGTGCAAGGCAGACAAGCATGGATTCAGCTGAATGACGTCAAGCTACACACCGGCGAGACCACAGCACCCCCAACGATCGACTGCATTCAGACTGTAACTCCCTGTGGAAACTCTTAGATATTATAGTAGGAGTGCAGATCGTTGCCAGGAGTTACAGGAATCTTTGAAAATTAACTATAGAGAAATAATGATATATCATGATTATACCTAAACAACAACATTTGGTTAAAAATTGGAAACGTGAACAGTATGCCGATTTATTTTATACTGAATACTTGTTTGACTGAGTTCAATGGTCCTCCCAGAAAGTGATGTGAATCGTCTCGTATTTGCTGTTTTTGTGTTAATTCTTCAAGTTTATCCTGATTTTGTCAGAGGAGATGTGGACATCCACACTTTCTTACTAGATCCCAAAAATGGCCCTGTAATCAGAGGATTGCGTATAGCAATAGTAGAGCAATTACTACAGTCACCAAGTATATTACAGTTACCTGAGTAAGGTATTTTTCCTTCCTTGAATTGCAGAAAAAATGAGAACTGTTGAAGCTAATGTAGTTTTGTAGAATGAACAAGCTCAAGAGATTCCAGAGTGGCATAAGTGGTGGGGATTAATATGTTGGTTTGCGATATACATATGCACAGTTATGCTTTGTGTCCTTCTGTTTCTCATGATTCACCTTTTTTATTATTTTGATCCAAAAAAGGCAGAAGTCCCTTTGAGTCTCCCCACTCCAGGGACTAATGTTGATTTACCCATTAGCAAGGAGTCAAAACCCTTTGTGTTGTCTCCCCATAACAGAGCTACTTTAGAGTTGTTTTCATGGGCTGCTAATATTTTGAGAGATAGACACAGGAGAAGTATAGAGGAAACCAATGATGGGATAGACACTTATCTAGATAGTATAGCACACTTGGGTAATAACATGTGGTATCAGTACCTGAAAAAGGTGTGAGAAAGAATGTCTTAGGAGAGTTGAACGTTTGTGCTCTCATGCCTTTTGCCATGGGGTCTTCCAAATTATTCATAGCCACAGAGGTACCAGTGCGTAAGGCCCATTGCCTGACGCATCTCGCACTTTGCCAGACAAGAGGTCAGTTGCAAGGGAAAACAGCATCCTTGGTGTGGATAAATAATGAGACATCTCCAAGAGAAGATAATTATGTGCAAGATCTAAACACAAGAGGGAAACCAGGAACAAGGCATCAGATAATTAGATATGAGCAGCCTGAAATGGTTGGAGCAGGGATCAGGATGGTAGAAAACAAGATGCTAAATTGTCAAGGCAAGAATAAAGAAGACAAACTGAAATGTTGGGAAAGAGGTCAATTGCAAATCAGAGGAACATGCTGACTCCAGATGGGTGGTCTGATGGCCTGATTGTATGCAAAGAAGCAGCATTAACTTGACAGTACGAACCAGTTATAGACACTATGGAAAATGAATGCACAAATCAATGGTCAGAAATTACAACATTGCTGACATGGGTTGATGACAATGGAGGACAATTACAGATACTACCTTTAAAAAGTGCATCCTTGTATTTCAGAAATAATGGTACAAGGAAGGTTGGAGAGAATCACCGGTGTGGTCGAATTTATGATGTGCCAGGCATGAAAGATGGAACGGTAGTTCTGATGGACCACTATTTGGCTTGTGGGCCTGGGGCCTACATGAAGCTGCCCAAGGACTGGGGAGGGACGTGTTCCCTAGTGCTTATCAATGTTGTTATGTTATGTTATTTGTCATTTTATAGCGCTCTATATATCATTGGTATGATCTCAAAGCGCTGGTAGGTTGAATGTCCTCGGGGACCGCAGTCCAGGTCATTAGAGAGAGAAAGTGTTGTAGGGTGCGTGGGTGCACCAGTTATGTGTGCAGCTGATGTAATTGCCAGATGGAAGCTGCATCCTAGCGTTAGGTGGAGAAGATATCAGTTGAATGTGTGCAGTCTGGTGGGTGGACACCCAGACTGGGTTCTGGCTGCGTTAGGCCTGTAGGACGCTTATGTGAGCAGCTCGGATGGAATGGCATGGGATAGCTGCATTTTATTAGAGTGATGCGGTGTTCATGGGTTAATATTCGTATGTGAACAGCTAGGCCGAATTGATCAGGGGTATAGCTGCATTCTAATTGTGTGATGGTGTAGATTAGAGAGTAAGTGTAATGATATGGGATGGGAGTGTTTGTGTGGGTTTATGAGCCAATGCAGCAAGAGCAATTTCTAGGTTGAAGTTACTGATAATATTAGTTCGTCTATCTAAGTGTGGCACTTACCAACATTTTACCATCCTGTTTAGATGTGATGCAGGCTAATATTCACAACTCTAACTAAGTGTGGCATTTGCTAACATTCACAATTCTATCTGGGTCCAGCGCAGGCTATTGTTCGTGGTTCTATCTAAATGTGGTATTTGTTAATATTCAACAATATGTATCTAAGTGTGGCAGTTGTTAACATTCAGGTTGCATCTAGATCCTATCTGGTGCAGGCTAATGTTCACAATTCTAGCTAGGTGTGGCATTGCTAACATTCATAATTCTATCTTGGTCTGACGCAGGCTAATGCTCACAATTCTAACCAGGTGTGGCAATTGCTAGCATTCAAAATTCCATTAGGTCTGGCGCAGACTAATGTTCACAATTTTAACTAGGTGTGGCATTGCCAACATTCACAATTTAGCCAGGGTCTGGCTTAGGCCAATGTTCACAATTCTAACCAGGTTTGTTGTTACCAACATTCACAATTCCATCTGGGTCTGGCGCAGCCTAATGTTCACAATTCTAACTAGGTGTGGCATTGCCAACATTTCCAATCCTATCTAGATGTGACGCAGGCCAACGTTCACAATTCTAACCAAGTGTGGCATTTTTCAACATTCACAATTCCATCTAGGTGCGACACAAGCTAATGTTCACAATTGTAACCAAATGTGGCACTCGCTATCATGTACAATTCTGTCCGGGTCCAGCGAAGCTGATGTTCACAATTCACTCCAAATGTTGGACTACTTAACAATCACAGTCCTATCTAGATGTGATGCAGACTAATGTTCACAATTCTAACTAGGTGTGGCATTGCTAACATTCAGAATTCTGTCTGGGTCTGGCACAGGCTAATGTTCACAATTCTCTCTAAATTCTGGACTATTTAACATTCACAATCCTATCTAGATGTGACGCAGGCCAATGTTCACAATTCTAACTAGGTGTGGCATTGCTAACATTCATAATTCAGTCTGGGTCTGGCGCAGGCTAATGTTCACAATTCTCACTAAATGTTGGACTACTTAACACAAACTAATGTTCCAGCATTAGTCATTCCAAAAAGTGACCTGAACATTGGAGAGTTTCCAAAAGCAGATTCCCACTTGAGGAAGAGAAAATCACTCAAATTCCTCAATCAAACAAGGAGGGAGATTTATTTATCAGCCAAATCGATAGAAGCTTTCGATGCAATTCCATATGAGCACAGGCTGTTCAGCAAAACTGCCTCAATCTTCACGACTATATTTATGCCTGGGATCCAGACGATGGCTAATGTGAAGTGGTTGCAAAACACTCGCTGGTAGCTCCTGCAGACAATCAATACCACCATAAAGGGATTCAATGCGATCAAGGAAGAATTAAGGGCCATAAGACTGATGACCCTCCAGAACAGATATGTCCTTGATATGATCACCACAATGGATGGAGGAGTTTGCGTCAAAATCAGGCCATCCTATTGCACGTTCATACCTTCTCACGATGATGAGAATGGGACCTTGACAGAGACCATATCGTTGCTGATGAATCTGCACGATCAGATGGAAGATGAGACAGAAGTGACTTCCTAGCAGTTACTGAAACCTGGCTGCACAAAGCTGCTGGCCCTGCCCTAATGCTAGTCATACCCCCAACTTTACCATGTTTAGAAAAGACAGAGAAACTTCCAAAGGAGGTGGCATAGCTTTTATCTGCAGAGCTAACCTTACCATCAAAGAGATAGATAGCATTACTTTGCCGTCAACTAAACTACTCTCCCTAAAACTAGAAATTTCTGCTTCACATACTATCACGGTGCACCTTATCTACAGACCCCCTGGTCCACTAGGCACCTTTGAAGAAGACTTAACCATCCTCTTAAACACTAATGCTAAACCAGGAACACAAATCATTCTATCAGGCGATTTCAATTTAGGCTACAATGACCTAAAAGACACAATGCCTCCACCATAGCCAAAACCATTTTGGAAGCAGGCCTCACCATACGGAATAACGGCCCCACACACACTTAAGGCCGCACATTGGACTGGGTCGCAGACATCAACTGCGTTTCCCTCATAACGGCAATTGAACCTTGCATATGGACTGATCACTATCTGATCTCATTGACCATTTCAGATCTTCCCCAACCTAAATCTACTAAACCACATGTTCCTCCTCCCTTTACCCACTGCAAAAAAATATAACACTATCAAACCTCCTCCCTCTGATCCAATCTATCACTAATCACTCTAGCCTGATCACCAACCCTAATGATCTAGCTGACCGGTACAATAACACCATCAACTCAGCGATAGATGCCATCGCGCCGCTGAAGCTCACCAAATCCAAACCTCCTGCCCATCTAAAGGCCGCACATTGGACTGGGTCACAGACATCAACTACGTTTCCCTCATAACAGCAATTGAACCTTGCATATGGACTGATCACTATCTGATCTCATTGACCATTTCAGATCTTCCCCAACCTAAATCTACTAAACCACATGTTCCTCCTCCCTTTACCTGCTGCAAATAATATAACACTATCAAACCTCCTCCCTCTGATCCAACCTATCACTAATCACTCTAGCCTGATCACCAACCCTAATGATCTAGCTGACCAGTACAATAACACCATCAACTCAGCGATAGACGCCATCGCGCCGCTGAATCTCACCAAATCCAAACCTCCTGCCCATCTCAATACCTGGTTTACCCCTACGCTAAAAGCCCTACGCAAAGAGAAACGGCATGCAAAAGCCTGCTGGAGAAAAAAACCCTTCTCCCCACAACAAAATCCTCCTTGCTGCCCTCAAAAACAGCTACAAAAAAAAAATCATTCAGGCAAAAAAAGAGACCTTCAACGACAGAATCAAAAAAGCGAATTCTAATACCATGGAAATCTTCTCCATCCTGAGAGAATTAGAATCCCCAATTGCACCTTTAGACTCCTGCACCAAAGATAAAGCCTGGTGCACAGACATTCAAAATGCCTTATGCAACAAATTCACAATGTTACAAGACAAAATAGCAGCCAAAAAATCCTCCCTCCACAACATTGCCCTCTCCACGCAAGAAACCATCCTTCAGGAACTTGCCGCCAACCAAACCAAACCAAACCTCTTAACCAAATCAGTTTTAGAGCCATTTCTATTGTGGAAACTAAGAATATCATTATATCTCTTAAACCCTCTCGATGCCTTGGTGACACTTGTCCATCCCCTATTATCAAAGAGGCTGCACATGAACTAGCCCCCTTCGTCACATCATTTATCAACGCATCATTCAAATCATGCTCTGTGCCAACCAACCTTAAAGTTGCTTGGATATTACCGCTCCTAAAAAAAGCAAACCTGGACCCCAATGTCCCAACAAACTATAGGCCCATAACAACTGTCCCGTAATTCATCAAAATCTTAGATAAAGCTGCATATCTACAGATCCAATCTTACTTGGAGATCAACAACCTACCAGGGACAAGACAATCAGGATTTAGACTGAGACATGGAAACGAAACGGCTCTCCTTGATCTCAAAAACCAACTAGATGAGCGTAAAGATGGAGGAGACATTTCCATTTTCCTACTCCTAGACCTATGAGCTGCATTCGACCTGGTAGATCACAAGGTTCTCTGTAATCACCTCAAATTGGCTGCCAACTTCTCTACAAAAGCCACGGCATGGATAAACTCATTCTTGGATAAGAGAACCATAAGAGTCTTCTCACCTACATCAGCAGCGGATCCAGTCCCCATTACCTGTGGAGTCCCTCAAAGGTCATGTGTTTCCTCCACTCTGTACAATATTTTTACAAAGCCTCTCTTTGATATCTTGGACAAACTAGGGGTCTCATATACCAACTACGCTGATGACACACAGATTCTTATCCCAATCCAGGGAGACTATGACAATGACACCAGCCTCATAAATGAAGTCTTCCAAATCATCCAAATCTGGATGGCCACACATGGCCTATGTCTTAACGATGACAAGACCGAGCTCTTAATCATCGGGTCCACTAGTAAACTTATCCCATTTCTGCAATTCCATCACGATTGATGGCATCAAAAGGAAGTTAAAACCTTAGGATTCTACTTAGATTCAGCTCTGACCCTCGATAAGCAAGTACATGCTACAGCCTCAGCAACTAGCTACAACTGCAAACTTATTCACGCATGCAAACCATACCTGTCCACAGACAGCTGTACCACCATAGTGCGAGCACTCATCCTCTCCAAATTAGACTACTGCAATGCACTGTACCTAGTCACCAGTAAACACAACACCAACAAACTCCAAACCCTGCAGAACAATGCCCTTAGGACAGCATTATGCATTCCTAAAGAGCAACAAATATCTGACCAAAGAAGAGCCGTCAACTGGCTGGCCATCAATGACCGTATCAAACTTAAAACTCTGAACATTACACACAACTGTATGAATAATAAAGCACCTGCATACCTCACAGAGAAATTCACAAAGTACACCTCTGACCGACCCATCAGAAAGGCCCAATCAAATAGTATCAAAATTCTGGAGGGTCCAGCTTCCCAATACTAGCAGCTCATCTTTGAAACTCCATCCTAGACTCACTTAGAGCTACGCCTTCCGTCCATGTGTTCAAAGCTAATGTCAAACTCTGGCTTCACACCAATGACTGCTAAAGCTTCAACTGTACCGAATATTCTGTATATTTAATGTAAAATATTTGAAACTGTAACATATCCTACATCTAAGCTATGTGACACTGTAACATAAGAAATGCTGTATATGTGATCCTGTAACATAAGAAATGTATAATATTTATGTACCTGTAACCTAAGATTCTACTTCCTGCAAGTGCCCAGTTGCTTAACGGCCTGGTGCACTCTATAAATAAATAAACAATACCAAACAATACAAAAGACAATACAAAAGACATTGCGAATGATAGTTGGTTTGCGTCCATCTTCTCATGGATTGCACAATGGATGGCGAACATTTTCAAGCTTCTTGGAGCAATACTGGTGATGATGATGTTTGGATTCTGTGTGATCACGATAATATTTACACAGTGCAAGAAGACCACAAAGAAAGCAGTAGGAATGAAGATCATGATCAATGTCGAGTCAGGGTTTGGACCCAATGAATTGACAGATGAAGAGATCAGAAGATATATAAAGGCCAGCCTCTTAGCACCTGAGTGAACAAAGTTCCTACATCCAAGAAATCATAAGAATTATGTGGGGTGATGGGTCTACTGCAATCCGAATGGCCAGTGCAGCTACATGACCTGGAGTGTTGATGAATCATGAGGGTCCCTGAAGGGATAGGTGAAAATCTGGACTCTGAAGAAGCACTTCTTCAAGAGAGGATGCCTGGATGTGAAGATCGATGAAGGTGTGGTTGATGGATCAACCAGAGGGGGGAGTGTAGAGAAGCAGTTGAATGCCTCTGCAGGAGGCCCTGCCCCCATTCTTCCTATATGCCAGAAACCAGAAGTCCTGACATGCACGACACCAGTGATTGGGCCAATTCCACAGTGAGCCTTCGTGAAAAGGTATCCATTAAGAAGACCCTATATGATGTACCCCGAAGAGATGACAATCTCCTGGAAGAAGCCTCCGAAGGAATATGAAAACAAGAGAAAGAAAAGTTGGTGACATCACAAGAAGTAAGCGTGATGCACTGAGAAGAGTGGTTGAAGAAGCAGATGCATTGACCTAGAATCTGATGACGAAATAAAGAATCGAGTCAGCCTTCATACGTGGGATGAAGATTGCACATGTAAAGAGCACTGCAGAAAACACAAGTCCTTTCATAACTGTACAGATGCAGCAACGCAAGTTTACAAAGTAATCATAAGGCTGGCTATACATAATGAATAGACTGCAGTCGGTGCCGCCATTATATATAGATTCTGGTCATTCTAGGTCACAACTTAAGTAAGTTCAAACTCATGGAGAAAGAAGGATTAATGGATATGTGTGTGTCGTAGCAAATAATAAGTTGAAGAACAAAGAGACACCTAGAAGGGCTGCCTGGCCTGATATCAAAGGCTGAAGCAACCAAGAACTAGTTATCTATTCTTAAAAAGCAGTTATCGTGGGAAGCTGAACCAAGGTACAGCGAAAGAAACCCATGGTTGCCAAGTTCTTCATTTATGAAAATTAAATACTATAAATGGGCTGATTCACAGTCTCCAGTCACATGATCTGTGGATGAAAATAGAAGGTGGGCATGCTGCACCAGACAGAAGATAGCATGTGCTTACACTCCCCTATATTCCCAGGAGCAAGTAGTCACTAGTCACTACAAGGCCAATTTCAAAGACAATTTTATGGCAGAAAGCATGAGTGATGAGAGATCCGGGGCTAATTGGATGGGGAGACATGATCAAGTCCACCCACTGGCACCTGGGATACCAGCTTATGTGCTGCTAGTGAGTCAAATGTTCTAGAAGGTTACAAGCATGCCAACCAATTGTAGAAGGGCGTATAATGAAGGGCCTTATAGCCTGATAGCCAATGGCATACCATTTATTTTATAACTGATGAAGATTTCTTGCACTAGGGGTGGGCATAAGTTGTACACCTGACTATAGAGACCCAATCACAACCCGATCCCTTATAAAAAAGTATACTTAGATGCTCCCCTTAAACAAACCACAATTCCCCGTAGGTTTGTCTTAGTTTGCCATGTAGTATGATGTCACATATGATGAATTTTTGCTATATAAGAATTATGCTTTTTTATGAAATGCATTAAGACTATGCTGTGCGACATCCGTTGTTGTCCGTTGT
Organism: Ambystoma mexicanum; assembly: GCF_040938575.1. NCBI lineage: Eukaryota > Metazoa > Chordata > Amphibia > Caudata > Ambystomatidae > Ambystoma > Ambystoma mexicanum. The sequence continues at coordinate 1,007,310,649 of NC_090930.1, forward strand.
AACTCCCTGTTTTAGAAAACTGATAATAAAACAGTCGGGAGAGACTTTTTTGCCAACTTCCTAAGTCTGTGTTATTATTTGGTGTTAGAGTTATTCTTCATCTCATCCATCGTACGATGTGTTATCTAATTTAAGGACCATAAGGTTTCACTTGATGTTTTTTTGGACATTCATTTTTATTTAGAAATAACATGCTTAGTACCTTGTAGAAGCTTAGGGTGCAAAGGAACTGATAAAACGCATAATGAATATTTGAATGTTATACGTACAAGGTTTTCAAGGCAGTGGTGTAACTGGCAGCTCTGTAGGCCCTGCAGTGTGTCCCAATGGCTGCATATATCCCTGGGCGGCAGAATATAATGGCCCTCGTGAAAACAAGCAATGACGAAGCCTTTAGTTATGACTGATGTACACGCATTGTTTAGGCATACTCCTACCATTCACTAGCTGTTGCAAGAATATGCCTAAGCATTGTTTGGGCATTGACATCTTATCACCATCTTATTCACCAGCTGCCAATCATCATCATACACCCTGTAAGTTGCATCATTTGTCAGGTATTGGCATTATGTATTCTGGTGCTCACCTCAAATGTCAGATATCAATTCTATATATCAGGTAATAACATCAAAAGCACTGGTACTCAGACCTTTTCAAGAGATTGCTATCAGGGTACAAGATACCGACACCTTTGCCAGCAGCTGTCATCAAAACCCCAAGTACTTGCAATATCCAGTGAGCAGATGCATTGTTAAGGCTATACATAGCATAGCAATGCCAGGTCCCGCTATAATCAGTGAGCAGAGCATTGCCAGGTTCCATTAAGCACAGATTGGAAATGAGTGTCAGATTGCATTATGTCCAGAAGGAAAAGGGAACCACGTTTCATTATGCCCCCATTGTCACCGACATGCAAGATTCCATTATGCCCAATTAGGAAAGCAATTCCAGGCTATATTATGATTAGTTACAGCAGCAAAGCCAGACACTATTATGAACAGTTAACACAGCAATCTCATACTTTACTTTACTTTATTGGATTTATACCTCACAACCATGTACCCGTAGGCTTATCGGTGCCCACGAATCAACAGAAACGAACAAAACAGAGAGAATGGAAAGAAAAGAAAACCAACAGAGAAAGATTAAGCAAATAGCAGTATTTTTAATTTTTTCCTAAAGTCTCAGTGGACTGCAGTACTCTGAGGTCAAGCGGCATAGCATTCCATGGTCTTGGGGCTGCATTCTGAAATGCTCCCTTCATAGCTTTACTGGTGTTGCATCTAGTCATGGCTAAAAGATCAGCATTATTGGATCTAAGAAGTCTTGTATTAGTTTTCTCTTTCAGAAGAACCTGTAGGTAGGAGGGCATTTACCCATGCAGCATTTGTGTGTTATAAGCAAATGGCAATACTGTATTCTCAATTTTACTGGCAGCCAGTGGAGACTCTGTCTGGCCTCCGAGACTTGATCTCTCCTTGCAAGACCATTGACCACTCGAACCGCACTATTTTATATCACCTGCAAACGGTTGCAGTCCAACTTTGTGATGACATACAGCAATCTGCAGCAATAATACATTGTGGCACCCACTATGGCCCTTGCAATGGTCTTGGCACTCGTTTGCATGATGAATGGGTGAAGATGGGCTAAGAGTTTAATGTAGTATGCTGAGGAAGAGACCAGACGACTAACATCCGCCTTCAATTTCAAGTGCTGGTCAAGGGCAATGCCAAGCGTCTTAACCTTCTTTTGTGTAGGAATTTTTGTATCTCCTATAAAAAAGTTCTCGTAAGAAGGTCCAAGTTTCCTTACCGTATTAGAAGTGCCAACTACCATGAGTTCCGTCTTGTCTCTTTTCAGAGCAAGACTGTTCTGCAACATCCATCTCTGAATGAGATTGTACACTTTACTGAGAAGGGATTCATCTTTATCATGTAAACCTTTCAGCAGAATGACACACTGGGTATCATCAGCGTAATTCGTAAAGGCCACACCATTCTGTTCCAAGAGGGCAAAGAAGGGACCGTAAAAATATTGTATAAGCATGGAGAAATACAGGCCCCGTGCAGGATGCCATATTCAATAATAATAGGGGAGGCTTCTGCTTCTCCAGAATAGACTCGACACTCCCAATTGTTAAGGAATGAAGAGATCCAAAGGGCCGATTCACACGCAAAATTAGCAACGTCCTTCAACCTGGTGATCAAGATGGAATTTTCCACCAGGTCGAAGGCCGCAGACAGGTCTAGTAACTTCAGGAGAGATGGTTTACCATTATCCATATGGTCCAAAAGTCTGGTCTTGAGCTCCAAAAGAGCAGTCTCAGTACCATAGCCTTGTCTAAACCCTGACTGCTGTTTATTGAGAATATAGTATTTGGAGAGGCGGCCAGAGATTTGAATATATGCCACCCTGTCCAGAATTTTTAACAAAAAGGGCATACTAGTAATAGGTCTATAGTTTAAAGCTATTTTAGGACATCATCCTGGTCTTTTGAGGATGGGAGTTATCCAGGCCTTTTTTATTCCCAATGGCATAGCGCGTTCTGCGAACAAGGCATTCACAAATTTACAGATCGAGTCCAACAGAATAGATGAGCAAGACTTAATGATCATTGCAGAGCAAGGATCACTCTTAAATTTGGTGGATTTCAGGTGATCAATGATGTTGGCTAGCTCAGGCACAGTTATGGGGGAGAACCGAAAATGCTGTAAAAAAGAATGATCCGGGTACTCAACTTAAGCCCTAACTTCCACCTGGTTATCTTGAGCCCTGTTTTTTAGAGCAATGTCCACCTTGATTTTATCAAGTTTTCCTTGCATGGCTTCTTGAATAGATGAGCACCAGGCCACATCTTTTCTCACGGTGCCAGTATCCTGAATGTGGGGAGTTTCCTGCTCTTTTAAAATTTTGAAGATCTCCTTCACTTCAGACTGTGAGTTCTGGATTCTATTGTTAAAAATTGAGTTATGCTCAGTTAGCATTGTAAGTCCGCATTCTATGTTTTCAAATGTATTACAGCAAAGCCACATATCACTATGGTAGCCAGCAAAAACAGTTAGCACGGCTGTGGTAGATTGATTTAAGCACAGTTAGCAAACTAGTGCCATAGTCAGTTATGTCCAGTACAGAAATACGCATGAAGATCACGTATGCCCACTCAACTCAGAAGTGCATTATTGCATTACGGTCAGTTATGAAAGCAACAACAGGTTCCAGCATGCCAACTTAGCACAGTAACGCCAGAGCTAGTATACACAGATAGCACAGCAATGCTACATTCCATGGGGTCATATGCGTGTATGCTGGGGGTTCATATGAATCTGCTGGTGTGGCAAAGTAAGAGGGTGTATGTGTGTGCAGTGCGGTTCCGGGTTTGATGAATGTGTGTGCAGACCAGTGCTGGTGTTGGTATTTGTGTATAGAATGCAGTGCTCTGGTTGATATGTGCACAGTTCTGGTGCAGTCTGTGTTAGTGTGTATGTGTGTTTGTGTGCTGGTCTATTTTGTGTGTGTCGTCTTGACAAGGTGGCGTTGTGTGTGCAGGTGTGCGCACAGTGCAGTGGTGTGGGTGCTGCCTCAGTGCATTGCTTTTCTGCGGTGATATGTGTGCAGTGAAGTGCTCTGGGTGGTGTGTGTGTGTGTGTGTGTATTCTTGGAGTGCTGGGGCAGTGGGAATGCAAATAAAGTCGGAATAGGCTCGTGTCCATCAGGATATTCATTTTATCTGGCATATCTGGTCAGATAGCACAGCGAGTAGAGCCCTCGCTTTGATATATATGCAGAGCCTGCTGACCCAGGTTCGAATCCTAGCAGGGCCAAACTTAGCTTTTCATCCTTCTGAGGTCGATAAATGAGCACCGTGCACCGTAGGTAATAATAAGGCAGCGCTCAGATACCCGAGGGTTAGCGCTATATAAATGCTAAATTATTATTATTAATTTTGCCTGACAATAATTTACATTGCTCTTTGCTATAGAAGCTCAAAGGAGATACCTCTTTCGCAATACGTGTTCACAAATAATACAAGAAATACACTAGAACCGGACTCAAAGTGCTTTCCTAATAGGCTAATTCTAATAGTCCTTCATACTTTTTAATTGGAACATACTCCTACAGTACTGTTCATCCACACCGCCATCAAGGCATCAAGGTCGAAAAATACACTCGCAAGCCTGAATTCATTGACTTATTGAACGCCCACATTACATTTCGATAGTAAACTCATTTAATGAAATGACATTTTAAAATTAGATTCAGCATACCTTTCTAATTTGCAAAATCCTCATGTATACAGATGTCGACAGGAGCCGGTTGCAAATTGTCTCATGTTTAACACCTCTTTGAGATTTGGGAAAATTCTGCCACATTTTCAAGCTGTGAAGGAGAGGCAGTTTATTAGCCTGTAGGAAGCACACGCGTGTGATTGCCTTTTCATGGCAGCGCAATTAACCTGCAGTAAATGCACACTGAAATTCCGTTTTTTTTTTGTGCTGGCATTAAATGACACCTTTTTATATTTCCCACAATTGAACCTTTCAATCAGAAAGAGTGCTGCTGAGTTTTAGAACATTGTAGCAAAGACCGATGGCATTTATAGGCGCGTAAAATCCACTACATAAAATCACTATTATGATGGTCAGGCACCATTCCTTATTTTCCGGTTTTGAGGTAATCAAAGACATCTTCCGAGGCAAAGAATATAATGCGAGTCCTGTAGGATTAAAAAGAAAACTAAAAAAAGCCACGGGGGGTGGAGGGGCCTTCTTCCTCTTAGTTTTGTAAGGTCTGGTTGAGGACTGGAGCACCTCGGAAGCCAATGACAGAGACGGGTTGCCTGCAATTCTGCTGACTGGCCGGTACCTACTTCCACCCTAGGCAATACCCGCTCAAAGGGATGAAGCAACCTGGGGCCGCATTGCACAATGTTTGCACTAGTGCAATTTTGCACGGCATTAACACTTGGGCAAACATTTCCACCGTGCAAACAACACATTCCTCAAATGAATGTTTGCACCAAGGCTAAGTCTGCCCTAGTGCTTCCTTACTAGTACTAAGACAAACATTGACCTGTTTGAAAAATGCATTGGAAGAAGGTTTTTTGCACTGAGGTATTTTTTGACCTTGTGCCAATACTGTGAAAAATTGAACTTGCAACATTGCAAAGTTTTGGTTTCTGTATGGCCCCGAGTGATGTCAGGGTTTTGATCAATTAGGACAGAGCAAATTAACTTTGCACCACGCAAGGGCAATTTGCATAAAATCAAAGATTTCCAAAGTGGGAAAAAAAACATATTCTTTCAATGCATTTTTGCACTTGGGCAAAGGACTATGGCTAAGGGAATCCCTGCCCTGTTGCACAAATGCATTAAGAAAATAGCATCATGTTTGCTCTAGTGCTAATTGCCCTGGCGCAAATCGTCTAGAATAACAGATGTTGTTTGCACTAGGACAGTTTTTGCAGTAGTTCTAATTGCACTTGCAGTAGTGAAACATGTCCATTCTACAGCCTCTGCAATTGAATAACATAAACTGCACAAGTCATAGTGCTTCGTAACACTTCTGTAATGGCAAGCACCATTATGATCACAACTTTCGACCATTCCGAATTTTTGGCAGTGATCATTGGGCATTTCAAGTCTTCTATTTTGTTCATGCTTAAATTCTTTCCACTTTGTTTCTTTCTTCTTTCTTTGAGGCTGAGAAATGTGAAAGGAAAGGTGTATTGAAAGGAAGGGAAAGGTTGCTGCTGCCCTTGGGTCATTGGTGAGGTCTGAGGTGAAAGCTCAGCTGCGACCCACTGATATGTAGTCAGGTGCAAAATTGGCTTCAGCTCTGAATAATCACCAATCAAAAAGAAAAGAGCAGTACCAACAGTAGTTTGTGGTTTGCTCCTTTTTCTGCAATGTGCATTGATTCAAACCCCCAGCAACAGGGGTAAACGAGGAATCAAAGGGGCTCATTGTTGGCCCTCCGTAAAAGGGCCATGGTGGGAATCACTAGCATAAAAGCATTGTAATGCGTTTACTCTCTTGATTCCAGCCACAGTACCCTTTCGAAAATGTGTATGGGGGAGAGGAGGGGCCGAACGCAACTTTCACTTTCGTTGCTTTATTCTTCATTGCCATAGCAATACTCCCAGCATACAGGCATGAATTTTCTTGGCAGTGCAAATACTGTGGATCCCCACAGGGTCCAGCAGCTTTATGCGCCAGCATAAAACGGGCAGACCTCGTTCGGGATCCATGTTAAATGCTGCCTGACATATATACATAACATCCCAAAAAGAAAAAGAAGACACCATTTGCACCCATGTAGCGAGCTACATGGGTGCTAATGTGAAGGGGAAGTGGGGAAGGGAAGCGCCCAACACCAATGAAACTACTTGCAATGTGGGCTTTCCTTAGTGAATACAGCTCACGTTCCAAGCATTCTCATTGGTTGACGGTGGCTCCCAGGGTACAAATGGAGATTCAACTCGTGCTATATCCTCAAAAAGCAAACACCAGTGTGGTATCATTTCAATGTCGATCTTGCTTTCACTTTGTACCTGCAAGTTACTACAGCGGCATGCTATAAATACAATGGATGAAAGGGCTAATAGAAATGTAGAATGCTCCAACTAAGGTAAATGATAGCGGGTTAAGACCGGCCACACTACAAAATGTAATCTTTAGTCATCAGTCTGAACATAAGGTACACCACATTCTGTGCTTCAGTTTTCTGGTGTTTTGAAGCACAGAAAAAGCACACAAAAAACCATCCAAAAATAAAACTATTAGGAATTCAAAGACTTCTATAATTGCTGCAACTGTTTTTAAACATGACCTCGATGTGTTGAGTCACATAAGTATCGTTCAACATGTTGGGGGTATTTCTAATGTCCTTCAATGATTTCCATTGACAATGCAATCACAATCGCTATTTATTTTGACTTTCATTTTGTTGTCAGGGTTGAAGAGTGGAAGAAAGAAGAATTGAAGATTTTTAACTTAACAATTGACTTCCATAATTCTGGCCATGAAATCGTTGACTCACACTTTTTTCCTTATGTATTTTGACGTCCTAAAACATGCAATGCCTTCCAGATTCATAGGAGTGTAGTCATATGTCATTGCCTTTCCAAAAAGTTCAGTGAATCAAAACACAGTTAAGATACCCCAAGCCCTGAAGTCTTATGACAGAGAAATCACAACTCATTTTGTTGTTGGTGTTGCTGTTAAGATAATGAATAAAGTGGTCCATGTCATTATCCCAATCTCTCCCAATCACATCAATGAACACAGAAAGCTTCCAATCTACTGGCACATCCAAGAGCACAAGAGTGGTACTTCGATCCAAAGTTGTGTGTAAATCTTATGGCTTTTTGCAATTCCTTAAAAGAAATAGGTGACGTAGAATGCACCATTCGGCCAGTGGATGGGTTCGGACGGTTGTTAACTCATATCACCTGGAAACTGCCCTTCAACTCAACACTATGCACACACTCCTGTTGAGTTCCACAAGGCTCATCCTCTTACCACTTCTCATCAACATTTAGATAACCCCACTCATCAAAGCACATGGACATGGTTGCTGCTAGCATGCAGATTACATACATATCATCTATCAATACCAGTGGAGAAATATGCCAAACCCTTACTCCGCCACTTAGAGGAATTGCCAAACATGGCAATATGCAATTGTGCATTTGAGTACAGGACGGTACATTTTGAATGGACATGGTTAATAATGGGGTGTGTATAATTATGGATAACCTAAGCATTGAAATCAGGGATGGTACCGGACTACAACCGATGTATCCATCTACTTACTTTAATGGTTACATAAGATAAAATAATTTTTTCCACATACAAATAATGGCCAATGAGATGAAATATGAGTAAAAAATAAAGGTCAACAAGACAAGAATTAAACCCTTCCTAAATAACCATGTGTAAGAAAAAATGTCATTTTTTGCAAACATTGTATAATTGCACTAGTTAGTGTCAAGAATACACTAAGATCCATCATTTTTGAAATTACTATGATAAGAGGTATCAGGAACAAATTACACGTCAACCAAAACGTGAGCAAACAATGGAAGGATACATACAGCTGAGAGTCTAGCAATAAAAGGTTAGGCTATTTTGCCATGATTCAGGGATGCTTGTCAATGAGCATTATAGAAATCTAATGGTTTTAACTGCCCCCACTTCTATGTCTCTTATTCCTTTTCACCCTCCCTTTTCTATCTTGTCCTAGACAACAGGGAACAGAACTTAAGAGCTGCCTTGACAAAGCCTTAGTGGAGAAACTAATGAGTTGGCTTTGACTTTTTAGGAATTATCCAAATTATTTGTTTGGTTTTAACTCTTACTGATACAACTATTTTATGTGGTCTTGCAGATTAGGCACTGATCAAAGAATGTTCTAATAATGGCTTCGATTTCTTAGGCATTAACCACTGTATGTGTAGAGATAGGGTCATTCCTCAGACATATCCCAATGTATCCATCTTTGGAAATAAACACACAATATGCAAGAAAGAGACATTTATCTTCCCCATGGCCAGCCGGAGCATTTGTTTAAGCTACCATGGTACAAGCTGACAAAAGCAAGTCTCAATGGCCTCCTATATCTAACATATATTTATAACTAAAAATATATGATATACCAGTTCTGTTCTAACATGAATCTTACAATATAATTGGTCAATTTTCTATGAGTAAAATACATTGCCCTTTCTTATTGGGTACACATGCTTCCTGAAATACATCATTATTTCCTCTCCCAATGACCTCATACTCTGCTGACCAGCATAAAACCTGTTTTTCCGATTTCCAATGAATCACAGAATCTATTTTGCAACTTTGAGCTGGATAAAAGTGGTTCTGAGATGACGCAGGCTCCAACTAGCCTGCCAAGGACATATGGCTTGCTGTCATATTCTCATTGGTTCATCTGTCTAGCTTATATATTTCTTACTTTACTGCCAAGTCCATTTATACAAAACTGTTGGGAAACACTGCTGAGATCGTGTTCTCTCCTATTTGATTCTGTTTTCTACATGATATTTAGCCAAAATCTGCCTGCAATTCATTTCTAATGCATGCTGTGGCGTCCAGTTTGGAAAGGATGGCTACCTTTTGCTGTAGCATTTCTATGTTAATGACATATATCCACATGTTATTGATGTTGTACACAGATGTATCGATTTCTTTATGTATGTGTTTTCCTGCATGAATGAGTGCAGTGTAATATTTTTCATATCTCTTGAACGTGGTGCACATGTGTACTCATTTCACCTAGCCTTTCCACGTTCAATTTTAATTGTATCTATTGCCTAATGCACCTGCCTGGAATAAGAGTGGTATGGCTGCTTCAATGAATAATGCTTCTCACTTTTTCAATGTTGGACGGGAGGGCAGGGCACAGGCCCTGAGTGACATGTTCACCTGTCCATCACCTGAGGGGAAGAGGTATTTTATTTTGGTCTACTCCTCTTCATATATGCCTGGTTTTGATGTTTATTGATCCAACCATTGTATTTGGTTTTCTTGATTAGGCATTGGTTATGTAGTACAACTCCCAGTGATCAAACCAAGAAAATACAACCCACTAGGGAAAAATGATAGTTGCACCCTTTTTCGAGAAAGACAAAAGCTTTCATTATTTATACAAAAGGAAAAAGTGACAGGCTACTAAAAATCCACTGCCGAAGAGCTCTCTGACATCTTTCATACAAGATTCAGGTTATAAACTCACAAATCGTCACGTATGACACACTTAATATAAAGTATTAATCCCCCACCCTCATTGGCTGCCACCTATGTACATGCTAATGATTACATATAGCCCATCCTTCAATTCATTCCACTGTATTCTTGCTACTCTTGCCCACACATGGGTAACATCCTCGTCCATCAAGGAATGCTGGAAAGAAATTGTTTAACATCAGCTAGCAGCACCCTACCTTCGATCCTAACCATATGACATCCTCCTGGTTATCAATATGAGCTGAGTGGGCAAGGTCAAGGTCAGTCTGGTCCTTGCAAATAAAGCAGCTCTTTTCTCAGCCCAGACATGTTGGCATCCTCATCATGCCCTCCCCACACTATGGGCATAGTTCTTAGCTCTCCTTGGCACAAAACATAGATAATTGTGTTCCTTGATTTCCCCTTTATCAGTTCCCCTACCCAAGAATGAGAATAGTGTCCCACTAATCAATCCAATTCATGAAGGATTTAGAGCCCATTTCCCTGCACATCTGGTAGGTCAACTAGAGTTACCATCGTTCTGGGGGGCACTAGTGTCTTAAATCTTGGTTCGTGTATTAGCATCCTAAGACCTCTGCCTTCGATCCCAGAGGTTCGACCTTGGTGCTAGGCCATAGCCCTTCAATTGTCCAGCTGCATGCATTCCTACCTAATTAGTGCAAAGGCTTAACTGATGTGGAGGTTTACGCATGTTCCTTTGCCACGCATGGGAATTGAGATGCAATGGTGGGGCAAGGGATAAAGCCTCTTTGTTCTGTGTTTCGGTGAACCCATGACACACACCTGCCCCTTACACCATCCCATGCTCATTTCCATTATTTTAATATATTTTTCACAATATGAATCGCCTAGGAGTGACGGTGGTCTGAAAATAAATCCCAACAGTTACTACAATATAAATGATACATTACTTGATGTCCTGTATGTTTTGACGGATCCTGTAAAAATACACAATTTAATGTAAAAGGTATTTTGGTATATCCTGTGAAGTAACAAGATATATATACTGTAATAATACATTCCTGTGTGAATCTCAGCATTACTAGTGTTGGTTGCATGGTACAGTATATGGGTAGGAGCACGCACATAGGAACACTCAATTTTTACATAAATCTTAAGTAGCACAGAGTTTAATGCAAGTATTTCCAGTGCTTCGCCACACCTTTGATAAATACTTTAGCATGGAGCAGAACTCTGTGGTCCAACAACCCACCTACACATACACCCTTACCAACTGCGTCTCACAAATCAATGGATGGATGAGCAACATCAATCCAGACAGAACTGAAATTATTATCACTCCCAACAACCCTCCACTCAACAGCACATACCATGGCCTTCTGAAATGGGAAATAGACCCGTAGCACCCATATTATTTAGAATTATTGTAATTGGATGGACAACAACCTAACACTAGAACCCCAAGTCAAAACAGTAGTGAAGAAATGCTTCTTCCCGCTAAACACAACAAAATGGATACTACCTGTTGTGAAGTGCTTGGTTAGTCTGATGTGGTTTGTCATGTGATTTGTGATGTCACCTGAGTGCCTGTGGAATGTTGATGTATGAGTGGGAGAATGCTGTGGTGAGTGTTCTATGGTTGAATCAGTTGAGCCCTCCCTCCCTGGGTGATGGGTGCCGGTGTCTTTATTGCTTATGTCTTAATCCTGTAACTGTAACTTATGAACTGAAGTAAACTTAAGAAGAAGTAACTCAAAGCGATGTGGACATTGCTTTATAACAATGGCGACGAGGATGGGATAGTAGAAAAGTATCCATGCTGCAAAGGGAAGGAGAAGACTGAAGAGGACTGCTGCGGGGGGTGCAGGAAAAATCAGGATCGGAAGAAAAAGACAACACTGCCCCCAAGTAAGCAAACCCATCACCCAGGGCGGATTAGGGAGGAAATTACATAGATCGTATTAGATTGTATCAGCAGCCCATAGTTCTTGGGAGTGCTGAGCCGTGAATATAAGAAGCTGGAAGTGGTCTATGAGAGGAGGGTACCCCTGGGATTATGAGGCTGGACCCTGGGACCATTTGAACACAATGAGAACCCCTTAAGAATTTGGGAGTCACGGGCCCTGAGCATTAAAGGAAGGAGTGACATTACGCTATGCGAAGGAAAGACCCTTCTAAAATGCAACTGCAGCTTATAGTCGTGTGAATGCTGGGTCCGGGGGTTGTGATGATTGTATCATAAGGAAAGCGCAGTAATGAGCAAGGGCCCTGAGAGCCAGAGCTGCTCAAAAAGTTAAAACGAGCGTGAGACTGGTCAATTCTGAAATATATGAAAGATTAAAGGAGACAGCTCATCATTGTTATGGAAGCAGGGTCATCCTGTGAGGGAGAAGCGTAAACATGATGTTCCTTTTAAGATGTCTCTGTGTTCAAAGATTAGAGGCCCAGAAATTAGTGGATTGAGGGAAGTGCTTGCTTTTGACAGTTGGCTTATGGATCATCGTAGGATCTTCGCTGTCCTCGGTGAACTGTTTGAAAGTGATGACGTCGTCATCCTACAAGGGGGATTCGGCGAAGCTGTGGAATGTTGTGGCTCAACGTTCCGAGAGAGGTTTCCCATCTATAGTGCAAGGAGCAACGAGACAAACAAGTGTTATCGAGTAAAGGACCGTGTTTTTTTGGCGCAACGCAATGTCACGTTACACCATCCAGAAGTCTTAAACAGGACGTGTATGCTACGAGAGAAGGAAAGGTGCTGCAATGCCGTTCCGCCTATTAGAGGTGTAGGATAGCGGCCAACGGTAGAAATTAACAGGAACACTTGTAAGGAAGGTCGCCTATTTTTTTTTTTTCATTTACCTCATGTTGAATAATAAAAATGCTGCTCCGCCTACTAGAGGCGTTTGGTAGCGGCCAACGGACGCGATGTGCAGAGCAAGACAGTATTTGAATTTGTCTTTTTCCAAGGCGTTGGGGCGCATCGTTTAGGATTTATGAGGCCATTGGTACTCAAATTGTGGCTTTTGAGCATATGATGTATAGAGATGCTGGGTGCAGCGTTGGTTCGTAATGTGTGTGAATTTCAAAGTATTGTTGGTTAGCAGCAAAAAGCAACATGCATGGGACAATTAGCCATAGCGGCGCAATAAGTGAATACAGCGTTGTCTTATATTGTCATAATGTTTTAGGCACTTTAAGTTTAATTGCTTATCGATGTTGTATTGTAAACTGAAGAGAGCGTGATGGCGGGTCTTAGTGAATAAGGCAGTGTTTGAATGAATGGTCATGTTAGAGTGTGTATGACAAACGTTAAGTCACTGCTTTTGGAATTCCCACCATATGTTTTTGTGTCCTTGTAGGTAATTGGATTATAGTTAATGTAGTATGATTTAAAGGATACAAGTATTTGTGTCTGCATACCCGTACATGTATGAGCTAGATTAACTTTTTGAGGATTTCTAGGAATCGAAAAGGACTAATGTAACGTTATGCTGAAAAGGGTGTGAGCATATAACATGCATACTCAAAACAGTTAGCATAACACTGTGAGGATTTCTAGGAGTTAGGTTGTTTATTTAACAACATGGACTTTTAGTGAAATGCACCTACCATAAAACATGGCCTGTGTTTGATGTTAGAGTTTAAAAATGTTAAATGAAGATGTAGAAATGCCATTTATAACCACGTACTTGAGTAGTATGGAAGTGAAGACATGTCACGAGTATATTTCCTAATTATTAGGTATGGATGTGTAAGAGAATGAGTGGGTGCAACATTCCTCTTTTTTATTCAGTGTAACTTTTAGATATTAGGGAGGTAGCGCCTCCGTTGGAGTTAACAGTAGGTAGTTCCACTGTTTTGATGAGTATTGTTAGGTGGTAGCGCCCCTCAGTAGTGTACTCTTTTAGTGATGTTAGTAGCACTGTTTAGGTTATGGAGATTGCGTTTTGTGATTGCGTAAGGTGAGGTAGCGCCTCTGTAGGTTTTATGTGTGAGTAGCGTTTGGTGATGCAACTAAGGTGAGGTAGGCCTCCGTAGGTTTTATGTGTGAGTAAGGTGAATCCTGAGGGTAGCGCCTTGTCAGGAATTTTAATGAGTGGTTAGTAAGAGTTGCACTAATGTGAATGGTAGTGGAAAGTCTAGTGCCTTTGGTATGGCAGTAGTGCACTCTTTGGAGAACCTGATTCTTATCCTAAGGGACAGCTAGTAGAAGTTAGATGAAGTTTTACTGGTAGGGGATGCCCTCTAGTTAATAATATGTTAAGGTTAAAGATGCTGTTCTAGGTGAAGAGTCGCAGGGTGATTTGTTTATCTTTATGTGTTATGTGTTAATCCTGGCTATTGTTATATGGTCAGGGTTTGATTATGGGACTGGATTGAACTGCCGTTGAGAAGAGTGGTAGAGTTAACCATATGTTTTTGTAGGTGGTCTTGGAGTTGACTGGCCAGCATCTCCAAGCAGTTTTTAGGAGCTTTACACTATGGTATGGTTTGGTTTGTTCGATTGGCTTGGTCCATCTGTATATCTGTGTTTCTGAGGTATGCGTGTTGCTGTTAGTGAGCTGTAGAGTTTTACTGAATTTCTTATCTGACTATGGTGATTTCGTTGTCATCCTGGATGACTAGTATTGCGTCAGGATGACAAGTGGTGCATCAGGGTGGCAGCCTGATGGCTCGCCTGTGGCGGGGGCGGGCAGGAGGACCAAAGTTTATTTTGTGTTGGTCATGGTATTGTTGGTTAGGTATAGCCTTGGATCTGGGCTGGATTGTGTCTAGAGTGAGAGTCTAGAGTCTGCCTGTGGCAGGGGTGGACGGGAGGTGGTTAGTGTTGCTAATGATGGTGTTTGAAGAATGATAGGCGGAGTTCTGGAATTGCGTAGTTGGGGGTTTTTCATGTAGAACATCCACTGTACTCTGGTCTGGATGTAATGTATGTTGTTTTGTGAAAATGTCCGGTTGCTGTAAGTGTGTTTGGTAAGGAGGGAGATGTGTTGTGAAGTGCTTGGTTAGTCTGATGTGGTTTGTCATGTGATTTGTGATGTCACCTGAGTGCCTGTGGAATGTTTATGTATGAGTGGGAGAATGCTGTGGTGAGTGTTCTATGGTTGAATCAGTTGAGCCCTCCCTCCCTGGGTGATGGGTACCAGTGTCTTTATTGCTTATGTCTTAATCATGTAAGTGTAATTTATGAACTGAAGTAAACTTAAGAAGAAGTAACTCAAAGCGGTGTGGACATTGCTTTATAACACTACCCTTTCTCACCTTCCACATAGAACATTGTCTCTCTCATCATGTCAACAATAGACTATGCCAACATCATCTACCTTGGAATGCTCGACTTCCTCAACACAAAACTGAACATTTGACCTCTCCTCATATTTGCTAAGAGAGAGCATATCACGGCAGCACTAAGATCCCTACACTGGCTACCAGTCATGAAAAAGAGAATTACATGACCACGCTGCACAATTCCTGCAAGAAAAAAACTCTCCATCTTTAGTCCGAAAAGAACCCTGGAATCTAGAAATAACATACACCTGGAAGCCAAACAATATTTGAAAATAAAAAACAGTGGATCAGCCTTTTCATTCATCTCAATGAAACTCTGGAACTCACCCCTCCCAAAAACATAGACAAAAAAGCAACACCCGACCTCCAGGAAATCACTAAAAACCTGGTTCTTTAATTCACCAGCCTAAAAAGCCAAGCCGTGGTCTAAGAGAAGCACGCAACCTCATTACAAAGAGGTACACCATAGATTATGGGGCACCGATTGGTGTGCCAAGGTCAAGTCAACCAAGCTGTTTAGCCCCAGCAAAGTACAGATGTAGCATTGCTATTCACCACCAAATGGATATCTGTCATGATGCCCGCTCCCGGGGAGCCGGTTCAAGCCCTGCGTCCCCGAAAGCGGACATCCAGTCCCCAAGGAAGGACCCAGCAACCCCATATAGGGGCCCTTTGGACAGTGTCCTGGCGCCTATGGTGCCAGGCTCATAAAAGACATCAGTCCTGGCGCCATAGGCGCCAGGCTCATTATGGGAGTGCTTGGGTGCACTTACCTGATGCAGACCATGCTGCAGGATCCCGGCCTCCTTGATGCCTGAAAGGAACTACTTTGCCTGTGGGACTAATTTACCATCCGGGCGTGGTCGGGAAAGGATACATACCTGATTGGAGGAAGGATACATACCTGGAACTTCTTCCAAGGCTATTTAAACCCCACCCGAACAGCCACACATGCTTTGCGTTGTTCTGCATCTAGCAGCTGGACACTCACCGTGTCTGCTCCTGCATCCTGACTTCTGCCACACCTGCCAGCATCCTGGATCACCTGCAAAGGAAGAGAAGAAGAGAACAGAAGAAGGAAAATTCCCTACCTGCTAAAGCCCGCATCCCGGTGACATCTCGCCGACAATCCTGAAAAGGAAGACTTTTATTTAAAAGCTCATCGCGTCGATCGCTGCAGCGCCGCATTCCACTCACCTTTTCAGGGCGCCTCCATGTTCAGCAGCGATCATCCGGATTCGCAGTCACGCCCCAGCGCCTAGGGAGAAAAAGACCAGAACAAAAGGTGAGAGAGAGAAGGGAATAAGGAAAGCTAGATCTCCATGTTAAGACTTACCAGTTGATTCATTCCCTCTTCATTTTGGGTCCGCGCCGCATCCTGGCATTTCCGGACCCCGGCCCCTAAGGGGAAAAAGAGACATCAGCGTTAATGAGCGAATGAAAAGACATTACCAAAAAACGCTCATTAAAGACTTACCTGATTTCTACAAGGATTTCATCTCTCATCTCGGGTCGGTGCCTGTTCCCCGGCATTCCGTACCCCGGCCCCTATGGGGAAAAAGACACTAGCATTAGTACATTAATGCATGGACACAAGGGGAACATCTTATCAAAAAACTTACCTGGAAGCCAAGCAAGTTTGGTTCTCACCAATCCGAAAATCCAGTGAAGTAACTGGATACCAACGCGCCCCTGCATCAGAAGCAGGATGCAGAGCTCGTCCTTCCAGACCCTAAGGTGAGACGCTACGAGGAATCACAGAAGGGTTTCGAGGAGGGTGAGAGGGGAAAGTGGGAGGCCGATTGCATTACCCCGCAGACAGTTAATCCCCTATTTTCGCCTACAGAAGGATACTTCTGCGAGCCAGACAAGCCAGAATTGGGGGCCCGGTCCAGTCCGTCTTCCGAACCCTGCGCATCACCTTAGAAGAGGTCACAGCAGCACGAACCAGGCCAGCGCCTCCGTGGGAGTCAGGTGAGCGTTACAATATCACTCTAAACAATAAACAAATTATGCAACATTGGTACAAGGATGACCCCTTCCTACCATTAAACCTTCTAAAAATGTTTATATGCATTCAAACACAACACACACCAACCAAATACAGAACCCACACATGGCAACCACAACACCAACTGTAAGACCATACAGAAAAGTCCACACCTCCTCCAATAACCTACACAATCGCAACACACTCAAGTCCAAACCTACACCACAGCCACACAAACCACCACTACAGATTCGAACGCCGACCAACCCATCCTAACTAGCAGCAAACCCAACAAACCGTGACATGTTTTTCTGAACTGAAACTACCAACAGAACAGCGAAATCACTCTTGTGCTGTCCCTTTCCTCCCACTAACAAACCCAGCCCTCTGCCTTTACTTTTCAGATCCACCAGAACGCCTAGTGACCATGAAAATGGCAGCAGTGCATGATATAATTAAATCTAACATAACGAGGCTCAATTCTTAAGGTTCAGTAGGTAGTATAGGTAGGTCAGTTGCATGCCACTGTAGTCAGTCTCACTACAGTGCTCTTCAGAATAAAAACAATATTGTGAAGTTGGGTGGTAATGTCTGCCAGCTTGCTGTAGACCAGATATTCTACCACTGTTTTGCTACTTCAGATATACTGTAAAATATGGCCTGGGATTCACTAGGGATGGTAGAGGCATCCTGTAGGTGGAAACAATGTCTCACTGCATCAGGAACACGGTCACACACTTCTGATTCAACATTGTGAAATTCAAACATCACACTTAACAGGGGGACAGGGTAAATCCATGTGCATCTGCTGAATTTAAGGGCAGGGTACCCCCACCACCCTTTACAGGATTGCTACAGTAGCCCCTGCCATGGTTTCAAGATGGGTGAAGTTCCTTGGACTTAAGAACTGAAGTATATTTAAGGAGATTGTGCAGTAGCACCTGGAGCGTTTCAAGTGCCAGATGGAATTACCAATAAACGATCTCAGACCCAAATAACCGGACAGACCCAAAGAATATGGCAAAAGATTACTTTATTATCAGCTCAAAAGAGTAGGGAAACCTGGTGAACAAACATATTGCAGCTCACTCACTCTCAAATACATTTCCATTACATCAAAGCATTATATATCGATGTAGGTCAGCTATGACATCATCCTACGTGGCAAACAGTAAAAACCTATCGACAGGAGGGATTGCTTAAGGGAACATATATACCTATATTTTGTTTAGGTGTTAGTAGCATAATTGGCTGCTCTCTATCTGGTAGGCATGCCTTGAATTACCTCTAACTCCATATAATATCGATTAATAGTAGAATAACAGCAGCGGATTGCCTTCTGCAACAATGTATGATTCATTGAAACATAGGTCCTCATGATTGGTTGGCATTCTCTCCCAACCTTGGACATTCAGCTCGTTAGCAGCATGTAAGCAAAACGAAACCCAGGTGCAGAGAACAACTTCAGATCACTGCCCACTTGACCAATCAGCCTACCATCTCTCATCAGTTATGCCCTAAGCCAAGGTTTCTTCTTTGTAGTTGACCTTGCTGACTGCTCTCTTCCTCAAGACTTTAAAGGGAGTTAAGGTGCAGTGTAATCTTCATCTGGAATGTAATAAATAGACCTTGATTTCCAGGCTTGTACCACGTGTGAGGAGACCATGATTTAGTCCTTTCTGACCTTTTATTTAGTGCTATTTCGATAAATTATACTCAGTACTATTACTCCTCTTGTGCTCTGGAGACTTGGTTGCTCCATCATGCATACGCTTTCTGCATCTTTGATTATTCAATACTTGTCACATGCAAATGTTCACGCCTTTACTTAATGTAAGAGAAAAATATTGTGCATATGTAGCTTATCTTCTTTGACTCCCCTTGCGCTTTGCAGTTACCTCTTGATGTGGCATCCTTGATCCCAAGCTAAACGGATAACATTTGTTCCTCTCACAAAGCTGTTTTCCATTGCCTTTCAGCTTCTGCAGCTTCCTTCAGACTTCTTAGCTCACTTTTATATGAAACCGACATCCGTCTTTTCATCATGGCCGCTTTACTTGCATAATATTTTCTACTGCAGCAAACTTCTATTTGCCTGATCTACCTTGCGTTTCTGAGTATATACCTGGACTAATTCTCTTCTCACTTATTTTCTTAGTGTGTAGGATTTCTTCATATTTGCATACATGTTTACTTTGTTGCTTCAATTACCTCTTCATTTGTTAGGTATTCTTATATCGTTTCAGTGTGTACTCATTTCTTCTCTTTATGACAACACTTTACTCTTGCCTAACTTCACTTATAGCTCTTCTTTGTCCAAGGGTGTATGCAGACATCCTTCCACCATATCAGTGTGAGGGTACATTCGATATGGTTGTCTGAGTGCATGACATCTCTCGTATCTTCAATGGGGTATTGGGATAATAACTGGTGTCATGTACCAGATATTATCTTAGTGTTCTTCCAATATGACAGAGGTGAGGTGGCAGGCACTAGAGATGGTGTGTACATCTGCTTCTCTACAGTTCTTAGAAATCTCAAAACCTACTTTCTTATGGAAGAGTTTGGTGAGTGCTTGCCGCATCTTAGTCTGCCAGGAACAGTACCTGATATTTTCAGCCAAGAAATGTGATCAGTTTATGAATGTTCCCTCTCCCCTCCATCTATTTTAGTACCCTCTCTCCCCAGCCTTGCACACATCAAAGCGGTTGTTTTGTAAATACCCCGATTCAGCTCAGATAAGTCCATGTTGTTCCATCTGAAAGTACTATGCACATGCATTTGGTTTGACAAAAGGCTCAATATGGCATCTTGGCCTAGGGGGTAAATACTGTTGGTAAAAGTTCAAGAGACAGGTCAGACAACCAACCGCAAGAATACTGATGGCTGCAGAGAGGAAAATCGAAAGGTAGATGAGAAGTGGGTGGATGGAGGCAAAGCCTTTCATAAGTGGTACAGAAAAAAATACGACATGTATTTATAAAAGCCTTAGAAAGACACAGGGGACCAGCAGTGCTCAGAAAGCATGGGACATTGCTTTGTCTTGGCGACAGAGACTAGTCACGAGAATGGAACAAATGGATAGTCATACACCAGTACAAATATTATTTGGAAAGCTATTGTGCGAAATATGAGAAAAGAAAACTGCAGCCCTTCACTTCCTTGCTGTACACGGTTTCATGTTTATCATCCCTGTCATGAACCACCTGCTGGGACAAGAACCCATTCTGCTTACATGAAAGCAGATTCGGAATCAAGACACAGTACATTAACCCTGGCATGAAGTACAATCAGCGGAGAAATATTCTATTTACTTCAACAGTAATTACTGGATTGAAAATCAGAGGCAGGGCCAATGTGAGTTCTGCTTCACAGTGTTTCGATGGAGAAAGCAGTGCCCATCATACACACCTCTTGTACAGCATGGGTCCTCAAAGTGCACAACGCAATGCCAACAGACAAGCTATACACGCACGTCATCTGACAATCTCTCTCTCTGCTCTCTCTCTCTCATCCCTTCACTGTCTCTCTGTTGGTGAGAGTTGTAATGTCAGGTATGCATTTGCCAGCACCACAGCAGCATTGTAAGGGACAACAACACCTATCTGGAAGGGGGTGGATGGTGCTGTGTGTTATATATTTAAATGTGGAGCGGCTATGGCAGAGGCATCCCATGAGGTGGATACTAGCTTGGCATATGGAGACATATATCATATCACGTGTGTCCTGCAATAATGTTTACATCACACAGTGGACTCATTCTCTATTCAAGGGGAGGTGAAGTGGATGGAAACAGGTTCTGCAGGGGAGCAAGCTGGGGTTTGGACAGACACTGTAAGGGACCAGAAGGCAAGGTTACAAAGTGCACAACCTGATGTGTTATGTTCTATTTTTTTTATTATTATTGGTTATGCATTCTGTAACAAATGCAGCACTGCCCACCAAAAACACAAATATCTTGAAGGGAGAGGAAGCACTGTATTTTAGTATGGGTAACTGTAAAATGAAAACAGCAGTAACAGAAGTATCCTCAGTGTTTGGGATCAAACTAGAATTTGGAAATATACATAATAATCAACAGGAATTACACCACTCCTCTGAGGGTGCATTGCCCATATGGAGTATGTTAGTGGGGTGTTTAAAGGCTGTTTAGGGGTTGCATGGGTTTCAACAGACTATACAAAGTACTAGAGTTCCAGGCTGCAACATCTATAACTACATATGTTAGTTCTAGTTTTTGGGAATTATGAGTGTTTATGCATACTGCAGCAAATGTTATGTTATGTTATTGTAACTTATAAAGCGCACGGTCACCCTAAGGCATCATGGCGCTCGAAAGGGAGGCTGCTCGAACGAGAAACCGAAGAGAGACCAAAAATTAAAACAGGTAGGTTTTCAGAGCTCTTCTAAAACCAAGATGGTCAACAGTGGCTTTCAGTAACAGGGGAAGGCTGTTCCACAATTTGGGAGCGGCAATAGAAAACGCTCTGCCGCCAAGCCTTTCTCGATTAGCTCTAGGAACGGTCAAACAGTTGGAGGTCATGGAGCGAAGGTCCCGACCTGGTATGTATGTGAAGGTTCAATAGCACTACCAACCAATGAGTGGTTAGTGCAAAAAAGAAAATGTTGCCATTGTGGTCTTAGAAGAAACAGATCATTGATTTGCATCTTGAAAAAAGCTGAACCTTTTCAGGCAGGAAAGATATTTCTAGAGACAATATGGTGTGCATTGTCTCCAAAAGAAGCTATTAAAATGCAAAGTATTGCATTAACATTGCAAACTCTCTCCTTTTAAACATGTATATTAATAATTTTTAATGCTAGCTTCCAGCATATATTGTAGTCATAATAACAAAGTTGCACTTGTCTTGTTGAGGAAAATAAAATACCTCATCAAAGCAAAGAATATACATTTAAATTATTTTCTGATAGATGTACATGATTCCCTGTCGGTCAGTCTGGTAGCCTCCTAAAGTACACTCTCAAAGTCACCCTATGTGAAAAAGAAGGAGACAAACGTCATGAACAAGGGTTCCTGTCTGATTTGCATACAATCAAAGAGAATTTTGGGAACATACACATGTATACAGATGTATAAAGTTGACAATAAGTCTGAGATCGAATAGTTGTATGCTTGAATTACAAATTACCTAATATGCATTTGGCGCTGTGCTAATTCTTTTTTTTATTTTAATATGCATATAATATTACTGTGTCATCTATACATTTGAAGACTGTTTTGCAATTTGTTCTTTAAATATAACCCATAGTATGTAAAATAGCATCCTCATTGGACAATTTGTAGGATACATGAACCGATGTAAGCCACAGAGTGTTCTGAAAGGTACATTCAATGGCTATAACAGCACAGAAGTTTTCACAGCCCCAATTCCTTGCAACTGTCGTACTCACAACTTGTTTTTACTTACATATACTATAAACTTGCAAAATTGGTGAGGATTTTAATAGCTTTCAAGATCCCTACTCTCGAACCTTATTGTGTGTTTTTGGCCCATGAACATTGGTAAATGATCTTGCTGCATTCAGGTCTCTATCACGGTCTTGAAGGCCCATAACACTTGGTACAGCCCTCAAACTAGGTCTAAAAAGCTGAATCACAACCTCTATAATGTTATTTAAGCATTATCATTGGGCAATCTGCAGACTATTCTAACCCTCATATTGTGAAGTACTGCCACCAGCAAAGGTTGTGAAACCCCTGTTTTTTAAATGTTTATTAAATATAAAATTATATGGTTAATTAACCCTCAGGGACAGCGGTCTGCTGACCAGAAGCCCCTCGCCACAAACTCCATGACGAAAACATAGTGTACACCTGTGCCTGATCAGTAGCCCCTGGTAGAGCAGGTTCAGGTCACAGCTGCAGTGACAACCTAGTACCTGCAGCACGAGTGGGGCATGTAGGGTTTAATCAAAATCTCCAACAAACATAACTGATGGGCCCACTGGAAGAATTACCTGCCAATCTAAAAAAAAAAAATAATAATAATTGCACTGAAAATTGGCATATTAACCCCTTAACTGCCAATGGTTTTCCCTTTCAGTGAAAATATCTTTTTTGGTGATTTCAGTATGTCGCCATTCAAACCC
This sequence comes from Ambystoma mexicanum, assembly GCF_040938575.1. Lineage (NCBI taxonomy): Eukaryota > Metazoa > Chordata > Amphibia > Caudata > Ambystomatidae > Ambystoma > Ambystoma mexicanum. The sequence continues at coordinate 1,007,333,761 of NC_090930.1, forward strand.
TTGTGACTTTATTGTTACATGTGTTATCTTGGCCAACGTTGTGCCTTTTCTTCCCACATGTAGTCAGTCATAATGCCACAAAGGAATCCTAGTTTGCTGTATGCGACAGAGAGAAAATAACCAAAAAGTGAGCACATTTTGTGTTTTTTCATAAAATGCCAATAAAATGATGTACATAGAAGCCTGTGGTTTTTTCCTTGTAAGAGCTAGGGACAAAGGGTTTGCTGTTCTGAATTTGCCATTTTCCAGGCTTTCAATTACAGGTTGAGTGGCAACCACCCGTTTTGTGAGAGGTAGGCTTTGTTGTGTGGACGGAATGGAAGAGGAGGGTAGGAAAGGTGAATGGGAAGACAGAAAGGCATACATTTCTGAAAAGTAGACAAAATTCCAAGTTTAGGAAGGGGTCATTTGCGCAGGATAAGCAACAACTATGTAGGCAAAATCCCCATAGTGTGGGGAAAAATTTGAAAAATGACAGTAAGAAAGGTATGTGCTGGACATGGTTTTACCTGTAAGGTAATGGCTTCTGTGAATATTGATAAAAGCAATGCACCGCTACATTCCCCTGACTCTTCTAGTTAGGAAATCACACATTTTTCATAATTTTTAACAAAACAAGCATTACGACAAGCCAAAAAATGAGCCATGGTGCACAGGATTTTTATGCTGATGGCCTAAACAGACGTACTTAGCATATGTAAATAAGGAAAACAAATGTGGTGAGGAATGGCAAACATACGTTTTTTGAAAGAGCACAGGCAGTCCTTTTGAAAGGTAGGTGACTTGCGCAGGTTACAAAAGCGTACAGTGCATAAAGCAGTGACTAAATGTAGGTTACATTTGGGAAATTAAAGAGTTGTGGAACAAAATGCAGTAGCAAATGTATGAAAACTTTATGAAAACCAATAGAAAACAACAAATGTCCTACCTTCCCACATTCCTACAGGTGTCCCAACAAAAACAGTACCTCACATGTGGGGATGTACTTACCTAGGCGCAAAAGGAGAAGTCTAAACCACTGGTACATCAAATGCCCTGGGGAAGACTGGATTTGGCTTTGTGAACAACCCACAGATTTGGGGTTTCCTCAAGTGTGTCGGGAGAGCATATTTTGCAGGAATTTGAATGTGTGGACATCCTACAGATTTGGGTTTGGGGTGTCGCATGCCACCAAAGAAAACGGAACCCCATGCCTTTCGGAAAAAAAAGACACCTGTGGGGATCCACAGAGGTCTGACTTGCGCAATATGCCCTAGAATTTATTACCCACAAGCCATGGCAAAGTCTGAAATTTAGGGAAAAAGACACAATGTTCAGACATTTTCTCACCTGGAAACCACCGAAACATGCCGCCAACAACAAATGTCCTACCTTCCCGCCTTCCCACAGGTTTCCCGACGAAAAAGGTACCTCACATGTTTGGGTGCACCTACCTGAGTGAATACACTAAACCACTGGTATCCCCATGTGTAGGGAGAGCAGATTTTACAGAAATGTGCTCTTGTGGACAACCTACTGATTTGGGCAGGGAACCCCATGCATTTCTGAAAAAAAAAGACACCCGTGGGAATCCACAAAGGTCTGACTTGCGCAAATCGCCCTAGATTGTATTACCCACAAGCCCTGGCAAAGTCTGAAATATAGGGAAAAAAAACAATTTTCAGACATTTGACACCTGGAAACCACCGAAACACACTGCAAAAAACACATGTCCTACCTTTTTGCATTCCCACAGGTGTCCCAATGAAAATGGTACCTCACATGTGTGGGTGGATCTTCCTCGGCGGAAAGGGGAAAGGCTAATCCGCTGGTATCCCCAAGTGTGCCGGGAGAGCAGATTTTGCAGGAATTTGATCATGTGGACAACCTACAGATTTGGGCCTGGGGTGTTGCAGCCACAAAGGAAAACAGGGAGCCCCATGCATTTCTGAAAAGAAGACACCAGAAAGAATCCACAGAGCTCTGACTTGCGCAAATCACCCTAGAATTGTTTACCCACAAGCCCCGCCAAGTTATGAAATGTTTGGAAAAAACCTCAATTTTCAGACATTTGCCAACTGTAAACCAACGAAACACGCCACCAACAACCCATTTCCTACCTTCCCACGTTTCTACAGGTGTCCCGATGAAAACTTTACCTCACATGTGTCCGTATATCTACTTGGGTGAAAAGGGTAAAGGCTAGACCACAGGTAACCCCAAGTGTTTTGAAATAGCAGATTTTGCAGGAATTTGCTCTTGTGGACAACCTACAGATTTCGGCCAGGGGTGTCGCAACCACCAAGGAAAACAGGGAACACCATACATTGCTGAAAATAAGACACCTGTGGGAATCCACAGAGTTCTGACTTGCGCAAATTGCCCTAGAATGTATTACACACAATCCCCAGCAAAGTCTGAAATTTAGGCAAAAAACACAATTTTCAGATGGAAAGCACCGAGACACATGGCCGAAACACATGTTCTACCTTCCCGCGTTCCCACAGGTGTTCCGACGAAAATGGTATCTCACATGTGTGGGTGTATTTACCCGGGTGCAAAGGGAAAAGGCTAAACCACTGCTATCGTCCAAAGGGTTTGGGGAGACAATCTATAGATTTGGGCCTGGGGTGTCGCAGCCACCAAGGTAAATATGCAACCCCATTTATTTCTGAAAAGTAGACATCCGTGGCTATGTACAGAAGTCTGACTTGCACGAATCGCCCGAGAATCTATTACCCACAAACTCCTGCAGATTCAGAAATATTGGGAAAAAACACAATTTGCAGACATTTCCCACCAGGAAAGCACCGAAACACGCCACCAACAACACATGTCTTACCTTCCCACATTCCCACAGGTGTCTGGACAAAAATGGTACCTCACATGTGTGGGTGCACCTACCTGGGCGGAAAAGAAGAAGTGTGTACCATCCACAAGTCCAATGGCAGTCCCAAGGTGCCCCTGCAGGGTCCGCGTTCGTTCCCGGAGGTGGAAGCTATAACACAGGCCAGCCACAGCTTCAGAATGGTAGGGGGTGATGTCCCTGGCCTTGGTCAGCTGTCTCCCATGTGAGTTGACCATCCCCAAGCCCAACGGTGGTTCCTGGAAGCCCTGTGAGTGTCCCAGTCCTTTCCTGGAGGGCAAATCTATAATGCAGCCCAGCCAGAGGTGCAGCCTTGGCTTGCGGATTGTTGACTCACAGGGGAGACAGGTGCCAAGGCTGGAGGCATTACCTCCAACCATCCGGAAGGGAGGGGACTCTGCTGGGGCTCCCTGGAACCACTGCTGGGCTTGGGGATGGTCAAACCACTTGGGAGACAGTCGCCCAAGGCCAGAGACATCACCCGACCATCTTGGAGCGATGGCTGGGCTACGTTACAGCTTCTACCTAGGGGAAAGGTCGAGTCTCGGCGGGGCTCACTGGGGCTGCTGCTGTGCTTCGGGATGGTCGTGTTACGCTCACCTGGTTCCCACAGGGGTGTCGATCGGACCCGGACAGCTGCGGTCTCCACCAACGTGATGCGTAGTGCCGAGATGACTGTCTGGACTGGCCCGCCTAATCTCGTCTGCTTGATCCGTAGAAGTATTCTCCTGCAAGTGGAGAAAGGGATTTAGCCACCCGTGGATTTTAGTGATGGCCCCCTCCCTCTGTTCTCGTTCTCCCCACTTGTCACCTCCGATATCCCCTTTTAGTAACCTCACCTTATGTTTTTAAATGATGAGCTCTCCATCCTGCATGGCATGCAGGGGCGCGTAGATACCAGTTACTTCACTGGTTTGAAGGTACTGGAAGAGTTCCGGAGGAATATTGACTCCGGGGTTTATAAAGTTCAAAGAGTTCAATATGTCCGATGTTCACTCTTGTTCCATTCCCTTGTTGAATTGCAGCTGGTTCAAAAGAATGTTGCCTGGAGGCAGCTGATGGCGTTCAGGTAAGAGTCTGTATTACCCAACACTTTGCGGTAAAAGTTGCATGAGTTTAACTTGTTGTTTTCTCTCCCTTTATAGATGCGGCATATGAAGATGAGGCGTATTAAAGGGTAATGCCTCCGGTGGTAAATCAGGTAAGCCTATGGTGGTAAGAGATTGTATTTGTCGGCTCTCTTGGCTCACCTTGTTGTTTCTTTTGTTTCCCCCAGGTGCTGGAGTTCGACGAAGAAAATGACGAAGGCAGCGCCGAGTCGAAAGATGCTGTGGACTGGTGAGTATAACGCAGCGCTGCTGCTGGCGATGTGACGCGTGCTTGAATAATGTCCTTTCCAGGCTCGGAGATGTGCTGGATCCGGAATCAGGTAAGGAATTAAAATTATGTCCGTGATCTAACCTTTTCTTCCTTTTTCCCCTTTTTCTAGGAGCTCCGGATTCGAGGCAGGCGTGGCAGAAGACTGGATGCTGACTTGCAGGCACTGTGAGCGTTACGCTGCAGGATGCAGAATAATGCGAAGCGTGTGCTGCTGTTCGGGCGTGGTTTAAATAGCCTCCAAAGTAGTTCCAGGTAAGAAGTTCCCCAGAACCACACCGAAGTAAAAAATAGTCCCTGTAACAAAATAGTCCCATCCAGGCCTCACGTTGGCTTGGATTCATTTGCAGCATGGTCTGCATGAGGTAAGAAATGTCTATGAGCCTGGCGCCTAGGGCGCCAGGACTGGTTTCTAAGATGAGCCTGGTGCCTAATGAGCCAGGACTGAACCCAAACAGCCCCCACCCGGGGCTGCTGGGGTTTTAACAAGTATCTGGATGCCTGCTCCCAGGGCTGATGGACTCGATCTGGATGCCCGGGGGTAGGCATCATGACAGCACTCCCCACCAAGGCCCCTCCTAAAGTTATTCTTCCCCTTGGTCCTGGCTTGTCTGGGAAGTTCCGATGGAATTTTTTCACCAACCGAGGAGCATGAACGTGGTCACTAGGTTCCCATGACCTTTCTTCTGGTCCGTCACCTTTCCAGTCGATTAAATAAAAAAGTCTTGATTTAACCCTTTTAGAGTCCAGAATGTTTTTACCTCAAATTCTGTTTCTCCATCTATCAAGATGGGGTCAGGTGGTTTGGTTAATCTTGTCCCGGGTTGAACTGGTTTTAGAAGTGAGACATGAAAGACAGGATGAATTTGCATATTAGAGGGTAATTCCAATTTGACGGCCACAGGGTTGATAATGGCCTTAATGGTGTAAGGTCCCAAATATCTAGGATTAAAAGTCTGAGTTCCTTTCTGAAGAACTCGGATTTGTAGCCAGCCAAACTTGATCTCCAATCTGATATGGTGGAGTCTCACTTCTTTGTTGATCAGCATTTTTCTTGTATTTTTCTTTTGCCTGTTTCAAATGTTCTGTTGCCTCCTTAAAGGCTTGTGTAATAGAAGAGTGCAGATGGGTCACTGCCGGCATTTCTAAGTGCTGGGGTGAATCGAGTTCTGAGGTTCGAGGATGATGTCCATATATGGTATAAAAGGGGCTTTGTCCGGTTCCTGAATGTACAGAGTTATTGTATGCGTATTCAGAAATCCATAAAATATCCTTCCAATTACCTTCGGTTTGATGAAGCATACAACATAGGTATTGTTCAAGAGTCTGGTTGGTTCTCTCCGTCTGACCATCGGTTTGGGGATGGTGACTGGTTGATAACCTTGCGTCGATTTGCACCAATTGACAACATTTCTCCCAAATTTGCAAAATGAACTGACTACCTCGGTCAGAAATTAATACGGAAGGAAATCCATGTATTCGAACATTGTTTTCGAGAAATTCCATGGCCAAAATGAAAGCGAAAGGTAATCCTTTCAAAGGAATAAAGTGGCCCATCTTGGAAAAAAGATCCACAATAACTAGAATGGTGTTGAATCCATTACATGGCGGTAAATCTGTAATAAAGTCTAAAGACAAAGTGTGCCATGGTGTGGGTGGAATATCTAAAGGTTGTAAAAGACCAGCTGTTTTTTTCTTCTGACTTTTGTTTTGAAGAAGCAAAAGTCTTGTGGCGCAGATGCCACAAGACAGTACAAATGACTTTACGTCTTTCCGCCAGGTGGGCCACCAGAATTGTCTTTTAATTTTAGCTTCAATCTTTGCAATACCTGGGTGCCCTTCCACCAGAGCATCATGGTAAATGGAGATGACTAGTTCTCGCAGTTCCTTGTGTGGTAGAAATAGATGCCCTTGATAGCAAGGTAAGTCATTGATGACTGAATAATCTTGGCCCTTTTTCACCCAGTCCTGTAGGGCTGCTGAATCGAAAAGTTGGTGGATTTTTAAATGAATATCTTCTAAAGTCTGTGGAGTAGTTATGCCAAGAATTCCTTGTTCTGGAATTATAGGCACCGGTTCTGGGTTTGAATATACTTCTCCCATCCCTATTCGGGATAAGGCATCTGCCTTACCATTCTTACAACCTGGTCGATAAGTGATCACAAAATCGAATTTGGCAAGGAATAATGCCCATCGAAGTTGACGCGATGATTGGGCCTTGGCTGTTTTTAAATACTGCAAGTTCCTGTGATCGGTGATTACAGTAATCATGTGCCTGGCACCGAGAAGATAATGCCGCCAAGCCTTGAAGGCAGATTTGATGGCTAACAACTCTTTATCGGTAACCGCATAGTTTAACTCGGGGGCCAAGAACTTTCTGGACCAAAAGGCTACTGGATGAAGTTGACCGGTTTCAGGATCCTTTTGGGACAGGACAGCCCCCATGGCTAAACTGGATTCATCGGTTTCAACTATGTATCGGAGCTTGGGGCGTGGATGCTTTAAGACAGGTGCCAACGTGAATTTCAATTTCAGCTCTTGGAAGGCCTTTTCAGCCTCTTCGGTCCACAAGAAGAGTTTGTTTTTTCGCAAAAGTGCTGTGATGGGGTGTACAACATGTGAGAAGTCAGGAATAAATCTGCGATAGAAATTAGTAATCCAAGCATGCTTTATACCCCTTTAACTGAACTGGGTGATGGCCACTTGAGAATTGCATCCACCTTTCGAGAGTCCATTCGGACTCCTTATGGAGTCAGGATAAATCCAAGGAATTCAACTTCAGTAGCATGAAAAACACATTTTTACAATTTTGCATATAACTTGTGCTGGCGTAGTTTCTCGAGGACTGCACGAACGTGCTTAACGTGGTCTGATTCTAAGGAGGAGTACACTAGAATACCGTCTATGTATACGACAACACAACGTCAATGAGTTCACAAAGGAGATCGTTCATAAAATACTGGAAGGCTGCTGGTGCATTGCACAACCCGAAGGGCATCACCTGATATTCGAATAATCCGTATTTGGAATGAAAGGCAGTCTTCCATTCGTCACCTTTCTTTACACGTACCAGATGATATGCCCCTCAGAGATCTAATTTAGTGTAGATGCAAGCGTCCTTTACTTGGTCTAGTAATTCAGGGATCAGAGGCAATGGGTATCGGTTCTTCACCGTGATCTGATTTAATGTGCGGTAGTCTAGGCACGTTCTGAGGTCACCTTCCTTTTTAGGCACGAAGAACAAAGCTGAGGATGCAGGGGACTTGGATGGATGAATGAAGCCATTAGCAAGGTATTGGTCCAAGTATTGTCATAGGTGAAGGTTTTCGGGTTCCGTAAGGGTGTAGATCCTACTACATGGAGGTTGTGCACCGGGTATGAGGTCGATTTGACAATCGTATGATCTGTGAGGTGGTAAGGTGTTTGCCTGTTCTTTTTGGAAAACATCCTGGAATTCTTGATATTCCTGAGGTAACTGCATGACTGGATTAGCGACTGTGGCCAGGCCTTTGTTCAACGTTTTTTCCGGGTAACAGGTGTGTGCACAATCTGGGAAGGTTATTCTCTTCTCTCGCCAATCAATACAAGGATGATGTGTTTCCAACCAAGGTATCCCCAGTATTATTTGGAACTGCTGGGCTTTGATTAAATCAAACACAATAGTCTCTCGATGCCTATCCTGACCCAACAGTGTCATCTCTGTGGTGGAATGAGTTACAGGCCCAGAGGCAATTTCAGTTCCATCGACTGTGGTGATGACATCTGAAGTGGTCTTTTTGCAAAGAGGTAGATTCATCCTAGAAGCCAATTCGTGGTCCATATAGTTTCCTATGGCCCCGCTATCAATGTATGCCCTTTCTGCGTGCATACGTGATGGCTGCCTTGGATCAATAAGGACCATTGGTATGATTAGGTGCGAGGTCTGAGTATCCTTCTTCAAGCTCGGCAAGCGGACCTCTACGCTTGCCGGGCTTGGTCGTTTCCCGAATCACGCTTTGTTTGATTTCTATCAGCCACTCCGACTACTGTCTTGGATGGTTTTATAGGGCAATCCCGTAAAAAATGTCCTGAGGCCCCACAGTACAGACACAATTGCATCTGCCATATGCTTTCTTTCTCCTTTTGAGTCAAGGGTCCCTTAACCCCCCCGATCTGCATCGGTTCTGATGCATCTCTTCCTTTGTGGGTAACATTGGGTTTAACCAATACCCGATTCTCGAACTTAGCTCGATCAGCCTTTCTATTCTGAAGTCGGTGGTCTAACTGGACCACTAAGTCTATATATTCTGCACAATCCTGATGTGGGTTCAAAACATCTTGAACATCTATGAGTTCACCCCGAAGTCCACGATAAAATAATGTAATTCGTTTTACCTCTGGCCATCCGGTTTCCACCACCAACCTATTGAAGGTTGCGATATAGGTTAGTAGATCCTGGTTACCTTGTCGTAAGGATAAAAGTTTGTTATCCAGGGCCTGTCCCTGTGAATGTCTGGCGAATAGTCTTACCATGCTCAATTGAAAACCCTGAAAATCCTGAAGAAGAGCGTCATCCTGGTTGACTAGTGGGATTGACCAATCCGCTGCGCTGCCACTAAGGTATGATAGTACAAAGGCTACTTTGGCTTGGTCATTTGGAAAAGCTCCAGGTCTGCATAAAAAGTGCAAGCGGCATTGGTTCCTAAACACGCCAAACTTTTTCGGGTCCCCAGCAAAACGTTCGGGTGGAGCTAAAGGAATGCTCCCTGGTAGAACCACTTGCACAGGATTGCTCGATGAAACGGGAGTTGGATTCCCCCCGAGTCCAGGTAGTGGTGTTTGCCCAGCTTGGTTTTGCAGCAATTGTCTAGCAAGATCATCAGTGCGATCCTTTGACACAATCAGTTCTCTCCTGAGGGCATTCGTTTCTTGGCGCGCGGAGTGCACTTCTGCCCTAAGTTCCCCTAACAATAGGGCTAGTTGGTCGGTTTCTGAGGTTTCCATTACGCCCGGGTGGGGATTTTTAGATAGGCTTCGCATTCTGTTACGCTCACCTGGTTCCCACAGGAGCGTCGATCGGACCCGGACAGCTGCGGTCTCCACCAACGTGATGCGTAGTGCCGAGATGACGGTCTGAACTGGCCCGCCTAATCTCGTCTGCTTGATCCGTAGAAGTATTCTCCTGCAAGTGGAGAAAGGGATTTAGCCACCCGTGGATTTTAGTGATGGCCCCCTTCCACTGTTCTCGTACTCCCCACTTGTCACCTTCGATATCCCCTTTTAGTGACCTCACCTTATGATTTTAAATAATGAACTATCCATCCTGCATGGCATGCTGGGGCGCGTAGATACCAGTTACTTCACTGGTTTGAAGGTACTGGAGGAGTTCCGGAGGAATATTGACTCCGGGGTTTATAAAGTTCAAAGAGTTCAATATGTCCGATGTTCACTCTTGTTCCATTCCCTTGTTGAATTGCAGCTGGTTCAAAAGAATGTTGCCTGGAGGCAGCTGATGGCGTTCAGGTAAGAGTCTGTATTACCCAATACTGTCAGGTAAAAGTTGCATGAGTTTAACTTGTTGTTTTCTCTCCCTTTATAGATGCGGCATATGAAGATGAGGCGTATTAAAGGGTAATGCCTCCGGTGGTAAATCAGGTAAGCCTATGGTGGTAAGAGATTGTATTTGTCGGCTCTCTTGGCTCATCTTGTTGTTTCTTTTGTTTTCCCCCAGGTGCTGGAGTTCGAAGAAGAAAATGATGGAGGCAGCGCCGAGTCGAAAGATGCTGTGGACTGGTGAGTATAACACGGCGCTGCTGCTGGCGACGCGTGCTGGAATAATGTCCTTTCCAGGCTCAGAGACGTGCTGGATCCGGAATCAGGTAAGGAATTAAAATAATGTCCGTGATCTAACCTTTTCTTCCTTTTTCCCCTTCTTCTAGGAGCTCCGGATTCGAGGCGGACGTGGCAGAAGACTGGTTGCTGACTTGCAGGCACTGTGAGTGTTATGCTGAAGGATGCAGAATAACGTGAAGCGTGTGCTGCTGTTCGGGCGTGGTTTAAATAGCCTCCAAAGTAGTTCCAGGTAAGAAGTTCCCCAGAACCACACCCGAGTAAAAAATAGTCCCTGTAACAAAATAGTCCCATCCAGGCCTCACGTTGGCTTGGATTCATTTGCAGCATGGTCTGCATAAGGGTAAGTAATGTCTATGAGCCTGGTGTCTATGGCGCTGGACTGGTTTCTAAGATGAGCCTGGCGCCTAAGGTGCCAGGACTGAACCCAAACAGCCCCCAGCCGGGGCTGCTGGGGTTTTAACAAGTATCTGGATGCCTGCTCCCGGTGCTGATGGACTCGATTCGGATGCCCGGGGGTAGGCATCATGACAGGTCGACCTACATGGGAAAGTGCCACACAAGCCGAGGACATCAACCCTGACCATCCTGGAGCTCTGACTGGCCTGTGTTACAGCTTCTCCCCACCGGGTAGCCCCAGCAGTGTGCCAATACCTCCCTGGAGGGAGAAGATGTAATACAGCCCAGCCAGAACTCCAAGATGGTTGGAGGTAATGTCCCCAGCCTTGGGCATCCGTCTCCCATGTGGGTCCACCATTTCCAAGCATAGCGGTAGTCGGAGGGAGCCCAGGCAGGGTCCCCATCATATCCCAGAGGGAGAAGCTGTATCACAGGCCATTCAGAGCTCCTGGATACTCAGGGGGGTTATGTCTCTGGCCTTTGGCGGCTGTCTCCCGTGTGGGTTGACCCTCCCCAAGTGCAGCAGCAGTTGCAGGGAGCACTGGCATGATCCGCATCCCTTCCCGGAGGCAAATTTTGTAATGCAGCTCAGCCAGAGCTCCAGGATGGTCAGCGGTGATGTCCCTTGCCTTGGGCAGCTGTCCCTCATGTGCGTTAACTGTCCAGTGAGCCTCGGCAGGGTACCCATCCTTTCCCAAAGGGGTAAGCTTTAACGCAATCTAGTCAGAGCTCCAGGGTGGTAGGGGGTCATGTCCCCAGCCTTGGTCGGCTGACTCCGATGTGGGTTGAACATCCCCAAGCCCAGCGATGGTTCCAGAGAGGCCAGGCACTTACCTTGTCCTTTCCCCGAGGGAGAAGCTGTAACGCAGGCCAACCAGAGGTTCAGGATGGTGTGGGGCATGGCCTTGGGCACCCATCCCCCATGTGGGTTGACCATCCCCAAGGGCAGCGGCAGTCCTAGGGAGCCCTGGCAGGGTCCCCCTCCCTTCCTGGATGTCAATTCTGTAACGCATCCCAGCCAGAGGTCCAGGGTTGTTGAGAGTGATGTCCCAGGCCTTGGGCACCCTTTTCCTATGGTGGTCGACCATCCCCAAGCCCAGCCTGGAGCTCCGGCTGGTCTGCGTTACAGCCTTTCCCTGCAGGGAAGAATGGAGACCCTGCCGGGACTCCTCCAAACTGCCAGTGGATTTGAGGATGGTCGACCCACATGGGAGACAGGTGCCCAAGGCCGGAGACATCACCTCCAGGAATTCTATCTGGCCTGCATTACAGCTTTTCTCTCTGGCAAAGTACGTGGACCCTTCTTGGGCTCCCTGGAACCGCTGCTGGGCTTGGGGATGGTCACCCCACATGGGGGACTGTCACTCAAGGCCAGGGATATCACCCATGATCATCCTGCATCTCCCCTATCCAAGGACAACTCCCTCCATCTAAACGGCACAATAATGCCAGAGATCGGGGAGGAAACTTACCTTCTCTTTCACTTTCACGTCAGCGCTGACATGAAGTTGCAGGAAATCCAACTCCCGGTCCGTGAGGAGGAACGTCCTCCTCACATAGCCCGGGGGTTGGATTTATCTCACTGCAAACATACTGCTGATGACGAGCTACCTTGTCCTTGGCACTTAAGTGGTTAAGGCAAACTGTGGGGGTTTCTGCAGGTAACATAATGAAGTTATACGTGAAAAAGGCCCATCTGGCATTACAAAAGGAAAAGAAGCCTTTCAATTAACAGTGGCAGAAGACATTTAAAGGCCCGATTTACATGAAAAGCAGGATTTTCAAACAATGACACTAAAATGGCTTTGCATGTGCTTTTGCAGTTTTCAAGCAAGTCATGAGAAAAATCTTCCCCTGCTAACAGAAAGCGATTTTGTTGAAATAAAATTAATCCAACTGTTGAATTGGTGGAGGGTAAAATTAGGTACCTGGAGTGTAAATTGCAGCTTTATTTTTTATTATAATTTTTTATTTATTTATTATTGTATTTGGTTAACATAACCTTTTACAATCATACATACCTAAAACATAGAAATATCCTACAGAACAGGAAAAAGAAATCCAAGAATAACACTCCGAAATTCCGATTAAAAATATCTAAATGGGCAATTGAAAGAAATAAAAATCACATTCTACTTCTCCAATAAAAAAAGAAAAAGAAGAGAAATAGAAAAAAAAAGAAAATTTTTATCTAAACATCCAAACTATTACAGTTCTCAATGCATTTTGCATTTAAAGTCTAAAAGACAGAGTACATCCCTGTCAGGTTTCATTTTCCTCTTCCATTTTTTGCACATCATCTTGACCAAGGGAAAATCGCAGGGTTCCTAACGTTACCATCATCCGGTTCATGATCCCTACCACTCAAAGCACTATCTTACATATTTCGAACATTTGGATCACTGATATTGTCATGCCCTGTAAGTGACCATCAATCAGCCTCTTGCAGAAAGATTCTGGCATATAATGTGGTGATTCGAAGCTGAATTTACCAAACAGGAGGGCTCTTACTTGTCTTGTGTCTTCACAGTCCAATAATAGATGTTTGGTAACTGTGCTTCTGGATTTTTACAGACCTGGAACAGACTGATGGCATTTTCACCCAAACCTCTTTTCACAAGTACTTCTCCTGTGTGGATGACATTCAGTCGTAGTCTCAGGAATATATTCCTGATTCTCCAGTCCGGGAACTTTACTAGATATTTACTTAGGTTCCACAGTTTCCGATCGACTTTCTGAAATGGGTTTGGATTGATCCCAGAGCGCACTTCTTCAATTGTTTGACTCCAATCCATTTCATCCCATCTTTTTTTTTTGCTTTCAAAGGGTTCTGCAGTAGGGCTTTCAACTCTATATCTGCTTTATGTAGGCAGGCCACCACTTGAGTACTTAAATTTGATAGAATTTTTGATTTCTTTTTTTCCATGTGGCTCTTTATGTCTACCTGGGCTATTCTTCTCCGTCGAAATAGTGAAATTATGTTCCACCCTGCTTGTGCTTTCAGTGATCTTAGGCCCAGTTCAAACCTAATATTTGACATCGAGAGACACATTGGTAACCCAAGAGTGTGTTTCCACAAGAGACCCTCACATTTTTGTCACAATATATTAAATAACTGGGGTTTTGCTTCCACCCCATACAGTAAAACAGGAATTACAACATAGTACGAAAATGGCTGTTGTCTTATTAAATCCCCCATGATTAGCTGAAGCAGAATAAATATATATATATATATCATGGCATTTATTAGTAAATTGCTATGTTTAACCATGAAGGTACTTTTTGCTAAAGAGTTGACATAAAAAAGGGATTTCAAATGGGAGTTGCAATATTTCTAAATCATTTCCTAAATCATTCTTTAGAGAGAGTCTGGACTTGGCGGGATAGATAGGGGTAACTGTCCAATCCTGTTGTGATAATTCTAGCAGGGCACTACCCAATATTGAAATCTTGATGGTGTCATCACGGGTATATAAAGTGGATGCACAATGAGAGATGGGGAGAGCTGCTAAAAATTACCAACTGACAGTTTCTAGGATACTGCAAAGGAGATTTGCTGAAATTGCATCTCGGTGTAGCTTGGAAGAGGGCTGGAGCTGTCTATTGTTGGGGAGGCCTAAAAGCTGACTGGGCCCTATCGTAAAGAGCTGGTGACCATCCTTGAGAGTGGTGTAACCAGACCCCTACTGAAATGCAGCTGACTTTCCAGAACTTTTTACAGAGGTTTTCAATTTAAGTAGAATTGAGCCATTTGAAATCAAAAGGTGGCAGAATCTGCTTGCCTTAAATCCTTTCCCTTTATAGTGGGAGGGGGTGGGCACAACTGTGTAGATCCTTAGCCTATTTGACTGAATACTAACTTAATTAATACCCCTTTAGCAAAACACAAAGGGGTGATTTTTGTTATCATTCAAAATTAAAAAAGCTAATTCCCAGGGTACGCTAAAAATGATAGACTGTAATGTAAGTGGGTATTCCTATTTTCCTGTTTACCCTGATTTAGCGGGGTGTCCTTGTCCATAAACTAAAATCCCTAAACTGTCAACTTCCCCAAAACAGGCCTTTAAGTGGAGGGGGGATCTGAAAATCCAAAATTCCTAAATCATCCCAATTTTTCTATCCAGCTACCCCAACACTGGCCTTTAAGTGTAGGGGGTCTAAACAGCAAAAATTCCTAAATCATCCCAATTCTCCTGTCCGGCTTCCCCAACACATGCCTTTAAGTGGAGGGTGCTTGAAAATCCTAAATTCTAACATCATCTCCATTATTCTGGGCAGCTTCCCCAACACAGGACTTTAAAGGTGAGGGGGTCTGAAAATCCAAAATTCCTAAATCGTCCCAATTCTTCGGCCCGGCTTCCCCAACACAGGCCTTTAAGTGGAGGAGGGGGGGTCTGAAAATCAAAAATTCCTAAATCATTAAAATGTTTCTGTTGGACTTCCCCAACACAGACTTTGCATTTTTACACATCTGTAAACTAAACTGCTAGCCTGTTTAAGCATGCTGGAAAATCGAAATTGCACAGCCCTGCTTATGGAAATTGATTATGTTCATTAGCCAGTGTTGATTATTTCTTGAACTGAACTGAAAATCCCAATGAAGTAAAGTATTGTGATTTGTGTTTTTCCCAACCAACTCATGTGATTTACTTATGTAAAAAGAAGTTGAATTGGGTGCCACAAAGAAGGTGGCATGTGCAGTTTTAGTATGATCTCCATAACCTATAACTCAAATAAATAGAAGTATATTTTCTGCACACCAGCCTGGTTCTTCACTCATTGGTGGTACAGGGCGAGGGATCCAAGAGGCATGAGATTAATCTGAAATAGGGCTGAACAAACTATTGACATTAAACAGTTTGTTGTGTGACACCTTAACTGAGGAGGGAAGGAACTCCCCCTGCTGGGGGTGGCCTCTAAATAAGCCGTTACAATACCAAAAGGGCCTTTGTTGCTATTGGCAAGGGAAGGAGATGGGGTCTCCTCCACTTCCTTTTGCACAAAGCACTGCAGCTGTGACATCAGAAGACAAAATATTGGACCCTTAAAGCAGGCATGCTTTTATCCAATCATCTGTGGAACTTTGCCTTTAAAAGAAATTGTCTCCAACTCCTTCTCAGGTCCACTTTGGGACAAACACCAAAGGCAGAATCAATTGGATCTCTCTTTGTAGAGTTGATTTTTCAAAGCCCTCCACCTGTGAAGAGAAGACTGAGTTTCCAATGCAGATTTGACTCTGTTCCCTACCAACCACAAGGACACATTGGGGGTGACCTGCTGCTGGAACAAATCTGCATTACTGCCAGACACTCTGCTTCACATTATCTCATGGTGATGGACTCCTGAAAGTGTGGGCCAGTCTCCCGTGCTTGGGAACACTAGAACAAGGACTGAGCTTGTTCCTTACGCTCCAGAGTGGAGCTCACATTATCCTGAGAGCCAAGATAGCCAGCATACCTGTTTTTCATTGCCTCACACCAATCAAACTTCCTTACAATCTCAAAACACAGGACCTGCCGATGCTACCTTTGACACTCAACTGAACCTTTGGTTGTGCTTGCAACTTTGAACCAGCTTAACGCAGCAATGCATCCTTGTAGAACCATCACATGCTCAGCTTTTATCTCTTGCTCATCACCAGAACCTCACTCAACCCACTGAAGTGTCACTAATAGACTTGAAGCAGCAGTTACCAAACTACCCGATCCAGCTCAACATCAGATCACTGCTTTACCGAACTGACCACTGGAACATCAGGATCACGGCTTTGAACCATTGTCACCCTTTGAATTGAACCGCTGGACCATCACACATTGACTCCACCCAGCAATTTCTACAGATCTCAAACTGGCTCCACTCTGAATCGATCCTGGGGAGAACTGTGACCTGCATCACGGAACGATACACTAGAACCACTCTGAGCTACAGTATTCAACCTGAATCAACGCGAGCTTGCTGCCTGTGCCAACACGATCTGCAGTACCTGAACTGAGCACAATCTGCTTGCACAGCAGCTGGGAGTCTAGATTGATGCTACTGTAATGCCAAGAAGGGACTATTGACCCATAACTGCCCCCCTGATCCATTTAGAGCCCTACAGATTGGTCTGGCCACTTGTACACCTTTTTCCTCAAACACATATCATAACATTGTGGTTATTGAATTGCTGTTCAGCCCTGTATTCCTGCCCGTAGTGCTGCATTCTCTCTTTTTTGCATATTCTTTGTTTTTTCCACAGGTGTGGGTTTATTACAGTTATTCTATTTCATGTATTTGCAGATGGTGTGTGTAACTAAAGAATATCTATTTTTATAGAACCTTGATTCGACATTCCTTTTATTTTGGACTGATGAAATTTACAGTTTGCGTTGCTACTGAATCACATTCAGACCCCTCTTAAAAGTATAATCTTTCCACTGCTCATGTTAACCCAAAAGGCAAAGGAGGTATATCTCTTAAATGTGTCTGTATTAACTTTATGATTGGGATCAGTGTCTTTTTAGAAGTATGAGGGTTAAGTAAGTGGTTTTATTACTGCTTACACTTATACTCCTGCAGAGCAGAAGTCCTTTCAACACATTGGAAAACTTGTGAGGAACGTTTTGTTGTGGATACTAGCAGGTTGACCTCAGCGCCCTAAAGATTAAATCTGGTTGACAACAGGTGGGGTTGAATGTAAATGACAAGCAAAAACTGAGATTGTTTGGTTCTTCCACTCCGTTTAACAAAAAGTGATGATGTGATATTGCTTCATATTTTTTTCATGCGCCACAGAAAATGTAATTTGGTAAGAGAAACTTATTGGAACTTATTCAAAAGGCAATGACAGTATTACAAACATGCACGCTTTCTTTCTTTTGTGTGCATGGAAATTACCAAAATGAACACTAAGGAACATGTATTGATGTTCTTTTTCATTTTTTTATTCTTTTCATTTTTTCTCCTAAACATCCCTCCCTCGTGTCTGTGATATAACGAATCATTGGATATTGAAATTATTTGAAATTCTTTTCTTTTTGGGCCTCATATGTGTTATGATTTGATGTAATTCTGCCAATGAATGTGAACTACTGCTTTCATGAACCCATTGTTAAATATGCATGTGCATATATATCATCTTTGGTTTTTGGTCACTCACAACACTTGCATTTGTTTCCTTATATGTTATTTTATATATTGTTCTAAAAAACTCAATTAGATGGATAAATCTATGTTTGAATTTAAAGATTAGCCCTGATTTGAGAAAGGCAGTGTTTTCCGCCGAAACACATTTTATCACAAAGGGCCATTTCAGGTAAATACAAACCACCACTAAAAATAAAAATGTGAGTGGTCTCCACATGAACTAATGTGTGTATTTTCATTTTCTGTGGTGCATGAACAAAATATGAAGCAATATCACATTGTCATTTCAACACGTAGCCAAACTTCTTACACCTTTTTTTCTCTTGAATGAGTGAGCCGGGTTAAAATAGCTTTACAGACCCTACGGTTGGGCTGTACTGGATACGATGGGCCCATAATCGTCATTAAACACCCTTGCTTTGCTTTGGCCTTTAACTCAGTCTTCGGGGCACATAACACCCAGTACAATGCTTGGAACATGCCTAGGAAGCGCAATTTAACCCTAAGAATGTGCATTAAGAATTCTCGTTGAACAATCTGTGGTTTATGTGAATTGTTACAATAAGTAGACTGTTCACAGAGGCAGATTACAATTCTATCAGCAATGCAGGGCATACCCAAAGTCATCTGCATGCAAATGTCAAATGGGGATTTTTAAACAATCCGCTGGCCGGTGCATATGTACCCATAGCCAGTTCCCCATGGCTAGGCAGGCAGATGTTAATGTTATCAACAGACACCTGCCTACCCATGTTAATGAAAATACCAAAACCGGTTTGGGCATTACGTGCAGGGAGTAGAGAAAGCTAACCCGCCTGATAAATGGGAACATACAGGCATTGTTTGCAACCACCCTTTAATCTCCTTTGACGCCTTTATTCCCTTCACATAAAAGACTGTCACATGGTGCAATGGCATTTTACTCCATGCACCAGCACTGTAGCAGACCGTATGGCCTGTAAACCCTGTTAAACTCTCTCTCAAGGCTCTCACCATTAACTTAGTCTTCAGGGGGCATATCACCCAGTATGGCCTTCTGACTGGGACTATAAAGTCCAAATATTATATTGGAATGGTGACAATTCCATTGCTGGTATTTCTTTTTTGTTATATTTTTTTGCTCCAACATTCAAGTGCTTCTCTTTTGTCTTTCCTATTTTTAAACAGAAGATTGTACCCTTATTGAGTGGAGTGTTCCAATATCAATAATGGCCCCCTCTCCAGTAACACTATTATTATTAGTGGTACATTCCTTGGTCCACATTACTCAGGACTATTAACTCAGGCAAAAGGTTGTTAGCACCTGGTAATGCAATGGGAAGGTGGCAATATATCTTAAATAATCACGAAGATTCACAACCACTTTGATGGGATACTCATTGGAGATGGGAATTTAATTTGAAAAGTCCTTGGGTATTCTGTGAATCCCAATGACACATTGACTATAGTGAGCAACAATCCATCCAGCGTGGTTCTCCTTAGCCCTTTGAATTAGCTCAATTAAATACTTTGGTCTTAAAATGTCTACCACCAAAATAATTAACCAACACCGTTGAGGAGCTCCTGATATTGCATAGGTACCTGATGGTTATGCCCAGATTCCTGTACATTTTACATCTTCCGCATAATACAACGTACTCCTTTCATGAGCAGAATGGACTGGAGTTTGTTTTCTTCCCATCAAAGACGAAGGTTCCTAGACTATTGTATGATTTTCTCCCTCATTTGTATGCTGAGGAGGTATTTGTCATGTTCCACTTGGAGCTCTAGAAATGTGCAGAACATAAATGAGGTTTGGGCAATCTTTGGTCCATCCTTGGTGTGTTAAGAGGGCTGGTTCTGGGAACCACTCTGTCCATAATCAGTCATTGCAATTTAGCAATATCTTGAGTCAAGATAAGGAAAACGGTCAATAGGAAATACTCTGATGCCAATCATGTGAAGCTCAAAAGAGGGAGGTGGGGTTATTTCAGTTTGACAGCAGGTAATCTGAGCTCACTTTTCAAGCATCGTCACAATAAGGGAATTACATCCTTCAGCCAAAAATGTACCAGTATCACATTCATCACATCTGTCATTCTCTTGGATATTACCTCAATGTCTTGCCTGCATCACAAGTGCATGTGCCTCATTCCAATGAGGCTGATTTTCCAAGAGGCATAACATAAATTTGACGTGTACAAGTCATGCGTAAGACTTTTGCGCATTATCTCTATGTTACACCTCATTTACATTTGTGTGTATGGAGGAAAGGTGACACGGATCGTCAGTTACAATTCCACCTCTCATTTCCTCTGCACCGTGCAAATGCTCCAGAATTTACATCAGCATGGCATTTACATGCTGCGGTAAATGCTGTGGAAACCTATGGAATCCATTGTAAACACTGTCTGCCATGTATGAATGGCTGGTAGCATTTACTCAATTTGCAAGCTAATTAATACAAAAGGATAGTGTAAAGGCGAGTGTGTCACCATTTTAAAATCCTCGTTTTCACTCTGATGCGCAAAGATAATTATGCACAGGACACCTGTGTACATCAATGTGCATATGCAACATACCTGTAAGAGGATTCAATTCAACACTACAGCTAAGTCAATGCCTAGTCTGGGATACTGAATGGAAACCCTTATTGATATATCTTTATGTCCAGTTCATGCGTTCTGGATGACTACCCCTATATAACACCCCTCTCTTGGAATCCCCCTGACCCCACTGAGCCAAGAAGTAGTTCTGTTTTGCAAGTTAAAAAGTTTATTTGAGAATTTAAACAATATATATATATATATATATATATCACACTTTATAATAAATTAATAATTGAATATCACACTTAATCTGATATGATAAAGATTAACAATGGAGAATCTGGCACTAGCCCACTTCTTTATAATCACTAAGGAGTTGACATGAAATGGATAAGGTAGCACACTGGTAAATAGGGACAGAAGAATAATGTGGTAGATAATGCTTTATAGGGTTCAAGGAAATGCAAGGTTGAATGAATGAAATGCAGAATAGAAGATAAACTGATATGGTTTCACAAAAGACAAGGTAATCATTTTCCCTTTGTGGCAATTCACCCCCCTATACAATGTAAGGAGATGGAAGGAAGAGCACACAGTTCAGGTATACAATCACAATGTAATACAGAGTTCCAGTTTCCCAGCAAGCTTAAAGGAGAATAGATATGAGTTTTACACAGGCTCAAAATGCTTTTAATATGGTAGCAATATATTGGAAAATGTGCTAAAACGATTTTAATTCCCTCTAGAGGTTCAGGTTGAGGATTAGTTGGTTTAAATTAGTTCAGGCTTACTTTAGCAATGTTCTAGGAATGATTGGCAGGTTAAACGAATTTTTGGCAAATGAAAGCAAGGAAGCTGCTGTTTTCACACGTGGAGAAATTTGCAAATCGCGGCAAATTCGCGAGTGCGTTTTTCAGAGGAAAGTTACTGCAAGTCTCTAAGACAAACGGTCACGGAGATATGAGCGATATGGTAAAGGTCGTTTTTCAGATTTTAAATTTTAAAAGTTCAAAGTGACAAGTTACAGCTAGCAACTAGAAATGACAGGTGACAGCTTTGCAAATGACAGGTGACAGTTAGGAGACAGTTCTGGTTAGATTAAAATAGATTGAATTATATTATTTTAACTAAGAGATTGGTTCTGCACAGTTCTGCTAGGTACTCACAATATATTTAGAAATAGAATGGGCCTCGCCACGGATCTGGTCAGGTTTTCTTCACTCGCCACGGACGGTCTCTGCGCACAGTGGTCTGGGTGAGCTCTCTGGTTCTGCGAACAGCGGTCTGGGTCAGCTCTGCTCTGCCTCTGGTTCTGGATACTGCTCTGCTTTCTCTGGGTACAGCACTGCTTCTGGATCTTTCTGCACAGCTTTCTCTGGACCCAGCGCTGATCTGCACGGCTCCTGGATGCTGCTATCGCTGTTAGGTTTGCTGGATGCTGAGGCCCACTGAGAAGAGTTCTCAGTTTGTGGGTTTAAGCCCTTGCTTTGAGTTCTGAATCAAGTTCTTTGGAGTTTTAAAGTCTAAGTGTTGAATCTAGTATCTTCTGGATGTTGTGTGGTCCGGCAGAGCGCATTGCAGCAAATGTAATTGAATGTCCCTATCTGTCCTGACTGTCTGCTTTTATGTGTTTTGAAAGTGGGTGGAGAGGCTAGCTTTCTAGGCCCAACCCCTTCAGAGTTCTGATAGGTTGGAGAATTCTTTGCGTTCTCACTGGAGAGCAGGATTGTGTGTCAGAATGATGTCATTTAATGGCTTTCAGAAAGGACACTCCCCTGTCAAATTGCACACAATCTATATTTGATCAAAAAGACATATTTGCACAGGTACACATTTGTTTAAAATTACATGCACCCATCACATATCACAAGAGGTATACCCTGTCCACATCTGCTCTTCCTGAGAGCTTGCATTGAGAAATGGCAACATTTGCACTTTTTAACTGGTTTTGCAATATCGGACATTAACCCAAATTTACACACATGTGCGCAAGGAGTATGGACATTAATTGATGAAGTGTCAGATTTTTAACATGCATACATTTTAAGTAATACCCTCTTAACTGCTAGCTTGCCCCCAGATCATACCACCGGTTCTAAAAACCTCTTAAAATGTGGGCAGAAAAATCACAAGAATTATGGTTTCATTTAAATAATTTTCACAAGTCCGCTCTATGAATGATCCATCTTTTTAGAGTTATGTTCTGGCCCCAAAGGGGTGTGGTTTCCCCCCAGCACAAGGTTGAATTTCTGGTTTTTCCAGTTCTGCCAAGCCAGCTTGCTCTCACAAGCAGTGCTCCTCCCCTTTCCTTCCAGGAGGAAGCCACATTTACGACTCCCACCAATAAAACATTTGCCTGAGTCAGGACAGGGCTTTGTTCAATTTCCTGCAGAGCCCAGGTAATTCAATCAGAGAAGTGTCATATCCCTTTTGGTGGGAACAGTAAAAGGCAGCTAGGCCTGGGAACACAGCTGTTGTGCAAGTCTCATCTCCTGTCGGGGGTAGCTGGTGGGCAGAATTCAGTTCCTTAAGCCAGGCCCCAGCTAATGTCACTTTTAGTTACCCAGTTTTCTGCATTCAAATAAAACTAACCATTTTTACATATGCAGCTAGAATGCTGATTCTCAGTTTAAAACTATGATATTTAAACACTTGAAACCTATGTGCACTCAAAAGTAGGTCACTCATTTCTTTTAAACATTTAGATTTTTAGTGTATTTCAGTCCAAATTTACTTAAACTGCTGAAATCCACAGCTCAGCCAGTCTTGTTATAAACCTTCAAGTCACTTCAGAATATAACTTTACATTGGATCCACCTCTCAGTAAGTCTTTCTTTGGCCTGCTTTGGGTTCATTTATTCAGTTTTACACAAAAAAGTCTGGTGTTGTTTTAAAACGCCGGCTTTCTGATAGTGGTGAGTACTGGTAATGCACCCATTTTTGGGATTTAAGAAAATGAATTCCCCACAATTCTAGGTTGCTCTTGGCAATCAGCATTGCCATTCCCAATGGTTTCAGGCTACTGTGTGGGTAGTCCAATGGGGTTTTAGGCAGTGCCCTTCTGTGCCCATAACATCGGAAAAAATGGGTGGCAGCCTATTCTTCATGCATTTCCCTGGGCATTTTCTGGGAAGCTCTGGCCATCATGATGTTTTCAATGCCAGTACTGCACAGTTTTTGAGGTAGGGCTCGGATGCATGGGTAAAAACATCCCACAAGCCCCCCTCTTGCGATGGCCATTCTGTTTCACTGATGGAACTCGCAAGACCTGGGATGTTTCCTCATCTTCTTCCAATAGATGGCACAGATCAGCATCTTTTCCTCCATCCGGTACTGATCGATCGGTTCTCCTCGCCGGTCCTGATGGGAATATTGGGCGGTACACTGGCCCCCTTGCGTCTCTGCTCCCGGTCTCCGGATCGTCCTCCTTGGCCAGCCTGCAGGTTTTCCTTCTCCTAGGACGACAAAGGAAGAGCGGCAATACCTATTCATGGACATTTCTCCCCCACCATTGATATAGTGGGGTGGCATATAAATTTATAGTCAAAACATATGAACATGCACATTTCTTTTTGCATTCAAAAACAAAAACACCCACATTGAGAAACTCAGAATTTGATAGGCGATATGTAGGATATTTTAAGTTAGAACTGAATTAATCTGAGACAGTACCCTCTAGGATTCCAGAGGATTCCTCCAGTTGTTGCAGAGTGTGCCTGGGATGGCAACACTTCAACTGGTTAATGTGGACCCACTTGTCTTCCCCCTCTGACAAACCGCCTTTGGGGATGCGGATCTTGTAGGCCACAGGGGGGATCTTGTCTATAATCTCAAAGGGTCCCTTCCATGTAGGCAAGAATTTTTGCTGTTTGGCCTGGTTCCTCTGGAAATTGTATAGATAGACCCGGTCCCCCACCTGATATTCCTTCCTGGAAGTTTTCAGGTCATAGTGGGTCTTCATACTCTCAGCTGATCTTTCTAGATTCCGCTGAGCATAGGCAAAAGCATGTTGAAGGTGTTTCCTTAAATTCTCCTCATACTCATGAGTTGTGGAGGCATTTATCAATGTCTGCTCTTGGGTCCTATAGAGCAAATGCTGAGGAAGCACGATCTTGCGCCCAGTCATCAACCAAAATGGTGACATTTTGGTTGCAGATGAAGGGGTAGATCTGATGGCCATTAGGACCAGAGGTAATCGGATATCCCAACTTGGCCCAGAATCTGCCACAAACTTCTTTAATATGCTCACAATGGTTCGGTTATATCTCTCTACTGCCCCAGAAGAAGCTGGCCGGTAAGCAATATGCAACTTCCTTTTGACCCCCAGTATCTCCCACATCTTTGTCATTACTTCACTGGTGAAGTGGCTACCCCTGTCTGACTCAATCCTTTGAGGTAGACCGAAACGGGAAAAGATGTGGTTAATCATCAGGGCAGCTGCAGTTTCTGCCTTGCAATTTGGTGCTGGGAGACATTCCACCCACTTGGTAAACAAGCATGTCACAGTGAACATGTACTTATTCCCCCTAGCAGAGCGAATCACAGGGCCTACAAAGTTGATTTGTAAATCTGACCATGGCAGTGTCATCCCCCTCTTTTGGAGAGGCGCACGGTGCGTGAGGGATGATGGCTGAAATTGTGCACACACAAGACACCCCTTCAGGTATTGGTCGAGGTCCTGCCCCATGTGTGGCCAGTATGCAACCTCTCTTAAAATTTCCAATGTTGTGTGAAACCCCCTATGACCGGCGGTGGCCGCATCATGGGCGTGACTTAACATCAGGCTTCGGAATGAGGTAGGAACCACCCACTGATCGTGGCCAGCTTTGGATTTCCTTACCAACAAGCCATCTTGGATCCGGAACATTTTTGGACATTTCATCAACACTCTTAGGTCCTCTTTCCCAGTGTAATCGGTATCCGTCATGGGAAAGTTCTCAGGGTCCTCAAGGTGCTGGTAAAATTTACCAATTATTGGATCCCCCTTCTGAGCGGTAATCAAATCAGCATCAGGGGTCTCCTTACTCCATTGGGCAGTTGAAAGGTCGTTGTGAGGATTTGTCTGGGACCTAGTGATAGCAGTGACCTGGATTTCCCCCAACAGGGACTCAATCTCAATTGGATCCCCTTGGATGGCCCCGGTTTTGGCCAGCTGATCAGCTAAGTCATTTCCAGTTTGTCTGATCCCTCTACTTTGGAATGACCCTTGATCTTCGAGGTGACCAGATCATCAATGTTTTGGATCAACTTCCCATGTTTCAAGGGTTTGTTGTTAGCACATAACATGCCTCTGGTTTTCCAATTAACCAGGTGCTCCACGAACCCGTTCCGTACATAATCCGAATCTGTGATTATGAACAGTTTGTGGAGTTGATGCTGGACAGCAGTGAGGATGGCCTGATGCACAGCCATCAATTCTGCCACCTGACTACTTCGGGGACCAATTTTGTATCCAGCGGAGGGTTCTGGGGACTCATTCACCCATGCATTCCCTACGCCGGCCACCAGTTCTTTCTCCCCGTCGTTGTCAACATGGTAAGAGCATCCATCCACATACACAGTGGGCATTCCCTCACACTTGTCTTCTTCAAAGACTTTGTGGGGGGGATTAAGGTATGCCTCCATGTTGTCCTTTATTTTTAGACTTTCGTCCTCGAGACAGTTTTCTCTGGCACAATCATGCAAGTCAGCCAGACCTTGCGCGAGGGGACTCTTCTTGTTTTGGCCATATCTGACCTCCACAGGAAAGCCTTGCATTGACAGAATCCAGGAAGTAATTCGGGAATTACTCACGTTTCCGGCCCGGATTCTGTCACTTTGGAGATATTGCAGAGGCTGGTGTGGAGTCTCCACTATGATGTGTTCCCCCTGGATAAACGGGCGGTAATTCTTCAATGCCCACACCGTTGCCAGGAGTGCCTTCTCACAATCGTTGAATTTTTCCTCCACAGAGGATAAAGTTTTGCTCGCATAGGAGATTACTTTATTGACCTTGTCATGCTTTTGGTATAATACTGCCGTCAAGCACGTATTAGAGAACGTCGTCTCCAGGAAGAACTCCTTGTTTCTGACAGGGTAAGCTAGGCAAGGCGCTTTTGAGAGGCTTCTTTTGAGTTGTTTTACCGCCTCGGCTTGTTCTGGACCCCATTCCCACTTGACCCCCCCCTTCAGGAGATGAATCAGGGGTCTGGTGATCTCTGCGTAGCCCTCAATGAACTTTCTGCTGTAATTAGTCAGTCCCAGGAGGCTCCTTAGTTCCCGCAGAGTTGTGGGGTCTTTCAGTTTCTGAAGTGCTTCCACTTTTTCTTTTCCTGGGGACAGAGACCCTGAGGAGTAACCTCATGCCCCAAGAAATTAACACGGGTTCTACACCACTGTGCTTTCTGAAAGGAAAGTTTTGCTCCGGCGGCCCTCAACTGCGTCAGAACATAACGGATCTCCACTATGTGTTCCTCCACAGATGAACTTTTGATGAGGACATCATCTACATAAGCCAGGTTACCCCTCGCACCCAGGTCGGGCATGGCCTTATGTAGGAAAATATTGAACTCATTACCGGAGTTAAGGTATCCGAAGGGAGTCCGGGTCCATGTGTACTGCTGGCCCCCAAAGGTAAAAGCCAGTTTGTATTGGTCCTCCCTGCTGACAGGCACGGTCCAGTATCCATTGGTCAGGTCTATTGCAGTGAATACCCGTGACCCCTGAATCTGGGCCAGCCCTTGGTCAATGTAGGGAAGAGGCCATCGGGAAGTATGGACCCGTTTGTTGAGCTCCCTAAGGTCGGCGCAGAGTCTCCACTGGCCGTTTGGCTTCAATATTCCCAGCACCGGATTATTGAAAGTGCTGTAGACTGGGCGGATTATTCCCCGGGACTCCAGGTTCTTAATTATTTCAGTAAGGGACTCCATTGATGCGAGAGGCAAGCGATATTGCTTCACAAACACAGGAGTCATGTCAGGGTCCGTGGGGATTGTTGTTGTGTGGATGTCAGTGCGACCACAGTCATATGAGTCTACCGCAAAGAGATCTTGGAAATCCAAGAAAACTTGTTTCAACTTTTGCTTTTGTTCCAGAGTCACACAGGCATCAGCTAGGTTGACTCTCTCTTCCACCATCTGCCTGAAGCCTGGAAAGACTTCTGGTTTGGCTATTTCAGCGGCCTCCTCCAGCTGGGTGGAGAAGTCCCTGGTCAGAGTGCTGATTTGGACTGGAGGCTTCAGGTGGGACAGGCAGCCCTCATGGACCTGGAAAATCACCTCATCCCTCCTGAAGTCACAAGTCACATCTTCCTTACCATAGCGGCAGGAAGTGTACACCAGGAAGTTCCCCCCATGCCGGGTAAAAATCCTGTCTGGTGTGGTATTGTCCTCACTGTCACTGTCAAAACAGTCCTTGGGGATTGGTCCTAACCGTTCATTTCCTAAATCGATCGAAAAATGTCGGTCATCAACCGCCATTCCAATAATGGTGCCTGCGGCTAGAGTAATACTCTTTAAGTCGCTGTTATCCACCTCTATTAGAATGGTGTCATGTTCTATGTTGACTAATGGAGTTGGGTTTACCCCCAACCCTTGCTGTTGGAGAGAAGCGTTTAGATGTATGTAAGCATCAGGGTTTTTCATATGTTGTCCTCTTTTAACTTTCACTTCCAGGGAGAATTGTCGGGTCCTTTCTGGGATGGTGACTTCCTCTTTAATCTGAATTTCAACTGCATAAGGTAGCAATTGAGCTGACCTAAATGCTTTTTCTGGATCATCGAAGCCCATGGGATTATCCGCTAATCGGGACCAAGCTTTGAAGTTTATTAGGTCCAAACTAATGGCAAAGCGATTGAGAATGTCACTGCCTAAGTAAAAGGCGGCAGTGACGTCTCGCACGACCCAACAATTATGGACTATGCTCTTGTTGCCAATGGAGATTTTGAGCATACACCTGCTTGGCAGGAGATGTTTGGAATTAGGCGCTTCCAGGTCCATTTCCCATTTGTCTATCAGTTTGAATGTGGGAATGGCTGGATCTTTTGGGAGTTGGCGGAACATGGCTTCGCTGATGAAGCTCTTACCGTTGTTCACACACACTCGAGCGAGAACAGAGTCCTTCCCATCATTTAACTGAACAGGGATGAACAACTGATCTCCAATTTGCTGAATCTCAGCCAGGCTCTGAGCTGATTTCACATCTTTCTGGACTATAGGAGTGGGAGTTTCTGATTGTGGATTAGTATAGAATTTCAGAGTGTTTCCTTCCAGCTTGGAATACCACTTTAGACTGGAAAGAAGGTTGATTTTCAGAAATAGAGAGGACCCCCCATCATCAGTCTGTTGTCCTACTGCTATTACTGTCACGTCTGGAATTTGGTTATTCTGGAAGTGGAATTCTACTTGGTCAGATTTTTGTTCAACCATGTGGCATGTGCCGTTTAAACTAACATGGTTGACACTCTGTTTTAATTTTATGGGTCGGCTAGTCTGGGTCCAGAGGACCTTGTTTACGCAATCTATTAGGGGTGACAACCTTCTCAGGAGGTCATTCCCTAGTAAGCAAGGGGTGCCCTCTGGAGTCACAACTATGACCGGGTGTTTCAACTTGTGTCGCCCAATTTTAATGTCCAAATCTGCCGTCCCCTCGACGGGAATTTCCTTCCCGTCAAAGTTCTGGAGTTGTCCAGGAAGTGAGGTGAGAGGAATTTGGTAATTCCCTCCCCTTCCTGCATTCAGTTCATCAAAGGCCCTTTTGGACAGAAGGGTAGCTTGAGATCCTGTGTCCACCAGCGCCAAAATTGTACCCTGCCCCTTTACTTGTACCGGGGCATAGTATCTTCCCTCCTTCTCCTCAAGGGGGCACAGATAATGCACATTTTTGGACAACTGGTGGGCTAACTTTCTGGTTTTGGACATTGCAAGAGAAGAAATTTGGGCAGAATTCTGTGGAGAGCCTTGGGAATCTGAAAGAAAAAGTTGGCAACTGGAGATCAGAGCCATTGTGGGTTCCACTGGCTCCGGTTCTGGGCCGCCCCCCCCCTTTTTGGAGGCAGTCACCAGGATTGGTTTGAACCAGGGAATTTTCTTGCTGTTGGTTCTGGGATGAGATGGTGGGCGGCGGTAGCTCAGTCTCCCTATCTCCCCAGTCTGGATTTGCATCCCTAGGGACCCATTTTTCTTTGGGAGGAGTTCCCCCCTCTCTGAAGGAGAAGATCCTTTTCCCAGGATCCTCGGAGGATCCCTCTCCCTCAAATTGGAAGATCTGTACCTCCTCCTCAAACTGAGTCTGTTTGGGTCTTTTGTTTCTCCTACCCCCTCCCCCCCTTTGCTCCTTAGGAGGCAGACCTTCAGGGGCAAGAGATTTTGTTTCCAGTTCCTGGGTTTCCAGGGGCTGTTTACAAGTGAGGAAGGAAGCTTCCTCCAAGGCTTTACACCCCTGTTCCCTTTGTGCCTCCTCCCTGGGAACCGGTGAGTTATCGGGGTGCTGCCCCCGTCATTGTTCTGGAGCACCAGGTCCAGAGTTGGGTGCGTTCTGCGCCGGCATGCCGATCTGAGGGTTCTGCTGAGCCCTCAGTATGTGACCCAGATCCCGCGCCATGTTTTGAACCTGGCGCTCTAACTGGGAAACCCGCTCAGGTTGATACGGGGCCCTGTTTTCTCCTCTAGGCTGATCCCGGGAAGGGTAGCTATCCCTTCTTTGGTAGTACCCCTGGTTGGGAAGATTTGGATACCCCTCCACCCTTGGCCTCCCCTCTCCCGGATTCGGTTGTCTGGGCTCAGGGAATTGGGGAAAGAAGGGTGGAGGATTTTGGGGCTGGAAGTTGGGTGGATACCTGGGGAAGAAGTTCTGCCCAGGGTTTGGTGAGTTTCTGCCCTCCTGTGAGAAGTTGGGAGAGAAGTTCTCTGGGTTAGGTGCTTGGCTGGATCCCCCCCCTTGGGCTGGAGGAGTCCACACATAACCCAGGATGGGTCTGTTTCCCTTGTAACGGGGGCTTACATAATCAGGAGAGCGAGGGACCCCATTTGTGGGGCTGCCTCCCTGGCTCCCTGTCTGTGACTGGCCCGAGGACCTTCTGGGCCTAGCATTATTAGGTGCAGGTAGGTTTTTAGGCCCCCCCATCTCCAAATCTAAAACGGGGGTGTCCTTTACCTCTGCCACCTTGGCAGCAGCAGGGGTGTTGTTGGCTTTGGGGTTTTTGGGCGCATTATTTTTATTTTCTATTGGCTTCTGCACCTCATAGATCCGGGTCGCCTGTTCAATGACCCAGTCTAAAGATCTTTTCTCGTGAAAATCCCTCACGAGCTGGGTCATTATGTATTTGGGCAAGGCATGGAAAAACGTATTAATAAATTCTCTGCTATCCGTGCGCACCCTTCTTGTGGTCTGTGCAAAAGCACGCTTTAACTCCTGCACAAATTCTTGTGGGGCCTGATCCTCCCCACATTGTAAATTGTAGGCTGCCTTGCGAGCCTCTTGAGGATTTCTGAGTAGAAAAATGTTTCAAGATGGCCGCCTTATAGGTGGACCATCTTAAATGATTTTGGTCCTCCAGCCCCGCAAAGAAACTGGAGTATTCCGGGGAGAAAGTCCCCTTTACATATTGAATACAGCTTTGGCTGTCCTTCAAATGGAAAGTCTCCATCATTTGCTCAAACAACTCTAAGTGCTCCCAAACAGAATGCTTGGCGTTCTTATGATAAGGCGTGATGACGCTCCTGATTGCCTTAATCTGCTTTAAGGGGTCCTTAATCAAGGCCCTTTTTGTCTTATTGGCCCTTTTGGTCCGGGTAACCCTGGTCCATTCATCTTCTGACTTAGAGGCACTGCTCCCAGAGGTTCCAGTCTGTTCTTCCAGGTTTTCCCGGATTCTGCGAGCCTGGGAATGGCTGGCACAATGTGGGGACCTGGTCTCCTGTGTCCTGTACCGCTCAGAGGAGTCTTCAGATCCCTCCTTGCTGCCAGGATTTGATGGGTACCCCCCCACTGACCTAACTGGGCAGAGGTTTTCAGGATGCCCTTAATGGGCCTACTCTCCTGGGGTTCCCCATTAAATTGCACTGTGCTTGGGTGCCCATACCCGGATGCCCGACCCCTCCATTCCTGGGTGGTACTGGCCTATGAGCCCCATGCTTCTGGCTGGATAGTAATCTGCCATCCCTGTGGCCCTGTGCTCATGTGCGCCAGGGGAGATGGGGGTGGCAGAGTCCAGGGACTAAGAGAGATAAAGGCCTCTGGTACTAGGGCTCCTGGGGTTATGCTCAGGAGTTTCTCTTTCCCAGCGAACCTCATCTCTATCCGCCCCTGCTCCCTGTTGCAATGCAAGAGCCTGCGCCTTCAGTTCCTCAGTTAAGGCCTTACTAGACTCTATCAGTCTCTCCTGCATCGCTACCTGTTGTTGGAGTCTATCATTGTGCTGGCAGAGAGCCTCATTCTCTCTCTGTGCCTCCTGATTGGTCCTGGAGCACTGGGCCAGTTTTTGCTGCAGGGGGATTACCTCCTGAGCTGTGTCCCTATTGGCCTGCTCCTTTCTTGCCAGAGCATCCTCCACCCTCCTGGTGTGTTCTAACAAGTTCTGGTGTTCTTTTTGGAGGTCACCCAGCCCCTGGAGGGCCAAGTGATTTTCTTCTGTTTTTCTTTTTAAATGGCAGACTTCCTGGCCCAAGGCGTCTCTTTCCTGACTAAGAGCCTGCATTTGTGCCGCCAGGTCGTCCCTCTGCCTTTGAAAGGCACCAGCTTTCTGGCGTTCTTCATCAAACTCTGCCTGGGTATCCATGTCTTTCAAAATCAGCTTGTTGCTCTCTGCCTTCACTCTATCTAGATGACTTTGCAGGGTGGCTACCTGCTCCGTGCATGCCCTGTTAAAGTCTAATTGTTGCTCCAGCTTTTTCTGGCTCTGCAGTAAGGAGTCCAAACTGTCTTGGTGCTCCTTCTGCAGGGCCAGAAGTCTAGTATCCTGGTCAGCCTTTTCCTGTTGCAGTATATCCATGTCCTCTTTTATTTTAATGATTTACTGCCTACTATCATTTTCTGACTCCTGGCTCCTCTGCAGCCTCTGCTCAGAAGAGTCCAGATCAGATTGGGCCTTCTGTTATGCCAGCAGTTGCCTATTCGCCAGATCTTGGCCTTCAGCACATTTGTCCTGCATGGCTCCCATATGTAAATATAAATATGCCGCTACCCTGGCAATCTTGTTGTGCTCATCCTTGGCCTTAGAGGACATATATAGTTCACTCAGGGCCACATGTAAGGGACCCTGGTCTCTCCATGTATCTGACCCTGTTTCCGTGATCTGGGGTGCGATTGCTTGCAACCAGACCGTCTGGTCCTGATGAGTCCACTCACCTCTCACAAATAGCTTATGTAAGAAGTGCTCTCTGGCTATTTTCATATCTACCAAGGTCGTCATTCTGGAATTTGAGTTCCTTCCTGACTTACAGAAGTTTGTATTTTATTTTTGCAAAACAGACCTTTTCCTTAGAGCGTTCCTTTGAGGAGTGCTTTACAGCGTAACACAGCGTGGTGATCTGACCGGATATGTGTATCTGGTCAGCTGGCACACTGTATTAATCTGCACAAGTGATAGATCTAATCCGGAATCCCCGGCTACGAGCCCCCAATTTGTAAGAGGATTCAATTCAACACTACAGCTAAGTCAATGCCTAGTCTGGGATACTGAATGGAAACCCTTATTGATATATCTTTATGTCCAGTTCATGCGTTCTGGATGACTACCCCTATATAACACCCCTCTCTTGGAATCACCCTGACCCCACTGAGCCAAGAAGTAGTTCTGTTTTGCAAGTTAAAAGGTTTATTTGAGAATTTAAACAATATATATATATATCACACTTTATAATAAATTAATACTTGAATATCACACTTAATCTGATATAATAAAGATTAACAACAGAGAATCTGGCACTAGCCCACTTCTTTATAATCACTAAGGAGTTGACATGAAATGGATAAGGTAGCACACTGGTAAATAGGGACAGAAGAATAATGTGGTAGAGAATGCTTTATAGGGTTCAAGGAAATGCAAGGTTGAATGAATGAAATGCAGTATAGAAGATAAACTGATATGGTTTCACAAAAGACAAGGTAATCACTTTAACTTTGTGGCAATTCACCCCCCTATACAATGTAAGGAGATGGAAGGAAGAGCACACAGTTCAGGTATACAATCACAATGTAATACAGAGTTCCAGTTTCCCAGCAAGCTTAGAGGAGAATAGATATGAGTTTTACACAGGCTCAAAATGCTTTTAATATGGTAGCAATATATTGGAAAATGTGCTAAAATGATTTTAATTCCCTCTGGAGGTTCAGGTTGAGGATTAGTTGGTTTAAATTAGTTCAAGCTTACTTTAGCAATGTTCTAGGAATGATTGGCAGGTTAAACAAATGTTTTGGCAAATGAAAGCAAGGAAGCTGCTGTTTTCACACGTGGAGAAATTTGTAAATCGTGGGAAATTCGCAAGTGCGTTTTTCGCGATTGCGGCAAAAGTATAGGAAGTAGGAATGCGATTCTAGGTTCGTTGAAAAGCCAAGATTCCCAGCTTTCAGAGGAAAGTTACTGCAAGTCTCTAAGACAAACGGTCACGGAGATATGAGCGATATGGTAAAGGTCGTTTTTCAGATTTGAAATTTTAAAAGTTCAAAGTGACAAGTTACAGCTAGCAACTAGAAATGACAGGTGACAGCTTTGCAAATGACAGGTGACAGTTAGGAGACAGTTCTGGTTAGATTAAAATAGATTGAATTATATTATTTTAACTAAGAGATTGGTTCTGCACAGTTCTGCTAGGTACTCACAATATATTTAGACATAGAATGGGCCTCGCCACGGATCTGGTCAGGTTTTCCTCACTCGCCACGGACGGTCTCTGCGCACAGCGGTCTGGGTCAGCTCTCTGGTTCTGCGAACAGCGGTCTGGGTCAGCTCTGCTCTGCCTCTGGTTCTGGATACTACTCTGCTTTCTCTGGGTACAGCACTGCTTCTGGATCTTTCTGCACAGCTTTCTCTGGACCCAGCGCTGATCTGCACGGCTCCTGGATGCTGCTATCGCTGTTAGGTTTGCTGGATGCTGAGGCCCACTGAGAAGAGTTCTCAGTTTGTGGGTTTAGGCCCTTGCTTTGAGTTCTGAATCAAGTTCTTTGGAGTTTTAAAGTCTAAGTGTTGAATCTAGTATCTTCTGGATGTTGTGTGGTCCGGCAGAGCGCGTTGCAGCAAATGGAATTGAATGTCCTTATCTGTCCTGACTGTCTGCTTTTATGTGTTTTGAAAGTGGGTGGAGAGGCTAGCTTTCTAGGCCCAACCCCTTCAGAGTTCTGATAGGTTGGAGAATTCTTTGCGTTCTCACTGGAGAGCAGGATTGTGTGTCAGAATGATGTCATTTAATGGCTTTCAGAAAGGACACTCCCCTGTCAAATTGCACACAATCTATATTTGATCAAAAAGACATATTTGCACAGGTACACATTTGTTTAAAATTACATGCACCCATCACATATCACAGGAGGTATACCCTGTCCAAATCTGCTCTTCCTGAGAGCTTGCATTGAGAAATGGCAACATTTGCACTTTTTAACTGGTTTTGCAATATCGGACATTAACCCAAATTTACACACATGTGCGCAAGGAGTATGGACATTAATTGATGAAGTGTCAGATTTTTAACATGCATACATTTTAAGTAATACCCTCTTAACTGCTAGCTTGCCCCCAGATCATACCACCGGTTCTAAAAACCTCTTAAAATGTGGGCAGAAAAATCACAAGAATTATGGTATCATTTAAATAATTTTCACAAGTCCGCTCTATGAATGATCCATCTTTTTAGAGTTATGTTCTGGCCCCAAAGGGGTGTGGTTTCCCCCCAGCACAAGGTTGAATTTCTGGTTTTTCCAGGTCTGCCAAGCCAGCTTGCTCTCACAGGCAGTGCTCCTCCCCTTTCCTTCCAGGAGGAAGCCACATTTACGACTCCCACCAATAAAACATTTGCCTGAGTCAGGACAGGGCTTTGTTCAATTTCCTGCAGAGCCCAGGTAATTCAATCAGAAAAGTGTCATATCCCTTTTGGTGGGAACAGCAAAAGGCAGCTAGGCCTGGGAACACAGCTGTTGTGCAAGTCTCATCTCCTGTCGGGGGTAGCTGGTGGGCAGAATTCAGTTCCTTATGCCAGGCCCCAGCTAATGTCACTTTTAGTTACCCAGTTTTCTGCATTCAAATAAAACTAACCATTTTTACATATGCAGCTAGAATGCTGATTCTAAGTTTAAAACTATGACATTTAAACAATTGAAACCTATGTGCACTCAAAAGTAGGTCACTCATTTCTTTTAAACATTTAGATTTTTAGTGTCTTTCAGTCCAAATTTACTTAAACTGCTGAAATCCACAGCTCAGCCAGTCTTGTTATAAACCTTCAAGTCACTTCAGAATATAACTTTACATTGGATCCACCTCTCAGTAAGTCTTTCTTTGGCCTGCGTTGGGTTCATTTATTCAGTTTTACACAAAAAAGTCTGGTGTTGTTTTAAAACGCTGGCCTTCTGATAGTGGTGAGTACTGGTAATGCACCCATTTTTGGGATTTAAGAAAATGAATTCCCCACAATTCTAGGTTGCTCTTGGCAATCAGCATTGCCATTCCCAATGGTTTCAGGGGGTTTTAGGCACTGCCCTTCTGTGCCCATAACATCGGCAAAAATGGGTGGCAGCCTATTCTTCATGCATTTCCCTGGGCATTTTCTGGGAAGCTCTGGCCATCATGATGTTTTCAATGCCAGTACTGCACAGTTTTTGAGGTAGGGCTCGGATGCATGGGCAAAAACATCCCACATACCGCTCCACGTAAGTTACTCGTACGTTACTCAGCCTTTCAAAATGAGCCCCAATGTGAATGTCTCTTTACTAGTTGGTTTCCTATCTGGGAGACCCTGTCAAAAACAATTTGCTCTTCATAAAGTTCTCTGCTCTAAGTCGGACTAGATGAGTCTGGGCGTAGGTTTATATTGTGTCGTTGGGGAGAGGCAGTGGAGGGCAGTATGTCTCAACACTAAGGTGATCATTGTATTTACTGGCCTTGAGATGGGGCATGACTCAAGAGGTCTTGTATGCCTCGAGTTGGACTCACTCAGTTAATAGTGTTGTCTTTGACTTCTGCTGTAAGTGTACTGTGCCAGGGAAACCTTTTTGCATCTTACACAAGTTTTCCAGTGACTTTTACATATTGTGTAGAGATGTGCCTTCCCTTACTCACATCAACTATAACTTATTCGCTGAGGTGGACTGTTTGGGATCTAGACGGGTGGTTTGCTCAACTCAAGTTTCAAACCATAAACTGGTAAAAACCATGAGTTCAGCCCTGTTTCCTCACCCTGTTTGCTCACG
The DNA here is from genome assembly GCF_040938575.1 of Ambystoma mexicanum. Classification (NCBI taxonomy): domain Eukaryota; kingdom Metazoa; phylum Chordata; class Amphibia; order Caudata; family Ambystomatidae; genus Ambystoma; species Ambystoma mexicanum. The sequence goes on from NC_090930.1 coordinate 1,007,370,241, forward strand.
CCTCAATAATAAGACAACCCTGTCTTTCCTGGGGGAGTTGTGTGCTGTCTGCTTGACGTCCTGTCTTGTTGCCCCATCACAGGTCTTTGTTCCTGGATACCTAGCAACCTTTTAAGCATTTGCCCACCTCCAGAATCACCATGAGAAGAATGCACATGGAGGGTTAACATGAGCAGGGCCTGACCTCACACATCCTTCTTAATGTGTCTGTTAATAGCAGCTAATTAAGTGGAAAGTTATTTAGGTGCATGGCTGCAGAAGCAGCAGTGTCAAGTGAGTGGGGTATTCCCTCACAAAGCCCCTAATAGTTTGGCATTGGGGGATACGAACTGGATGTGGATGTACCTGCAAACCCCCATACAATCCATAGAATAGGCACGTTTTTCTTTGGCTCCCTCTGGCATTGCGATTATTGGGGTTCCATCGGGGCTGGTGGGGTAAGGTGGGTCTGAGGAAACTTCCTGCGACACTCCCCTGCCCAGGTTCAGGGAACTTCACAACGTTGCAAATATGGCATAGCATCCCCAATTTTGATTGACCATTTCATGCATTTTCAAATGCTAGAACAGGAAAATGATCATGACAAAATGCTGATTAATAGAATGACAGTTTGCAAGCCCCCATATAACATTGCATGGAATCATACTATACACAATGTATGGTTTTGCTATGTACATTTTAATTTTATCATAACTCAATTAATTAAATATGATATCCTGGCAATCTCATGTTTTATTTCATTTTCCTCTGAAGCTGACACAATTAAACATACTGGTAGCCAATTTAAAAAACTACTACACAAATGTACCTTCCAAAGAAGATAAAGCACACTTTTCCCCCTTATCGAGGCAACCGGCTGCGGCTAGGGCGTCTTCTGATCACCAGGCCACTTTCTTTTCAAACGTCCCATCCAGATATTGTTGTAAAGGTCTACGCTTTGTCCGGTTTGGCAGAATTCAGCAAGAAAGGAGGTGAGCATGGAGAAAAGTGGGAGTGAGGTTTAGGGAAAAGAGAACGTATCACAATCGTATGATAGGGGAGTTCTGGTGTGAATGGAGGTTCGTGTGGCTTGAGCAGATGTGCCTGGAAGAGACAGGTCTTCTACTATTCATCTAAATGGGAGAGTGGCAGAGGAAGTCTTATACTGCTGGGAGGTTATTCCTGATCCTCACAATGTAACTTTCTGGTGTTCTCTTATTTTTACACATTTTGATTTCCAGTCTTGTGATGGCACTATTCCTACTGATCTTTGGCCTTTGAGAGAAGCTTTTCTTTCTCTTAAGCATGATGTTTGTTTGGAGGAAATTGGTGTTTGCATTCTTTTGCTGACTTTAGATACCTGTCAAACATTCACTTAGAAAAAATAATTAATTTAGCAAAAATAGCAGTTTCCTATCACAATTACATATGAATACTATTAATGTATTTTGAGATATTGTGGCCACCTATAATCACCCTGTGCACGGGAATTGGGGGTGGATCCAATAGGACAATTGGGGTTTGACCAACAGAAGCATCTTGTTTCAATGGGCTGATTTTCATGCAGAAGTATTTGCCATGAACAGTACCAATGACTTAGTAAGAGCAATGAAAAAATCTGCAGGATATAATACAACTAGCAATGGCGTTAAACCCCCCCAACCTCCGCCCCTACTTAAGGTGTGCATTGAAATATGCCAAGTCATTGCTTCCTGTGTGGCTTATGTCATAATACATCCAATATTATTTTGCACTAAGTTTATAAGAGACAGAAAACATGCCTGAAATATTGCATTTGGCTCATAGGAGTTTCTTGAAGAGGATTGACAACTTAACATATTGTACTACACAGGGTGGGGATCTTTTCCTAAATGTATGAACACATTTAGCAGCAATTATGTCTCAATGTAATACATCAACGCTTGGTAATGAGACCAGTCCTGACTTTCTCCTCATGGACGCTTGCCAGGCAGCTTGAATTCTGCATCACAGATTGCAAGAAAATCATCATTGATTGGAATCCAGACAGCAACAGGTCTTGCTCTAGTTAGAGAAAGATTTGGCTCTCTGCCAAAGGTGCGATATACCAATCATAAAGGATCCCTGATGTCAATCACCTTCTCTACAAAGAGGCAATTGGTTCTGATGGGACCGTGAATGATACCTGACTCCTTGCATGCATTTCTCTGTGTCATCATTATATACTTCCTCCTCCCTTTCATTCTTTGTAGCCAATCAATATTTGTGTTACATCTAATAATCCTGGAGATAGAACATGGATTGCTACATTTCAAAAGAGTTTGCAAAAATATATTTATAATGTCACATGTTTTTAACAATCTGATCCATAACTACATGTTGGACTTTTTTAGAAAGATAAGTTATTCAAGATTTGCTTTATAATTTCTTTTTAATGTAATTTAGGTCAGAATGGGTACATAACATTATGGACTCCAGTCTGAGTTGTTCAGCACATTTCCTGAAGGCGCGAATGTACACATATGGGGCTCATTATGAGTTTGATGGTATTCTGGAGGTAAATTGGCTGAAATGCCAGCAAATGGAATTACTGATACCTCCACTTGGTCAGGTGGTATCACCAGTGGAGGTATTACCTCCGGTGGTAATACCACCATATTACAAGTGGCGTTTGACTTTGTAAATTGCCATTTTATGGAATAATGGAAGTATTACCTCTGGTGGAATTACCAGATGGTACCAGATTGAAGCAATTTACTTCCAATAATTCCTGTTATTACCATCCAGTAAATCGGCCAGAGGTAATAACGCTAAATGGGTAGTTTGGCGGTGCAGGAAAAATGGATGTACACGGAATCACCTCCACATTTTCCCTGCTATGCCAAACTCACAATTAGTGCCCGCAGTCTTCCCAACCCAAAAGGTCAGGGAGCCACATTGCAGGAATCCTTCTCTCTATTGCCCCATAAAGCACCCTTGCTGATTGGCTATTGATAGTCCAAGTTATACATGAAAAGACGTGGGGGGTGGACAATATGCACTGGTGGTCTTTTCCTCTCCCTCAGTCTGTGGGAAGTCAGGTATCTGCAACTGTCCTTGGAAACTTAGTCCTACCAGGAATTGTCATGGCAGTGCCCAGCTGATCATGTAGGCCTGCTTGGGTTTACTAATATTCACCTTATTTCCTCCTGAACCCTACAGCTAAAGTGCTCAAATCCCAACCCTGATGAGGATGGGAAGGGTACACTTAGTGCCACCTCATGGGCAGTTCTGCCTCAAAATCAGCAATGACTGTGCATGGACTCTGTCTGCTTAGGGCAAAGTCATGCCTAGCAGGTCAACTTCCTTAAGCATAAGGCTCCCGGTTCTTTGCCACATATTCAGGACATACATCTGTCAGAATACCGCCCAATGGAATTACCCTTACTGCCACTTGGTCCAGCGGGATTACCACCAGATTAGAAGTGGTGGTGGCAGAGTAAATCCCCATTTTTTCAGAGTCCATTGGGCTTTTTCAGCAGATTTACCTCTGAGGTAATTCTGACAATACGTCAGCAGATAGTGGGAGGATTTACCTGCAGCATTATGCTGGAGGGGAATTCCCCCACTCGAGGGCCATACTCGTAGTATGGTGGTGCGGGAAAAGTAGCAGTTATTCAGTTACCGCCACTTTTTACCCGCACCGCCATACTCGTAATGAGCCCCATCTTAAACTCAATCCGACTTCTGATTGGAAGCCAGTGCAGCAGGCAAAACAAATTGTGAGAGTGAGAAAGTGTTGGAGTCCCCAGTGCCAAACAGCTTGCCGAGTTCTGCAGAATCTGTAGGCTCTGGGGTAAAAAAGATGGTTGGCCAAGGTAAATTCCATTACAGTAGTCTACTGACCCCATAATAGAATAGGTCACCGCTATGGATCCAGATTCTAAACGTGAAAACAGAAAAATCTTTCTCACTATCTTCAGTTTAACAACCAATCAACCTTGGCAAAGTGGATGCTAGGACACCGACTATTCGATTTTTGGCACAGTGCCATTTAATTGCGATTACTGATAGTGATGTAAGTAGCTAGATATTGAAAAATAATAAACATCTTTTATTGATCTACAGCACTAAGATACCCTCTTGGAGGTGGATGTGCACCCTTCAAATACACCTGTTATGTTATGCTATGATACCTGGAATTTCATGGCAATACCCGCATGAGTATATGTTTAATTTGATTGGAATATATAGTGTTGGATCACCTGAATTGAGGTCAGTTCCCAGCATTTGATATGAGCACTTGGACATTTTATCAAAATATATTCCATATGATTTGAGAACCTGGGATTTGATGGGTACAAATACCCTGGTGTAACTGACTATATGATTGTTTTGCTTTTGCTGACAGGGACTCCAATAATGTACCTCCCCAATAGATGGAGCTCATGCATCAATAACTTGTTCAACCCAGGCCTGCAGCCTGGTGATTTGTGGTGAATTCCTGTCCTACTCCCGTTGCTAGGCATCTCCTGAATTCCTGGGGATGATTGACCCATAGCTGTGTATTTCACAAACCCTACCGTGATATAAATACCTTAGGCCTGACTACGTGTTTGGTGGTAATTTGGTAGTTAATCCACCAACATTTGAGGTTAAGTGTAACATTTAACTGAAGCATTTTGCTGCAAGTGAATCCTACACATCACCTCAGAAATTAGCAGTGCAGTAAAAGTGGCAGTAATTCTGTTACCACCAGAGAAAGTGGGGGGCAACAAAATTACCCCTCCGCTGAACTCGCAATGAGGATCCTTTTATTGTGTTCTGATTCAGAGCACGTTTCCCCATTCGAATCTGATGGGAGTGAATACATTTAAGAGTAATGTATATATAAGCTACAGAAGGGCACCATGGCGCAAGACCTCGTGCACCAGAGGCCATTGGAGGGTGATCATCCGACAGCACAGCTGTGGCAGATCTGTGAACACTTGTCCAAATCCTCGGGTCATTTTTTGATTTTGCTGTCATGTTTTGTCCTTTCTTACTGCGCAAAGCATGTAAAGGTAACAGGGGTCGCAACAGAGAACCTATGCTGCCTGCGTGTGCCTTATTTGCATAAAAATCAGAAATTTAAATTCCGCCAAAATATTCTGTACAGGTTAAGGATGAGCGACCAGACATGGGCTTTTTTGAGGTACAAGGTACGCGATTCGAGGCACTACCATTGGAATCCCCATGTTCTTCCCACAGCATGGGGGTAAGGGCAGAGTGTGGGTTAAGAAGTAGTGGTGATTGAAGTCTGAGTATCCACTCGAGTGGATACTTGCAAGAATACTGTTGGTCTTGGCTAGAATAATAGTGGCCTGATGGCATTGTTTCAGCACAGGTGTGTATAGCCTGACTGAATGGAAATCTTCATCATCAACGTTTGTATCAACCGCTCCATATTCTTTCAAAGAGGCCTTATTCTGTACAGCAGTGCCTCAGTACTGATGCTTGAACACAACTCCAAACAGGGTAGAGGTTCTCTGCTCTATGTCACAGTGAGAGTGTGAGTGTGCCCTGCAGGAGATGAGGGCATTCTCTGTGACTGGCGGCAGGACTAGATCGTGAGTACATCTGGTGCAGGGGCAAAATATCAGTAGAAACTAACAAGATTTTTTTTTTATTGGTTTGGAAAATGTACAGGAACAGTGGAACATACATTTGGTTTGGATATCAGCAAGCTTGCGACACATGTTTATGCCCTATTAGCCTTGCCACTCTGCAGTATACATTTAGAGAGGCGGCATGGCACCCATTGCTCGTGCAAGTAGAAGAGCCTGCTTTCCAGATGCCAGTTTATGATTTACCCACAATTCTGAGGGCTGAAGAAATAACTACCTACTCTCTTTGTAACGTATATAAAACACTCCTTTGTAACTCGAGAGACGTAGCCAGTGCAGTGTCCTCACAATCAAAGCGTCCTTGAATACAAGCAATCATTTGGCCATTTTGGAAAAAGACACTGCTGCTGCTAAACAGCTTCCCTCTGAATCCATCTTTCCAGGCTAGATGTTTTGCACACGGAGATTGGATGGGAACCTGTGAGTACACTGAATGCTTCTAATGACAGTGGGCCTCATTACGACCCTGCCGGTAGAGTGATAATGGCGCCAGTAGAGCTGCCGGCGCCGTTATCACTCTACTGCCACATTATGAGTTCTGCTCGCGGGGCCGCTCTGTACGACTGGTCAGACCAGACATGCAGAGCGGCACCCGCTAGTAGAACAGGATGGTAGCAACGGTCCCGTTGTTACCATCCTCCCCATTCCTATTGAGCCTTATGGGGGCTCAAATGGGAATGGGGACGTACCGGGTCCGGGTCCCGCAAATGAGAATTACCGGGCCCGCAAAGGTCGGAATGGCCCGGTAATTCCCATTTTTCGGGACCCGGACCCGAGTTTGGGGGTAGCCATCCCGTAAAAAAGGCATGGCTACCTCCAAACTCGTAATGAGGCCCATTGAATACAACTATTGGAGATTTATTTTCAAGCCAGAAGAATAGAATTGCCTTGAATATCGCCTTGGCATAGTAGGGTTTGCTTCAGTATTTCACCGTGCCATCAAAGGCATTACCCAAGAATGATTAAGATTCACAATGTGTAATATTGAACATGTCTTCCGAGTCAAGAAGGATTATTAAGAGTCTGAATCGAGCTCTCCCCATTAATCACCCATCCATAGCCAATCCATTTCAACCAGCCCATACATGTGTTGAGAACTGAAGCAGGCACAAGGGACTGCAGTTTTTATAAGACCAAAGTCAACACATTTTTCACTGACCACCTCCCCCGCCCGAAAAGAGGACGCAAGCTGAAATGTTGCCCATGAACAGCTCATGGCCTCGACCAACCTAGTAAGGCTTAGTACCATGGACATAAAGGCCACCATAAAGGACCTCATGATCCAAGGTGACTGTTTTATCTTGGAATGAGAACACAAAGATAGAGATTGGGTCGGTGTTGGATATGTAGAGAATCCTATACAATTATCATGCATTTGTATGTAATAAAATGAATACGGTGCCAGTGCAATGCAGCCCGGAGCTAGCGGCGCACAACCGCTTCTGTATGTATAATAGATCAGAGAGTTGTTCATGAATAATACAAAGGCATTGAGCAGATACCAGTGAGTGAGAATGTTTGTCGTTGCATGGAATCGAAGTGAACATGTAATAATGCAGTAATATATATTTGATGAATTCAGCCCTGACTTGCCTTTGCCACAGCCTGCTAATTTCCTGACAAGGATTGCCACAATAATTGAGTTTCCAATAACATTATGATTATTTGCACATGATAATTGAATTTTGGGTATTTTTTAATATTGTAATATTGTAGATTTGTGATGATTATGCATTTGCATGCAGATTTTCCGCAGTGACTCGGAGCACATCCCTACAACTGTAACTTAATTTGAAACAATATTGCACATATATTTTCTGGATTCGCTCATTAATGCAAACTGAAAAATAAAAATGGAACCAAAGGTCTCTTTAGTCACCGTGCTTGTTCTATTTTAACTAGCTGAGCACCCTGCTCAATATTTTACATGAGTTTTAGGATGACGATAAGTGGACGCAGGTTAAACATTAATGCAGATTTGTAATCCTTTTCATAGTAATTAGACATGTTTGCAGATTTAAATAATGCTGGCCCGTAATGTGCTCGAAATTGCCTAACGGTGCATGCTTTTGCCTATACTTGGGGTAAAAGAAGGCATGCTGGGCTTGGGAGTGAAATGCTATTCCTTCCCTGCGGTCATTCTGCTGGCTGCCTTCTTCATTGGTCCTGCTCAGGCCACTGGCGCAAGTCGCTGAGTAAACGCAAACCATGTTTGGTACTATGGTTGAATTATCATGCCGGATATAATGTGTGGTAGCCTGCAATATGTTGTGTTAAGGAGATTTATTAAGCGCTTGTTCACCCAAGGGCATCATGGCACTAGGGATAGCAATAGCAGTATACAAGCATGTTAATGATGTTCTTATCATAAACGGAGGCCTGCAATATCAGTATAAAAGCTCATCACAGGCTAGGTGTGACATCACTACTTACTTGTAAAAAGAAAATTGCATCACTGCCTCTAATAAGTTATTACGCTTCAGTCGTGATGTCACCATGCCTTCTGCTTGAACCAGTATATAGAAGAATTTCAGCTGCCACTGCATCAATTAATTAAAATCGTGAAAGGCTTTACAAACTCCTTTCTTGTCAAATCTCTTTCTGTGAAACTTTACAGCCATTAACTGATGAGAACGAGAGCAAGTCTCACATGTTGCTGCTTATTTTAAAGCACAAAATGAAAACATGTTTCGATGTTTTGGGGCGGGTTGGTAGGATAGCTCAGGGGCAACGCGCTTGCCATGCAAGCAGGACAACATGAGCAAAACAGGTTCAATCCCCGGGTCCACGATTCGAAACCTCCAGGTGTTAAGCGCATTATAAATAACTGATTAAAAAAACAAAATGCATTTTATTAAACTGCTTAAATTATGATTCTGCAACATATTAGAAGCTGCATAGTATTTTTTTTAAATCCAAACAGATTCTATATTGATTATATTTATCAGCAAATCGAATATCTCTAAGAATGCATTAAGAAATAGGTCAGGTATTAAAGGGGATGACTGTGTTATAAAAAGAGTATTGCAAGTGATCTCAATTTTCGTGACCTTAAAAAGAAACTCAGGCCTCAGCCTCATTACTCGATTTGGACATGGAACTCCTGGGTGACTTGCAATATCCTTATAATATATACCAGAGCGGGTACATTAACCCAAATGCAACAGGCTAGTTACTATATCACTGCTGAACATTAGTAAGAAAATTACATAATTACTGCACCTGCAATCAGCTAATACAATACAGCAGGGTTGTGATGTCACAATACCTGCTGAGTGAGTCAGCACAGAGCAGAATTCCAGCTGTTACTGCACACTTAAAGCCAAGACACGCTTTTCAAAGTCCTTTCTTTAAAATGTCTTTCTCTGATACTTTCTAGCCATTCATTGATAAGGAACTGTTATGGTAGTATGTTCATGTGCGGGCTGCTGGAATTTAACACGGAAGAGCAACACTCTGCACGTGATCATTTATTGTAAACCCCAAAATATGTTTTGATGCATTTTATTAAATTGCTTGAACTATTCTTCTGTATCACACATACATATGTATCAACAACTGAAACATATCTCACATTAAATTAAGCAAGAGGCCTTGTGTTAACGCGGATAAGAGCCTGTGGCTATATAATATAAGGAAAAAATCACTCCCTATTGTATAGAAAAAGGATATCGAAAGTCACTTTGGCGTTCCATGACCTTAGACAGGAGCTAGTGTGTCATAATCTGTGCTGGGGCCTGAAATGGCTATGTGTTGTTATGATGAGTGGTGATTTTCCTGACATAGAATGTGGAGTGTTGGAGTGTTGGTGGAGGTTTGTAGTGCTGGATTCTACAGATGTCAGTTGGACCTAATGTGCTAGGCTGGATGGATGTCCAAGTGCTTTTTCTACTTTAAACTGGAGAATAAACTTACATGTAAACATACCTTCTGGTGGTTCCTGTTCTATGAAGAAGGTGGCTTTGTTTATATCATAGTGCTTTGGCATCCTTCCTATATAGGGTCAGGGAACTCGTCAGTGCATTTTAATATTACTATATCATACAGAAGGGAGCTCTCTATGCCATATATCATTCAATCAATATATGTGCATGCATGTGGCGGGTTTTCGGTAGGATGATCTATGTTGGGAAGCAGCAGAGAGATGTCAAAAGGTGACAACATTTTGAATTTCAACTGAAAAAACCGTCCTGCGTTTTATTTCATACTTTGCCCCCCCGCCCCCAGGACCTCTTTGTGGGTCACACTGAATACGTATGTGCTCAAATTGCATCATGATTGTGCTAATGGCAAACGGGTAATTCTGCAATGTTAAGGGTGTAAGGAGAGTACATCCATTAACACCCACAATGAACATTCAAAAGAGGCATGTCTGGAGGAGTGGTGGTGGCCGGGTTATGTCTATATGGGGTCCCTTACAACTGCAGATGGAACCTCCTGATCCATGAAGCAAAGGCAGGTCATGTGATCCTTTAGCAGTTCTCTCCTGTTCCGAACATGGCGTAAATCAGACTTGGGACTTCAGTACATCTGAAAGTGTTTCACTAAACCACTATTTACAACAACATGAAGACATTTTTAAATGTATTTTTTCTTTTCCTCTTCCCACGTTATATGTTACTTTAATCGTGTGGTGATTTGCTCTATTTTGAGCCATTTGAACATGAAATGTGTGGTACGTGGAAATTGCTCATGGCACATACGGAATTCGTTGCGTATCACAACCATCAGCATGTATTTATTCATAAATAGATTTTTAAAAATATTTTGTAAGGCAAAGCAAAAAAACAGTTTGCTGTTTCAGAACACCTTGCAAATAGAATCGATAGCATACGTGTATAAAAATGTACGATAATCTACAAAGCATTACAAAAAATAAGGCCAATCCTCAAAAGCAAACCACAAATAAAAACAGCGCAAAGGTTTTGTTGTTTTTTGTTTGGATTATTTTTAGAAAAGAGATGTTCAACTAATTGACGTAAGTGGTTGTTGCATTTCCTATTAGCTGGGCAGAACCCCTGAAAAATATGCTGACAAGCCCCCTTGCAAACATATGTGTTGGGAGCCTGTGCCTGCCACTAATGTATGATTGTCTCCCAGCGCATGTCAAAAAAGAAAAAAAAAACATTTCTATCACTGTTTGAGGAATAGAAATGCAAGTGGGACAGAAGTGGTTCATTTCACTGCTGATTTACTTAAAACAAAGTATGACAAAAGATCAGAAATGAGCCTATCATGCACCTATCATGTACCGTGCATCTGCCTGCCCCTGTTCCAAACCTGTGCAGGGGAATGTGTTTGTATTCTGCACATTTTAAAGTGTATGCCATTTATCAATACAGGATGCACTTAAAATGTACAGAGGCACACATTCTTTTTGCAAATACACAAAGGTAGTACAAGAAGGCATTCGAATGTTTGCATTTATGATTTGTGCATTGTAATACTATTTTTGCATAGGGAAAATCATATTTTTGGAACAAATGATGAGATTTGAAATTGTAACTCCTCCTTTGTGGCTAAAAGGTTTTGAAAATGTGCCCCAAAGCATTTAAATACATTAGGCCTCACTGCCATCCGTTAATACTTTTGCCAACATTGCAGTTTTAAAATACTGTAGCTCTCTTTCTTTTTTTATTTGTTGGTTATTCTGCTTGTTTTCTCTCTCTAATTCCATGGTTTTTTGTCATTGCTGGGTCTTCTATATTTAAATCATGTATTTATACACAACACTCGGTCATTCTGAATGCATAGTTTAATCCACTAAATTGAAAGATGTCACGTTGTCAGCATGTATTACCTTCGACCCAAACAAGACAGATATCTTCATTGTAGATTGGAATGCTTTGTCTGAGAAACAGTTGAGATGGCCGTTTATTAATAAAGTGCCAACATAACAAACTGTTGCAAAAATTATAACTATATCAGGCTAACTTGTGTATTTGTCTCAAGGTCAGCAGGGTCTATTCCTTTAGCCACAATAGTGCAACTTAAGTAGGACCTTAAGTTACGGGAAATAACAGTTTCATTACAAGTGAACACAATAAAAGAGTAAAGATGAGAGCCATTAACGGTTTGCCGAAGCAAAAGGCAAATGTGTGAACACAGGAGACTTGTGTTTAGGTTTTGTATTTTAAACAATGTTTAATCGAGTGCTAATGGTAGATGACAATGTATACCAATACCACACGCATACACCTAAGTGGTATGCGATTATTCCCTTTATTGTTATCTTTTTGTTGTTATTTTCTAAGAGGTGAACAGTTTATGTGTGACGCAGTTCTCATTGTTTGCCTATTTTGTCAATTTAATGGAGAAAGTCTTAGATAGCCAAGGATTGCAAAAGCAGTATTTATTTCGCTCCACATGTTTTCTTGCAGTGCTTTCATGTATTGTGTTAAGAACTCAAATAATTGATGTCAGGTGCCCATTTGACTGTTTCCTTTAGTCATGGCATGAAGTATATTGCTTGGTTCAACTGAGTATTATCTGACAATGCATCAAATGCACGTGTCGAGAGGGGGACGGATTGTCTGTAAACATTTAAAGTGGCATGAATTCAAATGATTGTTGTTGGAAGGTTTGTATCAGTAAAACAAATCAATAAATACAATTTTAAATCATAAAGACCATCTTATAAATTGTGAGTATTCCAGACTTCTGACTGAATCCTTTGGCATTGGAGGCTGCAGCTGGATTATGATGGACACATCAGAACATGTGGGGCCGCACCATAAAGGTGGTGACTATACTAGTATTAGGGTGGCATTATCTGGGCTTAGGAGCCTATACTTGGCAAATGGTGGCAGCCCCTGCTAGATCATACCTTATATGTGACCATTTAGCAGGGAAATTAAGGCATTCATGTGGTGATCAGGCGGTGCTTATCACTTGATGGCAGCAATTGCACAAGTGATTATAGCAGAATCATAAAAGCATTATTGGGACATTTGAGCTGGTCTTTCCATCTGAAAGTCAAAACCTTTAGGCTTTATCAATTCTTGTTTTAATTACTTCTTGATCTGTACACTTCTTTAGTTTAATAAAGTTTTTTTTTTTTGATTTACATTTTAAACTTTCCACTGTACATTTTCTTTTAAACACACATTTATATCTCCAATACATAAATGTAGAAACAGGTAAAAATAAAAATAGCTTTCTTAAATCATTTTCTTACAAGAAAAACAAAACTCAAACATATCTCATTACAATAAAACATTCAGCATTTTAAAAGCATCTAAAATCATCTAATATAAATGGAGCAATGTTCCTATACTGTTGTCCCACATTAGATCTTGTGGAAGTATTTTAAAAGAGTTATTGCTTCACAAAACAAGACTAGGTGCTTAATGTTCTCCTTATAGTTGGAATTATTTCATAATACATACATTCTGATCTGTTCCGTCAACGCTAAACTCGGCCCCGTGATTTCAAAGGTGGGAAGCAGGGTGTGTTTAAATCTTATGTAAATGGCTCTCACTTTAGCGCTGTGAAACAAAGATATATATTTTGGACGAAACCTTCTCCTTGGAAAGATCCCGTACTCTTTATATACGGAATAAGTTCCTAGACCATCAACAATCAAGCAACAGTACAATTCAAATACTTTTCTCTTAACTAGTCCTGGAGTTTCCCTTATATTTATTTCTTCCAGGGTTAAAGTTTTGAGTTGAGATTTCATACCAGTCGCAAAATCATAAAGAGATGGAATGTGCTTTTGGTTTAGCAGAATGTGTGAGGACTCAAAGAGGGAATTGGAAGGCGCAACTAACAACTTATGAGATAAGCGCAATTTAGACCAGGAAACTGGCTACTAGGTAAATCAGCCGGATCTTGAGACAAATGACACAGTTGGAGACGCAGAGGGGCAAGCCTAATCCCATCTTCCAGATAGTGCCCCCAAAAGAGTTCAAAATGTGCCCTGACCATATAAGGAACATTCTAAGCCGTATATTAGACATGGCACCACTTTGGTCAACTAGTATTGTCATAGCAGGAGGAAAGAAAAACTACACATCCAGAGGCACATAAACTGGGCAAGAAAGGGTTTACATGTTGCTCTCAAATGATCTCCAACAGCCCTGCTGGGCTCTGCATATGTTAAATTAGTAACCGGCGTGCAAAAAGTATGGGAAACTCTTACTTTCGATTGGTTAATTTGCAAGCCTTACCATAGCATAATTCGCTTTACACAATGGCGTGCCCCTCGCGCCAGTGCTAATCCTTCCTTTACTTGTCGTAGTTCAGTGCATTTCCGCAGGCGACTGCATACTTCACACTTTCACTACTTTCCAGCGATCAATTCAATGTTAATCCAAAATCTTTTGTTTTGAAAACGAAAATGAAGCGCAAAACACCTTCCTCGTTGTGAAACATGGCAACTTCTGTGCTTGGCAGTTTTCCAGACCCCCAGCAACAATAACATTTTCCATTTACTGCAACCTGACAATAGAGGAATTACTGAAAGAGAGCACATCAGAAACTGAAGAAGGACCAACCACTACAGCAGGTTCATTACTATGGAACAACTAGGGTCCAAAATTGCACCTTGTTGATCCATAGTAACGAAGGTGTACACACATTGAAGTCTTTTTAGAACTAGTGCTTACTGTAACTGCCGCCTTCAGAAACGGCACATAGAAATGCCATAAAAATATCACCATTAGTACCCCGGGGCTTTAGGCCCTGTAATACTAATGGCAATAAGCCCCTGGCTGGCAGGCCATTATTGCATAAGGTAATTCCACCGGGGCCTTCTGTAACTATGGACCCGAGGGGCATAACCCTATGTAGTAATCACCCGCCGGTTCGAGGTTTATTGCCTGATTATAACCCAAGTACTTTTTGGGATGGTACAAGCAAGACGTGCATTACCCACTTCCCATCCCATCACTTTAAGCTTTCGTTTTTTAGAGAAAATGACAATTCCCGACTTGTTGGCTTTGAATATAAGGTTGTTTTCTTCAGCGTAAGATGCAAATGTTGTTAGTTTACGTTGTAAGCCAATAGGGGTGAAGTCAAACGAATAAAGAATCATCAACAAAACTAACAACTTCATTATCAAATAGTTGATATACCCAGCATTGTCCAGGCTTTCATTCCCTCATTGGTACAGGTAACTCTGCAACGTTTGGTGCACATTGGTGACAGGAACGTCATTTCACCAAAATGCCAGGGGTAGGGGAAGTGACATCACATGACCCATTACCTCCGATGACATCACAGATAGTGAGGTCATTTGACCCCATCCTGAATTGACATCATGGGGAGCAATGGAAGACAACCGTTCACCCCATGACAAAACAATATCATCCGATCTGTGTTGGTACTCATTTATTGACCTCAGAAGGATGGCAGGCTGAGTTGAGGTGTCTAAGAACAGACTAAATCAATGACTCACCCCTTGAAGTGTGCCTGAAATAAAACCTTGAATGAATCTAGCAATTATTGTATAGAATTCCAGATTTTGCACAGTCACCTGTTAGAACCTTCCCGACATTATTGGCTACATGAGATCTGGACTCCCCAATCCTTTTCCCAGATTTTAACACAAGTGAACATGTGGGCGTGGGTTTGTGGCAGCAAGACTAATTATTTGTTATTCCTATTCTTTCTTATTTGGGTTATGGCTAAAGTGTTACACTTATAGAACCCCCTGTTTTTTTTTAAGAGGCCTAAACAAGAAAGCCGGCCACTCCAGAAACAAAGCATCTCATGGCGCTGGCCATCGCCCAGAAGCTTATACTTAAAAAAAAAAGTGCAAGGGAGACCTTAGGGATCACAGCTGCGAACCCTGGCAACTCCCAAATAACGTCCCTGATTGGTGAAACAGTGTGAAATTGTATAAGGGTCAAAGCTTCGCCAAGTCACAAAACCACAAACAAATGTTGACTTTTGCTGAAATCCAGGGAAAGAGGCAGGGTGTCCGAAAGTAATGTTGCCAGTAATGTCCAGTGGTCCTACAATGTGAGTGTGCAACATTTGGTGCAGATTGGTGAAACAGTGTGGAATTGTGTAGGGAACATACGCGAAGCCACATACGCACACACAAACCCATGCCCACATTTTCACTTTTGCTGAAATCTGGGGAAAGGAGTGGAGAGTCCAGATGTCATGTAGCCAGTAATGTCTGGAAGGTCCTATCGCATGACTGTGCAATATTTGGTGCAGATTGCTGAAACAGTATGGAATTGTATAGGGAACACATGCAAACTTACAAACCAACACCCACGCTTTCAGTTTTAATGAAATCTGGGGAAAGGGGTGGGGTGTTGAGATGTCATGTTGCCATTAATGCCCAGAGGGTTCTAACAGGTGACTGTGCAAAATCTGGTGCAGATTGGTGAAACAGTGTAAAATTGTATAGGGAACATACGCGAAGCCACAAACCCACACACACATTTTCCCTTTTGCTGACATCTGGGTAAAGGAGTGGGGTGTCCAGATGTCATGTAGCCAGTAATGACAAGAGGGTCTTAACAGGTGACTGTGCAAGGTTTGGTGCAGATTGGTGAAACATTGTGGAATTGTATAGGGAACATACGCGAAGCCACAAACCCACGCCCACATGTTCACTTGTGTTAAAATCTGGGAAAAGGATTGGGGAGTCCAGATCTCATGTAGCCAATAATGTCGGGAAGGTTCTAACAGGTGACTGTGCAAAATCTGATGCAGATTGGTGAAACAGTGTCGAATTGTATAGGTAGCACACGCAAAGCCACAAACCCACACCAACATTTTCATTTTTATTGAAATCTGGGAAAAGCTGTGGGGTGTCCAGATGTCATGTAGCCAGTAATGTCCGGATGGGCCAAACAGGTGACTGTGCAAAGTTTGGTGCAGATTGGTGAAACAGTGTGGAATTGTATAGGGAACGTACGCTTTGCCACAAACCCGCACATTTTAACTTTTATATATATAGATAAATAGATGAGCCAAGTCTGATGGGATCGGGATTTATGGATTCCCATGGGTTCTTGACATCTGCTAGGTATATGTTGAAAATAAGCGGGGCTAGAAGCCACCCCTGTCTAAGACCCAAAGTGGTAGATATAGGTCTTGATAAAGTACCATCTTAAGAGAGCCTGATCTTAACACATGGGTTGTGGTGAAGTATAGAAATCATTTTTTGCCAAAGGAGGAGGTACCCCTTTCTTTATCAATTCATGCCACAGCTTGTGTCTGTTTACTCTGTCGAAGGCACTAGTGAGGTCTAATGAGGCCA
Source organism: Ambystoma mexicanum (assembly GCF_040938575.1). Taxonomy (NCBI): domain Eukaryota; kingdom Metazoa; phylum Chordata; class Amphibia; order Caudata; family Ambystomatidae; genus Ambystoma; species Ambystoma mexicanum. The sequence continues at coordinate 1,007,387,068 of NC_090930.1, forward strand.
TATTCACTGTGCCTATAGACCACCCCACCACTGAGGCCACAAATGGTTCTGACACATTTCCAAAAGTCAATTTGGCTTGGAACAACAATATTAAGTTTGTTCACCCAAAACTCTAATTGCCTGAGGAAAGTAGCTGCAGCTAAGAGTAAAAGGGCAACAGGCCTATAGTTACATGTATTTGACCTATCATCCTTTTTTTGTATATAGCGATAATGTCATCTAAGCTACACGTGGAGGCAGCACCCCTGTATTCAAAATCTCTAGAAAGAGATGGGCAAGAATGGAGGTTCAAAGAACTGGCTTGTGCTCCAAAGTTAATGGGTCTCAAGCCCACTGAGGAAGTAAAACAACGTCACACAGAAGCCAAATGGAAGTCGACTCTCCATCCTAAGTTGGCACGGGTTCCTGATTATGAGTAACAGTTCACCACGTGTCAGCCAGTGGGGGGTATTAGGAACACTGAGAAAGGTGTTAGGTAATGCAAATGGATAGGAAGGTGGAGTAAGGAAAATACATGACACATGTAGCTAAAGTAACATATACTAACCATACTAAGCACACCCAGAATTGGATGACCTAGCCAGAACTTTCTTAATATCTCTGCACCGATCCTGCCCAACTGATACCAGAATGCTCTTCCTTAATGAAGAGCCCCTGTCCTTAATCTTTCACTCTTCTGTCCTCCAGTCCTAACAAACGCATACATATGATGTATGATTAGAAGCAGATGGTTTCAAGGCAATCTAACAAGCACTTGTGACCACATATAATGATCCCATAGAGCCTCGAAAGCAAGTAGTACAGATACATGTGGCACCGAAACAACATAGAAGCGTGGCAATGGTTTGGCGGCAAGCAACAAGTGTGTTTCCTTTTGTTTGTTCCTGGACCCACTCCTCCCCACAATGTAGGGAATTTGTCTCTCAAGGATTCAGCATGTTTTGCGTAACTTATTCAAAAATGTTAGCCTTTTGCTGTGGTATCACAATTTGCCTTTGTATTTCCCCACACATCAAGCATTATCACAAACCAGTAGAAATGTTCTAAGCTGTACTTATCTCTGGCCTGGGGTACCATCCACAGTGCTCCCAGGCATTAGATGAAAGAGCGTTGAACAAGGGAGGACCAGCCAGCCTGCTAAACTCCTGTTGCCACTGCTGGGAGTGGGCGGGGCTAGAGCCAGTCACTGTATAATCGTGGAGCAGAACCGACATAGAGCATAAGCTCCTTCAAGCATGCTGCCGTCTCACCCACTCTCCTGCTGCTCTCACTGCAATGCGCCCACTCAGACTCAGTGTCCACACATGCTCCAGGCCTCCGCCCATACCTGCATAATTCCAAAATCACCAGCAAGCAGCACAGACCAAGGCAGGGCTTAAGAGGCCATCACAGCATCCTCCCACCCACATGTACTGTCATGTGGCCGCTGCCCAGCCTAATAGGAAGTGTAGTTTTCCTGTTCTGCCTGACAAAGCCAACGCTTGTTAACCATGACCTCATGACTCCTGCCACAGCACCCCAGTTCAGCACTCCAATTCCCAGTCCTTACATTGAGGCATTCTATCAGGTCCCGCGACCTTAGACCCTTTACTTTTCTTTATTATTATAGAGCAATTTCCTCTGGGTCTAAGGAAGTCCATGAGATGGCCAGGGAGATCCAGCAACCCAATCATCACAGAGTCCTTAAAAGTGGAGGCATAGCGGGATACCCAGTTTTCCTAGCTAATTATCGATAATTCCTCCACCAAATCTTTCTCTGCATGTGAGTTTCCAAATTTGCACCACATCTTGTTTTAGTAGAAGTCCCGCTGCCAATTGGCTATCCTTAATCCACAATTGGATTTTTAAGCTTTTAACAGAGTTTCTATATCGTTGCTTGATGTTTCTATTTTCCAACTTCAGATAGAATACAAGCACAAAGATTGCAAAGCTGAAGATTTTTAATTTGTTTTGCTTTTGACAATCTGGCATAATATTGGTGTAAGTGATTATTCTGTTTAAGTATTCAACCCCTCTGGGTATAGCTTTAGCCAAACAAATGGCCACTGTAGCATTAATATTACCACTGGAAAAAAGATCAAAACATATTCAAACTTGCTACAAACTCCCTTATAAGCGTCATAATTTTCTTTATTTAAATGAGTTACCCAAAACAAGGACATGACCATCTATTCACTACAGTGAATCAAAACAAAGAAATTTGCAAGATAAGATTACAGTATAACAGTATCCCAATGTGGAGGAGTTCTTAAAGAAAGGCTCTTGTAATTGGCCATGAAATAAGAGTGGACAATGCGTTGAAACTTTGATTCATACCTGTAGAAATTCATTAGCCTACCACTTCAAATATATCAATGAGTGAGTCTCAGAAGAAAGCTCAGCTCGACGCAGAGGCCATGTTCTGTTTTTGTGTTCTTCTTTCAAAGTGGAGTTACTTGGGAGTCACAACAAATTGGTTAGTGTGACTTAAACTTGAGATCCTTAATTAATCCACTTTATGGACAGCTCACATCACTTTAAATTGAAATACTCCTCTTTCTCTATGTGCTTTGAAGTTCCCATTCATTACTGCCACACAGACAGGAACTTCAAAACACAGAGTGACACAACAACATTTGAATGTAAGATGATGCCCTCCTTTCGGGATCTACAACTGGATTTGTTACATACAAGGGTTTATGTCACATTACCGAGGTGTAGTAGCAGTCATCTGCAAAGTGTTATCTCATGTTCACTTGTTATCTTTGATGAGGGCTTCTGTTTTCAGTAATGTTAAACTTTTGTGTAATACTAGTGCATTGTTTTAAGGTCCGAAGGAAATCACATATTAAATGATTATACTTGAGAGTCACTATTAAACATCTCACTCTTTCTTCTCAACTGCAACTGATGGATCATTGTCACATAATGCTACTAGTATGCATCCCAAATGTCCCTGAGTTGACCATCATGAGGCATCTTTCCCATGAATATTTATGTTTGCCATTGATGAACTCCTCTTCTCTACTCATGTAAGCAATTTCCAAAATGTGCACTTGTGGCCTATTATTAAAACAAGTTCACATGGGGTCAGGTATGCCAGGCAGGCAGGGCACAGGGGATTTGGAGGTTTGCACAATGCCCTGGGACTCGAGCAACCAGAGAAGCACTGTGTTTGATTGTCACCACATTGATCTCCTATTTCATTAAATGTTTTTGTTATAAATGCAGTCTTAAACATGTAGGTGTTCAAACCTACATAACGATCTCAATCTTCAAAAAAAGTCTATACATCTAATCTAGTTTGTTACAGAGATCTTTTTACACTTCTGGACTACCATGCAAAGATCTTTGGGGTCATAATTCATAGTATACTGCAACACTAGGCATCTGAAAATAATACTACATCATCTTGACAATTGGGCTTTCAGAAACAGGAGGCTACTGCAGGTCAGAGTTTTATCTTATATTTATTGCCTTCCAAGAGTAGCGACATTGAAGGTGAGTGTGTTTACCAAGCCTATATGCCCCTCCACTATGCTAGTTTTTAATAGGTCAATCCAGAAGCGCTCTGGCTGTTTTTTTATTTTGTGCCATATGTGCACAAGGTGGGTTTTATTTAATTTGTCCAACCAAGGAAGAATTAGGTTTGGTCAAAAAGGATGGCTATCCATAGCACCAGGCAAGAAAATGTCTAAGCTAAGCATTTATTTGTGAAAAGGCATTTCTGTCCTTATCTCAAACAGGAAAACACTGCTATTCATTTTTGACAATGATGCAGTGATCATTGCTAAAATGAAAAATGTTCTGGTTCAATTACAACCACCATTGAAGGGTTTTTGCAATAAACACAATCTCCAAATTAAATCTGATAAACAAAAGATTATGGTCACAGGAAAGTACTGTTGGCTGAAACTAAAAATTAAAGTGGATAAAGATGAACAGGAATTGATCAAGTCGTACAAATATGTAAAGGTAAGGTTCGGATTCGACAGGGCACTGGTATGATATCTCTACAGTACAGAAGAACATTCGGCAATCCTCATGTGACGTTTTGGCTGTATGTGTAAGAGTTTATTGTTCTTCAGTCAAGTGGACGTTAAAATGTACTGTGTGTGGCAAGCAAGAAGAACGACTACGACCAGAGGGCATAGGTTTCTAGTAACTTTATTCAACTTAAAAGTAAAATGCCATACTAACCCTATGGCTAAAAGGGAGTCCCCCTCCTATCATACTAAACTAAAGTGTTTGATAATAGTCAAAAGAAAAAATAGTTTACTACCCAATTTGTTAGTTTACTTTTGTTCTGTAGGTCTTTTTGACCTAATTATGGGTGTACGTTTTTACCTTCTTCCCTTTTGACCTACTTACCTTAACATGAGGAGCGATGTTGCGGGTTGTCCCCTGCTCCTTATGTTCAGGTAAGCAGGTCAAAAGGTGGTTGCAGGGTTGTCCACGGCATTATTAGCAATGGAGGTGTCAAAAAAAGCTGTGGCCCCTATTTTCAATGAACAGTCAAAACGGGGGCCTGAGCAGTTTTACTGCAGGAATTCTGCCCGCGAACAAAATGTTTGCGGGCTGATCGTATGCATCTGAAACATAGTCCTCTGTCAAAACCTATCCACTAAACTGGCCCTACCACTTAGACAAATGTAAAATAAAATCTAGGCAGAGTGACCTTCCCTCAGTGTTGGCCATTAGGATGTTTCTCAGGTGTCCCAGGAATTTCTCCTGGTTCTGGATTCAGCAATTTAACAGTTCTCCCTATTTCACAGTTCTTGACAGTCTATGAAAGTTCCTCAATTTTCCCAAATTCAACAGCAAAAAGTCTTAAGTTTCAGCAAAAACAAAATATCTGACGTTCTTCAGATGAAGAGGTATTTCCATGATCCCTCTCCATCACTTGTATTTGTCTTTAACCACTTGGTTTAGATATTGGACGCTGCCGTGCTCTCCTCGTATCTATTCATTTCTTTGCTTATTGTGCCTCTCTGTCTCCCTTGGGTTTCTCTGTCCCAGAAAATCACTTAGTTCTCTGGGGTATTGGTAACACCTCTGTTCATGTGTCTCTCTTAATTCTTGTAGCTTTCTGTGACACTTGTATAGGTGTATTCTATTTGGATTCCTCCCGTAACCCTTCTCCTTCTCTTTCTCTCATTCAGTCTATCTCCTGCCCTCTGTGACCTTGGACAATCCTTTATGCCCTACTTGCTTTTTCCTCTGTCTGCCTCCCTCCGATCTGGGCAACCCTTGTACGTTCAAGGTTGCAGGGTGTGCCCCAATGAGGGTGTGTCACTTCGGCAGCAATCACGTTCTTCACAGAATGACATTCTTCCAGACTGGATATGAGTGATTTTCAGATTGTGCATGTCTCAGCATTCTCTCAGTCTTCTGCTCTCTTGTTGGGAGCAGAGGACTCACTCCTCAATCAGTTACTGGTTTTGCCATCAGTTTGCAGGCACCAAGCCCACCACTTTCTCTGCGTGGCCGTGCCTCCAGGTAAGTTTCACTTTGAGCGGCCTTGGCTTCTCAGTCTCGCACATTTCTGTATCTAGATTGCAGCATCTTCCTTTGGCGTTGGCCTCTTTCTGCTGTTCATTGTGGCGCTGCTCCTCTGTGTATGGTTCTGTGTATGGTTCTCCCCTTCCACTCAAGGGCCGTTGGTCCTTTATTCTTTCTCCTGTAATGAAAGGGGGCATATTGTTCACCACAGGTTGTCAAACAGGTGTAAAGTTCAGTATTACATTGAGCCAAACACATAGATGTATTGTCAATATTATCGTGAGCCAAACACATAGATGTATTGTTGGCATTACTTACTCCCATGTAGGCAGATAATATCTTGTGTATAGGGAGTTCCCCATGGGAATGGGAGTCTGTGTGCCCTGTTGGGGAGTCACTTCCAGTGAGGTCAGACTTTCCAAACCCCTAAGGTGGGTTTTGCTTAGCATCTCACCTCCCTAGCCTCAAAGGGTGGGGACTCCCCCTAGGGAAGAAGGGACGAAATCTTCAGATTCATCAAATGTTAGAGTATTATGTATGAGTTTCATGACATGCTAAAGAAATTGCCTAATATTCGGTATCTTGGTGCTGTAGAATTGCCAGAAGAAGTTAATGCCACTGGGCTATCATGCAGATTGTCTCACAAAAGAAATTACCTATAAGAAGGTCAATAATGTCAGAGGTGCATTGTTTGAATGTCTTTCTAAATGATAAATGTTTTCCAGGTGTGGCCATCTCTAAATAACGGTCAGATGTGATGATGTCCTCAATCTGAGTGATTTACTAGAAGGGCAATATTGCAATTTGTGGGTAAATATATTCCCCTGATGGTAACAGCTTTATCAGTAATACACAGGCTTTCATGGTGATCATATGTTTACTTGGGATCCAAGGGAAATGACTCAATCTCAGAGAGAGATGTTTAAACTTGTGCATCATTTATAACATTATTGCTGCTGCATTTTGTATTCTCAGTAATATAGGCATCAGGCAGAACGGGAGGCAAAAATAAAGGCTGTTTCTGAAATCCGAGAAGAGGAAACCAATGTGTTCATAACAAGAACTCTGTGTACCTCAAGTGGTTCCTCAAGCTGCCTACCGGAAACAATATTGTAAATAAAATTGGAATATTGCTTGGATTCTATTGAGAATGCATTTCTGAAGAAGTACTTAGACACCATCAAGTCTACATCAAATGTCCAGGCACATTAGGACATTGATATTACTTTTATTAAGGAAAAGTGGTGTGCAAAGCTGCCCATCACTGGGTACACATTTGTCAATGTGATGTGTCTTCAATATTTAGAGATGTAGGGGTGGACCTGCAGAGCCATTCCTTAAGGCACCAAGTTAATTGATCTAGGAGTATGCAGAAGGTAGTGAAGCATATTGACAAGCCTTTGTGGTTCTTGACCACAATGGCATTACCAGCTGATGGAAAACAAGGCTTGAAAGCTGCAAAGGTTGTGGACTAGCTATAACAGCTCCAGAATACTCAGGGATTCCTAGAGAAACCCAACGAGCTAACCATCAAAACCCAGCTATTTAGAGTAACATCAAGTAGCATTATAATAAATAATGTTTTATAAACAGGTAAGAAGATAAGCTATGTTGACCCTTGGAGCACCACACGATGATGATTAGATCTGCTTCCATAGGAATTGATAGAATGAATATGCTACTCATGTCATGCAGCAATACATTTCCTGAGAGATGTGATTTCTCAAGCAAACACCTTCTTCAACTCGTTTTATTAGATGCCCAGCAGGGTAACCAAATACTTACAGAATGTGAACTTTTCTGAACATTATAATAACAGAAACATACAAAAGGAGGGAATAAGGACAAATCACTAAGGCTGTTGAGTCTTCATGTACCATGATCATCAGTCTCTAGAGCAATAGTTTGCTTTCCACTATTGCCAAAACCCACACAGTGGACAGCAGTAACAATGCACATCATGTACTGATTTCTCACTAGCGCATAGTTTGGTGAAATTCAATGGGTAGGGGGTAATTTTGTTAGACCTGGAGTATAAGGATAAGGTGCAAAACCAAGGTATCAGCCATGTACACGTTAGGTTTACACCGCTGGGGATTTTTCAACCGTTTCCAGAGGACGTAGGGGCCCAAACCAATTTAACATTTCCACTGTGCCCTCCTCTTGATGCTGAGCTGGCATAACGCCAATGGGTTCCAGAGAATTCTGTATGTTGTTTGCACCTGCTTTGTAAAAAGTGGAACTTTCTGGCAGGGAACCATGAATACTATCACGTGGGTCCATTGCATTTAATTTCCCTACTTAAAAAATGAAAAATGCTTGCCTCACACAACCGCCAATTGGTGGCAGAATCATAATGCATGAATGTTGGTCTTGCCTCACCACACACAAATTGACTATTGGGAATATTAGCCAATTTCCCGTGCCCATTATCTGACAGCTATATTTGTGGCTCTCTCAGCCCCTCCTCCCATCTCCATCTCTCAGCCATTGAATCCTACCATTGCAGGATGTAAAACCATGGGCAGCAACGCATAAAGAGGCAGTACAGTGGAGAGGATGTGTCTTTGTGTGGTGTGTGGCGTATGGCTGACCCACTGACTACAGTGTCTAAATCCCAAGTCCAACGCACCAAACATAATCATTACAAATGTTACCCTGATGGTGTGTCACAGAGACGGCAAAGCCAAACCTCATGTTTGTGCACATGTCTGTAACCCTGGAGTACACAAATGCTAACAGAATTTCCCCTTGGGCCTTGAACAAGTTAGTCACTGCAGAATAATCAAAATGTAGTCATAAGCACCCCTCTGCGAGAACGAACATGGCCCATTGACCTGTTCTTTGGGAAGGTACCCACTTGAGAGTTTGCAGCCACACTTTAGCTCACTGTACCTTTCACAGATGGGAAATCACCATTTGCATATCAGTCTTGTCCCGCCCACATGGGCAGTCAAGAACCAAAATGCTATAGCAATTCCCTTCTGAACAAGAGTACCAACAGCAACCCCATCCACGTGTTTCAGCCTTGTTGGGAATCATCAGTAAGGTGGAGCTGTGCCTCTCTGAGCACAGTGAGCAAGGGGTCCACGTCTGGATGACCCTGGGAAACTTAGGGTGACTGGACCTAAGGCCCTTGAAATAATCAAAATGTAGTCATAGGCGCCCCTCTGCGAGAACGGACATGGCCCATTGACCTGTTCTTTGGAAAGGTACCCATTCGAGAGTCCGCAGCCACACTTTAGCTCACTGTACCTTTCACAGATGGGAAATGACCATTTGCATATCAGTCTTTGTCCCGCCCACATGGGTAGTCCAGCACCAAAATGCTATGGCAATTACCTTCTGAACAAGTGTACCAACAGCAACCCCATGCACATGTTTCAGCCTTGTTGGGCCTCATTGGTGAGGTGGAGCTGTGCATCTCTAAGCAATCTGAGCAAAGAGTTCACGTCTAGATTACCAATGGTAGACCCTCCTATGTGGAAGAAATTGCACATAACAGTGTATTTGACCCATGTTCATTCTCAGTAAAGGGGCACCACCCACACTCTTGTTTAAAATGTCCTTTGGTAACTATATCTGTCTGTTCTATTTTACTTTAATCACTATTAACATTTGGCAAGTGTGGTCAAGTGTTGCCCAGGCAATCAGGAAGCTTGGATAATTGCTGCACAAACTCGAAAAAAAAATGAAGAAATTCATCAGTTATGTTAAGCTTTGCAACCAAACCTCACGCCATTGTCATGTACTGCTCAAACTAACACCCAGGACATCAAAGATGACATCACAAGTGGCATTATCACTGATATCACTGATGACCTCCACATATTCTGGGAAGTTCTTTTTCTTTAGTGACAGTAGGCTGTTTAAGTGTAGGACATGATCTGGAGGTACTGCACTCAACAAATGACAAACATACTTTGAAGGTACTATGTATGTAGCCCTTAACATTGTGGAATGCTGTTTAGTTAGTTTCCCGAGGCTTTGGCCTGAGCTCATGGTGCACATACACGGAGCAATAAACAGGCCCCAGACAGATAATACAATTTGTGTACTTTATATTTATGGTGACAGACTCTAATTGTGGTTTTCATTCTCTGGGCATGGCATTTGTTTCTGCTAGATGTTACCTGTCTGTGCATCGGATTTCCATGGATTGTACACTCTCTATATATCCACACATCTCTAATAATTCTTGTATACGTAGCCCTTGGCTCCAAGATAAATATTATTTAAAGTTCTGATAGGCTTGGGTTTATAATTCTGCTGGTCAAATCTACTAGATTAAGAATATTCTACTTTTATGGTCCAGTCTACAGACATTGCCTATCATAATGTAATTTTAAAGTGCTGTATTATCTACAGAACCTCCATTGACAGTTTATGTTTGAATAGTACATTTTGTGATACATGGGCTAGTTCATGAGAGACATACCTATCATCCTTTATATGTTGTTAGCAATACCCTAAACACAACCCCTTGCACAGACTTTCCATCAGGATTGATACATATTAGTGATGTAATATGTGATGGCATCGGTCATGTCATCATGCCATTTGTGATGTCATTTTTGATGTCCTGGGCATTAGTGTGACCAGTGTATCGCGGAGCACGAGTTATGGTTGCTGAATGTCTTCTTTTCTTTATTTTACTCTACAACCATTACATCACTTTAACAAAAGTCTGCAGTCATATTTTGAGGCAGCTGCCCCTTTTAAGATGGTGTTTTGTCATATGGGAAAACATACTTTTTTCAGCCAAAATATCTCGAAATCGGCTACTTCCATTTGCTGAATTTTTGGTAAGTGCCTAAATATTGTAGAACGATTGGAGAGGGTAACACCAATGAACACTAGAAATAAAAACATCTATCATGCAATACAAATAGTAGGAACACTTCAGACCCCAATAGAAACTACTGGGTATGTAACTCAAATGAAGTCCAGAGCAGTTAGCTAAGGCAGTGGTTGCAAGACCACCATGCATTTTTAACAGTTAGGTTTTCATTGAGAGATAGTGTTTCCAGAAATCAAAACACTCAACTTTATATGTGCAGAACATGTATCTTTAATAGTTCATCTCATCGAAGAAACTCAAAAGGTGAAGCTGACCGATCTCCTTCGTGTAATGCCACCTTGGATATGCCAGCAGACCCATCTTAATTACGTTTTCTTCAAGGATGGCTGTGTACATTATTCCATAAATAAATATAGGTCCTGTCTTGGAGATGCAGCCCCAAGTGAGTATTTCGAGTGAAGGCTGTGGGGACGGGCTTCTTAAAACATGTCTTTTCCTCCTGAACCTCTGAACTATTCTAGGATGGCAGAAGTCTTGTCAGAGGACAGCCTAAAATTATTCCCCATCTCCATTCAGAAATACACATGGGTCACCCAATTTTCTATAAGGACATCACCGATCATAAGGTGCATCCTGCAAAGAGAGAAGGCATGAAAAGAATAAAATACACAAGCACTGTCCCGGTTACCACCCACTTATTATGCTTGGAGGGGAGGGTGGCGAGAAGGCAAAGGAGTCAAAATGAGGCATGGATCTAATAAAAGAAATAAACATTGCCCGGAATTCCAGCCAAATATGATGCACCGAGCGGGATGTGGAAGGAAGGACAGTAGTCAGAATAAGGCATGATTGTAATGAGAGAAGGATGCACTGGACTCATTACGAGGTTGGCGGTAAGCCACCGGTGATACCGGCGAGTCTGCAGCCAACCCTGTAACACCAAATCCACCGCCTGACTTCCCGGTCCCACCGGGACATTACAAGTCCCAGCGGAGCAGGAGGTCAGATGGCAGATTTTGTAAGTCCCCATTCCCGCGTGGAATGTCCTATGGGAGTCCACGGGAATGGGCACCCAGAAGCACCAGAACCGGCACCGTCACTGACGGTGCCGGTGATCCGGTGACAAGTCTTCCAGCAGGGAGCGTTGCACCCGGCAGGGTCAGACCTGCCGGGCCCAATGAGACCTGCAGGCAGACACGTAGTGTAGCGGTCCGGAAAGAAGGGTGCTGGTACGATTACCGGCACCCTTGTTTCCGGACTGCAATACTTGTAATGAGGCCAGCTGCCTTGGTTACGATCCAATCAAGATGCACCTGAGGGGAGAGGAAGGCAAGGAGTCAGAATAAAGCAAGATTAAAGAAATAAGTAAAGTACTGATTATCAGCCAAAGGAGTCATTCTGGCTCCTGGGAGAGATATTCCAAGAGTCAGAATTAGGTAGAGTTTTAATAAAAGAAATAGACGCTGCCCTTGCTGCCACCTAAACATGTTGCACAGGAGGAAATTCCAAAGAACCAGAATAAGTCATGAGTGTAATAATATAAATAAACACTGTCCTGGTTACTGCCTAAACATGAAGAACATGTGGGGTGTAGACCATGGAATCAGACTAAGGCATGGTTATAATAAAGAAATAAACAGTGCTCTCGTTATTATCAACCCATAATGCAAATAGGATAAGCCTGGATTGCGGAACGATCAATAGTCAGAATACAGCATTTTTGTGATGAAGCAAATACGGTTCTGAACACTAGCATTGCATTCCTCCACTTCCAACCAAGAGCCTGTCATACATCATCGCTTACACTGATGCTGACCTGGATCCTGTGTTCTTGTAACTAGATCACAGTTAGCTGTCAAACAGTTCCCTTTTTGACTCTTGACGTATTACAACAACCCATGTATTGCACAGTTGTCCAAAGTGAAGAACTATCAATGTACAATGTTACTGCAGCAAAATACAAAAAGTTATGAAATATATTTGGCCAAAATGGTCAATTTGTTCTAAAAAATTTGGAATTGTGAGTCTGCACTCCTACAATGTAGATGATTGCTGCCCTGCTTGAAAACGTTCACCTTCAGAAAGCCGTAAAATGGGGAAAACAATCAAAATACCATCTCTAATGGGGAATAATGATAGGAGGATGGGACTCAGGGGTGTAAAAGTCTGAAGTTTGGTTCCTTGGGTGATGTCATAAGTACAGTCATCGAGACTTGCCAGCTTAATCCAGATCAATAACAGTTTTCGTCCAGGACAGAGAAATCATCCATGTGAAAGCATACCAACATCTTGCAAGAGTCCAAAGGCAATACTCGGCACTCTGAATGAGGTTATCATCTCAATGTCAGTGGTCTCCCGCACACTACTGTAACCCAAAACCAAAATCCGTATCCACATTGAAAAAGGTACTGCACACATACCACTGCATTGGCACAAAGTGCGACTGTCACAGTCTGTTTCTGTTTCTCTTCACATTGTTTGCCGATAAAGCCTTAAAAATAAAACAAAGAAATGAAATACAGTAAAAAAAAAGCATCAACATGGACAATTGCAGGCTATTTATTAGTATTTATGAAAAACAAAATACTCATTGCTTGTCAAAGTGTGTAACAAGGAAATTGTTGCCACTGTTTCCGCAAGTGCACACACCCATCTCCTCAGCCGTCCACGCTGTGCCAATAATTATGACTCAAATCATACATTGCATGTTGCCTTATCATTCCGTTTCTTGTTTTTTCGCTGTTTATTATCTGTATTGTTTGAAGACATCAATATAAAAGCACCCAATTAAATAAGAAAAAGGCAAAACCCAAACATGTGTCTGGTGTTTTCTGACTAATGCCACGTTGTGGAGAGAGTGGAGAAGTGCAGCTGGGTTTTTATTTTTTTAATAACCAGTTTTATTGATTTAATAACCGAAAAAATAAAGCAGATCAAACATTCGAAATTGGTTCAAACATAACCACCAACAACGTAGGTGGAGCACAATATCACTCCCCCTCCCAGTTTCAAAGCTCCAGTTTCCACCAATTCTTTCCTCTGCAGCTCCCCCCTCTACAATCACCTCCAGTGACTGGTAGTCGTCCCGTCCATGTACAACCTCCCTTCCTCCTCGAGTGTATCCTGCATGCTTCTCGTAATAACCCTCCAAGTGCCACCTCCCCCATATTCTTTGAAATTTACTGGGGCACCCCGCATGTCTATACATAATCTCTTCCAGGGCCCTGCAGTTATCCATCTCTTCCTTCCATTTTGCCGCCAACGGCACCTCTGCAACTCCCCATTTTGTGGCCTAGTCTCTTTTTGCCATCACCAATCCTGTAATAATGAGATTTTTGTCGCCCTCTGGGCTCATAACTTCTCCCCAAAATATGTAACTGGGTTAATTTGGGGCACAGTGGTATCTCGTTCCCTACCAGCTGGGAAAATAGTATTCTTTAACTTGTGTGCAACACCATAGGGTTCCATGTCATTTCATCGCGGGATGTTTTTAGCAAGGTTTTTTTCCACGATTTTTTTTGTTGAAAAAAGCCATCGATTTTTTTTTTTTAGGTGGGTTCCCCCCAAACACCCAATTTTCAAAATAATTTGATGGCTTTAAAAAAAAAATTTGCAGTAAAAAACCAAAAAACCCTGCATAGTAGGTGAAATAAGGATCCCACTTCCCTTTTGCATTTCAGATAGTTATCGTTCTCTGTCCTACCCCTCCTATGAAGTCGTACCCTGGAGTATTACACTCTGCTTAATATCTTGTGTTGCAACAGTCTTACAGGCCAATTCATGGAATTAATGTGTGCCGAAAATCTCTGCGCAAGCATGCAAAAGCGTGCGAATGGCAGTGCAAGTGCGAAAATTGCCGCGAAAGCCGCGCACATCGATTCATGGAAGTCTGTGCACGTGTAAATCCATGGATCTGTGCTAAAATCCTGCGTGGAGCACGCGGGAGCACACAGCATCAAACAGCGTGCGCTACACGCACAGCGAAAGTGCACATAGCGTGGCACACACAACAAAAGTAGGCGGAACACAGGGCGTAACACGCGGAATGGGGAACCACGTGTGAAAATGTGGGTGTTACGTGGGAAGTACAGGAGGCAAATTCGCGGAATGCCCACACGCGCACCTACAACACGTATTCATGGAATCGAACAGGGCTAACGCGTGCGCCAAAAAAGACACGCTAATCCGGAAACACATACGCCAGCAGGAAGCAGGCATATGCGGACCCGCGCAGAATAAAAGTGTGCGCAAACAACAAACAAGCTCAGACGCTACAATGAATATACCGTTCCACGCAGCAGTGGTCGTGGGATACCGCAGGAGGGGGAGGAGGATAGTCAGCGCCACAATTTTTACACCCAGGACCAGCCTTTTTGGGATGCCTGATGACCAGGTGTATGGGAAGTACAGGTTTCCACCTCACATAATACTCGACCTGGCGAGTGAGTGGGAGGATGACCTCACATCACCCACCCAAGCACTGAGCCCCTTGGAAAAGGTGCTCAATGTACTGCACTTCTTGGCCACTGGTGAATTTCAGTGTACAAGTGCCATAGTGGGGGGGTGTCACAGGCCACGCAGTCACGCTGCCTACACCAGGTGTTGGCCATCATGACTGCACGCCCATCAGTCCGCAGGCACATATACCTGCCCAGAACACCTGCAGAAAGGCAGGCTGCCATCCAGGATTTTACGGGGTGGCACACTTCCCCAAAGTGCTAGGTGCCATTGATTGCACCCATGGGGCTCTACGTCCTCCCAGGGCAACTGAGCACATCTATAGAAACTGCAAGCACTGGCATTCCATCAACGTGCAGGTAGTATGTAATGCCAAGGGAATCATCACCTCAGTATATGCCAACTATCCAGGGTCCACCCATGACAGTTTCATTTACAGAATGTCAACCCTAAACCAGGACCTAGAGGTTGGGCGGCATGGAGATACATGGCTGCTTGGTGAGTATAAATGCCACTGCACATGCATGCATGTCAGATACTGAGTAATGTCACAACCCCACTAATGATACCCATCATCACCTCCCCAGGGGACAGTGCCTACCCTCTGAGCACCCACATGATGACGCCAATTCGAAACCCCACCACACCACCCGAGGTAAAATACAACACAGCCCATATTGCAACCCGGGGCATAGTAGAGCGCACATTCGGAGTGCTCAAGTCACACTTCCGCTCCCTTGACCGCTCTGGTGGGCAGCTGCTATACGCTCGCCCAGTAGTGTGCAGGATCATAGTGGCAGCATGTGTCCTGCACAATGTTGCAACACGCCGGGGCCTGCCGGTGGACATGGTGGTGCCCCCACATCCCCAACCACATGCACGGCCGCTGTACATGGGAGGGGAAAGGGCACGTGGTGAGGCAGCCCGTACGCAGCTGGTGGCTAATTACTTCACCTAAAAGTGAACTGCCACAACTGTACCAGCCTGGGATTGGACACCTGGAAGTGTCAAATTGTGTGCATCCCTACCTACCGAAAGACAACCAATGCTGTGTCACGAAAAGAGACACATTTATGCAGCATGAATGACAACCCCCTTGCAAAATACAACATGAAAATAGCGCCATGTCACCCAACCCCTCCCCATCTCCACCACCCAACACACCATGGCACGTCATGCAATGTGAAAGCAAACAAAGGAATGCACAACACCTGACACAAGTGTCACAAAGTGCACTGTCCCAAATGGAAACAGGCCACAGACAATATGGTCCCAATAATCAATAACAAACAGCACACATGACCAAATACTTACCAGCAACACAATACAGCAACACAGCATGAAACATTGCCAAAATATGACAGTACAAACTCAAAGTAGTTCAAGTCTTACAACCTGAATAAGCCAGCACATCGACCCCTTCCAACTGCAGAGTGTTGCTGTCAGGCAAATGTGTCAGTGTACTGCATACAACATGAACTGCATCTGCAAAGGAGGTACCTGCGAATAAGGAGTAAGACATGGATGCACAAGCACATATCAATACACCATGCAGTGTTCAATACAACAACAATGCCCACTAGGGATGTCCACACAGTATTGAATACAGACTGCCCACACAGCTCATGGGAGCCCAATGTCACTGTGTAAGTCACTGTCACTTGGTCACACCCTTTGCAAGCCCATGGAAATGGGAAGCAGGAGGGGTGTGTGTGTCAGGAACCCAAGCATCTAATCCAAACACAGGACAAGCCTGCATGTGCCCAGCCGGAATACACAGTGGATGCCCACGGGAGCCACACAAGGCAACACACTGTAAAAAAAATAAAAAATATGCCCATGTGGGGGCCAGGGGGGGGAGTGGCCACCCAGGAGGTTCGAGGACAGGGTGCACACCAACACCCACCTGCGTGGATGTTGGGGAAAAAAAATACCTCCATGGGCTCATGGCCTGCATGGCTATGCCATTGTGGGAGAACTGCTGTCGCTCTCTTCACCCTCTGCTGCTGCATCAGGAGGTGGTGGTGCTATGGGAGGCAGCTCACACAAAGCCCTGTTATGGTCCTTCATGGCAGCAATCATGGGGGTGTGGGAGGTCTGATGATTCTGGAGGATGATAGTGCGGAAATCCCCATGCAGCACCTCACGGGTTGCCTGCATTTAAGCACCATGGCCTTGCGTGATGCCCGGATCTCCTCACGGGTAGCCTGCAGATCAGCTGAGAGCGAACGTGTAAGCTGCTCCAGCTGCTGTTCTGCCCTAAAATTTTGGAAAGCCTCAAGTTCAACCAGAGTCTCCCTGAGGTTATGGAGTTCTACCCTCAGGGCTTCCCTGTGGCCCTGTGACTCTATTGATATGGCTTTGCGCAGAGTCTCCAGTGCTGCCCGTCGGTCCCTGTTGGATGCCAACATGTCTTCCCTGTGTGATTGGCAAATGGAGTCTGTTGCCTGCTGTTGTTGCTCCATCTGCCTTTCAGGGGGGAGAACGGAAGTGGCCACCCTCTCCATTGCCTGAGCCATAATTTCAACCGATGCTCCCTGTTGTGCTGCTATACTGTAAATGGGGTTTTCCCATACAGTATTGCCTGGTGGCGTACGGCCACCGCGTCGGCAAGGCGATCTGCACCTTTTTGTGCCGGCACTTCCTGAGGCTGCAGGACTGCATTCCCCCTCTGATCTGATGGCCCAGGAACAGAATCAGATGTTATGGAGTGTGACCCTGCATCCGTAACTGCCAAAGGCGGACCTACCAACACTGACATCCCCATAGCGGGTTCTACCCCTGGTGCAGGTGGGTTGGACAGAACAGAATCCCTGCCAGAAAAACTCACCTGCGACAGCACATAAGTCTCATCATCCGATTCAGCACCTGAATAGAGGTCTGGGGAGGTGCACCCAGAGACAACCCTGGACAGTATGGTCTGCAGTAAGAAAGGGTTTTCACCCACCACCACACCACGTCCTCCACTGGTGCCTGGTTGTGGCTGAGATTCCTCCTGGGCCTGCACCATCTCCTCAACCTCAACAGCATCAAGTGCGTCATCACCTGCAAAAACATGAAAGACAACAAATGGAAACAGGCATGAGCACCATAGCACACACATAGGCCTGACAAGCCAGAGATCCAGTACATGATTTACACATGTCCCACATGACAATAACCCTGGCATGCATGCACTGTCAATGAGTTGGAAGGAGAGGCAAAAAGCAGACACTGAGGTCACCAAGATGGAAAAGCAACACATTTGGTGCATGCTGGGTAGCACTGGCATCACACATTAGCCGGTGAGTGGCATGTCCAATACACATACATGACACATGCCAGCACACAGATGGCATGTAGCATAGCCATGGTACATTTGACAAGTACAGCCATATGTCAGTGAATGAGTACTGTCACCCATCCATGTGAGATGGACATTATGAGATGAAAAATGCCAAATAGTGTGACAAAATATGCATGTGCCACACACTGCAACACATCCAGTGTGCAATGATACAGTTAATGCAGGCAGATGTACACATCAATGGTTGGTCACTTCAACATGACATGAAACAACTATCATGTTCCACATTCCAACAGGCCCCAAAAAGTAATGTGAGCAGGCCAATACTCAATCAGCCTGAATGGTCTAATCATTCACATAACAAGGTAACAAATGTGGGCCAATGTGGGGTGTAATCAATGACAGAAGCATGTCACATATGTGGCATTAGGGCTGAAAAATGTGTTGCAAAAATGGGAGAATTGAAACAATCAGCCTGAATGAACACTGAAAAATTCAGAACAATGTTGTTGCAAGATGACAGTTCAAGGGCAACTGCAGTAATGTGGTGCTAATTGGCTACTGTGCTCAGAAGGGATACTGTCATTCCCAAATCCAGGGCCGGTTAATGTTTTGGAGGAGGCACATGGGTGACCCATACCACTCAGGAGTACACACCCTCACCTGGCATTCATTCAGAACCCATCACCCGAGCAATTAAACACATGGATTACACACACATGCATGGGCACTCACCGGACAATGCATCGTAATATGGTAGGTCTCCCACGCCTTGTATTTGTTCCTCTGTGACGAAGGTTCCAGCAACAGACTCATGTTCAGTGAGTTGGTTGTCCTCTGGTGGAGACCCACCGCCAGTCACCAGAGTAGAGGCATGATTTGTGGCCAGCTTGTTCTTTGCTCTGCGTTTCAGGTCATTCCACCGCTTGTAGCAATCATCAGCTGTGCGCCTCACAAATCCATGGGCACTAATGATGTCTGCGATGGTCTGCCAG
Organism: Ambystoma mexicanum; assembly: GCF_040938575.1. NCBI lineage: Eukaryota > Metazoa > Chordata > Amphibia > Caudata > Ambystomatidae > Ambystoma > Ambystoma mexicanum. Next base: position 1,007,406,089 of record NC_090930.1, read on the forward strand.
TGTGACCTACGTTGACCAGGTGTGGTCTTGCACCCAGCAGTCACCACCATTTCGCGGCTATGTGCTGACACATAGGCCACAAGTGCATCAAGTTCGGCGTCATTAAAGCTAGGCTTCCTTGACGTGCCGGAGTGTGTACCCATGTCTTGGGTCTCAGCCTGTAGTGCCAGACGACCCTTCTTCTTCTTTTTCAAAGGTGGTGCGGATCCTGAGTGGCTTATGCCGCTCTGGTCGGTAGGGGCAGAAGCGCAGGTGGACTGGGTACTAGAAGTGTGCAAAGACACAATGACCATAGGTCTTGGAGCAGGCATTGGCTGCAGGGTGATGTTGGCAGGGCCAATGTCGGTTTGATGGACCTGGACCGACACTGTCCCGAGTTGGTGTGGATAGAGCTGCAGCTGCCCCTGCAGCCTCCCCACCCTGCCTACTTGGGGCAGCAGATGACATTGCTGCCCCAGATCCACGTGGCCTGGTGACAGAAACCTTCCCCACCACAAGTGGCTTAGACTTGCTGACCTGGAAGTCAGCCTGGGAGTCATCCTGTGCCGGTTCAGGTGCCAAAATGGGCCGGTCCAACAAGGGCTGAGGTGGGATGGTGTCAGCTACGTTTCCCACAACCATTGGGATGGGGCATGGGTGTCCCTGATTGGTCCTCAACACACGGGGGTCTAGGGGCACCCTGCAAATCCTGGCCATGTCCCCTACCGCGCCCACCACGCCCACCTTTTGGAGGTCGGCCACCTTTGCCTCCCTTACTGCTTGATCGCCTCCCAACCATGGCACTGATGTTGTTGTGCGTATGGGAGTAGCAGTAAACAATTGTCCTGGGCAATTGGGGTGAAAGGGGTAGGGTACTAGATGGAATTCGTACTCTAGTGCTTTGGCAAGGCTGTATGTGACCCATGGGGGAAGATGACGGGTCACGCAACGCACAGGCACCCCAAAAAGAAAAGCACAACGTGCACGCAACCCCTGGTAGACCATGTGCATGGAAAAACAAACCTGCACTACGCTGTGGCACCCAGAAACACAAAAATAAGCGTACGCGTGTTACACGCAGCCTACAATGACTTCTGAAGGGGTATGCGACAGACTGGGGCAACCACAGTTGGAAAATACGTGCGCGACTCACCGTCTGCCTTGAAAAAGAACGTGAACAAGACGCGCATGTGCGCGTAGGCTAAACCCCCGCCAAAAGAAGAAAAGAAAGCAGTCTGAGGAAACAGGGAGTACGAACTGGAAACGTTGGGAAGTAATCGCGTGTGAACCGTCAAGAAGTACAAGATAAACCCGCTCGCTCTCCACAAAAAGCATGTACAAGGAAATAGCCTGATACTCGTACCTTTTAAGCCAGCCCACACGTGAAACGTCACTTACACGCTTACGTGCTAAGGCCCTTTCCTCCATTAGCGCGGTGACGTGCAGTTTTCTCATGTGCTGATTCACAATGCACCCGTATTGTGGGCAACGCCCGTGTGCATAACGTCACTGACGTGCTTACGCGCTAAGGGCTATTCCTCGGATTTCACTCCGACATGCAATTTTTTCACGTGCCAAATCACTCCGTATCAAGCTGGTCACACAAAACACATGGAAGACCATGCTCCTGCCCAAAAGGCCATTTTCCTGCCCCCAAAAGCCCAGAGCACGCTCCCACCTGCCATCTGCTGCTGCCTGCTTGCCTGCTGCCCAAGTGCCCTGCTACTTGCTGGATTCCTCCGTGTGCTGGACCTTCTTGCGACCCACTCCTCACCTGAACCCCCTACGCGCCAGTCATCCTTCATGCCATCTTCCCACCCATGTATCACCTAGGTACCCTGTGGAGCTGCCTCTGAGCCAGCGGCCAGGCTGGTGGAGGACACATCCCTGCCACAGTGGTGGCCACGACAACTGCACCCCAGCCAGAGGAGGACGTGCAGGCAGCAAGAGCCAGGGCGCAGGCACAGTCACAGCAGCAGCAGCAACAAACTGGGAGCAATGATGGCTCGGGGCCTTCAACATCGAAAGGGCAGGCATCGGCCAGAGGGCAGGAGGACCCAGGATTGGAAGTGTCTTCCGTGTGGCAGCGGTTGGGCCAGGCCATAGGTGCAGAGCGGCGGCAGGCGGAAGAGGCATGGCTCACGATAGTCAGGGTGGAGAACTCCATGCGGAGGGCACTGAGGCAGGCCGAGTGACTCTAGGCAATTCGCAGGGAGTTGGAGTCCAAAATGTCATCGTCCCTGAAAATCCTCAGGGCCATGGAAGAGGACCGCCTCCAGGACATTGAGCAGGAGTTCGATGATGCCCTGGCCCGGGACATCGAAAAGTGAGCCATTGGACTAGCCCGCCGCCATTGTAAATAGTTTTTAGTGTTAGGTTTAATTTTCATTTTCCTTTGATTTGGGGTGATTGGACTATGCCCCACACATTTGTCTATAGTTTTTTTCTTAGGTAGTTTCTTAGGTAGGTTTTATTTCTTTCATTGGGCTCAAAGACCCTTGACTATGGATTGTACATAGTTGGACATTGGATTTATTGGAATTTTTATTTGGATTTGACCATGGATTTATGGATATTTCTTATTGACAATGGATTGTATATAGTTGGACAATTGATTATTTTGAACTTTTTCTTTGGATTTCACTATGAATTAATGGATTTTTCTTTTTACGTTTCCTTTGGATTTGCTTTGGTGGAGGGAGAGTTTTGACTATTTTTCTTTTGGATTTCGTTGGATTGGTTATACTTTTCATTTACTCATCTTTTGCACATGCTTTTCATTTCATGTTTGCTATTTTGTTATGCTGTCATTTTATTGCTTTTTTTTTGTCCATGATATATTTTTATATTTTACTTCCGTGTGTGTAATTCGCTCATTGGGTTCATGCATGTGAACATGTGGGTTTGCACAATCAATGCCAACCAGTTTGTGTGTGTGATGGACATGTGTTGGTGTATATAGTTGAGTTTTGGTTTGTGTCTTGAGATAGGCATGTCAGTGTGGGGTGGATTGGGAAATCATTGAGTCTCAAAAATGGGGTGGCGTGCTGTGGTATTTTGGTGTAGAAGTGGGTCATGATTGTGCATCTTTATGTCATGTAGGGGGGCATGAGTGGTGGTCTGCTGGCAGGTGCCCCTCACTGCTGGGGGGTGGGGGTGCTGGGGGACATGAGTGGGGGCCTGCAGGCAGGTGCCCCTCACTGCTGGGGGGGCGGGGTGCAAGGGGACATGAGTGGGGGCCTGCTGGCAGGGGCCCCTCACTGCTGGGGGGTGGAGGTGCTGGGGGTGCTGGGGGACATGAGTGGGGGCCTGCTGGCAGGTGCCCCTCACTGCTGGGGGGTGGGGTTGCTGGGGGACATGAGTGGGAGCCTGCTCCCAGGTGCCCCTCACTGCTGTGGGGTGGGGGTGCAGGGGGACATGAGCGGGGGCCTACTGGAAGGTGCCCATCACTGCTGGGGGGTGGGGGTGCTGGGGGACATGAGTGGGGGGCTGGTGGCAGGTGCCCCTCACTGCTGGGGGGTGGGCGTGCTGGGGGACATGAGTGGGACATGAGTGGGGGCCTGCTGGCAGGTGCCCCTCACTGCTGGGAGGTGGGGGTTCTGGGGGGGCTGGGGGACATGTGTAGGGGCCTGCTGGCAGGTGCCCCTCACTGCTGTGGGGTGGGGGTGCAGGGGGACATGAGTGGGGGTCTGCTGGCAGGTGCCCCTCACTGCTGGGGGACATGAGTGGGGGCCTGCTGGCAGGTGCCCCTCACTTCTGTGGGGTGGGGGTGCAGGGGGTGCTGGGGGACATGAGTGGGGGCCTGCTGGCAGGTGCCCCTCACTGCTGGGGGACATGAGTGGGGGCCTGCTGGCAGGTGCCCCTCACTTCTGTGGGGTGGGGGTGCAGGGGGACATGAGTGGGGGCCTGCTGGCAGGTGCCCCTCACTGCTGGGGGGTGGGGTGCTGGGGGTGCTGGGGGATATGAGTGGGAGCCTGCTGGCAGGTGCCCCGCACTGCTGGGGGGTGGGGGTGCTGGGGGACATGAGTGGGTGCCTGCTGGCAGGTGCCCCTCACTGCTGTGGGGTGGGGGTGCAGGGGGACATGAGTGGGGGCCTGCTGGCAGGTGCCCTTCACTGCTGGTGGGTGGGGGTGCAGGGGGACATGAGTGGGAGCCTGCTGGCAGATGCCCCTCACTGCTGGGGGGCGGGGGTGCTGGGGGACATGAGTGGGGGCCTGCTGGCAGGTGCCCCTCACTGCTGGGGGGTGGGGGTGCATTGGGACATTTGTTGGTGATCACTAGTGCAAGTTGAAATGTGGCCTGGCTGGGGGGCATGCCCATGGTGGATGGGCTGCCTACATGACATGACCAGGGGTGCAGGGTAGTCCCCTGTGGTGTGGGCTGCATGCAGGGGCCATGGAGGGGGTAGAGGGCACACCTGGGAGGAGCCACATTGCCAATTCACATGTGGGACTCCCCGCGCACACCACTGGATACACGTACCCCACTCGCACAGGGCCAATCGCGTGTGAAACTCCCCGCGCACCCCACTGGGTACACGTACCCCACTCGCACAGGGACATTTGCGTGTGAAACTCCCCGCAAACCCCAGTGATACACGTACCCTGCTTGCACAGGGCCAATCGCTTGTGAAACTTCCCGCACACCCCAGTTATACACGTACCCCGCTCGCACAGGCCCAATCGCGTGTGAAAGTTCCCACACACCCCAATAATACACATACCCCGCTCGCACTGGGCCCATCGCGTGTGAAAAATCCCGCGCACCCCATTGAATACACGTACCACCCTCGCACAGGGCCAATCGTGTGTGAATCTCCCCAAGAACACCCGAAATACACGTACCCCGCTCGCACAGGCCCAATCGTGTGTGAAACTTCCCGCGCACCCCAGTAATACCCGTACCCCGCTCACACTGGGCCCATCGTGTGTGAAACTTCCCGCGCACCCCACTGGATACATGTACCCCGCTCGCACAGGGCATATTGCGTGTGAATCTCCCCGCGAACCCCTGAAATACACGAACCCTGCTTGCACAGGGCCAATCGCGTGTCAAACTCCGGGGTGTACATGTATTCGGAGGGGTGCGCGGGGAGTTTTACAGGCGTTTTCATGTTTGGGGGGGCTGTATGCTGGTCCAATGGCCTGTGCGCCATGTACGGGATCTGTGCGCTGTGCATGGTGCATGGGGAGGGTTTGGGGGCGTAACTGGCACTGCTGCAGGGTCGCTGCGCCACTCTGCGCCACGGCTGGTTTTGGATGTTTAAATCCATGAATACGCTGTGTGCGGAAATGGATTTTAGTGCACGTGGCTGCGAAGACTGTCGCACGCGCACACTGTGCACCAGCCGCGTGCGCCACTTGTGCGCTGGATTCTATGAATTACCCCCTTAGTCTTATGGACATAATGGCCTCCCTAACCGCTATTTGCACATCTAAACATTCTTCCTGCTCCAGTGGCCCAATTTCCTGCTCCAATTTGGACTTAGCTCTGAACAGTTTCAGAGATCGGTAATTTTGAATGATTTGACACATTATTGTGATTGCTTTCTTTTCAATTTATTCCATAAAAAGATTAACTTCTAGGGGTGTGTGGTCTGGAATGTCCATTTCCCTCCCGAGTTGGGGTTGCATTGCATGCTGTAGGCTTGTGTGCATGTACAGATCTCTTAGCCCCAATCTTTATCATTCACTCAATATAGGCAACTTTTCGAGTCTATGGGGTTCATTACGAGTATGCCGGTCCGGCCCTAGCAGCAGAAAATTCACTGAATCACTGCCACCGTTAAAAGCAGTGATGGTGATTCAGTGGTTCCCATCCCATGGAGCCATATCGGACTCCATGGGAATGGGAGCGTACCATTACTCCGCCATCCATAGTATCCCGGTAATACCAGGGTATACGGTGGTGGAAACGGCAAACTCATGACCCTGTAGGCCCTTTTAATGAGGTAACGCTTTATTGGATGGATGGGGATGCAGAATCTTCTCTTACACCAGTAATAAGACTGACTCAGGAAGCTGGCAAAACATAACTGTTTTAATATCAATTGTCTAAAACAGGGAGTACAATGGACATCGTCAGACGTCACGCAGCAGACCTCTCAAAGTTTTACATATCTGTCATGAAAAAATACACTTTTATAACAAAAACATGTCATCATTGATATTATACTATGTGGCAAACTAAGAAAACTCATCTGGGATTGTGGTTGGTCTACGGGGAACATCTAGGTATACTTTCTATGGGGGATAGGATTATGATTGGGTCTCTATTCAGGTGGACAACTTTGACCACCCCTAGTTCAAGTCTTCATTGTCATCAAATACACAATGTTTCATTGGCTCTCAAACTATAGGGCTCTTTGCTATGTTGCCCTCTATAATTGGTCGGCACGCTTGTACACTTCTGCAATATTGCACTCACTAGCAGCACGCAAGCTGGTACCCCAGGTGCTTGTGGGTGTACTTGAACATGCTTCCCCACCCAATTAGCCCATCATCCATCATCACTCCCACTGTCTGCCATTCGAATTGTCTTTGAACTCGGCCTTGCAAAGTATCACTGCGCCTGAGAATAGAAGGGAGGGTGAGCACGTTCTCATCTTCAGTCTTGATGTAGCTTGCCCAAAGTCTATTTCCATCTACCCCATTTGACATGAGAGCACGTTTTAGCTCCTTCTTCGCATTTAATACTATTAAATGAATAAAACTTGGCACTCATAGAGTTTTTCCATTGCACCTCAACAGGAGCTTGGCTCGCTTCTCACGTTCATTTTATCTTCTCAAATAGAAAGTTTCTTGGCTGCCTCAACCATTGACACTGGCCCAGACAAGCCTTCTCGATTCTTCCTCCATCTTCAGCTGCTTTTCTCTGCTCCACCACACTTTCAGCCCTTTTGCTAGTGAGGTCCTAGCATGCTAAAATGTGATGTGAAACATCCAGAGTATATACATATATTAAATGGCCTGTTGTAGCAGCTATGTAATTATGGATAAATTGCTAAACCCATAGGAAGAGCATTTTTTGGGGGTGGCTTAAAACTTTGCTCCCCCTGGACAAATCCTCACCAAATTTTGCAAAAAAAAGTATATGGCCCACTCTGAATTTGTTTGCAAATGTTTGGTCCAGGAGCGGGGGCAAAGTTATAGAGGGGGTCCCAAAACTTCTTTTTTTCCCATAGACATAATGGGAAAAAACTTTGGTCACGCCTACAGCCCAAACCGTTGGACGGATTTTCACCAAATTTGTGGCAGGAGCAGCGGTTTGGTCCCAAAAGCGTACTTTAGTTAATTTGGTGTAAATCTGTCCAAAAAATAAAACATGGGCTGATTTCGAGCAAACTCGTGAGGAGCACTGGCAAGGACATTAAAACAGGGTTTTGCAAATGTGCCCGTGTTTTATTATGTAGGTACAACAAATAGTCATATACCTTTGGTGACTGAGGTATAGGCTGTGGCCGTGGGCAGTAGCCAGATTGTCTGGGTCATGGCATAAGGTCAATCTGGCTACTGGCCATGACCGCTAGGGACGAAAAATGGTGTTAAAGTGGCTATGTCTACCTGGGACACTATGTGGTAAAGTTATTCAAAGGTAGGATAGGTTTGAAAGGGAAATAAGTGCTTGTTGTAATATGTTCATAGGGTTTTGCAGACTGCCATGGCAAGGGAAGAGGGGCGGTGTACAGAGCCCCGCCTTCTCTTTCCATGTTGGCGGTCTTGGAAAAGGATTTTCCTTCCTACAACGGGACACCTCTGGCGTCCCGCTGTATGAAGGATAATCTTTCCAGCTTACAGTGGGATGCCACAGGCATCCCGCTATAGGAAGAAAAATCTATTTTTTAAAACCCTGGGTTCCCGCTTTGGGAACCAGGGGTGCTAATGGCCTTTATCCCCCATTTCAGGGGCTGCAATGGACGATAATGGTCCGTAGCCCTCCTTATTTATTTATTTATTTATTTATTTATAACACACCAATGCCCGCGGACATCAGGCTGTGTGGTTACAGTATTTGTTGAGGAAGATGAGGTGGAGGAAGACAGCTTACTACTTTCTGAGAAAGGAACAACCTTTCTGAGAGCATTGCGGTCACTGGATTTGATGTGGCGGAGCATGGAAGTAGTCCCGTAGGAGTACTGTCCAGGTAGTCTGCGACTGAGTACAAAATTGCACTCAGTGCATTTCAATTTGGTAGCTTTAGCCTTTGGTACACTCCCAACAGTAGCAAAGAACTGGCACACCCATGGTTCGATCTTGGTGCTAGAAGTGGGCACTTCCTCTACCTCATCTTCTTGGTCCTCTTCATTGTCTTTGAAAGTACTGCACATTTTTTGTTGTGAAGGTCCTCCAGCTGGTGGTGGTGGTGGCTCTTGGGGAGGAGCGATGGCAATAACTGATGCCATTTTTAAGATATATAGCAGTTTTAATCAGATTCTTCCAAGTATGTACTGTGTACTAGATTGGTAATGGACAATGAGTACGAAAAGGTGTAGGAGGTGGGCAAGGGAAATTTTGACGTTGAAAGTTCCTAGATCAGTAGAAAATGTAGTTCCGAACTGTTTTCGAAGCAAGGATACGATCACGAAGTGCAGACGTTTTCGCGAACATGTCACCATGCCGCGCGCAAGCGTATGGTCTCGTAGCACTGTCCAGAAGGTCTGCAATGAAGTCAGATGTTCCCGGACGTCTACGGATGCAAAATTATTTCAGAAAGTTGCAAAAGTGTGTAGGTGTTACAAATGATGCTACAAGGTGGGAAATGGAAGAGTTTTAAGGTGAAACTTTGTAAATTGGACAAACGAATTGCTTATTGCCTAAGTATGATATTAGTAAGTTGTAGGAAAATAGCATGCACTTGTAAAAACCCATGAAATTCACTAAAAAAACTTAGTTAAAGGGTCGTTGTGGTTAAGTTTCACTACTAAAAACCAATGAAATTCAATGAAAAAACTTTGTTAAAGGGATGTTATGATTAAGTTGCACTAATAAAAATTGCACTAATAAAAACATCTTTGATGTCCTAGGTGTTAATCTTAGCAGTGCACGGTGGTGGCGTGAGTTATGGTTGCTTAGCTTACCATAACTGGTGAATTTCTGAGATTTTCCGGTTTTACCTGTAACCATAACATCCCTGTAACAATGTTTTTCCATTGAATGTCATAGGTTTTTATTAGTGCAACTTAACCATAACGTCCCCTTAACTAAGCTTTTTCATTGAATAGATTATATATATATATATATATATATATAGTTATAAAGCGATTATATTTTTCTAAGCATGTGTAATCTTCATTCCGCACATGAACTGTTACTCGACTCTTTATTTCGTCATCAGATTCTATAAGGACTACTCACCTTCTCTCTTAGCATCTCCTCTTGGTGAATCATCTTTGCTTCATGTGACATCACCAATCTCCTCTTTTATTCATCTTTACACTTCTTCCGGGACCTATCCTAAGAGGCTGTCAGCTCTCAGAGGATACATGAAGAATGGTTTTCTCAATGGATACCTTGTCTCAAAGGCTTGCCGTGTTATAGGCATCATTACTGGTGTTTCGCTTGTCACAATTTCCGGTTCCCAACATGTAGGCAAGACGGGGCCGGGAATTCCGGTATAGGCATTTGGCTCCTCCTCTACACTCGTAATAACCCGCTATCTGCGTGGAGCATGTCTCCCAATCTGCATATTTCCCCGCTTGACCTCCTCAGCTGCCTGTCCAATTTATATGCTTCCAGGATGCTAGGGTTCTCCCACAGTGGTGACATTTTAGTGATGATCCCCTTGCACCTCATGGCTTTAGTGACTTTGCGTCTGATTTCTACGATGATGTGCCCTGCTGACAGATATGCCTGTCCCCCCAGACTTCCATACAGTCTTTGAAGCTGGGACCTGTCCCCATCAATGTAATTTTCAACTTTTGATGCCGAATATTCACTCATTTACAACGACTAGCTGCTACACCCAATAATATTTGAGGACATCCAGTACCCTTATACCCCATTCCAAAACCAACTTGGTCAAAATGTATGGGGCTATTTGCGAGTTACTGTTTCCCCACAGTATCCCACACAGTATTGAATTAATTTTGATGAAGATTAATTTGGGAACCGTCGTGTGAGTATTCTGCAATATATTCAACAGTTTAGAGAGTGTGAACATTTTGAATAAGTGAGCTCTCCCTATGAGAGTCAAGGGCAAGGTCGCCCAATGCTTAGCATCCTCCTGAAGCCTGGCGAGGATTGTTCCAAATCATTCCATAGGAACCCCTGTTACTCTGTATTTATCCTAATTCCGAAATAAGTGTATGGTTCTACATTACCCAGAAGATGGAACATCTCCGGCACCGCATCGGCCTCTTCCTTCACTGGTATAATAAAAATTTGTTCCAGTTTATTCTCAGATCACAATGCTCTCCAAATTACTATATCACCTGTGTGCATTAGTTCTACAAGATATATGGAGAGGTCATCCACATAAAGTGAAATGCAGTCCTCAAGGCCCCATAGCCATGCAAAGCCTCTGTGATGTTTGTCTGACCTGATTATCTCCAACAACATTGCAATCGCTAGGAGAAACAATAGCAGACACAGTGGACATCCCTGTTGGGTTCCCCTCTCAAGCGAGAAGCTGCCGGATGTGAAGCCATTCAACCGAACCCTGGCTTGGGTATTTGCATACAGTAATTTGACCCATGCCATATAGTTAGCCCCAAAGCTAGCCTATTTCATCTCAGCAGATAGGAATTACGAACGTATTGAATCAAGGCCTTTTCTAAGTCCAGCACCCTAATGGCATGCAGATATTGTCGTTCCTTCACCTTAGCTAATGCAATATGGCATTTTCTTATATTCATGCTGATAAACAATGGTCTGGAGGGTCGCCCAGAGTAATGTCAGCTGTCACCTCTTTTGTTTTGCATTAGCCACTTCGAGTGGGACAGGTATGCCCAGACGTGGGTCCCGAGCCTGCTGGGCCTAGAAACCCACTATAACACCCAATGAGGGCAAAACATGTCTGGGGATACTTGTGGTCTTGTGCAGAAGGGATGTGGCCAAGCAGTTTGGGCAGGACTGCCCCTTTTGGCGTGGGACCAGACCTGATTTGCATGTGTTTTTTTCCCCTTCTGTAATGGAGTCAACCCATCCAGTCCTCTTAGAAAATCAGAGTTAGGGGGTAAGCATGTGTCTCCCCCTGGCCCCCATAAGATAACATTGAGAACAAGTCTCTTTGCATTCTTCCACTCCATTGCCTTTTAGTTGACGCACCTGAGCAGTAAACCTGAAAGATAAGGACACATGTTTACTTACCAGCAACGTTTTTACTTCTCATCTTTTGAACAATCACAAACACAAGTACTTTACCTGCAACAGATACATTCTGCGGGGAAGCATTGTAACTTTGGGCACAAGGCCCCACTCTTCATTGGAATTTGACTTTTGAAGCTCAGGCATATTTCTTGTGACTTGATTTCATGTTACTGCATCACTTACCATCTTGTATTGATTGAAGTCATTTAATGCATTTTAGGAACCTTCGGTAACTGTATATATGTTATTAAGTGGTGTGCAATATTATCTCCTGCTTCTTTCATTGTTTTAGTGTGTTTTTGAGGCCTAGAATAAATATAGTATTTAGTACACTCCTGTCTAAATAGAATTATTGTGGCTTCACTGTGTGGACTCATTGTGCACCACTCCCCGCATTCACACTTGCATGAGAATAGCCTTGGCTGATCTCCATTGCTACCTTGATTGGGTTTTAGCCAACCTCTCAGAGTTCCCCTATTCACTATAATTAGGGTACACCAGGCCAGGTTCCAGAAATCCATCTTAACACAGTCTAACCCACTGGAGGATAGGCTTAACTGAGATGTCTATTGGGCAGCTGTGGCCATCAGAACCGAAATCTCACAGGGTGCTGAACATAGGGTTTAACCTTTAACTATGAATAACTCTACTCTTGGCTGCCCACCACTCTACTAGCAGACTCCGATTGAAATCAACATAGCTCCATCCTCCTCTTAGAACTCTGCTGCTTCGAATGTGGATGATGTGTTACTTTCTCACTTGAGGCTACCAAGGAGTCTAGGTGTAGAGCTGAGCTATCTGCTGAAAGCCTAAGAACAGTGGAATGCAGTGTTTTCCAATCATCTAATGATCATCTAATGAGTTTCAGGCAAATTATGGTGGCAACTATTAAACAATAACAGCAGAAATTGCCACATTGTTAACATCATGAACACCACAATACTATTCTTTCAAAGAATATTGATTTATTGTAACTCCAATCCAGCATCCATTTTCTAAGTGTGAGAAACCTGAGGGTATCCTCACATCTCCTCCCCTTGGATCCTCTTCTCAGGTGGCCGGGGAAACGCAATCGCTTTTGCATCCGACAACAGGGGTGGGGAAGCAAGTGAGGCTTGCCTTGGTGGAGGGTCCTTGGGAATTGGGGAGAGGACATCCCTGAGGGAGATGTGGTACTCCCCCTCTCATTCCATAATGAACCCATAATCCGAGAAGCCATGGTGGGATGTGGTTATCCCTTTTCCTTAAGGCAGGGTAACGTTAGTAAGAGTTATATATCTTGAAGTCATAGAAGAAGGATGAAAGAGAGGATTTTGCCCACAGGCAAGGCATGGTATCATCCTTTCCCTATTGATGACCAACCTACTCCTCCCCTGCCATTATGGGCCATTATGGAGCCTCTGCTCTCATTGACCCCCATTGTACCTTTGATAGTACTGAGACGAGGAAGAGGCGACTAATAGTAACAAAGACTAAGACCTCTTTTCACCACTATAGTACTAGTACGAGGAAGATGCCTGAAGAGTACTTGCAAGGTCAAGCATGTCCCTTTAATGAGAGTCAGGCAAACCCAATTGGGAATACACACCTGCAACCTGTCAAGTGGTTGCAGGTTTACAAAGGGAGACCAGTGGAAGAGAAGGAGGAACAACAGGGAGGCCTGTGTAGGGGACACCAGAAGACACTTCCCTTAAGGAGGCAGCTTTGGTGGAACCTGAGAAGGTGCCAGGATGCTGTCCGACATACCTGAGGACCTGTGAAGTCCAAGGTGAGGTGGACCGTAGAGCTAACCCAGGTGGGGATGCATCCATGGCAGAGATTGTGCAGCTGGGGCTGCAAACCAGCAGAAGAGACAGAGGATGCCCTGTGCGCCCTTGCAGAAGCAAAAATGTTACCGGCATATGCAGGATCCCATCCATTGTGCAAGCAGGGCTCACTGAGGTCCGAGTGCCAGCCGGAGAAGGGGAAATAAAGCCGCAGGAGCCGCTGGAGCAGGACTCCAAAGACCAGTTAGTGTGAGAGAAAACTACTCGAATGCTGGGGCAATAACAAAGTGCTGTATGAAAGAAAGCTTCAAGCCAAGATCAATTATGCACATTGAATAACAAACTGAATGAATGTTTGAAACCAAAGCTGAACTATGCATATTGAATAGCTAATTGACTAAAAACTTTAAATTAAACAAATTGAATACTAAGTTAAAATACAATGTTACGGGCAAAGCAAATAGATCATGAAAAGTCAAAAGGAAGAATGCCGACATAAGAGCAAATGTGAAAGAGTGCAACACAAGGGTGGACACGAACAAGACCACCATAAAGTGAATCTTATGAATGAAAACAGTGCTGCAAGGCTAAAGACTGGCACATAGATGTATGACACATAATGGCAAAGCCAAGAGGCTGACACAAAGAAGCTTGGAGAGTGTGAACCTGTATAAAAAGCAAAGAGGCCAACAAAGAGAAGCCAAGTGAAGGTGAATCTGTACACAGGTACAAGTGCTGAAGAACCTGTGTGGGCTGCAGGGCCTAGTGTTCCCGGTTTTGCGACTTGACAACTACGCCTAGACCAGTGAGCCCTACATTACAAAAGCCAAAGACGTTGTGAAATAAACTAAGAAGAAGCATGTAAGTGAATTTTTGACGCAAACCAGAAGGAAGGTCAGGTTGATCTAGAATTAACTTAAACTTTGAAAGAGTGAAACAAATATTGGTTGCTACATTGACATCTTGGGAAATGGAAACCTGAGACTTGATGAACTGCAAAACACTGTCTTGATGACGAAACTTCAAGACCCCTTTTCTTTTGAAGTTTGTTGCTGGGATCTTAGGGAAGGGAACCCTGAGGATTGTGTGGAACTATTTGAACTTGAACAAGGTAATATTGAAGGTTTTGTGGAACTTTCTTGAATTTGGGGAAGGGGATCTGAAGAGGAAAGTAAGAGCTTGACGAAACTCAGAACTTTATGTTAAACACCATTTCTTTGATTATTGGCATCCCTACACGTTGTTTAGCTTTAGTTGTGACGGCAAACATAGGTTTTGGAAACAGACAGACGTTTAAGCTGAACTCTTTGACTTAGACTTTCCTTAGTTTGATCAGTTAGGGTAACACCACCTTAGCATCGGGCAAGTTAAGCCTTCTATAATCCTGACATTTGATTTAATAAACTATTGTCTGTGGAAAAAATGCACAATATAACTTAAAAGGATTCAGGAAGAGAGTAAAAGGTTAGGAGAAAGAGGGGTTGATGAGGCTCAATGAGGGTGTTAGCAAGAGGAAATGGAATCTTGTGCCTCTGTGAATGTTATCCAAATATGTAAGCAGATTGCACTCTGCTGTAACATAGCCCAGTAGACGAATGCACCTACTGCAAAGATCTATGTGTAACTTGCAGGTTAAACATTTGAATCTAATATAGAACTAATCCTTTCATCCTTCTAGGGTATATCAAATTAGTAAAGTTGAGGTGGCGAATTGTAATATTGCAAGCCAGACCATCAGAGTCAATCAATCACTTGTCAGGCATGACTGGTTCTTCTTTTCATCGTTCAGATGCTGCCTGTGACATATTATTGAGGTTTATAGTATTACAATATAGAGAATTAATTACAGGCATACACCTCTGAAAAGCCTATAGGGCTGGGGAAGAATCAGCCATGCATTAGTGGTGCACAAGGTTTATCGCTGCTGAATGATGACTACTGAGGTCCTTTCTAATGATAGGCAGAACCCATGTGTGCAGGCCAATGACCTTAGAAAGGCCAATAGGGCTGAGAGAGAGTCATTCACATATTAAGCTTTCATCATCTCTGACGTTCCTTAAATGAAGACCATTTAGTCAGGTAGGATTGTAATGTTTTGAGGTGTTACATTTGAAAATATGCATAACATAGTTGAACATTAAGAAGTCTCTGTGTAAAAGGAGACCGACACAGGCTCCTCACACTAATGTATGCAATGTGGCCAGCAAATGCATTATTTGTGCTATGGCGAAGTCCCCTGGAAGTATGCAGGTCACCTTTGTGAATAAGGTGACCTGCACATTTCCCAAAGTAATGCAAATAAAAAATGCACATTTCTATTTGCAGTACATTTATGAAATTTGCAAAAAGTGATTACAAATGTTTGTCAGATGCAAACAATGAGTACATTTTTGGGTTTCCCCATTAAAGTAAAAGCCATGTGCAAGCCATTAGCCCATAGCACATTTTGCTTTCTTTGAACATCTCTGGAAGGAGATGTTCTCAACTTCTGACCTGTTTCATTAACTTTATACTTTGTTTTCTTGAGCATATGGTGATAGTAAAAGGTCTGGACACGAATCACCCAAATACAGTGTTGGTAGGGGTGTAAACAAAGCAGTCTTAGGCACATATAATCTTTGCAGGCAGATGACAACACCAAAGCAGTAATAGCCACACATTAATTTTGAAGAAGTTCAAGTACGCCAAAGCGGCCTTGCGCACACTTGAATTTTGCAGTCAGAGGTGTACATAGAAGCAGTCAGAGGCATATGGGAACCTTGTAGGCAGAGGACTACATCAAAGAATTCTTAGGCATACATGAATTATGTAGCCAAATGAGAGCAACAAAGCACTTTAGAGGATTTGTAGGTGAATCACATAGATACATGTTTCTCTGTTTTTCTCTGCTGCTTTTTAACATATCTTATTACATTTCTGTTTTGAAATTTTAAGGTGAATTTCAGTTTTGTCATTTAAAGCGGCATTTGCGTATTTTACCTTTGGGAGTGCTTCTTGTTTCTTAAAGAGACTTGGGTGAAAGGAGAGGTCCCCTTTCATAGGTGACCTTTAAAGGAGAATTTTCCATACTGCTTTTTTTATGTTTCCTGTTCTTTTCCCAATTTTAACTTTTCTAGTCACATTTTTTGTGCAGTTTGTTGTGTTTTTCTTCTTCTTTAATTAGTTTCAACATGTGTCTGTGATTATTTAATATTTTTCCATGGCAAGTGTTTCCCGTTTCTTTGAGAGAGTTGTGTGCAAGAAGAGATTATATTCTGTAGGTGACTTTTGTAGGTGAATATTCTCTGCAGGATTTTGACCTTTGTATTTGTAGTTTCTATGCAGGATTTTCAGTTCTTCTTTGAACCTTCTGCTTTGTCAAATCTTTACACAATCAATTAATTAAGCTCTTTTATTTTTTTAGTATTTGTGCAACAGTTTTCCTTAATTTGCTTGCGGTTCTTCTTGTCCACAGAATGTGGGGATAGACAAGAAATCCAATCTGTTTTGGCATTTGCAGGTGATTTTTACATGATAATGTTATTTTTGTCGTCCTGTCCTTTTTTCAGATTTGACCATTGTAAGTGAAAATTTATATTTTTCCACTGCAAGTGGTTCTCATTTCTTAGAGGGACATCGGTGCAAATAGAGGTCCATTTTTGTAGGTGATTTTGCAGATGAATAGTCTGTGCTGCTTTTTTCTGTTCCTCCTCATGCTATTTTTCAATTTGTGACACTTGCAGATTATTTTTTCTCTGCATGCTTTTATGTTTCTTTGCCTGTACTTTTCAATTGTTTCTCAACCCATCTGCTTTGGCAAATGCATGCAGTATGGATACATTAATGTCTTTTAGATTTTGTGTGTGTTTATCTATTTAAGAATTCCACCAGGCAGGAACTTGTCATCTTGAGAAATTAACATTTATTTTCATCCCCAAGCTTTAGAGATAGCTTAGCTGACATATCCGGTGTTGCCCAGGATTTCATTTTCTCATAAGTACTATTTGTTAAAAGAACCTTAAGATAGCATTACACTTTTTGGAAAGGCTCCATAACAAAGGTGAAAAGAAGAATTCACTACATTTTTCAATTATTTGATATTTTGATATTTTAAAAATGTTTCCTTATAAAGACTGCACAACAAAATGTCTGTGCTTCTTAAAAAATCATTCTAAAACAAATAACTGCATGGAGATTCCTGAGCAGCATGATGGGTGACGTGATCCTACCGTGCTGACAAATATGTACCTAAAGTTTAATATTACCAAAGTACGTGTTCATTGTAAGGCTTGTTGTCGCACCTTGAAAGACTTGTGTATAGGCACGTAATAAATGCCATATCATATCATAACAACATGTTTTGTTTTTCCAGTTGGAGAAAAGATATACAGGTAACCCAGTCTAGACCACGCAACATATAACTACCTATTGGAGAAACATGGAGATTCCAAGTTGATACCAGTGCACTTGATTATCTGTGCCTTGTTGATTGTGATATCGAATGCCAGCCTGACCGGGAAATTAGTGGAATGTGGGGGGATGAATACATCTTCTACTTTTCCCTTCCTAGTCAACACTGTCACTTCAATTACATTGGGCAGCAATTTTCTAACACATAGCCTTGTGCCGTTTTACAGCATGATGGGTGACCCAATTTTCAGTTGAATGTGATGTGGTGGTATTCCCGGGGGGTCGAATGGGTTGAGGAATTCTGTTGGATAGTTTATGGCTTTGTCAGCATCCAGCACTGTATCGGTTGAATTGTACTCTGTAACTGTGCCCGGAAGCATATTCTGATTCTGATTATTCATTTCATTGAGACAGAACATTTTTTAGCAGCAAGTATGGCTCGTTCATACAGCCACTTGTGAAATAACTTTTTTGGCACTTCTGCAATGCTACCTGCCTTCACTTTCGCCTCTCAGGGCCATTCACCCCCCATAAGCCTTTCTTTCACCTCCCATACACCTTTGCCTTTTGCCTCTCATCACCTTTGCCTCCCATATGGCAATGGGTATACAGTGATAATAACGAATTCACAATAACAAATTACTTTTTCGGTGAATACAAAATAATGAAATAATATTAAATATCTGGGTAAAAGTATATCTGGGTTGGTGTAAGGGCTAAAAAAGGGGGATAGGGAGTTGGGGTGGGGTAATAACACTAGTGAAACAGTGGTCAGAAATTGAAAAACAAAAACATTATACTTTTTTCGTTATTTTTAATTCACTGAAAAAGTTGTCATTATTAGCACATTTGTTATAAACACATGGAACCATGGCAACCCTTCACCAAGCCATGAACCCACAAACAATGTTTGAATGTTTATATATATAGCTATGATGATCGAGTCTGTTTTGCATCTTGTAGATGCAATTTTGATGTTGCTTATTTATGTTTCTCCTCCTGTTATTTTTTTCAGTTTTAACTTTTGTATGTTAACTTTTTGTGCAGCTGTTTTATGTTTTGCTCATGTTCTTTTTTTCTAGTCTGGATTTTGCAAGTGTATTTTGAATTATCCCTTTTCCAGCTAACAGGAAATACCACTGGTATAAATCTGATAAAGATGAAAATACTGTGACCTTTCTTAACCTGAAAACCACTCAATGATACAAAGATGATAACATTTATTTTCTAGCAGCTGTTTTTTAGGGCAGGCACAACCATAGTTGAACGCACTGACTGACATCACCATTACATGACAAGATTTTAATTTGTTTATTCACTTTAAATGTGGGATTAATTTGTCCACATCTCCTAGATGTTTGGAGGTATCTTGCCAATCAACAACTTTAAGTCAGAGCAACCCAATGAGATGGAGGTTCAAAGTACTTCTGCTGACCATTCACCTGGGCCATCTCAGTGCTTGTTTCTTTGAGTCAGCACTTCAAATCAGCCTTATTTCAGGATTCAGTGCATGGGCCTCATTCCGAGTATGGAGGTAATCATGGCACTTTTTGCGCCATGACTACCCCCCATGCCGGTACCGAGTCCGCCCTGGTTCAATGGGGACTTACCGGCCTAGTCCGACCTTTGGAGGACCGGTAAATCCCCATTGAAAAATCCATTCCCCATTCCCATTTGAGCCCCTATAGGGCTCAATGGGAATGGGGAAGTAGCTAATAACGGGCTCGCTAATTGCAGTACCGTTATTAGCTCCGAAGTCCCTTAACGGGTCCCGTCCACAACGCCTGGTAAAACCAGACGTTAAAGGAGGGACCCGCTAAGGGACCTCAAATAGGGCGTAAAGGGATTACCGGCACCAATGTCCTTAACGGTGCCCGGTATACCTTTGCGCCCTACTCGGAATGAGGCCCCATGTTTCCACTTACAGCACTGCTGTTCCTTATACTCTAAAACTACACTGAAAGTGCAAGGTCATGGTCTCGCAAACAGAGTTCTCAATATGGTCAGCTCCAGTCTTGGCACTCTTAATAAGGGGTCTGCAACCTCTGGCTCCCTAGATGTTTTGGAGCAGAACACACATAAGCACCAGCAACAATGTAAAGATATTATGTGATTCAAAGGTGCAAGACTGCTGATTGAGTGCCTGTTACAGACTCTGACCTCACAATGTAATGGCAAGACTTAAACCCTGCTTTGAGACACAGGCTGGGTTTCGATCACTAGTAAAATCTATGGGAATTCCACAATGTGGGATGAAATGATCCGGTTAAGCTTGACCAGCGTGACTCATTTTGGGAATTTCAAGCACCCCTAGTTTAAAAATGGAGAGCATTTGAATAGGTGATGTTGTTGTTACACCCGTACATTCAACTATGCTCTTATTTTTTCTTTATGCATTTGACCCAACATACATAAGCTGAGGGGGTGTTAAATGTAAGGCTTTGATATTGGATGTTTACACTCATCCCGCTAGTTCATTGATGTATTTTAACTTTCTTTCTCTTTTTGTTATTGTCTGGACAAATACAGATGTTGTGGGTAGCTACTGACCACAATACAATCGTATGGATATTCAGTTGGTCAACTGATCTACAATTATGAGAGTCGGAAAGGTTGTTGTGGTAGTGCCCGTTGTGGCATCCGGACATTTCATTGAAGATAGAAAGCATACCAAATATGTATGATTTTGGTAGCAACTGTGGAACATGGCTTTAATTAAGAACATTGTTTTTGTATCGTGAATCCATTTATTTCAGAAACTGGCAGACACATTGTATATTGTTGGGTCTCTACCATTATTTTATAGGATTATCTATGACATTACTCCTGCCTACTTCTATACACAATGGACTTCATTACGAGTTTGGAGGTAGCCATGCCGTTGTTAGCATCATGGCTATCCCCAAACTCGGATTCTGGTCCGGGTCCTGCAAAAGGGGACTTACAGGGCCATTCCGACCTTGGAGGGCCCGGTAATTCCCTTTCACGGGACCCGGACCCAGTACATCCCCATTCCCATTTGAGCCCCCATAGGGCTCAATGGGAATGGGGAGGATGCTAATAACTGGCCCATTAATGACAGGCCCGTTGTTAGCATCCTGTACTGCTACCCACTGCAGAACTCGTAATGTGGTGGCCCGGAATGAACGGTGCCAGTCCCTTACCGGCACCGTTCATTCCGTGGCTGCCACGGTCGTAATGAGGCCCAATGTGTCCTTTTAACTGAAGTTGATCTAATCACAATCTTGTCCTATGTTATACAGTGTAAGGTAATCCTGGAATATCAATGTATAGAAGCCTGCGAGGTGTAGCAAACTGATTATTACCCACTGCAACGATCTGTGGCAAAAAATTAGCTAAGAAGTTTCTATGATATGAATTTTTGTTAAATCTTAAACGTCACTGCTTTATTTCTTTTCAAGAGTTCAAATTGGGGAGTAAAAAGAGATTCAAATTCTCTATGAGGTTTTGTGGGGTTTGGTATGCTGTGAGGAATAGAGTACTCAGGGTGGTCTCACAATTGAAGGGAGTTTAAACACACGCATTTTGAACTTGGAACAGCGTTTTAAGGCGTTTGGATGAGTTATGTCCATTTGATGTTGGTCTTTTGTGTATTTTCTTGGTGTTTTCTGTGTTGTCCAGGCAATTTGCATGCACCTTTATCTTATTGTTTGTTCACTGTGTTACTCTCGCAACATAAACAAAATTTGCCTTTTTGGGTTGTGGCTTTCCCCGTTTGTGTCCCTTTGTAGCATTTCCAAAAAGCAATATCAAATGTTCCCTACACTTCACCCAATCCTTAAAGAACCCACCAAAGAAACATTTTTTTTTTTATTGTAATAGTTTAGTGTTTTCATTTTATGCATGCTTTTTAGTAGGATTAGCCACTTGGGGTTGTCGTCTGGTCCTCTTGGATTACTTGTAATCACATTTTTTCGATTTTGTGGTCAGCACAGTCCTCAGCGTTTCCCATTGTGGCACTTGTAATGGTGTAATGGTGTAGCTACAATGCTGGGAGAGAAACGGTAGGAAGATGGTGGGGGGAGGAGCTTCACTCCTCCTTGCCCGAGGAAGATGATTCAACCAGGATGGACAGAGAGGGGGTACCAAATACACTTCATAAGCAGTGGTTAATTTGCCCTGGCCACACGGCATCACTGAAATGCCAAGTCAGAAAGGTATTGTATTGAGCTTAGGAGTAGATTAATAAGACGCCAATAACAAATAGCAGAGAGGCTGAGGAGGCAGAGTGTCATGAGGACACAGCTACAAAGGCAGGTTTAGGTGTGGCCTCATGTATATGCCTCCACAAAGGCAGGGGAGGCAGGGACCCATATGGATGTCCTGAGAGAGGCAGGGGAGGCAGCATCTCATGTACACACTCCCACATAGACAATGGAGGGTTTGGCAAAGCTCAAGGGTATGTCCATCAAATTAGAAGGGTCAGGGCTTCAGCAAACACCCTGGAGAATTAGTTTCTGATGGCAGCAGCCTAGGTGGTGGGAATGGAGGATGGAGTGACTCTACCGATCAAGTCAATGTTTCTGCTGAGAATAATGGGAATGCCCATCAGCAGGAGGCACAGGGATATGACCATCCTGTTGAGGTCCTACAGCAGGTGGTGGCCCTACCAGATGGGAAGGGGGAAGAGCAGTGCGTGACGATGGCTATGATGAAGAATATCTTCCTGCTCCTACTGTGGAGCAAGTGGCAAGCCATGCACAGGAGGGATCCTGGGGAGAAAGGATCTCAACCCACCTTCACAGCCAATTAAGTCCTGATGAGGCACTATTTTTCCCTGCACCAGGAAAGACAGTCAGGTGGAAGGGGTCTGATATCTTATGCACACTGGAGGGCTGTGGGAAGGGGGTCAATTGGGGGAAGAAAAAGGAAGGGGCACAAAATGGAACCTAGGGTTGACAGTGACGAGGAGCAGTAACATGGCTAGTGACACAAAAATATGTACCAGGAGCACGGGTCCTATGTATCCATAGGGGCCACAATCAGTGACCCAGCCTTTTCCAATGATAGCGATAAACATAAAAAGTATTCCATGGGTAGGGTGCTGCACAGTGATGACATCAGTCATGCCATGCCCAAATCTCTGAACATGTCCAGCATGCCCATTCGGTGCCAGAGACACAGGTAACTGGACAATGGCAGGCCCCTATTGTTGGCATTGCCCCAGCAAGTGCTTGGAGACTGAGGTAACTGCACAATAAGGCCTGGAGGTACCCACTGGCTTTGATGGGGCAGTCTGTTTGACAGGGGACACCAGAGGTGGCATATGGATCTTCACCACAATTTTTCTCCTCTAGAACACTGGTCAGGAGGGAAGGAATGAGGTAATCACAGGGGACAGGCTGGCTTTGCAGGAAGGATCCCACCTGTGTGAAAGGAAATTACATTTGTTACAGCTGGAAATCCTTAGGAAATGCTGTTTTAGGATTGAGAACTTTAGTGGGTGGTTGTACCCTGTGGAGGAGAGAAAGAGAACATAATTGGGTGGCTATCCATTGGGAAAGAGCTTGAGAGAGAGTGCATTAGTGGTGACATTGCCCTGTGAAAAAACATAAGACCCTTAATGGATGGCTGTGCCCTGACAAAGAGCTTGATAACCTTATTGGGTGGATATGCTCTGTGAAAGTGCCAGAGATTCTCAGTGGATGGTCATGCCCTGCAAAATAATTAGAGCATCTTAGTAGGCAGCTGCACCATATGAAAGAGCCTGGGAGGGTTAGTGGGTGGCCACACTCTGTGAAAGAGCTTGTGAAACTAATGTGTGTATACACCCTGTATAGGACCCTAAGAACCGAGTGGGTGGCTGCACCTTGCAAAAGAGTCTGAGAACTGTAGTGTGGTGCCATGCAATGCAAAAGTGCCAGAGAACATGGTCATTGCCTTGTGGCATGTGAAAGAACCCAAGAACATTAGTGGACATCTGTGAAATGTGAGAAGGCCAGAGAACCTTAGTGGGTGGATGCAACCTTGAAGGAGCCAACATATGTACTGAGTGACTCTGCTCTATTGGAAAACATGAAAACTTATCAAGGGTGATTTTCATTGTGGGAGAACATGAGAACCTTTGACAAGCGGTGTGGCCATGAGGCAAATCAACTATCTGAAAACATTATTCACACTGTAGTCAAAGACATGTGTAGACAGCAATTGTCAAGGTTTCTCAGGCACAGTCACTACAAACATACGCAGATGAAAAGCAGATGCCTTTACTATGAAATATGAGTCCACAGCAGATTTAAAACATGCCTCAACATTTACTATAAGCCCTCCCATTTCTCTCTGAAGGTTTTCTTGGAAGAACTATCAGAAACTATATCAGAAGTAGTTGGGCTGAGGAGAGGGGACAACTATTTGAATTGTTTTTTGTTTTGTTTTTGGGAGAGTGTGTACCTTGGGCTTGTTACTTGCTGGCTTTGCCCCCTGCCTTGTGGCCCTCGGTTTTCTTGGGCAGCAGCACGGCCTGGATGTTGGGCAGGACACCGCCCTGGGCAATGGTGACCTTGCCCAGCAGCTTGTTGAGCTCCTCGTCGTTGCGGATGGCGAGCTGAAGGTGTCTGGGGATGATGCAGGTCTTCTTGTTGTCCCGGACGGCGTTGCCGGCCAGCTCCAGGATCTCAGCAGTCAGGTACTCGAGCACGGCAACCAGGTACACGGGGGCTCCGGCTCCCACGCGCTCACCGTAGTTCCCCTTCCGCAGCAGCCTGTGCACACGGCCTACTGGATCATAGTGTCTTATGTCACCACCTTTCCTCCACTGCAAAATTCTCCCCAGAGGCCACAGCCTGGATCACCTCTTTCTTACAAGACAGAACCATAAGTATTCTCTGACCTAGCCGCCGCATCACCAACCATTATACTTTGTGGTGTACCCCAAGGCTCCTGTCTCTCCCCCACCATATACAACATCTTCACACGACCCCTCTTCCTCATCCTCGACGCTATGGGCATATCCTACACCAACTACGCCGACGACATGCAGATCCTCCTCACTCTCACAGGGAACTATGACACTGACTCCCTGACCCTCAACAACCTCTACAACACCATCCAAGCCTGGATGGCAGATAACGGTCTATGCCTCGACTCTGACAAGACAGAACTCCTCCTGGTAGGTTCCCCCGACACACTAAAAAATCTAGATGCCCAATTCAGCCACTTCACCATTGACTCCATTAAAATTCCGGTCTCTGACTCTGTCAAAACTCTGGGAGTCTACCTGGACTCCAGCCTATACATGGATAGACAAGTCAGCACAATAGCCTCAGCAGCTGCATATCATGCCAAACTCATCAACGCAGTCAGACCCTTTCTCTCCAAAGAGAACTGCACCAACATAGCCAAAGCCATCACCGGCTCTAGGCTAGACTACTGCAACGTACTCTTTCTAGGAACCTACAACAAAAACTTAGAGAGACTACAAGTAATACAGAACAATGCTCTCCGGGCAGCCCAAGGCATTGCTAAAGGAGAACACATCTCTGAAGCCAGAAAACTAGCCCACTGGCTCCCAATAAAGGAAAGGCTTGTATTCAAAGCCCTGACACTGACCCACAAGTGCATTCACCTCACTGCTCCAGCATACCTCTCTCAAAGGATCCACCCCGTCTCCACTACCAGGCCAACCAGATCACCGTACACCAACATGCTCTCGGTGCCACTAGTAAAAAGAGTAAAAGCGGGCGGATCCAGCTTCCCCTATCTAGCGCCCACTCACTGGAATGCCCTACCTCCCACTATCCGAGGGGAGGCCTCCCTCATCACCTACTGCAAAACTCTGAAAACTACCCTCTTCACGTAAGACCCGACACACCAGCACGAATACTTATCATATATGTTGTAATATACGTCCCAATGCAATATCTGTAACAACAGTATGATATCTTGTAGTATTCATAATGTGTTATCAATCGCTTTCATGCCTGTACCATGAAACTAAGTTATTGCAAGTAACAGCGCCTCAATGCCCCTGGGCTTCTTGTGCGCTATATACATATAAATAAATAAAAATAAATACAAATAAATAAATTGCAGGTGATTTGAACTGGAGTTGCCTGGACCTAAGACCCGGGATGAATGTGCTGGCCTCCTTGAGAGTGAATGGGAAGAGATGGCTAGACTTTATTAATGACTGAGACATGATTGCTTGCATTGGCAATCTAAGTGGAGATTACCTGGGAGGGAAATCGGGGAAATTCGGTCATTGATTATTTCATTATGTCTAGGGATCTCTTAGAAGCTTCCTCCCGAATGGAGGTTAGTCCTACTAACAGAAGTGACCACAATATGCTGACTTTGAGAATGTTAGAATATGTCTCGCAAGATGAAGGTGGATATGATACATATCTAGTTGTGAACATGATGGGAAACCGGGTGGTCAAGTTCAAGATGGGAAACAGTTGAATAAAATTCTGAACAACTTGCTCACGTGGAATCAAAGGAAGAACTGACAATTATGTGCCAGCCAGAAAAGTGTCTTCACTTTCTATGGGAGTTGGATAGATGAGAACCGATTGGCTTAAATAAAGCTCTAAGGCATAAATACAAGTTGAGCTATACAGCCTGTTATGGAAGACGGAACTCAGAAAACACCTAAGAGTCCTAAGTAGGGATGCCATAAATAGGGAGGCCTTATTAAGGGAAAAGAAAATCTTGACTAAGGAGTATCGAAATTGGTCTAGGTCCTAGCGATACCTAAAATACCAACATCATGGAGAACTAATGTTAGAATCTCTAATTACAAATAATACTCACAATTTTTACTCCCTAGTAAATGGCAGCAGGTTCTCCCAATCCTTGTGACAAACTGTGTATCAGAGAACCTGGTCAGGTCACTTCCATTCTCTTTTTGGGAAGATTTCCTGTGACGTAACGGCTCCTGACCTCGACTTCAATGGGTCTCAGTGTGTCTATCATGAGATGGAACTCTTTATTAAATATTCCAGTTCTAGAGCTTCTGGGCCTAATGGGTTGTCAAATTCTATTTTGAAAGCCATTGATTATTCCTGGTCTCTGATACTATACCTTCACTTTAATAATTCTATTGCCAGAAGGCAGTGTCCTGAGAGCTGGAGATCTGATGTCATAATCCCCATTTTCAAAACGGGTAATTGAGCGGATCCTACCAACTCCCACCCAATTGCCCTTCTTGATGCGGATAGTAACATTTTTGCATGGTCAGTGCTACCAGAGATGGAGAGTTGGGCAGGGAGCTCGGGTATCTTAGACAGGGCTCAGACTTGTTTCTATTGCGGTATGTCTACAACTCTTGATGGGTTGGTGGTGAATACACTTATGGATAGTGTGTGGCTGGCAGTTCTTCAGGGCCACAAGGGCCTAGTTTTTGTGGCCCTTGTGGCCCTGAGTAAGGCCTTTGATGCTGTCAATAAAAATTGTTTATGGCAAAAGTTGAAGTCCTGGGGTGTTCCGTTGGGCCTGTTGGCTATCCTGGTCTACTTACATCAGGATAACCAGATCCAAGTCTGACTTAACAGTAGGGGAGATCTCTCAAAAGCCAATTCTCACAGAGAGAGGAGTACGGCAAGGCTGTATCCTTTCTCCTGTTCTCTTCATTCTATATTAGCTGATTTGAAGGACACATTAGATAAACATGCACTAGCAAATCCGAAAATTGGAGGGCTAAGAATAAGCTGGATCGCATATGGAAACAACGTGTTGCTAATTGACTTTGCCCCTAAGGGATTACAACAATTGTTGGGTGCACTGAGCATTTACACATCTGCTACCAATCTGGTAGTCAACCCCATGAAGCCCACCATTATGAGATTTTGTAATAGGAAAAAGAAATCTGTGCCATATAGTTGATTTATGCAGGCTAAGATGATATCACCAGTAGTTGAATCAACATATTTGGGTTTTAAGCTAGCAGCACATCCTAATTTGGGCTTTGTAGAAGACAGGCTGAAAAGTCAAAATAGATGAATTAGGTGCCCAAATGAAAAATCTGAAAGCTAACTACTGTTGCTTTTCCCTGATTCCTTTAATAATATTTTACATGGGAAAAGTTATCCCGACTTTATTATATGGGATGGATGTTGAATCCCAGGTGTGTAATTTGGACTGGGAGCTCTGAGTGGGTAGGATATGGAAAAAGGCCTTGTGTCTTCCCATGTTCACCGCTATGGCGGTGCTTCATTATGAACTTGGTCTATTGTCCCTTAGGGGCGCTCTGGAATGTAGACTCTCCTGCAATTGCTCCAGCTCATTGAGTCCCCTTGGGAAGATTCTCTTTATGCAGAATTCTGTAGAGAAGATCTGAAAGAATTCAATCCATGTATGAAAGGCTTGAAGAAGAATGCATGCTCCATCCTATCAAATGGAGGTAGGTCAGCCACGGACTTGGTTGAGAGGCCTAGCAATGTGAAAATGGCTCTCCATGAGTCCAATTGGATCAGAACAGTTGATCAGATGCTATCCGTATTGTTGCTTGAGAGCCTATCATTTGTAGACAACTCAGGGGTACCCTGTCTGGTTACCTATTCAGATTTCTGGATGGAAGATCTTGAGATGTCATGTTGAAATTCAGGTTAAATCTGCTCCCAACTGGAGATGTAGTATATAGC
This sequence comes from Ambystoma mexicanum, assembly GCF_040938575.1. NCBI lineage: Eukaryota > Metazoa > Chordata > Amphibia > Caudata > Ambystomatidae > Ambystoma > Ambystoma mexicanum. The sequence continues at coordinate 1,007,434,130 of NC_090930.1, forward strand.
AGGTCCAGACAGAGGATGGGCAAGGATGTATGCTTTTTTCATCATCTAGAGGAATGTATTAAATTGTTAACAATGTTGGAACTGTATAAAGACTATTCCTGAGGATTGGGTGGAGAGGTGCATGTTATCTTATTTGTAAATACTGTGATCCTGGAAATGTCATGATTATTGTAGTATGTGAAAAGTCAAATGTTTGATAGAAAAACATGTAATTAAACAAATTGAGAAAATAAAATGCCTCTTTGAAGGTATGCCACATGGACATCTCCTGCCAATGAACTGGACTTAGTCATGTTGGTTAGGTAAAGATGAGGCAGTCACACCAATGGGAGATAGTCACTCGTAGATGCAGTGTGATGCACATCTGCTTAATGGCATCTTCAAAAGGTTGTAGTGCAAAGGAGACATTAGACAGCAGATGCCACTGCCATGGTATTAAAAGTCCCCCATCTAGTGATCTGCTGTGAGTGTTGCATTAATCTGTTATGGCATTGTACTGCTCATGTAGCATGCCAAACATGTGCAAAATACAGTTTCAAACGTTGCTCACTGAGATCTTCATGTTGTGCAGTAGCAACTTGTGGTGTATTTGTGGTTGGCACAGTGCATTTATGATATGGTAAACCCAGCTTAAATTGGAGCTGTGCACATGGGCTACAAAGACCATTTCTTTCACATGCATACAACTGATAAAAAACATGTGCCCATGAGGTGAAGGATGTATGAAGTACAGGGGACTTGCTTTGTTTTGTCAATAAGGTGGAAAAGACCTTGCATCCATTGTCTACTGGCACAGAGACCAGATGCTAACTATGATGACCTAGCCACTGTTCTTCCACCTCCTCCAGTTCTCCCTGAGGGTATATCCTCTGTGGCTTATGTGCTAAAACCCTTGTATGTGCAATATTGCTGTAATTGAATTGCATACATCTGCTGTCCCCATGAAAGACTCCAGTATAACTATCAGCTATTAGAGGAAGGAAATGCCACTGATTATTGCGTGACTTCCAGATAGTCAATACTCTAAACTCTGGTCCTCATGTCCATGGTTAAGTGGACTTTCCCCCCCATAGACCAATGTAGTGCCCATCCTACTTCAGTCACAACCATGTTGGGCAATTTTATTACCGCTTTCTGAGAGAACAATTGTAAACCATGAACTTCAAAGTGATGATTTTCTTTTGCCATAATGCTCTGGAATGCAGTGTTTTTCACAAAATAATAGGGCAAGAGAACTATTGCCAACATTATAGCCAAATTATCATCCAGCATTTGCTGTCTATCATGCCACTTGTGATATGTTTGGCAACTCTCAATCACCCGCATAACACTGCCCTCGGTCATGGGGGAGTATATGAGGTGAAACTTTGCTCTTTCCAAAGCCCAGAACAGCTGAAGCATTTTCAGAGTTTATTATGCATAATGCTGGTGTTACACAGCTAGTCTCCTAGTCAAGGTTAAAACTTAGACTTGTTGGAATATGTACATGTCTATGCATGGTGCTTCAATATATGCAATGGAATAGTTGAAGTGCCCATGTCATTCCCTGCCATCAGTCAACACACTGTTTTCTGACAGCATGTAAATGTGGCCAGATTTGGTTGGTGTTTCTTCTCTGTTAAGTGCTGCCAGCATTTATACATCTGGTGTGTTGGCACCCAGGCTTAGTTCATGTCCAGATTGTGCTGGTGGTGATTGTGCTGGTGGTGTTCTGGATGCCACTTATTGATGTGATGTGCTTGCTGATCTGCAAAGGAAGACTATTTCTCAAAGACACTGAACATAGGTGTGGGCAATCCTTTATAAAATAAACTGCAGCTTCTGCATGTGTGCGGTTGGACCTCCGATCACCTTAACCCAAGGTAGGCCCACCTCTTAAGAAGAAAGTGCATGTTTGTCCGTAAAGCAAGTTTATTGTACAAATGACCGGGAGGAGCTAGATGATCCTGTGGAGTCAGACTAACCCGAGTCTCCTCAGCTGCTAAAGTGTACACATTTTATACATTTTGCAACAGTTAAAACACTCCTACGTATTTTATAACAAATCATCACCCAAACATGATTGGCCAAACCTTTACAAAGAAATGTAATCTCCTTGTATGCCAACGTTCTCATTGATTACAAGTTCCAACTGGCCTGAAACCTCTAACCCCGAAATGATGCACATGGTCTTTGCAAGGAGAGTTCAACACTATGAGGAGGCGGTGGAACAAACAAGTTCCCTTTGAACTGGTGAGAAATATATTTTCCGCCTAGATTTGCTGGCTCCCTTATTTCACACTAATCTATACAACTACCAATTCAGCACGCATGGCCTCTGGGAACATCCTGAGAACCTGATTGGAACTCATAAACCGTTTGTCAACTTTGCCCTTAAGCATCCCTTGCACCTGGTTTATTACTCAGTCCCAAACTGACTCTACCAGATTGCCGGACTTCCCTGGACAATGAATAACAGGCTCCCATGTACTTAAAAAGATTGCATCTATACTCCACAATGTTACCTAGTCGTACAAACCAGGGTCTGGCCGTAGCTGACCATCTGATATTATCGCATCTGCCTACTGCCTTTCCTCAACCTTCAACCTTGCTCAACCAGTTTTCCCAGTCACACAGATTTTAAATTGCCACTGAGGCTTGTGGGCCTGCACAATCCCAAGCTATGAGAGGACTTTTGGCATACACATTTGTGTATTCACCATGTACCCTAACACATGTCCCTAAAGACCCCCATGTATGTATGCCTGTGCATGGATGTTCAAGACTACCCCATCCTTTCACAGTGGTTCCTCCATTACAAATCTCCTATCTAGTGTGCGCATATGAAGCTCATCGCTGCTCAAATTTATGAGCTATGTGGCACACCACACTCTTTCATTGTGTTGACATTGCATTAGATGATTTGAAATTATCTAGTTGTGCATGTGTGAATCTGAAATGTATCAACTTAAACACAAAGTAACACTAAAAGTAACACTTATCCCTTTGTTATTAACAACACTAGATACATGCTAAATCACAACATCGTGTCAACATCACCGTCCCTCAGTCACTAATATGGTGTGCCCCTCTTTCACATTGGGACCTTTATCAACCTCCCCAACACATGTGTGATCTCATTCTCCTCTTCCTCTTCACTATTGCTGCTTTCCAAGAGCAATGCTTGTTCCCGTATGGACTCTGATGGAGCATAATCTTTTGCTTGATGACTATCCATCTTGTCCTAATCATTACCGTCTGGTCAGTGGATGGGGCAACGGAGATAGAGGCATGGGATTTTCAGTCTCCTCCCACTGGTTAAGTACTCCATCTGTGGTGCTTCCCTAATCCACAGTGGATAACATCCACATACCTACTTCTCCTACAACGAAGATACTGAATGAAACTGAATCTAAAATCTCCTCTGTCTGTCTCGGTGGATGTTCATTGTTGTGGTGCAAAACCTGAGTATTGTCTTGTACTGGAACATGTACTGAAGAGTGACTTGTAACAGGGTGTGGAACATGAGTTGGATGATACCATGAATTGGCCATGTGCAAATCTAGCATCCGCAGTGCACAGAGAAAGTGATATTTCAGGAGTGCACAGACTATGGGGAACATGACTCGCCATTCTCTGGCTGATTTGGGTGCTGACATGTTGTTCTTACTATGTCCTAATATGTATCAGCTGCCTTCCTGATTTTGTGCTGCTACATCCTAACACATTTAGGTTAGGTGAGTGTGCCCCTCTTACAAGCTGGCTGTCATTAGGGATTCCCAGCTCATCCCACACCTCAATCAGATGGCATGTATCTTGTCCACTCACTTGGAGAGTATGACACTGATTGGCATGTCACACACCTACCTGAATCTGTGCTGCTCCCTTATTGCAAAATCAGGTGAACATGGCTCCCCCAGAAGCTACCCTTAATTATTCTGGTTCATCCTACTCCTCCTACCAGGTGTCACTTGATGGCATGTGCCTCAGCCTCTGATTTCAAGTGACATACACTGACCGGTGCATTTCCCACCTCCCAAAATTCTCTACTGCTTCCTCCCAGCAAAATCAAGTGAGAATGTCTAGCCAATCTGCCATAAGGGTATGCTAGTTCCTTCTGTTCCTCCTTCCACATGTCACGTGATGGCACATTTCTCATCTACTCACTTGAAGAGATGGACACTGATGTTTTATCTGCCTCCCTGAATCAATGATGCTCAGACCCAGAAAATGCCAGAAAGCATGCCTCGACAATTAGCTACCATCAGGTATTCCTGACTGTTTGAGCTCCACCGCTACAGTTTCACCAGATGTCAGGTGTCTCAGCCAGTCAAATTAAGGGATGGGCACTGATTGGTGTGCTTCACCGACCTTCCCGAATCACTATGTTTCCCTGCTAGCTAAATCTCAAAAATCTGGTTTCCTACAAAATGCCCTCAGCGATTCCCACCTCCTTCTTCCCCTTTTCCCAGGAGTCACCCAATGGCATATGTCTCACCCATTCATTTCACAATGCTGACATATGTGTCACCTTCCTGCCCACAATTCTTGTGGTGGCACCTGTTTTGTTCACCCACTCCAAATCACAGAATGTTTATTACAACACTGTATAAGCAATACCATTCATAAATCTCACTTTCTGATTGGGTCCTAGTCACCTACAACACTGCCTTACCCACCTTCCTACAATCACTTTGTCTCCATTCAACTTTATTAACCCTTCCCTAAATACCCTAAGCCTGGCTCCAGCAATGACTTCCTACCTCTGAAAGCTGCAGCAACCTGAGCTCCAAAAACATGCCTCGTTTAAGGCATGTCTACACTTCACACACAGTTTTTGAGAATCCATCCATACTTCGTCCTGGATGAATCGCCAGAAATCCAGATGATTCAAGTTTCCAGGAACATTCATCCAGATCCATTTAGCAAACTCACTGCAGACATCTGCCAACTGGATATGCCTCAATCCAATGACTTCCTATACTGACGATTATAACAGAAATCAATAAATGCTTTTGGACTTTACCCATAGCCAAATAATCCCTACCATCATTTGCATAATTTATGCCACATTAAGAATGTATAACCTGGAAGGAAAATATAATACATTGTTAGGCATGAGTCATGCCATTTAAATTCTACACACACTGCTGTGATATGTTGTTTATTAACATAAATCAGAACTGTATGGTGATTACATTGCATTTACATTAGTTATTTTTACCCTCACCATCACCAGAGAACGAGAAGAGAAACTGCCAGGTCTTATTTTTCTTTCAGCAATGCCCGGGCTAGCCTGGCAGTGCGCCTGTCATCTTCTTTTTTATTAATCCTTCGTTTACCAGCAACAGGTGCTTGATTAAAGTGAATACATGAAGGAATGCAATTTTAAGGGCCCAATTCAGTCATGTTATATAGGGGACATTTCGTTTTATACGACCAATTTGGTGGAATTGTGGCTTAAAAGTATGTGTAGTTATCATAGCTCCATGTTATAAATACCAATTAGCATAACGTCACACGCAGTTTAGGAGTATAGTATGCTATGGTCTCGCTGCACATGTTTTTCTCATACAATATAATGCTTGAAAAGAAAGGATACACAGGTGTGCAGTATATTTCGGATTGATGCAAACCATGTGCAGTGCATAGCAACTATACAATTATTCAGGTTTCTACACGAATGAAAACTACACATCATTCTGCAATTATGCCCAGCATGTGTGGGCTGCCTCTTATTACCAGAAAGTCTTCTGCTGGCTTTAAGATATATCAGATGGCCCTTAGTCACGCTAGCAACATGCCCAGTTTACAAAAGATCCGCACATACGCAAAATGCTTCCGGTGCAACTATATATGTTGATCCATCTTGCTTTGCATAAATGAAGTGCACTGTGTGTAGACATAAAGTGAATCGACTGATGCACATTCGTGTTTACACAAAATGGCTGCGGTGAATGTGTACTGTTCTAATTCACTGAAAACTCGAAGGGCCGCATCACGAGTTGAGCGGTATCCCAGTGATATTACTGCCGGGATACTGCCGGGGCTATCAGCGTTACCGGCAAACCCCCCCAGCGCTATTAGCGCCAGATCACGGGTTTGGCAGAACAGTAATTCCCCATTCCCCATTGGGGCCATTTGGGGATTCCCCATTCCTCATTGGGCCCAATGGGGAATTTTCGGGACTAGTACCGTCAGAGGTATTACCACTTGGTAATAGTGCTGAAAATTAGCCAATTCCCAGTGAATTTAACCCCAGCTCAGACCTCGGGGTAAATCCAGCCAAACACGTGATTTGGAAGACCCTTAAATGCAGCAGTAATAGCGTTACCACTGCATTTAAGGGTTTACCGCCAAACTCGTGATGAGGCAGAAAGAAAACTTCCCCTCACTTACAGACACCCTCCGATCCGATTAGTGTTCCGAAGCCCCTAATTCAGAATACAGTCTTAAAAGGATTTGGAGGGACTAACTTCTGATGCAAGTGAACTGCCTCCAGCTTCGGAATGGACATCTGAGCCTTGCATACATGCTGACACCAGAGTATGTGTTGTAGTCTTTGACCCACAAGAGTGCAGATAAAGCAACTACAGTGACAGGTTTTAAAAATGCTGAATGGTGAATACAGTTTTTCCATTTCCAAGTCTGCTTCGGCAGCAGAAATTTCAAAAGGAATAGCAATGCTCATGCTAAGCATTAGCATATTTATTTGTGGCAGGGAAATGTTGGCAATTGTGCACTTTTCCTTGTGCCCAGCTTAGGAAATTAAAAATGAATTACAGGGCAAAGAGCTGTTGGAATACCATAGGTCAAACCTCCTTCTGTTGTGAAGCATGTTGTGCTTTGATCCGCAACCAACACAACCCCTGCTTGGCCAATGATCACAGTGGCCCTCATTACGATACTGGCGCTAAACCATGGCACTATTAGCACCATGGTTGGTGCCGGTATCGTAACAAGTCCGCCAATGTTCAATGGGGAATTACCACCCCATTCCAAGGTTGGCGGGCGGTAATTCCCCATTGAACATTGGCCCTTCCCCATTCCCATTTTTGCCGTATAGGGCTCAAAGGGACTGGGGAAGGCGCTAAGTATGGTACCGCAAATTGCGGTACCGTACTTAGCACCAAGGTCCCTTTGCGGGTCCCTACTTTAACGGCTGGTCTAGACCAGCTGTTCAGGTCGGGTCCTGCAAAGGGACCTCGTAGTAAGGCAATAAGTGTTTAATGGTGCTGCAGCCCTTTACGGCGCCGTTAAACACTTAGCGCCAGGGTCCTAATGAGGGCCATGTGGGTGGGTTGATTCTAAGGTAACCAAATACCTTAGTTTCATCAATGAAACCTTGTTCAAGTTGCATGCTTCCCTTTTTTTTACTTTACATTTATTCTGTTTGATTTAATTGAGCTGTCTCAAGACCATAGGTGCCAGAATGCAAATGATGGAGAATGAAATCTGAGAGGGGTATGGTGTCCCAGATAACCTATTACTTGTAAGTTGCAACTATTGGATTTTTAGATTGGAGTTACCCTGCAAAACCAAAGGCCAACTGTCTGGCTTTATACTCAATTGTTCACAGACGTGTCCTGGGTAATGCACCATTTTAACCCATTATTCAAACATTTTTATCAGGGGAACCACATTCCCGAACCACCTTTAGTTGGCCCGTGCTCCCCTCTCTATGTTTGTTCACTCTCGCAAATTTGTGGGAAATGTTTATGCCCCTCCAATTACAAAATTCACCAGCCCTGGGTGAGTAGATGGTGGGTGAATGAGTGTGAATGGAGTCCAGGCAAGGGGCATTGGATCATGGACATTTCCTTACATGTTTTACAGGTAGTTTTGTGCAAAAACAACGTGATGAATGTTATTAGATGGAGAAACTTTTTGGCGGTTGGGTTCATAGCACAATTGGGCCGACTGGACATTTTCCTTCTATGTCATATCATTTTTACTCACAGAAGGGGCAAAGCCAATATGATATGTGCCTTAAATGGGGACGTGGGGGAGCTTGTGCAGTGAGCAAGTACATGTTTTCTTACTGTGGGATTGCATGTTGGTGTTAGGGGCAAAGTCAACATGTTGAGTGTTTATACTTGGTCGATGAAGGCATTTGTGCAGCCAATCATGGAAATGGTTTCTTACTGTGGCAGTATATGTTTTACTGGTATTGGGTGCAAAGTCAACACAATGAGTACTCTTACATGATTGTGTGGGGTTGGGCAAGCATTTGTTCAGTGGCAATAACATGCTTTCTTCCTGTGGCAAGAGATTTTTACTGGCATTAAGGGCAAAGCCAACACGAGAATGTTTGTACATGTGGATACTGAAATATACTGACAGGGCCATCATGAACATGTTTTATTATATTATAATTACTGTGTATATCATTACTGGCCAAGTACAGGATTTGATGGTACATTTCGCTGTCAGGACTCAGGAACCAGCCACAACCTCACTTGTTTCTACAGTAGGTGAAAGATTTATGGTTTGATTAAAGCACATCCTTTCATCTTGCATCTAGTGCAGTGCACGGTGTGACTATGCAGCAGCATGATCATCATTTGCATTGTGCATGTGTGGTGGTCCAGGCCGGCAAGGAGTTTGGTGCAGCCTGTGATTTGTTGCCAAGCTGTTTGAGGGGCCCTCATAGCATGGTTTGCAGGAGGGTCTCTATATTTTGTGTTACCCTGCTAGAATACCCACTTTGCATATGAAAAGTATGGCTAACGTGGATAACACTGTACCACTAAGCACACTGAACAAGAATTGACCCACAGACAAAACAAATGTGGCAGTGCAGTAGCATCAACATCAATCCACCACACCACAGGAGCCTCTGGCTGTTCTGGATGTGGATGAGTCTGAAACACCTTGTGAAGGCAGGTGTCTTTTCAAGAACGCTCGCAGGCTGAATTTGTAAATCGAGGTGGGCATAAAATTGACACATCTGTGCAGTACTTTCCTTATACTTAGGTAAAGAGCACAAGTGTGTAGGGGAGCAATGATGCATACCAGGAATGGGAAGAGGTGTTTCAAGAAGTATGTGTTCTTGCTTCAACTTCCATAGTCTCCTCCAGAAATAAGGGCACAAAACCAAATATCTACTCCTTTTACTGAGTGAAGTAGATGGGTCTTCAATGATAGGCTCCAATCTCAATCTCTTACTTGGATGTCACCAATATGTTAGTTTAAATTGGAAGTGGTCAATGTGAGCTTAGGGCGGTTTGGGGGAAGATTAGATTAATAGAATTCCCAGGACATTCAACTCAAGGCCACCTACAAAGGCTGAAAATCATTTTCATGTGGGCACTAGCAATACCTTGCTGCCCCTGCTATCAGAAATACAACTGAAACAATGATAGGATCATGACATGAGGAATGCAAAGGTTAAAGTGGGAAAGAGGATGGAAAATAGCAATTGTCAGCAATCATCCCAATTGAGATGCTGCTATAGGTCTCATAACAATAACACATAAAAATAAAAGTTAATAATAATAGTAATAATAATAATAATAATAATAATAATAATAATAATAATAATAATAATAATAATAATAATAATAATAATAGTATGTCTTTCTGGAGAACACAACTAAATCTCCCAGGTTTGATTTGTTTCATATAATCTATAGTAGTTTTATAAACCAGCTTATTAGAAGGAAAAAGTATGTCCCGGGAAAAAGTGCCCACCCCACAAACGTTATAAATTCAGGGACCTCCATAGTAGCTGTTCTGTATGAAACCGATAAAAATAAGCACCTGGAGACTGATTGGTAGATGTAAATCCCTTCAAAATAGATGAGTATTTTTCGAAGAGATAGAATACCATACTGCTCATGAAGTCTGCATGGATATATATGATGTTGAAAGGCACATAACAGCACACATCTGGAAGGAATAGAGAACATTAATAACTCGGAACCCTGTAACAGAACAGTTAAAAAACAGGAAACGAAGAGATAACAGAATTTACAGAAGAGCTAAGACATGAGGGATGTTGTGATGGGTCTGCTAAAAGATCCTTTTTGACTGCGCAAATGAACATGACATCTGAACTGTCTGTTCAGAGATCGCAAGCACAATGCATTTTGTGCTATTTATATGTATTTGTTTATTAGTTTACTTAATTAAGGTAGCACTCTTATCCAAAGTGGTGCCCTATTAATTTATAAAAGAAAAGTTCAAAGGAATTATAGTACAACAATGTTACCACTAACACGAAAGTAAACGATGAAGAAAACCATGGCAAGTCACACATTCATGGAAAAGCAACATGAAACAAATATTCCTTTAAAACATGTTTTAAACCTCGCTAAAGAGGAACAACACTGCAATTTAAATTGGGGAGCATACCATAACTCAGTGGAAAGGAACACACACATGATCGAGCACATGGAGGATGCGGTACTGCTTGTAAGAATTTAGAGGACGTACAGAGCTGTGGCAAGAGAAAAGAACGTGAAATAGGTTTGGAGAACTATGCTGGTGCAAGGGCAGGAAAAGATTTAAAATTAATATATTGCATATGGAACATGAAGCAATATATAATATAGCAATATGAAGCTGAGCAAGGCATGAAGCACTGGAAGATGAAAGAGTAGGAAGGGGAGAAGTGAGTGTTTATGAAGTGCAACACATACACAACAGCCATAGCTAAGACAAGAGAGTAGAAGCCTTTTAATCAATAATTTAGCAGCGGAAAAGTGGGGAAAGCAGTGCATTTTCCTTATATGAAACAACTGATATCACCAACAAAGAGTGAAAGATGGAATCTGTTTATGAAAGAACAGATCAGAGGCCTTGCTAGGGGGCGGGGGGCTTGAGGGGGCTATAGCCCTGGGACTTTTGGTTGTAGCCCCGGATATACGATCAGGGGCTACAACCAAAAGGCTAGCTAGCCTCGAGTCCCGACAGTGCCGACATTAGCATAGCTCGGATCTTTTCCAGACCTAGTATCACCCTGGGACAGATTGCAGAAAACAGTAATCCCAGACTACAAGCTGAGTTGAAGATACAAAGTTGAACAGGGAGAAAAAAGAATCAAAGAAGAAACATACATGTCAAAGTAGGACAACTATAAGACTTCAGCTTTTCAAGGTTTTAGAAATAGAAAATGTGTCTGTGTCCAAGACGTGACATTAAAAAGAAATAAGGAAAGATGCTGATGAGCAGATCCCGCAAAGAAAGGGAAAAACACATCTGAGAAATCATCAGCTTACACCTGACCATGGAACCAAAAGGATTTCATTAAAGAAGTCAAGGTAAAGCATAGAGAGTATATAACAACACAAAGGTTCAAGAACAGAACCTTTGGATACACAATAGGAAAGGGACCAACAAGAAGGTAGAAGAGCCTTGCCAGGAAATCTGGAAAGAACAATGACTTAAATAAAAAGAAAACCAAGATAGTACAGAACCACACATACAAAGATAAGAAATTGAATGTAAAACTGTCAGGTTATCAAAAGTACCAAAGGTAGCCAAAAGATTGAGTTCCACCAAAAAAGAGGACTATGTAAGGTAGCATGTATGCAAAATGCAATCATATACAAATTGGAAAACTGTTTCAGTTAGATAACCATGTCTAAATCAAGACAGCTAGGGAGACCATACATTTTGAGAATTAAGATAAGATGATGGTTACAGAAGACTAGAGATGGGACACAAAGTTCTAGGATTAAAAGTGTCAAGATTCGATTTTTTGAGCAAGGAAATGACACTCACCAATTTGAAATTTCTAGGAACAATGTCTGGAGGAACAATGGTAATGGTGAAATGGAGTATCCAGAGTGTATGTTGCAATGTAAAATATTATATGGTATGGCATTTTTTACGCGCCTGTACACAAGTGTTTCTAGGTGCGACAAGATAAGGAGGGGGAAACAGAGGGATGACGAAATAACGATCTTACTAGGGCTGGTGTCATTCAGATCACGCAATCAGACTTTAAGGTTACAGATACAGACTACAGATATAGACCACAAGTGCTGGTGGGGCCAAGAGGCAGTGTGAGGTGCAATTGGACAGGCCGGGACCTCGACCCATTTCAGATTCCTATAAAGACATATAATAGTATCATCAAAATAAGCCAAATAATATCATGGACCTTTAGAAATATTGTCAAGGAGTTATACACAACCTCCTCAGGCTTCTAGAGCAAGCACGAAGCAAACAGGTGTGGAAATGTAACAGCCCATGGAAATATCACCCATTGATGGACGCCTGGGCTGCGATTCCCTTCAGATATGAAATATAATGTTTAAGAGAAGAGCACACAATGGGCCTCATTACGAATGTGCCGGAAAGGCAACAACGGCGCTGGTAGTGCTACCGGCGACGTTGTTACCTCTCCGCCACATTCCGAGCTCTGCTTGCCGGTGCCAGACTACACGCGTGGTCTGACCAGGCGTGCAGACCGGCACCCGCGAGCAGAACTTGTGATTGCACTGGCACCGATTATTAACGGTGCCGGTGCAACCATGCTCCCGACCCCCATTCTGCCCTATCGGCAGAAAAGGGATTGGGAGATCGGCCATACCGGCACACGCGAATGGGCAATTACTGGCACAGTCATCTCGTAATGGGCCGGTAATGGCCCATTCGCGGGTGCCGGGGCCGGTAGAGAGTTTGTCGGTAGCCGGCTACCGCCAAACTCGTAATGAGGCCCAATGACTCAAGTGTCAACTGATGTTGTCATATGAGTCAGTGCAACCAGCACACTGTTGGCAACAGCACCAAGTGAACCTGGTTATCTTTTTGTATTTCCAGTTGCATGAGTAACTTTTGTAACTTTCAAGGGTTGAGAACTGGTGAAGGTGGGACATTTTGATATCTGTATTATTAAATGGGCCTAAGAAAGCTCTGCCAGGGTTCCCCAATTCATGGGAGTGGAAGTACTATATCGAAGGTCAATGGGGCCTAATTAAAAAATCAAGAATAGTTATTTGACTGATTAGTGTACTGAAATAACATTTTAAAACAAACATGAATTAAGGAAGGTGTTATTTTTTTCTGGTATTGTAATCTACTGAGATATAATGGAACTATTTTAGTTGTTCATCATAGGTTATTTTTTGGGGAGGGAGCCACTTGGAGGAGGGACAAACTGCAGGATTGAAAGGCTATTTTGGAGTGATATTTCTATTTCTTTATCCACCAGTGTCTTGTATGGGTTTGAGAGATAAATAACCCAAGTAGGATGCTAACAAATGTATGACTGTCCCATAATCTTAAAACGTGAATGGCTGGATTCCATTGCAATTCATGGGGTATTATTGAGAAACAATGGTGAATTTGGGAATCTTAGTATTCCCCAATGTGACCAAAATGTGATGTTAATTATGATATTTAAGGGTTAGGCCAACATGGTCACTCTTAGCCTATTCTTTTTTTAATGATTCTGTGTATATGTCACAGCACGACTCAAGTGGAACCCGGTGACCTTGCTCACTGAACTGCACACATTATGTATGCATAGGATAAAATACTCGTATGGGTCACATAAAAGCAGCAAATCACAGGATAGATTAAACAGTCTAGTCATTAGTACATAACAAAACCTCAGATAAGGGGTACATAGAGTTAAAGAACTCTCATCAATTGGGGAGGGATCTATGTGATCACTGCGCCCCCGTAACTGTGATGGCCGAAAATGCCGACCCCAGTTACGGCGTGGCGCAGTGATCATATGGATCCTTGTGCCCGCTTCGCCCGGCCTACATTACCCCTCCTAACGCCCCCCCACTCCACTCACCTTTAGGGCGGCACCGCCCCCTGCGATCCCTCAGCGTCAGCTCTTCCCACTAACGTGGGTTAGAGCAGACGCTGCAGGGTGCTTTTTTTGTTTTTTTTTTCTTACGTGTCCCCCGCATTTTCAGGCGCTCAAAGACAAGAGCACTCACATCTTGTAAAGGCCTGGCAAGACTGGGTGTCAGGATGCTAGGGCTCTGGCAATTTGAGGAGGGCATCTCTTTCTCAGCCAATTCTCTATTTGGGGTTATTGGGATTATGTTAATTTGGTTCGATATTTCGGGTGAAATCAGTGCTTCTGGTAGGATATTTCGTGTTTCGATTGACATTTTCCTGGGTTCAACTAGACTGGAGGTTTCCAGGCTAAAGTCAGATGGTGAAGGTGTTTTTACAGGTGGTATTTCTGGGCAAATATTTTCGTGGCTCTCTGTAGGTTGAGCCTGTAAGGGAGCTTGTGTCACGGCCTCCAAGGCAACAGCTGTTCCCTCCAAAGGTTCTGTGTCTGAAAGGTCATTGGCTGATGTTGCCAGTGGATTGTCTCCAATCAGCTTCTGCTTCAAAAAGACTTTTTTCAGGCTTACAGACAACAACGGACAATTTCCTTTGATTTTCCTGTAAATCCGCTTCTGAGGCTCTAGAGTGTTTGTTTTACTGTTGTTTGGGAGCGGGGAGGGTGGTTCTTGACCTTTGTCTTTGTCATCCAGAGGAGTGGCTGGCAGTTTTTGCGTTTGTTTTATGGGTTTATCAAGGATCTTTCGCCCCTGTTGGCCCTGTTGTTGCAGTTTCCTTGGTGGTAACTTTTCTTTTTTTTGTGCTGATGATTTTTTCCCTCGTTTGGATGGGACTGGGGCGTTGTAAAGCATTTGAGGTTTCTTTGCTGGAGCAGCTGTCGGAGAGCACAGAGCTTCGGCTGTGACCAGGGGGACGCCCCCCCCCACTATCGGCAGGCAGTCCGTCTTCTCCGGTGCACCTAAACTAGCCGGGACAGCCGTACCAAGGTGCTCCATGTCTCCCACTGGGAGGACACTGGTCAAACATGGGTTGGGAAGGGAAGGCGGGGGAGGAAATGCCGCCAAACAGCAATCTGCTGTCACCCTGGACCCATCCAGGGCACCCACAGATTCCCCTCCCACCAGAAAGAGTGCAATGTTCCCCGTATTGGGTTTGGTGTGAATTTGAACAAACGTTGCTATGGGGGCCACATGAGTCATTGGAGGAATAAGGTCCAATATATTTGATGGAAACGAACAAGGATATTTCAGTTCTTTAAATTGAGGTTGGTTTCGGGCCGAAAATTTCAGGGGGTCAGGGCAGAGGCAAAGCAGATTTCTTTGCTACATCTAAAGCTGGGATTTCAGCCGTGAATTCGGTTGAATATAAAGTATCAGGTGTGTTGGAATAGTGTTTCATCTGGTCCATACAGCCCGGCGCTAGTGGCCTAAGAGGGCAGGGTTAATTCAGCAACCGGGAGGGCGAGGGGAGCGTAGGCTTACCTGAGTCCTCCAGGCACACCTTGTCAGCGCTGCTTTTACTTCCATAAGCAGCCAGAGCCAGGGCTTGGATCCCACATGACTGTGGTAGTTGGCGCGGTGGTGGGGACGGTCGCACGTCAGAGGGAAAAGCCTGGTCTGGAGCTGCTTCGACGTCCATGTCCACATCCACCTCAGGAACCCTCTGCTAAGGGGCCCTCGGCACTCTTTCTTCTTCCCCCCGTCTGCGAGCACTTCTCAGCAGACGGCCTTCCTCCCACATCCCCGCTAGTTAGATGGATACTTGAGAACGGGGGTAGAGCAGTCCGCAGCAGCCCAACAGCCCAGCAGGACTGCAAGACTGTAACTCTACACAACTCTGCGGTAGCTCCGCGGCACAAAAAGTATTTTGAGCTGTGGGTCCACCCACAAGGCTAGAGGCAGTAGAGAGACTCCAGGCACACAGTCCACACAGTCCACTGCAGGACTGTAACTCTACGTAACTCCACTGTATCTTTTATTTCCTCCTTTCTTGCCTGTTGGCTTGCTAGACCCATAGTGGTGTATTCTACTGCCTTGTCTTGAAATCTTACATGTTTGGTCATATTTCTTCTGTTCGCATGTCTGTATCTTTGTATTTGACTTAAAAAAATTCTTAGGCTGTGTTGTGATTGTGTCATTATTGCTGTTCTCTGGTGTGCTATATGTATCTGTTACTGTATCTTGATCACTTTCAATATATGGGAGTGATTTCCTTGGAAATGGAGCCCTTTGCCTCATCATATGTCATTTGAAATGTATATAATCTATCTTTACAATAGTCCCTATCATCCCTGCAAAATGTTCTGGATTTCCTAATGTTAACATTATTTTGGAATTGCTTAAAAATGGCATTCATGATGTCAAAAATGTTTCTGTTTGGTGGACTCCAGTGCAACCAGTTCCTGTATGTGTTTAGTAAGAGACTGTTGAGCTTCTATTCTTGCATGTTTTCTATTAGCGTCTGGTATAAGCAGATCTAGCATAACCTTCGAACTTGCAAGTTCTGTTCCTGTTTTTCAGAAATGTCCACATTTTCTTTGTTATTATAATCTGGCTGTGTAAGAATTCTAAGTCCTCTCAGGATTTTATCCTACTCTAAATAGTTCTCCACTGTTCCCACTTCCCAGTACTCATTAATTGTTTTTTTAGATTGTCCCTCTAATCTGACAAATATTAGTATCAACGGTTCATTGGTTATCATAGTGTTTCCAAATGCATTACTTGCACTGTCTGTTGGTGAAAATAATCCCTTGAGATCTTCATTTCTATTGATTAAATATGCATCCATTATCGTTACAAAATCTGGAGAAAAATAACCTTTGATTCAAAAAAAAAATTAGATAATGGTAACATCAAACCAGGCTGCAGATCAAGACACAAATCACACATGCAGGGTCCTATAATTGTACTCCACCCATAAATATCTTATAGTTCCATGAACTATATTCGTAGCTGCATTTGTACTCTTAATGTATGGCACAGTGCAAATGCGATTATATGAAATCTTTATATAGATTACAGGAGAAACTAACAGGAACACTTTCACACTTACCTCGACCAAGTTTCAGTACTACAACTTTTACAAATCCACACAATTGTGGCTTATTCATTGTTCAATGTATTCAGAGCATTAAAGATTACTGAATATTTTCATATTGGTACAGCACCCATTTTTATCATTAGTAAGAATTGAGAGGTTATGGACACTGTGCAGTCTAACGTTTATTTTGTTATAGGGATTTAAAATGTAAAATGCTTACTTCTTGTGTTGAGGCAAATAATTGAAAGCCCGTGTTAGATCTGTTTTTTTCATTTTTATCCTGCGCTTAAGAATACTCTGCTGAAAGGCTGCATTATTATAATCATAAAATGCCAACACAAGATGATTGTATTGAAAGATAATCTTCTCTTGTTCAGAACAATATTGCTTGATTTTATGATATTTGAATATATTATGATGCACACAGTGAGTGTGTGTGATTTTTGTGTATCTCTGCATATACATGTTCAGTCTATGAAGGGAACATAAGGTGCAATCTGAACTAAGAGGCAAGGGAGTAAGGCCTGGACGCATTAAGGCTGAGGGATCGCATTGAAGAAATGAAGGGAGTGCTCAAAATTCCCTATGTATATTTTTCCTGGAGAATGGAGGCATTTCTCAGCTAGTGTGAATTGTTCAGTGGTGATAAAGTCATTTTATGAAAATTGTGCCTTTTAGGTCAAATGTTCAGAAAGACACTTTGTAAGTAGGTCTGTTGTATTTATAGTCTCATGATGTCACCAATTTACTTGGCTGTAGTGAAACTTGAAATATTGTAAAGACAAAGGAATAATGGATGAAATCTGTCTACTGGATTTCAAATCATTGAGAGGAAATATCTCTCATGCTGGGATAATGGACTTCTCCAAATCTGGAATCTTAGCATAAAAAACTGGCAGTTGAAATTAATAAGGAATCACTAGAAACTCTGTTCTGAATTAGAAATGTACTACATAGCTGTTTGGTCACAAATGTTTGGGTTAATGATCACAAAAGTCTAATAATAGGCCTAATCTGGCTGAGCTCAACATTCTGGTTTATTTGAGATTATTTGAAAACAGGGAGAGCACAGGATTTTAATGAAAATGTAACATACCTGAATTAATAGCATTTTTTAATACATTTCACAATTGGAGATTGGCCTGACATCAGAACAAATACTGGCATTAGGCAATAATGTGTATACTTGGAAATCTGATTTGCAACAATTTCAAAAGAAGTGTGATATACTATGCATGGAATTAATCGACATACGAATGAGCCATAAATGGCTTTTCTCTTTCCAGTGAGAGAGTAAGAGGTCCAATATAAACATGTCTACCTATGTCAAATTTTGAAGATACATTCTGAATTAAATGGCTTTCTGGATGAGAGGGATGAAATGTACAAGGAGGTATCGATTTCGTACTGGGAAATTGCACAGTTCTGGTACTAGGGTTTCCATCCCACCCCAAGAGAACCAAACACCCTACAAGCCAGACATCACTTGGGCCTTAACAGCACTTGTAACAATGAGCGATGGTCATAGCAATGAGACAGAACCAAACTATTTATATAGATTTCTACAACCAAGTGGTCAACGATGAGAAAACGATCAGAATAATCACTGGCCCAATACTAAATATAGCTCATGAACCTATTCTCCAGTCACTTTACAGGAAGCTTATGGTTAGAGGCAACCTCATGACCACGTCCACCATTAATATGGAAGTTTAGAGGAAATGCCAACCAAATGTGCTCCCTGGAGGGTAACCATGATAACTATAGTGTCAAATATTATGAAACAAGAGCATGTTCAAAAGAAAATATTTAAGAGAACAAGAGAGATTTCAGAACCTAGAAGTAGAAGGGAATACATTTTCAAAATACAACCCTGAAAATTATGCACACAAAAGAGCAGTGTGGTAACAATAACACCTTAATAAAGAAAATAGAGTTATTGCAATACAAAATTATAAAACGTGTTTGAAAACAATAGCAGGGACCACTGAAAAGACAGACATGAACAATACATTTGAAGAAGGAATCATTCATTCTTCATTGCCCACAAATTCTAATATTGCTCATGTTAACACAGACATTGGCCCTCATTACAACCTTGGCGGAGGACCATGGTGCTATTAGCACCATGGTCCATGCCGCTAAGGTTGCAATTCCACCATGGTGGATGGCGGAATTACCGCCCCATTCCAAGGTGAGTGGGGCGGTAATTCCCCATTCACCAATGGCCCCTTCCCCATTCCCATTTTTGCCCCATAGGGCATAATGGGAATGGGGAAAGGCGATAATTACGGCACCGTAAATTACAGTGCCGTAATTATCGCCAAGATCCCTTTGCGGCATGGCTTTTAACGCCTGCAAAAAGCAGGCGTTAAACAGCCATCCCGCAAAGGGAACCTTGTAATCAGGCATTAAGGGTCGAAGCCGATTACGGCGCCGTAAACCCCTTAACGCCTGAGTCGGAATGAGGCCCATAGACTACAAACAGAGGGTGTAGTTAATTTGTGAGACTCCTGTGGACTGTCCCAGAATTTCAATGAGATGCTGCTGACATGTGAAGTACAAACACAAGGCAACACAAAGATACCTGACATACTCTTCTTACAGTATGAAGAAAGTGTTCTGAGGCAATCAGAAGAATCAGGTAAGATTGTGACCTCTACTGACACTGTGTTACACTGGGCCTCATTACACGGAAGGCAGTAAGAGTTAACGGTCACCGGTAATGGTACTACGAGGTCCCTTTGCGGGTAGGTACTTTAACACGTGCTGTTTAGCAGGTGTTAAAAAACAACCCGCAATGGGACCAGGGTGCTAATTACGGTACCGCAATTTGCGGTACCGTAATTAGCACCTTCCCCATTCCCATTATGCCCTATGGGGCAAAAATGGGAATGGGGAAGGGGGAATTACCGCCCCGCCAACCTTGGAATAGGGCGGTAATTCCCCTTTCCACCAAGGCGGTGCCGCTATTTTACCGGCATGGACCAAGGTGCTAATAGCACCTTGGTCCTCCGCCTACCGTGTAATGAGGCCAACTGTGTTACATCCGAGAGAGTGCTTAGGTACAACTATGAATGGATCTGGAATACAGGGATGCCAATCAATAGCCCAGCTGCAATTGGTCCCTCAATTTGAGAAAATAAATACTGAAATAAGACAACCAGTAGTGATTCGGTAAGAAAGGTTTCATTCCACATGTCACAATGCTTAGCAAAGAGGGTGGGCTATGAAAGGTCAGTCCTGCAACCAGTAACATCACACACTTCCTCTGCATCCTGGAGGAGTCTCATGATCAGTACAACACCTCCATCTTGGTGCAACGATAATGCCATGTATGTGCATTGGTGCACACAGGTGAACAAGCTATCGTGTCAAGTACATTATTAGACCGCCTAAACAAAGGAAAACAACAGGAGAATATTCAAAGATTATAGCTGTATAGGGCCCTGTTTATGATTGAGTGATGAGTTTATACAGGTTTTTGATGCCTCTGACGTTGACATTAAATGTTAGGCATGAATTATTTGATGAAACAGTTTCTACTAACTGATGGAGTCAATGGTGTTCTCTGGTCTTTAGCCAAGAGGCAGTTGAAACTCTAAAAGGTGGAAAATTCACACAACACTGTGCATGAATGTCATGCCATAGCCAGGTCTAAGTAAAAATGCAGTTGAAGTGTATCTTCAGATTTGATTTGCCCCTAATGTAACCATGATTCTAGCTGGAATGGTCAGGTCAAGAGACTTGAGATCCACTTAGACCAAAAGAGAAGTTGTCAGACCTAAATAGATGAAAACACACTGACATTGTATTTAATTCAGGAAGATACAGCATCAAGTACTAATATTATCTATGAGCAGCAAATATACAATTCAGCCATTTCTGGCTAATGATAGGGGGCTGTGTCTGTATGCCGCTGCACATAGAACAGTATTCAGGGATAACTGAGGGAGTAAAGAACTGTATTATTGAGGGAGTATTTACAAACAAGGAAATACTACACTTTTGCATCACAATTCAGCAAATATTTGGGCTTGGACACAATATTGTTGGGGGTATATATAAAAAATAAAAACTGTCTCTAAATGTATTCACCACAATGGTAGTGAGTGGAGACAAGCCCCAATTATATATAGGTTTTGATTGATTGATATTTTATTTATATCGCACTCATACACATACACATGTGTTTCAGAGCACGACCAGGCAGGGGAGGGGAACAGGGGAGAAGACATAACAGCGATCTTACTAGGCTCAGTGACATTGAGAAAGCGCAAGTGCTTGGGAGAGGGGGCTGGGGAAAAGTGCAAGGGAGGGGGGAGAAGTGGAAAGTGCAGAGCAAGGGGAGAGCAGAAATAAATACTGATAAATACACGATAGAAACAGCAAACACAGAAAATAGTAGTGCATCAAGCAAGTGCTAAATTGAGGGAAGCAGACAGGGTAGGTCTGGTAAGTGCAAGTGACGAAGAGGGGGAGATACAGACCCCAGTGCAAAGGGTGGCCGGGAGGCAGTGCAGGAGGGTGGAAAAGATAAGCAGGAGCCTGGGCCCAGTGGACAGAGGGTGGCCAGGTGCACAGTACCAAGGGAGACCAGAATCAGAGGAGGAGGGGGGGGGCAAAATCAGAAGCAAAGAGGATGGTCTTAAGGTGCTTCCGGAACCGGAGGTGGTTCTCCTCAAGTTTTAGGGTTTTAGGGAGGTTGTTCCAGAGTGAGGCCCCAGCTGAAGAAAGAAATCGGCCCCCAGCTCGTTTCTTAGAAAAGCGACTGACCCTGAGGGAATTAGAGGTAGAGGAGCAGAGAGCTCAAGAGGGGAGGTATATGCAGAGGGATAGCTGAAGGTATTTTGGACCCAGGCCCCAGTGAGCCTTGTGGATAAGGCAGAGGGTTTTGAATTTAACCCTTGAATCCACTGGGAGCCAATTAAGAGATTTCAAGGTTGGAGAGGTACGATCCCAGGGCTTAAGGCCAAGGACAAGTCTTGCAGTACTGTTCTGAATTAGTTGCAGAGGGCGAAGAGTAGAGGAAGGTAGATTTAGAAAGAGGCTGTTACCGTAGTCCAACCTAGAGAGAACCAGAGCTTGGGATACCATGAGCTTCTGGGGGAAGGAGAGGAAAGGTAGAGTTCCTCTGAGGCGATGCAGTATGAAGTTTGACTTTTTAGAGACCTCAGAGATGTGGGCGGAGAAGGAAAAGGTGGAGTCAAAGATGAGCCAAGGTTCTTTGCCACACAGGTAGGGGTTGGTGGAGGGCCAAGGGAAGCAGGCCAGAGAGTGAGGGGAAAGGATGGTGAAGGTGTGCCGATAATGATAATCATATCATACACATAATGAGCATAGTATTCTGCTTACTAAACCAGAGGTTCCGGTCCAGATTGGGTGCCTGCCCACAAGAATTTGATTAAACAAAAATCAAATGTTCTATCATGTCTAGTTAAAGCCATATGCAATTGAGCTACAGGTAAAGAAAGTTGTAAGTGTTCCAACATTCACTGGACAATTTATGGTGACATTGAGATCAACAGAGCAACATCTTCTTGACAAACCAAATGCATTTGTGTTTGTTAATGATGTCATGCAACAACAAGGCATATAGCTTGTGAGTGTATTACAAAGGAGCGGATTGGATGAAGTTGAACACACTTGCTTTTTTACATTTTCGTAAAGCACAAAACATGCATAATGGGGTCCCCAGCCTCCTTCACCGTTCTGCTCACCATCTCAACTGCCTCCCCTTCTGTATCCTCCCAAGCCACTCAAACCCCAACAATTCCACCTTAGAACTCAGGTGTACTCCTTTCCCCATGACCCCATGTAAGGTTGAACAAAATGCAAGCAGGAGCAGTAAAGTACTATATAACAGAATGATTCAGATTGGGGAAAGCCCCACTTGCTTACTGGTAGGTAACAAGTGATGTCAAGAAATTGAATTAGAACAGGTTACACCAATACTAATGGCAAGTCAGAAATTACATGTTTTCGCAGATTTTATTGGCAACGTATCTGGGTCATGGAGAGCCTTTGCCTGAATGTATTGAATCTAAGCTGAAAGGGGTCTTTAGGGTTCAGTCATTTTATCCACATGAACCTAAGGACATGATTTGTCATTCGCATTACGACTGCATCTTGTTTCAATTGTGTGATGAGCACATGAGAGTCCGAAAGAAGGGGATGGTTTTCGTGGCAATTGAGATCGAAAGATGTTTAAAGGTGTCCACCGTTCAGAAAGATACTTCAATTCAGCTAGAAGAAAGTACCGAAATCCCACTTCTAGAGGACTTCCCAGACTTCACTAAGAAAGTAGAGGAACACATCCAAATAGCAGATGCCTGTTTGGATGACCTAGAAAGAGAACCGTTAAAAAAAAAAAAACCTTTTTAGAATTCAAGGGGAAATGAACCCGAGATGCATGCAATTGTCATTAGACAGATCTATACATCACCTTGTTAGCTAACGGCTGTAAGATGAACCCAGTTTTCGTATAGCAATACAGGCTACCATTAGCTTGTTTAGAATCATTGGCAGACATCTAGACTCAAGAGGGATAATTACGGATATTCATCACATACCCAATAACCAATACTCCTTATTAGCAGTAATGAAGCCCAAGGGGCAGTGGAAACTGTGTGCTGATCTGAGGAAACTCACCTAGAGGGTTCCTGTCTCAAGGCAGTCTCTCCCTTTCTTCAACAAGGATCTTGCATTCCATATTGCCTACCATCCATCCTCAAGTGGTGGAGTGAAATAGTGCAAAAGAACCATTATCAATATGATCAAAACATGTTTGCCAGAAGCAGGGATTAGATGGGACTGGTGAATTCCACTGGTGCTCATACACATAACGGCTACACCCTCAAAGGTCACAAACCTCACAGTCTGCATAAATAGTACATTGGCAGGAAGAGGGTACTACCCCAACAGGTATTATACATGACAAAGGAACGGACACTGATAAATGCCTTCACAATTCATGAGTATGTAGAAAAATATAGAGTGAGGGGGCAGCTGATGGTGCCAAAATGTACTATGACCAAAAAACAACAAATAAAGTATTCAAAAGTTGATGATTCATTATACTAATTCAATTTTGCAATAGGAAAAAGGAAACTTTCCACATGTATGGTTCCTTGGCGTAACCCCTTTGCAATTGTGGACACTATGTGCCCTGGTGTATACAAGAGTTCACAGAAAAACGGCGACTTGGTGGTGGAACAGTTTGCCCAAATAAACCAGTCAAAGGCCTGCCACCCTAAAAACAAAAGCAAGAGGATTGAAAATTCAAAGGGTAACAGTAGTAGCCGAGATTATGTCGCTTATATTAGTGATGCAGATACATAATCTAACGGGTAAGTCATTAAATCCAAAGTGACCGAATGCAAGCCTTGCCATCAGAGGATTCATCATAACAGGTCATTATGGATCTTTAGGGCTGAACAAAGAAATGTATGGGATGTTAACATGTAATATTGATATCTGCAGGAAAAGAATGAAGAAGATAAAACAATCGAGTATTCTTATTTTATCTGGCACTCATCCTTTATGTCTCTATTGTGGAAATGTGTAACTATCTTTTCTTCAAATATTTCTGCATTGACCCGATGCCAGAAGTGCAATCCAGAGAAGATGTGGAGCCCTGGAAACAGAAGTAGGCTGATGGCCGTAGATGGAGAGGTGAACCCAAAATATGGCAAGACGCTGGCACAAGATAGCATGAGTATTTCAAGGATTTAAAAGTACTACCATTGAATGTGGATAGTAGCCAGATGAAGCAAAGAGATAAACTCTCTCTCCCTCTCTCTCTCTCTCTCTTTTTCTCTCTCTCTCTCTCTCTCTCTCTCTCTCTCTCTCTCTCTCTCTCTCTCTCTCTCTCTCTCTTTCTCTCTAGACAGACCAAATTAGACTTGAAATATCTTATCACTAAACAACCAGTGTGAATTTGATAGAGTATGGGAATGATATAGTATACAATTGTCAGATTCAGAACACCTGGATTTAAGAAATATTTTCTAGCTACAGAGATTTGATTCTAGTTGTGCCCTGCAGAGATGCCACACTTTACAATCTACAGAAAGGGAAAGTTGTTGGCAAATTCTATTTAAAACAAGCTCTCTACTGCAGATGCATTAACCGTAAATAGAACACCATAAAGTTTGGATAAATGGGTTTATTGGTGTTGGTTGTACTACTAACTTGAGTTCTGGCGCGCAGGTGCATTAACACTAAAAGAAAACTATACTCCAATGTAAATTCCATACAAATAAGGTTGTCAAGGTAATTAAGGATGCACGCAGAATGCTCTCAGATCTGAGGAATTGCACAATTGAAGCTGTAAGCTGGATGAAATATTTCCTATCTAACAGACAATCTGCTCTATGTTGGGAAAGTGCCTCTGCTAGGATATCACAAATCCTCTGTGGGGTCCTGCAGGGGGCCTGTATTTCGCCCACATTATGCAATGTGTATATTAGACCTCTCTGCAGTGTACTGGAGGAGAAGGGGATCTTTTTCACAAACTACGCAGATGACACCAAGCTGATTCTTGAAATCAGCAGTGATGATGTTTGAACGATGGATGACTAACAATTGGCTCTGCTTCAATGGAGCAAAACCGAGCTATTTCTGATTGGAAGCACTGCAGCCAGAGCTAAATTAGGAGATGAATATGCAGGCTTCGGTCTTCAGGATTGTTCTATCCAAGTTGTTGGTAAAGTGAAGACATTGGGTGTGTTCCTTAATTCGTCCCTAGACAAGGAGACTCAAACAAGTTACATCTCTAGGAACAGACAATATTACTTAGGATTCTTAAGGAACATCAAACCCTACATCTCAGAGGCTAATTGTACCTCAATTGCCCGAGCTATTATTCTCTCCCGCTTGAACTATTGGAACGCTCTGTTGCTGGGGGCCAGCAAAAAGTGCATGCTATAACTTCAAATTCTTTAAAATGATGCTGCTCAGATCATCAAGGGCATCCCCACGCGTGAGCATATCTCATCTGGCAGACAATCCTTATCCTGGCTCTCCATCACGGATCAGATCCTGTTCAAGACTGAATCCATAGTGCATAAATGCCTCTTTGGCAAGACACCTGCCTACCTGAAATCCGGTATTGCACTATATAAACCAGGACGCACTTAACACTCCACCATCCAGGGATTTATCAATGGTCATAAATGTAAAAGTGCTAAGTGCCTAGGAAGAGCCTTCCCCACATTGGCAGCACAGACATGGAACTCCCTGCCTATGACCCTAAGTATGGAAACACATTGGAAAACTTTTTGAAACTCTCTGAAGACCATTCTTTCAGAGAAAGAGTGTTAAGCACAGTGCACGGGGATCCTGACTACCTGTGCATAATTTGTATCACAGTCCTGTCCTTTTTGTTCGTCCTGTGTGTTCATGTGCGCCCAGATGCCTGTGGGTTCTTGGCGTAATATAAACAAATAAATAATAAATAAATGATTGAAGTGAACTAACAAAGTGGTCCATTCCTAAAGGGCATTGGTGCAAACAAATTATGAAACATGCAAGGTGAAAACAAAAAACAATCCAACAGTGTTTAATTGCTACTGGCTCTGCTCTGTTACCATTGTGAAGTCCAGACTTGAATCTCGAAGGAGAGAAGACATTTCCATGAATAAAGTAGGTTACATTATTTGAAACAAGGTGCATAATGAAATGTGTGACTGGGTAAATGATTTGATAGAATAATTGTATCTAAGCGTTCCGAGCACAGAGGATGAAGGAACCTTTTACTGATGTGCTTAGGAAATAAACAGGGTGGATAATGAACAAAGGGACAACTACAGAAAGGTTAATGGGGGGAGAAGGCCTGGGCATATAGGAGTCATGTGCTGAGAGAGACGACTCAAATAGTACATAAATATATAGGGGGGATGAGTCAAGAACAGAGATGTAGAGGTACAAAGTGTGCGAGAGAACTAAAGTTATAACGTCAGTCCTCTGAGCACATCTAGTAAAACACAAGCAGTAAGGAGAAGTTCAGGAAATCTAAAACTAGTCGAATAGGAAAGCTCTAGGAAAGAGCCATGTGACATTTAAAACACTGAACCAGATGACAGGATGAAGACGCCGGTTGGTAGAATCCCGTCCGCTCGGTACTCACAGAGGAACCACTGTGCTGCTGGAAAGACTGTGGAGCCAACTGGCTCATGGATCAGGCAAAGGAAAGATGACTACAGGAGCTGGTCTACCATGACGATACTATGAGAGGAAGAGAAGGGAAGACTTCCTGATATTTGTGTGTACCGGAGAGTAGCATCCATGCCACTCAAGTATGGAGAAACAAATAGCAGGCGAATGGGAGCCACAAGGGACACGGAATCCACAAACCAAGGTCAACAAACCCAGGGAGAAGGAATGAGATGTCGAAGAGCTGCTACATGCTTACCGCAGGAGAACTGAAGCATGCCATAGAGAACCAGTGAGTTCCCAAGAGGGAACCTGGGACACCGGGGCACTTTGGAAACGCAACCGAAGGCAAATAAGAATAAATAAAGCATACAAGACAGAATGCGAGACTAATATTTCCAAAAGAGGAATAACGTAATGAATGCAAGATAGTGTCAAGTTTGCAAGTGTGTCAAGTGAAGCATATGAGAAATCACTGGCAGGAGAGTATAGCAGGCAAAGTCAAGTCAGCAAATATGTAAAGTAGATCACATGAGGAAGTCCTTATATAAGAATATATCAGGTATACCCAAAGACTGTGTTGAAATTAAAGAGGAGAAGAAACATGGCAATGGAATACACCAGGTACCCTAAGAGATTGAAATTAACACCCAAGTTGTTTCACATACAAAGCATTTTTGCCAAACAGAAAAGCCTAAGGAAAGCTCCTATCCTTAGGAGCTTGGACATTTATAAGAGGAAAACCTGGGAAAGGCAACTGTAAAAGTCATCCAAATGGGAACTTGTGCGTTAGAACTATCTCTTTCCGATTGAACTTGAACATGTTTGCACACTTTTCAAGGCTAAGACATGACCCTTTTCACCTTAGAGATTATTTTTCGAATGTGAGGGCCGGAATAGAACTTTGGATACAGGACATTTGCTTTCAACATTGGCAATTACATTGGACAGACCCTTAGTTTTGGTTTAGGTAGGGAGATACCTCAAAGAGTAGGGACAGTGATGCATTTTCCAACCTCTTTTTGTTTGAAATAGAAATCTGTAGCCAAAACTATGACCTCTCTGCATCTGCAACTCATTCATGGCTCCTCACACCTTAGGGGGATTCAATGGTGCTGGATAAAAAAGCTTAACAACTTAACAGCACCTTCCTATATGGAGAGAACCAATTGACTAGGAAAGAGTCAATGATCTGTAAGAAAGCTTTGACTTGGAGAAGGAAGACATTCTTACCAAACAATCGGGTGCTTTACGTACATCCAGTCACACAAGTCTATGAAGGCCTAGAGAAAAATGTATATGCCAATTAAGCATGTACTACAAGTTAGACAAGAGTTTATATTGTTTGATTTGAAATACAATTTGATGAGAAAAGATAAAAAGTAAATTGTAAAGGGGCAGATTATCTAAATGTTTATCAGCACACCATAGTGTGGTAACACCATTTTGTAAAATATTCATCACATTTAATCACTACAAAGTTAGAGGCAAGGTCCCTTCAATATCAATGAATCATCCAGGGCACTTGGTATGGTGTATGGAGTTGTTCCCACATTTCTAAATACTGGAATCCAAAATAAATGCAGGAATGCTACACTCGACCAGGTCTTCTTGGATTTCAATCCTGCTATATAGGCTTGGATTATAATCTTTAGCATGCATTGGGGGTGTTGGTTTTAACTTTTCACTTCTTGTGGGATTAAATGGGACATGCTAACAAATGGCTGTATTTGGAAACAACACCTGAATAGAGTAGAAGAAAACAGGTCATATCTGTCACATACGCATGTATTGGTGTATTTTGACCCTAGTGTTTGAGGGTGATTTCAGGGTTCACAGTCTGTTGTGTGCCTGTTTTATCCTCCTGCAACTGCCTGTAATCCAGCACAATTGATATGTATGTAATAGGTTAATTAATATGTTGATGCTCCTGATAAACAAAGATGAATTGCACTAATTGCAAAGGATGGCTTGTGAAGTGCTGGAAGAACTGTATGAACATTGGAAAACACATAATAAATCAAAACATATCAGGAATAACAGATCTATTTATTCATAATTCTCATCGGTAACCTCACAGACTTTCATAATAATATTGAGCACTAGAAACAACATGTTTGGATCACAAAGGGGACATGTCATGAAGCAAAGCAAAACATTGTTTCTTGCATTCAATGCTGCCTGCCACCTAAGCATGAACAGTAAAAACATTGACTGCATGGCTATTGCCATTTCCTGACTACTGCTCCAGCTTCAATACAGAAACATGGGCAATAAAGGTAAGGAAATCAGTAGGTGTAAAAGGCGGGGACATGCAGGCAGTTCACATATGTAACAACACTCATCATGACACATATCATTGCTACTAAGTCGCAGACAGAGCAGTGGCACAGTATATTTTATTTTGAGTTGGATGGCTAATAAGACAGAGGTCACTGCCTCATTTCCTTGAAATAGGGATAATGGTTTGAGTACTAAGGAGCACTTTTACATTCCTATATACATTGTAGGGCAGCGGTCTCCCCCCTATAGTTGAGGTGAGTCGGACCCCCATAGGAGCCCATCAAAATTCTATTGTTAATAACTTTTGATTTGAGTAACAGATTGAAGGGACATTTTGAAAGCGATAGTTATGGAGGAATCTGGCACGAAAACACAGCAAGCGGACCCCACTAATTTACATACCCCTCCACGTTCAGCCAGGATGACATCTAATGCCATCCGGTTCTGAATTGCTACTAACCTTATTGCTTTCTGTTCTAGAGTCATATTATAGAGTATGTCAGTGGTCCGGTTGATGGTTCTCTCCAGTACTCTCGCTAGTCTCCTGATATCCTCAGAGTTCATTATTTGTCCCCAAAATGGCACAAAAGATTTCGCTACGTCTCCCAGAACTTGTGCTGAAGTGTCACCATTCTCATCCCTCCGCGGACGAGCCTTCGAAATCTCTACAGTACTGGCTATGAATACTCCGGGTAACATGATTCCTAAGTAACAAGTTCCCTGCCAATCCCTGGGTAACCATGGAAATGCTACATTACCGCAACAAACAAAGTAGACAGGTTTGCCTGCGTACAAAGGTCTGTCCGCACCAGTCAAATTCGCAACATTGGCGCAACCTTTAAAATCACCCATCGACTGAGTGCCATTCCTCTGTATGCAGAAAGAAACTGAATCGGGGCTATGGTTGATAGTGTAAGAAGGAGGTGTGGCGTCCTTATTGCCTATAGGAGCCATCTTGAAAGAGATCAAGGATTGAAATGGACGAGACAGTCTATCAGGGGGCCTAATAGAAGCAACATTAAGCTTACTCCTATTTGCGAAGAGCGAGCATCCCAAGGGAGTCAGAACACGTTTCTCAAAATTGTTCAAATTAGTCCCATCGAAGTTCCCTGAGATGCTATGATTCCATCGGCCAAAGAATAGTGCTCTAAGAAAAGCATAGCATGCAGTTGTCAAAGGTAGAGGATGAATATACCAACCTAGCCCCTTATCCCTGTGTTGCAGTAAATGTGAACAGACACAACAATTAGATTTGTTAAAGATGGCATGTGTAGCATTCATAATGAGTAATAGTGTATTATTATATCTCTGTCTGTGCTGAGAGTCGGTAGGAGATAGAGTGTGCAGGTGCACGAAAGGAGTAGAAACAGTAGGTATATTTTCAGTCGGCAACACATTCTCAAACGGACGTACTTCTTCTAAATACCAAAAACCTAAAACAATGACTATTTTAAAACCAATTAACATCATCACAAGACAGCAGTAAGTTTTTGGGGCCCACGTAACGGATTGCCCATTTTCACAGCTGGTCACACATTATTTGTATCAGTCCTGTACGAGCAGGCGCCGTTGCAGGCATTGTAATCTTCAAACAAAAGCACCAATGTTAGTTTGCTGGTGACCTCCAGGCCGAGCGTCTTCTTAGTCTTTCCACAAACCCTAGCCAACAGAATCCCCTTATAAACAATTGATCGGGCCGAAAAGGCAAGCCCTTGATGATTTTCCTCGATTGTACAGCCGAGCCGTGCCATAAGTCTATTTCCTTGGATGCAAATTGTACCTTGTGATCCCTGGTACTGAGTGATCTGAGAACAATGTGTCGTCACTTCCCACTAGAAGCGACGAATCAGGAGTGGAATTGGATGCAAGATCCGGAACAGCTTCCAGAAACAAAACTGTTGGAGAGTGTGGAGGCAAAATGGCTGTTACCCCAGGCCCCACAGGCTCAGGGAGAATCCCCGACACACTCTCGATGCTGTTTACTGCTTCCGGATCGTTGGTTGCAGTACTGACGAGGGGTTCTGCTTCTTCTGTATCGTATGGCACTGGGTGTGGAATCTTCTTGGTGTGCGACGCATGAATCCAATTCTTCCGGCCTGCCACCCGTACCGCAGTCTGTGTGACCAGCAGGAATTAGAAGGGGCCCCGCCAATGAGGTGCGAGGCAAGAAGATCCCTCAAAGGATTTTACGAGCATCCATTCCCCACGTCGTATGCTGTGACCGGGACCCTCGTATCGTACAGGTAAAGCCTCTCGCACCTGGTGATAAATCAAATACAAGTTTTTAGTCAGCTGGCTACAGTAATCTGAAAGAAGTACATTTTCAACATCTCGCAAAGAACAACACTTCAGAATATTCCAAACAGGCCTCCCCATAACCACCTCAAAGGGAGAGAGCCCAGTCTTAGTTTGAGGGGTTGTTCGCATAGATAACAACTCGATCGGTAAGGCGTCCGGCCATTTTAGCTTGGTGCCGGCACACGTCTTAGCGAGCTTGTTTTTAATGATGCCATTGTATCTTTCCACTAGTCCCGCACTCTGAGCGTGTCTAGCCGAATGGAACCGTTTATCGATCTGTAATCCCGCGCATATCTGCAGGTTTACAGCAGCGATAAAGTGTGGACCATTGTCCGACAAGATAACTCTTGGTAACCCGAATCTCGGGAAGTATTCCTTTAACATAGTCTTTGCAGTGGTCATGGCTATAGCGTCTCTGACGGGAAAAGCCTCGACCCATTTGCTAAAAGCACAGATGACGACTAGCACATACTTTAGATTATTACAACGTTCCATCTCAATAAAATCAAAATGGATGACCTCAAAGGGGACAGAAGGTGGGCCAAAACTACCCCTAGGAGTTGGTGTGCCTTTTCCCACATTATGCTGTAAACAAATCATACATTCCTGAACAAAGCATTCAGCTATTTTAGGGATGTTGTCATTTACCCATACTTTTTGCAACATTTGTGTGATTTTACAAGCACATATGTGTGTGGGACCATGAGCCATAACAACCATCATCATAATGTACGCGTCGGGAAGTAACCACTTCCCTTCAACTCTGTCCACCCAACACCCATCATCATCAAGTTTTCCGAAGCCCTCAGCCCATTTCTTAGACTCTTCTAACATGGCATCGGCTTTGATATCCCTTACGGAATCAATACCATCGTCCAAAGTACAGGCATTTGTGGCTTCCCTTGAAGTATACATGTCTGAAGAGAGATCAGTGACAGTCTGTTTAGCTATCTGATCAGAGAAAGCATTCCCTTTTCCTACATCGTCTACAATCTTCTGATGTGCTCCGCATTTTATGATAGCTAACTGAGTAGGGAGTGCAAACACTGAGAGTAGCCGTACTATCAAGGAGCCATGCTGAATTTTTGTACCATGCGAAGTCAAGAACCCTCATTCTGACCAAAGTCTCCCAAAGTTGTGAACCACCCCAAAGGCATACTGACTGTCAGTGTAGATATTTACTGTAAGCCCTTTGGAAAGTTTGTAAGCTCGGGTCAATGCTATAATCTCTGTGGCCTGCGCAGAGTTATGCGTGATTCTCTTGGTTTCCACGACCGTGCTCAATGTAGTGATTGCATAAGCAGCTGTGGATGTATCATCCGGAAGTTTGAAGCAGGAGCCATCGCAAAACAGCTCCACTTGTGGATTTTTCAAAGGAGTATCTTTCAGATCAATTCTAAGATCAATTCTACCCTTTGTCTCTTGTTTGGTAGTGTAAAGGCGATCATGTGACTCTTCGTCACTGCAAGCAGTACCTTGCAGGAAAGGTAAAAGTTCTGCCGGATTAAGGACACAACACCTCTTCATTTGTATGTGAGGTGCAAACAAGATCAATTAATATCTCGTTAACCGTGCAGAGGTGAGGTGTTGCGTTTGAGTTCTGTTCAGTAGAACATCTACAGAGTGAGGTACCATTAGGGTTAAAGCATGGCCTAGGATCATTCCCTCACTCTGTTTTACAGACGCAGCAGCAGCAGCGACAGCTCACAAACATCTTGGCAAAGTGTGTGCTACAGGATCAAGCGTGGAGGAAAATAGCCTAAATAGGCGACCTCCTGACAACAATATTGACATTTTTTAAGTAAAGCTTTATGTCCATGTTTAGCCAGGTGAATAAGTAACAACACAGTGCCCTCCTTACAAGCGCTCTCTGAGTCAGCAGCTAAAAGCAAGTCATCAACATATTGAAGCAATGTACAAGTAGAGGGCAGCTCAAGGGTGTTGACCTGCTCTTTCAAAGCCCTACTATAGATGCTAGACCTTTCTGTGTAACCTTGCGGTGCACAGTTAAAGGTAAACAAACGTCCCCCTAAGGTGAACGCGAACAGGTATCTACTGTCTTTGTGTATAGGAATACTAAAAAAAACGTTTTTTAGATCCACGACACTAAAGTAAGTAGCTGAAGCCGGTATCATCGTTAATATTGTCGTTACATCAGGCAAAAATGGAAATTGTGGAACAACGACCTTATTGATGGCACATAGATCAATAATGAAACGAAAAGGAATTGCATTATCACCTATTTTGTACATGGGCAAAATCGGACTGTTGCTCAAACTACCTGCAATTTCCTCAATCACCCATCGATGCACAAAATCTGAGATGATGCATTTCAAAGCTTGCTCACCATCGACCAAGATCTTATACTGTGGAATACGTTGCAGCTTTACTCCATGTTTCAAGACAATTTTAACAGGTTCAATTTGTAAAACACCGACATTGTTATCATCAATAGCCCATAAACGCTCCGGAACATCACTAAATTCTGGCAGCAAAGGTCTGGTCAAGAACTGAGAGACAGAAAGTTGCTGTGATGAAATCGTCAAACGCACTCCATCCGAAGAACAATTAATTACCGCATTTAATTCCTTCAATAGATTCAACCCCAACAAATTCCCTCCACAATTCGTAGTCAGAAGGAATGGACAGTGGTCCATAAACGTACCAAAAGAAATAGGTACCGGTGAAGAAACCGGACAAACAACTGGTGTGCCAGAAATCCCTACAGAAACATTAGTTTGCCCTGACAGTGGAATGTTTGGAACCCGAGAATGATTAATGGAACACTTCTGTGCCCCTGTATCTATCAAGAATAGATGCTTCCTATTTCCCACTAACATTTCAACGTAGGAACCTTTCTGATTAACGGGAATAGGCGTTGGTTCCAAACCCTGCTTCGGGCAATCCTAACTAAACAGAATGTCGTCGAAAGGAAGTTCAGCAGAGCAGCAGAAGGATGATCAAAAATTTTTCTAGTATCCACACTTGATGCCTGATTGTCCTGCGAAAAAGGTTGCTGTGAATCCTGTGAAAACGTACCTCTACCAGGGCCCCCTACACCCGGGCGACCTCTGGATCATCTACCCATATTCCCAAATGTGTTATTTGACCTCTGTTGGAGGATCGGGTATTGTGCACGCCAATGACCCTCTTGTCTACAATAGGCACACTGGTTAATGTTTACAGGACACAAGGGCGCATTACCTGGTGGAACATACTGACCTCTAAATTGTGAATTACCTCCTCTAGGGCCTCTAACAATTTGCTGTAAAAGTACTTTTGTCTTCAAATCACCTTTCCTCTTTTCAACTCTTTCCTTTTCATGATTGACACGATTCTCGTAGTACTGAGCCACGTGCAGTACTTCTGATTGAGACTTCGCTTGCCAAGCACTCTCAGAGGACATAATTTGCGACTGGATGTCAGGCAGCAATCCACACACAAATTTGTCTACAAATAATCTTTTCCCAGTCCCAGATTATGTGCCTAAGTCTTGTCCACTGAAATCTGAAAATACCTGTTCGAACCGATTAAAGAACTCGGTAGCACCCTCAGACTTCCCTTGGACACAGGCAGTAAGCTTCTCCCAAATAATTCTCTTTTCGGGAATTATAGTTTTCAATTTCACAACTATTCTGTCAGGTAAAGTCAGTATCACCTGAGGCGGTCTTTTGCCAGCTGGCCTTTCTCCATCGAGTCTAACTATGTTAGTCCATGTATCTCCTAGACCTGGTACATTGTCTATAGTTCTAATCTGTTTCCACAAATCAACAGGCAGAAGTACAGGAAATAACAGATCAATATCACTTATAGTGAATACTGAGGATTGTAAAACAGACTCTATTTCTTTGTTGAACTCCGTTGGATTCTTCCTAATGTCGGGATTCTTCCTAATGTCGGGAATACATTGTGTAAAGGTGTTACCTTCCGGTCTCAAGAACGGGACATGAACAAACTGCGACACATAGTGTGCAGGAATTTCATAGGCCTGCGCACCCGTTCCGACATCCGCTGGAACTTCGACTTTTGGGACAAGTGTCGGAGGAACCTCTCCCATAGGCAACTGAGAAGTAGGCAACTCCGAACGCTTACTAAGTAACAAAGCCAAGTCGAGCGCTAAAGCAGCCGAAGAAGTGTCAAACGAAAAAGATCTCTTGTAAATACCCAATAACTGTGCGGGACAACAAATCTTTCTTTTCACACACTCATCCTGTAGGTATTCTACCATTACCTGTATCACTTTCCTCTGCATTTCTGGCGTATGCTGACTATACGTGTCATATACTTCAACGGGAGTTATCGATGTGTCTGAAATCCATCTAATCGCATCTTTCATGCAAATCCGCGTTTCCTCAGTTATTGATTTACGACAAGGAAAGAACTGTTTCTGTATGAACATAGTATCCAAACTATCTCCATCTTCATCTTCATTCTGTAACCTTTCCAACTCTTTTCTATACTCAAGTACCCTCTCAACATACTCTTGCACTTTCTCCGCAGTATCTCTGGAGAACGCTAAAGTATTCAGATCCCTTAACCCTTGTGGGAGATCTGTATCGTTTAACCTGTCCCACATTGCACACAAATGAATCCCTAATCCCTTAATAAAAACGTTTTTCTCAGGAAAATTGTCTATATTAGAGAGTGTGGCAAAAACATTAGCTTGATCACCCATCTCCATGCAATGGTTAGCCCACGCAGTTAACTCACGTTTTTTTTCTGGAGACACAGTATTGCGAGTGACAACCCTCAATCCCGCTCCCCGATCTACTACAAGCGGTGCAGAACCACTTGGAAGAGGGAGAATAGGCAAGTTTAACAGAGGTGCTATAACTGGCATAACAAGCAAAGGTGGAGGAGCAGGTGGAGCAGCAACAACAAAAGGAGGAACAATAACTGGAGGAAGAGGAACTGCAGGAGGAACAACAGGAAGAGGAAGAGGGGCAGGAGGAGGAATAACAGCAGGGAGAGGAACATACGGAGGTGGC
Source organism: Ambystoma mexicanum (assembly GCF_040938575.1). Lineage (NCBI taxonomy): Eukaryota > Metazoa > Chordata > Amphibia > Caudata > Ambystomatidae > Ambystoma > Ambystoma mexicanum. Next base: position 1,007,470,636 of record NC_090930.1, read on the forward strand.
GCAGTGGCACCAGGCCTTTGTTCATTTAACAATTTATCAGTAAGTTCATCAGAAACATGAAAGTCTTTAGAAGGATAGATTTTCTGGATACCAAGTGTGAAAGCCCTATCCATATTCTTAGCTGACTCAGACTGTGTATTTTGGTCATACAACAACTCTTTATCGGCATTCGTCATATGACAGCGCATGTTTTTCCCTACTCTTGAGCTGCTGTAAAGCTTCTTTCTTCCAATTCTGTAATACATCAAATGCTGCAGGTGTAGCCTTTTTCTTCATTAATATAGATTCTAAGTATTCAATATGATGGATTTCAAAACTACCATTAGTTGGCCACTGAAGTTCGGAAGCATGTCTAGTTTGTCTGTGCCAAATATCATTAAATATTATACTACCAATGCCTTGCTTACAGTAAATAGTACATGCCGGCGACCACGCCATTGGCGCCGGTCGGCCAAATTCCAAAGATTGTCTGTCCTTGTGGAATAATGCCCTGAAGCAGGCAGATAATTTCCCAGGCATATCAGAATACTGGTGTTACCTGGTCAATAATTGAACTCGCGAGTGCAATACACCAAAACAAATCATCACAATACTTAAGAATCGGGTCACGACTCACCTGATCAATCCTAAGGAGGTCCGATCGGATAAAAATGTTCTAACAAACAAAGGACCCTCATGTTTGGTGATTTCGGCAAATCTGGCCACCTCGATATTTGGACCCTCGTCACGATGCTGACTCGGACCGCGTGTTCACCGTCCAGGGATCGGGCCATGCAGCGCTGCTGAGGTGTCGCTTCTCATTCAGGAAGGGGCCCCCTTTACACTGTCCGATCCCGGTCCAATAGCCGCGTCAACCTTCAACAAGCTGGCATCAATCTTGAGGGTCCCTATTCGGGCGTCATCTGTAAAAGCAAAAGAAAATATCGAGTCTGAGTACCCCAAAAGGAAATACACAAACACAGGCTTACAAAGATACACAGATATTTATTCTACAACTGAACAGTTTTCAAAGGACAATGTAACATATAGCTATCAGGCCCTCAGTACAACACAGCGAATACCAGCCCATTTCGGTGTGTGAAGTGAGTGGGACTGTACATCAGAATATTCGTGCTTTTATACAGTTCTCAACTTGATGTCCAGCCCATTTGCAGGTTAACCATTTCTCGGGGTAGGGGTTCATGCCGAGTTTGTTCCTAATTTATGCATCTATACATTTATAGATTATCCTTAATACATACTCCAATAGGTTACAATAGCAACAGTGTGTCTTTGGATTCCACATTAAGCATTCGTACATATTCTATACAATGTAGTCAAGCAAGTGTACACATTTAGCATTCAAACAGTATTGTGCTTAATATATACTCATGGATTAGTATCGTTGGCACAGGTAATCCTCGATCTACAGGTCAACGAAGGACAAGGTCTCATTACATTACCCTAACATTTGGCCTACGGGCAGTTTAAGCATTAACTCGCATGCAGAGGTCAAGACAGCCATGTTACAAACAGAAGAACGCTGTCCACCATTTTAGAACACAGGGTGACTTTGGAACCAGAATCAAAATGGCGGATGAACCCAGAATGGCGGCTAGATTGACCTAAGGTCAGAACCTTGCAACGTGGATTTCTTCGCAGAGTGACTGGGCTTAGGCCAATATATATATATATATATATATACACAATAAGGAGGCATGATATGATTTCCTGTTCGACACAGTAGGCTAGTCCCAATCAGCATGAGGCACATTCAAATAGTGAGGAGCAGTAGGCTAGTCCCACCCAGCATGAGACACATTCAGATAGTGAGGAGCAGTAGGCTAGTCCCAATCAGCATGAGGCACATTCAAATAGTGAGGAGCAGTCGGCTAGTTCCAATCAGCATGAGGCACATTCAATGAGGAGCAGTAGGCTAGTCCCAATCAGCATGAGGCACATTCAATGAGGAGCAGTAGGCTAGTCCCACTCAGCATGAAGCACATTCAAATAATGAGGAGCAGTAAACTAGTCCCACTCAGCATGAGGCACATTCAAATAGTGAGCAGCAGTAGGCTAGTCCCACTTAATATGAGGCACATTCAAATAGTGAGGAGCAGTAGGCTAGTCCCAATCAGCATGAGGCACATTCAAATAGTGAGGAGCAGTAGGCTAGTCCCACTCAGCATGAGGCACATTCAAATAGTGAGGAGCAGTTGGCTAGTCCCAATCAGCATGAGGCACATTCAAATAGTGAGGAGCAGTAGGCTAGTCCCACTCAGCATAGGCACATGCAATAATGCGCAATAGGCCAGACCAAGATGGAATGTCAGAGTATTTTAAATGGAGTGACTCTGACAGTAAGGAACTATTCACCATCATGAGAGAACTTGAGTCTCCTACTAGCCCGCCAGACATCTCTCAGAAAGATAAAACATGGTGCACAAACATAAAACACGCACCTCTGGGTAAAATAGCAATGCTCCAATCCAAAATCGCTTACAAAAAAGACAAACTAACTATGCCACTCACGAACACCGACCCTCCAACCACAAATAATCCACCCCCCCCAATCCCCAGTCTCTACAACTCAGGTCATCAAAATAATCTCCAGTTTAAAAACTTCCAGATGTCAAGGTGACATTTGCCCTGCCCCAGTCATCAAAGACTGTGTTACAGAACTTGCCCCATTCAATACCTCTCTCATCAATAACTCCTTTGCACATGGCACAGTCCCTAAGAACCTGAAAGAAACATGGGTCCTCCTGCTCCTAAAAAAACCCTTCCTTGACCCCAGCATCCCAACCAATTACCATCCCATTATGATGGTCCCCTTCCTCTTAAAAATCCTGGACCACGCCGCCTCCCTCCAGACACACAAACATCTAGAAACAAACAATCTCTTAGGCCTATGCCAATCAGACTTCAAACCTAGACACGGCACGTAAACAACACTTCTTAACCTAAAAAAACAATTATAATTGACAATGGAAACATAGCCATACTACTTCTAGTAGACTTCTCCGCAGAATTTGATTTAGTGAATCCAAAACATTGTGCCATCACCTGGACTGCATGGCTCAATTCTCAACTAAAGCCATCACATGGATAAAATCCTTCCTCTCGGATCACACCATGAGAGTTTTCTCCATCCTAGATAATGCCACCACAGCCCACTGCGGTGTACCCCGAAAATCATGCATGTTACCAACGTTTTACCATATTTTTACTAAACCTCCATTTGACTGCCTAGACGCACGCGGAGTGTCCTATACAAATTAATGCGGACGATACACAGATACTTCTGCATCTCTCTGGAGATTACGAACCAGACTCTACCACTCTCAACAACATGTGCCAACTGATCCAATCCTGGATGGCCCAACATGAACTTTGTCTAAAGGATGACACAACAGAGCTACTTCTGGTCGGCACTCAAACACACCTCAAACAACGTGACCCCAAATACAAACACTTCATTATAGACGGGAACACCATCACCGGCTCCAAAGAAGTCAATACAATGGGTGTGTATTTGTACTCCTCCTTAACCTTCTCCAGACAAGTCAACTCAACATTCTCATCTGCAGCTTACACTGCCAAGCTCATTAACGCTTGCAGACCCTACTTCTCCACAGACAGATGCCTAACCTTAGCAAGAGCCGTCATTCTGTCGAAAACCGACTACTGTAATATTCTCTTGGCTGTCACTTCGACTAGCAGTATCAAAAACTTCAGGTCACTCAAAACAAAGCCTTACGGGTGGCCCTAAATATACCAAGAAGAAATAATATCTCTGAAACCAGATGTAAAGTACGCTCACTTCCGGTTTATGACCGAATCAAATTCAAAACTATGGCAATCCTCCACAAATGCTTTACCAATACAACTCCCAAATATCTCACAAACCTGCTCACTCCAACCCAAACCACCAAGCATACACGCTCTGATGCAGCCTTCCTTCTTACAGTTCCTAAATTCAAAAGAACTAAGGCTGGTGGACGCAGCTTCCCAGTTGTGGCAGCCAAAGGCTGAAACGACCTACCTCTAGCCATTAGAGCGGACACCTCCCACGCCTCATTCTGCAGAAAACTTAAGACATGGCTCCTCAGACTCAACCTGTAGTCCCCCTTCAGCAAGAGTATTCGCTAGACCCTGCCTCCTTTTCTTTAGTTACATCACGATACAATAACACTGTATCTGTAAACAGGCATGATTGATTAATGTATCTGTAAATATGTTGGGAATAATACTATATCGGTAAATGCTTTTGTTTACTGTATCTGTAAATACTTATGGTTCACTGCATTGGGAAAAACTTTTTATGGGAATAATACTGCATCTGTAAATACATTTCATTATTGTATCTGTAAATATTTTTAGTTCACTGCACTTATAAATACCAATACTTGTAAACTGCTTTTTACCTGCTTTTCAGCGCCCAGATACCCACGGGTTAGGCGCGCTTTACAAATGCTAAAACAATTAATAAATAGGGTCTGCAATGAGAGGTTTATGCCGCAATTGTGGAGACATATTTTTCACAGGGAGCACAGGTTTTTTTTTTCTCTTTGGGAAAATAAAATTAATTAATCATCTAAAGAAAAGGTATAGAGAAATGTTCCAAGATTTTTTAAATTGTAATAGAGGTGAAGAGTATGTCTCTGATTGAAAATATATTTTTTGGTTATGTATTAGTAAAAGAACCCAATGGCTCTTTTAAGAGCCACCCAGAGAACTTTTTTTTTTTTTAAACTTTATATTTGGTTTGCATATCACATCACATTCGCTTCAGCTTCCCTCTTACATCGGGGTACATTTGTTTTTAATAAAGCTTCTCCCCCTCCCTCCCAAGTCCATTCAGGAACATACTTGTTTGCGTATTTTCATTGTTTTAGTTACCCTACGGTTACGGATTGATGGGCCTTGTGGAGAGTTCATTCACTATCAGAGTTCTCCGTGTCCGGTGGGGTGGCACCCAGGTACGTTCTGAACAGAGTCCAAATGTCTTTCGGCCTGCAAGGTAGGGACACCGTTCCTATGTAAGTTTCTTTGCATTCATTAATATATGTTAAGGTTGTAAGGAATTGTTCTGCGCGTGGGGCATGGCTACTCTTCCAGTTTTGCAGAATACACTTCTTAGCTTTAGCGCAGGCTACGTTAAAGAATCTCCTGTTTTTTTCTGAGGTTTTCCCTATGTCGCCGAAGAGCTATTTTTGAGGATTGAGCTGTGCTGGGATTTGTGTAATGTCTTCTAAGATGTTTGCCACTTCACCCAAGAATCCGGCTATCAGGGGGCAGGCCCAGTACATGTGGAATGCATCCGCAGGGGGGCTGCTACATTTCGGGCAATTTCCAGATACAGAATTATGAAATTTCGCTATTTTGATTGGGGTATAATGGAGTTTATTCAGTATTTTGAACTGTATGAGCCTTAGGCCCGCATTCAGTGATACTTAGTAAGGAGACAGTACCTGGACCATTTCCCTTCTATTGTTGCACCTATATCTTTTTCCCATGTTGTTTGACGATTTTGTGTGTGTTTGAATTATATTGTATAGTTTGGACACCCCTGTACCTGTTTGTGAATACAGTGATTGATAACATGGGTGTTCGGGCGGCTCTACTGGGTATGTTGACCATCGTTTCTTGAATGCTGCCTTCATACGGTGGTATTGAAAGGTGACAAGTTGGTTTCTCCCTACTGTGTCCGCAAAATCCTCTGGGGTTACGAATCTACCATCTGGAAACATGGCTTTCATTTTAAATTCGTATTCCGAGATCCAGGCCTTCTGTATGCTAATGTCGTATGTTGGCTTAATGCCTGGGAAGTTCCATAATGGGGCTTGTGAGTCATAGGGCGTGTCTATGTGGAGCCGCTTACTGATTGCGGCCCATGCCGCGATTGTGCAAGATGCAGTGTAAAATTTACAGTCATCTTTATGAGATCTTGCGAAAATTATGGATCTCAGGTCTGATGGGCGGACCGAGTGCCATTTGATGGGGACGTGTGGTGCGCTATCTGTGGGGTCCTGCCAGTATTTAGCATATTGTGCATGCACCACTAGATAGTACAGCACAAAGTCGGGTGTGGCGAAGCCCCCCATTTCATAGGGTTCCACTAGTTTGTCCCATTTCAGCCCATTGGCTCCGCCATTCCATATGAAGGTGGTCGCCATGGAGCGTAAGCTCTCAAAGAAGGGTTTGCCTGGCCATATTGGAACATTACTGAAGATGTACAGAAGTTTGGGGACCACTACCATTTGGATCACTTCGACTCGGCCGGGGAGTGATATGGGAAGTCTATCCCAAATTTGGAGTTTGGTATGGATAGTCTGTAATGAGGATTCGTAGTTATCTACATATAGGGAAGTTTTGTCTCTGGATACCAGGATTCCCAAGTATCTGATATGGTTAGGGCCCCCATCTCAGGCCATGCGTGTGTGTCAGACAGATAGTAGCCTGTGTCAGTGGAAAGATTTCCGACTTAGCGGTGTTAATTTTATAGCCTGAGTGTGCAGTGAAATCTTCTATCACTGTCGGTGTGGGAGCTAGGTTCCTTTCTGGCTCACGTATATACAATAGTGCATCATCCACATATAGTGATATGGATTGGTATACACCGGCCATCTTTATGCCCCTCAGTTCTTTTTCCAGTCTGATCGCAGCGGCCACCGGTTTGATCATGAGGGCAAAAAGTATGGGGGAAAAGGGACACCCCTGTCTAGTACCCCTGTGTAGAGTGAAGTGGCTGGATAGAGTGCGATATGTTAAGACCCTAGATTTGGGTGCCGTATAGAGCAATCTGACACTATGCTTAAAGTATGGGCCGAATCCAAATTTGTTAAGGACCTCGAACATGTATGTCCATGAAACCGAATCGAACGCTTTCTCAGCGTCTAATGATATAGCAACCGCTTGCACTTCCGGATTAATCTGTGCCATGATGCTAAATAGTCTACATAAGTTTAAGGCTGTGGACCTCATTGGAATGAAGCCGCACTGGTTGGGGTGTATTAGGATGGTCATTTTGGGCAACAATCTGGTAGCATGTACTTTTGCGTAGATTTTAGCGTTTGTGTTGATCATGGAAAGTGGGCGATAGGAGCAGCGCTCATGGGCAGGGCGTCTAGGCTTCACCAATACTGTTATGACTGCGTGAGGCATTGTGGCTGGGAGTGAGCCAGAGCTCATGGCTTCCTCCCATACTAGGGTTAGTATCGGGGTAAGTATTGTAGAATATGTTTTACAGAGTTCACAACTCAGGTCGTCTGGGCCTGGAGTTTTGCCCGCTACCAGTGATTTGATCGCTTCCGCAATCTCTTCGCTAGTGATCTGCTGCTCGAGGGCCCAATTATCTTATAGCGAGAGCCTAGGGAGATCAATCGCGTTCAGGTATTGCTTTATGTCTTCCTTCGTGCGTGTATCATGATATGCGTATAGATTGTTATAGTAGTCGGCGAATTCAGCATTAATTTCATCTTCCCTATGTACAGCTATTCCCTCACCTGTCAAGATGCTTGTAATTGGGGAGTGGTTGTGTTCGTTCCGTAATAAGCGTGCCAGATGGTGTCCCGCTCTATTGACCTCCCCGTATCTACGTGCTCTGATTGGTGTAGCCATGTATTGCTGCTCTTTAGTTGCTAAATCGTTGAATTTTTGGAGGTAGGTGTTAATATCGGCCAGCGTATGCTTGTTATATGTTGCAGTGTAGTTGGTTTCGAGTGTTTTCAGATATGCCGCTGTTCTATCTAATTCTGAGTGACTTGAGGAGTCCAGTGGTTTTAGACATTAATTTGCCCCTCACCCAAACCTTGAATGTTTCCCATATGGTGGACTATTTGTTTACTGATCCTTTATTCAGTTGGAAGAATTCCTCCATATCGACATGTAGTGATTCTACAACGTTCAGGTCCTTTAATATATTGGGGGGCATTCTCCACCACTGGGTTAGTCGCTTTATACTGTGTAATAATACTTCAAGTGTGACCGGGGAGTAATCCGAGAGTGTACGGGGAAGGATTTTGCAGCGTTCTACTGCATTGATCAGAGGAGAGGAGATGAACCAGTAATCTATTCTGGATTTTGTGTCATGTACTGATGAGTAGAAGGTGTATTGTCTGTCATTTGGGTGTATTCCTCTCCATGCATCGGTCAAGGCCAATTCCTCTAGGGCATGGTGTATAATAGTGGTCGCTCTAGTGAGGTTCCTTTGTTTACTCGAGGACACGTCTAATGAGACATCAAGGATAGTATTAAAGTCCCCCCTACAACACCCATGTGTCCACGGTCGGACCGATTTCATCAAGGTGATGGACATAAAATTCGGGATCATCTAAGTTCGGGCCATAAGTATTGACCAGTAGCAGTTTCTCACCAGCCACAGAACCCCATACCACAACATATCTACCCAGTGGGTCTGTTTTGCTTTTTTCAGTGGTAAACCCCAGCAAGGGGTGTATTAGCATGAGGACACCTCTGTTCTGGGAGGAGTATTCGATATAGTATCTGTTATTGCCCCACTGCCGTAATATATTTTTGTTGGTTCCTCACAATGCATGGGTTTCTTGGAGCATGGCAATGTGTGGGCGGTGTCTATTAATATATGCCCCTACTCTGCTGGCTTTCACCCTGCTATTAAGTCCACGGATATTCCAGGTGAGCATTTTGAGTTTTAACACGGCAGGTAGTTTTGTTTTCTGCGCCATTTTGATGGGTTCCAATCAAGTCTGGGAGAGGAGGTCATCTCTTTGAGGGTATCGGCGTGTGATTCAGTGATTTCATTTTTTACATCAAAAAAACCAATTAACCTTTTCTCCTGGTGCCCACTGGGGCTTTCGAAGGGAGTAACAATAATGTTAAACAACAAAAAAGTCCCATGTTGTCTATACCCACCCCCACCCACACCATCAGGCCCAACTTGATGATGATCCCTTATTACAAACTTGTGGTTCCAACCGAGGAAGGGACGAGTGCGGCGACACCGCTTTCCTGTTTGAGCGCATCTCATCCGGCTCCATTTAAAGTTTGGGAACTGTGGTACCCTGTTCTGCTACTTCAATTACATAAGTACGAACAAAGGAGTAGAGTAGAGCTGTGATCAATTATAGGACATTTTTTGAGGGCTATACTGGCTGTTGTAGGCCATTTAGATCAAGTTTGTGTCTTCCGGGAGGGAGAGGAATCGAGGCCTCCATGTAGGACAGTGGTGCTGTGGGAGATTCAAAGAAATGTGCCCACCCGCCATGTTGTATGCGCAGCTTTGCGGGGAACAGAAGAGCGTATGGGACCTGCCTTAATCGCAGCTGGCGCTTGATGGATTTGTAGGATCATCTTTGGGTTTGGACTCCTGCTGAGAAGTTGGTATATATATGGATGTTGTCGCTCTCGTATTTCAGGGGCCCCTTTGCCCTTGCCAGCTTCAGGACTGAGTCCCTGTCCCTATAGTTCAGCAGTTTGACGATGATCGTACTGGGGGGCCCTGGCTTGGGTGGTGGAGCTAGGGTACGGTGTGCTCGTTCGACTAAAAATTGTGGGGAGAATGATTCTTCGCCAAGAAGGGACTTCAAAAGGGTTTCGATTCGAGATTCCATTGGGCCTTTACAGAAGGATTCTGAGAGACCAACAATACGTATGTTGTTCCTTCTCGATCTCGACTCCAGGTCCTCACACTTATACCGGAGCTTATTAATTTCCCCTTTCAGGAGTGCAATGTCGTGGGTGTTTTGATGCGTTGAATCCTCGTTCACACTGATCCTGTTCTCAGCGTCTGTGATCCTGGCACTTTCTTTGTCCATCCGGGCTTTGAGAGAGCCTATTGTTGAGACAATGTCATCTAATTCAACATTGATCACCAGGAATCCGTTTTGGTCCGTGGCTAGGAGCTGGTCGAATTTCGAGTCGTCTGTAGCCGAGAATGTGTCATCTGACTGTGGATCCGGGCTTTCAGAGGATGTTTGTGAGTTCATAAAGGAGTCCATCGGTCCAGTTTTCCTGCTTTTGACTACGTTCTTTCCAGGCATCAAAGGGGTATTTGTTTCCATCGGCCTGGTTGAGATGATGGGCATAGATGTGTGGTTGGGTTCGGGTTTGTCTGTGCCAAGATGCAGGGCTTCGCAGGTGCTGGTTGACCTGCAGAATGATCTCGAGACCGACTATACAGGATTCTGATTCTCGTCTCCTTCTTGCCACTTTATTCTACAGTGATTGGCAACCCAGTCCTCCGCAGTCGCGACCACAGAGCGCAGTGTTCAGGTTGGTATTGCCTCCGGGGTCGGATGTTCAGAATAGTGCTGGCTCCTTTATTTAGTATTGGCCGGTGTCAAGGGTTCAATTGGCAGGTCCCACCACCGCTCTCCAGAGTGGACTGTATCCTCCCACGTATCCTCACACTGTTGGGATTGTTTTGGTGTGAGGAGTGGCAGCAATCCCTTTGTGTATTGTATTGTGGCTTGCTTTTCTCTGAGTTTTGGGGGATAGTCCGCCTCTCAGGTGTGAGGGCTGTGAGGGCAGAGTGTACCAGTTATGTTTCTAAATAACATACATCGGTGGGTCCTATGGATAGGAGCCTTTCCTGCCCCTTCAGGGGTGTTGAGCAGGGGGCGTATTGTGGCCTTGCCCGGATTCACTGGGTCCCTGCTATGTGACGTTGTAGCAGGGCCTGTTGCACTTGATATACACACGGGCCCAGTTGGATGGTCCCTACTCCGCCACCCCTCGGGTGAGATGTAGGGGCGTATTGTGCCCAAGCAGTCTGGATCTCCACAGGCGGCCGACTGTTGTTTTGCGTAGTGCCCACCTGTTTTCCTCCACAGTATATTGGGTTCCTTGCTGTCCCCACTTGCCCAATTATCCACCTTTGCTGCCAATTATGTTCATTCGGGAGGGGCTACTTTAATTGCTTTAATTATGTCCCGGCGTACTGCTGAGGAGAGGATCACACGTGTGGATAATGTCTGGTTATGTTATCCCCACGTGCAGCCGGTCCGGTGTGGTAGGATCAAGCCAGTTGTGTTCCAGCCACCGCGACCGTCCGCTGCCCAAAGAGTCGACCTTTCCTGCATTTTGTGGGCTGGTGCGACCGCAGAGGGTCCGGACAGCGCAGAGGACGTGGGAGGCGGGTCAGCGTGCATGCTTATGGCTCTCTGGAGGACTGCGAGGTGGTACGGGGGGGCAGCGCTGTTCCTACCGGATGGGTTTCACTTTTTGTTTTCGCCGTCACTGTCCGGTGTCACCCTGCGTCTGGAGCAGTCTGGGCTGTTGATGCTTCCACCTTCAGTTTGCACTGCCTGCAAGGCCAACTCCGCCCCGGAGAGGCCCGCGCGCAACCAAGAGCCACGGCTCTCAAGTTGAATCTTCTGGAGCAGTGGGGCGGCCCGTAGCTTTTCCTCTCACCCAGAGAACTTTTTAAAAATATTGGAAAGGGAAAATACCTTTGATGTCTTTTTTTAAAAATAGCCATGGTTACGACAGCAGCCAATGAAACATTGTGCCCTGGCAGAGGGGTTATGGCCACAGGTACCACTGAGCCAATGAAACTTTGTGTATTTCTGGCATTTGCAGCCGCGGCCACAGCTATCGCCTTTGACCCAGGCACAACGGTATCAATTCTTGTGCATTGATCATGATATTTCAAGGATTTTACAGTACACAATTCTACATGTGGATTTGATTCTATGCTCTCATGTGTACATTTGTGTTTTTAGAATGTTCACACCTTGTTAATATGTCTTTTTGAATCTTGAAAAATTTAACAGGTAGCCGCGGCTACTGACGGTTGACCAGACCCACTGCTACCTTTGCTCCAATTGGATGTCGTACTTTATGGCGGGCTTTGGTAACCACGGTTATGAACCCGCTGATTGTACACACGGTTACAGCCATTTGTATTTTGGTGCAGTGATCATATTATTTTATGAATGTCTTAGCACAGATTTTTTACATGTCTTTCTGTTTCGATGTTCTCACCTCAAGACATGTGTGATTTAAATTTGAAACATTTGCAATATGTGTTTTTTCAGTGCATATATGAGCAGTGGTCTCGTAAAGATTTATTTTAAGATATATTGAGTGAAGTCTTTGTACAAAGTTACTGTAACACTTTAATAATGTTGTATTCATCAACAGTTCAAATACATGTAAACACTTTCAAAAGTTAAGTACATATGCAACCAAAGTTTTTTTAACAACAGGTTTGTTTATGGGGGAATGTGGTTGTACTTCTTTTTATTTTACTTTCTACACATGATACATTGGGCCTCATTACAAGTTTGCCGCTATAGTAACAACGGTACTGGTAAGCTTGCCCCTACTACCATTGTAACCATATCGGCAAACTACAAGTTCTGCTCACGCGTGCCTTTTTGCCCGAAAGCTCTGACCTAGTGGGCGTACCGGCATCCGCGAGCAGAGCATGTCGGATGCACCGGCACCATTCACAAATGGTTTCGGTGCATCTGGCTTCCCCATTCCCATTGAATCCAAAGGGACTCTAATGGGAATAGGGACGAAAATTTTCTGGTGCCTGGGAATGGGCAATTACCGGGTCCGCCGGGGTTCTATTACCCTGGTAATTGCCCATTTACGGGCGCTGGAAAAATTCACACGTTCGGCGGCAGCTTGCCGCTTTTACCGGCAAGGCTACCGCCGAACTTGTAATGATGCCCATTGTTTTCATTAGCCCAATCGTCTGTATTTTTAATGACAATTATGTATGGAATAATAAAACCCTTGAAATTCAAGGAATAAACTTTAGTTGCAGGGTCATTAATGTGAGCAATACATTGTAACAAAACCTTTGAAATTCAAGGAAAATACTTCAGTTATAAAGATGTTAAGGTGAGAACTTAACGCAACAAAAGCCCTGAAATTCACTTAAAGTTACTTTAATGTTGCGCTCCCTGTAGCGCAGGATATGACCACAATGATGATATCACATATCACATCACAGATCACATCACCAATTACATTACAACAGTAACTGGAATTAAGCATGGCCTTCAGACATGGTCTGTGTGCTTGACCAAATATATTTTAACACATGAATGGGTACTAGTCATGGCTTTCAGTTATGGACAGTGATCACAACCTTCACCCATGTGCACTGAATACTTTAAAACACTAACAGGGTAGCAACTATAGATTTTGGCCTTTACCAGTCGATACAGCTTTCAACCGTGTCCACTGTATAGTATATACACTGATCAGGCACTAGCCATGGACTTTAGCACAATACTGGTCAGTGTCCACAATCTTTGGCTGTGCCAACTGTATATTCTAACATATAAATGGGCCACTAGCCATGGCCTTTAACCTTCAGCAGTTTATAACTTTTGGCGATGTCCACTGTATATTTTAAAATAATAAAATGCAATAAGGGATGGCCTTCGGCCATGCCCACTGTGTATTATACAACAGCAACAAATTCTACAACACATTGAATGCAATAACATGCTTGGTCCTCTTCAGTCTGGCTTTCAAGCTCTTCATGGTACGGAGACTGCCTTGATTGACCTTAAGGCTATCTTATGTGAAGTAACTGACTCGGGTCAGGTTGCCCTTCTTATGCGTCTCGAGCTCTCAGCAGCTTTCAACCTTGTGTATCACTCCCTTCTGCTTGAGAGGCTCGGAGTATTGCTAATTTGATCCAGCAGTGTTTTACAATGGCCTAAAGAATCAGATCAGGCATGTTCGTCCTGTCCTTTCACTTCCGTCTAATCGTACTTTGAAACTGTCTCACCTAGATTTAAGCTTGGGCGCTATGGGGGCACTAGTTTTAACTCCATGGCCCTGCCCCCCGTCGCCTTTGTGATGAACTAGCTTTTTTTTTAAAAAAAGCTCTTCAAACGTATCTTTTGCCCTTTTTAGGAATCCCTGGTCTCTGACTTTTCTTCTTCACACTCTTCCTCTGACGTGCTGCGCACTGAGGCCTTCGGGCGAGTTGCGCCATATAAAAGGTATCTAACAATAACAATAACAACACTAACCAGCCACTAGCTATGGCGTTCGGTCTTGTCCACTGTTTATAACATACACTAACCTGCCACTAGCCATGGGCTTCAACACAATACTAGCCAGTGGCCACATCCTTTGGCTGTTTCAACTGTATATTCTAACATATTAATTGGCACTAGCTATCGCCTTTAGCCTTGGCCACTGACTACAGCTTTCAACGTTGCCCACTGTGTATTTTAAAACAGTGATGGGCTACTAGGCATGGCTTTTAACCATGCATATTAGTATTTTTGAACACTAACCAACCACTAGCTATGGCCTTTGGTGCTGACCAGGGACCCCAGCCCTTGTAATGGCCAAGAACACAGCCTAAATTGTTATTGAGGTAATCACAATTTTCATTAGCTAACTTATAAATGATGTTATGTCTAATTCTATTATTAATGTAATCGGTTATATACAATGTAATTAGTGTTGTCACCATTGATGGCATCACTAATGTGATTTGTAATGTCATCAGTGTTCTCATACATCATTCAACTAACATTTGTTCCTTGAATCTCAAAGGTTTTGTTATGTTATGTTAAGAAAATGTCTACAGTGCACGGCCACCCGATGGTATCATGGTACGTTTTGTTACAATGTATTGCTCACCTTAACGTCCCTGCAACTAAAGTTTTTTCTTGAATATATATATATTACAGGATATACATGTCTGATCCAAAATGAACGAGGATATAGTTTTAGTCCCTCATTTATAACAGAAGGCAGTGGAGAATAGGTATTACGTCAAACGAGTAAACTTTATGAAACTGGCTAGAGTTCAATCTTGATCAGCTTGTCGACGTGCATTGGAAATTATTGATTAGGATGGAGCTAACCTCTGCCTTATGCTATATTTTTTTGATTCATGAAAGAGATAGGACACGCATAATATCTGTTTCATGTATTAGGACGAGAGCAGTAAAAAAAAAGCATGCAGTTCAAAATAAAAAAACTGCTATGGAGGGAGTGATAGAGTGGTTGTCATAGATGAAGGTTTCGACCTACATATTATTTAAAAATAAAAGAAACATGTGTGATGTTCTCAGTTCAGTACTTCCAGTGTATCTCTCTTATTTGAATTGGAGGTAGATTGCTTTGGGATGCATTCAATAGAAGGTCGACCTTCGTGCTCGCTTAATCGATAGTAAGTCGATATTTTAGCAGTGTTTATTTGTATTTGAGATTTTTTGGACATCATACCTGTAAGGAACTATTCACGAGAGTCATATTTTTAAGCATTTGGTGTACTTGAAAAGTGCAAAGAAAACCCCTCCTAATAGAAGGAAAATGCCATGTAGGGATACGAATAGCGCAGGGGACTTCACAATGAGCATTTCCTGAATGCAGTGCTTCCCTGTGGCACTCTGTCCTTGCAATTGAGAAACTGTAACTAAAGCACGTATCATGGGAGAGGAACTGTGTGGGGAGGGCGTTACGCGTTCTCCCTTCCCTGCTGGTGCCTTGAATTCGCAGCTTTGCTGTTAGTCACAAAGGCCCTGCTCTCAAATGTTTCAGGGCACAATGGAGCCGGGCCATACCAAAAAGGGGCCGTGCATCCTTAAAAACACTATGCATTCAAATGGAGCCTTCACTTCATTTGCATACGGTGACATTTGGCAGAACATATTGTAACATTAGCAGTGGCATAATGAAATTCCGCCTATCAGCCAAGCAGGAATAATGTTACCTTAAAGGTAACCTGTCCACGGTTTGTTATCAAGATTATATTCATGTCAAGAAGCTGCATATTTTGTGGGGGCGTGCGGGAGGGTGTTTTTTTGGTATTTTGTTCCCGGTGACTCTCCATCTTCCTCTACGGATTGACTGCATGATCACTCCCTTTACATGCTAATTATGTGCAGGCCGCGTGAATTTGTTAGTGGTGACACTTCGGGGACCCAGTGGGAATGCAGCTCATTATGTGGCAGTGTCCAGATATATCAGACATTATTAGCTGTCATTAATCTGCCGGGAAAACACTGAGCACAGCCGGAGAAGCCAAGCTGAGAGTAGACGGCGCTTAAAAGTGCACTGGCACTGATATTACAGTGCTGCTAGGATCATTCTGAATCGGGTGGTATTTCATATGCACAAGGGCAATAATAAACTTGCCAAAGAAGGGCCATGACGTCATAATCAGGGATCAGAAGTCATACCCCATATCATCAAATGCATTGCGCTGCAAATGTGTTACCTTAAAGGGAAGCATTCCAGTTGCTAAATCATCATGGTCAGACTTAGCATTTTTTTGCATCCCATCTTCGACCACACAAATTAACCTATGAGCTCTTCTTACCAGCACAAGCTCAGTTTTGCATGGTATTAACTCTAAGGCAAACATTGTAAACAAAAATTATGTCAATGTACTTTTGCTTCAGGGTAATAATTGTTGTAATGCAAATAGGATAAACCTATAGTGAAAAAATTCATTGAAAGAATAGCTTTTTGAACTAAGCCAATGTCTGCCCTGGTACGCCTGATAGGTTTGTTTGGTAGAACTTCGAATCCCCTGACTTTGTAAGTAGCTTGATTGAGTTCTACTCATGTGCCATGAACAGGAGCTTCCTCTGTCATTTGTAGTATTCGCCAGATTTCAGAGTGTTGAGGGGATGTTGCTGGAGGCAGGCAAAACAAAATAGGGAATGGTTAATAAACTGGATTGGAGATAGAGTAGATGAGTTGGAGGAAGGGTGCTGTGAGGAAGTTAATGACTGGGAAGAGTTGGATTTGGGGTCAATGTTGATTACACTGTAAGGCACATTCAGTGATTTGAAGTGGATGAATAACACAATTTCCACTTGGTGAGTCTAGGGAGAGGAAGTTCCAGAAAATGAGTGAGTTACACGTGTGCCACTAGCTAACACTTGGGAGGAGGATCAGGAGGAGTATAGACTTCCGGAGGGCATCTTGTGTGAGATTCACACTCGTATCATTTATGTGAGAGGAAGTAGCAGAGAGTGAGGGAATGCCTTTAAAATTAAAATTGAGCGAGCGTGACATGTGACAGTGAGTGACTCTTGGGAGAAGGATATGGCGGGGAAGAGAATCCATGACAACAAGGATGAAGGTCAGGATAACGGGCGTGATTATGTATAAGGAGTTCTCTCAGACAGGTAATGACTGGAACATTAAAATGTAATCCAAAAAGGAGCATACACCAAGCAAGACAGGTGTAGTGCACTTATTAGGACCAACAATACACGTTAAGGACTGATGGGGATATTTACACCTGTCGATGTCCCCAGATTACATATCACACACAACAACCACAGGTTTTCAAAATTCAAAGTTATTCAACACAATTCTACCATATGTGTAGCCTAAGTCTAGCTAGCCCTCCAACATTATATCTGGACCCTATTGATTATCTAGTGTGAGGGGATAGGCAGAGAAAAACTTGCCCTATCTCAATCTAGTCACCAACAATTGTTAGCTTTTAATTTTCACCAGTCTCTTTTAAAAGAAGTGAGAGCACTTATTATAAGTATGTAAAGTTTGCTTCGCAAATGAAAGTTCTTATTCTTTAATTGTTTACCTTGTTCTGCAAATGTACACTAAAATAAAAAGGTGGTTGTAGGACCAGAGCGGATCCTATTGTGTCATTTCCCCACTTTCTTCAGGGCCACAGCACGTGTTACCATGTTGGAAGAGCAACAGAGTTATCCAAATCTCTAACTCTGGTTGTGTCCGCGTCAGAGATTCTGGGTTCGTCAAGCGAAAAGAAACCCAGAATCCCTGACGCGGACACGACCGGATTTACTTGGTCACACCGGAATGCAAAAGTATTGATGCATCCGCACCAACTAGCAGTCACTCAACTTACCATTTGATGCAGACGAAAGCCACATACAGGGCGGGTGACTTTTTTTCATATAGAGATTTCGATAACTCTATTGCTAATCTCTGAGGTCCATTGTATGGGACCCTCAACCTTCTGCGCTTCTTTAAGTGCCTGAAGGAGAGGCCTGGTGAATGTAGAATAGTTGAACACCCATCCTCTGCAATAGTTGCACAAACTGAGGAATTGCTGCATTTCTTCAGCTGTGTGGGGGCAGTGAGGTCCTGTGTATTACCTCAACTCTTTCTGGTGTTATCTTCCACCCCTCTGTTGATATTACCTAACCAAGGTATACCACTTCTTCCAGGCAATACTGCAACTTTTCCTTGACCACCTTATACCCTTTGTCTGCCAGAAATTTTAAGAGAAAGATAACATCTACCCTGCACTGGTCTTCTGTCTCACTGCAGACCAATAGATCAACCACATACTGTATGACCGTGCTTCGCATTTGCAATTTGCTCAAATCCATTTGGATCAGCCTATTGAATATTCTGGGGATTTGCAGTACTCCTGTGGTAGTCTTGTGTGCTCAAATCGCACAACTCTATAGGTTAATGCTGAGAGGTACCTGGAATCGGGGTGTAGTGGTATGGAAAAGAAGGCATTCTTGAGGTCAATCACCATAAAATATTTTGTCTTTGATGGGATGTTGGACAGTATCATGGCTGGGATTGGTACGAGTGGGTACTCAGACTCTACCACATTTTTTAGGAGATGAGGGTCCTGTATGAATCTCTACAAACCACCCTTTGCTTTCTTGATGGGGTATATGGCCGTATTGCATGGGGACATGGAAGTTTGTATCATTCCTTGTTGCCATAATGCAAGAAGCATGGTGTATATGCCCTTGTCTGCTTCAGAGGACAAAGGATACTGCTTTGTCCTGGGAAACAACGCTCCCTCTTTACATTTTATCCAGACTGCCCCATTCCTCTTAGCACTCCCATATCACGGGGCCATGTTGTCCACTATTTCTCGTAGACCGTGTTTAAATCCTCCTGCATTTATGTAGCCTGTTTTTTTAACATCTGTGTTAGTTGTGGTACTAGTCTTTCTAACACTCATATGGGGTGGGGATGTGCAATTGGTATACTATTTCCCCCTCTTCCTCTTCCTCCCAATCTGCAAAAAGGTGTACCTGAGTTACTGTCAATGTGGGGTCAATACACAGTACTGTACACCATTCTATGTCACCCTCATCTGTCCCACATAATATCACCATGTCACTTCTTCTAGATGCAGCAATATTCGTGTGTCTGGGGCACTTTCCTTGCCCACTGGGCCATCAACAGAAATTCTAAGCCAAGTCAAAATGTTTTCCCTTTTATTCCCGGCACCCACAGTAATAGGTTTTGGACCCCATATGTTATGTTATGTTATGTTATGTTATTGGGCATTTGTATAGCGCCTTTTACCATTGTTATGATTCCAAAGCACTGTGGGTTGAATGCCCTCGGGGACCTTAGTCCATGCAGTGGAGAAAGTAATGTAGTAAAACGTGCATGGGTGCACTCTGTATGTGTGGAGCAATTGTGGATTAAGTCTGTGTAGCTGCATACTAGTTCTATGTGTGGTGCAGTGCTTGTGTGAGATCAGTAGAATGTGTTCTGCAAGGCCAATGGACTTGGGTATCTGCATTCTGGCGGTGCTGGAGTTTGTGAATGAGATTATGTGTTCAGCTAGACCAATTGTGTGGGGTATCGCTGCATTCTAAAGACTGTTAAGGTGATTGTGGAGGCGTATAAGTATTTGTGCAGTTTGGCAGAATTAATCAAGGGATATAACTGCATTCTATTGTTTTTGGTGCAGAGGAAAGAGTTTGCTTAATGGTGTGTTTGAGGGTCTGTGTGCTTTCCAGGGAGGCCCTTTTCCCTGATGAGCTCCCAGCGCCTGTTGAGGGGGTGGTATCTCCCATTGGGTTGGGGCTGTTAGGCTAAGGTCCTCCCTCTGTCTCTGTGGGTCAATTGCTTTGCGAAGACTGACGGCAAGTAACAAGCAGATCTGTCCCGACTCATGTCGTTACTGTATAAGTGCTAGAGACACCCTCAGTTGGTAGTTCCCCTAAATACATTCCCTGATAGGAAGTTCTTCTAAATACATTCCAAGATAGTTGAGATTGGCAAGAAGTGCTGGATGGTCCTTGTTATATAGCTCTGCTCAGGGATTTCCAGATGAGTAGGATTAGCAAGCAAAGGCATTTACTGGACAGATAGAATAGTGCATATTTGCAGGGAAATGATGAAGTTCATAAGTGCTGGGTTAGTAGTTCTGCTAGATAAATTCCTGGTAGGTAGTTCTGCATACTTTCCCTGACAGGTGGGATTAGCAAAAATAAAGTGCTAGATGGCCCCCGATATCTAGTTCGGCTCACGGAGTTCCAGATGCATAGGATTAGAAAACTTGGGCACTTCCTGGAATGATAGCATAGTGCATATTTGCGTGACAGTGATCTAGCTCATAAGTGCTGTTAGTGCTTGAGTTAAGAGTTTAGTACAATTAGTCCAGATTACTGGAGATAGATATCTCTAGGCCTCAGAAAGGATACTGCCTCAGTGTGCATGGGTTATCCTCGCAATGTACTGTGAGCATATGTTGCTTGTATGATGGTGGCCACACTGGCGGGGTATACACCTGGGGTTGAGCACAGCATTCCCTTTTCTGTAAATGAAATGGTTGCATTTATAGGCCCCTTACTAGTATGTTAATGGGGTATCCTTTGAGTATAACAGAGGCGCTACAAGGTGTTGTGTGCCTATCATTAAAGGTACATCTTTTGTTACTGGAATCGTGAAAATTGCCCCAGAAAAGCCATGCATGTTCATAACTGTGTTTGACAGTGGCAACACACTCTCCATTATACAAGACTTGGTGGCATCTGTGATAATCAGGAAACAGAACTCTTTTGGTTCTATCTTCACTGATACCTCGCGTTATTCTTCGGGCTCTTCAGTTACTGCTAGGACTGGACAAACATACACTTCCTGTGTGCTCTCTGATTAGCATGTTATGTTTTGCAGGAACGGGAAAGGATTCCTTCCCAGAACAGTTACTCCTGTGTAGTGGGGTACCACATTCTTCCCCAATAATGTACTGTCACCTTTTGTCTGTGCAGGTCTTTGTGGCACACTTGGGGGTGTCCCCAGGACCCCTACCAGTCCCGCTTGCTTGAAAGGCTGTACCTGCAGGGGCTGAGGCTGCACCTGCTGTGTTAGTAGCTGTTGGGTCTGTTCTTGTGGACGCTGGAACTGCTGGAGCTGTCCCTGCTGTGTGAGTGAACCCTGCTGTTGTGCTAGTTGATATGCTTGCGCTTGCCACCCAAAAGGACACACGCGCGTGCAATGTCCCTGGTTACCGCATATGAAATACGGCCCATTAAACCTAAATCCTGCACCTCGATACCCGCCCAGCCCCTTTGTGAATTTTCTCTCCCTTGAGGATTATATCCCATGGACTGGTATATCCCCCTTGTGAATAACTCCACGGCTGCTGTACCCCCCATTGTGGGGTGTACTGTGGCTACACTTATCCCCCTTTCTGAAACACATTTGCTATTAGGAACCCCCTGTGCTCTGTAGGGGCAACTGTTTCAGCAACTGGGATGAACATTGCCCCTTGTATCTCCAGCTTTGCTTACTTCTTCTCTACCAGCTTGTTCTCCGCCTTTGCAGCATTGTCTGGTGTCTGTCTCTCACTCTCTTGCCTCCTCTTACAATATTGTACTATCATTGCCTGTATTTCTGGCTATCCCTTTGCCTCTATCCCCAATATTTTGTCTAGGGACTCTTGCACGTCTAATGGGAGGCCATTGAACAATAAATGTTAAAATAAAAGTATGTATTTGTCCTAGGTTTTCCATATTTCTAATGTCCAAAGCTCCTGAACCTGTTGTATATACTCTCCGAGGCCCTCGCCCAGTTTCATCTTTCAAGCTAGTACAGTCCCCAGATCTGAACTATCGGGAAGTTGCTCCTTATACTCCCCAAATGTGGGCATGGCATTTGTGAAACGGGGCTCCATTGTGAACATTTGTGCTTAACTTCAATCCGTTGTATCCCACTAGTTCCCATATGTTGTCTTCTCACTCCGCTATTATCGCTGCAAGTCAGGTAACGACTAGAACATCAAAAATATATCCAAAAAGGAGTGTGCACCAAGCAAAAAGTAACGCTGTTTGTTACAGCTGGGCAATCTAAAATCAAGCATCACAGTGGAATAGAACTGATAGATAGGTGCTGACAAAACCACCCACTGCGGCCAAATCTTTTCTACCTTTTTACATTATTTGTAAAGTCAGAAACAGTTGAGAACATGGTTGCAAAATGTTAGATATTCTACAAAGTTGATTGGTGGGATAATGCCAGTCCCGTATAGCGAGACAAAGTTTAATCAAGAATGATTGGAGCAAACAATCCTGACCCCTCAGTTTATTTCCACCCATGTGACGTCACATACCATCCCACTCCGCCCCAGAAGTTACATTTTATTAGCAGTACGTAATTGTGCTGACCTCTGGAACTTGATTATCGTGCCGGGCGGCAGCACAGAGGAGAAGCACGATACACCATGAGCTTGTGGGAAGGAAGACATTCACACGGCATCTGACCAATAATGGGACTCGCAGATATCACGAGGATACAAAACTCTGTTGCTGTTGCATCTTCAATACAACAAAACTCATCTGCTGATTGACTCCCTCCCATCTCGTCCCCTCATCCCACATCCTCCTTCCCAGGCCTTCTGCTAAGGAGCAAATTTAAACCGTTGGCCCCACTATGACTCTGCCTCTGTGAGCATGCAATTATGTTATGTGTTTCGTTTTCTCCTTTCCTAGGGAGTGCCAGAGAGCCTGGCTCGTCGACCTTCAATATATCTTCCAGTCCCCTTTCCGAGAGAGGGCTGTCTCTTGCGAACAGCCAGCTTGCAACATTTCTCCAGCACACTGTGAGGTGCTCGTGAAATAAATGTCTGCCCACTATGCAGGGCCTGTCAACGTGAAACCCAAGTGGTTTACTTACCTGTGTGACCCACAATGGCAGTTATGTGAATCACGTTGTGTTATACTAACATGTCTACCCTGCGCTCTGACTCTGAACACCCTAGAACCCATGTGTCTCCCTTGAGCCCCCCACACCTGTCTTGCCCCCTGACTTCTCATGCTGCTCATGAACACTTGACGCTATACTACCCATTGCAGCTGTCAACGATTTCTCTTCCACAGCTAGGGACACCCTGTCCCTGCTCCCATCATTATCACAGCTGGTAAGTGCACCCCCTTTGATGCCGCTGAATCAGCACCTTCACCACAATTATGATCCATTGGATTAGAGGCAAGAGCATGTGCTGCTGCTGGAAAGCAGTGATGCTCAAGAGGTTCAGAATGAGCCTACAGACACCAAGGCTATTGTTTTAATAGACGCTAATCCCTACCCGTTTACAGTCTCTTCGAGATACAGTCATCCTGTCACAGATCAGTAAGTACATCACATCAATATGTCTCATGTGGAACTCTGCCACTGCTGGAACCATTTCACTCAGATGAGACCAGTTTGTGTCTCGTTAGCCCACAATGAAAATACATCTAAAATGTGACAGTACTTTACACAGCAGAACATGCAACCCAATCTGCCCACATGCACTCTATACCAGAAGAATGTGTGCTGAGGGAAGGCAGGATCAGACTTGGGTACCACGTCTCTTTGGTCCCATATGCTGTGGCACCATGCACAGACATGAGAAGAATAGAAAAGATCTGAGGTGCAACCTTCTCCATAGCATCAGAAAAACTGCATGCCAGCACCAGTCTGCACAGTTACCAATGAACATACTGCAGCTGTAAGATTATTTGGGGCACCACACCCTTTACATCAGTGATCCAAAAACCTTCTCAATGCTAAGCTGACTATAATATTGCCCACAGGCCAAAGCCTCCTGTCATACTACTTTGTGGAATCCATGTACTCAGGCAGCTTACAGCAAAAGCCAACAATTGCTGGGAACTTTCCAGATGCCATTTCTTTCTCCTGCATTGGGGTACCACAAATGTAGAATGAGTTTATGGCTAGAGTGTGGATGGACAGTTGACCAGAAAAGGAACATTTTCCCATAGAGAAGGTGACCAGTACTTATCACGTTGACCACGTGGCCATTACAGAACACTATGTGATGTTGCTTTCCTCTACCAGTCACAAGCGGTCCTGGAGTAACTGCAAGAGTCCACGGGTGAATGCAGTTCAGGAAAAGGCACCATTATGCATGTAAGGATTTCAGAGCAGAAGCCAAAAGGGAGTTGAAATCTGGGAGAAGGTGGAGGAGGTGTGGGCACAGTGGCTGAGGCCTTGTAATATGCATTTGAACTTTGTTGCATTATAAAACAGAATGAATGCCCTTGTTGCTTCATGAATTGTCAAGGACATGGACATCCTCTTATTTGCACAAGTCCAGTTATATATTTTTGTTTTTTTTTAGCATTTGCTAGGTGCTCATACAGTAGGTCAATTCTGTTTTCAAGCGCTGTGATCACACACTGCATCAACCCTTGTCAGCCTGTGAGGGAAATGGTAACTGGGACCCAGAGGAGTAGTTTACATTTCAGCTGGGCTTACCATGACAAAAATCCACTTCACCAACTGTAGGTGAAACACAAGTTGCCACTGCACACCCTGAAGAACTCAGTGGTCACCTGTTGGAAGTGTACTTTGAACATATTGGACAGACTATGTGAGCAGAGCTATAGGGGACCTTTTTTGACACGATCTTGGTGACAACTGAACTGTGTTTTGGTATTTCAAGGTAGTCACCAGTTTGAAATCCATCACATTGAATCCCTGAGTGAGGTTCTCCCTCTGGTGTACCAGCCTGAGATAAAACTGTCCAACATGGCATGGGACTGTGGATTGTCAGGTGATATAGATGTGGTACAGCATGTTAGGTACCTGCTTTCAACTGTGTTTCGTGAGCCAGAGGTACCTGTATTTAAAAGTAACCTCTGCCTGCTGGATTAATTTATGCACTGGTGTTTCATGAGATAAATTGCTAGTTTGCATCTGTGAGCGGTCATCTTGGTTACGTTATAACAGCTATATTTGATAACCTGAGAGAGGAGGTAGATAAAGAGGGAGCAAGAACACTGGTGTTGCTGAATTGGAAGGCAGAATTGAACACTGTTGATCAACAAATGCTTATTACCAGATTAGAGAGCCTCTGAATGTATGGAGACGCCCTAAATTGGATGCAATCTTTCTGCTCGCAATCTGCACAATTAGGCAATTTTTTATCGAAACCTATTCCAGTTACTTGTGGTATGCCACAGGACTCGATTTTTCATCCTCTCTTACTTTATAAAACTATACTTACAACACCCAGATTCTGATTAAACTGTCTATAAATTCACATTTAAGATTAGGGGATGCCTCCTCTGTATCAAGCATTTGATACATACTTCTTTAAAAATAATCTGGACAAGACAGAGGTTTTGGTAGCTAATGCAGCTGCATTTCCACGGGATCCTTCTTTGTGTGCCTGATAAGTGCAGGCCTTGCTCAAAACCACAAGAAGCGGTTCAAAGTCTGGGAATGATTCTTGACTCAGAACACACCCTTAAAAATCAGGCTGCACAAATGTAAAAACCATACTTCTATCTGCTAAAGAGTTAGACAAGCTGCAGTCTTGGTCAACCTGTGACGAGTCCTTTTGGGGTGATTTTATTGGTTGGGGTTGTGTTGTCTGCAAATTGGATGTCCAAATATTGTGACTGCCCAATATTGATGATTGAATATGTATTTTGGGTCGGATTATCCAGTTTGCACCAACAGAAAGTGCTTGCAAAGAAGCCGGTTTGTTCAAAACATAACGTTTTATTCAATTGTTCTTCAATTCAAAGATGCATCACTTTTAATTGTAAACTTGCATTGTACAAATTACTTTGCTTTTGTTCCTTTGTGAAAAAGAACTTGCATTGTCAACATTAGGAAAAGGACTTTTTTTCAAAAAATCTCTTGTTTTGAGAGAAACCTCTTTTTTTTTTTTTTTTAGAAAAAACTGCTAATAGAATAAAGAAACGTTCCCCTTATCAACTTTCCACCAACCATGTATGGCCATGAATGTCTATGTATCTCTTTGGATGGATTTTAACAATACTATCTATTTAGGACCCTCAGAGAATGTATTGACTATATTGCAAAGAGTATAGAGCACGGCTGCTCGGTTTCACGTGTTTTACTAGCAGCAATGTTTCGCTGTGTCTAATTTCACGTTGGTGTTTTCACCCCAGACGTTTTTGGCTGTTTATTTAGGAATGGGCGGGAGGTTTCCCCGCCAACCACCATCTAACCAACTACCACCACCTCGTAAAACTCCTACACAAACACACAACACATATTTAAAAAAAAAAAAAAAAGAAATCGCCAAAAACGGCTGGGTGAATGTACTACAATCAAAATAGCTTTGCCGAAAATTGCTGCAGTTAAAACACGGTAACCGGGCTGTACATATACTGCTTAAATAAAAAGAAAATGACGGAACACATCTCTGGGACTGGCCTCTCTGCACTGGTTCCCTGTCCAGAATAAAAAAAAAAACATCTTTCAGCTGATGTGCTAGAACAACAATCATTGCAGGCCACTGACCACAGAAAGTACAATTCAATCTCTAAGGTTGCAATTTGACAGATTAATACAGTAACCTAGGTATAGGAAGGAGAGATTTGTAGGGTGTTCCTTTTCATTACTTGCACTGAAACAAATGTTTTGAGCTTCTGGAAATGGCCTTCCGTTTAACTGGATATGTCCTATCTCAATTGATTATGTAAGGCTCACCCTCATCACATGATCTGCAGTGCCAAGATACCTCACTGTGTAAATCTGCACTTGATAAAACTCCAGATACACACATGCATTCATCTTACCAGTGGAACATGTGAAAATTGTTGCTGGCTCACTAATTTTTACTCCCAGAAATACATACTTAAGGTTCATGTCAGCTCAGAATTATGTCTCTAACTACCAAAGAAGCCAGAGAAGCCAAAAAATCCTGCGTGTTGAACAATAAACAGTAATATTGAACATAGCCAACACACCCGCTTGGATTAAGACAGTAAAACAGTAACATCTTGCCCAGTATACGTTGCACATCAAAAAATTTAATTGGATTTTTTCATGGTGCCTGTGGTAGGCAGAAAGATATTTGTAATATTGACTGGGCGTCCTCACTAGAAGCTCATTTGCTGATGAAAACATGCCATTGCCTTTTGAGCCAGTAGTGTTTTTGAGTGTGGCTGTTGCCACAATCACAGCCACCGCTTTTCGAAATTGCTCACTCTCCCCAGCGGAGACAAGGCACCAATACGTTTCCCAGGATCTCTCACAGAGTTTAGATATCTCTTAAAAATCACAAGCTCTTCCACAGAGTGCTGCGCCCGCCTGTAGTACACAGGCTCTCCCAAAGATTCTCCTTGAGAGGACAGTCATTCCTTGCCCACTGCTTAGCCGCAAAGAGGAGAGGATAGAGCTGCACCTAATGCCTCCCCACTGTGTCCTCAATTTCCTTGGAGTCTAGCTCTCCTGACCTAGATGAGAAGCAGAGGCCTGAAAGACTTATCATTGAGTCTCACTGATCGTGTCCAAATATCGGCTTTGTGAGAAGTGTGCTGCCTCCAACAACTTGTTGTGGTATTGCTAGCTCTGAGTGCCTGTTGATGCCAGAAGTATCTCTCGCCATTGACACTGATTGAGAAGGTTTGGCTGTTGCAGGTGTTCCCTGCTGCTTGGTATGACTACCGTATGTGGTAGGTCAGACTCAGGAGACAGACAAGAGGTCATGTTACAACTAGTCTATATATATAAAAGCAAAAAAGTGTCTCTGGGTTTGTGGCGGGATTTGTGGGTTTGTGCTTGGCGCAGAGTTGCTCCTTATACAATTCCACACTGTTTCCAATTTGACCCACATTTTGCATAGCTACCTGTTAGGACCCTTTGGACATTACTGGCTACATGACACCCCACCCCTTACCCTGGATTCAGCATAAGTCAACATTTGTTGGTGGGTATCTCGCTTGGCGAAGCATTGTTCCTTATACAATTCCACACCGTTTCATAAATTCACACCAAATTGTGCATAGTTACCTGTTAGGACCCTTCACAGATTACTGGCTACATGGCATTTGGACACCCCACTCCTTTCACGGTATTTCAGCAAAAGTTAAAATGTGTTTGTGGTTTTGTGGCCTGCTGACAAAGCCATAAACCATGTTCAACTGGAAGGGAAACAAAAAATGTATGGGAGGTGAATGGACCTGAGAGGTCAAGGTGAAGGCAGGTAGCATTCTAGAAGTTTCCACATTTTTGCTGCATCAGCTGAAAGTACTTACTGTTCCATGATCACCGGTAAGGGAAACAAAACATTTTGTTTCTAAATAAACTATACAATGCCGTAAACCATGTTCACCGGGAAGGGAAACAACTTTTCCAGACGTTTTTGCGAGATGGTGCCTGCCAACGAAGACATAAACCATGCTTACTGGGAATGGAAACAAAACATTTTGTTTCTCAACCCTTCCCGATACAAGGACAAATCCAAGTTTCAAGGACCTAGGATGCACGGTTTCTGAAATATGTGCACAGCAATACACAACGATTTGCACCGTGCCAGGGTGAGGCGGAACTGCAACCTACAGGATCATTCATTTTCAACAATTGATGAGAGTGTTATCATGCCAGTCTACAGAACCTGTTCAGAGAATGGGTACTTCTGCTAGTACTTTATTAAAAAAAAAAGAGAATAAAACCATCTTTTCCCTACTCCTATGTGTTTTAATGGCCTTATCTGAAAGAAAACAATAACAGTGTTCGTCAGGATGTCTCACAACACAATTCAGTCCTCTGTCAAAATCCTAATCTAACCTAATTGCTGAACCTATCACTAAAAAAAATGATTAACATAGGTTCTGGCAAGGGGATTTTCTCTCAATTCTTGAAGCGGTGGCTGGTTTCTGCCCCCCACCCAAATGTTTCTCTGTCATCTATTGTCGTCTATTGTATCTCTCACCCAGTCTTGGGGTCTCTGCTCTTTCACCCCTCTTAGAATCTATGGTGTCTGACCCCATCTTGGGCCCTTCATCTGCCAATCCACCTTGGGGTCTCTGCTCTTTTATACCTTTTTGGGGTCTCTGGTCTTGCACTCCGTCTTGGGGTATTTCAAGGGCCCTCCACCCTCCTCCCTGCTCCTTGGGACAAACGTGTACCTTGTTTGTTGTAGCTAATTTGATCGACAGGGTTCATTACCTCAGCTGGCACATAACCATGGTTCCAATTATCATTTGGTTCTCTGCAACTGTTTGTCAGTTTGGCTTCTTCTTGCTGGTCTTCAAAGGTTCAGCAGTAGCATGATAAGTGAACACTGGTCAACCGCTTCAGGCATGGTTACAACTTCTCTTCTCGTTCCCTCTGGTCTCTCTCTCTCTCTCTTTCTCTCTGAACCGCCTCAGAGAGAGCAACATTCCATGGCTCCTTTTCTGTGTATGACACTTTCTGCGTCAGGCTGTTTCCTGCCCTTGCTTTCCTGGAGGATGTTTCCTCTAGTGGCTGGCTCTTGGGATTTCTTCCACCTACAACTAGCTTATCTCTTCCATTGGCTAACTCCACAGGCTTTCCTTCACCTCCTGCTGTGACGCTCGTACAGCCTCTTTATGTTTCAGGCAGGAATGTTATTGGAAAATCTGTTTATTCTGTAGTTTGCATAGTAAGGCGGTTGTGAAAAGTGCAATGAACAAAATTGCCCTGGTCAATCCCCATATAGATAACAAACACATGGGACTTTTCACTTGAGGGAGGATGAAGAGTAAGTCTTTCTGGGGTTTCTTTGATCTCGAAGGGGGAGTCACTCCCAGGGGGATCCCATTTTCCCCATCCCCTACAGGGTGTTAAGTGTAGCAGACTCTACCCTAGTCCCAAAGGGGATGGCTCCACCTTGGGAAGAAGGGACAAATTCCCTAGACATGGCACATACCCCTTCCATTGGATTTGAGCTCTCCTCTAATTGACCAAATGTGTGGGGACTGAGGAAGTCTACGTGTTGTTGTTCCTTCCCCTTTCTGTGAAAGAAAAGGGCTGTAAATCTAGGAACCACCTCATTACCCTGGTGTGTGTGTGATTCCTTAGATGCATCCATGTTAGGGAAGAATGATCCGTATCAAGGGGAACTTTGACCCTGTCAAGTAATAGCCTCAAACTGGTAATGGCACACTTTTCACAAGGGGCTCTGATGCCCACATAGGGCACATCTGTCTGCAGGATTAATTCCCTGTTAAATTCAAGCATTTTCAGAAGAGATTTGTCACAGAGGACCTTTTTCAACCCATCAAAGCTCTTTTGGTCTTGGCAAGTCCAGACAAGTCTATTTGGTTAGGCAGTCAAAAGCTTGTCAGTAAGATTGGCAGCAATGGTGGGTAAGTTTGCAACGTACCTGCGGTAATAGCCTGCTAGCACTAGAAAGGGTTAGAGTTCCCATTTTGTTTTGGGTGAAGGTGTTATTGCAACAGCCTTTTCTTTATCTGAGGTTGGATGAGACATTTCCCAACAAAAGAGCCTACATATTTTCACTGCATTCCGGGCTAGATGACATTGCTTCGGGTTGACACAGAGTCCCATCTTGTGCAAGATCCTAGTGATCCTATAGTGGTGGCGCAAATGTTCCTTCCAACTATTACTATGGATCACTATGTCATCTAAACATGCTCCTGCAAATGAGGAATATATTCTTAGGATTTTATACATAAGCCTTAGGGATCCAGGTTGAAAAGCCTGAGATAGAAATGTTTGAGGGAGAAAAGACAGAAGATTATTTTTACGAAATAACCTTCGATCTGTTCTTCTCTGAACATTTCCGACTTTGCCCCTGCCCCCACCCACACCCACACCCCACTACTTACTTTGCTGCCGACTCGCTGTGTCCCTGCAACGCCTGTTCCCTTTCACTTCCGTGATCGGGAACCGGTGCTGCAGGGTGCTTTCCTGTTTCTTTCTTTTCGGGACTGGCTGCAGGGGACACCCCGCAACATCCACTCACAATATAGTGAGCAAGGGTGCAGGGGACACCCCTGCAGCACTGCCAACGAATGTGTGATTTGGTCACACTTTTTAGCCATTCAGTATTTTCGAACAACCGAAATTCGGCCAAATCTCCCAGTCTGACTTTTGAACTCTGTCTTTTTGGCCAATTCCACCTTTAGAAGGTAGACAGGCATGCCATAGATGCCAAATGGGGGCACTGTGAATTGAAAAGAACCCTTATTGGTAAAGTTCAGTGCGACCTGCCAGTAGCCCCTGGTTAAATTTAGTGCTGTAATGTATCTAGTGTTTCACAGTCTTTCGACCAACTTGTTGATTCTGGGCATCGGGTAGTTATTGAAGACTGAGATGGAATTCAGCCTCCTGAAATCAATGCAGAAACACCAAGAATTGTCAGGTTTGGCAACCAGGACAATCGAGAGGTTCACAGATTCTCAGAGGGTTCAAAGGAAACCACTGACTGGTGCCCCACCGCGAGCCATAGTGGCAAAACTGTTAAACTTTCGGGAACGAGACGCGATTCTTCAGGATGCTAAGAGAAATACAGTCTACAAAGTGGGCAACATGAGGATCCTGGTATTCCCGACTTCATGCAGGAGTTACAAAAACAGTGTAAGTCCTAAGATGCGTAGGAAGTAGGCTGAAGGAACTTGGATAAAGGTACATGATGTACTTCCAGGTCATGTCGTGACTTGAAGCTTACAATTAAGAGATTGTATAACCATGGTCTGTAGGTTCTTTATTTAGCTATGTAGGGACAGGCTTCTCTTGCCTGTGGCTCTCCTTCCACCAGGTTGGAATGGGGGGGATTGGTGAATGTGAATTCCGATTGGGCTTGGGGTTGGTGTTTACTGTATTGAAGCACTCTCTGAAAGGGAAGGTTGCCCTGTGAGGTGCAGGAATAGGGGCAGATTGTTTAAGGGGGTGGAATGTAGAGGCGCTCACTGCAGTAGTGTGGGATGAACACTTCTAGAGCTCTACTCTTCACCAGCCCACTTGGCTCGTGTCCTGCAAGGGTCTAGGGCCATTACCTTAATGTGAGGGCTTTGGGATTGTTTGGTTGAGGGGTTTGGATTGGGGGAGGAAGGATGCGCTCAGTGTTAGTCCTGATGGGTAGAGGGTGGTGGGAAGATTTGGAAGGGTTTGGGAGTTCAATGGTTCTAGGTTAATTTGCCATACACTCACAGGTCTGGATACAAGTTTTGGGAATGGAAGGTATGGTAATGCACGGGCAACAAGGGACCTGTATCAGCAGATTGAACAATGTGGTGAAATGGGGTGAGATTTGCTCCTATCTCATTAGACACCAGGTGATTGTGGCAGTGTTCCAGGAGACTCACCTTGACACCCAGGGGTTGAGTTCACTGGTGAGCCGGTGGGAGAGTAAAGTTATTGGCACAACCATTTCTTCTTTTTCCATTGGGTGTTGCTATGGTTAAGGGATGCAGCTATATTACAGGCCACACACAATAATTGATGGAAAGGGAAGATATTGTCATGACCCTTGCCCCTGGCCCTCACTGGCAAGTCGGCCTTCCAGTTAGGGCCATGTCAAAGGCCTTAAAACCTCATCCAAGACTCCCTTTGGCGCCATGCTCATAACCATCATGAAGACCAACATTAGAATGGGACTATTTACTTGGGACTATTTAACTTGGGGGGTGCGGGGATTCAGCCAACATGGAGGCACACACATAGCTCAGTTACAAGGAACTGAGCTATGCGGTCTCGTCTTTTGGGTGTGGCAGGCCTGGGACTACTTTACCTGGACTACTTTGGATGTGGCAGGCCTGGGACTATTTTACCCGGACTACTTAACCTGTGACAATTTAAACCACACCCAAACAGCAGAACATGCTATGCGTTATTCTGCTGTGGGCAGCGTAACGCTCCCCGTGTCCAATTCTTTGATGCCACCTTACCTGAAACCAAGGACCTGCAGAGAGAGAAAGAACACTACGAAACTTATCTGGAACAGTATCCTGTCTCTAATCCATCGTTGACTTCAGTTACACTCACCTGAAGGTACAAACTCCATCATCTGGCACTGCATGCATCCTGGTATACCATAAACTGGAAAGAGGAGAAAGATAGACAGCATTAGTAAGCGTTTACTCACGTTTCCTTCCGAATGAAGAAAGCCACACAATTCTTACCTGGGTAGTCATCTCCTGGTCAGTATCATTGCTGGAACATTACGGCGCTCTGCGAGGAACATCGCAACCTGCAAGGAGAGAAAAGACACAGGTTAGCAATATAAAAGGCGAAACAGGGCCGTGCATTCTCGCATTACTCACCGGACAGCATCGCGCACACTGCACTTTGCCTACTGGCCCATGCTCATGTTCAAACTGCTTGACAACTCCAAAATACCTTTTCATACCTAAAAGGAAAGAAGACATTATTATTAGAGCTAAGAGGAACATAAGAACTGCATATAAAGACTGAAAAGTAGCAAACCTACGGAGTCGCAGCAGGCCTGGATTCCCACAGGGGGGGCTGGCACCAGTGAAGTAACTTGGTCGCTGCTCGCCCCCCACATCTACGCGCTCCTGCCACGAGGAGCAGGACGGAGAATCCACCTTCTACAATATTAAGGTGAGGAGAGCGCCCAAGGGGGAGGAAGGAGTTTAGGCCAAGGGATGTCGGAAAACATAAAGACAATCTGTTATTGAATCCAGCTCTCCTATATTGCAGACCCATTTTTAACCAGAGGCCTTACCAAGGGACCGGGAGAGGGTTCGAGAGTGCAAATCATCCAATCAGGGCTGGGTGGCATCCCAGTGGATACCAGGTGAGCGAAACAGAACACAAAGCCTCAATAATATTATCCACCTGGGCGTCATGGAGACTTCAGAGACTGACCAGTTAGTTCAGTTGTTGGGACAATTACGTGCTGAAGTACATTAAGCCAGGCAAGAAACCAATGCTCTTAGGGGGGATTTGATTGTTACCAAGGATCGTACCGACAAAATAAGTTGACAATTGCTCCAATCACAGGCAGGACAGACCCCATTGCCTGGTAACATTCCGTCAGCACCTGTACCAACTACTACCAATCCAGTACAAATAACCCTTCCTGGGGCAGTTCCTTTAGCTCCACCTGAACGATTTACAGCAGACCCCAAGAAGTACGCAACGTTCATGAACCAGTGTCGTCTTCATTTCCTTTACAGACATGGGGCTTTTCCGAATGACCACGCGCGGGTTGCTTTTGTTTTGTCATATCTGAGCGGCAGTGCTGCAGATTGGTCGGTACCATTGGTAAGTCAGGATGACCCGTTGTTACATGACTTTGGGGGTTCCAGATGGAAATGGAAAAACTCTTTGCTCGTCATACTCAAGGCCAAGCATTAGACAACAAACTTTTGTCACTCCGTCAAGGAAGTCAATACTTGCTTACATACATAGCAACATTTAACAGACTAGTCGTTGAAGCCAGGTGGCCTGAGGAAAAAAGGACCACACTATTTCATCAGGGTCCACGAGGGGAACTAAAGGATGTCCTTGCTGAAGTGGTTAACCCACCTAAAGACTGTGCAGAATTCATCAACCTTGTGGTGCAATTAGATCACAGATTACAAGACCGAAAAGCGGACCGGATAAGGTTAGACACTCGAGCTGTGTATGTCCGGTCAAAGGATAATGTTCCACGTACATTGGGAAATACGGTAGAACCCATTCAAATCGGAGGTGTACGGCCCCCTTTAACTAAAACTGAAAGAGACAAGAGAAGGCAACAGCAATTATGCTTAAATTGCGGAAAATCAGGTCACTTCCTCAAATAATGTCCAGTAAAACCACCACGGAGAACTGTTGGAGACAAGAGAAGGAAGATAATAACAAGGAGTCAGAAAACTACCAAGCCCGGCAAGCGTAGAAGTCCGCTTGTCGAGCGAGAAGGATGAGCCACAGACCTCACACTTTGCATTAACAGTAATTTTGATCAATCACCAACAACCGTCTTGGATGCATGCTGTCGAAGCATACATAGACAGCGGAGCAGTTGGGAATTATGTAGACCAAGATCTGGCAGCAGAGATGGGGCTTCCCTTATGCTCTAAGTCGACTACTGAAAAAGTTACTACTGTTGATGGGACAGAAATAGCTTCCGGACCAGTAACCCAATGTACAGCAGCACTAACCCCACTGTGCCAGGATGGACACCGAGAATCTATTGCTTTCAATCTCATCAAAGCTCCTCAGTTTTGACTAATTTTTAGGGATGCCATGGTTGGTAGTTCACAACCCTCTAATAGATTGGCGTGCCAAAAAGTTGGCCTTTTCCAATGATTGTGCTCGCACCTGTTATTACCAAGAAAAGGGGAAATCAGACTTATGTACATCTGCTACTCCCAGTGCAGCAGCGATTGTACTAGGTGTGACTAGGACTCTACCAAATGAATACCAAGATTTTCAAGACGTGTTCCAGAAAGAACAAACAAATACTCTACCACCGCACAGGCCCTATGATTGTCAGATCGACCTCATACCTGGTGCGCAAATTCCTTGTGGCCGAATCTATGCACTTACTGAACCAGAAAACGTCCATTTGAAATCTTATCTTCATCAGTACCTGGCAAATGGGTTTATCCGCCCGTCTAAATCACCGGCAGCCAGTCCCTTATATTTCCTACCAAAGAAGGAAGGAGATTTGAGGACTTGCATCGACTATCGTGCATTAAACCAGATCACAGTAAGAAACTGTTATCCACTGCCCCTTATTCCCAAATTATTGGATCAAGTCAAAGACGCCCAAATTTATACCAAACTGGATCTTAGGCGGGCGTGTGAAGAAAGGAGACAAATGGAAAACCACCTTTCATACCAAATACGGCTTGTATGAATACTAGGTAAAGCCTTTTGGACTTTGCAGCGCTCCCGCTGTATTCCAGTACTTTATGAATGATGTTTTGCGGGAGTACATCGACGTTTGCGCCCTGGTTTACATTGATGACATCTTAGTGTATTCTGCTACAAAAGAAGACCATGTCAGGCATGTCCACTCCGTCCTTACTAAACTCTGCCAACATAAACTGTATGTTAAACTCGAAAAATGCTCTTTTCATGTCAGTGAAGTGGAGTTCCTCGGTTTTATCCTCACACCAAAGGGTATCAGAATGGATAGGCAAAAGCTAGATGCCATTCTTAACTGGCCATCACCAACTTCATTTAAAGGAATCCAGAGTATGTTGGGCTTTGCATACTTTTACCACCGATTCATCCCAGATTTTTCCCAAATAGTGCATCCAATTACATCACTATTGAGAAAAAACAATAACAAGTTCCATTGGACTGAAGAAACAGAGAAGGCGTTTCAAGAACTTAAGAAAAAATTCACTTCTGCTCCAGTTCTACAGCATCCTCACCCAGACCTGCCTTATATAGTTGAAACAGATGCCTCTTGCATGGCTATGGGAGCTGTTCTCTCGCAAAGGGACCCATGAACTGGCCAGTTACACCCTGTGGCCTTCTGGTCATGAAAATTCTCACCTCACTGACTCAACTATGCTATCACAGACAAAGAACTCTTGGCTATAAAATCAGCTTTCAAGGCATGGCGACACTATCTCCTTGGTGCTAGACATACAGTCACGGTCATAACTGATGATCGAAACCTGCAATACCTAAAAACAGCAAAGGCTCAATCATCCCATCAACTGCGGTGGGCTCTTTTCTTCGCTGAATATGACTATGTGATCACCTAACGGCCAGGAGTCTGGAATGTCAAGGCTGATGCCTTGTCCTGCATAGGTGTTGATGAAAAGGTATACATAACTCCAGATCCAGTAGCCATCATTCCAGAAGACAAACTCCTGGGTCTTACGACAACATTGACACAGGGTGAACTCCAAAACAAGATCCAACTCTTAATGGATTCCACTTTCTCACAAGAGTGGTGTACTCAAGGAGAACATTACGCCATTATGACCAGTTACCATATTTTAGGAACCGTCTATACTTGTCAAGTAAAGATTTACAAGAGCAGGTTATTTCAGGTTATCACCACTCCCTGATTGAAGGTCGTCCTGGAATTGCCAAAACTCTAGCTAAAGTAAAACGAAACTATTGGTGGCCCACATGGCATAAAGACATCATACAATTTATCCAATCTTGCGGTGTGTGTGTGCACAAAACAAGTCCCAAAAGCAGAAACCAGCTGGTCTTCGCCAACCATTGGAAATTCCTCCCGCACCATGGCACACACTGTCCCTTGATTTCATTACAGATCTACCTCCCAGTCAAGGATTCAACACCATAGTTGTAAATTTGTTCTCTAAAATGACAAACTTTACTCCTTTTAAGGGTCTTCCAAATGCATCCAATTTAGCAAAGGTATTCCTGGAGGAAATCATACGGCTACATGGCTTTCCATCGGTCTTGATCTCAGATCGAGGTAGTCAGTTCGTATCCAACTTCTGGAGGAAATGCTGTTCACTGGCGCAAATTGACATTTGTCTATCCACAAGTCACCATCCTCAAACAGATGGCCAAACAGAAAGAACAATAATACAACAACAGTGGTACCAGGAGAACGAGAGAAACCGAAGAAGGAAGGCAGAAGGATGTAAGGATCAAATCATTATTTTCATTTTATTTAAATTTGTATAAAAAACACATAGAACCTTTTAATCAATTCTTAAAAAACATTTTACTAATCATGCATTCATACATTCACTCAATAATTGAATATCTAAAAAATATAAATGTGCTAAAATGTTACAAGACATACAATTCATTACATTAATACAATTCTTTTCCATTATACTATTAATGGTTTCAAACAACCTATCATAGTTGATAACAGTTAATTCCAGACAAAATATCGACTATTGGTGCCCAAAAGTATCGATCTTCTTTACGAAAAAGGCTTCCCAGTTGGTAAATAGTTTCGACTCGACAGATTATGTATGTCTTCATCAGGATTGGATACGTTGTTCCGGTATAGGAACGAAGTGTAGCAGAGACTGGATGCTTCTTACCATAAATACAGCGCTGAAAAAAAGCATGACGGTTGGAGAAGAGATTCAGAAAGCAGAATTGGCCTTCAAGGCGGATTCCACTATTGTTAATATCAACGAGAAGCTAGAAACAATTGAAAATCAAGTGACAGATTTTATTAAAATCACCACTGCCAAAAAATGAAGAAATTGATTAAGGATGTAAAAAACTTCTCTAAGGAGACGGCATATCCTTATTTACATGCGGATTACCAGGGCCCAGCCAACTGGAGAGATCCAGATAATACTTCAGGGGCACCTATTCACAAAAAGGTCACTTTCTCAGACACCTTATCAGACGAAGGGGATGGTTATCAAAGAGGGAGGAGAGGCAACCAACAAAATTACAGGCAAAGGAACAGAGGGTCTCAAAGAGGAGGTAGAAGAGTTAGACAAAATATGTTTTTTCAATATCCCCCCTACTTCTATCCACAAGGGTTTGCCCCTTCAGGGCTGATGCAACCGTATCCACCTCAAGAGCTCCCTTTTCCTCCACCACAAACAGGCCCACCTCCTTTAGGAAATATGTTCGAAACAAGAAGGCGAGCATAGAGAAGATAAGCCCCCCTTCAGCCGTGTGCAATCTGTCTGATAAGATTTTGACAACTAAGGAAATATCCATATTGGAAAAAGGATTTTCCTTTATTCCCATGAAGGACCCTAGTAAAATGGATGCTGAAACAGAACAGAGGGTTTTTTCTGGAAAATTAGACTTAAAGACTTTTTCGGCGGGTCCCTTAAAGATTCGGTTGATAGGACAGCCAACACTCCATTTAAACCGCCATCCAGATTTACCCCCTCTCTTAACATGATCTCTAAAGAGATGGCCACATTTGAAAAGGCAGTACTTCGAGATTTCAATGTTATCTATGAGAGCAAAGAGAACAATAGATTGGATAAAAAATGCTTTAACTTTACCAAGGATGATTGGGCAGGATTGAAGAACTTACAATCAGATAGATCGGTGGTGATCAAAAAAGCAGATAAGGGAGGAGGAGTTGTAGTGTGGGATGCCAGCAAATATGACCTTGAGGTCATGAGACAACTTAATAACCAGGAGGTATATGTCAAACTGCAGGGAGATCCCTCGCAGAGTATCCTGAAAGAAATAGAAAGTTTGGGGAAGGATGCCTTAGAAAGGGAAATCATTACCCAAAAAGAATTCAATTTCCTAAGAACACCAGGACTCCCCTAATTTATATGTTGCCTAAAATTCATAAGAGCATGGTCGTACCACCTGGTAGACCTATCATTTCGCTCAGTGGGTCCATTTTGGAACCGGTGGGGCAATATTTAGATTACTTTTTGAAACCATTGGCGAAAAACACCCCTACCTATCTGTCCGATTCAACTGATGTCATCAGAATTTTTGAGGCATTTCCTTTCAATAGCGACCAGGATATGCTTATCACCTTAGACGTGGAGTCGCTATACTCAAATATTCCTCAGAAGGTCTCACTGGGGATTATGAACAGGTTTCTACAAACTAGGACTGATATCATCTCAGTTCCAAGCGAATTCTTGGTAGAACTATTTGAAATTGCACTCACCAAAAACTTCTTTAGATTTAAGAATATGTACTATATGCAGATCAAGAGGACGGCAATGGGGGCATCGTTTGCACACAATTATGCCGCCCTGTATATGTGGGACTTCGAGGAATCCAACATCATGACAGACTTGAATCCTTTCAGATCAGCTCTTAAACTATATAAAAGGTACATTGACGACATACTTATCATCTGGGACATTTCAAAAGGGGACCACAATGCTTTCTTTCTATGGATTAATAATTTAAATCCTAACGTGAAGTTCACCATTCAAACCAGTAACAAGGAGATCACATTTTTAGACCTCTTGATTAAGGTGGATACAAATGTACTTGTAGTGGACCTTTACAGAAAGGAATCTGACAGAAATACTATATTGCACCATCAGAGCTTCCATGCCCAGTCCTTGAAATCTAATATTCCTTATGGTCTGTTCCTGAGGGTCAGGAGAAATTGCACCAAAGTAGAAGACTTTATTAAGCAAGCTCCATTGATTGAGGAAAAGTTGATAGAGAGAGGCTATCCCAAGAGATTGCTTAAACAGTCCAAAAAACATGCAAGATATCAGCACATAGATGTTCTTTTGAGAAAGGACATCAAAGAAAGAAAGCTGGGAGAGGACCAACTAGTATGTGCCCTCACGTTCAATACTCAACACAATAAAATCAAGAAGATAATATCGAATCATTGGCACTTACTTCAGCTTAATATGCTGAAGTTGGCCAAACCCATTTATGCTTTTAAAAGAGGTAAAAATATTAAGAACTGGGTATCTAAGGCTGACAGAACTCATGTAGAAGATAGTCAACTGACCATCACTGCCTCGTGGGGTATGCCACCCGTTATGGGACACTACCCGTGCAGTAATTGTTCAAATTGCCCCAGTACTTCTGCCACTGCCACCATTAATATCCATGAAAGGGATTGGAAACTGAGGCATCATACCACCTGCCTTACTGCCAATGTAATATATGTTATCATATGCCCTGGTAAGAAAGCTTACATTGGTAAGACAACTAGAGCAGTAAAATTACGTATAAGCGAGCATAAATATAAGATCAGAACGGGTCAGCGGAATGCTCCGTTAACGATGTATTTTTTGGAACTGAATCATAGGCCAGAAGATTTGAAATGGTGGGCAGTTGAAAAAGTGTTTGGCACTGATACGGCCAACACAGCTGCACGCTTAGCGCAGAAGGAACAATGGTGGATATACCACACCAACAGCCTAGATAGAGGCCTGAATCAACAGGAGGAATGGAATTTATTCCTTATTTCCCAGGGAGAAGATCGAGACTTTGTACAGCTGTCTCTTCCTCCCCCTGTCCCTTTCTTTGGCCGTTCCGTCAAATAGTCTTTTTCTCGCGTTCTAAGTCTTTTCTTCATGCCCTATGATATATTCGTTTGTATCTCTATGGGCGTAGAGGTCCCTTGGTCTTGAGGCCATTAACGAATAGACTCTTTGGCTCTTAGAATTCATTCATTCACTTTTTGAATTCCATTGCATTGAATGCCTTATTGACGCGCAGTTTGCCAGTGAAACTCACTTTCTCGAAATACTATATTCTTTGATATGTTTTTGGAGTCCTTTTTCTAGCTCAGGACTGTAACGCTCACCTGATTCCCACGGAGGCGCTGGTCCCGGCTGAACTGTTATAGTCTCTTCAATTGAGAAGCGTAGAGCTCGGATGACTCTCTGGACTGGGCTTCCTCTTATTGACCGTCTGGCTTGCAGGGTAAGGTTTCTGCAGGCGGAAGAAAAAAGGGTTAATGACCGTTTGGCTGGACTTCCTCCTCACTAATCGCCAACTCTCCGAAAGTCCAATGTCCTGGTGAGCTCTCACCTTAGGCGTATAAATGCTGAATGCTGGGCTCTCCATCCTGCGACTTATGCTGGGTGCGTGGGTTCCAGTTACGTCACTGGAGATCCTCAATGTCTTTTGTGGCCTTAGAAGTGGCACAGGTGCTGAGATGCCAAAAGGTGATGCCGCCGTTACTGCACGAGCGGATGCATGTAGGTATAAAGAGTTTATAGTCTTGAAGAGATGGGCACCTTCAATGAAGTCTTTGCATTGTCTTTTTCAGGTGCCTGGATGCTGAGGGCGTGGTCACTGAGAGCGTGACACGTGCGGTTGTACGTAGGTATGGAATTTCAATGACACCTCAATAATGTCCCTGGTTTTCTGTTTTCAGGTCTTGAGATGTTGCGGGCGTTTTCCCAGTCGCGGATGCACGTGGGGAAACACGTAAGTGTTAGGCTTTCTTGCAGTCTTAATGGCACTTAAATAATGTCTTTTCTTGTTTTCAGGTGCCGGGCTGCTGCGGTTGAAGAGATCGTAATACGCGCACAAAAGCAGGTAAGAAAAGTAAATGCGGCCGCCTTCACCCGATTCCTACTTAACAATGTTCTTTGTCTTTACAGGTGCCGTTAGGCTGCTGAAGAGAAGGCCGCGAAGAATCCGTGAA
The DNA here is from genome assembly GCF_040938575.1 of Ambystoma mexicanum. NCBI lineage: Eukaryota > Metazoa > Chordata > Amphibia > Caudata > Ambystomatidae > Ambystoma > Ambystoma mexicanum. The sequence continues at coordinate 1,007,512,532 of NC_090930.1, forward strand.
AGCACAGATGGATCAGGTAAGCGAGCGCGGCTGCGAACGTGTTGCAGCTTGCTAACCTTATGTTTCTTTTGCTTGCAGGTTCTGCCGGTGTCTGGATTCCTGGATGGTAAGTATAGTTCTCGTGTCTTTCTTCCACAGGTTGCTGAGCTGAAGCTGGAGATGTCACTGGAATGCTGGAGCTGACTCGGTGAGCGTCCTGCTGCAGATGCAGGGATGCAGAATAACGCGAAGCACGTTTTCCCAATCGGCTGTGGTTTAAATAGTGTTGAAGTGATTGCGTGTCTTCTTCCTCAGCCTCGCCCAGGTAAAAGAGTTCCTGTGTTCCAGAGCTAAGGAGTGGCACCAGCCCCACCCAGGTAAGAAAGTAGTCCCAGTTCAGGGAATAGTTCCTCCCAGCAGAAGGCTGGGGACTTCATCCTGCCAGCATTTGCAAAGGTGAGTATGCAGCATGGTCTGCTACAGGTAGGTCCACCCAAGCACCTTTGCAAGAATTATGAGCCCGGCCCCAATAGGGGTTTGCTGGAGCCGGGGACGAGGGTCGTGAGCCTGCTTCCGGGGATGCTGGGCTTGACTTGGCTTCTCGGGAGCAGTGCTCATGACAGCACCCCCCCTCAAGGCCGCTCCCAAACTTGTCTTCCCCGGAGGTTTTGGCCTATTGGGAAAAGTTCGGTAGAATTTTCTGACTAGACGAAGAGCATGGACGTGGTCACAGGGTTCCCATGATCGTTCTTGAGGTCCGTAACCCTTCCAGTCGATCAGATAGTATAATTTTGACTTGATGATCTTGGAATCCAGGATGTTTTTAACCTCAAATTCAGGTTCTCCATTTACTTGAATAGGCTCTGGAGGTTTATTCAGTCTGGTTCCAGGTTGCATAGGTTTTAGTAGAGATACGTGAAACACCGGATGTATTTTCATGTGGGATGGCAAACCCAATTTGACAGCCATTGGGTTTATTATGGCTGTAATTGGATATGGTCCCAGATACTTTGGGTTGAAGGTGTGAGGTCCTTTAAGTGATAAATGTTTGGTGGATAACCAAACTTGATCTCCAACCTGGTATTGAGGGGCGTCTCTTCGGTGTTGGTCTGCTCCCCTTTTGTACCGTTCTTTAGCCTGTTGTAGGTGGATTGTCGCTTCTTTGAAAGCTTGAGTGATAGCATTGTGAAGTTGATCCACGGCAGGCGTTCCAAGATCTTGGGGCGGGTCGAGATTGGAGGTTCGAGGATGAATCCCATATAAAATGTAAAAGGGACTTTTTCCGGTTCCTGAATGGATCGAGTTGTTGTAAGCATATTCGGCTATCCAAAGGATATCTTTCCAATTACTTTCCGACTGCTGTAGCATGCAACATAAATATTGTTCCAGAGTTTGGTTTGTCCTCTCAGTTTGTCCGTCGGTCTGGGGATGATGGCTGGTTGAAAGTCTCACATCGATTTGAGCTAAACGACAGCAACTTCGCCAAAAGTGAGAGATAAACTGGTTCCCCCTATCTGAGATCAAAACCGAAGGGAAGCCGTGCAATCTTACAATATTTTCAAGGAATTCCCGTGCTATAACTGAAACTAAAGGTAAGCCCTTTAGTGGAACGAAGTGGGCCATTTTAGAAAACAAATCTACAATTACTAGAATAGTGTTGTATCCGGAACAGGAGGGTAAATCGGTGATGAAGTCCATGGAGAGGGTATGCCAGGGATGTGGCGGGATGTCTAGCGGATGCAGGAGACCCGCTGGTCTTTCCTTCTGACCTTTGTTTTGGGCACACACACCACAGGACATCACAAACTCCTTTATGTCTTTTCTCCATGATGGCCACCAGAAGTGTCTCTTGACTTTTTCCGAGATTTTGGCAATGTCTGGGTGGCCCTCCATCAAGGAATCATGGTAGCAAGAGATTACCTGTTTTTGTAAATCGGCATGTGGTAGGAATAGTCATCCCTGAAAATAAGGCAGATCTTTTTTTATGATGAAGTCCTTTCCCTTCAGTTGCCAGTTTTGTAAGTCCGAAGGGGTCACAAGTTGTTTAACTTTTGCTTCGATATCTTCGATGGATTGTGAAGAAATCAGGCCCAGGATTCTCTGTTCTGGAATTATTGGCACAGGTTCAGGATTGACAATATTATCTCCCATTCCAATCCGGGAAAGGGCATCCGCTTTGCCATTTTTGTTGCCGGGGCGATAAGTAATTACAAAGTCAAATTTGGCAAAGAAAAGTGCCCAGCGAAGCTGTCTGGAGGACTGAGCTTTGGTGGTTTTCAGGTATTGTAGGTTTCGATGATCGGTGATTACCGTGACAGTGTGTTTGGCTCGAAGGAGATAGTGCCGCCAGGCCTTGAAAGCGGACTTAATTGCTAAAAGCTCTTTATCTGTGATGGTGTAGTTAATTTCAGGCGCCGAGAACTTGCGAGACCAGAATGCCACGGGGTGCAATTGGTTAGTTTCAGGATCTCTCTGTGATAGAACCGCCCCCATTGCTAAGCTGGAGGCGTCGGTCTCAACGATGTAAGGCAGGTCTGGACGTGGGTGTTTCAGTATGGGTGCTGAGGTGAACTTGGCTTTTAGCTCTTGAAAGGCCTGTTATGCTTCTGTTGACCACTCGAAACGTTTGTTTTTTCTTAAGAGGGCGGTAATGGGCTGCACCACTCGTGAAAACTCTGGAATAAACCTGCGGTAAAAGTTGGCGAAACCTAACATGCTTTGGACACCTTTCACGGAAGTAGGTGATAGCCACTTGATGATAGCATCCACCTTTCTCGAGTCCATGTGGATTCCTTTGGGTGTCAGAATAAAGCCTAGAAATTCGACCTCCGTGATGTGAAAAACACATTTTTCGAGCTTAGCAAAAAGCTTATGTTGGCGGAGTTTTTCAAGGACGGCTCTAACATGTTTCCGATGATCTGCTTCTGAAGATGAGCACACAAGGATGTCATCTATGTAGACGACTACGCAAACATCTATGAGTTCTCTGAGGACATCATTAATAAAATACTGAAACGCGGCTGGTGCATTGCATAGTCCGAAGGGCATCACTTGGTATTCAAATAGTCCATACTTGGTGCGAAATGCCGTCTTCCATTCGTCGCCTTCTTTAATCCGTACCAAGTGGTAGGCTCCCCGGAGATCTAGCTTTGTATAAATGCAGGCGTTCTTAACTTGGTCAAGGAGTTCCGGAATCAGAGGTAGGGGGTATCTGTTCTTTACCGTTATCTGGTTCAGGGCACGATAATCAATACAGGTTCTAAGGTCACCTTCTTTTTTAGGTACGAAGAACAGAGCTGAGGATGCAGGAGACTTTGATGGGCGGATAAATCCATTGGCCAGGTACTGGTCCAGATACTGTCGCAAATGAAGATTTTCAGGCTCGGTAAGGGCGTAAATTCTACTACAAGGGGGAGTGGCTCTGGGTATCAGGTCTATTTGACAGTCATAAGATCTATGGGGAGGCAGGGTATTAGCCTGTTCCTTCTGAAATACATCTTGGAATTCTTGATACTCTGGAGGCAATTGCGATCCTTCGGATGTTGCTACCGCTAGGCCAATACTGGGTTGAGGATAACAAGTAGGTGCACACTCTGGGAACTGTATCATCTTTGCTCGCCAATCAATTTGAGGATTGTGTTTCTCCAACCAAGGGATCCCCAGAATTATTTGGAACTGAGGGGCCTTGATCACATCGAACACGATTACCTCCCGATGTCCATCTTGGCCTAATAACGTCACTTCTGTGGTGGTATGGGTTACCGGTCCGGAGGCTATTTCTGTACCATCCACTGTGGTAATGACGTCTTTAATTACCTTAGGACAAAGGGGTAGGTTCATCCTGGAAGCCATCTCGCGGTCTACATAATTTCCAATCGCTCTGCTATCAATGTATGCTTTAATGGCATGCAAACGATCCGGTCGTTCTGGATTTATGAGGACCATTGACATTATGAAGTGCAAGGTCAAAGAACTGGTTTTTACGCTCGGCAAGCGGACCTCTACACTTGTCGGGCGAGGTCGTTTCCCGGCTCGGGCTTTTCGGAATTCTTATCAGAAGCTCCCACTGTCTTCTTCGGAGGTTTCACCGGGCAATCTCGGAGGAAATGTCCTGAATTTCCACAATAGAGACATAGCTGCAATTGTCGTCTCCTGTTGCGTTCTTTCTGGGTTAGGGGACCCTTTACGACTCCTATTTGCATAGGTTCTACGTCTTCAACTCCTTTGGTGTGAGTTAGTGGCTTAGAGAATACTCGAGTTTCGAACCTGGAGCGGTCTGCCTTTCTGTTTTGTAGTCTGTGATCCAATTGGACCACTAAATCAATGTACTCTGAACAATCTTGAGGGGGATTCACGACCTGGGCTAGGACATCTTTGAGTTCGCCACGCAAACCCCTGTGGAAAAGCGTGATCCTCTTGTCCTCGGGCCATCTGGTTTCTACGATTAGTCTGTTAAAGGACGCAATATAAGCCAGAAGATCCTGATTGCCCTGCCGTAGGGAAGAAGTTCGTTGTCCAGGGCCTGCCCCTGGGAATGTCTTGCGAAAAGTCTTTCCATATTGGCCTGGAAGGCCTGGAAATTGCGAAGAATCGGGTCATCCTCTGTAACCAGAGGGATCGACCAATCAGCGGCGCTGCCGCTAAGATACGAAAGCACAAAGGCTACTTTAGTCTGATCAGTCGGAAAAGCAGCTGGTCTACAAAGAAAGTGCAATCGGCACTGATTTATGAACACCGCAAACCTCTTAGGGACACCAGAGAAGCGTTCGGGCGGAGCCAAAGGCACATTTCCGGGCAGATTGATTTGAACAGGATTGACTGAAGCCGCCTGGGTATAGGTCCCTCCTGAATTAGGTAGAGGGGTTTGCCCCGCTTGTGTTTGTAATAACTGTCTGGCGAGGTCATCAGTTCGTTCTTTGGACATAATCAATTCCCTCCTCAGGGCATTTGTTTCCTGGTGGGCAGCATGTACTTCATCTCTTAATTCCCCTAGTAACTGGGCCAGTTGATCAGTGTCGGAAGTTTCCATAGCGCCTGGGTAGGAGGTTATTGGATGGCTTCGTGTTCTGTAACGCTCATCTGATTCCCACGGAGGCGCTGGTCCCGGCTGAACTGTTATAGTCTCTTCAATTGAGAAGCGTAGAGCTCGGATGACTCTCTGGACTGGGCTTCCTCTTATTGACCGTCTGGCTTGCAGGGTAAGGTTTCTGCAGGCGGAAGAAAAAAGGGTTAATGACCGTTTGGCTGGACTTCCTCCTCACTAATCGCCAACTCTCCGAAAGTCCAATGTCCTGGTGAGCTCTCACCTTAGGCGTATAAATGCTGGGCTCTCCATCCTGCGACTTATGCAGGGGTGCGTGGGTTCCAGTTACGTCACTGGAGATCCTCAAAGTCTTTTGTGGCCTTAGAAGTGGCACAGGTGCTGAGATGCCAAAAGGTGATGCCGCCGTTACTGCACGAGCGGATGCCAGTAGGTATAAAGAGTTTATAGTCTTGAAGAGATGGGCACCTTTAATGAAGTCTTTGCATTGTCTTTTTCAGGTGCCTGGATGCTGAGGGCGTGGTCACTGAGAGCGCGACACGTGCGGTTGTACGTAGGTATGGAATTTCAATGACACCTCAATAATGTCCCTGGTTTTCTGTTTTCAGGTCTTGAGATGTTGCGGGCGTTTTCCCAGTCGCGGATGCACGTGGGGAAACACGTAAGTGTTAGGCTTTCTTGCAGTCTTAATGGCACTTAAATAATGTCTTTTCTTGTTTTCAGGTGCCGGGCTGCTGCGGTTGAAGAGATCGTAATACGCGCACAAAAGCAGGTAAGAAAAGTAAATGCGGCCGCCTTCACCCGATTCCTACTTAACAATGTTCTTTGTCTTTACAGGTGCCGTTAGGCTGCTGAAGAGAAGGCCGCGAAGAATCCGTGAAAGCACAGACGGATCAGGTAAGCGAGCACGGCTGCGAAAGTGTTGCAACTTGCTAACCTTATGTTTCTTTTGCTTGCAGGTTCTGCCGGTGTCTGGATTCCTGGATGGTAAGTATAGTTCTCGTGTCTTTCTTCCACAGGTTGCTGAGCTGGAGATGTCACTGGAATGCTGGAGCTGACTCGGTGAGCGTCCTGCTGCAGATGCAGAATAACGCGAAGCACGTTTTCCCAATCGGGTGTGGTTTAAATAGTGTTGGAGTGATTGGGGGTCTTCTTCCTCAGCCTCGCCCAGGTAAAAGAGTTCCTGTGTTCCAGAGCTAAGGAGTGGCACCAGCCCCACCCAGGTAAGAAAGTAGTCCCAGTTCAGGGAATAGTTCCTCCCAGCAGAAGGCTGGGGACTTCATCCTGACAGCATTTGCAAAGGTGAGTATGCAGCATGGTCTGCTACAGGTAGGTCCACCCAAGCACCTTTGCAAGAATTATGAGCCCGGCGCCCCTGGCGCCGGGACTGAGGTTCCTTATGAGCCTGGCGCCAGAGGCGCCAGGACATGGTCCAAAGGGCCCCAATAGGGGTTTGCTGGAGCCGGGGACGAGGGTCGTGAGCCTGCTTCCGCGGATGCTGGGCTTGACTTGGCTTCTTGGGAGCAGTGCTCATGACAAGGACTCCCGTAATCAACGTCACATTTGCCGTGCTGGATGGATTTCCATATTGGTCGGTCGTTTGTTTTCTCGATGTATTTTTGAAAAAAAAGAAGGGCCGTGACGTATGCCGTCCAATCCTCATCCCTCAGATGCTCGCGGATTATACTATTGGTTTGAGACGCTGTGAGTAAGGTAAGTGGGTCGGCATTAGGCGACTGGTTGTTCACCTAAGCAGCAGCTAGTTTGCAACATAGCTGATTTAATCTCTTTATTTTCAGATCGCTACATAAGTGAATGTACGTGTCTCTTCGTTTCAACGCGCGGGGCAGGCAGTGCCGTGCTCGAGAAGAGCTACATTTCTTCTTTCTTCTCCGTGGCGGCATAGACAGCGCTGTTTCTTTTAAGGTAAGCGGGTCGGCGTTAGGCGACTGTTGGTTTTCCTAAGTAGCAGATATTCTTACTGAGCTTTTTTATAACTGAGCTGATCTGATTTGTTTATTTACAGATCGCTACATGAGCGATTGTAGGCGTTTATCCGTGAAGAGCTACACTTTCTTCTACTTCACTCTTGCTGATTAGGCAGCGTTTTGTCTGAGAAGATTTACGCTTTCTTCGTCTTCACCGCTGCTGTATTGACAGCGCCATATCCTTTTGTGTGAACAAACAGTAAGCGGTGGAGTAGGGAGAGAGGACCACAAAATTGAAACTCTTTCCCCTGACCCTAACTAGGAACGGGTCAGCTTGGGAGACAAATTAGTGGAACTAAGGTATATATTGTCTATACTTATATATTCTATACGTCTATGTTCCGCTTAGAGAAACTAATATGGGTAGTCAGTGTTGTCTGTTACTGATATTGAAGTCTCTGATGTTATTCCGTGTTTTTGTCTTAGATTTTTTTTCTTTTGGGTGCCTTAGACACACACAAGAGGTTACTGGAACACAAGCCACTAGGCGAACCAAATGGGGTTTGCAGGTATGATTCCACTTTAAGCTGTTTTCTGAAGCATGTCTTAGTGCCGGCGTGGGGTGTTAATAGAGTGGGCTGTTTAGCACAAAGGGTAAGTGCTGATGATTAGGAACATGGGAGTAATTTTACTCCTTTTGAACCCTGGAGCCCCTAACGAAATTAGGGCTTTGATGGGTACATGAAACTAGACCGATTTGGCTGGTTGTGGTTTCTTCTAAATTGGCTGCACTAGGCTCAGTTTTAAACATTTAATTATGTTTATAAGACCGTGGAAAAAGGGATTTCCACGTGGACTTAGAGATAGATTTGTTCTGTCCGCTAATGTCTGGTTTATAGTGTTAGAGAGGTAAACTGACAGAAGGTTGGCAGCAGTATGTATTTTACAATAATGTTTTGATTGTGTGTTTGTTTGTTTTTAGAATGTTGTTAATGTTCATCCAATCCTGATGAAGACATACATAATCTGTCAAGTCGAAACTATTTACCAACTGGGAAGCCTTTTTCGTAAAGAAGATCGATACTTTTGGGCATCAATAGTCGATATTTTGTCTGGAATGAACTGTTATCAACTATGATAGGTTGTTTGAAACCATTAATAGTATAATGGAAAAGAATTGTATTAATTACATGAATTGTATTTCTTGTAACATCTTAGCACATTTATATTTTTTATATATTCAATTATTGAGTGAATGTATGAATGCATGATTAGTAAATTGTTTTTTAAGAATTGATTAAAAGGTTCTATGTGTTTTTTATACAAATTTAAATAAAATGAAAATAATGATTTGATCCTTACATCCTTCTGCCTCCCTTCTTCGGTTTCTCTCGTTCTCCTGGTACCACTGTTGTGTATTATATGTCCCTACCTCAAGGTGCCAGTGATTGTTGAGGTTCCCACCTTGGGTTTTGTTCAATTGGATCTCCCAAACCCTTTGGAAATGCAAGCGGTTAAAACCCTACATACGACAATTTCCCAGGCCTTCAAAGAAGCAGCAGAACATTTACTACAAGCCAAGAACAGACAAAGGAAATGTGCTGACCAACATCGTAGTAAAGCCCCTGACTATCAAATTGGTTAGCATCAAAATATGTGCCCATAAAAGGGACTCAGACCTTTCGTCCCCGATATCTGGGACCTTATTCTATTGAATCCTTAATAAATCCAGTGACAGTTAAATTAGCCCTACCACCCACAATACAGATTAATCCTGTATTTCACGTATCACTCCTGAAACCGGTACAACCCGGTACTCGGGTTACAACACCACCAAAACCAGTATTAGTTGACAGAGAACCATAGTTTGAAGTAAAGGATATCCTAGACTGAAAATACACCAGATCCAAACTATACTACTTAGTTGATTGGAAGGGATACGACCCTCAGGGCAGATCATGGGAACCTAGTAAATACATCCATGCACCTCACTTAATTAAAAAGTTCCATCAGAATTACCCAGCCAAACCAGGACCAGGCAGAGGTGCCACCATGAGAGGGGCCTTGTGGGGGAGTGCTGTCATCACCCTTGCCCCTGGCCCTCACTGGCAAGTCAGCCTTCCAGTTAGGGCCAGGTCAAAGGCCTTAAAACCTCATCCAAGACTCTCTTGGAGTCAGCCCTGGCACCTTTGGCGCCAGGCTCATAACCATCATGAAGACCAACATTAGAATGGGACTATTTATTTGGGACTATTTAACTTGGGGGGGTTCAGCCAACATGGAGGCACACACATAGCTCAGTTACATGGAACTGAGCTATGCAGTCTAGACTTCTGGGTGTGGCAGGCCTGGGACTACTTTACCTGGACTACTTTGGGTGTTGCAGGCCTGGGACTATTTTACCTGGACTACTTTACCTGAGACTATTTAAACCACACCCAAACAGCAGAACATGCTTTGCTTATTCTGCTGTGGGCAGCGTAATGCTCACCGTGTCCAGTTCTTTGATGCCAGCTTACCTGAAACCAAGGACCTGCAGAGAGAGAAAGAACACTACGAAACTTACCTGGAACAGTATCCTGTCTTCAATCCATCGTCGACTTCAGTTCCACTCACCTAAAGGTACAAAAACTCTGTAATCCGGCACTGCATGCATCCTGAAATACCATAACCTGGAAAGAGGAGAAAGAAAGACAGCATTAGTAAGTGTTTACTCACGTTTCCTTTCGAATGAAGAAAGCCACACAATTCTTACCTGGGTAGTCATCTCCTGGTCAGTATCATTGCTGGAACATTACGGCGCTCTGAGAGGAACATCGCAACCTGCAAGGAGAGAAAAGGCACAAGTTAGCAATACAAAAGGCGAAACAGCGCCGCGCATCGAGCATTACTCACTGGACAGCATCGCGCACACCGCGCTTTCCCCTACCTGCCCATGCTCATCTTCAATCTGCATGACAACTCCAAAATACCTTTTCATACCTAAAAGGAAAGAAGCAAGACATTGTTATTCGAACTAAGAGGAACATAAGAACTGCATATAAAAACTGTAAAGCTGCAAACCTACAGAGTTGCAGCAGGCCTGGATTCCCACAGGGGGGGCTTGCACCAGTGAAGTAACTTGGTCGCTGCTCGCCCCCCCCACCTCTATGCGCCCTTGCCACGAGGAGCAGGACGGAGAATCCACCTTCTACTATATTAAGGCGAGGAGAGGGCCCAAGGGGGAGGAAGGAGTTGAGGCCAAGGGAGGTGGGAAAACATAAAGACAATCTGATATTGAATCCAGCTCTCCTATATTGCAGACCCATTTTTAACCAGAGGCCTTACCAAGGCAACGGGAGAGGGTTTGAGAGTGCAAATCATCCAACCCGGGCTGGGTGGCGTCCCCGTGAATACCAGGTGAGCGTAACAGATAAGCAGTGGTGGGGAGGAAATGATAGGGTCTTCCATATTTCTCTTGGGCAAGTTTGCCCCAGATATGGCTTATGCTGAGTTTTTCCAATGCGTGCAAATTCCTAATGGGTCACAGAATTACTTGGATTCTCTGTCTTGGGAACTTTAACTGTGTAATGGAATGTACAAAAGATGTTGTGAGCACAGTGGTTCTGTCAGCGAGCACTGCTACCAAAACTTTGGTTTGAGCTGCTGAGGAATTCAGTCTGTGGGATGCGTACACGGGGAAGCATGCAGTTATTCTTATTTCTTTTCTGTGCAAGGGTCAGTGTGGGGCAGGAGGGATTCGGCATTATTGCATCTGCAGAGTTTCTGGATCCAAAACTGCCGGACCATGGGCCGCTGATAGTGGGACTGGATAGGTAATCAGCCATGCCAAGGATTGGAGTGACCTCCGGATTGCAAGAGAGCACCTGGATTCATGCACATATGCTGAACGTGTAGATCAAAAGCATGCAGAAAGGGATAAGGCGGGCAGGTTGCTGCCCCCACTAGAGAGGAAGGAAGTTGGACAGGGAGGTTGTGGAGGGGCGTGGGACAGACAAGGGAAGCTAGTGATGGAGAGAGAAGATATATGCTTGGTACTTAAAGAGTTTTTCTCCTCCCTGTATACAGGCAAGTATGGTTTCGACTCTCAACTAGCATCACAATGGCTGGAAGAGGCGGAGCTCAGTGGGATCGCTAGAGACAAGAGGGTACAGATGGAGGGGGACATAGACATGCACAAGGTGGCACAGATGGTTAGAAGACTGTGTAGGGGTAAGACTCCAGGAATGCACAGCATATATAAGATATATACGGCATACGAAGAACTGTTGATCCCTAAACTTGTTGAGGTTTTTCAGGAAGGCTAAGGCATGAGGTGGGTTTACCAAGCCAATGCTGGAGGCCCTGGCTGCACTTCGGCATAAAGAAGGCAGGGATGGCAGAGACACCACCTTCTATCATCCCTTATCAATGGTAAATATGGATATAAAAATCTTGTGTACATTCTTGGTGGGCCGTTTGAAGCTGGTAATGCAGGAGCTGGTCCGGACCAGACAGGGGTCATACCTGAAAGACCCCCCCCCCCAACATAATCTGCAGAGGGTGTTTCTGATTCTGGATAAATATGGAGCATGAGGTAGAAGGTGGCACTGGTGAACTTAGAAGCATATAAGGCCTTTGACTGGATCACCTGGGAGATCCAGTTGATGGTGCTGAGTAAGATGAGACTGGGAGCCCAGTTCACAGCATGGGTCCATACACCTCAACAGTGCAGATTAATGGGGTAGTATCACAACAGTGAAGCACATGTCAGGGGTGCCCTCTGCCGCCTACTTTTTGCGCTGGTCATTGGCAAGGGTGGTGTGTAAAAGACACATAACTGTCAGCATACAGATAGGGGGATAGGTTCTGTATATTGCAACATGTAGATGATGTGTTGCTATAAATTAAAGTCCCAGTGATTAACCTGAGCCAATTCATGGCAACGGTAAGTGAGTTTGTGAAATTGTCAGGGTTGGTTGTCAACCATTCCAAATCTGTTATTTACACATTGCTGGTAGTGGTGGGTAGGGATCCATTGCAGTACGGAATGGACATTTCTGAGGGTTGGAGGGGGAGGGGTTCGGTATCTAGGTATCAGGGTAGTTGTGGACTGGGAATGGTTATATCGGTAGAATGTAGATAGATTGATGACTGCTTTCCAAAGATTAGCTGACTTTTAAGTGCGATTTGCCATATTATTGTTGGGGTGTGTTGCACTTGTGAAAATGATCGTCCTTCCTAAATTGTTATTTGCGTTCCAGGTGATGCCTATGGTTATATCTGCGGCCTGCTTCTGGGTCCTTCAAAGGACCATGTCTGGACTGTTGTGGAAGGGGGAAATACTGAGGGTTGCGCTCATCACTCTGCAGCTACCGACGGGGTAGGGGAATAGGGGAACTGTAATTTAGATTGGATTATTGGGCGTCTACCTTGCAGCACATGGTGGACTGGTTTACCAATCCACATAGAGACCAACTCATGAATTGGATTATGGCTGAAGTGGCCCCTCGACAAGTGCTGGAACTGCTAGGGGGCGAGAGAGATATCAGACAGTTATTGACTCCAATCAGCACCCTTACAAATACATTGTGGAAGGCCAAAATGTTGCCAGGACAGAGATTTCCATTTATGGTTGAACATTCCCTCGCCTACAGTAGGCTGGGGAGCATGGCTCGGTTAAGAGAAGGGAGTGTTGGGGTGAAACTGGGCTCAGGGGAACGGATGGGGGACATTTATACTGAAAGTGATGCTTCCAACTTTGTAGAATTTAGGGCAGCTCATTATGGTACAACTGAATTTCTTAGACTTTTCAACTTTAATTCTGGGACTGAAACCAATATGGGAGGGTTTCCCATACAAACCATATACGCATGGTATGAATGTAACAATGGTCTGACTGACGGAGGATAGTTGGAATGTTTCCAAATTATATGCAGCGGACAGGGCTGAATTGGATATCAAAGAAATGGGCATACAGGTTGAATGGGAGAGGGATATAATGAGGACATTCTCAAATGGAGAATGAAACAGGATGCTTCTGCATGCTAAACTAGTTTCAAGGAATGTGCGCTTCCAGTGGATACAGTATAAAATCGTGAGGAGGGCATATGTCACACCAGGGAGGGTGACTAAAATGACGTCTAGCGCAAGTCTGATGTGTTGGAGGTGCGGGACTGGTGTTGGGATGTTTCTCCACATGTGTCATAGTTCTGTGACATGGTTAATGGGTTCTGGGAAGAGGTGCATAAGGAAATGTCTATCTTAATGGATGTTGGGACCCAACTCACGGCACAGCATTGCATACTGGGGCTATGGCCTGTTAAGAGGGCAAGAGGTATTGGGTGGCTGTAAGAGTAGTATTATTGGGGTTTATACTGGCCAGATGGGCATTTGTTATGGCCTGAAAGACTAGCAAAGGGCCCAGGATGTGTGATTGGAGGAGAGAAATGTGCAAGTGTTTGGAGGCTGAAATGGACATAGCCTCACAGCAACACACGCTGGAGGTGGAAGGGATAAGATATACAGTGTGGCATGAGGTGTGGAACAAGCTTGAGGAACGGTATGATCTGCACCCACCATACATCATCAAGGGATCATCAAGGGATGTTGTATAGCCTGAGATATCTGCCCTGGACAGGTGAGATTCTGAGCCCCATAGGAAATTGCCTTCTTCCTCAACTGGGTATTTCCACTTTCTTTAGGCTAAAGAAGTTGAGACTGATGGACTCGCAGGTCTAGCCCTTTCTGGTAGTTCAGGTGTTTGACTAAAACACCACACTCACATGAGTACCAACCCTGTATCTGATTGTATCCCTCTTCTGACACCACTTGTGTAAAGTTAGATTTCAGAGATGGACAAGAGGTCATGTTAGAATTGGTACTTTATTAAAGAAAAGAGAACAAGGCCTATCCTGTCCTGTCCTTAGTCCTAGTAGTTCTTGTCCCTATCTAAAAGTAAACAATATACGGTGCTCATCAGAATGTCTCACAACACTGCTCAGTCCTTTATTCAAATACTAATCTAAACTAGGTTCTGCCCCTACCCCTAACAAAAAAGATATAACATAAGTTCAACCAGAACGGTCTGAAAATCGGATTTTCTCTCCATTTTTGAGGTGGTGGCTGGTTTCTGACCCTCACCCAAATCTCTCTCTGATTTCTCCCAGACCACGTGCCTGGTTGTACAGTTCAAAGTTCTGGGTTAACAAATGTCTCTTTATTCTTCCTCTTTTCCTCAAAGGATATTCTTTAATGCATGCAGTCGAGCTGCAGTCCCTCAGCACTGCAATGGGGTTTCTTTGACCATGTCTTTCGGGATTGTGTCTATTTCTCCACACCTTGAGACATTGCTCCTCTCACCCCAACTTGGGGTCCTGCTTCTGTTGTCCCTCCTTAGGATATTTTTTCTTTTTCCCCTCTTCGGGATAGTATGTCTTTCTCCCCGGCTTGGGGAAAGCCTTCTCACGTCCCACTTTGGGATATTTCTTCTCAAACCCTGCCCTTGGGTTCTGATTCTTTTACGCCACATGTTGCCTTGACATTCTCACCCCCTGTGGGGTATTGTATCTCTCACCCCATCCTGGGATCTCTGCTCTCTCACCCCGTCTTGGGGTCTCCGGTCTCTCACCCTGTCTTTGGGTATTGCCAGACCTCTCTGCCTACCTCCAAAAACCAGGCACTTTGTTTGTAGCAGCATTTGTATGGAAGGGCTGTCTCCTCTACTGGTGCAGAACAATGGTTCGGGTTTTCGTTTGGTTCTCCACATCTGTTTATCGGTTTGCTGCTTCCTGACGGTCTTTGACGGTTTGGCAGAGTCATGTGCACACCCCAGTCAACCACTTCTGGTGTGTTTGGGAGATCTCTTCTCCTTCAGTCATGTCTCTCTCTCTCTCTCTGTAGACCGCCTCAGAGAGAGCAACGTGCCGTGTGCCCCTTCGCTTCTTTGCATTGAACCCCTTCTGCTTCATGTAAGTTGCTCAACAACCTTTCATCTTCCTGTGGCTGACAATGCAAGCTTCCTTCCCCTTACTCCTGTACCGCTCACACACACTCTTTATGTTTCAGGCAGGAATGTGAATCAACAATCCATTCCTTCTGTAGTTCACATAGTGAGGGGTTGTAAAAGAGTAAAACAAAAACCCACCAGCCATTTCTAAAGGGCCATGAACAAGAGTTACCTGGTCAATTCCCATGTAGTCAACACACACATGGGACTTTTCACTGGATGGAGGATCAATAGAAACCTTTTTCTAGGAATGTCTTGTCCTCTAAGATCACCCACGGTGGAATCCCTCATGCCCTGTCCATTAGGAGGTCTTGAGCGCAGCAGGCTCACCTCCCTAGTACCAAAGAGGAATGACTCCCTCTTGATGGGGAATGGATGAATTCTCTGGATTTGTCACACCTAACGATGGTATGCTGCACCCTGGACGTACATTGTATTCAATCCTGAGGGAATCATCCTGATCCTGCAAGGAGAATTTCCGACCCCCTTTCCTCTCCTCCCATCATCTTTGCTTGGCAGCACCACCAGCATGCCATTCAGCTCCTTTTTTGAGAGCCAGGAACTCTGAGAACTGGAAAACAAGAGAATCAGAGAAAATGCATACCACAGAACCAAAAGCACCCAGAGAACTGCACCCAAGGACAGCACATTAATACCATACTGACAAACAAAAAAAAATCACAAACCACCAGCACAATATTCATGTGGGCAGATGACAGTGGCAAACATGCACATGAAAGGGTAAACAGATTTGTCTTTTTTGTTTTTTGGGGGAAGGAATGAGGCAGGAAATATTGTTTCAGCTTTTCAAGTTCTATCAGTAGAAACAAATGGGAAATGGACAACAAGAAATGGTAAGAGGTTGTTCTGCTTTTCTCATATCGGGAAACACACACTAGGTAGACCAAGGAAACCAACATAGACAGCGACATCTCTTCAAACAACAAGAAGTGCAGAAAAACAAACACCAACATCAATAACTGATCATGAAACTGCAGGAAGGACTCTCCAAATGTGCGTCTGTCTTGCATTACAGCTTAATGTATAGCCTAGGAAAACCGATAAAGGAGCAGGAATAACCTGGGCCTGTTATAGAGCTTCACAATTCCTTTAAGAGATCAGACTGATGTGATTGGCTGAGCAATGTCAAAATATGTTCCTTAGATGGCTCGTTTACCTGACCAACCATGGGAAGTCTGCATAAGATTCAACCTGATACACCTACCTTTGTCCCTCTCAACTAATAATAAATAAATACATATTAAAGAGACGTAGTTGTGGCTCGAAGTTAAGGTTGTATCACTTGTTTTATTTTAAAATGTAAAACGAATATTTTCCTTTATATATTTTCCCTTATAACTTTTGTAAGCATGCATGGACCTTTACCAAATTTAGAACCTACCAAGCACGGCAGATTCAATTGAACATTCAACATGAGGTAAGAATCCGGCTTCTAAGTTGGTGAAGGGTCATTAAACCAAATGAAAATTATACCATTCCGAAGTCAATAAGAATATTAGCACGTGGTGGTGTGTTAATAGCAATAACGGGTTTGATGTTGTGGTGGTGAAGTAAAGGGTTAGTTTAACAGTGAGTAAAGCACACAAAACCTATTACATCAAATCTTGTTGTAATGTGTAATATTTAAATGCCTGTTATGTTAAATATAAGGTAAGCATTTTAATTGTAAACTTGGTTGAACTGGAATAGTTTTGGCAGGAGCTTGCATTAAGTGCAATTTTCAAGTGAACACCTTTTCTTTTTAAAAGGTTAATGCTTTGTTCCATATCTAAGCTTTCACTTTGGTGTGTTAATTTAGGTTGGACTGTCACATTGAAAGAAACCTTGCTCAGAAATTGCATGGCTGTAGAGACACAGGCTGTATGAATGTTGATTCTGAAATCTCTGCACTGGCTCCCAGTGGCTGCAAGGATTAAGTTCAAAACCCTCTGCATTGTCCACAAGTCTTTCTGGGGCCTGGGGCCTCAATACCTTAAACTCTCTCTTCCCAAATATCTTCCTTCTCAAGCTCTTCACTCAGCCGCCTCCAACTCCCTCAGTGTCAGTCGCTTCTACAAGCAACGAGTTTGTGGTAGATCTCTTTCTTCGGCTGGGACCTCCCTCTGGAACAGCCTCCCTGCCTCTCTGAAACTTGAGGAGAACCATCTCTGGTTCCGGAAGCACCTCAAAACCTTTCTCTTTGCCTCTGCTTTTTCCCATCCTCTCCCCTGCTGACCTCCTGGCTGAAACTGAAAATGTACTGGTTACCTGGTCACCCTCTGATCTCGGGCCCAGGTATCACCCCCGCCAGTCACACACTCCTACACTGCCTTCATTGTAACCCCCGCACTTGGGGAATGTTTCTGTATCCCCACAGTCTCACTAACAGCACTTGACACCTGATGTCCGCACTAACCGTTGCACCTGCCACCTGCTGGCTGCATTTTCACTTATTGCTTATTTATTCTAGTATCCCATGTACTGCACTGTCCCCTCTCCCTCGCTCCCCCTACACTTTTCCCCCTTCCTTCTTCCCATGCACTTGCACAATCTGAATGACACCTGGCCTAGTAGGATCGTTTTCTGTCTTCCCTCTGCCTCCCACCCCCTTGTCTCGTCATGCCTTGAAACACTTGTTTATAGGCACGTTATGAATGCCATATCATATCATATCATTCCCTGACTGTGTCTGAAGTCAGAATGTCAGGAATGCTGTCAATGCCAGTAGTTTAGACTGTGTTCCACAAATTATGATTGACAGAGGGGAGTTCAATAATGACATCTGTGTGCTAATTTATATTATGATCAAGCAGCAACTTATGAAGAAACAAAGCACTCAGAATTCATAATGTTACATTTCTCTGAAATGTGGCTGCATAAAACATTTAACCTTTTCCTTTTGCTACTGTGGTGAAAATGATATGGCGGTGAGTATTTTCACATTCAGTGTAAATGAACTGGACCTTTCACATACTCCACATTATTGCCATCACATGAAGTAGTAAACATGAGCTGAACCTTCTTTAAGTACTTCAAATGTCATAGGTTGCCCCTCTAGATTCATGCCATTATATGTCTGTTTATGAGAACATAGTTAGGTTTCTATCCATTTTCAAGAATGTACTGATATACCATTAAAACCAGGATTCTCTGTTGTTTGTAAAAAAATGAAAATAAAACAATTGCTAACATTTAAAATGTGCATTCTAATTAATCTTGTATTCCTTTTCAAAGAAGAATCACGTATTTACAAATGTGTACATGAATTAACGAAGTTCAAACGTATCATGTTTGCTTTCAAAATACATAGAAAATGTTTCAAAAGAATATTTTTAAAAAATAAAAATACACTAACATACATTGACAATCCGATAACTATACCAAAATGCAGGAGTAACAATAAAAAAAATAAGCGTCCACTTCTAGTATTATGTATGTGCATATCAAAAATCATGTGACCTTTAACTACATGTTTCATCAGCATCCTCAACATATGTCCCCCCCTATGCTGTGAACAAAGCATGAAAACATACATTGGAGATACTATTTTGAGTATTAATAAAACAAAGTATACATCTTTATTTTTGTAAATATAAATATTGATTTTGCATACTTTTACTTATATATGTACAGATAATGGAATGGTATTGTGCTGTTGCTGACAACTGACTGAAGGGGAATGTTTATTATACACAACTGCCAGAAAAGACTCCACCTTATCCTCTGCTTCTTCCTCAATCTCGGTGCCCTTCCATCCTCCTACCAGTAATTTCATTAAGATACATTTATATAGTATGACTTCACTGTATATACATTCATTAAAATAAATACAACCTTAATTATGCCAAGGTTTGAAAGTCCACAAACTTTCCAGGTCAGTTACATTCAGTTCTTAAGTGAAAAAAACAAGAAAACCTTTTCATTTGCTGATAAAATATGTTAATTGTTGGAGCAAACAACAAATTGTAAGTGTCCTTCCATAAATGGTTACACATTATACAATTGTTCACTCCTCTTAGTCCATTTTGATGTAAAATGTTTGTACTTGGAAGAAACTTCATCCTTTCTAAGTACTTACATAATTATAAACATAACATTAAGGTTGCATACATAACGGTTTCTGAATTCATTTGACATCAGTTTAAATTGCTATATTTTGAAGTTCTTTTGTGGATTATAACAAGCAATCACTTTGCTTTCTACATTGTGTAGTGTATATATTTTATATCATTTCTGAACATTTATAAATATTTTTCTTGTTAGTGTTTAAAAAATGCATTTTCATTTTTCAGTGAAAACATTTTGTTAAAGTGACATTATGGTTAACTTGCACTAATAAAAACCTAACAAATTCAGTGTAAAATCTTTTTTAAAGAGATGTTGTGGTTACAAGTAAAATTGGAAAACCCCAGAAATGTGCCAGTTATGGTAAGGTAAGCAATCATAATGTGCGCCACCACCGAAAGTGAAAGAGAAAGTTAGAATAAAAATTTTACAAACCATGGACTCCTGTCCAGTGTGCAATTACACTGGACTGTGAGGACATTCATTATCCTGCATTTCGGGAACTGCTTGCAAAAACACATTCCAGAGCATCAAAATGTTAGGAACACACCATTCCACTATACAGAATCCTCTGCAGAGACTGTTCTAATCAAAAACTCCTGCTTTACAACTGCAACATTTCAATAACATTCTCATACATGGAACAAACAAAGAATTCCTTCAACAAATAGAACACATCCAAAGTAAATAGTATGGGAGTGAAGATGACTTAGAAAATTCAGTAACTTTAGAGAACATTAGTGAAAACCTGGCAAACACCAATCTTCCAACAAACACATGCAAAAAAGAAATAGCAAAGTTTAAAAGCACATCTTCTGA
This sequence comes from Ambystoma mexicanum, assembly GCF_040938575.1. Taxonomy (NCBI): domain Eukaryota; kingdom Metazoa; phylum Chordata; class Amphibia; order Caudata; family Ambystomatidae; genus Ambystoma; species Ambystoma mexicanum. The sequence continues at coordinate 1,007,532,351 of NC_090930.1, forward strand.
CGTTCCAAACCAAGTATGTGTGTGTTGTTGCAGACATGTTTATAAAAATAGCACAAAAATTGTAGATATGACTTACAAAATAAAGGTCAATGAGGAATCACAATGGTTTCAATTAGCAGTATATCTTATAACAGAAAATAAATACATAAGTAACCCCTCAATACTTTGAATATAATGCAATACAAAGCTTGTTAATAACCAAATGCCACTACGTGCTGTGACTAATAACTTGGAAATATTCCCAGTTCCAAAACCTCTTGATTTGTATGAGAGCATTATAATGCAAACAGTACACCCATTGCAAGCTATAATACGCCTTTAACCTAAAAGAGCCAAATTGCCTCCTTCTGTATTATTAAAAGGCATTTGTAGCAAAGTAGTTTATTTGCCATTAGATCTTAATGAAAAAAATGTAGAAACTCTAGGAGTGCAAAGGCCAATAGATCAATTTTGATTATCCTAGTTAATGGTGTACCAACAAAAGATAAACGAAATTGGCAACAACTAGTAGACTTAAACAAAGTTAGAACAGCCCTACAATATCTAAAAGAAAACAATGAGTACTACAAAGATATAAACATTGAAGAGAACTTAAGAGAAACCACCCAAATAATTCAGGATTCATCACCAACTGGCAATTTGAACTTGTAGATCCTATTACTGCAACCAATATTTTGGACCAATATACAACACACCCACTTCACTCCAAAGACATCATAGACGATGCATTAGAAACATATCAAATGCGTCAAGCCAAAGGATCTCCAATCAGCATTTGGGAGAAAAGTGTAGAAGCACGTGCCTTTCCTCTACTCTTTCCTACAGAAAAAGGAGGATGATATGATGAAAGATCCACACAAATAACAGCATCCGAATATCGTTCTTTACAAATGTGTTCTGAAGACCCCAGATTCAGACAAAATGTAGAATACATACTCCACCTCCAGTTCGAAAGTGAACTTGCAACTCTATGTTGCTGAGTTACGCATACATTAAAAACAGGCTCTCATTTTTTAAACATGTCTGCTACCATCCTGCTTCAAAAGATAAAAGACAAATATTAAGTTTTGCAGTCAAGTATCCCAAATATCTTGGCAAACATGCGTGGTACAAAAGAATACTGGTTCCAACATCACGCGGATGTATGTTGTATGCTAAGGAACCTTGGCCCACCCACATGGTTTGTTACTTTAAGTTGTGCAGAATATGCATTGGATGACTTGCATGATTTCTTACACATATCAAATCAAATTAAAGAAGGAATAGGCATAAAAGCAACAGGAGAACTCTGTTCTCTTGACCCTGTAAATGTTTCAAGATACTTTCACCACAGCTTTATTGCCATGCTGCACTTCATCTGTAATAAAAGTATCCCTCCCCTCAGAGAAGTGGAAAACTACTTTTGGAGAAATGAATATCAATCCAGAGGCGCACCACACATTCACATGCTTTTGTCGATGAAAGATACTCCTAAATTTGGTCATGACAGTGATGCCACTGTTTTGCAGTTTATTCACAAATACATATCCTGTGACATCTCTTCAGAAAGCACACATACTGAACTACGTATACAAATATTACACTTCTAAAAACACAAGTGTGGCAAGTAATATAGAGGCAGATATAAAAACAAAGGTAAATACTATACCAAATGCTGCTTTGGTTTCCCTAGTCAAGTTTCAGCAAAAGGAAAAGTAAATAGCTTGATGTGTTCTGTTAGACACAGTGTGAAAGGCAAATCGCCTAAAAACACATACAGCATTAAAAGAAGCAAAGCTTCAAACTACATCAATGATTACAATGCAATCATTGCCCTTGGGGAATACAAACATAGATATGCAATAAATTGTGGACAATTCCACTGCTGTTGCAAGATATGTCACAGCCTCTCATTAAAGCTGAGAAAACAGAGCTAAAAGACCTCTGGGATGACACATCATCTGACAAAACACTGTCACAAACATTGTACAGCTTTGGCATAACAATGCTGTCCCATCAAGGTTGTGGATGCTATAAAGCTACAGGCAGTTTAACAGGCACAGCCTTATATGGCAAATCTGAACACATAGTCTGGCTAAGCCTTGGTCCAGCTGCATCCAGAAAACGAGTGCTGAAATTCTACCAAGACATAGAAAAAATAGCCAGAAATGGTCCCAACAACCAGGACAGTTTAAAAAACAATGTATTAGACACATACTACACAAACAGAAGTACTGCTTTGGAAAACATGCGCCTGTACCACATAGCACCAAAACTTCCCCTATAAAAATAATGTGAAACCAGATGAAAAATGTGGAAACTACGTGGTCTCGACCTGTGAAGGAAGCCTCATCAAATTTACCAATCCCAGCCTTATTAATCATATAAAATCAATCTGACGGGGCCATATACTCTTTTTGCAAAGTTTGGTAAGGATTCGTCCAGGGGGCAAAGTTATAAGCCGTTCAAAAAAGTGCTCTTCCTATTGGTTGAGCAACTTAACCCTAACTATAGGGCCGCTACCGCAGGCCATGTAATATCAAATGTGCAATTGATCTTAAAAATGTACATGTATTTATATATCACAGGGCCTGGGGTAGCGCCCTGTAGTTAGGGTTAAGTTGCTCAACCAAAAGGAAGGGCACTTTTTGAGCGGCTTATAATTTTATCCCCCTGGATGAATACTCACAAAACTTTGCAAAAAAGTATATGGTCCGCTCGCAATGATTATGCAAAGTTTGGTTAGATTTCGGGCAGAATTGCAAAGTTATAGGCGGGTCCAAAAATGTCTGGAAATCCTTGTAGACGCAATGAAAAAAAATGTTTGCTGACGCATACAGCTCAAACTGCTGGATACATTTTCACCAAATTTGTGTCAGGAGCGGCAGCTTGGTCTCAAAAGTTTTTCTACATTTGGTGTAAATCTGTCCAGTTGTTCTTTGTAAAACAGCCAAAAAGTAGATAACAAAAAAGTATTGTGATATTTGTGTCTGGTCCGCGGACCCACTTACCTATTTGGTCCCCGGACACTCCCGTGGACCAATCAGAGGGCATTGTGATGTCTGCAGACATCGTTCGTGCCCGCTGATTGGATGGCAAAGAAGCGTGATGTGTGTCATATTTTTTAAACGGTCGCCATATTGGATCTGTGGTCACTGTCCAGTGTCCATGGATAGCGCAGTGTGGAAAAAGTCTGGAAAACACATTTGGTGTTATTTTGCGGCTGAAAGAAGGCATGGAAAGGTAGGGGTAGTAGAATAAAGATGATATGAGTTGTTTATAGGTGAAAAAAGGGTTTGCAGATGCTGCCGAGTCCACAGTCAATTGTGGTGTCAGCAGACATTATTTGAATTACAGGGGGTTCAGGGTGTGTTTTGTTATTTGAAGGTGTATTTTATATACTTGTTATATGGTTTAAGAATCTGCCCACTGACCACACACACTATAGCAATATGTGTATAGTTATTACAGGTAATGTAGTGGTAATATACAGTATTTGTAATATGGTAGAATTATATCATTATAGTCTATATGGTATTTATGATTGTAGTACAATTGAGGACAGTGCTGCTTGATGTCTCCTCCACCTTTCACACGTTCAACAATTGTATCCTCATTAAACGGTACATGATAACATCAGCATCTTAGAGCGGGCACTAGACTGGCTGATTTGTTTTCCTCACTAACTACCCTTATCAGCTACAACTGGGCTATTTTTACCACCCCACTCACTGTGTACCTGCAGAGTACCCCAGAGTTTTATCCTATGATTGTTGCTCTTTGATATCTATTACATCCCTCTGATGTCCTTCTTCTTTTCTCATGTTCAATGTTCTGTCAATGACACACAGGTTTCCTTAACCTTCCCTGAACAAATCTGCTGTCCTCGTTTGTTATCTCTAATTGTCTGACTGGTATCGAGGCATTGTGTGTGGCTCACATTCTGTGTTTCATTGCCAGTAAGATGGAGATCTTTTCTACTGTGAAGTCTGTGTCCTGTTTTTCTCATACACTCTGGCCGCTGTCTTTGGGCCCTCTACCGTCACCAGCCTATGAGGCAAAACACCTTCTGGTTATCTTTAGGTCCTCTCTGTCCTTTAGTCCTCACATTTTGGAGCTTATAAAAAAAGACCATGCTTTCAGCTTGACCCCCTTACAGGCATTTTACCATTCCTCATCTTCACCCAGAAGCTCAACACCTCTACAGCACATATCTTTTGTAGGCTGCACTACTGCAACAGCTTCTTCCTTAACCTCCCCTTCTGTTGTCTATGCCCCTTCGGCTAGAAAACAGCTGAAAAATGTATCCTTGGCATCAAGCCCAGGGATTGTATCGCTGCAGCCCTAAAATGTGTACATTGGCTCCTGCTAATTTCAAGGACTACAATATGTCTAACTTTGTTTTCCTAAATACTGCCCTGGTAGAGCCCTCCGCTGCTGTAACTCCAATACTCTCCTTGTCAAACGTTTTTTGAAACAGAGAGCGGGAGGCATGTCTCTGTCTTCGGCCGGTGCCTGCCTTTGGAACAGCCTTCCTCCTCCTCTTATACTTCAGCTGGACTTCCTTAAGTTCTGGGAAATTCTGAAAACTATACTTTTGTGTTTCCGCTTTACTTCGTCTCTTCCCTGATAACGTATACCACTGCCACTGAGACTGGTTGTGTGGTCCCTCGTGAACCTCACAGGTTCCAGGCACTAGATCTAGCTGAAACCAGCACACTCCCCCCATTCAGCGCTGCCATTGTGGGTGTACCGTATGGAGGATGTGTATCACACCCTTAGGACTCTTCTGCCCTAGCAGGTAGCTAGTGGCCTCCCACTTTGGCATGTCTTGGCACTTTCCTTCTGGGCGTGCATGAGCACTTGCTAATCCCTACTCCTGATTGATTGTTTGATTGATTAATTGAGTCGTTTGTACCATGCAACTAGACGAACCAAATCATACTAAGGCGTAGGTGAAATTATTACTAAGGCTGTTATGGCCCGGCTATGGATTATCGCATCTACTCTTCTTTCCATTCATGCACTTCTTTTACTGCACAATGCACATGCGCATTTATAGCAGTAGTGTGTACAATTTATTTTGGTTAAGCAAGTGAAATACATATGGATAAGATGTGTAGAACATTTTTAAGTGGCAATTGTTGTGTGAAAGTTAAATATGATGATAAGTTTATATGTAGAGTTGTTTAACTTATTGGTGGATATATGTGTGACTGTTCGAAAGCAGGCAATGATGGAGTGCTAGAAACTTAACAGTAAAAAGGTTATAAAGGCTGTCTTGGACAATGGTGCGCACGTGCAATCCAGTTTTTTAATGATGCGTGGCCTAGAGAGAGGACTGCAGAGACTGCGGACAGTCATGAAGTGCCATGGATTATGGTCCTTATTGTATGCTAGAGACAAGCATTTGGGACAGAACATTTTTCTGTTTTTTTTTTTTCTTTTCTCTAGTATACACTTGTCCATTATTTCAATTAGCATGGTAGAAAATGCTAATGGGAATGTTGGAGTATGTTATTGAGTCTAACTATTTTACTGAGAAATTTAAAATAGATGGAGTCTATAAGCTTATTTATTTTTTTACTTCAATTTGTTAACTGTGAAAGGTGGTTCCTATGGGAACCTTTTCTGTGTTTTTTTATTTATATTTTATTTTTGCAGCAGAGGCCAGGAAGTAAGGTGGGGAGGGAAGCAAGGGAAGGGGCAGCAACCACAGCTATGGAGGAGCAGGTGAACAGGGGAAGATGTTGGGCGTGCAATACATATAAAATAGGGTGCAGTGTTTCTCATGCTCTTTGATTACAGTCTCGAAAGCACTTTGCAACTGCTTCCCCCTGCAGAGTGGTGTGTTGCAGTACATACAGAGTACTGTTGTCTTCGAAAGATATGGATCACCAGCCTATTTTATTGCTTGCAAGGTAGCTGGTGGGACGTTTTTCCCCACATGGGTTGCCTGTGTGGTTGCAGTATTGGTTGAGGAAAATGAGGTAAAGGAAGACAGCCAACCACTTTCTGAGAAAGGAACAGCCTTTCTGAGAGCATCCCGTTGGTTGGATTTGGTAAGGCTGCGAATGGAAGTGGTTCCGTAGGAGTAATGCGCAGGCTGTCTGCGACTGAGTACAACGTTGCACTCATTGCATTTCACTTTGGTTGCCTTAGCATTGGTATGCCCCCAACAGTGTTAAAGAACTGCCACACCCATGATTCTGTCTGGTTGCTAGAGGTAGGCCAACTGGACTTTTTTGGAACAATTTAAAAAAATGAAAACTTTATCAAGAAAACATAAAAATGCAGTTTTCAGCCTACAACCATTCATTTTCTGAAAGAGAAGAGGGTGCAGTTTCTGAACAGCTGTAGTGTGAAAACAGCTTGGCAGATTTGGTCCAAATAAGAATAAATTTGGGCACAAAACACCAACTTAAATTCCTTGACTGGTTTGGGATAAATCCATCAAGCAGTTTATAACATATTCAAAAGAGAATAGGGTGCCCCTGCTCCTTGAAACCGTTATATTGGTCTTGGTGCTTTGCAGCAGAACGGCTGAGAGATAACTTTTGACTTGCTGTATGGATTTGGATGACATTTTCTAAACAAAATGTTTGTCAAGGATCCCCTCAAACTGGACATTTTGGGATCAAGCATTAAAAATGGAAAAGTTGTTAAGGAAAAAAAAGTTTTTCAGCCTACTCACATTCATTTTCCTATAGAGTAAAAGTGCAGTTTTTGAACAGATGTAGTGCAAAAACCGATGGGCAGGTTTAGACCAAAGAGAAAATAATTTGGGCACAGAGAATTGACTTAATTTCCTTCAGTGGTTTGGGGGTAAATCCATCCAGACGTTTTTTCTTTTGTTTTTTTTTTTAATAAGGGGCTGCCCCCTGTTCCTTAAAACCTGTTCCAATCCAAACGTTCTTTATTTTGGTGAAAAAACACCATGAAAGATACACAGAAATTAGGAAAAACATACAGTAATAAAATCCAAAAGAAGAACAACAAGTTGGGTATACAATCAATTAAAAGTACAATTAATCATAAATAGCAAAATAACATAGTAACCATGAATATCATATTAAAATGCTTCGTACTTAATCCTCATATAGTGTTTTTAGCTGCAATTCATGTCCTGGGTGACTTGTTACAGTGTGGGAGGATAAAGTGCAGTCACCAGGTAACATTGACTGCAGCCTTAGAGTATACAGCATACAGGGTGGCCTGTCCATTGCTTAATGCGAGATTTGCAACTGGAAAGCAGTTCTAGATGTAATTAGAAATCTGTCCAACAGCAAACACCACTGGTGAGATGACATCAATCTAAGGTACTCTACATCAAAGTAACAGAAACTAACCAAAGTAACAGAAACTAACCTATTTCCTCTAGACCGTGCCCAACTTATATATGAACCCAGAGCAAACCTTACTCTCACATCTGAGCACATATGTGTTTAGGCAAGAGCAGATCTGAAATGCCTTATGCCGCTTTCCCTGAGAATGTTCATCAGCCAATGCCTCATGATGTCCCCATAATTAGGGCAGAACATAATTAAGTGTCCAAATCTTCCAAGGCCCCCCAGACACATCTTTGTTGTTCCACACTTCCACTTGTACGTCCGAAATGCCAGAGGCAGAACATGTAAGCTTGTTCTGGTTGACAAGTTCTTGTGAGGTTTATTAGTCATGGAATTGAGGTACAGCGACAGCCCATTCTCTGCTGCAAAAGGGAGATAAACTCTGACATGTGAGATAACAACCAGTTAGTCCTCTCTGTTTTATGCCAAGGGCTGCATGACCGAGAATGTTTAAGTCCTATTTGGAATCCCGACAAAGGACTTGTAATCAATAAAACAAGTCCCCAGGCCTATCTTAAATAGAGTAGACTTAACGCATGTAAGCCAACCCACCTTGCACTAGCCATTTAGTGACAGTAAATGAGTTACCAAGGGCTTAGTTAGGGTCTCCCCATTCTCTGACCAGAGACAGGGCATTGTTCTCCTGTACCCAGTTCTCCAGCCCCAATTTTGATGATCCATGCAAAAGGATGATGGTCAGATAGGCACACAGTCGGCTAGCTCTCCCTTTTTAAATATTGGGACAAATTTCCCTGTATGCCAGCTCACTGGTACCATATTTAAAGTGATAACTGCATTGTAGAATTGAACCAAAACAGGTGTCCACAGTTCAGACTTGCTACTAAAAATATTGTCCAAAATATGAGTATTCCTAGAAACTAATGCTTACTATGAGTCTGGTCAGATGCACAGAAAAACCTATCCCAGCTGTCATTAGCAAACTCTGCCCTACTCTTTGTTAATTCATCTTTGTAGGTATGCCTCCTTTCTCGTATGCAATGGATATTAGGAGGCTGACATTTAAGGGCCCCCATTAGAGTGTTCCTCTTTTCCTTAGATTCGTGAAAGAGCGAGGACCTCCTTACCCTTGTAGGGCACTCGACGTCAGAGCGCAGTGACCTTAAAATCCTCCGTCAATTTGAAATTTGGCAGGAGAAAGCAGCTATAATATCTCGCGGGTCGGTGCAATGTTCCAGGCAGGTCAAAATGTCCTCTCTGCAGATGCCAAAAATCCTTTTCCGATGTCCACTTGACTATCTTAAATCTCTTCTTTTCTTCGTTATGTTGCTAGGAAAAACGGACCCATTTACTAATAAGAGATCACCATATTTTGGACTACAAGTGAGGACGAGAGGGTTGTTGTCACTTTCAATCCTGTCTAGTGGAATAATAATAGTTATTGAATTCATTTAAAGTAATCTATGGATATGATCGCGATTGTGTTAAGGCTGTTTCAAAACATGAGTTAACGCATATATCAACGTAAACTAATTAATAATCAATTTGTTGGGAAGAAAAAAGTTGTGCTATTTTAATAAGACAGGCTTGGAAAAAAGGAAAATCAGAGCAAAGGAAAACAAAAACAAAAAACAATTGATACTAAATCTCAACAGCAAGCTCACTCGAAGTTACAACATTTCAAGAACTAATGATTTGTTTTGAGAAAGACCTATAAAATACTAATTTAGGTAAATAACAGTGACATATATCTCTAGAATTATGTAATCTGGTTCTGGATTGAAATTTGACATGCTGCATGCATGCCAGTTTAAGATGCTCTTCAAGCCGCCCTCCCACATACGATTTCTTCAGTTATTTCTAATATTGGAAATGTGTCCTGTAACTCACATATTTTGCTTTTTTTGTCCACATCATTTTGGATTTGCTAATTTCATTTGTGGAGAGGTATTAAATAGTATGGATTTTGGGCTTGTTTTCACAAGAATGCCCTAGACCATACTTATTCCTTTAAAAAGCTTCTTCCATCTGTCACTGAAAGTGTTGCATTAGATAAAGATCTGAAAAGATGTGTCGGATGTGTCTTAGCAGAACCAACACCTTTTCTCCTCTAATAAACAGAGCTTTATTCTCCTCTAGTAAACAGACAGCGCTCGTGGATGTTTAGTGGGCTCAATAAAAGTCTGAAGAATATATTGGTTGAATGAAACAATCATATGGTTGAAGTACACAACCATTTTATCCCTTGGGAGAAATCACCAGCAGTCCTCCATAATCGCTGACTTCAAATACTTGCATTCGTTTTTGAGACATTTGTCAATAAGTCCATATCTGATTTAGTATTAGTGTGTAATACTTTGGATGTTTATAAGGTTTCCCATTTTTGAGCATATGGATGTTGTCGATTTCTCAGCTTGCAAAACAATGTAGATTGATGAAAAGCAGACACATCCAAGAAAGATGAAGATGTGGAGTCTTTGTTCTCTTCTCTTAGTCACATGCCCAAAAACGCAGATAATGAAAACACATAAAGGAAGGGGAAAGGGAAGAGGTGGGAAGCAGCTCATATGCCCGAGAAGTGTAGATTTTCTGCCATGGCGAGATACCCCTGTCTGAGGTGTGTGATGTGCCCTATAGTTGTGAACCAGTTGAGAGGGAGAGAGAGATTCTGTCAAAAGAGCTACCTGGCATTGTTGCATTGTTTGCTTCTCCAACATGCAGCTGTCTCCAACTCCATTGTATGCAGAGTCCAGAGGAAGCAAAACAGCAAAGTAAAGGGGAGTTTGTGATTGTTGTCAGGAGCTAAAAACTAAGAAGTGACTGCCAGCTGAATTGAATGAAGTTGCTAAATAGGGGGTCTAAACAAGGAAAGTATGTTGGCGATCGAGCAGAAGGATTATAGAAGTGGGAGCTGAGAGTTAATGGTGGCCACAAGACCAAAGAGAATTGAGAGCTTGAACTTGGATGGTGGTGAGAGTCCCAAAAGAAAGTGAGGAGGAGGAAAATGCCAAGGAGGGCACACATCGAGGATGAGAGGTGGGAAACAAGGATCCTGAAAAGAGAAAGAGAGTGAGAAAAGAGAGTGTTGAGATGAGAGAGTTGGAGTGAAGAGGAGGTTTGAGCTGTGTAGTCCAATGCCCTTGGTAGAGCCCAAAAGACAGAAACAGAAAAAAAACACATTTGAGACACATGCTTGGACATGTGGTCCCATGACCATGCATTTGCATATGAAAGAGCCAGATAAGAGCCTGATCAATTACATTCTAGCATGTGTAGTGCAAAGACCCGAAGAAGAGTCTAAACATTCGAAATAACGAAAGACACTGAAGTAGCTCAGTGGAAAGTGTGGTCCAAAGACACAGCCGAGGCATATGAAAGAAAAGTCTAAAACAGTAAAGAGATATTTGAGCTGTACAGTCAGAAGTGTTGGTCAATCACCCAGCAGAAGCACAGGAGAGTGAAGAGTCACTTGGGTGCACTCTAAGAAGTGTGGTCCGGAGACCCACTCAAACACTAAGAGGCACTCAAACACTTTGATGCCCTTCACTTGTGAATAAGCGCTCTGAAACACTTGTGTACGAGCGCGATACAAATAAAATATCATATCATATCATATCAATAAGCGCTTTACAAGTAAACAATTACAATTACTAAGTCAAAGAAGATACACTTGATATACATCTGAGAAATAGGTTCAAATACCCAGTCTAAAATAATCTACACTCGAGAAGAAACATTTGAGTGGCATGCTGTGAGGTGGGATTCAGAACCCTAGAGAACATCTAAGAGAGTCAAAGCTAGTGAAGAGTCCCTTAGGTTGTCTCCTGGGAAATGTGGTTCAAAGAACAAGTCTACGAAAGTCAAAATCAAGCAACCAGCACATATATTGCATGCTGATAAGGTTTTACAGAGCTGAAACCAAAGGTAAAGCATTTTGAAAATGCAAAATTGAAATCTGAGTTGCATTTAGTGGAATGTGCAAATGTTTTGGTGATGGACTGAACAAGACTAACCACATAAAGTGTCACCCTAGTTAAAGCTAAAAACCCAATGGAAAGTTCAGGAAGAATTAACTGTTCAGGATTATACACCATGAGGAAGACTGACACAAAAATGTTAAGGTTAGTATGAGAACAAGTAATCAACTAAAGAATTATTTGAGTTTCACACTAGCAACAGGTTAAGAAAAAAGGAATGACTGAAGCTTCCTCTTTGTGGAATTCATGGACGGTGGTGCAAGAACCCAATGCTTTTCTAAAAGGATTGAGTGAATGAACAATTCTCTTAGTGAGATGCCACTAAGGTGCCACCTTTACGGGTAGAAACACTTGATGAGTTCATGTTGGAAAGAAACATGGGCAAGGGGAAGGCAAAGCCTACAGATTAATGTCAGGGACATTGAAAATATATGGGAGGGTAGGCTTCTTTGTAATAGAACCCGCTTCAATATGAACACAGTGTGTTCTTCTCGAATATACGGATGTACGAATGTTAGCATTCCCATTAAATAAAATCTCCTATGAGGATGGAATAATGGAGAGCGACAGGCGGGAGCAGGGTGTGAGGGAGGAGGAGGTGGAAGTTTATACCTTAATATCTACTGCCAATAGGTTTCTCCCTTGGCCGGCCAGGATGTCCAAATTAATTTTCATCTAGGAAGGCATCCTGGGACCACCGAGGGAACGGGGGTGGGCAGGGATCCTGGTAATGGGGTGGATGTAAGTCTGGTGACTCAAAAAATGAATACATTCTGTACAGTAGATGCACAAGCTCAGATACCAATATGCTGTTCAAAGATTCAGGCCAGAATTCTCAGACCCCCTCCCAGGGTTACCATGGGTGATTTGAAACACAATAAAGGGAGGTCAACTATTAAGATAGGGAAAAGGGGGAATAAAGAGGAAAGGAGCAAGATGGCCGAGACAGGGAATTAAGAATCTAACCCTTGGCGGAATGAAAGGGTTATTGAAGTGCTCATTGAAGGGGTGGCAGGTATGAAAGAAATGATGGAAAGAATATTAACTGATTTAGGTAAACTGACAAGTATTGTATTGCACAGATGTAATTATAGCCCAGCATCCACAATAAAGGACAGGCTGAGAACACTGTGTAGCCTATAAAGCATCTCCCCACTAATTTAAACCAAGATCGCCCCAAGGAAATCACAATGACAACCAAGAAGAGACCACAGGGTACTGCTCAGGGTCGGGCTCTGAGCTGGAACTATGTGAGACCACTCCTAGAGGTCATACAAAATCAAGCTGCTAAAGGGGATTTGTTGTTGAGGGATAATATGGGAGGTTTAAAACAACTACTAGTGCTCAGGCCAAATAATGATCCGCTTACCCCTTGGGTCCCAACATCAAACCCTGCCTTTAGGAAGGGACCAAGACAGGCACCACCGGGAAGGGATGGTAAAGGGACGGGCAAACCCGGGTGAGTGAAGTATTTTGTGGCCCTGGTAAAAATATGCCAAGATTACTGGAAGGAAGTTTTGAGAACCAAGAAGCGCAGACTAATAAAGTCATTCACGGATATGTCATATGAGAGGGGGTACCACAGTGATCTGTGACAACATTTTGTAGTGTAAGAGAAGTAGACCATTTAGAGAAGGGAAAGATTGTATGCAGGTTTCTCTGAGGGAGGAATGGTCAGTAAAGGGAATTGAAACCAGAACTTACCCTCCTCAGCATTGCAGCATCTTATTTAAAGCCACACTTCCAGGGACCCAGCTCACCAATTTGGGCATGGTGGGGGTAGGTAAAATATAGATTCTTCATGGGGAATACAGGGCTTAGGGTGCATATTGTGTCCGCTTGCCAGGGACACTAGGGGCGACGCATTTGAAATGGCTACTAACTTAGAGAGTGTTGATTGACTGTCACAGGTGGCCGTATTATAAAGGACAGTAAGGTTGCATATATTAAGTGAGTGGGTAAAATCACTCGAACCCTACAATGTAAATCTTTTACAAGAGACATGGGCTATGGAGGATGTAGCGATCCAGAGGTATGAGTTCTTTGAGATCAAGCCTAAACAGGGTCCAAGAGGGAGGACATTAGGGGGGCTGGCTGGTAGGGTAAAGACAGCACTGAACTGGGAAGCCAATCAGATTAATACAGGGTCCCTGGACTTGCTTGCTCTGGAAAGTACTACCCCTACTTGTTACAGGTTCCTTCTGTTTGATATCTACAACAGACTCAAAGATAATTCGAATACTAACGCTGTGACAGCACTCTGTGATATCATTCAGCGTAGAGGGATGGCTGTTGGTGGGGCAGAATGTATTATTGCTTTGGCGTATTTTAACACCCAATTAGAACCACCAAAAGGGTTGGAAGGTATCTGGGATGACCAGGATGGGGCCTGTGGTATTTCAGAAATAATAGCCAATCAGCCAGTGAGAACACATTCAAAGTCGCTAGCGACTATAAGGAGCCTCTACAATGCCAGTCTGATCGGTTGTAATGGACGGTTCATCACTGACCAACCAGCAAGGTACAGCTACTATGGGCAGAATGGTAGCACTAGGGTAGATTATGCACTTGTTTCAGGCTCTGATTGGCATGGAGTTGAAGGATTTGTGGTTCTCGAGTGAATGGAAAGTGATCATAGACTGATTATGCTTCAATCAAAGATCCCTGAACCCTCACCTCTTAAAGTGGTTGATAGAGCAGTGGCCATGACAGTACATGGCCATGCTAGACGAACATTGAAATGGGCAAAGGTGAATCTAGAGGATTTAGCCCCATTACTATATGGTAAAATTATAAACCAGATTGAAATAATATGTTGTGTAAACATACCTCCTAAGCATATGTGTATGCGCTTTGTCAGGATGCTAGAATTGGTTGGCCAGGGGCGTGGCTACGCGCCGAGGAGGATGGCCGCTTAAGAGTGCCGCTCCGCCTCATACAACATGCTAACAGTGCATTAGGTGTTTTATTTGAACTTTTACTTACCTTTTTTTCGTTGCCTCTTACCTCATTGCAACTCCAAACGAGTTGTTGAACTTTCTGCAACGCTCCGACGGTGTGAGGAGCTTCTTCAGCGATCACGTCACGCTCCAAGGAAAGGCCCTGGGAACAAACAGGAAGCGCGCCGCCCCTCATGTGGAGAGGAGCGGCGTCACATCATAAGTGAAGCGCCGGCTTGAGCCTCTCTCTTTTCATGGGCACCAGCTTCTCAATAACGCCATCTAGTGGGGGAAAAAAGAAAAGAAAAAAGGAGGAGAAAATGAAATATTACTACTAAATAAGGAGTACAGAGATGTGAAAAAATACAGGAATACTTACAAGAGTGACATACGGAGGAAGAGAGATAATAAGAGAGAAGAAAAGAAAAAAGAGGTGAGAGGAGGAGGAGGAGGGGATAGAGGAGGGGAGAGAGAAATAGAGCTTCAGAGAAAAAGTAGAGAAAAGAGGGGAAGTAAAGAACCATAGAAAACAACTATTTCCACAACTAAATATATGTTATAGTGTAAGTCAAAAAGAGAAATATTCTTTTGAAAGCAAAGATCTCTGCACCAAATAATTAATATGTAATATTTCTCACCTAGACACCTCTTTCCTCTTGATTTACTCAAAAACGTGTCACTTTATTTGCTAACTAAATAGCTTGAATTATTGACTCCCAACCTCCTCGCCTCCTCATAGATAACATCAACAGCTCTTTTTAAGTTTTTACACCTATATCTGCCTCCTCCTCTCCTTGTTTTATACTGTACTAGAGGACTGCTTCTGGATTCTATCATGTTATCAACAATTCCTACAGGATCTCTTCAAACTATTAACGTCCATAGTATACGCCTTATTGTTCTCTGTCCTTCCATTTTGGTCTCTTTATTTAAGAGTAAGACAGTCTGAATAATATGGATGTAATAATTGCATAATATGAGACACTATAGAATATAGTTCTAAAGTGGTATTGCCAAATCCTATCAGTATAAGAAGATACTCAAACAAATGACAATAAGGAGGTCACACAATTGAATACAAGCAGAATATTGGTCCGATATATACCTTTCTTCTTCAAATACTAGCCCTAGTTAACACCCCAACAACAAATCTCAGTCAATATACACCAACTATGGCTGCTAATAAAGCAAATCAAAACAATGCATCATCCGCAAAAGAAGCCACCTCCTCCTCAACAAATCTTAAAAGACCAAAAAGTGACTCACCACCTCCACTTGGCATCTCTGATCCTGCCATCGAGGCCATTCTTGCGGAAATGAGGGCACTTAAACCCTTCATTGAAACTTCAAACACTACGCTACAGCAATTAGATGAAAGCTGGCTGGGTGTCAACAACAGAGTGGAGGAAGTGGAGAAAAGAGTAGGAATTATTGAAGATTTATCCCCTAGAGTTACACAATTAGAAAAAACTATTAAAGATCTCCAAAAGCACAACGAAGACTTGGGAAACCGCAGCAGGCGCAACAACCTATGCATTTCAGGCTTAGCAGAAGGGGCGGAGGGATCTGACCCCATTTTGTTCCTGCAAAAATTCTTACCAGCCATTCTACATTTGCCCTTGGAAACAACATTTAACATACAACGGCTCACATAATTGGTCAAACCACAGTCTCTTCTACATCTCGTCCGCTGCCCAGAACTCTCATATTCTACCTATTGGAATTCTCTCAACTTCAACTTATTATCTCCACTGCAAGGGAGCGCAAATCACTCATCTGGCATGGTAACAAGCTATTCATTTCACAGGATGTGGCCAGATCCACAGCTCAAAGAAGAAACGTTTTTCTAGCCTTTCGTCCTACTCTTAAGCAACTAAATATCCGCTATGGTTTATATCACCCATGCTCCTTCAAGGTATCGCATGAAGGTTGCACAGCTGTTTTTTATGATCCAGCTGATTTGAGATCCTTCATACAATCCATAAAAAAGTGATGGCATGGACACCCCCTCTTCTGCAATTTCCTCACCACCATTTACTACTTGAAATATTGACCTCATAAGATGTATTAATTGTTTTTATTTTTCACTCTATTATTTACCTAATGCAATCACTATCCAATTACTTTAATTGATTGAAGCGGACGCTCTTGTGGTGTCCCTCTTTCACTGCTGGTCGTTCTGCTCCTTTTGGTGACCCAGTTGGCGGTACCTATCCCTGGTTTATCTTTCCACCCTGTTCCTTCTCCTATGTCCTGTCTGATCTCTAAAACCACTAGTTTTTCATTGTCTGAGTCCTCCCAATTTATGATCAGACCCCTTTTTTCCCCTCCCTGATCCTCAAAGTTCTATCCTTCTGTATTTCTATTCGGGTATATATGATTTAAACCACATGACTAAGGATCTGTTTCTATTATTGTTCTACAGTTATAAGTTGTATGTCTACCAATATGTTTCTGACTAAATGATCTTTAAGTGCATAACATGGAACATCAAGGGATGTAAGAATCCCATTAAAAGATGCAAAGTTATAGCTCACCTGAACAAATTTAAGCCAACGGTTGCCTGCCCACAACAAACTCATTTACCCAACAAAGAAACAATGAAACTCAAGTCTCTATGGGTTAAGGAAGTTATTTCCAGTCCTGCTATATCCAAGAAAAATGGAGTTGCTATATTAATAAGCAAACAACAACCCTTCAAAATTCTTGACCAAGATGCTGACACCAATGGAAGATGGGTATGGGTTAAACTTCTAATTGACTCTACACAAGTTTCAATTCTAAACATATATGGGCCCATACTACCAGACCCCCCTTTTGAATGCAATTAAGCAAATGATACTTAAAAATAACTTTACCGATTTGATTATGTGCGGAGATGTCAATCAGGTCCTTGACCCTTTTTTAGACCGATAATCCAGCTGCATGTTCAAATCCAATAAAACTCACAAATCCTTTGTTAATTGCCTAGCGGAAACAGGGTTAATTGATACATGGAGACTATCTCATCCCACACAATTGGACTACACCTTCCATTCCCCCAGACACAATACATTATCACGCCTTGACTATATTTTTACAATTAAAACCCTCTCTGGATCCATTATAGATTCTAAAATCTCTAATATTATTACATCAGATCATGCACCGGTTACTACGTCCTTTTGCCTCGCAGAAGACAACAAAACTGCTACTAGATGGAAACTTAATAACTTACTTTTAAATGATCCACAGTTTAATCAATCCGTTCAATCCAACAATATTTTACTAACAATCAAGACTGTGATACCTCTGTTGTTAATAACTGGGATGCATTCAAAGCTGCTTTAAGAGGTCACTTAATGGCCCTCTCTGGTATGAACAAAAAACCTGGGAAAAAACACCTAGATGACCTGTACTCTAAACTCACCCTTGCAGAACATCGCTACTACGCTGACACTAACTCAACAAATTTACGACAAGTCTTAAAACTTTGCTTTGAAATCAATAAGGAAATCACAGAACTTGCAGCAGGTACAATACTTAAATACAAAACAAAGATATATCAAACTTCAAATAAAGCAGGCAAAATGCTTGCTTCTTATTTAAAAACCAAGAACCAAAAAGGAAAAAGTGCAAATATCTCATATTAAAGACACTCAAGGCATATCTCATTACCGTTCTGATGAAATACTTGAATGCTTTAGGACATTTTATACTGATCTCTATACTCCAGAAAGCTCTATTCCAAAAGACAAAATTGATTCCTTTCTTAATAATATTAGCTGCACTTCTTACCCCAAATTAGATCTTTCTCACCTTGACAATGATATTACCCCCTCAGAGATCAAAGGCAGAGCACCCGGCCCAGATGGACTATCCACCAAATTTTACACCAATCTATCCCAAGTATTAATTCCAAAACTCAAAACACTTTTTTCTTACTTTATATCACAAAACTCTTCCTCTGGTTCTTTCTCAGAAGCTTTACTAATAATTTTCCCTAAACCCGACAAAATCCCTTCCCTCCCCAGTAACTATCGACCCATTTCCCTAATCAACATAGAAAGCAACATTTTTGCTAAAATACTTGCTAACAGAATTGAATCCTCACTCCCAAATCTGGTTAATGCGGATCAAACTGGCTATGTAAAAGGACATAATATATCCTCTAATGCTAGACTTCTACTTAATGCCATTAACCTAGCAGCTAAAGACAAAAAAGATAATCAAGGCTACGCTGCCATTGCATTAGACGCTGAGAAAGCTTTTGATCGTGTAGATTGGAATTTTATGTTTCAAACCCTACGCTGGCACGGTTGCGGTGAAAAATGTATCTCCTTAGTCAAACTCCTCTATTCTGCCCCCAAATCCGCTATCTATTTAAATGAACAAACATCCTCATTCTTTCTCTTACTCAGAGGAACGCGGCATGGCTACCCCTTTTCACCATTATTATATATTCTTTCACTTGAACCATTACTAGAATTAATTAGATCCAACAAGAATATCCCGGGAATTCAAGCAGGTGCCTCAATTACCAAAATTGCTGCATATGCTGATGATATTCTTATCTTAATCAAAAACCCCAAACTTCATATTCCTAACCTCTTAGATGCACTATCTCAGTTTGGTCATGTATCAGGATATAAATTAAACAGATAAAAATCAGAAATTATGCCCTTAAAGGATAGTTCCGGGACTTTTTTTTTATTGTCCCTACGGTTCGGCCATGTGTTTTTAAGCATAACTCGGTCGATCGTAGAAAACTTTCCTATGGACCTTACCCGACTTTTCGTCCATTAACGCACTCGAAATCAGCCGCCATTTTCTGATAATCCTATCACTTGCCGCATCGCCCTGGCTCACCTGCTTTTGCGGCACTAAATCAAATCCCCCGCCCCTGAAACAGACTTTATCAAAACATTCATATTCCCCGCCTCTATCCGTGACGTGACTGTGCTGCGTAGGCAAACGCGCCCAGGCGTCTTCTACGCGACTCCACACAGAACCCGGAAATCAACACAGATCAGCTCACACAACACAGCGCGCCACAATTCGCAATATGAAACTGTACTTTTAAATCAAACCGCAAGATTGTAAATTTGGTAAAGTACATTTATTTGACATCAAATGTTTAGAGAATATTCAGCGATTTTCTTTTTTATTTGCTCACGTTCCAAAAAGTTCGTTTTGAGGCACGCGATGTTCCTTTGCTGTACACAGGGTCTTAGATCATCTCACAATACAGCGCCACAATTCGGAATATGAAACTGTGGTTTAAAAGCAAACTGCAAGATTGTACATTTGGCAAAGTACATTTATTGGACATCAAATGTTTAGAGAATATTCAGCGATTTTCATTTGTATTTGCTCTCGATCCAAAATAGTTTGTCTTGAGGCAAGCGATGTTCGTGTGCAGTAAACAGGGTGTTGGTTTGCGATAAGATAAGTTCTTCGGTCGCACTGATAATCGCATGGCTGTTCCAACAACGAGGCACTAGGCCACCACAACAGTCTGTATGTTGCATCTAGCCGTTAGTACCGCGTAAGGGCATACTTGTACTTGGCGATCGTCCCATAAAATGGTCAGGGTGGTAACGTTGTTCACGCGGAGAAGCAACTGGCGGTTAAAAAAGCCGTCCGCCGGTGTCTGGTACTCGTGACACATGCAGTAATGCCTGATGTACCTGTTTGAAAAACATAAACAATGAAATTAGTCTCACCATCAGATCTTTATTAAAATTATTCATTTTATATATTCGGTCGGGAAATTATTTCATAGCTAGGACAGTGCAACTGGGTTTTAAACGTCAAGGGGGGGCTGTAGGATACTGAGACAGTCCCTCAGTGCAGGGGTTGACAGGGAGTGCAGGTGGAGAGTGGAAGGGCCCAGGACCGAGATCGCAGACAGTGGACCAGTTGTAGCAGGGGAGAGGGAGAGAGAAAGCAGAAGCAAAGGTTTTGAGGTGCTTCCGTAAAAGTAGACGGTTCTCCCCAAGATAGTGCGCGGTACAAAACAATATGCCAGATAGAACGAACAAGTACAACTTAACCCGTCTTTAAAGCTACTGTATAGTAATTAAATTGCGGTATAAACTCATCTAAAGAGTTACTTACATTATATTTGCATTTTCCATTGTGTCTGTGCGTAGGGCAGCCCAGAAATACCACTCCTTCTATGCCGACGTTATTTCTTCTAATGAACGAACATGAAATGGCTTTCGTTTCTGAAATTATATTCATTATCGTTTCTTACGTGGTCCCGGCCTGTCAAGGTCAAAATACAATAGAACCTTATACTGAGTCGTGGGCCATTCTGGCACCCGAGAAAAAATCAAAGCAGCTGACCTTCACTTTGAACGAGCACACATTCCTAGTTAGCTACATTCAGTGTAAGGCATTCTCACAGGACTTGAAATTTACACTCCATCTTTGCATTTTGTCTGCGTGCTTTGCAGCCCCACAGAACCATAAATACGGAGACATTCTATATTTTTTGAAAAATGATTTATATTACTGTTTGGTTTAATTTAATGCGCAAATGAACAAGGTTGGATAGATACACATATTCAATGGGCCTGCGACATGAGGAGACTCGAGAGAACAGACAATCAAATTACAATCATTTAAACCGTGATGTGTATTTCTCAATGAGTTCTTCTTTAGGTGGACATGGAACAGAGGCAATGTTGGGTGGCAATGCAGTTGTCCCCTGCACAGGTTCGTTCACAACTCCATTTATGTGCCTATCTAGGACGTCAACAATAAGTTTCTCAATAAACTCATATTGCATATCCTCAAACACTGGTTTGATCACCCATTGTTTACTTCTTTTAGTGAAGGCCTTATTGTAGCGAAGCGTCCCTAAAGTTCCGGTCGTCCTACTTTGTTGACGGCCAACATTATGGTTATGTGCCAAGACCGCTAAAAGAGTCCGATTTATCATGCCCTCCATGCCAAAATGCAATCGTTTTGGCCTGTACTTGAGGCACATATTGTGGAACACCTCCAAATCTCCTGTGTGGCAGAATTCCGTGAGTCCCCTCAAAGCTTTTGTTATAGTTTTATCAAATACAATCTTTTCAATGGCTTTGTGAGTGGGTGATGAAGGAATCAACCACTTCTTCTTCCGTGCCTCCTCTGTGGACAAATGGCCATGTTCACAATTGTGGAAATGTTGGTTCGTGTTCCATCGGTGAACGATTGTACAGTGTGGCATTACTGACCGCCATTTTTCCAGTAGAATTTCCAACGACCCTCCACATGTTTTTGAGCTCCACCAAAGATGGTTGCTGATTGACTTGGACCACTGTGAAATACCTTGCAATTCTTTTTTTTTACCTGCAGCCGACAATTTTCTATTGATTGATTTTGCAAGATGCCAAACGTCAAATTGGTGATTTATATTTTTGTACTGTTCTCTCATTGTCTTGGCAATTGAAACGTGTCTGTCCGTGGCTATCAGGTCGATCACCATTCCCCGCGATTGTAGTTCTTGCAATGATGCTACAAAGCCAGCTTTCTCCATGGCCACTGAGGATGTACTTTGTGACACCTGCACGACCACCGAACTCACAATTTTCTTACTTTCCATGTCCTGAAAGTGGTAGGTGCAGTACTTGGCTGAATATCCTGGGCTGTCGCACTGTCCATCGCCGGCTAGCCTGAACCGTTTGCCCGCGAATGTACTATCAATAGACATTTTTTCCATTCTCCAAGCTTCGCTAATGGCTGGAAATAGATAATCGGTTTGGTATTTGTAGAACTGAGTTTTCGCAATGAAATGGATTCCCACAAACTGAAAGAAAGACTCTAATTTTTTAAAACTTGAACCACTAAAAAGTGCAGCCGCTGCACAAAGTAGATTGCCTGCTGGCAGTTGTCCCAGCATAGGTTGTGCAGACCATGTGAAAGGATGATATTTTGTACAGGTGGCATGTATTTTAAGGTTAGTGCCTCGAATTGCACGAGTCACATTAATCAATAGCTCCCCACATACTTCCCCACCTACCAAATGCCCACATTTAATCCGAATAATAATATCAATCAAACAACTATCGAATACAATGAATTTGGCCTCTTTCCTTATACTGTCACTCTGCATCCCAGCTGGTTCGGCCTGTAACGTTGAGGACATGTCACTCACATGAAAGGTAGAATCTCTGATATCGTCTTCCGCTATGTTCAGTGATATTGATGGTGTTTCATTGTCGTCTACTTCATTCTCTTCCATTGCAACATCTGTTCCTTCTCCGGCGATGGGTGAATAAAACAATTTCTTCAACTTTCTCGCGGTCTTAGTTTTTGCGGGTGTGGATTCTGTGAATTGATCTCCGACTGCATCCGAACTACCAGGAGGACATTCACTATCAATGGTTGGTGGTGGTATAGCTCCGTTGTCAATCACTTCATATTCTTCCCATTGGCACGATGCTTCTCCAGTCTCAAGTCCCTGCCAAAAGGTTTGACAAGCAACATCTCTCGTTCGCTTCACTGTCTGTGTAGATCTAGTTCGTACACCCACTCGCAACTAGAGGACAGATTGGAAAAGGGGTGTTCAGTTTAAACACAACTTACAGTATTGAACTATTAACAGTGAAAAACAACATAATATAGTGACCAGAGCACTAACCTTCTTTTGCTTTCTTTTCTTTGAAACTTTCTTGCCTCGAACTTCAACATCAGGACGCTGTTGCTCCGACTCGTGTGTGCATGTCTCCACTTCCTCGCTGTTGCTCCGACTCGTGTGTGCATGTCTCCACTTCCTCTTGCGCTGCAACGACTATGTTTTCCTGATAAGCACATCCATCACGCACTGACGCTCCATGGACTCCCTGAAACATAGAACTTTCATTAGTATGTATAATAATATCGAAAACACAAAATGTACTTGGGGACCAATACCCACGTACATCTCAATAGCAAAACACGAATGAACGCTTTGTGTAGAACATTCAAACGACAATTATTCACGCATTGTTGATCTAGTTAGATGGAACTGTCAAGATCCATACCTCGTGCTCCTCATAGACTTCCATTGATGATATTATTGAAGATGATGCTTCAGTGACTCCCTGAAACACAGTAATTGCATTAGTATGGTTTTCTATTTTGATAAAAAGAACAGAAAGTTTGTGCAGGCGTGAACGGCTCATCTAAATAGACCTGCACAAATGATCAGTTGTCTAAAATAAATAATGGATATCTAAATATGATTCGATTTGCTCGATCGTTGGAAGTGTCACCACCCAGAAATCTGCATCAACTACTAGGGGTGATGTTCTTGTAGAAGAAGCTCCGTCATCTCCCTGAAACATAGTACTTGCGTTAATAAAGAAGGAAGTATAGCGGATGTAATCACGTCATATGATTTCGCTTCATCGAACTGTCAGTATCCATACCTCGAAATGCATAAGAACATCAAGGGACGATGTAACTGCGGTGCACACTTCTGCAAGCTGTTGCGCCGACCCGTAACTGCACGCTCCCCCTTCTTCTTGGACTAATGCTCCATCGACTCCCTGAAACATAGGACTTTCATTAGTAATGAACACAATATTGAAAAAAGAAGACACATAGGA
This sequence comes from Ambystoma mexicanum, assembly GCF_040938575.1. Lineage (NCBI taxonomy): Eukaryota > Metazoa > Chordata > Amphibia > Caudata > Ambystomatidae > Ambystoma > Ambystoma mexicanum. Next base: position 1,007,556,116 of record NC_090930.1, read on the forward strand.
GGGCGACGACAGAAGGACATATCAATGGCTAAAAACGAAAGAAACATTGTGTGTAACAATCACGCTACAAGAATGCAAGATCTGATGATCTCCATCGATGGAACTGTCCTTAAACGTACCTCGAGCATCTGAGTGACATCAACGGTAGTCGTCAATACGTTGGACTCCTCAGCATCTCCCTGAAAGACAGTACTTGAATTATTTTGGATAACAATAATTATAACTGAAAACAAAGACTAGAGGACGAGTACAAGGGTGTACCATTAGGTAAAATAATTACACGATAAATTAAAACTATTGATTTACATGCCTAAAACAAGTCAGTGGCAGAATAGCCAAGTAAGATTACACGATAGGCGCTTGAAGTGGCTGATGACTGCAATAACGACACGGATGGAGAATCTTCCGCCTTCATATTGAGTGGATACATAAATGGGGAAATTATTGTTAGCTAATGCTACACACTACCGCAAGGCCGAGAGATAAATACGTAAACTTGACTCACCAGTGGAGGGATGTGGACGAATAGAGTGGGAATAGCGGTTGAGAGCAATTTTCGCCTCGCTCGCGGTGTGTTCTTCTTTATTAGCAATGATGTGGAGTACATGTCAGAGGTAAAGTGCCTGCTGCAGATGCGGTATCGATCACCCCTCTTGTCCGCAAAGACTTCTAGGACTCTACTTTCAAGCTCAGAGGGTGGATATCCGCAATATCGGACCCATTCTCTTATCTGATCTATTGTCTTAGGGAAAACATGCATTATAGTACCTTCAGATTTATTATGGGTCTTCGAAGGGCAACCGCCAATGGAACAGGCAGGCATTGTGGAAAGTTCTGAAAAGTAAAGATCAACAATTCTCTATGAGTACCAATGTGTTAAAAAATTAAATGACACATAAAAGGTTCAATGCAAGGTATGTTTTGGTTCTTGGAACTATACACGTTATTCACATGCGGATAAGTATTTGAATAACTTTAAAAAAATAGAAAAATAATTTGACTAAACTCAGAACATGTGACTAGTTCCTTGCATGTACTGTCTTGAACGAAAAGAAATTGGACGCAAAATGAGTATGGTACATGGCCTTACCTTGACGAGCAAACAGTTAGATGCAGGGATCAGAGTAGTTTCTTGTCGTTCACAGGTTGCAAACTGACGAGTTTCCTCGAAGTGGTCACGGAAGTTCACAGAGACGAAGAGCAGATAACCAGCACCTTCATGGGTTGACTAGCAAAGTGCAAAGAAGTTCTCATTAGAAATATGAAGTGGGTTATAAAGAATTCGAAACAGGGGTGTGTTTGTGAATGAATGACGTGTATATGTCGTGGCATTATGCGGTTTGCAGGGGGCCGTCCAGCGTGAGGGGGGATGCTTGGCAGGAGACACGGGGTCTGGCGGTAGACATGGGAACAACAACCCATGCTCTATAGACCACTTTGAAGTGTACATGGTCTTTGGCACCTCTTGGCCTTTATCGCTCCCTGACAGCTCCACTTGCCAGCACAAGTACCCCGGTGCGAACTGCCTTTGATAGGGCGGGGGGTGGATTGGGGCGGTGGTCGTGCAGACAAGACACAGGAAGACTGGTGAATGGAGACACACTTATGTGGATTGCAGGGGGCCGTCCAGCGTGAGGGGGGATGCTTGGCAGGAGACACGGGGTCTGGCGGTAGACATGGGAACAACAACCCATGCTCTATAGACCACTTTGAAGTGTACATGGTCTTTGGCACCTCTTGGCCTTTATCGCTCCCTGACAGCTCCACTTGCCAGCACAAGTACCCCGGTGCGAACTGCCTTTGATAGGGCGGGGGGTGGATTGGGGCGGTGGTCGTGCAGACAAGACTCGTTTGCCGCAGGGCCTCACCAAGGAGAGGACATCTAACTGCATGTAAGAGGCAGGCTGCAGGATCTAGTACATGGAAGGCAGGGGGGTGAGTTTATAAATACCTCACCCTCCCAGGAGAATATATGGGTGCAGTTCACCCTGGAGACCCTGGATGCCTAGGCAGTTAGTCAGCAGCAGGCTGGCCTGTGGTGGCAAGGCGGCACGGGCCAGAGGGGGTCATCTCTGTACCCGGTGCCCAAAAGGATGATTTATTATGATCAACCATATTGATTATTTACCTATAACCATGTTTTGTATCAATAAAATCCAACAGCCTTCCTTTTATTGCCAACGCTTGAACAAAGTGGTGTGGTAAGTATTTTTGGGGGAGGAGGCAAGGCCGGGAGGCTTGATGCCAACCCGCAAAATAACATATGTATGTCTGCTGCATATGGGTTCAACGGTTATGTGGATTGAAGGTGGGCGGCCAGCGTGAGGGAGGATGCTGGCCGGAGACACGTGGTGTGACAAGACAAGGCACAGGAAGACTATTCAATGGAGACACACTAGATTCATTTAAAAAATCAAAACAACCATTGTTAAAATATATGTTGGGTTTTATTTTAGATCTTAATTTCAATTGAACATAAATAATAAACATTACACATTGTAAAGTTGCGGTTGCAGCACATCCAGGGAAAATCCGCGGTATTGTCCACTATCGCTGGGGAAATGTTGTCTAATGGCAAGTACCGCACAGGCAGGTATTACTCTCCGAACGCGGTGTCCGAGCCTCCCGTGAAGCCACCAAGTGAAGCAACGATAGGCCACCAGCCTGTACCACCTGTGAAAATGAAAGATGCAAACTGTATTAAAATGACAACTTTCTTATCACTGTCGATTCAGGTAAAAAATGTCATTCTGCTTTGAAAAAAATTCTATCTAGAAAATGCACAACATGGAACCAATTTACATGCATTCGAATGATGAGACGACCATGAAATAGTAGTGGCATCACTGACATCACAACCAGAGTATACTTACTCGTTACTCGGATTACGCGGAAGAACAGTGCCGCAAAGTTCGTGCATAAGCACCATCATCATCCTCAACACGGTCCGTGAGAGGCAGGCTTCCCTGAACTCTGGCAGCTCGGTGATGCATTGCGGACTTGGCTCGCCTTCCGAAATGTAGGCCAAGCACCCGGAATTTTCACGGCAGCAGCAGTTCTCCTCCTCAGTTGGCATTAGTTCGCACCGATTGCACGTGCACCAGGTGGAGACGCCGTCCATGCGACATGGTCCAGGCTCTTCATCCGTTGACTGGTCCTCCCAACTGCCATCCGAATCCCCATCGTTTTCGCGTGCTTGCCTTTCCAGTAGTTCTTCCTCGGTGTACTCGGGCTCGTACATATACGGCATTATTGTAGCCATTGTGTGGTAAAGAAAGTAAAATAATTTATAGCGGTGGTACTGGTATCTGTTCACACGGGCTACAATCAACGAAGGTAGCTGACCAGAGCACAGAAACGAGTCACAGAATACTCAAAGTAACACACAGAGAGTAATGGAATCGAAAATCTGCTGCTGTGTGTTGTGAAACGGTGTGTTTATACTTATTGAGGAAAGAGGCGTCCTGCCATTTCCATGGCGACAGTTCATTAGCTGAGGCGCAGCGATTGTTGACACGAAACGTGCTTTGGCGTTGGGAAATGGGCGGTACGCGTCTGCTGATGTCAGGCTCAGGGGCGGGGGATTTGATTTAGTGCCGCAAAAGCAGGTGAGCCAGGGCGATGGGGGGAAATGATAGGATTATCAGAAAATGGCAGCTGATTTCGAGTGCGTTAATGGACGAAAAGTCGGGTAAGGTCCATAGGAAAGTTTTCTACGATCTACCGAGTTATGCTTAAAAACACATGGCCGAACCGTAGGGACAATAAAAAAAAAGTCCCGGAACTCTCCTTTAAATCCCTACTGCCTCAAGCACGACATCAACATTTTTGGTCTCAAATGGTGCAGTGGCTCCATGAAATATTTAGGAATTTGCTTTGCCCCTACAATTCAAGAAACCATCAAGCTCAACACTAAAACGTTAATAGATACTCTTAAGGACTTTACATCCAGATCGACCCCCTTTACCTCTCCTGGTGGGGGCGTTTGGACACAATTAAAATGATGATAACCCCTATTGTACTATATTATCTACAGCTTCTTTCTGTTCCACTATCCCTTTTCAAATCTATATATTCCATATTATTATTTTTTTTTGGGGAATAGGAAAAAGCAAGAGAATAGTAATACTAAACGTAAAGCTCCTTATGAAATGGGAGGGGACAGATTCCCTGACTTTAAACTATATCACTCTGCATTTCTCATAAAACAGTCTCGCCAATGGTTTACAGAACCCGAATTCGCTGATACCCCTACATGGTGTACATTAGAAAAACAAACGGTTCATCCACAAAATATCACTGATTATATATACATATTTAACCATACCTCAAAGAACATCTTGGAATCTATTACAGCATCTGTTTTAGCCCTACAAACCTTTCTCTTCCCCCATACTAAAACTCCCAATAAGTACCTTTCCCCTTTACTATGGCGTAATAAGAACATAGTAATAAATAAAAAGATCCTTAATGCAAAGCATGGATCAAAAAAGGAATCAGATTCATCCAACATATTATAGATGGTCCTTCTATTCTCTCCTTCCATCAATTTTCTACCATATTTGCCATACCCAAGACTGACTTTCAGTTTTACAATAAATTAATCAACTCCTGTCTGTAACGCTCACCTGGTATCCACGGGGACATCACTCAGCCTGTTCTGACTTCTTACGACCTCAAACCCTTCCCTGGAGGCTATTCGACTGGAGACTGGGCCTGAAACACAGGATTGGTAGAGTTTAACTCCCTATTGTCTCTGTGTGCTTGAACCCCTTCTTCCCCGGGGTCCAACCCTTCCCTTTGATCCACAGCTCACCTTGTTTTCTTGGATAGTGTGCTCTCCATCCTGTCTTCAGCGCAGGGGCGCGTTGATTGATGCGGGCTGGTTGCTGCCTAGTTACTTCACTGGCAAGAGTCCAACAGGTAAGTATAATGAGTCTTTTGAACAGTTCTCTAACTTCATTCCTTTTCTTCCTTAGATGATGGCCGGCGTCCGGGGATGGCGGCGTGTTGCTGAGGTGAGTTGCGCTGAAGGTGAGTGAGAGCACGATGCGCGATGCACCCCTTTCGTATTTGCATTGAACTGAGTTCTTTTTCTGTGTTTTTTAAGTGCCGCAACATTTTCAGCGTGGATGCCGGTTATGAAGAACAAATGCAGTGGGTAAGCGCGGTATGCGGCGCCTCTAGATGTTTCAACGCTAACCTGAAGTGTCTTTTCCCTCTTGCAAATGGATGAGAAGTTCTGGAGACAGAGTTCCCCCAGAGTGGCTGGGATTCAGGTAAGCGTTTGAAGCTCGTACAGTATTTAAAAATAAGTGAAGTTTTGCAGAATGCTTACTAATGCCTTTTTTCTGTTCTTTTCCCTTTTCTTTAGGAAGCGGCGTGCCGGGATGGGAATGACACTGCCGAAGATGCCCGCAGAACAGAAGGAGCGATGACTGATGGGCAGAAGCGCCGCAAGGTAAGGCTGTTCCTAATGGTGTTCTTGTTCTTGCAGGAGCTGAGCGCAGAAGAAAGATGCAGGCCTACTGGAGACCGATCCGAACACGGTGAGTGTCACGCTGCAGGTGCAGAAAACGCAAAGCATGTTTCTTAGCCTGGGTGTGGCTTAAATAGTCTCTGGGTATCCCAGGTGCCTCTGGGCTGAACCACACCCAAAAGACTAGACCGTACATGCAGTTCTGGGAACCAAAATATGTGGGGGCATCCATCTTGTCCCCATCAATGCACTACAAGTCCAATCCCCAATGTTATCCTATGGAATTGAGTGAGTCTGGTGCCACAAGCGCCAAGTCTGACTCCAAGTGGGTCTTTGGAGGGATGGAGAGGCCCTTGAGGGCCAAGTAGGTGATTGTGGCCTGGCTCTAGCCTGACATCTTGGAGGGCTGGGGACATAAGAGGCAGGAATCATGACACTGTCTTGAAGCTCTTGGTCTCTTTTCCCACGAGATTCTTTCTCCAGACGCCCTCAGACTACTACAGCTAACCATGACCGGCGAAGTTAGAGCCTTAAAAATATATAATATGCTCACCTCAACATTTTAAGTATGCCCAATTCGTCTGAAGTGGGAATTTGACTTAGGATATAGGTTTGAATGTCAGATATGGCTTCACCTTTTTTCTAAAACTAAACAATTATAGGTCTCAGCAAACATTACACAACACCACTACTTCTTCATTCATAGAGCATTTATTACTCCGGCTAAATTAGCTAAAGCAAACCTGAATTATGATGCTAAATGTTGGTCATGTGGCTTATCTACTGCTACATATATGCATATGTTCTTTGAATGCTCATATATTGTCAAATTTTGGTATGATATTTGGAAGCTCATTAAGCGTATCTTCTCTGTTGATGTTCCGTTTTCTTCTGTGAATATATTTTTAGGAAGTTTGGCCATTACAACATATATTCCACCAGACGCTACCAGATTATATGATTTATTCATATGTATAGCCTAAAAATGTATCACAGCTAAATGGAAAGACTTTCGATTGCTCTCTACTAAAGCATGGTGGAACGCTATTTGTCACACTCATAAATTGGAAATGTACATGGCTAATAATCAAAATACAATTCCTAAATACAATGCAAAATGGTTCTATTTCACCTGTTATCTTAACTGTTTCAATGCAACTGCTTCTGGCTCATGAACATATATTCTCATATTCACTTCACTAACCTGATGTCTATATTTATATTCAAATGCCTGTTTTATATTATCACAGAAATGGAAAGATCAGTTTTATGATATAACTTAGTATACCCATCTTCCCCCCTCACCCTGCTCCCATCTGTTTCTTGTATGTCTCCTGCTTGTCTCCCAGTAGGTTTCCCCATATTTCTATTCTTTTCTCCATATTAGTCACTCTTTACAGACTTGCTTTATAATAATCCATGTTCAATGAGTAATATCTCCAACTTATATTCTATTCTTGTTTAAATTGGTACAATTAGTTAATTCAACTAATTAATGTCTTGGACAAAGATCATATTCTTAATTGTTAAGATTGTTTACTATGTTCATGTGTTATGGTTAACTGTTTCACTCAAAGTCTGTAACTTGCTAACACATGTATCAATATCAATATATTAAACAATAAAAATTATTAAAATAAGAATTGGTTGGCCATTTTTTGACAGTCCCAGTTAAACAAATCCGAAAGGGAGGAAAAGACCAGAGACTTTTTTTGACAGGAACGGTAGAGAAGCAAAACGGACCTGTACACATACATGAGGAGCAATGGCCCAGTTGATAAGGCCCATCAACAACTACTTAGGAAGATTTACAAGAAGGTCCTAGCAAAACAAAAGTCTCAGTATCAGCACGATAAATGGGCAACCATGACTGAGTGTGATCAAAACAGGGATAATGTCAGATTCTAGAGAATGATCTCAGACTCAGATTTAAAGTGTGATGTAAAAGTTCATGAATGTATAAACTTGGCTAGGTGGCGTGTCCACTATTAAGGGTTTTATACTTCTCCACCAAGGGGCGACGGTGTGGGTCTGATGGCTGATCCGGGAGATGAAGTTGTAGTAGAAAACGGTGGTGATAATCATTTGGTCACTATAGTGATCGAAGTTGATAGGGCATTAAAAATGCAAAAGAAGGGAAAAGCACCATGACCATTTGGGATTCTGGTGGATCTCTACAAGAGCAAGGTTGTTATGTGGGCTCCGGTCTTAAAATTGATATTCAACGCTAGCTTGCAGCAAGGATGGGTACAGGCAACCTGGACATTGGCTGTGATTGTCCCCATTTGTAAGATAGGGGACAGGGCGGACCCCGGGAATTACCGACCCATTTAGTTGCTGGACGTGGCAGAAAAAACCTTTGCAAATGGCTGCAGCAGCGCCTAGTGTCATGGCTGGAGGATACTAACCAACTTATCCATCTACATGCCAGGTTCCAGGTTGGGAAAAGAATAGTGGACCAAAGTTTTAGGTTTCACTTTGTGATTGAAAAGCAGCTGAGGATTTCACACGTCAACTTATATGGGGTATTCGTGGACCTAAAGGCAGCATTCAATAGCGTACTAAGAGATTTCTTATGGGCTTCCCTGCATGCCAAAGAAATCCCTGATAACTATTGCGACCAATCCAACTTCTGTGTAGTAATAACATGGCGGTTGTCCATTGAGGGCTGGGAGGCGAAGTCATGGATTCATTCCGAGTAGATAGACGGGTCTGCCCGAGGTGTGTCCTCACCCCTATTCTATTCTACCTCTACATAAATTTCATTATAGAGAGGTTACAAACAGAAAGGAGTGCATTCCTGTTTAGTTTTTTGCAGATGACGCAGTCCTATTATCTAAAACAGAAATAGGACGGCATTCTGCCCTGTCCATTTTTGCAGAGGAGGGCAGTAAATTGGGCCCGGAGATCAATACCATAAAAACTAAGGCCATGTTTTTTTCTGCAAAAAGCACTGGGATAGAAACCTTGAATCTAAAGGTGGGTGGCCAAAGCCTTGAGCAAGTGGACTGGTAGGCTTTCCTGGGAATATGATTTGTCATGGGTCAACCAGATCCGTAAGGCTAATATAATGTTAAAGAAAAACAGTGGGGCATTAAAGGCGTACCACACAAGATATGGTAGGGGTGCAATGGGACCGGTTCTTAAACTGTAACAGGCACAGGCTGAGGCGACAGTGATGTACGGGGTTGAGATTTGGGGTTACACTTATACAACATCCCTAACAGTCACCGAAAACATTTTTTGGAAAGCCACTCTGTTGCTTCTGCAAAGTACCCAACCATCACTACCCGTATGAAGTGTGATCTTCCCCCTATTGGTGAGGAAATAGGGATTTGAATCGTATACTGTTGGGTTCGGTTATGGGGCAGCTAGGAGCTAGAGAAATATAGTGAGGCCCTGGAACATGTAATGTTGCTGGTGGGATGGCACAGGATTGACTCTCTAGCTCGTGTATAAAAGTGGCTTGCTCTACTGGGTTTGTCCACCTACTGGTATAATCCATATACCATGGAGGAAAACATGAAGGATAGGGTGAAGGTTGCCTTCCAGAGATATAAGATGACTCGGGTAATGGCAACTTCAGTAGACCTAGCCTCTGGGCTCAGCTATTTAGATCTATAGCAGATGCAGGGATTTGAAAATGATCTGCATGTTATCGTGCCAGTGTAAGCTCATGCCCTATTTATGAGGATGTGCTTAGGTTGTTTACCACTGCGAGAATACACTATCAAGTGGGATGGGACAGGTAGCTCTGTTTGCCCAACGTGTGGAGATGACGTAGAAAGCATTGTCCATTTCATGTTACTTTGCGAAAACTTGAAGGAGTTCAGAATTAGGTATCTGAAAACGTTGTTCCAGCTATATCATATTGCCACAATCAGGGACATGTTGCAGTTCTGTAAAATGACAGCGGAATTGAATGTGGTTTATTTTGTTTCTAAGTACATCCACAGGGCATGGTTGAAGAGAACAAATGTATTGCATCAGAGTGAGACGTAAATTGTTCTAAGGAAAATATCTAATCCCTAACACTTGAATCTGCAAGCACTATTAAATAACGAGATAGAAAGAGATTTTTGAGTGTTCTCGCCTACAGATACATGTGGTTAATTGTACTTGCGGTTTGAGTTTCTATTCATTGTAATAAGTGCTTGTTTGTGACCGAAGTAAATTTTGACTGTTTTTATTCATTCATTTGTAAAGGGCTTTTGTGGCTTTATTAATTGTTATAAGTGTATTTATCTATACCGTGTTTGATGTACCTAAAAGGCTCATGCCGAATAAAAGTTTACAACAGCTAAGCATGGTCCTAAAATCCCAAAACTTGCAAGAAAAAGGAATGATTGGTAAGAGCAAAGCACAATCTCATCAGCTGTCTTGCGGACAGAGTGAGATCATTTCAGGGAAACCACCAGAAACCACAACCTACCTTGGACCTTGAGAGGAATTACCAAAGAGTGAGACTAGTGAATGAACCAACAGGATTCTGATTGAGTTGTGTATCATCACTTAATCAAAGATAAGCTCTCACAATCAAGTAACTTCAGGGATTTAACAAGTCTTGCCCAAGGAATCTGATGTCATGCTTTTAAGGACATCCTCTAGCAAGGCTTGGGGAAAGTGAGATTTAGGGCTTATCCAAGTGGAGATCCAGTGCAGAAGAAGTCTCAAGCTTATTATGCCTGCCACATAGAGTGGAACTAATTGTTAATGTGTTGCAAAATGTTCGAGCCATGCTAGGAGGATGCAACAACTTCAGCTAAAAGTTGTTTTCATTTGCAACTAAAGGTTTACTATTTCTGTATACCCATATATTGCTATAGCCAAAGATTCTTCAGGGATTGAGCAAAGTAAAAATTGCTGAATTGGCCAGCATTGCAGTATTGTACTGTTTCTCTATATGTTTAGTCGAGGTCAGTGTGTCCGTGAAGTAAATACCAAGGTTATCATACTACTCTGCCCAATATAATTCCAATATATTTATGTATCCTTACAATATAGTGTTTCAGGATTGGGGACTCTTAGACCATAAGTACATTACTTAACACTTTAAAATAATGCCCTTTGAATTATGTGATCCCAAGAACTCTGTGTATATTTTAATCAACTTTTGGAGGATCAAAGGAATTTGGCCAATGATTATGGACTCATCCATGTACAGTTACAACAGTCCAGCTATTACTGCATCATCTGTAACTTACAGCTATGGTATGTTAAGGCAATATATGGAGAGATTAAATAGCAGATGTGCCAAGACATGCCTAACTCCTTTAACCAAGGGGAATGTACATGTTAATTCCCCTTCCACCTCAATACGACTCATGCCCTAGAGATGTTCAGTGGCTCTCAAAGTAGGTCCAAAAAGTCAGCTGGGATTCCCTTTGATTATAATATTTCTCATAGAATGGCAATATCAAAAAAATCAAAAGCACAAGTTGGATCCATGAAAGCCAAATACATGTGTACTGTGGCAGTGCCAATGTCATGAGACTGTCAAAGGGAACAGCCAGCCCTCCTAACCTGGGTGATGGGGCCTACCAGGGTGTATGCTTTGTCCTCACTCTCTCCATCTAATACTACTGTTACCAATTGCAAGATTCCCTCCTCCAAACACCCTGACTACCTCTCTGACCTACACCATTCTCCCTCCCTGTATGCAGATCTCACCTTTGCATCCACTGAATAAGCCTTCACTAACTTTAACACTACACCTAATGCTCCCTTTTCCTCGCACTTCCCTCTTTCCACTTTTACTCTTAAATACTCCCCTCCACGGCATTGGATTCCACCTCTCATCCGCAACCTGAAGAGAACAATGCAGAACAAGCTTTGCACTTGGCAAAGGTCAAGACATTACTCATCTCCAACTCTGCCTCATTGTTCGTCTAAACAACTCCTCTGCACTTAACTCTGCCAAAAGTGGCTTTTATCCATCATGTTATCTCAATCCTCCTCAACCCATTTCCCTCACCTCCTAAACTCTACTACATCCCCCCACTCTTTCTGCAAATTATCTTGCTCTCTACTTTTGCTACTTTGCTGCTAAAATCTCTACTGTTTTCAGCACCCTCGCTGATCACCTTCTATCTCCTCCTACTGCTCACTTTTCTCACCCTTGCTTACCCTCCTATCCCACCACTATGTCTTCTTTGCTCCTCCCAACACGAATGAGATTCTTGCCTTACTCCTCATGGCTAATCCTTCCTGTGCACCCGCTGCCCTTGCACATTGAGTAGAACATAGTTCCCAGTTTTGCTCCATATCTGGCTTCCCTCTTCAACTCATCTCTTGATAATGCTACTTTTCACTCATCCTATGAGCCAGCTACTGTCATCCCTCTCCTTAAGAAACCTGCTCTCAATCATAACTGTCCTGTCAACATTGATCTTGTCTCTCTACTACCACACTATTCAAACTACTAGAGTGAATAGTACTCAGTAGACTTGCTGAGTTCTTTGATACTGTCAAACTCAGGGACCCTCTTTAATCTTGCTTCTGACCTCTGCATTTAGCTGAGACAGCTCTCTTCAATGGCTGTACCTTCATCTCTTCTGCATGCCATGGGAACTGTCGATCTATTCTTACTCTTCTCGACCTCTCTGCTACCTTCGATACCGTCAACCATTCTGACCTTCTCTCTCTCCTTGGCATCAGAGATACTCCCCTTGCTTGGTTGTCTTCATACCTTGCCTTAGACACTTTCAGATGTCCTGGAATAGCCTTACCTACCCACTCACCCCCTTATTGTTGGAGTTCCCCAAGGGTCTGTCATTGGCCAACTTCTCCTCTCTCTCTATCTGTCAACTCTTGGTGCCTTGATCTCCTTTTTTGTGGTTTTTCCAATCAACTATGTCCTTTGTTACCCAATTAGCTGTTGTCAAAATGTCTAACTCTCTCTCTGCCATCAAATATTGAATGTCGTTTCACTTGCTCGTACTCAACTACATTAAGACTCAAGTTCTCTACTTCCCAGCAAAACATACTATATCTTCCTCTCCCCCTTTTCTACTCATCTCTCCTGACTACCTTCCTTACCCTGCTTCTGTGTGCAACCTTGCTGTTGTCTTCGACCCATCTCAAAACATCTCACTCTTGATCTCCATATATGCCACTCTAGCCAGGCTCAACCTCCTCAATATCAGAAATAAATGTAATCTTCTTCCTTTTAATACTGGTAAACAGGGGTGGACTGGGAACCAAAAGAGGCCCTGGGAAATAATTTTAAAAGAGGCCCAATATTACACATCTTCAGCAAGCCCAACCCTTTTCCTATGAGAACATTTGGAAATCAAATAAAAAAGAGGCCCAGGGTGCAGAGGCCCACCGGGAAATTTCCCATCACCAGATTGCAATCTATATATGAAACAAAGAGCAAAGTAAAAACATCTTCTGATCATCTTCAGGGACTTCATGGACTTGCCCCATCTTACCTATCTGCTCTCTGCTTTTCTCACTGCCTACCCTCCTCCTGGCTCATTAGGATCGTCATCTGCTCACCTCCTTGTCACAATTGGAGTGCCCTTCAATCCCTCTCATTTCTGCTTTTCCCCCTCCTTGCTCCCCTACTCTGGAATGCTCTTCCCCTCCCTCTCTGTAATACTCCAACCCTACCCAATACCTAAATCCAACTCCAAAACCCTCCGCCTTTCTGAAGAATCTGTTTTCTATCACTCTATGTTGCCCCTTCACCCTGCTTCCCTCGCTCTTCTGGCTTGCCGCTCTTTTTCACCACTTAGCAAGCCCCGCCCACCTGGTGCCTTCCTGCTTGCTGCTCTTTTTCATCACTTAGCAAGCCCCGCCAACCTGGTGCCTTCCTGCTTGCTGCTCTATTTCCCTACTTACGGAGCCCTCCAGCCTCTTTTCCTTTGCAGATGGGGAGCAGGTGAAAGTGGATCTAGGTCACCTACCCTAAACACCACCCACCTTTTTAGCCCTGCCTTTTCCTTCCTGCTCTTAACTATTAGATCAAGGGTGTCTCTTGCCCGGGAGTCTCTAGCGAAGGGCAGATGAAGAAAAGGGCAATTCTTGTTTGGACCTGTTCGGACAAGGAGGACCCTGGGCCCGAACCCTTGCTCAGACAGCAGGTAAGCATGCACCAACATGTGTTACTCCCTCTGTCCCCACAGGCCATCCCCATCCCCTATGGTCCCCCCTGATGTCCCCTTGTGCCCCCACCTTTCTCGCACACATGTTTTGCCTGTTTTTCTTGATTCTTCTACCCTGCTCCCCCCTCACCCACCTCAAGCCTACTTCTGCATGAGTCTGTCCTGATAAATTCTGGTTTCACCATAACCGGCTTGTGGCCAATGCTGGATTTGACTTTTATGGACTTCATTCATTCACAGTGTGTCACCCTTTCTCAACTCTCATGCTGGACTTCCTTTGCATCTTGTACTCATGGTGGCCCTGAATCATGCTGTTTCCATCTTCATCTTGTATCCTGGCTTGCAACATTATGTGTTACTATTGACTTCTGCAATTGTATTCACACTTCCCTCTTGCTTCTCCACTCTTTTGACTGCTAACTCTCTGTTCTTTCCTCCTTTCCCTTCTCCCTTTCCCTATCTCCTCCCCTTACTTTCTTCTATGCACTTACTCTATCAGAATTGGCCCTGGACCTAGTATAATAGCAACCTCGTCTGTCTCCTCCCCCCTCCCCTTACTGGTTTTTTGATCACCAACACCCTCCAGCACTATCTGAAATGTCATCAGGCCTAGTATGATAGTCACTTGTTTTGTTCCTCCCCTACCTTTCTGCACCCCTCTCCCTCACCTCTTCTTTTTCTCTGCCTCTACCAGAAATGTTGTCAGGCCTAGTACGGTAGTCGCTTATCTGTTTCCATGTTCTTCCCACTCTCCCCCTCCCTTCCTTATCTATGTCTTAGCTCTTGCACTATCTTAAATGTCGTCAGGCCGATTACGATAGTTAATTTCACATCCTTACTTTTCATGGCCTGTAAGAAGGTCATTGTATTTTCCCTTGTTCCCTTTGCCTTGAAGCGCTTTGAAACACATTGTGTATAGGCGCTATATAAATAAACAATCATATCATATCATATCTCTCTACCCTCAGTGACAATCCTACAGCACTTTTCCATCACCCCTCCAGCCTTAATTTAGGACTTCCTGCACCATCCCATTCCTATTTTATGCTGTCCTGTCCTTGTCCCTGGTTTATGTTTACGCATTCCCCTGCAACATCTGGTCTTCAAGTCATAGGCCCTCATTATAACTTTCCCTGAAAAGCGCAGGTAATTCCATCATGCCGATATTACCATTTCCGGTAGACCAACCGCCACAATTACCGGCACATTACAGGCCTTCGGGTGCACGCACACCCTCTGCTGGAAACAGTAATACTTTCTCAACAAAATATTCGGCAGGTGTTTTCTGCAGAAATGGGGCAGAAATACAGATACCGGCACCCAAACTGCCAGAATCACCAATGTAGGAACTCCTGGCTCCGGAATCACTGGCGCCGGAAATTACTGGCACCGGGAATAGCATCATCGCTGGAACAGGAAGCTCGCTGGCAGCCATTTTAAAACCCCAATCCACTTTATATTCCCCAGTTCCTGCTGCCATCCACCCCATCTGAAAGTGCATACATGCCAGGAAGCGGGAAATCATGGGTCTCGGAGGTCCGGCTTTGCAAGCCGAGGTTCACAGAGCCAGATCTGATTGCCCTTGTGGAAAATGTTGACCGCAATGAACAGGCCCTCTTCGTAGCTTGTAACCAGAGGACCAGCCAGAGAAGGAAGACAGCCATCTGGCAGGAGGGGGCCAACAAGGCCACAACTGTGGGGACTGTCTCACGTATGCCACAGGTCTACCACAAGCGTTGGTACAACTTGCAGCTGAGAGTCCAGAACATTGTGCCGCCCGTAGGAGGGAATCTGCTGTGACAGAAGGAGGGACAGTGGCACCCCTGACCTCATGCACTGGGAAGAGATGTGCAGCTCCATCTTGCACATGGAGGGCATCGAGGGAGTTGGGTCAGCAGAGGCCAGAGTTGGGACCCAAACCAATGGTGGTAAGTGCAACAAACACCATTTAAATGCAAATGTTGAGTCCAAATACATGCATCCCCAGTCAAGGAAAGATGAAATGCGCAAGGGAACATGTCCTACACATTTCAGCCACAGCTAATGGGCCAATCACACACACATGCCTGGAATTACATCTAGCCATGCACAAGCACTGTTGCCAACATGCACTTCCCCACACATGGACACATGAAGTGCGCCCATGTGTGCCAATGGAGAACAGGACAGGAACCTTAGGCCCACCGCTCACACAACAACAAGCCACCTTGGCAGAGCAACAGTCAATGTGCACTCCCACGACCCACATGTAGAAGCACACATTGGAGCTAAGAGACCAAATAAACAGTATGACAAGAGCATGACACACACAATGTAGCATTAGTGTAATTCGAGCACACAGATGTGACTCCCAGAAGACTAACTGCATGATCATCTGACCCCAACAGGCACATCCTCTCACAACAATCAGGATGGACTGTTATCAGGCCGAGCATGTGTAGGCGGGAAGTCCGCACCACCACTTCCTGCATCGCAAGGACCATCACCTCCTGCAGTGAAAGCATCACCACCTCCTACTGTGCCAGCTGTGCAACTACCACCACCTCCTGCTGTGTCAGCTGCACTACCACCACTGCCACCACCACCACTGCCAGCTGCCAGCAACACCACACCTGTGGTCAGTTGCCCCATCATATTCCCTGTGCCCTAACCAACACCATTGCCACACCAGCCACTGCCCTCTCATGGCAGGTACACCACAGTGGAGGAGGATGACCATGCCCCCTGCCCGACCCCATCGTTCAGTCCAACAAGAATGCAAAGCCATCCCTCCTCTACCCATGCCCAAAATTCGGGACATGGATGTGCGGCTCTGTGCAATGGAGGACTGGGATGGGGCAATGATGGAACTTGCCCGGCTTTGGGCAAAGAAAAGTTAGCTTTTATGTGGCTAGTCGGTTGTTATTAAAATTACTCATTTTAAAAGTACAGTGGGTAAATAGATTTTTCAGGTTTGCCTTATTTGTTTTCTGGGACTTTTAGTTTCTCATTCAGGATATGGAAAATTAAGCTAGAATGTTGCTATAAGTATGTACATGTTGTCAGGTTGTTTTCCTATGCAGTTTGTTTATTTTGCAAACAAACTGTATATGAGGGTTTTATTGTAGGCTTTGACATCCAAAAATGTAATATTTGCACCAATTAGCACTTGCAAGGCATATGGTCAAGTGCCTTAAATGCAGAGTGAGTTACAATCCCATATTCACTGTTGAGCAAAAGTGTGTGATGCTTGGCAAACAATGTAATTTCACTCTGACTTAACTGCAAACATCTGAGTGCTTATAAGTAATTAAGTTCAGACCTGTACAATGGGACAGATTTAGGGACAGGATGATGTACCCCGGTGCTCCTCTGCGAGTGGCATCCAAGGCTGTCATGTAGAACTGCATTATTGTTGCACTGGCCCTCCTTCAGTCCCATATCACTAGATTTGACAGGCAGATGTATAGTCTTACCAGCAAGTCAGTGTGCCAGAGATTCTAGTAGAGCAGACTAACTGCGACAGAACCAACATTAAACAGTCTTCCCTGTTGCTGCTATTCACAGAATTTGCTTGGGCCACAGAAGGATGTCCCCAGGGTCAACGGCATATGTCATCCTGTGTTGTCATCGGATGTATGATGTGACTTCCACTAAGCCTGACATTTTGGTGAATTTACATCCCTGTGCACCACACCCTTTATATGTTTCAGCTCACGTGTTTCTTAACTAGTGGATGAATCTGAGGGTGTCTTCACTTCTTTCCCCGATATATCTTCCTTACAGGTGGCCAGGGAAAGGCTGTCGCTATCGGATCTTGACCCTGGTGGTGGATATGTGAGGGAAGCCTACCTGGGTGGAGAAGACTTGGGGAGTGGAGATGAGGCACCCCTTGGTCAGACACGGTATCCCACATTTCCCATTCACCATGAGTCCACTATCCACCAAGCCTGTATAGGCTATTGTCAATCCCTTCCCTACTTTTCCTGTAAATCATTCCCCAATAGACTCTAATTAGGTATTAGGATGAGGAATAGACCAACTAGAGACATATATCCTCTCTGACATGAACACATATACACACCAGTTATGTACTGGGACGAGGAGATGAGCAAGAACAATGCAGAACTTCCACGTTGGCAAGGAGCGGTCTAGTACTTTTCGGAACAATCAACCTGGCAGAAAGTTTAACAGCAGCAAGAACACTGAAAATAGGGTCAGCTGTTGAAACAGATTTTCGGACTGCCGGAGGAGTACCTACCTCTCCTTGAAGGCAGCATGGCAGACGGAGTGCTCGAGAGCCCCAGTACGATGCAAATAGTAAGCATCAGTAGCAAGACTGAAAGAAGCTGGAGGCCTGCGGCAAACTGCGGAACAGGAACCGGCATGACCAGGGAACGCTTCAGAGTTAGGCCCGAGCTGCGGAGAGATGCATCGGTGGCAGGAGAGAAGCCTCAAAGAGCTGCTTGGGAGACAGAGCAAGAGCCTGCACGAGAGAGAGAGAGAAAGAGAGTCAGAGAGCGAGAGAGAGAGAGAGAGAGAGAGAGAGAGAGAGAGAGAGAGAGAGAGAGAGAGAGTGAGAGAGAGTTTGTGGTGGCTGGAGACCTCGCTGGAATGCCGTAAGCACTGACCGGTGAGTCAAGCTAGGAAGAGGGACACCAGGGTGGCAGATGTATGTTACATTTGTGTGAACCTTTAATGAACACTGATTGGAATGAAAGCAAGAAAGCAAACACTTTTGAATAGTGAGCTGAATGAAAGCAGTTTTGTGGAATGCTATGCTGTAGAGGAACTGTGTAACTTGAGAGAACAAGCATTTGCAAGACTCATAAGAATACATGAAAGTGCAACACGCGAATAGTGGCAAAGCAAGCAATGGTAAAGCCTCATGAGGATGTGAAATGAGAATAAACCAAGCACCACTGCAGAGCTGAAACAATGGCATTGTGCACACAAGGAAGAAGAAGCAAGACAGGTGTGTCGGTTGCATGACCGGTAATGGGTGGACCATATGGTCCAACAACTGCGCCTAGACCGAGGACACCTACATTTGAAAACGGCACTTAAAATAGCTGAAAAGAAGCTTGTGATTGAATATAAAGGACATTTGGTGTGAACTGAAATTAAGGAACTGTACTTTGTGAACTTAGTGAAAGATAACTATACTAGAAGCGCTGGAAACTATCACCAAAAACTCTGTTGTAGAAAAGTTAAAAGGGCCTCATTATGACCCTGGCGGTACAAAGTTAACGGCGCCATAAAAGGTCCCAGCGCCGTTTACCCCGTACCGCCTCATTACGAGGTCCCCTCGCGGGACCCAGGAAGTAATACCTGGTCAAACAACGGGCCAACCCGTAATGCCAATAGGGGCATGGCTACCGCCGAGGTCATAATGAGGGCCAAAGACTTGAAAGCTTGGGGAAGGGAACCCCTTTGTATTGTGAACTACCTTGAACTTTGGGAAAGGGAAACCCTTTAGAAACTAAGAGCTGGAAGATACTCTGAACTTGCATTTGAACACTTCTCATTTTGACACTGACATCCCTACACATCACATTGTATACGAATAGATGTGAGGCAAGCATAGGTTTTGGACACAGATCGACTTTTACTTTGGGCTTCCTGACGCAGACTATCCTTAGTGTATTTAGGTATGGAAATCCCACCTGAGCATAGGGCAAGATAGGCAATTTTCCATCCTTTTTTTAGTTCATAAAAGTTTACAATCCAAACTTTAATTCAGTTGTCTGTGTTGAATAGGACTTCATGATGCTTTCACACTAGGTCCAAAATATACCAGTGTTTCCTGCTTTATTTTTCCAATTTTAGTCTTTTCATCTGAGCAATATGTATTCAAAATGCCTGCTTACTGGAATAATCCGTCTATTCCCTGACAGTTCGGGAAATGTGCAGGGCAAACTTGCCATATAATCATTTTTATTGCAGGAAGTGGTCGAATAGATAGATCTTGAATGACTAAAAATGCATATTTAAGCATAGTTCACTTCAAATAGAATTCGTAGTAAGTCATGTTGTAAGACTGTTTCTTGGTTGCAACAATGCAATCCCTAAGCATTGACTATGTAAATGAACGTTTTTAAATCATGCCATGGAAACTGGCATCCATGTAAAAACAGTTAAACAGGCCACCATCATACGGAACCTGCGTGGTGAGATGTGAATCGCATTGCCAGCAAAGCACAATATGACTACAGGACATGCAGCAGAGGTTTTGCATTGGTATACACATTGCATCCATATTGTCTCCCGAAAAATGTAATTATTTTTTATGAACCCGTAAAATATACTGCATAAAGCACTCCGAATTTCCATACTGCCGTAGTTATTCTCATATGTCTTTGGGTATCACAAATGGCTGGCCTCCGCGAAAATGGATTTGGACAAATCGTATTAGGACACGATTGAGAATCTGATTATGGTAGAACCGGGATCAGTTTATCTTTCAGTGACCATGTTTTCTTATAGTAACCAGAAGACAAAATGGCCCCTGGCCAGATGTTTCAAAGGCATTTTTTCTGCATTCACATAAAAAGAGATTTTCATGCTAATTCAAAAATTGGTCTGCACCTATAATGTCTTTATATAACCAAGACAAAGCTTTGGGCAAAACTTGCTGCAATATGCTTTTGATATGCACGTTTATGGTCTCAGAAAACGCTTGTAAAAATGAATTCCCATGTATATTGTTTTGTGAAGCCGAGATTCTAGGGGCATATGCTTGGATAATTATGAGGCAAGCGGGCAATGGGATGTTAGTGTTACTATGGTGAATGGAGTTGCACTTAACATTATTATTTTCATATGTGCATATTTGTGTATGCTTGTGAGAGAGATAGAGTAGAGAGGGAGGGATTTTGAAAGTACATCAAGAACAGAGAAATGGAAAGATAACACGACATCCTATAGGTAGGGAGGTAGAGTGAAAGAGAGACAGATGAAGGAAGAGAGAGGGGTCAGAGATAGAGATGGAGAGCGAGATAAAGACAGAGACAGAGAGTGACAGAGAGAGAGAGGGAAAGAGAGAGAGAGATTATACAAATCGGTTCAAGTGTTCTAAGGCTCTGTAGAAGATTAACTACTCACGTATCAATCGAAATTAATAGAAAAAATCCCTATTGCAAGCATATTCTGACATTAAAACAAATCTTGTATCAAGGATAGATGCCATATGTTACAAGGTATCACATGGACATTCGCATATCACAGTTAACCTGCAAATGCCTTTGACAGACTTGCGTGTCATCTTTCACTGATCCATTGTAATAGATGGAAGTTGTAGAGACCCCTCTGAAAGACATGAGGGCTTGACTATTTTGTGACTGTAAATACTGGAAGGGGTATCAGTACTTCTGTCCTCTATATGGTTGGGACAAAGGTACAGAGCAAAGCCAGCCAATGTTCTCTATATGGTAGAATGGACGAACAACCAAGACTCAAGCTCTCAGGAGGTGATGCAGGCAGGTTCTTAAGTACACTGAATCCCCCAAGCCCCTGCAAAGGAATGTCCACTGTGAGAAACCTGAAGGTGTCTCCCTGACTAGTCTCCGGGGATCTGTCATCCAGATGGCCAGGACAAGGCCATCGCTATTGCATCCAGTTCCTGGGGGTGGAGCAGTGAGGGAGGATCACCTGGATGGGGTGTCCTCGGGGAGTGGAAGTGGGACACTGAAGGGTGAGATGCGATATCCCCTTTCTTATAAGACCTTGTTCCCATCCTATACCATAGGATACTCAAACATGCTTCCCCTATTTCCGATACAAACACTTTTGCACACCACGAAAGACGACGGACAAACACCAAAGCCATTTACCTGACATGTCCCAACATAGGGGTCAGGCAAAGTCAGGTTTTGACCAGAATCACACACACCTGACAGCCCTTTCCCTTCCCCACAGGGATAAAAGGTGAAGCACGAAGGCACAAGATGAGCAAGGAAGACCGGATGACGAGAGAGCTAAGCCTCCATGGTAGTGCAAGAGGAGGAGAACGGCGGCCACAACCGAAAGGATGACGAGGGGATATGCGACCTTGCCCTTTCCAACACAGGCCCCCACAACCTCTGTGGAAGGAATCTTAAGACTGCGAACAATAGCCAAGATGTGTTGCATCAGATGTCAAAGGTGCAATGGGCCCTCCTGCGCTGAAAACCAACCTGGGGAGAAACGCTTGCCACTGTGGTACCGTCCTTGACTCCTTAGACAAGAAAAGCCAAACGGTTCATCACAGCTGGTGAGTCAAGGAGAGAGTCGATAAGAAACTGAACTGTGTTGAACAAAGTAGCAAACGGCTTATTGGAGAAAGTACAAACAACTGTTAATGCGAGAGGGGAAAACCAGATACAGAGGAGTCAGGCACCACGCGTGTGCTCACTCGGGAAACTCTGGGCAATTACCCTGTTGTTGAAACTACTGTTACCAGAAGGCCTTGGGAGAGGTGCAAGAAAGGGGTCAAATTGGTTATATAGGGGTTTAGTAAAATCCTCTGTACAGTTGAAAGTCTTTGTCCAAAACAATGCACGTAGGGCCAACTCTGGACTTCCGAAAAAGGGTCACATATCAGACCTCAGGGGGCAGGTGCACTGGCTTCCTGTTAAACAGAGAGTTATCTTCAAAATCCTCTCCATTACCCACAAATGCCTCCATGATCTAGCGCTCCCCCTACCTCTCCCAGCGCATTTCCCTGCCCACCTCCACCAGGCCATCTAGGCTAGCCTACATCAACCTGATTACCAAGCCCAAAACATGCAGAGTGCATGCTGGAGTCTCTAGTTTCCCAGCTATCGTTGCCGACCACTGGAACGCACTCCCCACTCACATCAGGGCTATCAACTCCCACTTGGCATTCCACAAAGCCATCAAAACCAGTCTGTTTGTCTGAAATGTTCGTGCCTAGCATTTGCTTGGTACTCAACTGAAATTTATGTCTGCTTAATGTACTTGCAACTGACCGCCTATGATGTAACTAAGTAATCGCATGTTCCAAAGTCGTATTCTTCCCTACTTACACCTTCTTGAAAAAGCGCATCAATGCCCGTGGGCTGTAGTGTGCTATACAAATGTAAAAAATAAATAAAAAATATATGCTGGGAAAGCTTGAATGTGTGCATTGCTCCGGAATCCCAACTTGTCCCATGCTCAAAACGTGGGGAAGGGAGACCCCCAGCTACCACATACTGATTTATTATTTGTGAACACTTCTTTCTTTCTTGTGAACATTATCCCACACTCTTTTTGTATTTAGCGTAAGGATTGGCAATAGGTTCTTCTTAGTATAGGCCCTTTTATTTGACCAGACGCCACTAATTATCCTGACTTATAATTTTGTGAACACTTCTTTCTTTTTCATGAACTTCACCCCACACTATTTGTATTTAGCAGTAAGGATTGGCAATAGTTTTTTATTTTTAGTATAGGCACTTTTATTTTGACAAGACTCCACTAGGACTGCTTTATTATTATTTAATGCTCGTAGCTTGCTCTCATCTTAGATTTAGGTTTAGCGTAGGCATTTTTCCAACTTTCCAATACAGTTTAATAAACACCCTTGAGCTGTGATCACTTGCTTCTGTCTTTACTGTGTCCACCATGAATTCCTTATATATGGTGCCAGAAATGGGATGTAACTCAATTTAAACCAATTGTGGAACCCTACCATTTCAAAAACCTAGCCAGAGAGCTTCTAAACCTTCCATCACCACCAGTGAATCAATACGGTTGATATTGGTAGCAGGAGGGAAGCTATTATTCCCCCGGGGGAGAGAGAAATGATCCCTACAGACTTAGTTTTGATACCCTCTCCGGGGTGCTACATAAGATTGGCCCTGAAATCTGGCCTAGCATGGATGTTTGGGATAGATGTTTTAGCAGGTGTTATTGATCTCAACTTCCAGGGAGATGTGAAGGTTCTCTTACAGAATCATGGTGAGATTCCCTTTGAAGTATGTCATGGTGATTAAATAGTCCAGGGAATCTTGGTGAGAGTTCTATTTCCTCAGTTTAAAGAAAGTGAACCAGATAAAACAGACAGAGGTAACTTAGGCTTTGGGGAAGCTGATAAATCTCTTAACATCGGAGAAAGGAAAGGAGAAGAGCCTACCATCGATCCCGACCTAGCCTTTGCCCAGCGAAACAATCCAGCTCTCGCTGAAGCTTTTCTACAAGCAATTCCAGAAGGTGAAGGATTAGAGAAGAGAAGTCCTGTTTTATTCTTAAAACAAGGATTGCTTAATAGAAGAGAGACATCCATGGAAGGTTTAGTAATAACACAGTTGCTAATACCGAAGAGCCACCGAAAGGTTGTACTAGAGATCACGCATTCCCATGTTACCAGGGCCATTTAGGACAATCTAAAACCCAGGCGCATATTAGTGGGATACTGGCCCAGAATCCACTCCAATATATATATATATATACCTTCATCCAGATGTGCGAGATATGTCAAAAGACCAGCACACACATCCCATCACCTGATACCCTGAACCCATTGCCGTTCATAGAAGTCCCCTTTTCAAGAATCGGTATGGATATAATTAGACCTCCAGAGGCATCCAGACTAGGCAATAAGTATGTCCTTGTGACCGTGGATTATGCACCCTGATATCCTGAGGCATTCCCAATGTGAAATAACACCACACAGCAGATCCTTAAGCATCTTCTACTGTATTTCTCCAGGGTTGGCTTTCCTAAAGAAATACTAACAGACCAGGGTTTGAATTTTATGAGTAAGGGCATGGCTGAAGTCAAAGAGCTACTCCACATTACCACCATGTGAATTTCTGTGTACCACCCCAAAATCGATGGTTTGGTAGAAAGATTCAATAAAATACTGAAGCTAATTTTACAAAAATTGTTAGCTAAGGATGTAAGGACTGTAACCGAATGATCTTGTGGGCACTATTTGCCATAAGGAAAACCCCTCAAACTTCCACAGGTTTCTCTCCTTTTGAACTACTCTTTGGTAGAGAACCCACAGATGTCCTGGACATTCTCCGGGAGACCTGGGAAGAACGAGAGGAGGCCCCCATTCCCTTCTTGCAGCCTGCCACCTAAATGCAAGAACACATGAAATTGGTTCAGGACTTAGTTTGTGCTCATATGGAAAAGGCTCAGAACCAACAAAAATCCACTTATGACAAAAAATTAATTTAACATCATTCTCCATAGGACAAAAAGAACATGTCCTTTTACCCACCTCAGAAATCAAACTTGTCACCAAATGGCACGGACCATATGAGGTAACAGAACGCACAAGAAGCTGTAGTTATAAAGTAGCCCAACTGGACAGAAAACGGAAGGTCCATTTATATCACGTAAATCTCTTGAAAGAGTGGAAGTTGAACTCATCAGCCACCCATGCCGAAATACTAGCCTGTCTGGTTCCTGAAGAGATAAATAACGTTGACTTAATTCTTCCTGAGTTGTCTATCCAAAAACAAGAAGATCTAAATTATGTAGTGGACTTGTTTCCCAATGTATTCTCAGAAAAAAACAGAAAGAGTAAAAGACACATACCATTATATTAGAACACCCAAAGGTAAAGTGGTTTAAACCTTATAAATTATCAGAAGCCTGTAAACAGATAGTGAATGAGGAAGTCAATAAAATGTTGAAAGCTAATATTATGGATCCCTCTTCAAGCCCATGTTCCTCTACCATTGTGTTGGTCACTAAACCGGATGGTTCCTGGAGATTCTGCATAGACTTCTGTCAAGTTAATTCTATTTCAGACTTCGATGCCTATCCTATCCACGCATCGATGACCTAATTGATAAACTTGGAGCAGCCACCTTTCTATTTACCCTAGATCTAACTAAAGGGTACAAGCAGGTTCCCGTATATGGGCCAGCTAAGAACAAGACAGCATTTTCAATGCCTATAGGACTGTTTCAATTAAAAGTCCTTCCTTTTGGCTTGCACAGTACACCAGCCACTTCCCAACGCCTCATGGATCAAATCCTACAACAATATTCCAACTTCTCTGAAGCCTATATTGATGATATTGTCATTTATAGTAAGAGTTGGAAGGACCATCTCTTCCATCTTTCTACCATCATGAAAGTCCTCAGAAGCGCTGGCCTAACTGCTAATCCAGCTAAGTGCAGTTTTGCAAAGTCAGCAGTAAAATACCTTGGCTTCTTTATAGCGAATGGGAATGTACAACCCAAACCTGAGAAGGTAAAAGCATTCTTAGATACACCAACACCCAAGACCAAAAGGGATTTTAGAGCTTTTCTCAGGTTAATAGGATATTACCGTAGGTTTATCCCCAACTTTTCTGTCATGGGTATCAGGCAGGTAGTTGGGGCAAGCTGGGTGGAGGCTTGGCAGGCCTGGCATAGGCAAACAAAAAACCCATAACAAATCCCTCCCTTCATTCCTTCCTAGTGTTTGCAGTAACTTCCTGGTTACCACTTCCTGTTGCCAAACAGGAAGTGCATGATAACTCATGAGCTCTCTAGTGTTTGGGTGTGGCTGGCTATATAAGCCACACCCAAGATTCTTCCAGTGCTTCGTGTTGCTTACTGTAAGCTGTATCAGCAACACACTTGCCTTGCTCTGGATCAGCCAGCATCTGCTTACCTGCTCTGGATCATCCTGTGTCTGCTTACCTGCTCCGGATCATCCTACTTCTGTTTACCCGCTCTGGATCATTCAGCTTTAGCTTACCTGGTTCTTACTCCACGCTGCAGCTATCTCCAGTCAAGAGGGGACTTCTATACCGGCACCTGTAAGTACAAAGAACAACAGTGTTAACACACGCACATCAGTGATGCTCCGCATACTCACCGAATCTTCCCGCAACGCTGGAATCCAGGTTAGTTGCATGAGCGCACAAACCCCTGTAAGAAAGAAGAGACATTATTCATTGCGCTCGCTCCAATAACACGGACACTTATTTCACTGCGCTCTCTCTCTATACACCTACTGCATACCTACCAAAAGCCTCCGTGCAAACTTACCTAACCATCAAGTCTCCAGTAGCGCTGAACCCGGACTCAAGGTGCTAATACCACATAATTTCTCCTGCAAGGGAAAGGGAGAGACTTTACCAGGCGCGCTCGAATTGAAGGCCCTGCGCAAAAAAGCAGCTAGCTTGTACATGCAGCACTACTCACCCACAAAAATAAAAGCAAACAAAGACAATATGAACAATTTTGGACACTCAACATTTTCCGCGCAACGTTCACTTGTGGGAAGAACTTTCTAGCCAGTGAAGAAACTGGTGCCTTGAACTCTCGGCCACGCAGTGATGGCATAAAACTGCGTTTGGCATCTGAAATCAGCCTACAGACATTGGCACTAATCACATGAGTGAATCGCGCCCCTGCAAATGCAGGATGGAGTGCACACCCTACTAAAGATCAAGGCATTCCTCCAGGTGAAACAGGGGAAGTGAAGACTCGGGTCAAGGGAGGCTCGTCCATCGCTCCTGCAGAGACACAGGTGAGTGTGACATTTTCTGATAAAACAGCTCACCTAACAGATAAACTTAAGAATGCCGAACCCCAGAAACTTCATTGGAATGACAAGGATGAGATATGCTACAACACGTTGAACCAGAATCTGTGCCAGAACCTGGTCCTAAAGGTAGTCGACTTCTCTAACGAATTTTTCTTACAAACAGATGCCTCCGTTACAGGGTTAGGAGCAGTCTTGTCCCAGGTTTGCGATGGATTGGTATACCCCATATTATTCACCAGCCACAAACTGTTCCCACAAGAAAAAACATTACTCTGTGTTGGAACTAGAGGCCCTGGCCATCAAGTGGGCCATAGTCCATCTTAGATAGTACTTCTAGGACAAAACTTCACACTCGTTACCTATCACTCATCCCTAGTTTGGATTACCCAACGCAAAGATTCCAACCCTTGGTTCATGCAATGGTTTCTAGACCTATAAACCTATTGTTTCACTGTGGAACACCGAAAAGGAATAGACCAGGGAAATGTAGATTTTCCTTCCTGGTTCCCCTGTGAAACAAATGTGGCTTCATCACATGTATAACATCCAGGTGGCCAGGACACGCCATCGCTATTGGATCCATTTCCTAGGGGTGGACCAGTGAGGGAGGATCACATGAATGGGGGGTCCTCGGGGAATGGAAGTGGGACACCAACAGGTGGGACACGGCATCCCCCTTCTCAAAACACCTTTTTCCCATCCTACCCTTTAGGATATTCAAAGACTCTACCCTCTCACCCCCCACCCCCTTTTACAGATATGAACACTTTCACCCACCACGAAAGACAATGGACAAACACCAGAGCCATTTACCTGACATGTGGCAACACAAGGGTCAGGCAAAGTCTGACAATTGACCAGAATCACATACACCTGATGGTCCTTACCCTTCCCCACAAGGATAAAATGTGGAGCATGAGAGCACAAGACAAGCAATGCAGACCGCATGTCGAGAGAGATAACCAAGCACGGCAGTTCAAGAGGAGGAGAAAGGCGGCCACAACCAAAAGGTTGATGAGGAGAAACACGACATTGCCCTTTACAACACAGTCGCGCACAACCTCTGTAGAAGGAATCATAAGACCACGAACAATAGCCGATATGTGTTTCAGCAGACGTCAATGATACACAGGGCCCTCCTCTGTTGATAACCAAGCCATGGAGAGATGCATGCCACCGTGGTACCATCCCTGACTCCAGAGACAAGAAAAGCCAAGCGGTTCATCACATCCGTTGAGTCAAGAGGAGAGCAAATTAGAACCTGAACTGTGTTGAACAAAAGTAGCAAATGGATAATTGAAGAAAGTATAAAGTACTGTTAATAC
Organism: Ambystoma mexicanum; assembly: GCF_040938575.1. NCBI lineage: Eukaryota > Metazoa > Chordata > Amphibia > Caudata > Ambystomatidae > Ambystoma > Ambystoma mexicanum. The sequence goes on from NC_090930.1 coordinate 1,007,584,489, forward strand.
AAGAGGGGAAACCAGTTACAGAGGAGTCAGGCACCACGTGGGTGCTCACTCAGGAATTTCTGGGCGATTACCCTATTGTTGAAACTACTGTTACCAGAAGGCCTTGGGAGAGGCGTGTGAAAGGGGTCAAAATGGTCATACAGGGGTCTAGTAAAATCCTCTGTACAGTCGAAAGTCTTTGGCCTGCAGATGATTGTAAAGTTAAGGGAAGTTGATCCTACATTATAAGGAAGCAGAAGGAATTAGGTGATTGGCAAAAGTTGGCAAGAATGAACCCGACGGAGGGATGCCAATGAAAAGGGGGTGAAATCTGAAGTCCCAGTGTACAGTGTGTTGACAAGAGTGAACCCGGCAGAGGGAGGTCCACATTGAACAGTTTAAAAGGACATTAAGATTTGTGAATGTCACAACTGAGATTGTGCTTAGAAGCCATAGTGAACCCGACAGAGGGAGGCTGATATTTGAGAAGGGTCTGAGCCCGGAAGAGGGGTACGCATTGGTGAAAAGTCATCACTCAACCAGGAACTTTTGTTGTTTATTATTTTGGATACATCAGGTCCTCAGAGGCAAGAGACACTTTGTAGAAAAGAGAGTTAACCACTGAAGGCCCAGACTGGTGGTAGCGGAACTGTTGTCTCATGCTGGGAAAGCTCGAGCGTGTGCTGTGCTCCGGAATCCCACCTTGTCTGCTCAAAACGTGGGGAAGGGAAACCCCCGGCTATGACATACTGACCTATTATTTGTGAACACTTCTTTCTTTCTTGTGAATATTATCCCACACCCTTTTTGTATTTAGCGGAAGGATTTTTCTTCGTATAGGCCCTTTTATTTGACAAGACACCACTAGGGCCGCCTTATTATTATTTGATGGTAGAAGCTTGCTCCCATCTTAGATTTAGGTTTAGATTAGGCTTTTTTCCAAACTTCGTGTACAGTTTAATAAACACCCTTGAACTGTGATCACTTGTGTCTGTCTTTACTGTTGCCACCATGAATTCCTTACAGCACACACATACAGGGTAATTCATAGAATTTCGCACAAAAGTGGCGCACGCGGCTGGCGCACAGTGTGCGCGTGCGAATGTATCCGCCAGCCGCGTCCGCCACTTTTGTGCGAAATTCTATGAATTACCCTGTAGCCTCCAAAACCAGCCGTGGCGCAGAGTGGCGCAGCGACCCTGCAGCAGCGCCAGTTATGCCCCCAAGAACACCCCTGGCGCAAGGAAAAGCCATCAAAATCCCCAATCCAGCGCAAAGGGCTGCACTAACCCTGGACCAGTTTACAGGGCTGCCAAACAGCAAACGCCAAGCAGGGAACGTGTATTACTAGGGTTCGCGTGAAGTTTCACACGCGAAAGGGCCTGTGCGAGTGGGGTACGTGTAGAACTGGGGTTCGCGGGGAGTTTCACCCACGATTTCAGCAGGGTACGTGTATTACGGGGGTTCGCGAGAAGTCTCACACGCGATTGGATCCGGGTACGTGTATTTCGGGGGTGCGCGGGAAGTTTCACACGCGAAAGGGCCTGTGCGAGTGGGGTACGTGTATTCCTGGGGTTTCCGTGAAGTTTTACACGTGAAAGGGCCATGTGCGAGTGGGGTACGTGTATTCCTGGGGTTCGCGTGAAGTTTTACACGCGAAAGGGCAACGCCCGTGCACGATACGTAACAGACGCGCTTACGCGCTAAGGGCCTTTGGTCCAATGAAATTGCTTACGTGTGCTGACCCGCTTACGCGCTAAGGGCCTCTTTCCTCGAATTACACACTGACGTGCACATTTTTCACGTGCCAATCACTCCGTATCAAGCTGGCCATCCATACACATACAGAAGACCACACTCCTGCCCTGAAGGCCATTTTCCTGCCCCCCATGAGCCACGAGCATGCTCCCACCTGCCATCTGTTTGTGCCTGACTGTCTGCTGCCCACGTGCCCTGCTATTTGGTGCCTGCACATCAGCCATCTGCAGGGGTCCAGTTGCTGTGTCCACCCCTGCTGGAACAGAAGACTCCCGACTGGGATACCATCGCTCCACAGCCCAGCCCCAGGACCCAGTTGCCCACCCACTCCTGCCTCTGGGGTTGCCATGTCGGGCACATCTCCATCTGGCACCACTGGAAACCCCCAGCCAGAGAGGCAGAGGGCCACCAGCTTCACTGCCACCGAAGTTGGTGTCCTGGTGGAGCATGTCCTGGGGCATTATGATGCCCACTTCCGAACATCACGCGCCAACAAAGAAGGACGGGAGAGGATCTGGGACGACGTAGTGGTTGCAATCAACGCGGAGGGGGTGGCAACCCGCGACATCAAGCACGTCAAGAAGCGCTGAGAGGACTTCAGGTCCAGGACCCTCCACAAGGCCCGGTGCCTTGCGGACGGGGCCGGGCACGCATGAGTAACATCCAGATGAGGGTCCTGGAACGCGTAGGCCCAGCGCTCCACGCCCAGATCCTTCAGAGGCAGACGCGTCTGGAGTTGAGCGGTAAGTGGCCAAGCACTGCTGTGTGAGACAGGGCATGTTGCAGTGTGCTGGAAGTCTGATGCTTGCCTGTATGTGTGACATAGGCCATGTATGGATGTGTGTGTGCAGGGACATCATGGTCATGCATGTGAGACCAGTTATGTGTGAACCACATGGTTGGTGCATGTGTTTTAATGCAACATGGGGAGCTCTATGCGGAATGCACACATGAAAGCATGGCTGTGTCTGTTCCTTGGCATGAAGGGGGGGGTGAGGAATGGGTGCTGATGTCATGTACATGTATGGTTCACATGTGTGTGTGTGTGCCTGAGAAGTGTGTGCGTGACTATGAAACGCCATGGATGCATGTGACTTTGAAGGCAACATCTTGGTTTACAGGGGCCCTTCTACATGGATGTTGATATTGATTGCAGGCGCCAGGACTGTTTCTGCATGTGTGTTGTGTGCATTCACCCATGTGTTGTGGAATGACAGGATGGAAGGGACATTTGACAGTGCCACTCATGTGGTATTGCTTCCTGTCTAGGGTATTTTGTACTGTACCCTGATGCTTGTGTTCTATGTCTCCCTCTACGCGCGTCAAGTGAAGAAGAGGGCGGAGACGGTGCTGTGGAGCCAAGCGGCGGGGATGCCTCCACTGGGCGGCGTCGCAAGGCCCAGCCACCCTCCCAGGAACAACCATCATCCGGGACCGAGGGGGCTGGTGCTGCGTCTGCCACAACGGTTGTGGCGGAAGGGCCGGGTGAGCCCCCACAGGGTCTTCCAATGGCGGAAGATGGTGTGGAGACATCCAGGTTGGTGGTCTCCAGAGAGGAGGAGGAACCTGCTACTGAGCCGCACATGGGGCCTGGTGGGGGTAGTACCACTGGTGCAAGTGGTGCAGTCCAGGGCCAGGGTCAGGAGGCAGCACAGGTCACCGCGGAGGGGCCTGTGCATGTCGCTGTCCCTGACCCTGTGACTGCACCACCATGCACCAGCAGGGAGGCCCCATCCCAGGCCCATCCGCAGGTAGGGGAGAGTGCCATGTCATCTGAATCTCCACTACCCGCGGACGAGGGGTCCCACAAACATATGGGCTCCGTCCTGGTTGGTGGGTTCCTACATGTGTCGCGCACTCTGGCGGACCTCTCCTCCTCTGTGGAGACTATGCGCGAGTCGTTCTCCACACTGTCTTCCGGCCCAGATTCCACCAGGGCCCCTTCTTGACCTGGCCCGACCCACACAGCCAGCTTGGTGGAGCTCACATCCCTGCCACAGTCGGGAGTCGGCGGCTCAGCAGGGGTGGACACCACAACTGGAGACCAGCTGATTGAGGATGTGCAGGCACCATCAGACACGCCACATGGACAGCAGCAGCAAGAGCAGGCTCTAGGTGGGAGCAATGATGGCTCGGGGCCATCAACATCGGAGGGGCAGGCATCGGTCAGAGGGCAGGAGGACCCAGGACTGGAAGTGTCTTCTGTGTGGCAACGCTTAGGGCATGCTATAGATGCGGAGCGGCAGCGGACAGAAAAGACACGGCTCACGATGGTCAGGGCGGAGAACTCCATGCGGAGGGCCCAGAGGCGGGCCGAGTGCCTCGAGGCAATTCGCAGGGAGTTGGAGGAGAACATGTCGTCGTCCCTGCGAACCCTCGGGGCCATGGAAGAGGACCGCCTCCAGGACATTGAGCAGGAGTTCGATGATGCCCTGGCCCGGGACATCCAAAAGTGAGCCGTCGGACTAGCCCGCTGCTCTTGTAAATAGTTTTTAGAGTTAGGTTTCCTTTTCGTTTTGCTTTTATTTGTGGTCAATGGACAATGCCACCCAAATTTGTATATAGTTATATTTTTAGGTAGTTTGTTAGGTAGGTTTCATTTGTTTGGTTGGGATCATGCACCCTTTACATCCTTGGACAATGGATTGTATATAGTTTCATCATGTATTCATTTTTGTTTTTTTTTGCATTATGGACATGGAGCAATGGACTTATTTTTTCCGGACAATGGATTGTAAATAGTTGGACTATGGATTGATTTATCTTATTTTTTTTTATTATGAACATGAAGGAATGGAGATTTTTTTTTTACATTTCATATGGATTTGCGTTGTTGGAGGGTGACTTTGGACTGTTTTTCTTTCAATTTTTTTTGGATTGGTTATAATTTTCATTCAATCATCTTTTTCACATGCTTTTCATTTCATGTTTCATATTTTGGTATGCTTTCATTTCATTTTTGATTTCATGTACATAATACCTTTTAATTTTTTAGTTCCATGTATGGGATTCGCTCATTGGGTTGCTGCATGTGACAATGTGAGTTTACCCAAGTAATGCCAACCAGTGTATGTGTGTGACGGACATGTGTTGATGTACATAGTTGACTTATGGTTTGTGTCATGAGATCGGCATTTCACTGGGTGCAGGGGGACATGAGTGGGACATGAGCGGGGGCCTGCTGGCAGGTGCCCTGCACTGCTGGGGGGTGGGGGTGCAAGGGGACATGAGTGGGACATGAGCGGGGGCCTGCTGGCAGGTGCCCTGCACTGCTGGGGGGTGGGGGTGCAAGGGGACATGAGTGGGACATGAGTGGGGGCCCGCTGGCAGGTGCCCTGCACTGCTGGGGGGTGGGGGTGCAGGGGATATGAGATGAGTGGGGGCCTGCTGGAAGGTTCCCTGACCTGCTGGGGGGTGGGGGTGCAGGGGGACATGAGTGGGGGCCTGCTGGCAGGTGCCCGGCACTGCTCGGGGGTGGGAGTACAGGGGGACATGAGTGCGGGCCTGCTGGCAGGTGCCCTGCACTGCTGGGGGGTTGGGGTGCAGGGGGACATGAGTGGGGGCCTGCTGGCAGGTGCCCTGCACTGCTGAGGGGTGGGGGCCCAGGGGGACATGAGTGGGACATGAGTGGGGGCCTGCTGGCAGGTGCCCTGCACTGCTGGGAGGTGGGGGTTCAGGGGGACATGAGTGGGGGCATGCTGGTTGGTGCCCTGCACTACTGGGGGTGGGGGTGCAGGGGGCATGAGTGGGACATGAGTGGGGGCCTGCTGGCAGGTGCCCTGTACTGCTGGGGGGTGGTGGTACAAGGGTCATGAGTGGGGGCCTGCTGGCAGGTGCCCTGCAATGCTGGGAGGTGGGGGTGCAGGGAGACATGAATGGGGGCCTGCTGCCAGGTGCCCTGCACTGCTGGGGGGTGGGGGTGCAGGGGGACATGAGTGGGACATGAGTGGGGGCCTGCTGGCAGGTGACCTGCACTGCTGGGGGGTGGGGGTGCAAGGGGGTGTGAGTGGGGGCCTGCTGGCAGGTGCCCTGCACTGCTGGGGGTGGGGTGCAAGGGGACATGAGTGGGGGCCTGCTGGCAGGCGCCCTGCACTGCTGAGGGGTGGGGGCGCAGGGGGACATGAGTGGGACATGAGTGGGGGCCTGCTGGCAGGTGCCCTGCACTGCTGGGAGGTGGGGGTTCAGGGGGACATGAGTGGGGGCATGCTGGTTGGTGCCCTGCACTGCTGGGGGTGGGGGTGCAGGAGGACATGAGTGGGACATGAGTGGGGGCCTGCTGGCAGGTGCCCTGCACTGCTGGGGGTTGGGGGTGCAAGGGGGCGTGAGTGGGGGCCTGCTGGCAGGTGCCCTGCACTGCTGGGGGGTGGGGGTAAAAGGGTCATGAGTGGGGGCCTGCTGGCAGGTGCCCTGCAATGCTGGGAGGTGGGGGTGCAGGGAGACATGAGTGGGGGCCTGCTGCCAGGTGCCCTGCACTGCTGGGGGTGGGGGTGCAGGGGGACATGAGTGGGACATGAGTGGGGGCCTGCTGGCAGGTGCCCTGCACTGCTGGGGGGTGGCGGTGCAAGGGGGTGTGAGTGGGGGCCTGCTGGCAGGTCCCTGCACTGCTGGGGGTGGGGTGCAAGGGGACATGAGTGGGGGCCTGCTGACAGGTGCCCTGCACTGCTGGGGGGTGGGGGTGCAAGGGGACATGAGTTGGTGATCAGCAGTGCAAGGTGACATGTGGCTTGGCTGGAGGGCATGCCCATGGTGGATGGGCTGCCTGCGGGACATGACCAGGGGTGCAGGGTAGTCCCCTGTGGTGTGGGCTGCCTGCAGGGGCCGTGGAGGTTATAGAGGGAACACCTGGGAGGACCCACAGTGCCAATTCACGTGTTGGACTCCCTGGCACCCCCGGAATACACATACCCTGCTGAAATCACGTGTAAGACTTCCCGCGAACCCCAGTTATAAATGTACCCCGCTTGCACAGGGCCCTTTCGCGTGTGAAACTTCCCACGAACCCCTGAAAAACACGTACCCGGATCCAATCACGTGTGAGACTTCCCACGAACCCCAGTTATACACGTACCGCGCTCGCACAGTGCCCTTTCGCGTGTAAAACTTCAAGCGAACCCCAGGAATACACGTACCCCACTCGCACAGGGCCCTTTCGCGTGTAAAACTTCCCGCGAACCCCGTAATACACGTACCCTGCTGAAATCGCAGCTGAAACTTCCCGCGAACCCCAGTTATACACATACCCCACTTGCACAGGCCCTTTCGTGTGTGAGAATTCCCACGCACCCCCGAAATACACGTACCCGGAATCAATTGCGTGTGAGACTTCCCGCGAACCCCGTAATACACGTACCCGCTCGCACAGGGCCCTTTCACGTGTGAAACTTCCCGCGAACCCCGTAATACATGTACCCTGCTGAAATTGCCTGTGAGACTTCCTGCGAACCCCACTTATACACGTACCCTGCTCGCACAGGGCTCTTTCGCGTGAAAAACTTCACGCGAACCCCAGGAATACACGAACCCCACTCGCACAGGGCCAATATTCCTGGGGTTCGCATGAAGTTTCACACGCAAAAGGGCCCTGTGCGTGCGGGGTACGTGTATTACTGGGGTTGCGGGAAGCGTCACATGTGATTTCAGCAGGGTACGTGTATTTCGGGGGTGCGCAGGAAGTTTCACACGCGAAATGGCCTGTGCGAGTGGGGTACATGTATTCCTGGGGATCGCGGGAAGTCTCACACGTGAAAGGGCCCTGTGCGAGCGGGGTACGTGTATTACAGGGTTCGCGGGAAGTCTCACACGCGATTGGATCCGGGTAAGTGTATTTCGGGGGTGCGCTGGAAGTCTCACACGCGAAAGGTCCTGTGCGAGTGGGGTACGTGTATTCCTGGGGTTCGCGTGAAGTTTTACACTCGAAAGGGCCCTGTGCGAGTGCGGTACGTGTATAACTGGGGTTCACGGAAGTCTCACACGCAATTTCAGCAAGGTACATGTATTTCGTGGGTGCTGGGGAGTCCTACAAGTGAATTGGCAGTTTGGGTCCTCCCAGGTGTTCCCTCTACACCCTCCACGGCCCCTGCAGGCAGCCCACACCACAGGGGACTACCCTGCACCCCTGGTCATGTCCCGCAGGCAGCCCATCCACCATGGACATGCCCCCCAGCCAAGCCACATGTCACCTTGCACTACTGATCACCAACTCATGTCCCCTTGCACCATCACCCCCCAGCAGTGCAGGGCACCTGCCAGCAAGCCCCCACTCATGTCCCCCTGCACCCCACCTCCCAGCAGTGCAGGGCACCCGCCAGCAGGCCCCCACTCATGTCCCCTTGCACCCCCACCCCCAGCAGTGCAGGGCACCTGCCAGCAGGACCCCACTCATGTCCCCCTTCACCCCCACCCCCCAGCAGTGCAGGGCAACTGCCAGCAGGCCCCCACTCATGTCCCCCCAGCCCCCAGCAGTGCAGGGTACCTGCAAGCAGGCCCCTACTCATGTCCCACTCATGTCCCCCTGCACCCCCACCCCCCAGCAGTGCAGGGTACCTGCCAGCAGGCCCCCGCTCATGTCCCCCTACACCCCACCTCCCAGCAGTGCAGGGCACCTGCCAGCAGGCCCCCACTCATGTCCCCCTGCACCCCCACCCCCCCAGCAGTGCAGGGCACCTGCCAGCAGGACCCCACTCATGTCCCACTCATGTCCCCTGCACCCCCAATCACCAGCAGTGCAGGGCAACTGCCAGCTGGCCCCCACTCATGTCCCCCTGGACCCCCACCCCCCAGCAGTGCAGGGTACCTGCCAGCAGGCCTCCACTCATGTCCCACTCATGTCCCCCTGCACCCCCACCCCCCAGCAGTGCAAGGCACCTGCCAGCAGGCCCCCACTCATGTCCCCCTGCACCCCCACCTCCCAGTAGTGCAGGGCACCTGCCAGCAGGCCCCCACTCATGTCCCCTTGCACCCCCACCCCCCAGCAGTGCAGGGCACCTGCCAGCAGGACCCCACTCATGTCCCACTCATGTCTCCCTGCACCCCCCACCCCCCAGCAGTGCAGGGCACCAGCCAGCAGGCTCCCACCTATGTCCCCCTGCACCCCCACCCCCAGCATTGCAGGGCACCTGGCAGCAGGCCCCCACTCATGTCCCCCTGCACCCTCATCCCACAGTAGTGCAGGGCACCTACCAGCAGGCCCCCACTCATGTCCCCCTGCACCCCCACCTCCCAGCAGTGCAGGGCACCCACCAGCAGGCCCCCACTCATGTCGCACTCATGTCCCCCTGCACCCCACCCCCAGCAGTGCAGGGCACCTGCTAGTAGGCCCTCACTCATGTCCCCCTGCACCCCCACCCCCCAGCAGTGCAGGGCACCTGCCAGCAGGCCCACACTCATGTCCTCCTGCACCCCCACCTCCCAGCAGTGCAGGGCACCTGCCAGCAGGCCCCATTCATGTCCCACTCATGTCCCCCTGCACCCCCACCCCCCAGCAGTGCAGGGCACCTGCCAGCAGGCCCCCAATCATGTCCCCCTGTACTCCCATCCCCCCAGCAGTGCAGGGCACCTGCCAGCAGGCCCCCACTCATATCCCACTCATGTTCCCCTGCACCCCACACCCCAGCAGTGCAGGGCACCAACCAGCATGCCCCCACTCATGTCTCCCTGAACCCCCACCCCCAGCAGTGCAGGGCACCTACCAGCAGGCCCCCACTCATGTCCCCTTGCACCCCCACCCCCATCAGTTCAGGGCACCTGCCAGCAGGCCCCCACTCATGTCCCACTCATGTCCCCCTGCATCCCCACCCCCCAGCAGTGCATGGCACCTGCCAGCAGGCCCCCACTCATGTCCCTCTGCACCTCCACCCCCCAGCAGTGCAGGGCAACTGCCAGCAGGCCCCACTCATGTCCCCCTGCACCCCCACCTCCCAGCATTACAGGGCACCTGCCAGAAGACCCCCACTAATGTCCCCTTGCACCCCCACCCCCCAGCAGTGCAGGGCACCTGCCAGAAGGCCCCACTCATGTCCCACTCATGTCCCCCTGCACCCCCACCCCCACTAGTGCAGGGCACCTACCAGCATGCCCCCACTCATGTCGCACTCATGTCCCCCTGTACCCCCACCCCCCAGCAGTGCAGGGTACCTGCCAGCAGGCCCCCACTCATGTCTCCTGCACCCCCACCCCCCTGCAGTGCAGGGCACCTGCCAGCAGGCCCCCACTCATGTCCCCCTGCACCCCACCCCCCAGCAGTGCAGGGCACCTGCCAGTAGGCCCTCACTCATGTCCCCCTGCACCCCCACCCCCCAGCAGTGCAGGGCACCTGCCAGCAGGCCCACACTCATGTCCTCCTGCACCCCCACCTCCCAGCAGTGCAGGGCACCTGCCAGCAGGCCCCCATTCATGTCCCACTCATGTCCCCCTGCACCCCCACCCCCCAGCAGTGCAGGGCACCTGCCAGCAGGCCCCCAACCATGTCCCCCTGTACCCCCATCCCCCCAGCAGTGCAGGGCACCTGCCAGCAGGCCCCCACTCATATCCCACTCATGTTCCCCTGCACCCCCACACCCCAGCAGTACAGGGCACCAACCAGCAGGCCCCCACTCATGTCTCCTGCACCCCCACCCCCTAGCAGTGCAGGGCACCTGCCAGCAGGCCCCCACTCATGTCCCACTCATGTCCCCCTGCACCCCACCCCCCAGCAGTGCAAGGCACCTTCCAGCAGGCCCCCACTCATGTCCCACTCATGTCCCCCTGCACCCCCAACCCCCAACAGTGCTGGGCACCAGCCAGCAGGCCCCCACTCATGTCCCCCTGTACCCCCACACCCCAGCAGTGCCGGGCACCTGCCAGCAGGCCCCCACTAATGTCCCACTCATTTCCCCTTGCACCCCCACCCCCCAGCAGTGCAGGGCACCTGCCAGCAGGCCCCCACTCATGCCCCACTCATGTCCCCCTGCACCCCCACCCACCAGCAGTGCAGAGCACCTGCCAGCAGGCCCCCACTCATGTCCCTCTGCACCCCCACTCCCCAGCAGTGCAGGGCACCTGCCAATTGGCCCCCACTCATGTCCCCCTGCACCCCACCCCCCAGCAGTGCAGGGCACCTGCCAGCAGGCCCCCACTCATGTCCCACTCATGTCCCCCTGCACCCCCACCCCCCAGCAGTGAAATGCTGATCTCATGACACAAAACAAAAGTCAACTATGTACATCAACACATGTCTGTCACACACATACACTGGTTGGCATTGCTTGTGTAAACCCACATTTTCACATGCATCAACCCAATGAGCGAATCCCACACATGGAATTAAAAAATGAAAATGGATTATGTACATGAAATCAAAAATGAAATGAAAGCATACCAAAATATGAAACATGAAATGAAAAGCATGTGAAAAAGATGATTGAATGAAAATGATAACCAATCCAAAAGAAATTGAAAGAAAAACAGTCCAAAGTCACCCTCCAACAACGCAAATCCAAAGCAAATGTAAAAAAAAATCTCCATTCCTTCATGTTCATAATAAAAAAAAATAAGATAAATCAATCCATAGTCCAACTATTTACAATCCATTGTCCAGAAAAAATAAGTCCATTGCTCAATGCCCATAATGCAAAAAAAAAAAAAAAATTGAATACATGATGAAACTATATACAATCCATTGTCCAAGGATGTAAAGGGTCCATGATCCCAACCAAACAAATGAAACCTACCTAACAAACTACCTAAAAATATAACTATATACAAATTTGGGTGGCATTGTCTATTGACCACAAATAAAAGCAAAACGAAAAGGAAACCTAACTCTAAAAACTATTTACAAGGGCAGCGGGCTAGTCCGACAGCTCACTTTGGGATGTTCCGGGCCAGGGCTTCATCGAACTCCTGCTCAATGTCCTGGAGGCTGTCCTCTTCCATGGCCCCGAGGGTTAGCAGGGACGATATGTTCTCCTCCAACTCCCTGTGAATTGCCTCGAGGCACTCGTCCCGCCTCAGGGCCCTCCGCATGGAGTTCTCCACCCTGACCATCATGAGCCGTGCCTCTTCTGCCCGCTGCCGCTCCGCATCTATAGCATGGCCTAACGGCTGCCACACGGAAGACACTTCCAGTCCTGGGTCCTCCTGCCCTCTGGCCGATGCCTGCCCCTCCGATGTCGAAGGCCCCGAGCCATGATGGCTCCCACCTTGTTGCTGCTGCTGCTGTGTCTCTGCCTGTGCCCTGGCTCTTGCTGCCTGCACATCTTCCTCCGGCTGGGGTGCAGTTGTTGAGGTGACCACCCCTGCTGGATGTCCGACTCCTGACTGTGGCAGGGATGTGTCCTCCACCAGCCTGGCCGCAGGGTCAGAGGCAGCTCCACTTGGTACCCAAGTGATACATGGGTGGGAAGATGGCATGGAGGACGACTGGGGCATAGGGGGTTCAGTTGAGGAGGGGGTCGGAACAAGGCCCAGAAAACTGAGTAATCCGGCCCTGGTGAGCTGTCCCAGTAGGTCAACGCGGTCAACGAGCCATTCGAGAAGACGTGGAGTCTCCTCATGAAAAGAGTGCAGGTCACCTTGCATGGCCCGTTGACGCAGCGACACCCCACCCAGGACAGGCTCAACCCAGTCCCGGATAGCAACGTCTGCAGGGAGAGGAAGGCCAGTTGTAAGCGGATCCCCTCCCTGAAAACTGGTCTGGACGTAGGCATCCCTGCTGGTGCGGGATGATGCAGTCACAGGATCGGGAACAGGATTACAAACAGGCACCTCTGCGGTGGCCTGTGCTGCCTCCTGTACCTGCCCCTGCACTGCACCACTAGCACCAGTGGAATCCCCACCTCCAGACCCCGTGTCTGTCCCTTGCACGGCCTCGTCCTCCACCAAACCCCCCACCAACATGGATGACTCTGTGCCATCTTCCTCCGTCGGACCCTGTGGGGTCTCAGCTGCCCCTTCTGCTGCCGAGGAGTCCAACTCCGACCTCTGCCTCCTGGACCTTCCCTCGGCAGCTGCGGCCTGGGACGCGGCACCGGACTCCTCACTCCCCGACAAGATGACAACCTGGGAGGGGAGCCGGGCCTTGCGTCTCCGGCTGGCGGGATGATCCCGGCCGCTTTGCTCCACAGCACCCTCTCCGCCCTCTTCTTCAGTTGACCCTGCAGACAGGGAGAGATAAAACACAGGCATCAGGGCACTGTACAATGGACTGATACACACATGACAGTTGCACATGAGTGGCATTGTTTAACTACAGACACGGCATCACACTCCACGACACACATGTCATTTTAACTCACACACATGAACATTTCAACAGCAATATTGCACCAGGCAGCACCATCCATACACATACAACAGCATGAACAGCCAAAGGTGAGCCTGACATCACATGAAACACAAGGAGTGCACTAGACATGCACACACACCACCACACTTACATGCATGTCTACATCTCCTCCAACTGTTGCAGTGATGAGATCGCCATACATTTCACATCTGCCATTCATCCTTCTACATATCAGTGTCACGTGCATCCTTGTTGCATCACAGTTGCACACTTGTCAGATACACATACATGCACATGTACACAGTGCAGATACATGCATTATGAACCACCATCCATGCCACAACCATGCCAATGTTCATACACAGAAATTCAAACATGTGTGCTCCCACAGCTGCATTTGCCCAGCATGCTTACCAACACATACACCATCAATGTGTCTCACAACTGAGAGGACTGACATGTGGCAGCCTCACGCCCATGTTCATACATATCCATACATGGCCCTACATAAACACATGTGCAACCTGCACACTACTGGCACACCACGACACGCACAGCGTACTATCAACATGCATGTACACTTACCGCTCGACTCCAGACGGATCTGCCTCTCAAGGATCTGGACGTAGAGCGCTGGGCATATGCGTTCCAGGACCCTCATTTGATGGTTCGACAGCTAGCCCCGGCGCCCCTTGGCATCTGCTGCCTTAGCGAGGCGCCGGGCCTTGTTGAGGGTCCTGGACCTGAAGTCCTCCCAGTGCTTCTTGACATGATGTAAGTCGCGGACTGCCACCCCCTCCGCCTTGATGGCAGTCACGATGTCCATCCAGATCCTGGTCTGTCCTTCATTGTCGGCGGGCGAACTTCCAAATAGGGCATCATACTGCCCCAGGACTTGCTCCACCAGGACACCAACTTCGGTGGCAGTGAAGCTGGTGGCCCTCTGCCTCTCTGGCTGGGGGTTGCCAGTTCTGCCAGATGGTGTTGTGCCAGACATGGCAACCCCAGAGGCAGGCGTGGGTGGGCAACTGGGTCCTGGGGCTGGGCTGTGGAGCGATGGAATCCCAGTCGGGAGTCTTCGGTTCCAGCAGGGGTGGTCACAGCAACTACACCCCTGGCTGACGTGCAGGCAGCAAATGGCAGGGCAGTGGGCAGCAGGCAGTCAGGCAGCAGCAGATGGCAGGTGGGAGCGTGCTCGGGGCTCTGGGGGGCAGTAATTCGGCCTTCTGGGCAGGAGCGTGGTCTCCCGTGTGTTTTCGCGTGGCCAGCTTGATACGGAGTGATTTGGCACGTGAAAAAATTGCACGTCAGCGTGTAATTTGAGGAAAGGGCCTTAGCGCGTAAGTGCGTCAGCATACGCACGCGATTCCATTGGACCAAAGGCCCTTAGCGCGTAAGCGCGTAAGTTACATTACGCGCGCAGGCGTTTCCCTCATAGCACGTGATGACAGAGCACACGTGGAAAAACTGCACGTCCGAGTGTCATCGCGTGTAATTGGAGGAAAGCGCCCGCGTACACGCGTATCTGACGTGTACGTTTGGGCCAGTTTAAAAGCTACGTGTAGGACGCCATTTCCTTGTACGTGCTTTTCATGGAGAGCGAGTGGGTGAAATCTGTACTTCTTGTCGGTTCACACATGATTACTTCACAGCGTTTCTAGTTCGTACTCCCTGTTACCTCTGACAGCTCTTTTCTGAATTTTTGTTGGGCCTGTTTCCTCAAACAGAGTTCACTTCTCCTTTTGTCCTGTCTCCTCAGACAGCATACAATTCTTGTTTTGGCGGGGGTGTTGCACGCGTGTATTTTTCACGTTTTTTTTCCAGGCAGACGGTGAGTTCCGCACGTACTTAGCAACTGTGCTTGCCCTGTGTGTCGTGTTCCTCTTCAGAGGTCATTGTAAGCTGCGTGTATTACGCGTACGCTTAGTTTTGTGTTTCTGGGTGCCACATCGTAGTGCGGGTTCATTTTTTCACGCACATGGTCTAAGAGGGGTTGCATGCACGTTAATTTTTGATTTTGGGCTGCCTGTGCATTGCGTGACCCGTCATCTTCCCCCAGGGTTCACAGACAGCCTTGTTAGAGCACTAGGGTAGGAATTCCATCTGGTATCCTACCCTTTTGACCCCCAATTGCCCAGGACAATTACTGCAACTGCCATACGCACAACAATATCAGTGCCATGGTTGGGAGGCGACCAAGCAGTAAGGGAGGCAAAGGTGGCCGACCTTCAAAAGGTGGGCGTGCTGGGTGCGGTAGGGGACGTGGCTGGGATTTGCAGGGTGTCCCTATACCCCCATGTGTGGAGGAACAATCAGGGACACACATGCCCCCCCCATGGTTGAGGGAAACGTGGCTGACACCATCCCAGCTCAGCCCCTGTTGGACAAGCCCATTGTGGCACCTGACCTGGCACAGGATGACTCCCTGGCTGACTTCCAGGTCAGCAAGTCTAGGCCACGTGTGGTGGTGCATGTTGTTGTCACCAAGCCACGTGGATCTGGGGCAGCTATGTCATCTGCTGCCCCAAGTATGCAGGGTGGGGAGGCTGCAGGGGCAGCTGCAGCTCCATCCGCCCCAGCTCTGACTCTCCCAGCCAGGACAGTGTCAGTCCCGGTCCATCAAACTGACGTTCCCCCTGCCAACATTACCCTGCAACCAATGCCTGCATCAAGACCTATGGTCATTGTGCATTCCCACACTCCTACTACCCAGTCCACCGGTTATTCTGCCCCTTCTGACCAGAGCGGCGTGAGCCACTCTGGCTGTGCTCCACCTTTAAAGAAGAGGAAGAAGGGTGCTCTGGCACGACAGGCTGAGACCCCAGACACGGCTACACACCGGTACCTCAAGGAAGCCTTGCTTTAATGATCCGGAACTTGATGCACTTGTGGCCTATGTGTCGGCACATAGCCACGAAATGGTGGTGACTGCAGGGTGCAAGTCCACACCTGGTCAACGTAAGGCACACTGGCAGACCATCGCCGACCGCATAAGTGCCCTTGGATTTGTGAGGCGCACAGCTGATGATTGCTACAAGCGATGGAATGACCTGAAACGCAGAGCAAAGAACAAGCTGGCCTCAAATCATGCCGCTACTCTAGTGACTGGCGGTGGGTCTCCACAAGAGGACAACTAACTCACTGAACATGAGTCTGTTGCTGGGGCCTTCATCACAGAGGAACAGATCCAAGGTGTGGGAGGACTACCTGATTATGATGCATTGTCCGTTGAGTGCCCATGCATGTGTGTGTAATGCATGTGTATGTTGTTTGGGTGACGGGTTCTGATTGAGTACCAGGTGAGGGTGTGTGTGCCTGAGTGGTATGGGTCATCCATGTGCTTCATCCAAAACATTCAGTGGCCTTGGATTTGGGTGTGACAGTATCCCTTCTGCCCACAGTAGTAATTTAGCGCAACATTATGGCAGTTGCCCTTGAAGTGGCATCTTGCAACCAGGCCCCCACTCATGTACAACTCATGTAACGTGGCTGACACCATCCATGCTCAGCCCTTGTTGGACCAGCCCACTGGTTGCTTCAATTCTCCCACTTTTGCTACGCATTCTTCAGCCCTATTGTCACATTTGTGACATGCTTCTGTCATTGATGAACCCCACATTGGCCCACATGTGTTACCTTGTTAGGTGAATGATTTGACCATTCAGGTTGATTGAGTATTGGCCTGATCACATAAATTTTATGGGGCCTGTTTGAATGTGGAACATGATGGTTGTTTCCTGTCATGTTGAAGTGCACAACCACTGATGTGTACATCGGCCTGCAATCACTGTATTTTTGTACACTGGATGTGTTGCAGTGTGTGGCACATGCCTATTTTGTCACACTATGTAGCATTTTTCATCTCATCATGTCCATCTCACATGGATGGCTGACAGTATTCATTCACTGACATATGGATGTACTTGTGGAATGTACCATGGCTATGGTACATGCCATCTGTGTGATGGCATGTGTCAAGTATGTGTGTTGGACATGCCACTCACAGGCCAATGTATGATGGAAGTGCTACCCAGCATGCAGCAAATGTGTTGCTCTTCCATCCTGGTCTCATCAGTGTCTGCCTTTTGCCTCCCCTTCCAACTCAGTGACAGTGCATGCATGGGAGGGTTATAGCCATGTGGGACATGTGTAAATCATGTACTGGTTCTGTAGCTTGTCAGGCCTATTTGTGTGCTATGGTGCTAATGCCTGTTTCCATTTTTTGTCTTTCATGTTTTTGCAGGGGATGACGCACTTGATGCTGTTGAGGTTGAGGAGATGGTGCAGACTCAGGAGGGATCTCAGGCATGACCGGGCACCAGTGGGGGCCGTGGTGTGGTGGTGGGTGAGAACCCAATCTTGCTGCAGACCATTCTGCCCTGGGGTTCCTCTGGGTGCACCTCCCCAGACCTCTATTCAGGTGCTGATTCGGATGATGAGACCTATGTGCCGTCGCAGGTAAGTTTTTCTGGCAGGGATTCTGTTCTGTCCAACCCACCTGCACCAGGGGTAGAACCCTCTATGGGGATGTCAGTGTTGGTAAGTCCGCCTTTGGCGGTTACGGATGCAGGGTCACACTCCACAACATCTGATTCTGTTCCTAGTCCAGCAGATCAGAGGGGTATGCAGTCCTGCAGCCTCAGGCAGTGCCGGCACAGCAAGGTGCAGATCGCCTTGCCCCAAACAGGTGCGGTGCCCGCCGACGCAGTGGCCATACGCCACCAGGCAATACCGCATGGGAACAATCCATATACGGTATGGCAACCCAACAGGCAGCATCAGTTGAGATGATGGCTCAAGCAATGGAGAGGGTGGCCACTTCCATTGTTCCCCCTGAAAGGCAGATGGAGCAACTACAGCAGGCAACAGACTTCATTTGCCAATCACACAGGGAGGACATTTTGGCGTCCAACAGGGACAGACGGGCGGCACTGGAGACTATACGCCAATCGATATCAATACAGCCCCAGGGACACAGGGAAGCCCTGAGGGTAGAACTCCATCACCTCAGGGAGACTCTTGTTGCCCTTGAGGCTTCCACTAACTTGAGGACAGAACAGCAGCTGGAGCGGCTCACACGTTTGCTCTCAGCTGAGATGCAGGCAACTCGGGAGGAGATCCGGGCATCACGTCAGGTGCTGCATGGAGATCTCTGCACTATAATCCTCCAGAACGAGACCTTCCACACCCGCATGCTTGCTGCCATGGAGGATCATACCAGGGCTTTGCATGGGCTGCCTCCCATAGCACCACCACCTCCTGTGGCAGCAGCAGAGGGTGAAGAGAGCGACAGCAGCAGTTCTCCCACATTGGCATAGCCGTGCAGGCCATGAGCCCATGGAGGTGTTTTTTTTCCCAACATCCACACAGGTGGCTGTTGGTGCGCACCGTGTCCTCGGACCTCCTGGGTGGCCTCCCCCCCCGGCCCCCACATGGCCATTTTTTGATTTTTGATTTTTGATTTTTATTTTTGATTTTTGATTTTTTTTTACAGTGTGTTGCCTTGTGTGGCTCCCGTGGGCATCCACTGTATTCCGGCTGGGCACATGCAGGCTTGTCCTGAGTTTGGGTTAGATGCTTGGGTTCGTGAGAGACACACCCCTCCTGCTTCCCGTTTCCATGGGATGCAAACGGTGTGCCCAAGTGACAGTGACTTACACAGTGATGCTGGACTCCCATGAGCTGTGTGGGCAGTCTGTAGTCAATACTGTGTATACATTCCTAGTGGATATTGTTGTTGTATTGTACACTGCATGGTGTATTGATATGTGCTTGTGCATCCAAATTCTTCCTCCTAATTTGCAGGTTAATTCCTCATGTCTTCACAAGGCCGTCTACTTTGGAGATGGATTTCATGTTGTAAGCAGTGCACTTAAATATTTGCGTGACAGCAGCACTGTACAGTTGGAAGTTGTCGATGTGCTGGCATAATCAGGTTGTAAAACGACCACTACTTTAACTTAGTACTGTCATGTTTATGCTATGTTTGAGATTGTGTAGCTGCATTGTATTGTTGGTAAGTATTTGGTCATGTGTGTTGTTAGTTCTACATTACTGGGATCATTTTGTGTGTGGGCAGTTTCCATTAGGGACACTGTACTTTGACACTTGTGTCATGTTTTGAGGATTGCTTTGTTTGCTCTCACATAGCTTGACATGCCATGGTATGTTGGGTGGTGGTGCTGGGGAGGGGTTGGGTGACATGACACTGTTGTCATGTTGTATTTTGATTTTGCAAGGGGGTAATGAATTTAGCAGCATAGAAGTGTGTCTTTTGATGACACAGCATTGGTGGTGTTTGTGTAGGTAGGGATTCACACAATGTCACACTTCCAGGTGACCAATCTCAGGCTGGTATGGTTGTGAAGGTTGACTGTCCCTTATGTCATCATCATTGATTGTTAGATGGTATGTGCCAGGGCTGTGTGCACTCCACAGGGGTGTGATTTTAGGTGAAGTAATTAGCCACCAGCTGCGTATGGGCTGCCTCACCCCATGCCCTTTCCCCTCCCATGCGCAGCGGGCGTGCATGTGGTTGGGGATGTGGCACCACCATGTCAACGGGCAGGCCCCGGCGTGTTGCAACATTGTGCAGGACACATTCTGCCACTATGATCCTGCACACTACTGGTCAAGGGAGCGAAAGCGTGACTTGAGCACTCCGAATGTGCGCTCCACTATGCCCCGGGTTGCAATGTGGGCTGTGTTGTATCTTACCTCGGTGGCGTGGTGAGGTTCCGAATTGGCATCATCATGTGGGTTCTCAGATGGTAGGCACTGTCCCCTGGGGAGGTGGTGATGAGTATCATTAGTGGGGTTGTGACATTGCTCTGTATCTGACATGCATGCATGTGCTGTGGCATTTATACTTACCGAGCAGCCATGTATCGCCGTGCCGCCCAGCTTCTAGGTCCCGGTTTAGGGTTGACATTCTGTAAATAAAACTGTTGTGGGTGGACCCTGGATAGTTGGCATATACTGAGGTGATGATTCCCTTGGCATCACATACTACCTGCACGTTGATGGAATGCCAGTGCTTGCAGTTTCTGTAGATGTGCTCAGATTCCCGGGGGGGACGTAGAGCCACATGGGTGCAATCAATGGCACCTAGCACTTTGGGGAATTGTGCCACCCCGTAAAAATCCTGGACGGCAGCCTGCCTTTCTGCAGGTGTTCTGGGCAGGTATATGTGCCTGCGGACTGATGGCCAAGACCTGGTGTAGGCAGCGTGACTGCGTGGCCTGTGACACCCCCCCCCCACTATAGCAGTTGTCCGCTGAAATGATCCAGTAGCCAAGAAGTGCAGTACATTGAGGACCTTATGCAGGGGGCTGAGTGCTTGGGAGCACAGGGTGGGTGATGTGAGGTCATCCTCCCACTCACTGACCAGGCCGAGTATTATGTGAGGTGGAAACCTGCACCTCCCATACACCTGGTCATCAGGCATCCCAAAAAGGCTGGTTCTGGGTGTAAAAATTCTGGGCCTGACTATCCTCTTCCTCCTCCTGCAGTATCCCACGACCACTGCTGCTAGGAACAGTATATTCATCCTGGCGTCTGAGCTTGTTTGTTGTTTGCATGCACTTTTATGCTGCGCGGGTCCACGTATGCCTGCTTTCTGCTGGCGTACGTGTTTCCGGATTAGCGCATCTTTTTTGGCACACGCGTTAGCCCCGTTCGATTCCATGAATATGTGTTTTGAACGTGCGTGTGGGCGTTTCGTGCATTTGCCTCCTGTACTTCCCCCGTGACGCCCACATTTTCACGAGTTGTTCCCCATTCCGCATGTCACGCCCCCTGTTCCTCCTACTTTTGTTGTGTGCGCCGTGTTATGTGCGATTTCGCTGTGCGCGTAGCACACGCTGTTTGGAGATGTGTGCGCCAGCGTGCGCCACGCAGAATTTTGGCGCACATCCTGGGATTTCCACGCGCACAGACTTCCATGAATCGCTGTGCGCAGGTTTCTCTGCGATTTTCGCACTGGCACTGCGATTCGCACGCTTTCGCCAAAAATTTCAGCGCACATTAATTCCATGAATCGGCCTGTATATGTTAGGTGATAACACATATTCTTAATATAAAATAAGGCTGCTACCAAATTATTTACATATAAATAATAAAACTTTGTACTCTGGGGAATACTATTCAAAGAATGTTTTTTATATCCACTCTATGTGGTACCACACAATACTTAAATTCAGTAATAAGTGCACTAACTGCTGACAGTTTTAAATAGGCATTCTTAAGTGAGGTGTAACAGCATAGATTGGGGAAGGATGGCAAGTTAGTTATGAACAGTGGCAGAATGCTTTCTTTAGAATAGATAGACAATTCTGTGTGAGGATCCACCCACCTAGGCAACCTGTAATGGAAAAGTTAGGGAGTAACGTATCTTGTCTTTTACAGCCCAGCTGAAAGATGCTCAATAACCTTCTACTTTCTCTTATTTTATTTATTTTCAAAATGTGTCTACATGGATCAAAATGACATGTGGAAAAGGATAAATGGGGTCCAAAGAAACAAAGCCCATTGTTGCCAACAGGGAACCCTATTTGCGCTCTTGTCGTTCAAAAGTCCTGTAAAGTTTTTCTGATGTAGGCAAGCCCTACGCCATAGGCTTAATGTGATAAATATATAATTAGCAAGAATTGTAGGAGTAAACATTCAAGACAACGAAGTTTAAAATTATTAGGGTGATTAGTTCACCCTCAGTGTACAGCAGGTATATGACCAAATGGTCAACCAATTAAACAAAATGCAATATTCAAAGCAAAAAGTGTTTCTACAAATCTAACGGTGATATATAGTAATACAACACAATTATGTATCTCAGTTACATTCACTGATTGGTATTAACATAAAATCTATTCTAGTACTGCATATAAAATATACATCAAGTACAAGTTAGATATAATTAGCAATGTCCAAAAAGCTCAACATGTTGTAAAGGAAACAACTATGGTCAACGTGTTTTGGATTCTGAATCTATTTCAGGGCACTTGAGGCTTAATGTTCCAAAATACAACGTACACCTTTGAATACAACAGGTGAATGTGCTTGTTCAGATATATTGTTACATCAACATACTCTTTTGTCTAGTAGATGAGAAAAAAGTCAAGGTACACTCACCTGTATGGTTTTTCTGTATGTTTCTGTGTTGTATAGATCCTGCATATAGAAGGGATGGGCTGAAGTAAAGATATTCATGTAGTCAAACTTATTGTCAAAGGTAAAGTAAAAACGCATTGGTGATGTTGGACCAATGTTCAAGTAAATGCAATCCAAATTTCTACTCACCGGCCTTGTGGAGAATACCGGTTGGGCGGGGGTGTCGCTGGATAGCAAGCTATAACCTGCTCTAGTCAGTCCACTGTAAAATGATAGTGATGGGTCACATGCTCATGTGTATCATGGCAACATCGGTATCATATTTTGTGCTATATATACAGAATAGATATCAAGAAGCTGGTAAATATAAGACTCATGGGTATCTATGTGTGGAAAATATTAAAGAACAGGGGATCCCCCTCTGTCGTTAAGTGTGTGTGTGCCCTCAATCCGTGGCCGGAATGAGGCGCACCAACCATGTTAATGGAGATGGTGACAATGTGGTCTATATAACAAGTGTGGGATAGGCTGCTGTGTGTTACAGCTGGGAGATCTAGCAGAGTGCTTATTACGAGCACGTGGTGCATCTCGCTGTGTCCCACCATGTGATATCATAGTGAGAGCATAATCCTGATAATGCTGTAAAGCAGCTCTAGTCTATTGAGGTAGCGCCCCGGGGTTGCAAGCGCACTTACCTAATGAGTGAGTAGTCGCCCTCAGAGCCAGCTATCCATCTACGGCGCGGAACAGATTAATGCAGGTAATTACGTTTTTTTTAATCACCAAAATTGTCAGAATGCTGATTGATATTGGAATTACGGGTACAGATAATGTAACCATTTAAAGCAGTATGGCACCCTTTTAATAGTGATGATGATGTAGTACAATTAATTGTTCATGCAGATGAGAGTAAGACACCTGGGAACCTTCTATGACTTCTGGCGGTGACGGGTGCATAGGTCACTTTTGGTGTCGGGTTTCAGAATATCGTGGTTTTCTGTCTTTACGTTCTTCAGTGCGGCAGCCACTTCATGGACCTCTGGACAATTTTTGGCAACCTGGTCTCAACCACTCCAGCAGACGTCAGGTCCTCACCAAGGCTGAACCTTTGGAAGATCTTTGTTAGCTTTTGGTGGCGGGAAACCCACCAGCGGACCTTCCTCTGCACTCCTTGACTCGGTACCTTCTCCGCTGGGAAAAAGTGGTTAGTGATGATGGCAATGATGTTCCTTGAAGTATTCTTTGGCAATTTGGAACTTTTGCAGCTCTGGGTGTCCGACAGAACTATGCCAGGGAACCCCCTCTTCTGGGAGGTAGACTGCAACGGCTTTCAGCTATCACAAAACGCTCCTCCGGACCCTGTGTGACACCAATGGACTGTTTCGACTCGTGATGTCCGGACACTCCTCTTCAGGACTCATGAAGACTCCTTCTCCGGACAGCAGGCACACATCACTGGCTTCCAGGGCACTTTGGATGTAGAGTAGCAGGTTGCATGATGGTCCCTCATAGCTTGGGGAGAGGTCACCTTGCAGGTGCTCTCTGGATAAGTCTTTGGAAGAACAGTGCAGCTTTTGGATTACATGAAGAAAATGCAGCAGCAGACTTCTCCTCCAGCTGGGCTTCAAGGAATAGCTTCTTCTTGCTTCAGATTTGACTTCAGCTTTTGAACAAATTGGTGTGTGAGAGGTCCCCTGTTATGCACAATGGTTCCTATTGACTCAGGCTGAGCAAGGCTCAGTCAACCAATCATGCAAAAGGGTATTTGTGCAGCCAGGCAGCCAATCATGCTCACATTCAGGCCATTCACTCCACCAGACACCCATAACAAATAATGTGAATTGGCGTAAGTACCCAGCCTTTAAGCATGCTACACTGCATTCATGTCACTTTCAGTCAGGCTGTCTCAGTCATTGTGTCACACACAGACACCAGATACCTGTAACACAGAATGCAAGTTCACCTCCATTCACACATGTCCAACCCCTAGGGTATACCTACAACACACAGCCCCTGGGAAGGATCCAGTCAGTCTGACATCAGGCAGCCCAAGTGTCAAGTATGGTATTTCCACCCAACAGCCATTCTGGAGGAAGGGACACATTCAGGGTTTCCCAGGACTTTGGGAAACAAGGTAAAAGGCAATAGAAACCAAGATGGCACAGGGGCCATGTTGCCTTCCTGCAGAAATCCAGAAATCCTTGGTTCCTATGGCAATGCCTGGGTGTTACAAAAATGAAGGAGACTCAGAGCCACTCCCAAGTCAGCATGTAGCTGCAACCAGCCCTTACCCTACTCTGTGGGCAAAACACAGGTGCCCAAAAGCACACAAAAGAGGTGCAAGGGTATACCTTGTGTTACCCATGGAATGCCCTTGGGTAACACAAGGGTTTTCCATGGGTGTTGTTCACCAAAAGGGAAATCCTGAAGAGCTTCACTGCCAGAGGTTCAGGACTTCAGTGGCTGAAAACATAGAGACAAAACACACAGAGAAATGGTAGGACAAGGACTAGGAGGCCCTGTCCCTCCTAAAGGCATTTTGAGAATCACAGTGACATCTGAAAAAATAAAAGAAAATAGAAAGGGATTAACCTCAGAAAAAAGAGGAGGGACTGGAAGAAGGTCACAGAAGTGCTGACCCTGGACGTAAACTGTAAAGAAGAGTGAGCAATACAGAGAGAGAGAGAGAGAGGACTCAACGGAAGTCAAAATAAGATAGGAGAAAACAAGAGGCAAAACCTATGATACATATGATGCATAAGGCTTAATTTACAAAAGTGTTTTATAATGGCAAGACCCCATTGGAAAACGCTCTGTGAAAAAGGGCCAAAGTGATAAAATGAAGGAAAGGGCTACATGAAGAGAAAAGGGGAAAAGTAAAGAAGAAAGATTTAAAAGGAAAAACAAATACTGTTAAAAGGTAATATAGAGAAATACACAGGGTCAATATTTCATAAGAAACTGTTCAGATATCGAAAAGGAGAGGTATAACATTAGAGTGAATATAACATGGGAAAGAAAATTAAAGAAAAAGAAAAATGGTGAGAAGAAAATAAGGTAGCTGAAAACATGTTGCAGATTTCCTTGCGAAGGGAGTTCCATATTTAAGCAGCTAATCATGAGAATGCTTATCCACCCATTTATTTCTTCATGTATTGTTTGGGTTCTAGGTGGATGCCGTTACAGGATGTTAGGGTTCTGGTGGATTTTTAGATGGTGACTTACTTTTAAATAAATTCCGCTCCCTAGCCGTGTATCGCTCTGTGCATTATGCACATTGTTAAGAAAATTATTCTTTTTTTGACTGGGAGCCAGTATAACATCCTAAAAGCTGGGGTGATGTAATCTCTTCTACTGAGTTTAACGAGAAGTCTGGCTGCTTTGTTTTGTATTTGTTGCTGTTTCCTTAGTAGGTAGTCCGTTATTCTGAGGTTTATGCTGTTAGCATAATCTATCCTGACATGATGAGGGATATGATTGCTAGTGCTTTGTGAGTGAATGAAAGGAATGGTAGAGTTAGTTTAACCATTTGTAGGTGGAAGAAGCACTTCTGGATTATTGTGTTAACTTGGGGTTCCAGTGTTATATTGTTGTCCATGATGATTCCAATGTTTTCTTGCTGCTGCAGATGGTGTCAGTGAGTTTCCCAGGTCTATGGACCATGGGATCCGTTCATTGTTTCCTCTGTCTTCAGGTGTAATCATGATTTTGCTTTTGACTGGGTTAATCTTTAGTTTGTTGTTGTTCATCCATTGGTAGAGCTCCTTGAGACACCATATAAGAGGTGCATTCTCTACTTGTATGTTGATGTATTTGAGGATGGTTTGTGTCTCATCTGCATAGTTGTAGCATGTTAACCTGTGTTTTTTCATGAGGTTGATTAAAAATGTCATGTATATATTGAAGAGTAGTGGTGATAACGAGCCTTGAGTACTCTGCAGGTGGTGTCTTGTGGTGTGGATTTGGAAGGTTTTAACCAAACTGTTTCTGATCTTTCCGAGAGGAAGGATTTTATCTATAGAAGCGCTGTTTCAGTGAGTCCTATATCTTCCATTCGTTTTATTAGGATATTGTGGCTGACTGTATCAACGGCAACCAAGAGATCCCGTAATATCAGTGCTGCATTGGTGTTGGAGTATGCGTTCATCTTTAGATCATCCCATATTGAGACTAGAGCAGTCTCTGTTCCTCTCAATGGTCTGAAGCTTACTTGTTACTGGTCCAGTAGATGTTTTTTTTTCGGTACTTGTTCATAGAAATTGTTCTCTAACAGTTTTGCTGAGTATGGGATATTTGAGATAGGTCTATAGTTATGAGGTCTTCGAGGTCGCCTGTTGTGTCCTTGAGCAGAGGTTTGATGTAGGCCGTTTTGAATGCTCTTGGTACTCGTCCTGTCGTAAGTGATTGATTGAAGAAGTTTAGTTAGTATTCCGATGGGGTGTCCAATGCGAGGAAGGATTTATAGATGTCTGGAGGACAGGGGTCCTATGGGGAACATACCTTATTACTGTTTTTTAACCAGGCTTAGTAGTTTTTCTCTTAAAATCTGCTGGAAGCAGCACATTTTGATTTGTGGTCTAGGGGTTAATGGTAGCTGGTGGATTGTTTGGTCGATTGGTCTGCTTTGTATGAACCGGTATATGTTGGTGATTTTGTTCTTGAAGTGATCTGCAAGATCACTGCATAGGTTTTGGGAGCCAACTGGTGAGTTGTTGCATCCAAGTGGGTTTCTCATCTTATTGACGATGTTGAATGTTGGATTTGTATGCTCTAATATGTATTCAGTATTTTAATCTTTTGTCTTGGTCGTAGTTTTTCCTCCAATCATGGTCTAGTTCACGGTTAGTTCTTTTCATTGTTTTTAGGCGAGGAGTAAACCATCTAGTCACTACTTCCTTTTTTGATGGGATGAGGCGTTTTTCTGGGCAGGTATCTATTGTTTCTGCAATCCATTTCTGGAAGATGTTTGCTTTTCCATTTATGTCTGCATTTGTGGGTGGGACAGGGGTTAGTGTGTCAGTACAATTTTGACTGCAACATTTCTGTAAAATTTGTCATACGAGTCAAACAATATTAGCATTTCATTTTTTTGATTTCCTTTGTATTTCAATACTCAACCTCACAATAGCATGCCGACTGCCGCACTATAATAAAGACACACACACACACACACACACACACACAATAATTCCCACACTGTCCACCACACACATGACGATTCCAGCACTGCTCACTCTAAGGCTTGCACACACATACCCACATGTTCACTGACACTGGCACCGTTTACCCACCAAATCACTAATGCTCTCAGGCATGCACACCTCTCAACCTTACACATGATTGCAAGTACTCAAACCTCTTCAACTTAGCCTCACACACATTCATATTTGAAAATACACTCTTTCTAAATTACCCGTCTTTCCGCACAGACCCCCTTGCTACTCCACCTATTAGCATGGTATCATGCACAGAAACCACCTGAGGCTGGAACCTTGAATTCACATTTAAGAGTCCTGAGCATGCAGACAGTGTGCACATTTGGGCTGTAGAACCTGGTGCTCTAGTGACTTCGTCATGGTTGCATCTCTGCATGTGTAGTGTTGATTGACAGGTATGAAAAGGGCTTTTGTTTTTTTCATGATCGAGATTCAGGAGAGCGATTTTTGAAGAATCCGCAATCCACAAAAATCTGGCCCGAATGCAGCAATGGCCTTTATCATTTTGATTTTGTAAAAGTGAGGTCCAATTTCATTTGTGTAATAATATTATATAAAATGTTTCTATGTCAAGCACTGTAGCAAACGTACTTTATAAATCACACATGATTATTACCTCACTATTGTATTGCATGTTGAGTCTGTGTGTGTTTTGTGTATTGTATGTTTCTGCCTGTAGGACTCAGAGTTTTAAGATAGGAAATCTCTCAATCTTTCATTGATCTTAAAGTATTGAGGCAGTATTACAGAACATGCGCTCCGGCTCATGTGTGTCTAGCACCCATGTGCAAAAGCATATTTCTTTAATGCATTTATCACCAGATATATGTTTGCTCCAGTACATGCAGTAGTGTGAAATGTGCCCTATTGCCAACATGTGTTAAAGGCATATGTTGTTTTGTACTAGGTCAAATTTTGCATTTGTGCTTTTAATATGGCCTTTCAGGTGGCAGTACAGAAACCTTGCATTTGTGAATGGGCCATTAACACTAAGGCAAAACATGCCCTAGCGCAGAGGCATTGCTAGGGGGGTAAGGGGTGTATAGCCCGTGGTCTTTTGGTTGTAGCCCCAGATAGAATCTCAGGAGCTACCGACAAAAGGCCAGCGAGCCCCAGTCCCGACAGTTCTGACATTAGCATAGCCCCAGGACTATTCCAGACCTAGAAACACCCCTGCCCTAGCGCTAGGAACAATCTCTTTATATGCATTTTTGCACCAGGATAATGTTTGCCCTAGTCGTACTCTTTTGCCAAGGAGCAAAAATGCATTAAAAATATGTTTAATGCACTAGGGTAATGTTTGGTTTAGAGTTAATTGCCCGTGCACAAATGCAAAGTTTCTGTAATGTGGCTCACAGTGTTATAAAAGGCACCTTTACTTTATAGTAATGAGTGATGCAGGTGGGTCAATCTGGATAATTTATGTTACATCGATTAAAATATTTAAAACATAATGTTTTGTATGTATTGCTAGAGAGCGCCCCTTCTTTTTTGCTGCTAGGTTCACATACTGGGTCTCACTTATAGTTTGCTGCATTAAAATCTTTTCCGTTCACTGTCTAGTCACAGTTTTTTCCTTTCATTCTTATATATTTTCATTCACATTTGCTTTATTGCAGAAATAAATCCATACATGCCATAAACCATCAGTAATCTTATTTCATCAAACAAAACGAGATAACAGTTATGGTCAAATGAGATAATTCACATATTTGGTTGTTCATTCTTTATGGAAATGGCTAATATTTGTGGTGACACATCACATATTTAGTTGAAAATCTGGAAGAAGGCCTGTGCTCCGAAATAAATTGACTTGGTATCAACAATTTGCACATTTATGGTCAAGAATCTGCAATGTCAGGGAACCACGAAGCAGCTTAATCCAGTAGCTCCTGCTACATCCCTGCTTGTAGCTTTAGTGCAGATTTTTGACTTCCAAAATGGACAAAAAGAAGATTGATGTTTCAGAGAACCCCATCCCAAAAAATCAAAGCAGTTCCCGGACTCTGAGGAGACTCCTGAAATTGCGGACATCTAAAACCTTCTCCTGAAGGTGGCCAGTGACGTTGGGGGCATTAAGCTATCTTTTAATGAGCTTCCTGCTTAAGTTGGCCACTTGGAGTCAAGGATGTGAAAAGTAGCTTGTGACACTGCAGGCTGCTGGGCGCTTCTGGGCCTATAAGGACTTACAGAGGGGTAGAGAGTGGTGTCATCATTTAAGGCCATGAACATGAAATTGGAAATGATGTCCAGGAGTCTCCTTCTCCGTCTGGTGGGGGCACCTGAAAACCCCGAATTGCAGAATATCTAAAGGACAGGCTCCTTAAAATGTTCAAAAATGTTTCTGAAGAAAAATCCATTGATTCTATGGACCCAGACTGTACCTACAGGGTTGGAAGGCATGTTAGTGGCAAACCCAACATTTAATTTTGGTCTTTACAAAATTAAGTTATAATAATAATTATAATATGTTTTTTATAACACACTTAATACCCAGAGGTTTCTAAGCACGGACCCAGGGATCGAACCTGTGTTGCTCCACGTCGTCTTGTTTCCAAGGTGAGCGCTTTGCCCCCGAGCAATCCTCCCGAGACGAGGTTCCAGGGAGAACACCCTCAAGGCAGCAATGGACTAAGGCAAAATAATGTATGAGGGATCTACACTCAAAATTTACCCAGACTATCCTCAAGCGGTCGCGGAGAAGAGAAACGCCTTCAAGGAAGGAAAATCCATAGCCTGGGAGAAAAACATAAACACAATTTTGGTCAAGCCGGCCATACTAAAGATTTATTTCAACAATGATATGAGGAGTACAGAAAACCAACAAGAGGCCATGCAGTGGTTCAAGGAGACACCTTTCAGGATTTATTTGGATTAATTATACTTATAATTATACGTCTGGCCTTAGTTCTGATGTATGATGTTTATTATTAATATTGTTGTTTTGTCAAGTTATGTCATGGTAATTCATGGAATTTACTACATTTATATTACTAATTTAATAGTACATTTATTAGAGTTGCACAATGCATTTTTGAAATTACTGTTTTATTTAAAAGCTTTCTGTGTTGTTCTGCTCGAGTCATGCTATCTAGTGCACTGGTGCATGTCCCCTTTTCTAACTGATTGATGAAAAATTGGCCATCATTGGCCACCATATATATATGTATATATATATGGGCAATTTCGAAGAAAGTTTAATTGGAATCATAGTCCATACACAGAACACATATTACATTGGAAACGCTACATCGACGAAGTTTTCTTTGTTTGGAGGGTCAGGTGCAAGGGTTGAGTTCATTCATGACCTGGCTCAATCAATGTGATTCCAACCTCACTTTCACCAGTCATGTCAATCAAAACACACTTCCCTTCTTAGACCTGAACTTTGGACATCTAAAGGGGAAAATCTACACCACCCTCTTCCGAAAAGAGACAGATAGAAACACACTGCTTTTACACACTAGCCAACGTCCCTAATCACTTCAGGACAATCTCCAGTGTGGGCAATTCCTACGGTGTCAGCGGAGTTGCACCCTTACTAATGGCTATACCCATCATGTCCAAACCCTTGCAAATAGACTTGGAGTCCAGGCAAAGATTCATAACAAGCAAAATATTAACCCAGCGGGGCTCCTTTCAAACTACACACTCTATATCAAGCATACCAGGAGTCATTTGCTATTGCAATATTGGCTTACATTTCGGCTATAACGTTAGCGTGGCATCCCACTTCCCTCACTGCCGATTGCCCACAGAGCCTACAAATTAGGCCCCCTCAATCAACCAAAAGGGTTCGTACACGACACCACTCGCGATACAGAGCTATTTGCATGGCAATATGGTCTGCATCAAGGCAGTAATCCCAGAAAGAGTCAGTAAGGATCGCCTTGTAACTATCAACTAAACTCCCCAGGTTAAACATATATATGTTTCCCAGCTTGACACACTGCGTGAGCACCAGCCTGACAGTTTCTGGCTTATCTACAGCAGCACAGATACGGCAATATCTATTATCAGGCAGTAGGCCCGTTCGAGGTCCTGTTATTGATCTCACAGGAAGTTGGTTGATACGAAGCCTCAACATAAATGTCCTAATAGCCGGGTCAGGGCATAGGAACAAGTAAGACTGCATTTTCCTATACCAGTGCACCACATGAGATACAGCTTCATATGCTTTTAGTTTGGCCAGATGGCTGTAGTTGTTACACCAATGCCACTTATTACATTTATTTTCAAAGGCTTTCTTTAAGTGGCTAAAAGTAGTACCTCTGCCAATATCAGGGGACCAACTAATCTCTTTGAAAAGCTGCTCATTGAGTATTCCAAAATTGGAATCTCTATATACTTTTTCCAAATCATGGTCCCCTCCTGCCCACTGCTGCCAATAGCTCACAGGCTGGGTTAGATAGAGTCTTTAGATAGAAACAACCGCTCGCCCAGTTTGCCATGCCCCCCAGAGATGGAAGACCAAGTTTGAAGCGCAAGTACTCCATCGAACATAAGGGGCCCAGGCCCAACATAGCACGCCAGAAGAGTCCCTCCAGTTTATTCAACCAGGAAAAGTAATGGCACGTGCCTCTAGGCCATACAGCAGCAATGGAGCAAAGCTTTGCTTATAGAGCAGTATGACCCCTGTCGGGGAGAAACCTGCACATTCTCCAGCAAACTTACGTGCCTGTAGTATTAGCTGCTTCGCTTTTCAGATTTTGTTGGCCACAATCAGCTCGTAATCAGCACGAGAACTGATTTCCAAGCCAAGGTATGGATAATACATACTCAATGGTACCAATCGTGATGTCCATCCTGGTCCTGTTGATAGTATTCCTGGTGACAAACATGATGCTGGTCTTTTCAAGGTTGATGGTCAAGCCCAATTCTAGTGCATACTTTGATAGTTTGTTAAGCATAATCTTCATGCCTTTATAAGTACAGTCAAACAATACCAAATTGTCTGTGTATAACATACCCACGAAGGGAAGATCTCCAATTCTTGGTGGGCAGTTAGCAACCCCAAGCAGACGAGGGAGAAGATCGGCTATATACAAGTTGTAAAGTAAGGGGGCCGCAACGCATCCTTGTTTTACTCCCATGTTTATGGGAATTGGGTCTGTGACTCCACCCCCTTGGTCCAGCCGAACTCTGTCACTGTTATTGCTATGTAGAAGAACAAGGATATGTATGATCCAGTCAGGGCATTTCAAGGCCCGGAGCTTAGCCCACAGAATGTCCCTGTTAACCTGATCAAATGTGCTCCAGAAATCTAAAAATGCAACATACAAAGTTACATTCCTATGGCTCTGAGTCATCTGAATGAGCTGGTCCTAAGGTTGTGGGAAGTACCCAAGCCAGTCCGGAAAATCGGTCAGTGCCAAGTTAAGTACCTTGTTGTTCTCGGCCTATAGCTGTAGTTCTCTGAGTACCATAGAGGTAAAGATCTTCCCCGTGATGTTCAGCATTGACAGCAGTCAGTAATTAGTGATTTTAATATGAACCCTTTTTTATAGACAGGAATTAAAACCGACTGCTGCTAAGAGACTGGTATCTCCTGTGCTCTACATACATTGGAGTACAGGATCAGGAGGATCTGGGCCCAGTTATCAGGGTCCTTCTTTACTACTATATTGGCATGGCCATTTGTACCCAGGGCTCTGGAGGACTTTAGTCCTGTGGCTCATAGGTAAAAGCCAAGGTCCGGAGGAAATGGTCACAATGGCGGTGGTTTTAGGAGTGTAGAACTTTTTTGGAGATGTACGCTACCCATTCCGCCACAGAGATGGGGTTAAGGGTCTTGTCCAGCTTATCACCCCTAACTGTCGCCAAGATCTTCCAAATATCTCGGTAGTCCTGCGTAGCCATGGCCTGCAAAAATCACTGGCAGGCCATCCTCTGTTCAGACTGGCAACAGTGTTTGAGCCACCTACAGAAATTCTCCTTGGCTGTTTTTATAGCTGGTAGGACAGAGGATACACAGCACAGCTGCCGTCCCTGTGCAGTTAGGGCTCTTACCATACGATGCATCCTACACTTGCCATTGTGTAGTTTTATGTCGCATGGTATCTTAGCCCTATCGTTCCCGTACAACGCTGGGATGATTGACCAATTGTGTGGGCCAAATTGTGAATGCAGACTTCAATGGTCTTTGGGTCTTTGCCTCTAAAGTTAGTGCGATCAACCATACCAAGAGGAAAAGCTACCTCACACATCCTAATGATCTTTTTTTGAGTCCTACTAATTCAATTTCCAGCGTGATTGGCCATGGCCCCCATACACATGATAACCTTCTCAGTAAGTTCCAGGGATTTCAATTCTAAAAGGAGGATTGCATGGTCACGGTGATCATTTGGTAACACTTTTAGCAATGTGACTCGTTCCGGTAACCTCAGGTTCCCGGCCATATAATCCAAGGTAGCCTCTTTATTACCCAAGGATCAGGTCGTGTTTCCTGGCTGGTCTCCCGTGGTACGTCCGTTCAACAGCATAAGGGCCCAGTCCTCCAGGAAACCTAGCCACTGTCAACCCTTGTTATTGGATCTTCCACATTTCATAATGCATTGCTCAAACCCATTTTCAAATGTGGCTCCCCTTTCAAGGGCGCAACATCTAGCATTCCAGTCACCACACTGGAGTACTGCGTTGGTGGAGGAGTTAGTGCACCAAACCAATAGGACTGAGTCCAATTCTTTAAACAACGCTTTGGAGATATCCAAACCAGGAGGGTCATAGATGTTTATGACCAGCATATTATGTCCTATCGACCCTTCATCAGGGACAGAGATTTCGACTGCTAATAAATAGCCACTTGGGGATCCCAGTACTATTGGTATGGGGTTGTAGTCATTTCCGACTCCAATCAAGAGCCCACCTGCGGGTCGGCCTGGATCTCCCTTAAGTGCAGGCATTTTAAATATTACGTAGCCGTCTAATGCAACATCAAAAGTAACCCAAGTCTCCTGCAGTGAGAATATGTCACATGCTGTAAGATAATGGTGGGTCCCGCCCTGTTGGAGCCAGTGGTTAAAGTCCCTAGTGTTCCAGCTAAGCACTTTAATATATCACTGGGGATTGCTTTTCTGGCTTATCATGTTCTGCCGTCATTGCCAGCCTTGGGCATCCTCAAGGTTGCCACTTGATGTGGCATTTGTACGATTATTAGGAGTTTTAAGGTCTCCACAAGAGCACTTACTTTCAGTGCACTCCTGAGAAGTGACCTACTCCTGCTCCAGGATGTCCAACACATATCCCAAGTGCATTAATGATAGTTGATCGAGCCGTATGAAAGCAGCTGTCTCTGTCAGGCAACATTGTACCTTGGTGACCTTCGGCTGTTGGTGCCAGAGGGGTTCCACAAATTCAAAATCACCTGTGTGATTCCCAATGAAGGCCCTTTGTTAAGTAGCGTCATCAGTATGGTCCGATTCAATGGCTGTGCGTTCTTGGTGCCACTTCCTTGGGTGATTGTGAGCCAACGGCACTTTGTCAATGGGCTGCTGCTGCTTAGGAGGAGGTCCAGTTACCCTTGGGGTTGGGGACTTCCTTGTTTAAGGCACAAGCCTCAGAAGGTGTATTACTATAACAACAAGCATTGGCAAGTGGCAAGACCTGAGGAATTTCAGGTACTTCCGCCACCAACCAGCTTGTTAATGTACCCCCCGACTGGGCGGACCTCCTATTTCTTCTGTTTCTTGGAGAGATATTTTTTTTCCAAACGTAGTGAAGAGTTGAGTGGCTGAATATCCACCGGTATATTCTGAACCTCAGGAGTGGCCACGTTCTTTTTCAATTTCTTATTTCTAATTTGCAGTCTTTTTGGCCAGTCGCAGCTGTTTACTGGATGGAAAAAGGTTTGCAAGACCAGCCCCTCCTTCGTTAATGTATGGGGGGTCACTTTCACCAATCTCCACCACTTCCGGAATTGAGATTGGGGTCCGTGATAGCTGGCGGCCGCCCACCAGGGGCATATTCCCATTTGCAGGAAGCTTACTAGAACATAGAGGTTGCTGCACCTCTATGAGTGACTGTCCACTAAGTATGTGAGGCAAAACCACTATGGACTGAGCCTGTTTTTTCACATCTTCATGCATTGCTCCACAAAGTTTTTAAATTGTCTTAACAGCAAAGTGCAATATGCCATTACTTTGTGGGGGATTGGAGATGTCAGTAGTACTGTAATTGTCAGGCTCAGAGTCAGTAGTGATCTTGGTCTCATATAGCATATTAGGGCTAGCTGATAACCTCTGTGTGCATGCCGGCCTCAGGGGAAGTGTTGAGATGGGAGAAGCAGACCCCAATGTTATAGGAGGAGGAGTGGTTGGGGCAGAGGGGAGATGTAATGGAGAAGCCAAATACTGCTCTCTTACCTCTATGGGTAAGTCTTCTACCTCCACAATTGAGTCAATATGCGTTTCCATCAAGCCCACACCCAGGACCACAACGGAACAAGAGTCTCTATGCTCCCGATTTGGTACCGCTGGCAATGCATTATTTTGTAGAGCATAGCATAGTTGTAGAAGAGCGTCATTGTCAAGGTCTAA
The DNA here is from genome assembly GCF_040938575.1 of Ambystoma mexicanum. Classification (NCBI taxonomy): domain Eukaryota; kingdom Metazoa; phylum Chordata; class Amphibia; order Caudata; family Ambystomatidae; genus Ambystoma; species Ambystoma mexicanum. Next base: position 1,007,620,347 of record NC_090930.1, read on the forward strand.
TTGAGTAGTGCTCGTATCTTGCTCAGGCAAGGCCTTATTTGCAGGAAGGGGCATTTTGGTGGGAAAATATGCATCAAGTGGGCCCTTCCCTGCCCCACGCACCTCATCATCCATCACGGGCGTTCCGATAGCCTCAGTGGTGGAGGTGTTGACCCCAGTATTTTTGCAAGAGCGGTTTCTTTTTAAAATAAAAATATAGGAACAGTGAAACTTAAAAATAAAAAAGTATAGGAGCACCGCTCCCGAACAGTCCCACCCACTTCAACTTCTGGTTTCGAGGGGGTCAGCCTCTTGGAACAGAAAGCAGAAGGTGCACTGCGTCCAACGGTTATAAACAAGAGTAGGCAAAGCTAGGCAGGCAGAGTAAATAAGAAAGAACCTTTACAGCAGCACAATATATGTTTCCGATGACTTGATATTTTCTCCACATGGCAGATTATAAGTATAAATTGGGCGCTCCCTTACCCCTCACTCCAAAAAGTGAACAGGTAACAGGACACTTCTAGACACTTCCGAAGTAGGTTGTGTTGTTCAAGGGCAGGGGCCCAATAAGCTTTAGAAAAATAAAGAAATAAGGCATATTAGTGATATATATATATGATATATATATATATATATTATATATTTATATATACATATATATATATATACATATATATATACACAGGGGGTACACTGAGCAGAAAGTCCAGGCAAGGTCTCCAACAGGTAACAGAACACTTCTAGACACTTCTGCAGTGTGTGCGTGCTAGTGCACGAGCATGCCTGTTAAGTAGGTTGTGCTGTTCAAAGGGGCGGAGCCGAATAAGCTTTAGAAAAATAAAGAAATAAGGCATATTAGTTATATATATGCTTATGAAGTAAAGCACAGAGTCCAAATACTTCTGCAAGTAATTAAAGTCTGTGATGAGCGTACCAATGGGCGTACCAATGAGTGTACCAATGCAACAAATACAGTAGGTTTTTCCACGGGGGTACATGGAGCAGAAAGTCCAGGCAAGGTCTCCAGCAGGTAACAAGACACTTCTAGACACTTGTGCAGTGCACGCGTGCGCCTGTTAAGTAGGTTGTGCTGTTCAAGATTGTAAACCATTGGCTGTTCAAATTTCTTGTAATCCTTCCCTGGTCATGGATGTGTGGGGTACATTTACCAGCCCATATTCCATTGCAACACAAAACTGCATTTTAGAAGTTACAGAAATATAGACTGCGCTGTGTCTGCTGAGCACATATGTGGTGAGATAGAATAGAGACACCCCAAGAATGGCTGCATTTATTTTCTTCATGTGAACCCAAGAGAAGAATTCAAAGGCAGCCTGGCTCAGCGCGGCTGTGCTGTGATTTGCAAAAACTTAAAACTGCAAAAGAAAATATTCTGTGTTTAAAATGACCTTGCACTGGTGCTATTTTCATCTTTAAACATTGCCCAGCTTGGTTTTAGTAAAGCACAGTCATGTCCATCTATATTCAGGTTGAGCTCCATCAAATGAGGGCCATCCCTACCTGAACGGCATTATTGTGTCAAATAAAGTCTGTGAAAAGCAGGAAGTTCATTTCAGTCCGCACGGCTAATATTCACTTTGGAAACAAATGAACACACGCAAAGCACTTCAAAGATGCTCTTTCTCTCCTTTGCCTGGTGTCAGTTTCAAAGAACCCATTTCTCGAGCAAATCCTTGTGTATAGAAATTCACCAAGGATATGAAAGCCTTCAGAATGAAAATGCAAGGAAAACCGCATTTGTTAAATGAACTGGAAAAATAAAATGAACGCGTGTTATACTGCTTTGCAAAGCAATGAAATGACAGTGCAAAAGCTAAATGGGAAATAATACTGTAAAATGCACAGAAACACAACTGTATACTTTGGGAAGAAAAGCTGCAAAAATATAGGTATATTTTACTATGTATATTTTATTTCTCCTCACAAAAAGAACTTCAACAGCCTGGCTGAAGCTCAGGCATTTCCTGTTGGACCTGTTTGGCTTAAAGGCCAAATGTCGTACATCCCAGTGATTTGGTACTGCCAGGGCAGGGACCTTGTTCTTTGGATTGACAAGTGTGATAATTACAAGGTGCCTCAGATTGCATGTCAGAGATGTTCCCAAGAACAAAAGGGTATTCCAACCCATGTATTTCCCTCAGAAGTGTGAAATCCACTGTATTCAAATTGAAGGACTTCAAAGGAGGAGGCTTGTCAACCCCTGGGCAAACTGACCAGGGAAATACATTTAGCTGAGGGTTTAGAAATACCGCCCACATTTGGGAACAAAGCCAGCCCACTTGATTTAAAAGACTTTTTACATTAAGACATGTATTTCAGTAGTCTGAACAAGCAGTAATGTGAAATTATGATGGTTTTTAATGTAATTTTTGTATCAGCAAGATGAGACGATGTGGTCTTCGTAGCATGTGGGGACGTGAACGGCATTAAAGAGGCATTTTTGAGGAAAGCGTACATGACACAGATGTACAATTTGATGGAAATATGCCTGAAACTGTTGGGCTTATGTGTAGCCATTTGTAGAATTTTAGGTGAAATGTTTTCTATAGAAATTGTGAAAGATTGCCAGAAGGGCCAAACAGCATTGCACAGACTTGGTGTTTGAAATGGCATGTTCCTTGAAAAATATGGAATCTGCCTATCTGATTTTCATGAGGATAACAATTGTAAATATAAGGGTTTTGTTTCATAACTAATTTTGGCAAAAATAACTGTGGTAAAACAAAGCACATAATAAGACACCCACACGAGAAATAATGTCACTTCCCTGGATCCAATCTGCTTGCAGGGAGGAGGCGACATCCACTGTCTGACCTATCCCATTTTAGAGGCATGTCCAGGTTACTTCTGCTCACATAAATAAAATCTTCTGATGTCATCATGCTTATAAAAGGAGGAAACATAGAGAGAGTCAGGACATTCAAAATTCAGGACATTCGAAAGCCAGAGATCCAGACATTTAACATTCAAAATTCCCCTGCATGACTCCATACTCCAGAGCCAGGCCAACCGTAGCTGATCGAGATCCAGGCAGAACCTCCTATCCAGGCAGAACCACTATCCAGAAATAAAACCCTACAAAAATCCCAATAATTCAAGGAAAAAGGAGGAAAGGCTGTGGACCCCTCTGGGAGAATCCAGTAACAAGATCTGTCTTTGCCCAGCTGATGCATCCCGCTGTCCACTGTGACCAGACCCTGGTTGCCAAGTTGTTCCCTTAAAGGATAGCCCAGCCACTGCACAGTGACCAGATCCTTGACCCGCTGTCTAGAGACCCGGTTAGCTGTCCAAACTACCCAATTCAAGTGCATTTTGTAAGTATCACCCTCTCCAGTATCACCGCTCTGTTCCCTTGCACTTCTGTCAAAACGGAATAAAAATATTATAAGTGCCATAGTAAATTCTCAAATTGTCAGAATCCTCTGTGTATCCTGTCCTTAGAAAAATCTGTGTTAGTCTCCACGTGTCGCGAAATTCTTTCCAAATCAACACAGTCCTTTGTGTAAGTCCCTAGTACTATTTGAAATAAATGAATTAATTTCTCACAGGGATAAATGTAGTGTGAATAGGTTAACCTTTCAAATTAACCTCCTTGTGTATTGTGTCTTTCTTGAGTTTGCCCATGAAAGGGTTTCCCTTTTAAAATTCGATTTTCCTTTACTATAAAGAATCCCATACTTTCACCCATCAAGAGTCACCCTTTCACTCAGTCTCAAAACTTTTATGTGCCTTTGTACCTCATCAGTAAAACCGATTTCCGATTTTGTCTGTTTAGCTCATTTCTTAAGTTCTTTGATTGCTTTAAACCTGTGAAAACTAAGAAATAGCAATTCTGCCACATGTGATTTTTGCTGCAACGTTTTCCTTCTCTAAGTCGATTTTCTCACCTGTAAACATGTTGTTTAGTTCCTTGCCTTGTAGCTTGTCAGTTTTCTTGCTTTTTAGTACAGCCACACCAATTCCCGTCTTATCCATTCAACGGCACATGTAAAATAACTATTCAGTGAATTCCAAGTGCCATTTTGCTCATTTTCAAGTGTTTTCAATATGATTTTTGGCTCCCATTCAGGGATGGTAGGTCGAATTTCCAATATGATTTTTGCCTATGATACCTGACTCCTTACTATTCCTCTCCACCCACCCAAAACTTGGTTTACAGGGATTTGGGGGAGTGTTGCAGGGGGAATGCATAACAGTTGCACCATTTAAAAGTATTGCCAAAAAGTAATCTTGTTTTCATTCATTTTTGCATTGATGTGTCTGATGTTAGAAAAGTTAATTTAAGTGTAGCTAGTCTATCATTTTACTGTGTAATAATCACCACACTGGTGATTGCTGCCCTATCTTGAAACTGTTTGATTTCATTTGAATTAAAAATAAATAAATATTTCATTATTACACAATGGCCTGGTTCATGGTCTATTGCGACATGGGGTGTTCATCAAGAGGGATGTCAGACGGGTTGGCTGCCTTCTCAAAGCAGAATCTGAAATTAATAAACTTGAAAGTATTTTTATTGTGCGCCTCATCCCTGGCCAGTGGAGAGAGTCCTGGTCTGGAGTGTGCCGTGTCTTTAAATTTGTGACAGATGACTGTCTTTGCATTAATGTCTACAGCCTGACAGATAAAAGCAGTATGTGACTACTTAAGTTACAGCTTAACAATATATTACAGTCCTAATTTGGAACTTCACATTCCATTTATTTAGCCAGAAAATGAAATGCATAGGGCTCAATGGGAATGGGGAGGGTGCTAACAATGGGCTGTTAATAACGTGCCTGTTGTTAGCACCCTGGTCTGCTTGCGGGACCCGCTAAGTACGCCTGGTTTCACCAGGCGCCCTTTGCGGGTCCCGCAAGCAGACTCGTAATAGGACGGTAAGGGGTTGACGGCTCCGGCACCTTTACCGGTGCCATTAACTCCTTACCGCCAACCTCGGAATGAGGCCCTAAGATTTACCACTCTCAGATTAATCTGATCACAGAATCGTTACGAATAAATTACTTTACTAAATCTTATTTGTAAATGGAATCCATTTTTTTTGGTCAACACATAGAGCCTCATAACACGGTAGGCGGTAACCATGGCCCTATTAGAGCCATGGTTGCCGCCAGTATTTTACCATGTCCGCCTTGGTGGATGGCGGAATTACCACCCTACTCCAAGGTGAGCGGGGGCGGTAATTCCCCATTCACCAAGGCCCTTCCCCATTCCCATTTTTTCCCCCATAGGACACAATGGGAATGGGGAACACGCTAATTACGGTACTGCAAATTGCGATACCGTAATTAGCACCAAGGTCCCTTTGCGGCACCCTACTTTAATGGCTGGTAAAACCAGACCTTAAAGTCGGGTCCCGCAAAGGGAACTCGTAGTAAGGCAGTAAGGGTTAACGGTCACCGGTAGCATTACCGGTGACCGTTACCCCTCTTGACCTTCCACTTTTGCAAATTGGGCATAATGGATGTCATGAAAACATGTAAATAACTGAAGAGTCCCGGCACCCAATGGCCTAGTCAACCTGGTTGTAAAGGCCTCCCCTATTTTGTGGAATGACATTCTCAACATTCTCTGTGGTAACATTACTCAGAACTCACTTGACTCCTGGGCAGAATCGTAAATCATCCTAGTTTACAAAAAGGGTCACAGAGCAGCTATAGGCCATTTGCCCTCCTCGACATGATAGGCAATATCTTCACCTCACATTTACTCAATGAAATAATGCTATGGTCTATTTGAGGAACCTGAGGGCGTCCTACCTTCTTTTTTTCCTGGGATCCTCCTTTCAGTTGGCCAGGCAAAGGCCATTGCTTTTGGATCCTTACCCTGGGTGTGGATATGCAAAGGAGGATCATCTGGGTGAAGGGAACTTGGGGAGTGGGGAGAGCATGTCCTTAGGTGAAACATGGCATCCCCTATTCCCTTTACAGAATAAACCCTCCATCCGTCAAGCCTTTGTGGGCTACTGTCAGCCCTTTCCCTCTTCTCCCCCCCAAAATTCCCCCCAGAAAACAAACCACCTTAACACTGGGACAAAGAGGAGACAACACAGAGTTATGCACACTTCCTTTATTCAAACAAACTTCCCCAGACATCATTTTCGTACTGGGACGAAGAAGAGGTGTCCGGAGTCAATGCAGATGACATGTAAACTTGTTTCAAGGTGAACAGACTAGCTCTAATGATCCCAAGCCTCAGCGCAGGATATTTAAAGAGGTTAATGGAGATCAGTAGGGTAGCAGGAGAGAAAGGCGAAGAAGGCAAAGCAACTTCCTTGACTGGAGCAGAGAGAGAGCGTTGTGGCACAAGAATCGCTGGAGAGCCAAGACCGGGTGCAGAGGGAAAGCAGCGGAAATCGAGGCTGTCAGTCACAAGTTGGAGGATTCATGCCGGGAAGCTGAACATACTGACTGTGCGGTGACTGTGGGAGCAAAGCCACAGAACACTGTTGCATTGTTACAGCGAGACGCCCAGTGGGAAAGTAAGTCTGTGGCTGCCTGGGACCTTGCAGAAGTGTTGGGAAAGACATCTGGTGAGTCTGCCTGGGAAACGGGCCCCAGAAAACGGGGCCCAGAAATGGCAAGAGGGGGGTATTGTCCATATGTGCAATATATCCATGAACATTTGAGCGGGGAACAAAAGAAAGACAATTGTGAATAAAGAAAGACAATTGTGAATGAAGAAACAAGTACTTTTGAATTACGAACAAACTGAAAGTTATTGCAAGCAATTATGAATGCTGAAAAAGGTATTTTTGAATACCAAACAAACTGAAAGATATTAAAAGGACTTTTGAATGCCACCAAGATCACTTTTGAGTGGAGTGAAAGAAAGGTGGTACATGTGGCAGACACCACAGAATGTATTGTTTTAAACCCAAGGAGGGGCAAAAGTCAAGAGAATACTACAAAGGGTATGAGATGAGAAACTAAGTATTGGGACAAGCTAAATGTGTTCAAAGAACTGCAGGTTAAAGGGAAACCTGTATTGGCAAGAGCCAGAGGAATACAGAAAGCAGTCAAGAAGGGGCATCAGTTGTGTGACCTGTAATGGGTGGAGCATGTGGTCAAACAATTGCGCCTAGACTGAGGGCCCCCCTGTATGGAGAAGATAAGGAAAGTATCCATAAAGAAGCTTCTGTTTTGCAACAACTGCCTATGTGATTTGAACATTAAGAATCAGAACTATCTATGTTAACCAGTGAAAAGTACTGATGTCAAAAGAGCTGGGAAGTGCCCCAAGGAATTGTGTTGTTTTGTTGAAAGCTGCAAGACTTGAACTCTTGGGGAAGGAACCCCCTTGTGTTATTTTGTTGAAATCTGGAAGATTTGAACTCTTGGGGAAGGGAACGCCTGTGTTGTAAGAAATAATTTGAACTTGGGGAAGCTGATTATAAACCAAGAACCGGAAGAAGCTCTGAACTTTATTTTGAACACTATTAATTTCCTGACATCCCTACACATTGTATACAAGTATTTGTGAGGGCAGGTATACGTGTTGGACACAGACAGACATTTGAGTTGGACTTCCTGATGCAGACTAGTCTTAGCTTTCTTTAGGTAGGGGAATTCCACCTTAGAATAGGGCAATTTAGGCATTACTCCACCCTGCCTTTTAAAGTTAATAAAGTATTTATTAACAAACCTGAAACTCTTGGTTGTGTCTTAGTCATGATGTCTTCACAGCTACCAACAACATAGTTTAATCATTTTTCAACTGGATTTCCAGAAAGACCCAAGTACCACCCTAAATGGTTTTATTTTAAATCATTTAAGTAAATGGCACTGAGAAAGAGCGCTATGTGGTCCATTTAGTATACGCCACTGCATTTGATAAGGTCAATTGAAACCATTTACATCGCTGGGGTAATCCACAAGGTTTGGTATAACTATTAATTCTATTACCTCCTAAAACTTTGATTTGTTTCAGATTAATCATAGATGTTATTTTTACTCAAGACATACCCACCACAACAGGTCTTAAGCAGAGATGCCTTTTAAGGTGTTGGAACAAGCCAACAGCTTTCCCCCAAAATTAGGTATGAAGACAATCACGTGGCTGGCTATGCAGACACACTTATTATCTATGATGAAGCAACTACTGTCTTGCAGATTGGATAATATTCTAGGGACAATAGACCAGTCATAAATACTAACAAAACTATAGTTATGAGATTTAAGAGACAAAGGGCCAACGTTCCAAATTCTATCAAGTACATCGAAAAATTCCATCTTAAAAAAAAATCTTCAGCCACATGCGCTGTTGTGACATTGAATTCAAAATCATATCCAGAACTTATCTAAACAAAAAATATATTAGAATGCTACCCCTTATCATGAATATTAAAACATGTGATTGGGATTATGGTGGCTTCTCTTGGCAACCATTTCTTTTGGATTAAAACAAAACAGTTTTCCTTCCGTATTGTATGGTATAGATGTGTCACTGAGATTTACATTGTATTGGCTTGATAGATTGGAAGGTTGAATATGGGGATCGGTATTAGATCTGCCTTACTGCCTCTCCATACAAGCCAGTAGAAGAAAATAGGGTTTAATATTGCTGTATACTTGTGTCATAAATAAAGAAGTGACCATTTATTTTAAAACAATCTATGCTGAAAAACACAAGTTGTATCATGTTATCAGAAAAGCGGTTAAATCTGGCATTTGTCCGGTGTTATTAAGTTTACTGGATGTTTATTTTAGCTTCCGTAAGCTGATTGATTTTAAATCCTGGGGCATATCTTACTGAAAAGCCCTTGTTAAGGACATAAAAAGGATGTCCAATGTTTTCCATATGTTTGCATCATACATGGACATATTACATGTTTGTGAGAGATCGTCTGACAAAAAAATGTTTGTTTCATTTTAATGTGTTACATAGGTATGGCATCTTGGGTGTTTAATGAGGCTTGCCAATGAAAGTTCTTACTTGCCTTTCATGTCAGGACGCTAATGAGGTTCAAATATTAAAACATTTCTGTATTGAATGTATAGCAACAGAAAGCTTAAGGAAAAATATTTGCATAGTGTTGATGCACTATTTTCTCATGACTGAAGTTTGGCTTGCCCGATGCTAGTTAGGGAATCAGATTTCACTCATATTTTCTCTGATTTCCGATTGTTATAGAGTTTTATACATTGTGTTTTGGATGATTTCGTTTATGGTTCCATTTGAACTGCAACACAACAAATACATCACTGGGAATGTTTTATGCTAAGAAAAACTACCACAGTAAAAGCAAAATTGACCATCACCTATTATTAAAATGGCTCTGTCACAAGATAATGATCCCATGCAGCGAGACAGCCCTAAAGTAGCAGGAGAGTAACCCTGGAAGCCTTGATGCTGAAGGGTACCCCACTCAGTTTAATGGCCAATCTGCCTACCCCACCCCTTACAATTGAACCTCCCACGACCTCCCACAAAACTATACCTCCACTACAGGCCTTTACCCTTCTCTACCTCAGCTGTTACAACATGTATTGATATTTCTTCTACAAATGGACATATGATATGATATGATATGATATGATATGGCATTTGTAACGCGCCTATACACAAGTGTTTCATAGGATGTAATGAAACCCAAAGTAGCCCAAAACCTAGAAAACCTCACTGTGCCGGTTCTTCCTACTCAGATGGGTTTAATGTAGTGAATCGGTCTTGGAAGGAGAGAAGTGAACAGATGTAGTGTTAAGAATGGAATGGCAGGAGTATTAATCCAATCAGAGTCCGCAGGACACTGTCAAGTATGCCTCACTCAAAGGCATCACTGGAGGAATTTGATACAGGAATGGAACAGCTTTGTCAACTTTCAGGCAAATTCCAAAAAGGGACATCCAGGGTCAGCCATCCAGTGAAACATGTAGAAACAACGAGTTAGACAATAGAAAGGGACACACAAAAAGAGTCAAAGAGTCATCCAAAAAGTAGCACAGGGAAATATTTCGAGAGAGAGAAAGACACAGAGACCAAGAGAGACAGGCTCAGGTACTGATTTAAACAACAAAAGTGAGTTATGGGCTCTCCTCTATGAGAACAAACACAGGAAAAACGTTCCTAGGGTCATCCGGATGTGCACCCCTTGCTCACTGTGCTCAGAGAGGCACAGCTCCACCCCACGGATGAGGCCCAACAAGGCTGAAGCACGTGTATGGGGTTGCTGTTGGTACTCTTGTTCAGAAGAGAATTGCCATAGCATTTCGGTGCTGGACTGCCCATGTGGGCGGGACAAAGACTGATATGCAAATGGATATTTCCCTTCTGTGAAAGGTACAGTGAGCTAAAGTGTGGCTGCGGACTCTTGAGTATTTACCTTCCCAAAGAACAGGTCATTTAGCCATGTTCGTTCTCAAATTGGTGCGCCTATGGACTATTTTTTGACTGATTTAAACAACAATCAGAAAATCAGGCATTGATTCGCAGAAAAAGAGCGACATATAGACATTGCAAGAAATGAAAATGGAGAGGCAGAGAGAAATTAATATAAACATTAAACAGAGACATCCACAGACACACAAGGAAGGAATACAAGAGAAACAGGAAGAATGGGAGACGGGCATACACAGCATTTGTCAAAGAAAGCAACAGAAATGCTCACAGACAATTGCTGTGCAACACACAATTAACCACAAAGAAAACAATCATAAACAGCCACAGAAAGGCTCAAAGAGAGTCAGGCAGGCCTAGAGACACTCAGAGCCATGCATGAGCCTCACACAAAGTGATAGTGAGAGACTAATGCAGATGATACCCAGGCATACATTTTATTTATTTTATTTTATTTATTTATATACAGGAAGCAACAATGCTTTTTTGATCACAAAATAACATAAACTAGATAAAAAATCAAATTTGACAGGAAGCAGTGAGCTTCTTACAATGAGGTGAGTTTGACTGACATTCTGACGACATTGTGGAGGGGAGTAAAGGTTACAGTTACCAGGGACAATTCAAGGGTGGACTTACACTAAGGACAGTCAACATTAGGCATGCTTAAGTGCAGGTAGGCGATACAGCCAGTTGTGTTAGGGCTATGACCTTGATAGATGACGTGCTAGAGTGGAGGCAGAGAAAGTGAGGGACAGAGGCAGATTAGAGGCAAGGGGGAAATGTTATCTAGAAGGCATGTGAGATGCAGGTTAAGAGGATAACTCAGAAGTAAGGATGTAAGCTTTTTAGTTTGGTTTTAAACAAATCAGTGTGGACTGTTTCTCGAATGTTCAAGAGAATTGCATGCAAGTGGAATAAGAGAGAGAAAGAGCTCAAGCAAGCGGAAGCACAGTGAGGATGATGTGCCACAATGGTAGTCAAGGAGTGAGAACAGGGATTACAAAAAGGCTTGTAGAGTTGGATAAAGGAGTTTACTGTGGATTGATTTGTGAACGAGAAGAGGAACTTTAAATCAGGCCCTGCTTTGCATCATCAGCCATACAGTCTGGTGAGGGTACGATGAATTAGGCGTGAAGTGAGCGAGTTCATAGAGAGTCATGCTAGTAAAGTTAATGATCTTGTTGAGAGGACAGAAAGCATAGTTTGGGGAGACCAAAGAGGATGCTGATAGCAAAGTACAATTTAGAGAAGACAAGAGTGGTTAAGAGATGCTTGGTGTGTTGAGAGGAAGGAGGTGTCTTACTTTGCTAATATTTAGGAGGTTGACGTGAGCCACCATTGCAGTTATGGAGATGGAAGTAGAGAAGGTGTGAGAAGGGTTATAGATAATGCTGAGATTTCCATCTGTAGAAGGGTAGGGAGAGTGTCAGGTTGGAATTTGATATGCAGGGGAAGAGCCGAGAGGGAGTATTGGGCTGAGAAGAAGAACACCTCTGTTTGGTACAGTTTAACAACAGAGAGTGCAAAGCCATCCAATACTTAATGGCAGATATAGACAGTTGAAATTATTGATAGGGAGATCAGAGGCGTGTTCAGGAAAAGAAAAGAAGATTTGGATGTCAATCGTGAAGAGTTTGTACGAGAACCCAAAGGAGGAGATTCGTGCCCAAAGAGCAGAGGTGTAGAGTGTAAAGAAGAGGGGACCAAAGGCAGAGCCTTGTGAAACACCAACAGTTAGAGGAGTGAGTTAAGAGGAGTTGTTGTTCCAAAGACAGAGTTGGTGAGGTGCGAGGTAAGATTCAATCCAGACAAGGACTTGATTGTGAATCCCAAGAAAAAAGAGAGTATTATGGAGATCTGGGTGAAGTGTTAAGGAGATCAGAGTGATTCACAGTGTCAAAGGCAGCAGAGAGGTCAAGGAGAATTAGAATAGAGGATATGTTGGAGTGCTTAGCTGAGGTGATGAAGTTGGAGACATTCATGAGAGCAGTGTCCGTGGTGCAACAGGAGCACTGGCTTGTATGGGGTCTCAAAGGTTGTAGATGTCTAAGCAATGTGTAAAACCGTTGAACACAACCCTTTCCAGTACGTTGGAGAAGTGAGGAAGGAGAGACTCAGAGCAAAAGCTATTCTGTAGGTTCGGGTCAGCCCCTTGCATTTTTTGGAACAGACTGTCCATGAAAATAGAGGTAAAACAAGCAGAATTGAAGGGTAGGTCGAAGAGCTCAGAGAGTTGAAAGGCCACTAAAGGGGCAATAGGCTTGACTAGCTGAGGATCAAGAGGGTCTGATGGGGCATAAAAGAGGTTAGCCTTCATCGGTATTGATAGGAGGTATTCAGTATTAGTGTGACTAAAGTGGGAGCTAGAGGCAGAGGATGATGGTTGAGTACACACAGTGTAGAATGTTGGAGGAAGGCATGTGATGAAGGTCAAGAGACAGGGCCTCATTACGACCCTGGCGCTAATGGGTTAACGACACCGTAAAAGGCTGCGGCACCGTTAACCCATTAGCGCCTGATTACGAGGTCCCTTTGCGGGACCCGACCTTAACGGCTGGTCTACACCAGCCGTTAAAGTAGGGACCTGCAAAGGGACCTTGGTGCTAAGTACGGTACTGCAATTTGCGGTACCGTACTTAGCGCCTTTCCCATTCCCATAGAGCCCTATGGGGCGAAAATGGGAATGGGGAAGGGCCATGGTTCATTGGGGAATTACCGCCCGCCAACCTTGGAATGGGGTGGTAATTCCCCATTGAACCATGGCGGACCCGTTACAACACCGGCACCAACCATGGTGCTAATAGCGCCATGGTTTAGCGTCGGTGTTGTAATGAGGGCCATAATCTCTAATTTTGGAAATGTTTACACCAAATTATTCAGCTAGGTCATTAGCTATATGAGTGGAGCTGATAGTCAAAGGTTTAAGAGGAGTGAGCTTAGGGTGATCTGTAACCGGCGAGGATGGTTTGAGTGAGAGTCAATGAGGGTGAAATTGAATTCTGTTTTTATTCCATCAAGAGAGCACTTGAGAGAGTTCAGGGGTGAGATGTAGAGTTGCAGGTCCTCATCTGAGTGGGTACACCTCCATTTATGCAGCAGCCAAGGCATTTCTGTGCAGAGACAGGATATGAATGTGGTGATCCATCATTGAGGATGCTTAGACCTAGGGGTCAACGTTAGCAGTGGCAAGTGTTAGAAGTCATATAGTAGTGATTTGAAGCTGGAGAAGGCAGTGTTAGTGGAAAAGGCATTGGGTGTGAAGGAAGACACTGAGGACTGTAGGTTCGAGACTAAGGGTGGAATTCAGAAGTTTTACATTTCCTTTTAGTAATAGTAACAGTAATATAGAAACAACACCCAAAGAAATTCATAGACAAGGCACTACACTCAGAGACAGCCAGCTGGAGAATGGAATTCACTGAAACAAAAGAATATAACTAGTGAAAGCAAGACAGACAGTGGCAGGGAGAAATGGAACAACCAGAACAATACTACAGATGACAGACATTCAGAAACATAGTCACTGAAAGAGATTAAAAAATCCAGGTAGAGTTTAGAGATACCCATGGAATACTATTCAAAAACATGATGGGTCACAAATATATCAAGGGGAAGTTTAAAATGCAAGACGGCTGGAGCCCTCAAAGCCACAAATCCTTATCACTTTTCTTCCCTAAATGCTGACCTTTAAGGGTGGCAGGCATTTCCTAGTTCAAGGTGCAAACATCTGGAATGCCATTCCCCTTAATTTCCTTGTCAAAGACACCTCGGAATTTAGAGCTCACCTTAAACAGCATTTGTTCTCCTAAGCAATTAGCTCAATAGCACTCAGAAACCTCTTGGAGTAATGGTATGAAGCTGCCAACTCAATCAATCAAATCAATACATGAGAAAGATATTCAACTACAATCGAAGCAAGTTTTATCCAGATTCCATCCCATTGTGAGAAACATAAACATCCAGACTTCCAAATGGTTGTTGAGAGAGAGGAGGAGACTACTCAGAGACAAAAACACATGTGCCAAGGTGAAGAACTTTTGCTTCAGGTTTTGCATTTCACCAGGTACAGTTCTTGGTAGATGTATTTACATTTGAATACTGACAGTGGCCCTCATTACGACCCTGGCGGAAATCGTGGTGCAAAATGCACCATGGAGCACGGCGGAAAGCTGCCGATAGCGCCATGGGGGTTGGCGGATTTTCCGCCCCATTCCGACCTTGGCGGGGCGGTAAATCCCCATCCCCCATTTTACCCTTCCCCATTCCCATTTTTGCCCCATAGGGTATAATGGGAGTGGGGAAGGCGTTAATTACGCCACCGTAAAATACGGTGGCGTAATTAACGACAAGGTCCCGTAGCGCCATGGATTTCTCCGCCCGGAAAAACCAGGCGGAAAACGCTCCATGGCGCTACGGAAACTCGTAGTAGGGCGGACGGGTCCGCCGCGAATAACGCTGGCGTAAACCCACTCCGCCAGGGTCGTAATGAGGCCCAGTGTATACAATTAATTGCTTAAATTCTCTCGACAGACGCCTCATATTGCCCCTAACAATCTCAAATACAACTCGCCCACTTAACTTATCCTTAATTCATCCCCTGCAACATATCATCAAATACCTTTATTCAGATATTTACATTCATGATAAAGTGCACATGCACTCAGAGGAATCCATTGAGAATAGTATCCATACTTCACATACAGAATTTAAATCCTACTAGTAGAGAGGCACGTTAAAGTCTTAGTAAAACAGATCAATTTCACAAACAGATTTTAACAATTTCGAATGAATATACCAAGCACAATCCAAATAGTTTGCCACGGATAAAAAGGTTCCCCTTAGACACGGCAGCTTTAATAAAGTAAAAAAATCAACCCATCAAAGGCATGTTAAATCCCATACAGTATAAAATCAACTATAAGCTACTACCGTCTCCCTGCTACCTATAGTAAACATTACATTTCAGTTTATTTAAGCAGTGTGAGCTTTTATTTGAGGATTCCAGTCTCTACTTGGCTGCAAATGCTTCTAAGAGCAAAATACTCAATCTTTATTTTGTGAAAGGTTTTCTCTCTTTGGGGTGGGTTAGCCAATATGGACATTTCTCGGTCCCCCAGTTATTATTTACCACCAGATCTTTGATGGTGCAAGTACCCCTGTCAGATAGGACATTACTCATAGATCAAGCATCATATCTTCACTACAGGGCCTTACTGGCATAGTTTTCTATCATTGCATTAGGAGACCCTAGATGATTTAGATCAAGGTCATATAAACATGAGTTAATAGAATTAAGCATTTGTACCGAGGACCTGCACTGAAATCTGTGAGCTCTCCCAGTAACTTATTCTGTAGAGCTAGGTCAGGGCAACTGTAAACGTGTCATCAAATGAGTAACGGTATAAATTATGCTTGGTAGCTAAGAGGGTGCATTCCTCTTTCTTTGTACAGAGGAAGACTTGGTATGCTTTTTGGAGAGATACGTTTTTAAAAAAAAAAGCTTTTTTCTCCAAGCTAGAAAGTGGAGGCTTACATATGTCTCCATATCTCTGCTCCATAGAGCAACACAGACCACACTGACATGTTATAGACTTCTGTTGATGGGAATACCTATTCCCCTTCATATTAATGTGTAAAGGAAAGTGTTGCCCCTGCTCTCTATCAGAAAACCCCCTTATTTATCTCCATCTGTTTGGCCCACATACCATCTGCTGAGAGTTGGACTACCAAGTAATCGAAATGATCCAACTGATTATTCTCTCTCCTTTCAAAGTAACATCGAATAATTTTCTCGATGGCACACCATGAGAAAAAGTTTGTTCTAGTTGACAGCACGATTCCGGACATTGCAAAAAACATGCAGAGCTTCAATCCACAACATATCCATCTCCTTTGATGGCTACTGCCTCCGCTCCCCATCATCTGAGCTTTCCCTCATGCATGACCCCTTATCATTCTCCCCTGCCTCTCACTCACAACTCTCAACTAGACCCATGTCTGACATGTTTCATTTGATTCAATTCGGTTTTTCCAAATCACATTAATATCCAAGTGCGTCATAGTGCTAAGAGAAGGATTCTGGTGACATGTAAGACAAAGAGAGAGTAACTCAGTGGTTAAAATATCATAGTAAAACATGTTTTCAGACATTTTCTAAAACTCAAGTGATTCATCGGTTCTCTCAGCATTAAAGATACAGTAGTCCACAGGCAAAGTACCTCAACAGAGAATGCAATACCGCACTTTTTTTCCCTGCGAAAGCTAGGAATATGCAACACAAACATTGAGGCAGATTGAAGGTCACGAGACGACACATAGTGCTCCAGCTGTTTTGTTCAAACTCAACACTCATCCTACAAAATGCTGTATGATTAATATGTGGATGGTCTGGGAGTCAATACAGCTCAGCCAGAACAGGACAAATGAGATCTCTGTGACCGCTGCTGCAGACTAGACTTGCTACAGAATTCTTAAAAATATGAAGCCTATTAAGCTGGTACTTAGGAAAGCCTGGGAAGAAGGAATTGTAATAATTGTTGAGAGGCAGATGAATATGCCAAGTTTGTGAGTGGGCACTGCTTTTACTCTTATTATATGGTAGTTTAAATATGAATGATTTGTTCACTGATTGTGTGTGGGGTGCTGCCCACTGGGTAGTGACTATATCATCCGTAGCTTCTGCACCTCCCCGGTTAAATATTGCACAGGTGAGAAACGTTACTCACTAAGACAACTGTACCGCCTTTATCCTCATCAGGTACAGCAGGAGATAGATGCGATCTAAAACTGAAGATGGCACAAGTAAACAATCTAGCATTGCAACAATACGTGTGCATGCATTAGACACGAAGCAAATATGCACTCAACATGAAGAATGCGAACACTAGGTAGCACATGCATTTATACAAGATGAATATTAAACTGACATCCGTAGGACATGAAGAATACTAACATACTGAATGCAACATGAATGACACGTGAATATAGCTCACTAACATAGAAATACAACAGTAAGGGGCGGCCATCTTTTCTAAATGTGAAGCACCAACACGCTTCTAAGTAAATGAAAGGCCTCAAGGCTTCATGAGAACTCAAAATGCTGTAATATTTAAAAGATAGATCAGTGCAGAACTCAGACATTAGCTAGTAAACCAAGCTAATGTACCATAAATAAGGGAGAATAGGAACGTTGCAGTGAAAGTACGCAAGAACAATTCCCAAGACGCACGCCATATATTCTTGGATTAATTAAAAGTGCAACCAGCCTTTGTAGGCCAGGTACAGGGGTAGTATAAGCCAAAAGACTCCATGAAGAATAACTCAAGACTGTCCCCAGTGGTAAAAGAAACCATAACACTAACATTAATATTAGCGAAAATCCTACTAACTGCATGGTGAAATAATTCTAAACATGGTCCCATCACACGTGACTCATAATTCAAGAACACTCTCTGTTAATTAGCACGAACACAGATAAGACACCTGCCTTACTCCTTATACGTATCCCCAGACAGGAGATGCCACACAAGGCCAAATTCAATGAGATCACTCTGGCACATGGCCTAGACTTGAGGGATGGCATCATCTTTAATTGGAAGGAAAGCAGCCTGTGAACTACTCTCCCCCCATTCCTATGTGGCTGGTGTCATGACGATCTGTCTGTTGTCCAAGATTGGGTACTAAGAAGCCAACCAATCAGAATCCTTAATATTAGGATGCCCATTATGTATTATGCCAACCAACAGTTAATATAGAGATGATGTTTTTTTACTGTTATCAATTTAGAGGTGGTCTCCGGAGGATCCATCCGACAAGAGTTACCCAATCAGAAATGTAACCCCTATAGATGTATATGTAGTCCCCACTATTAACCAATTCCCGTACCCCATATGTTTTGGTAACTAAGATTACAGTACAATGTTAGTTATGATGAATAATGAATGTATAAACCGTTGTTTTTATTAAGCATGTTGAAAGTATCAAGACTTTTCATGCTTGCATGCTGTCCCTGCTTTATTTTGATGGTAATAAAGCTAGGTTTTGCCTTGCACTTAGTCTATTTCCATAATTGCATCTGGTGAGATCTAGCTCCAGAACCTCTGTGTAATTTGGGACTTTCCAGGCCATTTTAACATAATACAATCTGGAAGAAATCACTGCAAACCCACTGCTGCCATGTCAGCTGAAGGAAGGAATGGGAGTTTTTTTCCAAAGAACCTTAAGGGTCCGATCACCCGTGTGAAACAGTCCAACCCTTTGATTGGAGTGCAGGTGGCACTGCAGCCGTTCGTACCGTTCTTGTCCTCCTACTTAATAGAAATGCCCCTCTCATGCATTGGATTGCTCCTTCATGAACACAGAAATATTTAAAGTTTAAGAGGCACAGAGACGCCAAGAGAGGGGATTCAGAGATGGAGACAAAGCTAAACACACATATGGACGGAAATACACATTGGTGGCCCTATGTATAGAACAAGGAACAGGATGAAGGGGTAAGCCATCTTGGTTGAGGGCAGAGGGGAATTGAGCTGAGGGTTGAGGGATATCCAAGGAAAGGCTGGCTGTGGCGAGTCATAACCCACTGACAGGCGTCAGCTCTGGAGAGAGGCCTGCTTCTCTAAGAGGCCATTGGTATATGGCACACACCCACAACCTACCCGTGTGTAGAGAGAAGACTGCTCTTAGGATATGTCTCACTAGGCAGAGACCCCTGCCAGTCTCTGATTTCTCAGTAAGGGCTGATTCCCTGGAGAATGCAGCCCTGGAGTGGCGGGCAGAGCACAGGCCCAGGGAAGGGAAGGCTGAAGATTGAAGCTGAGGGAATGAGTGTTGTTGGGCATCACCTCACTCGTTCTCATTAGAACCTTTTACCTGCTCTCTGCTTTTCACGTGTGCCTCTTTTCTGGTCTTCTCCCCGAAATAGTGGATTGTCATAAGGACCTCTGGCTTTTGATGTGCCAAATGAGGCCCAATCAGAGTGAGGAAATGTTTGCACACTATCTCTAAATCCTGTCGAAGGAATCAGACGTGATGGCTTGTATTTAGTTTCGGTGCCTACACATGCATGAATTCATGTATGCCGTCTGTGAACAAGAGTATGCATTGAAATTACATTTCTTTCTGAGAAAAAAAGGCTTTCTTTCTGTAGGCGCAATTCAAGTTTCAAGAGGCAGGCTTACCAAAAAAAGTTCCACCAAATGGTATTATTGAAATTGATCCTTTTTTGGAAGGGGTAGAGGGGTAATTATATTTTAAGGAGTGACTTTACTCAAAAGTGTCATCCAATTTTTTGAAGCAGCTTCACACACCTGTTTTAAAGAACCTATGACTTGGAGGACCCAGACAGACTTTGAAGTCAGTAACTTTTCATAACTAATTAAAATGTGTTGAATAATTTCCAAGTACCCTTCTAAAATCCCTGCAACATGTACACATCTTTGGAGATCACCGTATTTGATTCTCAAGCATCAAAGTAAATTGAACCAAATAAAAGGGGTATTTTCTTAAGTTAGTGTTTAATTAACATTTCCAGACATTGTGGCTTGAGTTCCTTTCTTCAAACTCATGAAATGTTCTGGGCTTCAGTCATCAGACTTTTGCAGGGATGGGATGTGAGTCCCATTGCTCAGACGCTTATCAGGGATTGGGGGTTTGAGTCTTCACATGCAGATGCCTGTCAGGGTTGGAGTTTCAATTAGATCCAGATCATACATGTTACACACAGTCAATTTGAGTATCATTCATACAACCCAACCTGCACCAAGTCTCGAGGAAGAAGCAGATTTAAGTCTGTTTGTTTCTTAGCCTTATGGGGATTTTCCAGGGTTTTAGGTTACAGTGGCATTGTTCAGGCTTCTTATAGGAATCATGGGCTTGACTTGCAGTTTAAACACATCCTACCCATCTTGCTAGTAGCAAACCAGTAGCCTGCACTTCCTTTACTTATATCTCTAGTAGGCAATCAAAGCATGGAATATTTTCCTGGAATGAGAATTTGACACACAGATTACACACATCTGTGTAGCAGATTAACTGGCCCACCAAAATATCTTCCTACGGTGGGACCTATGGGTTATAAAAAGCACTGCACCTGGTGCAATTGGACACTCAGACATCCTAGTGGGAATGGACTCCGAGAATGCACGAGGTGGAGATTACTAAAAAAGACCTAGTGAATAAGTAAAGAGGTGAGAAGTGGAAGAGCAGAAGGGCCTAAGAGAGAAACAGAAGGAACGAGTACAAAGGGTTGAGGAAAATGAATCACCCATTGTATAATGAGAGAGGATACATGAGGAATTAAAGACAGCCCGATCATTGCACAGTATTACAGAGGAGAGATGAGATAAGAGAGAGATAATGGCCTAGACCAGGAGGTTAATGAGGAGTGCACAGATAACCTGCATATTGACTCATAAGCTTCCTATTCCGGCACTGACTGCCTCAGAGTTGGCTGCTAGCATCCCGGATGTACGCTCCCCTGATTCAGTGATGCCTGGAAAAATCGAACCCAAGTGGACAAGCAATCCCAAACAACCCATGCGCAGCAGGTAGTGCGGCCCCGAGAAAGAACCGACACAACCAAGAAAGAAGTGCAGGTGACGTTTCAAAGACCAATGATTGTGAATGACACTTTTTAGACTGCCAAGAGGGGAAGTGCCAGGAGAGTGTGGGTTTGACTGCAGAATATGTTCCTCAAGCCTGTTGGAATTGCTCCCTTTTGATTTTTTTTGTAGAATAACCCCATTTGAACCTTATTTCTTGAGCTCTATTATCTGTTGAGCTATGTTAGGTCATTCTGCGTTTTTCGTATCAGTGAAGGATTTATGGCATTTAGTCCAAGGAAGTAAGTAATTTAGGAACAGCTGCTTTTAGTTCTCCGAGGGAGAGCTATAGCAGACTGGATTAGAGTGGACTCTTTCTGGATGCTGAAGTCCCTCCAGAGACTGAGACAGAATGAGGGGATGTCGACTCAGGAGGCCCCAGTATTTTCAAGTTGATGCTACTGATAACTAGCAGCTTAATTTGGGGGCACCAGTTCCTGTGGTGATACAGATGAGAGGTTGGGCACGCCATAGTGAGCAAGCTAGCTAGTATGAGCTTTGTGTGGGGAGTTACTTTCTTCTTGCAAAAGTCACCTCATCAGTAAAAGATATGTCCTCACTACCCCTCTTCTCCAGGCTAATAGTTCAACACCTCCACACATCCAGACACTCTCAGGGGCTGAGTCACTTCTCTCACCTTCCCCAACAGTCTAGGCCTGTCAGGGGAAAATATACATTCTGAATGTATGTGGAACAGAAGTAGTTGGGAAAGGATCGACCTCTCCATTTCTGGAAGCCATTCAATACTAAAAATACGGGGCCCGTATGCAAATCACATGTGACACATAGGTTTGGTATATTGATAAGTCCCAAATGAAAGTTAGTGAAGTAGTCAGAAAATTATTTTGACATCCTCCACCGCAATTTCTACTGAAAGAAAATGGTGTACTTGCTAGTGAATCGGAAAGTAATTATCAAATCATCTAAACAATTTTAAACTCAGCAAATTCGAAAATAGGGCGCCAGTTCAGCAATCGGCAAATCATGTTTAAATCAATTTCAATCATCAGGAACAACTTTTGTACTGTGATTATGACTTAACCCCTTACGTGCCAAGGGCGAGGTATTTTGTCCTTGGGATTACCTCCCTGTTGCCAAGGACGAGATATCTCGTCCTTGGCACTTAAGGGGTTAATGAAACAGAAAACGTTAGAAAGCATTGAATGGCGAAATACCAAAATTACCAAAAAAGGCCTTGGCACTGGGGGGGAAAACCCATGGCAGTTATTAAGGAGCTTAATGATCACTGATGTAACTAACACAAATTACCTTGTAAAGGCTTCTGTGATCATCAAATGGCTCCAGGGTGGTATCTAGAGAAATTCCATTTGGCATGGGTTTTATTTACGACACATTGAGGTACCTTTTCATGTTCTTTTTGGAACTTTTGTTTAAGTTGATGCAGGAAGGAGAATTAGATGGCCACCTGAATCCAAACCAGTACTTAAGCAACTTGTCTGCAATGACATTGCATAAGAAAGGCTTCCCCAGAGAGAGGCTGAACGAGAGCACAACTGATGTCATGAATGCAGGCCCCAGTCTGTCTTTCAAAGCCACCAACAGTTGTCTGACATATCAGATAATTACTTGCACCATAATTATCAAATTGTATTTTTAGCTCAAATGGAATATTAGATTCCATTTTATTTCAAATAAATTAGATATTTGTAATGGTGGTGTTTCACACCATGCAATTTACTTTTGAAGACAAAGACATGGATGTTTTCTATTGTTGTGTGTTTGAGTGTGATATGCCTAGTATTGACAGGTTTAATCCTCAATAATATACATTGTTTTTGCTGTGCAGACCCGATGCCTATCCACATATTAGAGCATTGTAGAGCAACTTTACACCTCAGCCCAGGCAATTTGAAGGTAAACAATCAATGTAATCAGTGTCAAATGCCCTATGTCTCCTCATTCAGTATGCCGGGCTTGCAGCGCCGATTGGTAATCTCACCTTTATTCGTGAATTGGCACTTTTAAAAGTTTATTTTGTGTGCTTGAAATTCAAAAGCAATTGGCCCTGATAATGTATCTTTTTACGAAGGTCAATGGTCCTATCTCAATAAACCAATGCTGGTCTCAGAAATACATTTCTAAACGGCATTCCATCCTGTATTCCAAGAGACTCACGAAATCACAATGAGTGTTTGAGTTGAACCTATGCCATGACCTAACTTCAGGGCACAATTGGTCCCTGCATAGATATAACTACATTTTAAGTATAGGCAGAACTTCCAAGATATCAAATTCTAAGAAAAAAATTGACCTCTTTGACATTGCCCTGACCCACAGGGTACTTGAACAATGCTATCTCACCTATCATCATATCTGTACTCCAACACATACATTTATGCCAATGTCCTTCAAGGAATTACCTTACAATCCTCTCTCATTTTGGTCATTTTCCTCAGTGTTGCTTTTCTAATCTATATACTTCTCGAGGGACATATTCCAAAAATTGCACAAATGATCTATACAGAAGCACCACAACTACTTCTCTTTTTTTCATTTGGAGCTAGCCTCCCATTTAAAGTTCTGCACACTTGGTGTCACTCCAGGGTCATGCTTGCTCGATCACGCATTTTGTGGTCTCATGACCTCAAAATCCACATGCAGGAATCTACCCTGTGGGCCCATGAAGGCACAACGAGGGCTTCCCATTTGATTGGCCAATTAAATGTGGGTTTTGGCTTCTTAAGGACAAAGACAGATCTATGCATTCATGGCTCAAATAAGGTACGCTTAATACACGCAACCAACTCTAGTGATCTGACGTGGTCCTCCTGAGTCCTTTAATTTGGTGCCCTAATCATCTTAACAGTGAAATTTTTTTTTAAAGCAGAACTCAATTAAAAAGTTTTTTGTAATACAGTTAAGTCCAGCCGTATTGCAGCAATCAATGACAGATACCGATTTTCTGCTTACAAAATTAAGATAACAGGAAAACAGAGATATATTTATTGAGTATTATTCATTAGAGCTCAGTAGCATTCCAGTAATCAATAAACAGTGTGCAGGTTTTACATTTTCCACATATAACATAAAATCTTTGTGAATAGAATACACACACTCTCTGGCATTACTAGTTGTCAATGTAGTGGTTCCCTGAATCGCCCGCCACTTCTTATGATAAAGTTGCCCAAAGGGTAGCCTCAGAGACTGGACACTGCTCCCTCATGTGTAATAACCATCCTTTTAGTCTTCAACACAATGCTTGCCAAAGGCATCAGTTGGTTGCAGACTTTGCTGACTGAGTTAGCAATGTCCACACCATTGCAGGTCAGGATCTGAGCACAGGTCATTGTCAAGCATCTTGGTATCTTCTCATTAGTGCAACTAGAGAGCTTGCTAATTAGTTGTTCCAAGGGGTCAAGGCAAAACATTACAACCCAAAACTATTATTTTTTCTTTGGAGGACAGCCGCACAAGCTAGCAGAGCTTTGCTGCAGAAAGCAGTCTGGTAATAACACCATCAAGGAGAGCTTTATTACGACTCATCTTTGTTAAGCTTTTCCTTTTTGTTTTGGGACTCATCCACAATGTGGACTTCCATTGACAGACAAGGTATAGATGCAGGACGTGGGTTAAATAAGAATCTTGGGAGATGAGTGCTAACTCATTTCTCAACCACAGGATGCTGTATGTTCTACATTCTTAGCTATTTCTATAGCTCTGTCAAGATTAGGATTTTTTCTTTCCACAACTCCTCACACATTTTGTCTTTGTCACATTTAATCATTAGCTGATCCCTGAGATGTTCTTCCTGAGAACACGGTTTAAATTGACACTTTGTAGCCAATCCTCTTAATACAGTAAGAAATTCCTCAATGCTCTCTCCTTTACGATGTTAGCAAAAATTAGGTTTTCTTGTACGTCTAATGTTTATCCAGTTTTAAAGCACTATTGTCAAATGAGCTTAAATTCACACCTGCTTCCATGGCTGGTTCAGGGAGACTCTTTAATACTTCCTGACCCCCATGTCCCAAACAATGATATAGGAGAGGACCTTTTCTCTCCAAGGAATAATGGGGACCATATAATGCAAAAATAATTTTAGAAAGTCCTCTTTCTGGTCTTTACATCTGATGATGTTTTCACCACATGCTTGAGGTAAAGAAAAATGCTGGGCCAGGAATATTTGCCATTGTTCTTTGATCTGGTGTGTGTGTGGTTCTTGCTGGTTGACACTGTAGGCACAAACTTTGGGCCTGACTTGTGTCCTTCCTTCCTGCAAATTGGCTTATATCCCTTATGATTGGCTGTGCTGGTTGCACGTGTATTTAACTGGTTTTGAAAACGGATTTCCACAAAGCTTTGTCACAGTATTACATTCTTTTACTTTACATTAGTCACACTTGTGCTTTTTTTTATTTGATCCGCTCTTGTGCTGGTTCACTCAGTCTAGTACTGAGACGAGTGGGGCTGCGGCTCAGTGATTGCTCAGATGCAGTTACCCACTAAGGCAGGTTTCCTAGGAATAATGACAATCCAAGCTTGTGGTGCGCATGGTGGTGTCACTGCTCCTTGCTACACGAGCCCTCAATTTCTACTACGAAAACAAATCAAAGCAAAACAAACACCTCACTCACTCAACATACGCATTTATACTCAATTCCTGCTGTACTTCTCGGATCAGGTGCACTGGATTGCTATGGTTATCCAAAGTTTTACAGTGCTGCCTCTCCACACAATGGCCCACACTCAAGGGTGTGGGCCAAGGAAGCCTGGAGCAATCAGGCAGGCCTTTCTGGGTAACCTTGGCGCCTGCTCACTCCTTGTGGTTTTGTGCAAACATATGCTCTCTCCAGGCGGGCCTCGCTTGTCCGCAAGGTGCCGCAAAGGAGCTCATAGCTTTGGGGAATGTAAGTGATTTCAATCTGGCACACACCCAAGTCACGCCCAGCATGTGGTGCGCAAATGAAACCCTTATTTATTTTTATCTATAAGTTAAATATTCTGAACGATATACCACTCATATCACACCCTTCTCCTGAGACCCCCCCGGTCACACTGAACCAGGAATCAGGCTAGTGTGCAAAGGTAAATATTTATTTATGTTGTTAGAATATCAATCACAATATATTTTAATAGATAACAACAATCACCAATGGGGTGACCGAACACTGAATAATATCTTTAATACACTAGGAATCACGTAATGAGCACCAAAAACAATGCAGCAAAGAAAATAATACATTTGGGTTGGTTTGAAACAGATAGCGCTATGGTTAGAGGTTCCCCCTGCAACACCCCTCAACCCACCACTATGCTATTTAACTAGATGTGAGGAGAGAGCAGGTACTCAGGAATAACACAGATCAAACAGAATACCACTCCCACCTTCCCCCTTCAAACACAAGAGAAAAACGGAATTGACTTTTCAACTGTCGGTATGGCTTTGAAATTGTCTTTGGAATTTGCTGAGCAAAAACACCAAATGAGGTCAAAAATACTTAAATTATTATAAATTACTATGGGGGCCACTTTGGACAGATGCAAGCAATCACAAGCAATGATTTAGTCAGAAGAAAACATTTAAAATCTCAAAGTCAAAGTAGGAAATAATTTAAAGCTAATTCACCCGTGTAAAATTGTTCAGAATGTCAAATCACGGCAAACTTTTCCTTGTGCGATTTTTGCTATAACGGGTCAATCACACTGTTTTGCACTGCGGTTTAAGGTTCTATGGATAGCTAGGGAGTTATGGAGGTTTTAGTAAGAGGTGTTTTTGCAAAATAGGTGCGAGAATGGAAAACAGAAATTTGGGTTTAAAACTACAGATAGGTTTTCTTATACTATGTTAAGGACTACAAAAAAGAGAATGCCACACAGGAATCAGTCATTCACGGCCGCTCATAACCATTCATGTGTAATACTCTAGTTTCCGTTTGGTTTGGAAATTACTTTTCTTAATCATATCAATAAGAAGCTAGGGTTTAGTACACAGATAAGCGAAAAGTCAGCGCAAGGATAGTTCTAACAATACTATGGTTCTGAATTAAAGATGGGATGCGTTTGAGATTGCGATCATACAATGCAGATATATTATGGGTAAACGTTCTTCCTATTAATACTTGCAGAATAAGTTATTAAATTGGAGCATCAGTTCTAGTCATGGATTGGGTCTCTCAAGGAAGGACAGCACATCAGGCGCAGACTGGATCAGCTAGGCCGGTCACCAGGTTTACACAGGATCTGCCCTTCTTGTTTCTGAGTATTTCAAATCAGTGGGATAGCGAGTTCCTCAGGCAAGTCTTGTGGTAGCAAGCCAGAGAATTTCAGGATACTAGTTCAGAAGGCCTACAGCGCTCCACTGGGTTGCGAGAATAAGTTTGAGGATTTAGGCCTTGCTGAAAGTCAATAATTCTCTACTGCTTGGCAAGAGTCTTGGCATCTGGATCTGGAAGCATGTTAAAGCTGGATGTTGAATGCTGGAACAAAGTGCTTCACAGGAATCAGGAAAGTGAGTGAATCAGTGAGTCCAAATGTGTTGTCAGCTGTCTCTATTTACCCTTGCAAATGACATCACAAAAAAGGTGTATGGGCCGGCTTAACTAAGCTTGCTGCTGTGAGCTGGGATTGGATCCGGACCTCATCTCCGCCTTGCATCTGAGTGATTGGATCAAGGCCGGATGATGTCACATTTATGGTTTAGCTTTACAGTCCTTAGAAACCTCCCCTCAGCCACTAGTGTCAAAATAGGATTTTATCCTATATACATATTTCTACATTGGTCACCTCCACACAAATCACACATAAAGATTCCATAGTTTATGTAGCATCTGTTCATCAAAATCCTGCAGCTGTGGGATCTTGTTTCACCTTTCTACAGAATGTTGTCCTTTTCGCCATGAACACAATTTCCAAACTTTCTGCAAATGTTCACAAATGTGTGTGTTTAACATAGGGATGTGTGTGTAAATTGTCACAATTCTAGTATTAATACAGTTCACATAAAACCACATATATTGCCATTCCTGTCCAGAATATGTTACACAGTTCTACCGCCTCTTGAAATGTGCAGCCAAAAATTAGACTAACAGATCTGTCCTTGGTATATTTTTCACCACTTTGAATCACAAGTTATGAGTCTCTAAACATTGTTCATTGTTCATTCTTCACAGCAAATGGTCCGCCCCTTTGTTTCTCCCTGGAGTCGAGGAGTAGCCCCCTCCTTTGGGGAATTCCTTCCAGGAGCAGTTTATGACCCTTTCACACGTCCGTTTCCTCGGCTGAAGGATCTGCCATTGTTCATTCTCTTTCTGTAGACAAGAGTCTGGCTTAACCCACAATTATCATCTATCAGTGAGTTTCTGCTGAGAGGATTTCCCTCCCCTTGGGAGAAACCTGTTTATCCACTTCTTGCAGGCTAATTTATTCTTAATTTCTTAAAGTCCAGCAGAAACCAAATTTGTTGCATCAAATAACATAAATACATTACTCTCTTATCTTTAAACCTGTAGGATCAAAAACAACTGAGATCTGTATTCTTTTTTGCAAATATCCTTTTATGTTTGCTAATCCGGCAGACTTTTAGTTTAGATACTTTGAAGTTTCATCAGGAGCTCATCTGACAGCTGTCATTCACAGGTAGCCCATTGTACTGCATACAGATTGTGACACGAGCTGTCAGTTTACAGACAATTCAGTTTGTCTGAGGAGATGTTTTGCTCTTTACACTTTACAACTTTGTATATTTGCCATGCTTCATTAGATTACATTAATTTTAGCACCAAGCAAGAGTTTGAAATTTGAGAAGTGTTGTGTATAGGCATTTTGGAGTTTTTAGCAACAAAGCACATGTCATTTATAGGCACATTTTGGAGTTTCATATGCAAAACGCTGCTTCTCTCTCTGCACTCTGATTGCTGGTCATGGAGCCCCCTGGCACATGTTCTGCAGTGTGTGCTCTAACCCACCACATCTGCACCATGGGTGGCAGATTGTGCATCCATCTTTTTGTGTGTTTAAACATGCAGTTTTGAAGGTTTTTGGTGCGCACCAGAGTTTTGCCACCATTGTTGCTGTTTCTTGCACCATAACTATCAGAGTGATGCCGCATAAGAGAGCGGAGTGGGTCAACACATCCCACAGATCCCCCCTCCCGACTTGGTTTTGACCTCCCGTAAAGGGGAAGTCAGGAGATTGGGATGTTCCTTTCTGTTTATGTGGAGAAATTCAGTTGCTTCTCCCATCAGTGATTGAGGTGACCCGCTCTCCTTGCTGGTTCTGGTTGGGAGTATGGAGCGACACTCCGGGATCCTTGGGTTTTTCCTCCCGGTCCCCGAGTGGTCCTCCTTGGTGATTCTTGGGATGATTCTTAGTTCAAATGAGTCCTTATGCTAGAAATTAGAACATAGCATGGTTATGGAAATGTTCCCACTATTGTGTCCAGAACATCTTCGGGAGATGTCAGCACTGGGAAAGACACATGCATTCAGAAACAATTGCCAATATTCCCCATCTATGTTTACTAATGGTCCTTTGCTCATTTTCTTAGGTGCAATCAATGAAGATTTAATAATTTTTCTAGGTGTCAGGAATTTCCCCTTCTGGGTTTACGGTAAGCCCTTCTATGAGCCGCAAAGTATGCCTTGGGTGGCAACTTTTTAGTTGGTTTATGTAGACCCACTTGTCTTCCCCTTCTGTCAAACTGCCCAAGGGGGTGCAGATTCTGAAGGTGACTGGAGAGATTCTGTCCACAATTTCAAAATGACCCCGCCAAGTTGGGAGGAATTTGCGCTCTTTGGCTTGGTGCCTTTGGAAATTGTACAAGTAGACCAGGTCTCCTACTTGATATTCCTTTTTAGTTGTCTTAAGGTCATAGTGGGTCTTCATACTGTCTGCAGATCTTTCTAGATTCCGCTGAGCATAGGCAAAAGCATGTTGAAGGTGTTTTCTCAGATTCTCAACATACTCATGGGTTGTGGAGGCATTTATCAAGGCATTTATTGTACCTCCCAACTCAACCACTAGAGGACAGCCGGTAGGCAATGTGTAGTTTCCTTTTTACCCCAAGTATCTCCCACATCTTTTTCATCACTTCGCTAGTGAAGTGGCTACCTCGGTCTGACTCAATCCTTTGGAGTAGTCCAAAACGCGAGAAGATGTGATTGATCATCAGGGAAGCTGCTGTTTCTGGCTTGCAATTTGGGGCCAGGAGACATTCCACCCATTTAGTAAACAAGCATGTTACGGTCAACATGTACTTGTTCCCCCTAGAGGAGCAAATCAGGGGCCTGATAAAATCAACTTGCAAATCTGACCAAGGCAGTGTCATCCCCCTCTTTTGAAGGGGAGCACGGTGTTTGAGTGATGTTGGCTGAAATTGTGCACACACAAGACACCCCTTCAAGTATTGGTCGAGGTCCTGACCCAAGTGTGGCCTGTATGCAACCTCTTGCAAGATTTCTAATGTCGTATGAAACCCCTGATGACCGGCTGTGGCAGCATCATGGGTGTGACTTAGCATCAGGCTTCGGAATGAGGTAGGGACCATAGACTGGTCATGGCCAGTTATGGATCTCCTCACCAACAAACCATCTTGGATTCAGAACATTTTTTGGACATTTCATCAACACTCTGAGATCTTCTTTCCCAATGCAATCGGTATCCGTCAAGGAAAAGTTCTCAGGGTCCTCAATGTGTTGATAAAACGTACAAATTATTGCATCCCCTTTTTGAACAGTAATCAAATCAGCATCTGGGGTCTCCTTAATCCATTGTACACTTGAGAGATCATTGTGAGCATTTGTCTTGGACTTAGTGATAGCAGTGACCTGGATTTCCACCAACAGGGACTCGATCTCAAGTAGATCCTGTAAGTGATTTCAATCCAGCACTCCGACTAAGTCAATGCCTAGTATGGGATGCCCAATGGAAACCCTTATTTATATATTTTTATGTCAAAGTTCTTTTAATTCTGGATGATGTAATCTTATATAACGTCCATCTCTTTGAATCCCCACGGTATCCCTGAACCAAGAAATAGGTTTGTTTTGCAAATTAAAAGATTTATTTGAAGAATTGAACAATATATTGATTATACTTTTATGAATATGTATAATATCTGAATATCACACTTATGAATATGAACAATGATAAGCAATGGGTAATATTACAATATCAACAATCTCTTTAATCAATTAGGAGTAGGAATTGGAAGAATAATCTAGCAGAGAATACTTTGTATGGGTTCAAGAGATTTGCAATGATAGGAAGGAATGCAACACAGAAATAGAACTTAATATGACTTCGATCAAAGACAATGTGATCACTCTTTCCCCCTGTTGTTACTCACTCCCCCCAACATGCACTATGAAGAGATGGAATGAGGTCACACAGGTTTGAGGAATATCAATCAACAATGCAGTTCAATCCCAGTTCCCCTAGCAAGATTAGAGAGAACAGGTATGCTTTAAAAACAGGTCAAAATGATTTTGAATGTGATTTGCAATGAATGGGAAAATGCTAAAATTGATTTTAATTCGCTAAATGGGATTCAGAACTAGTGAGAGTTGCTTTGGATTGGGTCAGGTCAACACTAGCAATGATTGTAGAATGATTAGCAGATGGAAAACAATATTCAGAAGTTGAAAACAAGAAACAGCTATTTTACATGGAATGAAATTTAACCAAATTGCAAATTTGCGGCAACTTTTCCGCGTGCGGGGAACACTATTACAGCAAAAATATCAGGAATTGGAATGTCATTTTGCGTTCGTTGGAAAGCTGAGGATGACATTTAAGTCTCTAGGATGTACGGTTCAAAAGTTACAGAGGTTTTTGTGAAGGTAGATTTTTCAGAAACAGAGTCAATATTTCAAAATGAAAGATGCGCTTTAAAGAGTAGGAACCAAGATGGACTTATACTAAGGAGCTATGAAAGTACAAGATACCCAACGGGACAACCACCAATACAGGGTGCCTTCTGCTCTGATTGCTTTGCGCCAGGACACCTGACTTTCTTCAGAAAATATCAGCGCACAGATGATTATCGCTACAATTATCACAGACTGGATAATGAGAAGATTTTGGGATGGACACAAGATTCTATAATGCAGTTCTGGATAGGTTGAAATGGATTGAATAGGATTACTTTAAGCTAAGAGATGACTATGAACAGTTCTAGACTAAATACTTACAACTATGGCTTTGGAATGAAATGGGCCCGTCAAAGATCTGGTCAAAGGTTTGGACTTCACTTGCCACTGGACAGGATTCAGGACACCTGGACTCTGCTCTCAGCAAGGAACTCTGGCTTGCGCGGTCTCTTGGACTGGATCTGACGGGTTCTGGGTTACAGCTCTTCTCTACGGGTCTGGATCTTAGTTCTAGAACGGGGTTCTTAGCTAGACCAGCAAAACAGCTCAGCCAGGCTGTTGGATTTTGTGGTGCCCCTTGGAAGTTAGGGGTTAAATCAGGTTGCAAGGTTTTAAATGGCCTGCTAAAAAGGGTTCAGCTTTTTGAATTAGGCCTCTGCTTCAGGGTTCTAGGGTCTGGATTCTGGATCTATGTCTGGGGCCTGGATCTTCCAGCAGGGTGCTTCGCCAAGGAATCAGTTGAGTGGAAAGTGTGTGTTTCTGGGTCCTCAGCAGTCCCTATTTATACATTTGCAAAGTGGGTGGGGAGGCTGATTATCTATGCCCAACCCTCTAAGGATCTGATAGGTCAGAGAATTTCCCCTCTCCTGATTTGAGAAAGGAGCAGTGTGTCATATGTATGGTCCAAAGGAAATCCCTCCCCTTTGCTTTTACTTAGGAAATCTATTTTCCCCCAAAAAAAACCATATTTCCAAGATGCACGACTTGTTAATAATACATAATTACATGACAGATTGCTTAAGGTACATTGCTGTCCAACTCCTATTTTCCTACGAGCTCTGGTTCATAAATGACAACTTTTTTCGTGCTTTTGGTGGGTTTCTCAATGTTAATTCTGCACCAATTTTTATACATGCATACACATCCCATCTGGGCATATTCCTGTAATTTTTCATGTTCCTAACATAAACACCATGACTACAATATGAATAATTTCCGGGGTTCAGTCTGAGAACATCGCACAGATTCCAGATTAGTCTTAAACTGTGAGCGAATTTTTCATTTTAACAATCTCTAAGTTTCATATTTTTGTCAATTCAGTACAATTTGCTATAAGCATTTTTCTAAAACATACATTTACTTCAACTTCAATCCACATTTTCAGTCCGGCCCGCCCCCAAAGCTGGGCTGAGTCAGAGGGTCACATGGCTTGTCTTCCTGCCAGAGCAGTTGTTGTCAGTCCCTCCCGAATTACTATTTTCTATTCAGTTCAAGGAAATCTCATCCCCTTCTGATTAACATGCCAATGCAAAATCCTCTCCTTTTGGTGGGAATGAACAAGGTGGGAGATTCTCAGGGAAAGAAAGCCTCTTGGGAGTTTTGGCTAAATCAGGTTACCTTATGGTCAATTGTAACATAGTTCCTTTTGAACACATTATATTTATACATTTAAAATAAGCAAACATATCTTTAATTCCAGTCTTTTTCAACATGAAAATCAATGTGTGGCACTTTATATGCATTTGATGGAAATCCCTTCTTTGGCATATTTAGCTTTTGCCACAAGTTTCTCCTGTCAGATTTAGAGATCGCCAGCGTCTGTCAGAGGCGACTAATGGTACTGCACTCATTTTGACAGATTTCTTTCCATCAAGTATCTTTAACAGTGGATTTTGTTCTGATGACATATGATTCTTGCTGACATTGTATTTATGTGGATTCTTGCAGTAGAATGATGTGGAACACCCAACAAGGAGGTTGGATCTTTTACGTGGTTTGTGAGCCATGATTTTTTTCAACTTTGATAACCAAGACAAACGGATTTCCCAACAGCTCTGTGTTTCTTTTGGCAATCAGCGTGGCTTTTTCAAGTGGTTTCAGACTACTTTGCAGGTAGCCCAATGGTGGGTTTTGGCAGTGGTCTCCTGTGTTTACTGAGATAGGCAAAAGTGGATGGTGGCCTATTTTTCAGATTTTTACTGCGCAATTTTGGGTGATTTTAGCAAGCAGCATGCTTTCCAGTGGCCATTTCTGAGGTTTCTGCTGCCAGCAATGCACAGTAATGTTGCAGGGCCTGGACTAGTGGGTTGAAACATACCACAATCCCCTTGGATGGCTCCGATTTTAGCCAGCTGATTAGCTAGGTCATTTCCAGTTCTGTCTGGTCCCTCTACTTTAGAATGACCCTTAATCTTTTTCCAGTAGACGGTCATCCCATTCGAGGTGACCAGATCATCAATATTGTGTATTAATTTTCCATCTTTTAATGGTTTATTATTAGCACATAGCATTCCTCTGGTTTTCCAGTGAACCAGGTGCTCCACAAACCCGTTCCGTACATAATCTGATTCAGTCATTATGGCAAGTTCATGGAGTTGGTGTTGGACAGCAGTGAGGATGGCTTGATGCACAGCCATCAGCTCTGCCACTTGACTACTGCAGGTACCGATTTTGTACCCAGCGGAGGGTTCTGGGGCATCATTCACCCATGCATTCCCCACGCCGGCCACAAATTCCTTTTCCCCTTTGTTGTCAACATGGTAGGAGCACCCATCCACATAGACAGTGGGCATTCCCTCACACTGGTCTTCTTCATAGTCCTTATGTGGGGAACTAAGGTATGCCTCCATGTTTCCTTGATTTTAAGACTTTCGTCCTCTAGACAGTTTTCTCTGGCACAATCATGCAAGTCTGCCAGACCTTGCGCGAGGGGACTCTTCTTGTTTTGGCCATATCTGACCTCCACAGGAAAGCCTTGCATTGACAGAATCCAGGAAGTAATTTGGGAATTACTCAAATTTCCGGCCCGGATTCTGTCACTTTGAAGATATTGCAGAGGCTGGTGTGGAGTCTCCACTATGATGTGTTCCCCCTGGATAAATGGGCGGTAATTCTTCAATGCCCACCCCGTTGCCAGGAGTGCCTTCTCACAATCGTTATATTTTTCCTCCACAGAGGATAAAGCCTTACTCGCATAGGAGATTACTTTATTGACCTTGTCATGCTTTTGATATAATACTGCAGTCAAGTATGTATTTGAGAACCGTGTCTCCTAGAAGAACTCCTTGTTTTTGACAGGGTAAGCTAGGCAAGGCGCTTGTGAGAGGGTTCTTTTGAGTTGTCTTGCTGCCTCGGCTTGTTCTGGACCCCACTCCCACTTGACCCCCCCTTCAACAGATGGATCAGGGGTCTTGTGATCTCTGCGTAGTCCTCAATGAACTTTCTGCTATAATTAGTCAGTCCAAGGAGACTCCTTAGTTCCCGCAGAGTTGTGGGGTCTTTTAGTTTCTGGAGTGCTTCTACTTTCTTTTCCTGGGGACAGAGACCCTCAGGAGTTATCTCATGCCCCAAGAAGTTGACACGGGTCCTGCAACACTGTGTCTTTTGGAAAGAGAGTTTTGCTCCGGAACCCCTCAACTGTGTCAGAGCATAACGGATCTCCACTATGTGTTCCTAGACAGTTGAGCTTTTGATTAGAACATCATCTACATAGGCCAGGTTACCCCATTTCACCAAAGTTGGGCATGGCCTTATGCAGAAAGATGTTAAATTCATTGCCGGAGTTGATGTATCCGAAGGGAGTCTGGGTCCAAGTGTACTGCTGACCCCCGAAGGTAAACGCCAACTTGTATTGGTCCTCCCTACTGACAGGTACAGTCCGGTACCCATTGGTCAGGTCAATGGCAGTGTATACCTTTGACCCCTGGATCTGGGCCAACCCTTGGTCAATGTAGGGAAGAGGCCATCAGGAAGTATGGAATCCTTTGTTGAGCTCCCTTAGGTCAGCACAGAGTCTACACTGGCCGTTTGGTTTCAAAATCCTCAGCACCGGATTATTGAAGGTGCTGTGGACAGGACAAATTATCCCACGGGACTCAAGGTTCTTAATTATTTCAGTAAGGGACTCTGTTGATGCGAGTGGCAAGCAATATTGCTTCACAAACACTGGAGTCAAGCCAGGGTCCGTGGGAATTGTTGTTGTGGAGGTCGGTGTGGCCACAGTCATATGAGTCCACTGCAAAGAGATCTTGAAAATCTAAGAAAACTTGTTTGAATTTTTGCTTTTGCTCCAGAGTCTCACAAGCAAAAGCTAGGTTGACTCTCTCTTGAACCATCTGCCTGATGCCCGGAAAGTCTTCTGGTTTGGATATCTCAGCTGCCTCCTCCAGCTGGGTGGAGAAGTCCCTGGTCAAAGTACTGACTTGGACTGATGGCTTCAGGTGGGGAAGGCAGTCCTGGTGGACTTGAAAGATCACCTCATCCCTCCTGAAGTCACAAGTCACCTCTTCCCTACCATAAGGGCAGGAAGAGTACACCAGTAAATTCCCCCCATGCCGGGTGAAGATCCTGTCTGGTGTTGTGTCATTGTCACTATCACTGTCAAAACAGTCATTGGGGATTGGTCCTACCAGTTTGTTACCTAAATCTATAGAAAAATGTCAGTCATCAATCGCCATTCCAGTAATGGTGCCTGCGCCCAGAGTGATACTCCTTAGTCGCTGTTATCCACCTCTATCGGAAGGGTGTTGTGTTCTGTGTTAATTAGTGGTGTTGGGTTTCACCCCAACCCTTGCTGTTGGAAATGGGCATTGAGGTGAACATAGGCATCAGGATTTTTCAGTTTCTGTCCTCTTTTAATTTTTACTTCAAGTGAGAATTGCCGCGTCCAGTCTGGAATGGTGACTTCCTCTCCAATCTGAATTTCAACTGCATATGGCAGCAGTTGAGCTGACTGAAATGCTTTCTCTAGCTCATTAACGTCCATGGGATTACCCGCTAATCAGGACCATGCTTTGAAGTTTATTAGGTCTAAACTAATGGCAAAGCGATTGAGGATGTCACTGCCTAAATAAAATGCAGCAGGACATCTCGCATGACCCAACAATTATGGACTATCTTCTTGTTACCTATGGACATTTTTAGCATACACCCGCTAGGCAAGAGATGTTTGGAATTGGGTGTTTCCAGGTCCATTTCCCATTTGTCTAACAATTTAAATGTGAGAATGGCTGGATCTTTTGGGAGTTTTCGTAACATGGCTTCACTGATGAAGCTCTTACCGTTGTTTACACACACTCGGACGAGAACAGAGTCCTTCCCCTCATTTAACTGAATAGGGATGTACCATTGCTCTCCAATTTTCTGAATGTCAGCCAAGATTTGAGCTGGTTTCTCATCCTTTTGGACTATAGAAGTGGGATTTTCTGATTGTGAATTTGTATAGAATTTCAGAGTGTTCCCTTCCAGTGTGGAATGCAACTTAAGACTGGAAGGAAGGTTGATTTTCAAAAATAGAGAGGACTTCCCATCACCAGTTTGTTGTCCTACTGCAATTACTGTCACGTCAGGGATTTGGTTATTTTGGAATTGTAATTCAATTTGGTCAGGTTTTTGTTCAGCCATGTGGCATGTGACATTTAAACTAACATGGTTGACACTATGTTTTAATTTTATTGGTCGGTTAGTCTGGGTCCAGAGGACCTTGTTTACACAATCTATGAGGGGAGACACTCTATGCAGGTTGTCATTCCCTAGTAAACATGGTGCGCTCTCTGGCGTCACAACTATGACCGGGTGCTTCACCTTGTGTCGCCCAATTTTAATGTCTAAATCTGCAGTCCCCTCGACAGGAATCTCATTCCCATCAAAGTTCTGAAGTTGTCCAGGAAGAGTGGTGAGAAGGATTTGGTATTTCTCCCCCCTTCCCGAATTCAGCTGAAGAAAGGCCCTTTTTGACAGAAGGGTGGCTTGGGATCCAGTGTCCACCAGTGCCACAAATGTACATTGCCCCTGTATTTGGACCGGGGCATAAAATCTTCCCTCCTTTTCCTCAAGGGGGCAAAGATAATGCACATTTTTGGCCAATTGGTGGGTTAATTTCTTCGCTCTGGATTCTGACACAGGGGTGATTTGGCCAGGATTTTGTTTGGGATCTTGGGAACCTTTAAGAAAAAGGTGACAGTTGGATATTGAGGGAGTTTTGGGCTCACCTGGTTCTGAATTTGAGCTGCCCCCCCACCCCCTTTTTGGAGGCAGTCACCAGAATTGGTTTGAATAAGGTGATTTTCTTGCTGGTCATTCTGGGGTTCAATAATGGGCAGTTTAAACTCGGTCCCCACATCTACCCAGTCTTGATCAGGATCTCTCGGGACCCATTTTTCTTTGGGAGGAGTTCCCCCATCCCTAAAGGAGAAGATCCTTTTCCCAGAATCCTCTGAGGACCCATCTCCTTCAAATTGGAAGATTCAAACCTCTTTATTTCTCATACCCACCCTCTGTTCCTTAGGTTGCAGACTTTCGGGGACAGGAGATTCTGGTTCTGGTTCCTGGGTTTCCAGGGGCTTTTCACAAGTGGGGAAGGAAGCTTCCTCTAAGGCTTTACACCCCCATTCCCCCTGTGCCTCCTCCATGGGAACCGGTGGGTTGTCGGGGTTCTCTCCTCATCAATGCTCTGGAGTACCAGACCCTTGATTTGAGGAGTTCTGGGCCGCCATGTTCATCTGAGTGTTCTGCTGAGCCCTCAACATGTGACCCAGATCCTGTGCCAGGTTCTGGACCTGGCACTCCAGTTGGGACACCCGCTCTGGCTGGTAAGGGGTTCTCTGGTCTACCCTAGGTTGATCACAAAAAGGGTAACTGTCCCTTCTCCCATAACACCATTGGTTGGGATAGTTTTGTTACCCCTCCACCCTTGGCCTCCCCTCTCCCGGATTGGGCTGATTGGGCTCAGGAAAGAAGAAAAAAGAAGAAGGGTTGTTTTGGGGGTTGATGTTTGGTGGGTACTGGGGAAAGGAACTCAACCCGGCATTTGGGGGATTACTGCCCTCCTGGGGAAAGTTAGGAGAGAAGTTTACTGGGTTGGCAGCTGCCTGGTTGGATCCCCCCTTGGGCTGGGGGAGTCCACACATAGCCCAAGATGGCTCTGATTCCCTTTTAAATGGGGCTGATGTAGTCAAGGGACTTACGGGTCCCATTTGTGGGGTTACCTCCCTGACTCCCTGTTTGGGATTGGCCCGAGGGCCTTCTGGGTCTTTGGTTAGTAGGATTTTGCGCAGGAATGTTTTTAGGCCCCCCCATCTCCAGATCTAAAATGGGGGCAGCCTTCACTTCCGCCACCTTAGCAGCAGCAGGGGTGTTGGTCGGTTTTGGGCTTTTATTGGCACTTTTATTTTCTACTGGTTTCTGTACTTCGTAAATGCGAGTTGCTTGTTCAATGACCCAGTCTAGTGACCTCTTCTCATGAAAGTCCCTCACATGCTGGGTCATAATGGATTTAGGGAGTGCATGAAAGAAGGTATTGATGAACTCCCTACTGTCTGTGCGCACCCTCCTGGTGGTCTGCGCAAAGGCACGTTTCAGCTGTTGTACAAATTCTTGTGGGGCCTGGTCTTCCCCACATTGCAGATTGTAGGCCGCCTTGCGGCCTCTTGAGGGTTTCTGTGTATTGAAAAATGTTTTAGGATGGTTGCCCTTTAGGTGGACCATCTTGAGTGGTTCTGATCCTCCAGCCCCGCAAAGAAGCTGGAGTATTCAGTGGAAAATGTCCACTTGGCATACTGAATACAACTTTGGCTTTCCTTCAGGTGTAAAGTCTCCATCATTTGCTCATACAATTCGAGGTGCTCCCAAACTGAATATTTGGCATTTTTATGGTAGGGCGTTATGATGCTCCTAATGGCCTTGATTTGCTTCAGGAGATCTTTCAGTAGGGCCCTCTTAATTTTGTTGGCCTTTTTAGTTTTGGTCACCCTTGTCCACTCATCCTCTGTCTCAGAGGCACTACTACATGAGGTGGCTGTCTGATCCTCTAGGCTCTCCCTGATTCTGCTGGCTTGGGAATTGTTGGAATTGGTATTTGAATGTGTGTTGGCCTACGCCAAGTTGTCTAAAATATCATGTAAATAGAGTCCGCGGCAAGTTCTCGACCTTAACGAAGAAATTTTGTAAGTCGCCATCTTGGATTTAGCCGCCATTTTAGGTTCTCTTGTAATGTGGAAGTCACCCTGAACATCAAAATGGAGGCCGAATGACATTCTGAGTGAGATTCTGGCCGTTGTGACCTCCGCACACATGAATAAGTAATATGCCTGCAGGCCACTTGTCGGGGTCGCGAACTAAGACTTTGTCCTATCCCTGACCTATGTGTAAATGAACAACTGTATCAGCGGAACTGATCAAAATGCATACATTATGGGATTGACCTGGCAAGGAACCCTAAGCCTGGTCCCAAGAATGGTTAACCTGCGAGAGGGTTGGCCAGGGCTGGATAAAGAATATAAAAGCACAAGTATTCCAATGTACGGTCTCTCTACTAATGCATCGAACCTTCGTTGAAGTTCGTTACGTTACTCTGAGAGCCGAATAGCTATCAGTTTGTCAATTGACTTTTTGGTAACTGTTGTAGCTTTTAAATAAAGCACTTGTATGTCCTTTGTAACCTGTGTTGGTGTGTTTCCTTTGGGCTTCCCAGCCTCATATCAATTTTTATGTTTTCACAGAATGGCTGGCAGAATGTGGGTGCCTAGTCTCTTGAGACCTGTGGTGCTCAGAAGAGTCTTCTGACAATCCCTTTTCCCAGGATTGGCTGAGTACCCACCCCCACACTCCCCACTGCCCTAGATGGGAAGAGGTTTTTAAGATGCTCTTTGTGGGCCTAGTTTCATGGAATTTCCCACCAAATGTGACTGACTGATCCCTTGGTAGGTGATATTTCTGAGGATCCAGTTCTCTGATTCTCCCCTCACTGGAGTCTCCCTGATCAGAGATGCTGGCCCTAATATTTGGGAACCTGTACATAGATGCCCGCCCATCCATTTCTGGGAGGCGCTGACCTGTCAGTCCCATATCTCCCATTGTGTTGAAGTCTACCACCCCCCTGGCCCTTGGTTCATATGAGCCAGTGGACATGAGGGTGGCAGAGTCCATGGAACTGAAGGGATTGAAGTCCCTGATGCCAGGGGTCCTGAGGTTATGCTCAGGAGTTTCTCTTTCCCATCTTACCTCATCTCTTTCAACCCCTATTCCCTGATGACATGCCAAAATCTGACCCTTTTGCTCCTCTATTATTGCGTTACTGGTCTCTATGATTTGTTCTTGCATGGCTATCTCTTTGTGGAGCCTGCCATTCTTTTCACAGAGAGCCTCATTGTCTCTCTTTGCTTCCTGCCTGGTTTGGGAATACTGGGCCAATTTCTGCCGCAGGAGACTCACCTTCTGAGTTTGGTCCTTATTGGTCTGATTGTTCTTTGCCAAAGCATCCTTCACCCGCCAGGTGTGCTCTAACAGCTTTTCATAATCAGTTTTGATTTCCCCAAACTCCTGAAGGGCCAGCTTTCTTTCCTCCAACTTTGTTTTTAAATGGCTGACTTCCTGCCTTAAGGCGTCCCTCTCCTGACTTAGAGTGCCCCTCTGCTCAGCCAGGTCGTCCCTCTGTTTTTTAAATGCATCAGCTTTTGGCGCTCCTCATCAAACTCTGCTTGGGAATCTAGGTCTTTAATAATTAACTTATTATTTTCCTCTTATAAGGATTCTAGGTGGTTCTCTAAAGTGACTATCTGTTCTGCGCATGCTCTGTTAAAAGTTTATTGCTGCACCAGTTTTTGTTGACTCTGTTGTAAAGAGTCAAACCTTTCCTAACACTCTTTTTGCAGTGTCTGTACCTGGGCATCTTGCTCTGCATTCTTTTGCAGTTAGAGAGCCAGATCTTCTTGGAGTTTGGTGGCATACTGCCAAGCCGCTGTTTCAGATTCTTGGCTATCCTGGAGCCTTTGCTCTGCAGAGTCCAGCTTGCTCTGGATTTTCTGCAGTGCTGCCCCTTGCCTCTCGGTCGAATCTATATTGTCTGCTTACTTTTCCTGTATGACTCCTATGTGAAGGTACAGGTAGGCTGCTATTTTGGCAATTTAACACTGCTCCTCTTTTATTTTAGGGACCATATACAATTCGCTAAGTGCTTGATGTAATGGAACCTTGTCCTGCCAGGTATCAAGGTTGATTTCAGTGATTTGTTGTTGTATTCTCTGCAGCCATACCTGTTCATCCTGTTCTGGCCATTCACCTCTGACAAACAATTTGTGCAGGCGGTGTTCCCTAGCAATATTAATTTCCACTCGGGTCGCTATTCCAGAAATATTAATTTCCTCCTGACTTATCTCAGTGTTACTATACTTTTGCAAACAGGCCCAATTACTTTGAGTATTTCTTTTGAGGGGTGCTTGTACAGTATAGCACAGTAGGGTAACCCAACAAGGTGTATGTACCCCGCCAGCTAACACGCTGCGTTAGACTGTCACGAGTGGTATGTCAAATTCAGGATCCCGGCACCGAACCCCCAAGCTTTAAGTGATTTCAATCTGGCACACACCCAAGTCACGCCCAGCATGTAGTG
Organism: Ambystoma mexicanum; assembly: GCF_040938575.1. NCBI lineage: Eukaryota > Metazoa > Chordata > Amphibia > Caudata > Ambystomatidae > Ambystoma > Ambystoma mexicanum. Next base: position 1,007,662,724 of record NC_090930.1, read on the forward strand.
CACAAATGAAACCCTTACTGATTTTTATATATAAGTTCAATATTCTGAACGATATACCACTCATATCACACCCTTCTCCTGAGACCCCCCTGGTCACACTGAACCAGGAATCAGGCTAGTTTGCAAAGGTAAATATTTATGTAGTTAGAATTTCAATCACAATATATTTTAATAGGTAACAACAATCACCAATGGGGTGACTGAACACTGAAAAATATCTTTAATACACTAGGAATCACATAATGAGCACCAAAAACAATGCAGCAAAGAAAATAATACTTTTGGGTTGGTTTGGAACAGATAGCACTATTGTTAGAGGTTCCCCCTGCAACACCCCTCAATCCACCAATAGGCAATTTAACTATATGTGAGGAGAGAGCAGGTACTCAGGAATAACACAGATCAAACAGAATATCACTCCTACCTTCCCCCTTCAAACACAAGAGAAAAACGGAATTGACTTTTCAACTGTCAGTATGGCTTTGAAATTGTCTTTGGAATTTGCTGAGCAAAAACACCAAATGAGGTCAAAAATACTTAAATTATTATAAGTTCCTGTGGGAGCCACTTTGTACAGATGCAAGCAATCAGAAGCAATGATTTAGTCAGAAGAAAACATTTAAAATCTCAAAGTCAAAGTAGGAAATAATTTAAAGCTAATTCACACGTGTATAATTGTTCAGAATGTCAAATCGCAACAAACTTTTCCTTGCGCAATTTTTGCTATAACACAAATTGCACTCTGGATAGCATGTTATGTCCAAGTAGGAGTTGAAATGTCACTTCTATCACAAAATCTGAGGGAGTTATGGAGGTTTTAGTAAGAGACGTTTTTGCAAAATAGGCACGAGAATGGAAAACAGAAATTCGGGTTTAAAACTGCAGATAGGTTTTCTTATACTATGTTAAGGACTACAAAAAAGAGAATGCCACACAGGAATCAGTCATTCACGGCCGCTCATAACCATTCATGTGTGATACTCTAGTTTCCTTTGGTTTGGGAATTACTTTTATTAATCAAATCAATAATAAGTTAGGATTTAGTACACAGACGAGAGCAAAGTCAGCGCAAGGATAGTTTTAACAATACTATGGTTCTGAATTAAAGATGGGATGGGTTTGAGATTGGGATCATACAATGCAGATATATTATGGGTCACAGTTCTTCCTATTAATACTTACAGAATAAATTATTAAATTGGACAGTCAGTTCTGGTCATGGATTCGGTCTGTCAAGGAAGGACAGCACATCAGGCGCAGGACTGGATCAGCTAGGTCGGTCACCGGGTTTGCACAGGATCTGCCGTTCTTATTTCTGAGTATTTCAAATCAGCGGGATTTTGAGTACCTCAGGAAAGCCTTGTGGTAGCAAGCCAGAGAATTTCAGGATACTAGTTCAGAAGGCCTTCCCACACCACAGCGCTCCACTGGGTTGCGAGAATAAGTTTGAGGATTTAGGCCTTGCTGAAAGTCAATAGTTCTCTACTGCTTGGCAAGAGTCTTGGCATCTGGATCTGGAAGTATGTTAAAGCTGGATGTTGAATGCTGGAACAAAGTGCTTCGCCGGAATCAGGAAAGTGAGTGAATCAGTGAGTCCCTATGTTTTGTCAGCTTTCTCTATTTACCCATGCAAATGACATCACAAAATGGGTGTATGGGCCGGCTTAACTAAGCCTGCCCCTGTGAGCTGGGATTGGATCAGGGCCTCATTTCCGCCTTGCATCTGAGTGATTGGAACAAGGCCGGATGATGTCACATTTATGGTTTAGCTTTACAGTTAGAAACCTCCCCTCAGCCACTAGTGTCAAAATCAGATTTTATCCTAAATACATATTTCTACATTGGTCACCTCTACAGAAATCACACACAAAGATTCCATATTTTATGTAGCATCTGTTCATCAAAATCCCGCAGCTGTGGGATCTTGTTTCACCTTTCTACAGAATTGTATCCTTTTCTCCATGAACACAATTTCTAAACTTTCTGCAAATGTTCACAAATGTGTGTGTTTAACAAAGGGATGTGTGTGTACATTTTCACAATTCTAGTATTAACACAGTTCACATAAAACCACATATATTGCCATTCCTATACAGAATATGTTACACAGTTCTACCGCCTCTTAAAACGTGCAGCCAGAAATTAGACTAACAGATCTGTCCTTTGTATATTTTTCACCCCTTTGAATCACAAGTTATGAGTCTCTAAAAATTGTTCCTTGTTCATTCTGAACAGCAAATGGTCTGCCCCTTTGTCTCTCCCTGGAGTCCAGGAGTAGCCCCCTCCTTTGGGGAATTTCTTCCAGGAGCAGTTTATGACCCTTTCACACGTCCGTTCCCTGGGCTGAAGGATCTGCCATTGTTCATTCTCTTTCTATAGACAATAGTCTGACCTAACCCACAATTATCATCTATCAGTGAGTTTCTGCTGAGAGGATTTCCCTCCCCTTGTGAGAAACCTGTTTTTCCACTTCTTGCAGCTCAACAAGGATAATTTATTCTTAATTTCTTAAAGTCCAACAGAAACCTTATTTGTTGCATCAAATAACATAAACACATTACTCACTTAGCTTTAAAGCTGCAGGATCAAAAACAACTGAGATCTGTATTATTTTTAGCAACAATCCTTTTATGTTTGCTTATCCGGCAGACTTTTAGTTTAAATACTTTGAAGTTTTATCAGGAGCTCATCTGACAGCTGTCATTCACAGGTAGCCCCGTGTACTGCACACAGATTTTGACAGGAGCTGTCAGTTTACAGACAATTTCAGTTAGTCTGAGGAAATGTTTGGTCTTTACACTTTAGGACTTTGTATATTCGCCATGCTTTATTAGATTACATGAACTTTAGTGCCAAGCAAGATTTTGAATGTTGAGATGTGTTGTGTATAGGCATTTTGGAGTTTTTAGCAACAAAGCAAATGTCATTTATAGGCACATTTTGGAGTTTCATGTGCAAAGACGCTGCATCTCTCCCTGCACTCTGTTTGCTCATCATGGAGCCCACTTGCACATTTTCTGCCATGTGTACTCTAAGCCACCACATCTGCACCATGGGTGGCAGATTGTGCATCCATCTTTTTGTGCGTTTAAACACGCAGTTTTGGAGGTTTTTGGTGCGCACCAGAGTTTTGCCGCCATTGTTGCTGTTTCTTGCACCATAACTATCAGAGTGATGCCGCATAAGAGAATGGAGTGGGTCAATACATCCCTCAGGAAATACCTGGATCTCCGTACTCGGGCAACCAAATATGTTGTGTAAGTCCTCATCCAAGTACCAAAAGACAATCCAAAGAGCCAAAAAATTAATACACGAGATATAAGAAGAACAAAGAATTATTATAAATGCCTAGGCAGGGAAATGTCTAAACAGACATTCAAACACATTCTGAAAACAACCGGTTTTATAGTATGTTACAGGAAGGAAAAGACAAAAAATGTAACAACTACATTTTCCAGGTTTCTGATTCGCCTGCATCATTTGCACCATACGTGTTTCCATACTTTGCCTAACTGTGTTGGTTTAGTCTAGCCACATGACTAAAAAGGTTCACTTGCACCTCCATTCACACGCTTTCTAATTGGCTGGCTCATTTTGTTAGACATGTATCAGCTAAACACAACATGCAATTGGTTGCTTTACAAGAAGTATGAGTGAAGTGAATGATTCTATATATTTCGACCAATCACTATGTGAGGTGTGGACAGTGTGGCATTGAGTTAGTAACATGACATCCTCTCCTGTTGAGCTAAGCGGTTTGGCACCATCTGACTATTCTCATCATTGTGAACCATTTATTTGGTGAGGAAGGATAGCTCAGATGCAACGCGTTTGTCTTAGAAACAAGACAACGCAGCGCAACACAGGTTCAACTCCCTACCCCATGCTTAGAAACCACTTGCTGGTATTAAGGGGTTATAAAAGAACAATTATAATCTGTGTTACACTTTGCGACTCGTCATTGGTAACCTCAGTGTGTAGCTTCCTCTTCTCATGATTTCATCTTACAGTGCCTTTTACATTTTATGCTGGGATTTAGCTGTTTGCAAACTTCATTCTCTTACAATGACAAGGATATGTGTGTATATATTCACATGCTTATATGATTCATGATCTCAAGAAGGTGTCTTTATTTCGATTATGTACATGTAGTATGGGTTACGAGTGAGTTTCTGGAAACCAAATAAATTATTCCTAATCAATCCTACTTCATGGGTCATGGCATTCAGTATGACTTCTTCCTTGCAAAATGGAGCCTAATTGGTGTGCTTTGTCCTGCAGAGGGCAGTGTTGTGCCTTATTCAATGATGCCTTATTCAAAGATGTTATACTTTCTTCAACTATAAAGTACCCAACCACAAGCAATGATTACTCAAAAATAATATTTTAAAACTTCTTACATAACCTGCAAGAACACACAGGTGGGAAGCTAGTTATTGTTAATGCTCCCCCTCATTTGGGAATATTTTTATTTGTAAGAATCCTCAATCCTTGGGACAATTAAAAACAAAAATATTCAGATTCTAAATGGACCTGGAAATTCCTGCTACATGGGTGATGCTTCCTTGGTCCACATACACGCCAACCGATTTCAGCGGTTCATACTCATATTTGCACCGCTTTCTTCAGGACCAAAATGTACCGATTTTTGACATAAAGGGCGAATATCTCATTTCTGCCCCTATATGGTCGGGTAAGGTATTGGTGTAAGGATCCAGCACTAATCATTCCTTCAAAGATAACTTCAATCTTTGGACTGGGAAGCTGGTACACGGCTCCCCAGTGACATTTATCTATAAGTAAATATAAGAAAAGAAAGGTGATACATTTCATTAGTATCTTAAACCCATCATATATGAAGTCTGAAATGGGTACACGACCAAGTCTTCACTCTATCAGCATTATTATCAACAACCTTCCCACCTCTGCTTCTGACTCACTGAATGAGAAAACAGCTAGTGAGAACACACTACCTTGAAAAATTCTCATATAAGTGTAACATATCGCAGCATCGCCTTTAGATTTCAGACATTGGGAACTGCACTTCATACAAATCCATAAGGGTACACTTCACAAGAAACAAAGTGATTATATTCTAATGCCAGTGTAGCACAATTTCTGATTACTTATGCAATGCCCCAATGTTCTCTCAGCTAATGCCAAAGGGTGCACAGTAGAATGTACAATTGATGTTAATACCTATCCCTCTGTGACTGGTGACCTAAGCACAATGCTATTTAAGAAAGAGCAACAGTGGATTATTCACACCCGTGTGTTCTTGTGGGTTATACGAGAATGTTTTAAATATTGTTTTTGAGTAATCATCGCTGTGGTTGGATACTTTATAGTTGGAGAATGTATACCATCTTTGATAAGAGCTGATGTAATTTAGATATTCCAGTACTAGGGGCAGTCTTCTCTTTCTATCCCCTATTTATAGGTGGCACATCACTGCTGTCTCGGGCTATTTGCTATAGGCAGGGTTATTCAGAATTTCTATAGGGAAATTAAGTCAGTAATGGTGTAAGGAATGTAAAGAATAAAAATAGCTCTCTTCTGTCTATGTTGTACAAAATATTTGAGACCAAAACAGAAATGCTCGCTAACATTGATCTTAAAAGTGGAAGATGTCTCATGTCAGTGCAGCTCAATCACAACATTGAATTCAGTGCATTAAAGATGGCAACCCTGCTCTTTGGCATGACAGCTTCACCACGTATGTCAATGAGATGATGCCATCACACAGAAAATAATGTGATGTTTCGCAGTATCTATTTATTGTTTCGCAGTATCTATTTATATTGAGTCCATAATGCGGTCTCGAATTCAGAACTCTGGAATTCATGGGTCGGATGCCAACTTCACAGGAATTAGGTGAGAAAACTCAGGGAGGCCAAAGTATTACTTAGGGAATAGCTTCTGTCTACTACTTCTTGCCCATTATCAGTCTTATTCTATATGTTGTTATAGGTCTGCTCTTAACATGAAAATACATACACAAGCACATATGTTGGCAATTGGTATGTACTACATCATTTGATTTCTTGATTATCACTAAGCAGAGGGAGATAGCATAATAGTTCAGTATTGCTTAAAGATTTCTCTTAGGCCTTCTATGCAGAAAAGAAATAAGAATATGTTGCATACAACATCGTTGTGATTTTTAATGTAATGATTCTTAGTTCACTGAGCATCTAACCTGGCACAAGTGATAGGTGAGTCCCTCTAGCAAAAATCTTTTTGGTAACCCAGAACTATTTAGAGAACCACCCAGCTACCTGTACTAAGCCTGTACCTCTGCTCTCATACACACAGGGCCCTGTCGTATCTGATGTTGTTCCTCAGAAAGGCGAATGAACAAGTAGTGCCAACACATTTTTACACGTAGACCCTGTCTTGAAATATTCACATCAACGATCTATTTAGTAGAAAGACTCAGTCTCCATACATCAACCCCGATTTCTCATTTTGAGAATGCTATATGTACTGATTAGTTCTTGTTCACATACATACTGGTTCACTTGTAAGTGTCACTAAATATTAATGACCTACATAGAAAGGCTCTTTAGTACTTTGTCTTTGTCAATTTTGGTATCTTTCATGATTTCTTTGGTATAACATGAACCGTGTATATAAACATGATTTCCGTGCAATCCAATTATATCTAGGATAGTGTGGTCTAATATTGCACACATTTTATGTTCTCTATGTTTTTTAGGTAATGTATAGGTGGTGTATTGTGTTTTTCAATTTTCCAATGTATGTAAAATCTACTCACTAACTTTTGCAAATTATCCTTTAAGATAAACTGTTTTTGCAACAACAAAAAAAGAATCACACTCCAAGCCAATACAGACTCTTCATGATCTTGATTCTGAGGTTGCATAAAAATACATACATTGATTGTATATCAAAATTATTAATTGACTAATGCTTTGTTTAAAATCAACCAGGAACACTTTGCCCTTTTGTTTAGTATTATCAGTTTAATGATTGCAAGTCAAAACATCCCCTGTCAATTGGGACCATGGCCACTTTGAGTAGGGGTTCACAGTAGCTTTGCCAACAACATAAAAGTTCTGACCACACTCTCATTGAATGGAATAGATATCCATCAACTTCAAAAATATTAAAATGCACCTCTTTGTGAGCATAAGGAAATGTCTGGGAAATAATTGCCATATGTATCAGACCGACAGAGCTCCCAGCACTTGGGTAACATAGGGATAATGGAGAAAATAACAAAATAAAAATGCAAGCACATCACACGGTTGAGAGCAGCCATTCAGAGAAGTGAATTAAGTGCTAGCTGCTGAGATTTACGTTCACACTCTGCATCGTAAGTTTCAATCCCAATTGGGTGCACTCCGATCTTTGCCCTAGCAACTTTTCTAAATTGAGGGCCATTATTGGGTAATAGTAAACCTGCTATTTAAAGTACTGCAAAGGGGCAAAAGCTTGTGAAGCTAGTGCTATGAGAATCAAGCTATTTCTACAGGAGTCCGGACTTTCTACATGAACCATCAGGGGTTTCCCCTGCACGTGGTAGTTGTGGGAAATCAGCACCAGTTGAAGAGAAATTTCTTTCTTTCTTTCTTTCTTTCTTTCTTTCTTTCTTTCTTTCTTCCTTTCTTTCTTTCTTTCTTTCTTTCTTTCTTTCTTTCAAATTATCGAATGCGTGGGCGGACCCACTCAGGCGCTTCCCCATCCAAAAGGATGATGTGCACCTACCCCACCAATCTTACACACAGCCCTCACATTCTCATAACTCCTCCCACCGCCCCATCTGTCAGCATAACAAAGGAAAGTGTGCCTGGCGACCACGTGCTGCCTGGCAGACCACATGCGCACGAACTGTGCTCTGAAATGTGACTGAGGTTTGTGATAACGATCTGGAATAATAGCATGTGCTGACAAGACATTGATAATTTATTTTCCAAATAAACATTAACGCAATGCAGGGTGCTGTGACAGCACAAAAGTAACTAAATAAAATCAATGTATTCCCAGGCCGCGGTATATAGGCTCCTCTCAGGCAGCAAATTAGATTTATGAAGGGGTGTGGAAGAAGAGTGAAATGCCAGGCATATGTACTGTAGTATTTGAATGGTGTATTCCATATGCCAAGAACAACATACCGCAAAGCGGTGTAAACAAGAGATGCATGCAGTCTCTGTGAAAGAGAAAGCCACGCAATACGTATCCTATGTTCTCTTACAGTTACAGTGGGCATGCACACCTGAGTCATAAGGGGTTTAGCTATCACATTCTGCATGCAAAGGCATGCACACTCGCATGAGCAAAATGCCTTCGCATCGCGAAAGCATTAGCTCACATGATATCTTGTCTGTCGAAATATACAGGCCCTTTCAATTAACACACATTAAGTGATACCATATTTAATATGATGAGACAGAGATAATATACGGGGAAATATAAAAAGGAAAATTACTGCTTTCAGGAAAATACTTTCCGATCGTGGTAAAATGACTAATTGGCAAATGTATTACCACTTAACAGCAGCAACTGCCAACACAATAAATTATGGCATGGTAAAAAGGTGGTAATTACTTGATATCATATGACAGTCAACAATGGAAGCATGTTTTATCTTTCTAAATGTGTGCTAGCCTTGCTACTAGAATTTATATATGGAACTGGGGACAGTATCTATTACTTTCGACCTTATATTTTTACCAACAGTGTTATTTTACCACAGGTGGCAATTTCCTATAAAGTTATTTACCACAAGCAATAATGTCATACCGCCAATGCCAATATGGAATCAAAATACTACTTCTGTTATTACCACCGAGTTAATCAGTAATGACAGTGGAACCATAACTTACCATCATCAATAGCTCTAAAATGTGCCCCCTTGGTGAAAACGTTTTTCAACAAAGGAGTTTAGTGACGAAGAGATTGCAGTCCTGAGTGCGATTATGCTGCACAGCCGTCAACCATCAGCAACCATACAGTAAGAAAGGCGCGGGCAGGCATAGCAGCCATTACTGCTCTCTACTAAACTGCGTGTACTTCCACTTAAACAGTTGTCTCAAAGCACACTGTCTTTTTAGCGCACCCATTATGCTTCCTTTCTCATGGTTGCCTCACTTTCGGCCTGATTCATAGAATACAATGCAGAAGCAGCGCACACGTAGTGCAGCGAGAGGGAGTGTGCGCCATGCGTGCGTCAGCTGTGGCGCAAAGCAGCAATAGCGCGCCACGCGTATTCATGGATTTCCTGAGCCATTGCAAGCTGTGGCGCACTGAACAACCAGCAGCGCCAGTTACATCCTCAAAACGCCACCGTGCGTAGCAAAAAGACCAGTGAAATACCCACGCCATCCATAGCCCACAAAGCTCCCCATGGTAATAGCTCGGAAAATGTACACGTACCCTACTTGCACCAGCCTAATCGCGTGGAAAGGGCCATGCGTACCACGTCCTGCTTCGCATACCCTGCTCGTGCCAGCCAAATCGCGTGAAAAGGACCACGAGTACCCCGTCCAGCCTCGCGCCAGCCAAACTGCGTGGAAAGGGCCACATGTACCCCGTTCTGCAACCCAGCCTCATCGCGTACCCCGCTCGTGCCAGCCAAATCGCGAGGGAAGGCCTGTGCATACCCCGTCCTGCACCCCAGCTTAATCGTGTACCCCACTCGCACCAGCCAAATCATGTGGGAAGGCCCCCACCAGTGACGACAACCTGCAGGCAGGCCCCGACTCGTGTCCCACACCAGTGGCAGCAACTTGCAGGCAGGCCCGACCCATGCCGCCCTCACCAATGACGGCAACCTGCAGGCAGGCCCTGACCCATGTCCACCCACCCCCACCAGTGACGGCAACCTGCATGCAGGCCCTCACCCATGTCCCCTCACCACCACAAGTGACGGCAACCTGCAGACAGGCCCCAACCCATGTCCCCCCACCCGCACCAGTGACGGAAACCTGAGGGCAGGCACCGACCCATGTGCCCCCACCCCCACCAGTGACAGCAACCTGCAGGCAGTCCCCGACTCATGTCCCCCACCCCTCCAACACAAAAGCCTAACATGCAATCATGTAACATATGTCCACTAAAATGCCACCACATGCTGCCCCCCACAGTGCACCACAACACCCATTCATTGGTTGCACTCCCCAGTACATGCCCCATGGCATGGCAATCACAAATTCACACCTGCGTGTTTGCACACACATGAACAGCATAGCTCAACAGCAGGGACACATAACTGAGCCAAGGAACAGTAAGATATGCACCACTTTGATTGTAACGTATAAAAATGTGCTAACTTAAAAGACTTAAAGGATAGTTCCGGGACTTTTTTTTTATTGTCCCTACGGTTCGGCCATGTGTTTTTAAGCATAACTCGGTAGATCGTAGAAAACTTTCCTATGGACCTTATCCGACTTTTCGTCCATTAACGCACTCGAAATCAGCCGCCATTTTCTGATAATCCTATCATTACCCCCCGTCGCCCTGGCTCACCTGCTTTTGCGGCACTAAATCAAATCCCCCGCCCCTGAAACAGACTTTATCAAAACATTCATATTCCCCGCCTCTATCCGTGACGTGACTGAGCTGCGTAGGCAAACGCGCCCAGGCGTCTTCTACGCGACTTCACACAGAACCAGGAAATCAACACAGATGAGCTCACACAACACAGCGCGCCACAATTGGGAATATGAAACTGTACTTTTAAATTAAACCGCAAGATTGTAAATTTGGTAAAGTACATTTATTTGACATCAAATGTTTTGAGAATATTCAGCGATTTGCATTTTTATTTGCTCACGTTCCAAAAAGTTCGTTTTGAGGCACGCGATGTTCCTTTGCTGTACACAGGGTCTTAGATCATCTCACAATACAGCGCCACAATTCGGAATATGAAACTGTGGTTTAAAAGCAAACGGCAAGATTGTACATTTGGCAAAGTACATTTATTTGACATCAAATGTTTTGAGAATATTCAGCGATTTGCATTTTTATTTGCTCTCGATCAAAAATAGTTCGTCTTGAGGCAAGCGATGTTCGTGTGCAGTATACAGGGTGTTGGTTTACGATAAAATAAGCTCTTCGGTCGCACTGATAATCGCATGGCTGTTCCAACAACGAGGCACTAGGCCACCACAACGGTGTGTATGTTGCATCTAGCGGTTAGTACCGCGTAAGGGCATACTTGTACTTGGCGATCGTCCCATAAAATGGTCAGGGTGGTAACGTTGTTCACGCGGAGAAGCAACTGGCGGTTAAAAAACCCATCAGTGGTGTCTGGTACTCATGACACATGCAATAATGGATGATGTACCTGTTTGAAAAACATAAAAAATGAAATTAGTCTCACCATCAGATCTTTATTAAAATTATTCATTTTATATATTAGGTCGGGAAATTATTTCATAGCTAGGACAGTGCAACTGGGTATTATACATCAAGGGGGGGCTGTAGGATACTGAGACAGTCCCCCAGTGCAGGGGTTGACAGGGAGGCAGTGCAGGTGGAGAGTGGAAGGGCCCAGGACCGAGGTCGCAGACAGTGGACCAGTTGTAGCAGGGGAGAGGGAGAGAGAAAGCAGAAGCAAAGAGGAAGGTTTTGAGGTGCTTCCGTAAAAGGAGATGGTTCTCCTCAAGATAGTGCGCGGTACAAAACAATATGCCACATAGAACGAACAAGTACAACTTAACCCGTCTTTAAAGCTACTGTATAGTAATTAAATTGCGGTATAAACTCATCTAAAGAGTTACTTACATTATATTTGCATTTTCCATTGTGTCTGTGCGCAGGGCAGCCCCTAAATACCACTCCTTCTATGCCGACGTTATTTCTTCTAATGAACAAACTTTAAATGGCTTTCGTTTCTGAAATTATATTCATTATCGTTTCTTACGTTATTGCCCCACACCCCCAAAAAGAAGTCTTTCGGGATGGTCCCGGCCTGTCAAGGTCAAATAACAATAGAACCTTATACTGAGTCGTGGGCCATTCCGGCACCAGAGCAAAAAATCAAAGCAGCTGACCTTCACTTTGAACGAGCACACATTCCTAGTTAGCTACATTCAGTGTAAGGCCATCTCACAGGACTTGAAATTTACACTCCATCTTTGCATTTTGTCTGCGTGCTTTGCAGCCCCAGAGAACCATAAATACGGAGACATTCTATATTTTTTGAAAAATGATTTATATTACTGTTTGGTTTAATTTAATGCGCAAATGAACAAGGTTGGATAGACACATTGCATGTACACTGAGCAATCACTTTTATTTACACAGTACATAGATACACATATTCAATGGGCCTGCGACATGAGGAGACTCGAGAGAACAGACAATCAAATTACAATCATTTAAACCGTGATGTGTATTTCTCAATGAGCTCTTCTTTAGGTGGACATGAAACAGAGGCAATGTTGGGTGGCAATGCAGTTGTCCCCTGCACAGGTTCATTCATAACTCCATGTATGTGCCTATCTAGGACGTCAACAATAAGTCTCTCAATAAACTCATATTGCATATCCTCAAACACTGGTTTGATCACCCATTGTTTACTTCTTTTAGTGAAGGCCTTATTGTAGTGAAGCGTCCCTAAAGTTCCGGTCGTCCTACTTTGTTGACGGCCAACATTATGGTTATGTGCCAAGACCGCTAGAAGAGTCCGATTTATCATGCCCTCCATGCCAAAATGCAATCGTTTTGGCCTGTACTTTAGGCACATATTGTGGAACACCTCCAAATCTCCTGTGTGGCAGAATTCCGTGAGTCCCCTCAAATCTCTTGTTATAGTTTTATCAAATACAATCTTTTCAATGGCTTTGTGAGTGGGTGATGAAGGAATCAACCACTTCTTCTTCCGTGCCTCCTCTGTGGACAAATGGCCATGTTCACAATTGTGGAAATGTTGGTTTGTGTTCCAACGGTGAACGTTGGTACAGTGTAGCATTACTGACCGCCATTTTTCCAGTCGAATTTCCAACGACCCTCTACATGTTTTTGAGCTCCACCAAAGATGGTTGCTGATTGACTTGGACCACTGTGAAATACCTTGCATATCTTTTTTTTTATCTGCAGCCGACATTTTTTTATTGATTGTTTTTGCAAGATGCCAAACGTCAAATTGGTGATTTATATTTTTGTACTCTTCTCTCATTGTCTTGGCAATTGAAACGTGTCTGTCCGTGGCTATCAGGTCGATCACCATTCCCCACGATTGTAGTTCTTGCAATGATGCTACAAAGCCAACTTTCTCCATGGCCACTGAGGATGTACTTTGTGACACCTGCACGACCACCAAACTCACAATTTTCTTACTTTCCATGTCCTGAAAGTGGTAGGTGCAGTACTTGGCTGAAAATCCTGGACTGTCGCACTGTCCATCACCGGCTAGCCTGAACCGTTTGCCCGCGAATGTACTATCAATAGACATTTTTTCCATTCTCCAAGCTTCGCTAATGGCTGGAAATAGATAATCAGTTTGGTATTTGTAGAACTGAGTTTTCGCAATGAAATGGATTCCCACAAACTGAAAGAAAGACTCTAACTTTTTAAAACTTGAACCACTAAAAAGTGCAGCCGCTGCACAAAGTAGATTGCCTGCTGGCAGTTGCCCCAGCATGGGTTGTGCAGACCATGAGAAAGGATGATATTTTGTACAGGTGGCATGTATTTTAAGGTTAGTGCCTCGAATTGCACGAGTCACATTAATCAATGGCTCCCCACATACTTCCCCACCAACCGAATGCCCACATTTCATCCGAATAATAATATCAATCAAACAACTATCGAATACAATGAATTTGGCCTCTTTCCTTATACTGTCACTCTGCATCCCAGCTGGTTCGGCCTGTAACGTTGAGGACATGTCACTCACATGAAAGGTAGAATCTCTGATATTGTCTTCCGCTATGTTCAGTGATATTGATGGTGTTTCATTGTCGTCCACTTCATTCTCTTCCATTGCAACATCTGTTCCTTCTCCAGCGATGGGTGAATAAGACAATTTCTTCAACTTTCTCGCGGTCTTAGTTTTTGCGGGTGTGGATTCTGTGAATTGATCTCCGACTGCATCCGAACTACCAGGAGGACATTCACTATCAATGGCTGGATGTGGTATAGCTCCGTTGTCAATCACTTCATATTCTTCCCATTGGCACGATGCATCTCCAGTCTCAAGTCCCTGCCAAAAGGTTTGACAAGCTACATCTCTCGTTCGCTTCACTGTCTGTGTAGATCTAGTTCGTACACCCACTCGCAACTAGAGGACAGATTGGAAAAGGGATGTTCAGTTTAAACACAACTTACAGTATAGAACTATTAACAGTGAAAAACAACATAATATAGTGACCAGGACACTAACCTTCTTTTGCTTTCTTTTCTTTGAAACGTTCTTGCCTCGAACTTCAACATCAGGACGCTGTTGCTCCGACTCGTTTGTGCATGTCTCCACTTCCTCTGGCGCTGCAACGACTATAATTTCATGATAAGCACATCCATCACGCACTGACGCTCCATCGACTCCCTGAAACATAGAACTTTCATTAGTATGTATAATAATATCGAAAACACAAAATGTACTTGGGGACCAATACCCACGTACATCTCAATAGCAAAACACGAATGAACGCTTTGTGTAGAACATTCAAACGACAATTATTCACGCATAGTTGATCTAGTTAGATGGAACTGTCAAGATCCATACCTCGGGCTCCTCATAGACTTCCATTGATGATATTATTGAAGATGATGCTTCAGTAACTCCCTGAAACACAGTAATTGCATTAGTATGGTTTTCTATTTTGATAAAAAGAACAGAAACTTTGTGCAGGCGTCAACGGCTCATCTAAATAGACCTGCACAAATGATCAGTTGTCTAAAATAAATAATGGATATCTAAATATGATTCGATTTGCTCGATCGTTGGAAGTGTCACCACCCAGAGATCTGCATCAACTACTAGGGGTGATGTTCTTGTAGAAGAAGCTCCGTCATCTCCCTGAAACATAGTACTTGCGTTAATAAAGAAGGAAGTATAGCGGATGTAATCACGTCATATGATTTCGCTTGATCAAACTGTCAGTATCCATACCTCGAAATGCATAAGAACATCAAGGGACGATGTAACTGCGGTGCACACTTCTGCAAGCTGTTGCGCCGACCCGTAACTGCATGCTCCCCCTTCTTCTTGGACTAATGCTCCATCGACTCCCTGAAACATAGGACTTTCATTAGTAATGAACACAATATTGAAAAAAGAAGACACATAGGAGGGCGACGACAGAAGGACATATCAATGGCTAAAAACGAAAGAAACATTGTGTGTAACAATCATGCTACAAGAATGCAAGATCTGATGATCTCCATCGATGGAACTGTCCGGAAACGTACCTCGAGCATCTGAGTGACATCAACGGTAGTCGTCAATACGTTGGACTCCTCAGCATCTCCCTGAAAGACAGTACTTGCATTATTTTGGATAACAATAATTATAACTAAAAAGAAAGACTAGAGGACGAGTACAAGGGTGTACCATTAGGTAAAATAATTACACGATAAATTAAAACTATTGATTTACATGCCTAAAACAAGTCAGTGGCAGAATAGCCAAGTAAGATTACCCGATAGGCGCTTGAAGTGGCTGATGACTGCAATAACGACACGGATGGAGAATCTTCCGCCTTCATATTGAGTGGATACATAAATGGGGAAAATATTGTTAGCTAATGCTACACACTACCGCAAGGCCGAGAGCTAAATCCGTAAACTTGACTCACCAGTGGAGGGATGTGGACGAATAGAGTGGGAATAGCGGTTGAGAGCAATTTTCGCCTCGCTCGCGGTGTGTTCTTCTTTATTAGCAATGATTTGGAGTACATGTCAGAGGTAAAGTGCCTGCTGCAGATGCGGTATCGATCACCCCTCTTGTCCGCAAAGACTTCTAGGACTCTACTTTCAAGCTCAGACGGTGGATATCCGCAATATCGGACCCATTCTCTTATCTGATCTATTGTCTTAGGGAAAACATGCATTATAGTACCTTCAGATTTATTATGGGTCTTCGAAGGGCAACCGCCAATGGAACAGGCAGGCATTGTGGAAAGTTCTGAAAAGTAAAGATCAACAATTCTCTATGAATACCAATGTAAACTCAGAACATGTGACTAGTTCCTTGCATGTACTGTCTTGAACGAAAAGAAATTGGACGCAAAATGATTATGGTACATGGCCTTACCTTGACGAACAAACAGTTAGATGCAGGGATCAGAGTAGTTTCTTGTCGTAGAACAGGGAGCAGTTCACAGGTTGCAAACTGAGGTGTTTCCTCGAAGTGGTCACGGAAGTTCACAGAGACGAAGAGCAGATAACCAGCACCTTCACGGGTTGACTAGCAAAGCGCAAAGAAGTGCTCATTAGAAATATGAAGTGGGTTATAAAGAATTCGAAACAGGGGTGTGTTTGTGAATGAATGACGTGTATATGTCGTGGCATTATGCGGTTTGCAGGGGGCCGTCCAGCGTGAGGGGGGATGCTTGGCAGGAGACACGGGGTCTGGAGGTAGACATGGGAACAACAACCCATGCTCTATAGACCACTTTGAAGTGTACATGGTCTTTGGCACCTCTTGGCCTTTATCGCTCCCTGACAGCTCCACTTGGCAGCGCAAGTACCCCGGTGCGAACTGCCTTTGATAGGGCGGGGGGGTGTGGATTAGGGCGCTGGTCGTGCAGACAAGACTCGTTTGCCGCAGGGCCTCACCAAGGAGAGGCCATCTAACTGCATGTAAGAGGCAGGCTGAAGGATCTAGTACATGGAAGGCAGGGGGGTGAGTTTATAAATACCTCAGCCTCCCAGGAGAATATATGGGTGCAGTTCACCCTGGAGACCCTGGATGCCTAGGCAGTTAGTCAGCAGCAGGCTGGCCTGTGGTGGCAAGGCGGCACGGGCCAGAGGGGGTCATCTCTGTACCCGGTGCCCAAAAGGATGATTTATTATGATCAACCATATTGATTATTTACCTATAACCATGTTTTGTATCAATAAAATCCAACGGCCTTCCTTTTATTGCCAACGCTTGAACAAAGTGGAGACACACTAGATTCATTTAAAAAATCAAAACAACCATTGTTAAAATATATGTTGGGCCTCATCACGACCCAGGCGGTAAGGGGTTTACGGCGCCGTAAACAGCGCCGACCCTTACCGCCTGAGTACGAGGTCCCTTAGCGCCATGGCGAATTTAACACCTGCTTTTAGCAGGTGTTAAAATCCATGGCGCTAAGGGACCATGGAGTTAATTACGCCACCGTAATTTATGGTGGCGTAATTAACGCCTTCCCCACTCCCATTATGCCCTATTGGGCAGAAATGGGAATGGGGAAGGGTAAATGGGGATTGGGGACTTACCGCCCGCCAAGGTCTGAATGGGGCGGTAAGTCCGCCAACCACCATGGCGTAAACGTAGTTTACGCCATGGTGGTAAAGTCACGGCCCAGGCGGTAACTTACCACCTGGGTCGTGATGAGGCCCGTTGGGTTTTATTTTAGATCTTAATTTCAATTGAACATAAATAATAAACATTACACATTGTAAAGTTCCGGTTGCAGCACATCCAGGGAAAGTCCGCGGTATTGTCCACTGTCGCTGGGGAAATGTTGTCTAATGGCAAGTACCGCACAGGCAGGTATTACTCTCCGAACGCGGTGTCCGAGCCTCCCGTGAAGCCACCAAGTGAAGCAACGATAGGCCACCAGCCTGTACCACCTGTGAAAATGAAAGATGCAAACTGTATTAAAATGACAAAACTTTCTTATCACTGTCGATTCAGGTAAAAAATGTCATTCTGCTTTGAAAAAAATTCTATCTAGAAAATGCACAATATGGAACCAATTTACATGCATTCGAATGATATGTAGATGTAATTTTATATGTGGGAGACGACCATGACATATTAGTGGCATCACTGACATCAAAACCAGAGTATACTTACTCGTTACTCGGATTACGCGGACGAACAGTGCCGCGAAGTTTGTGCATAAGCACCATCATCATCCTCAACACGGTCCGTGAGAGGCAAGCTTCCCTGAACTCTGGCAGCTCGGTGATGCATTGCGGACTTGGCTCGCCTTCCGAAATGTAGGCCAAGCACCCGGAATTTTCACGGCAGCAGCAGTTCTCCTCCTCAGTTGGCATTAGCTCGCACCGATTGCACGTGCACCAGGTGGAGACGCCGTCCATGCGACATGGTCCAGGCTCTTCATCCGTTGACTGGTCCTCCCAACTGCCGTCCGAATCCCCATCGTTTTCGCGTGCTTGCCTTTCCAGTAGTTCTTCCTCGGTGTACTCGGGCTCATACATATACGGCATTATTGTAGCCATTGTGTGGTAAAGAAAGTAAAATAATTTAAAGAGATGGTACAGGTGTTCACAAGGCCTAGAAGCGGCGAAGGTAGCTGACCAGAGCACAGAAACGAGTCACAGAATACTCAAAGTAACACAGAGAGAGTAATGGAATCGAAAATCTGCTGCTGTGTGTTGTGAAACGGTGTGTTTATACTTATTGAGGAAAGAGGCGTCCTGCCATTTCCATGGCGACACTTCATTAGCTGAGGCGCAGCGATTGTTGACACGAAACGTGCTTTGGCGTTGGGAAATGGGCGGTACGCGTCTGCTGATGTCAGGCTCAGGGGCAGGGGATTTGATTTAGTGCCGCAAAAGCAGGTGAGCCAGGGCGATGGGGGGAAATGATAGGATTATCAGAAAATGGCGGCTGATTTCGAGTGCGTTAATGGACGAAAAGTCGGGTAAGGTCCATAGGAAAGTTTTCTACGATCTACCGATTTATGCTTAAAAACACATGGCCGAACCATAGGGACAATAAAAAAAAAGTCCCGGAACTATCCTTTAAAAGACAACCAGTAAAATCAACATGAGTGTAATCCAAATGAAAATGAAATTGAAAAAAAAATGTAAAACACCAAAAAGTGGTCCATGTCCATTGATGACTCTCAAATTTCAAACACAAATAATAAAAAAAAACATTCCTCCATGGTGAATAATAACGTCCAAAAAAACTATATACAAAGCTACTGGGTCCATGATCACAAAACATGAATCCAAATCCGAAAGAAACACATGAAGAAAGAACTATTTACAAGATGCAGAGCAAAGTCCATGAACTCCAAATTAAAACAAGAAAAAAGGAAACCTAACCCTAATTAACTATTTACAAAGGCAGCGGGCTAGTCCTACGACTCACCATTTCCCCCAAGAGTTTTGGCCAGGGCATCATCGAACTCTGCGTCTATTTCCCTGAGGCAGGCCTGTGCTCTCCCCTTGAGGGGCCGCGGGGACTCCATTGTGCTCCTCTCAAACTCCCTGCGAGACTCCTGGAGGAACTCAGCACGCCTCTCCACCTGACGCAGACTGTTCGCTGCCCTGGCAATGGTGAGTCGTGCCCCCTGTGCCCGCTGCCATTCTGCTCCGATTTGCTGGCTTATTCGCTGCAACACTAAAGACATCCTTGTGTTATGGTCCACGTTTCCCTGCTCCACGATGGGCAATACCTGCCCCCCTGATGTTGAGGGCCCGAGTCCTGTCACCTCCTACGTCGAGCCTGCTGTCGCCGAAAAGCCCAGTGCCTGAGCCTCCGGGACAGCCTCCGGGATGATGACAACCCCCGGGGCTGTCGTGCACGTGCCCTGCTGCTTGGTGCCTGCACTACCTCCATTGCCATTGATCCTGTTGCCGCAGTGACCACCTCTTCTGATCCTCCTTTGACTCCCAACTGTGGCAGGGATGTGGTCTCTACCAGACAGGCCACCGTGGTTGGGACAGGTACACAGGGGGCCCTGCTGGTATCTGGGCCGGAAGATGGCAGGGAGGACAACTGGCCCACAGTGGAGGAAGAGGAGGAGGGGGTCACAGCAGTGGAAAGCACACGTAAGAAATGTGTGACTATGAGCTGTGCTAGCCAGTTCATGAGGCGACAGACCACAATGTGATGATGTGCAAGCTCCCAGTTGGAAGCCTGCACATCACCACGAATGGCACCTGTATGCCTCACAATACCGGCTAGCATTGGTTCAACCCTGTCACGAATTGCTTCATCTGCAGGTAGTGGAAGATCTGTTGACGTGGATGCATCCACTACATGCGGATGGGTCCGGCCTGAGGCATACCCGCAGGTGCATACTAATGCAGAGTCAGGGACAAGGTCAGTCAGAGGCCCCCCCACGGTGACCTGCACTGCCTACGGCCCTGATCCTGGACTGCACCAGTCACACCTACCTCATCACTGCCGCCGGGCCCCATTTGCTGGGCTGATGTGGCCTCCTCCTCCTCATCCACAACCAACCTGGATGACACCCCACTGTCTTCTGCATCGGATTGCCCCTGTGTGGTCTCACCTGTCCGTCCCACTGCCGAGGAGCCCACAACCGACTTCACCCTCTTGGGCCTCCCCTCAGCAGCTGCGGCCGTTGTTGTGGACACAGCACCTTGTCTCCTCGCTCCCAGAAGATGTTGGTACCTAGGAGGATGACTGGGCCTTGTGTTTCCGCCTGGTGGAGGCATCCCTGCTGCGGTGCTCCACAGCGCCATCCCCGCCCTCTTCCTCTATCGCCACTGTGGATAGGGAAACATGGAACACAAACATCAGGCAACTGAACATATGTGTGTCTGTCACAATGCAAATGTACATCAGTGGCACTGTCAAGGGTCACAATCAATATCACCCTCGAATACACACAGGGAAGTGCCAACCACAAACATTCACAAACATGTCTGTCATTCACAAGAGACATCCACATCCATTGAAAAGGCACTGACACAGGATCACAATTGTGTAATCAGCTCACGCACACAGTGTTGTGCAGTCAGACACTCACTACTCAGACACACGCACATGTACAACATGCATGTCGATGATGTTGACATAAGCACCCATGTGTCACACCTCACACATGCCAGAGTCCAGACACAGGTATGCAAACATGTGCACGTTGTTACATGCCAGTGCACATCACACATTGCAACACACACACCATTGATGTGGAACACACTTGAATGGACACACATGCAGCACTGTCATGGACATGCACACAGACATCTGTACAGGAGGCATGCCAGGCATATGGCCAAGGTGCACACTCCAGCCACACATCAACATGCACATGCATTACACTGGAAAGAAATACATGGACACTTACCAGTTGGCTCCAGACAGAGCTTCAACTCCACGAGCTGGGCATACAGCGCTGGGTTGATGCACTCCAGGTCCCTCATCTCATTGTTGGTCAACGGCCACGGCACCCCACTACGCGATCACCAGGCTTCAGGAGGTGCCGAGCCTTGTTGAGGGTCCTGGAGCTGAAGTCTTCCCAGCGCTTGTGGACATGTTGGTAGTCACGGGGTGCCACCCCCTCTGCGTGGATGGCACCCACGATGTAGGCCCAGATCATCCTCTGTCCTACATTGCTGACTTGCGCTGGGCCATGAAAGAGGGCATCATACTGCCCCAGGACTCGCTCTGCCAGGATGCCAACTTCTCCAGGAGAGATGCTGACAGCCCACTGCCTCTCTGCCGCGGGGTTGCCACTTGCCTCAGATGTTGTTTGGTCAGACGATGCAACCCCCGAGGCAGGTGTGGGTGGGCAAGGTGGTCCTGGGGCTGGGCTGTGGAGCGGTGGTATGGCAGTCTGGAGTCTTCTGGATCAACGAGGTGGTCTCAACAAAAGGATCCCTGGCAATGGCTTCAGTGCAGGCACCAAAATGCAGGGCACGTGGCCAGCAGGCACACAGAGTGGGCTGGCAGCAGCAGATGGCTCGTAGGCGGCAGCTTGGGGCAGTCTGAGGCAGGTAAATGGCCTTGTGGACAGGAGCATGGGTCTTCCGTGTTCGTTCGTGTGGCCAGCCGGATACAGAGCGACTCTGCAAGTACGGAAACAGCGCATTAGCGTGTAATCAAAGGAAAGGCCCTGAGCAGGTAAGTTACGTGACGCGCGCTGAACATTGGGCGTTGCCGTTCAGTATGGGTTAAAAGTCCGCATAGGACAACAGTGCACTGTACGTGCTTTTCGTGGGGACCGATACGTGAGATTCAATTTTTGCGTGTTCACACGCGAATTGTTCACTACTGTGACAGTGTGTACTTCTTGTTTTGGTGGGGGAGATGCCTACGCACACACATGCATGTGTTTTTCTTCATTTTTCCAGGCAGACGGTGAGTTGCGCATGTATTTTTCCCACTGCGGATGCCCCTGTGTGTCGCGTACCCCATTTTTGAGGTCATAGTAGCCTACGTGTTCCACTCGTATGCATTTTTTGTGTTTCTGGGTGCCACAGCGTACTGTGGGACGTTTTTTTATCGCACGTGGGCTACCGGGGGGGTGGCATGTACATTTGTTTTTGTTTTTGGGGTGCCTGAGCGTTGTGTGACCCGTTATTTTTTCCCAGGGGTAACATAGAGCCTTGCTGGAGCACAGTGGTACGTTTTCCATCACGTACCCTGCCCCCTCACTCCAATTGCCCAGGACAATTGTTGTCTGCACCTCCCATTGCGCTAGTACATCAGTGCCATGACTGGGAGGGTAACAAGTGGGAAAGGAGGCAAAGCTGGGCGACCTCCCAGAGGTGGCCACAGTGGGTGAGGTGGCCAGGTTGGCTGGGGTGGCCAAGGTGGGCAAGGTGGCTGACGTGGCCAGGGTGGTCCACGAGGGCAAGATGTCCAGGCCCATGCAGGTATAACTATGCCACCCACCCAAGTGGTTCAGGGAGATGCACTGCTGCTGACATCAACACCACCTGTCAGACCCGAAAAGCGTGCCATCTGCTGTCCTGAGCAGCCAAGGTGTGGAAACTGCAGGTGCAGCTGCAGCTACCACCACCCAGGCTCATGGTCAGCCAGCCCAGACTGCAGTGGTCCTGGAACAGGCACAGGGTGACTCAATGGCCGATTTACATGTCCGGAAGGCCAAGGCATGTGTGGTGCAAGTTGCTGTCACCAGGACACGTGGATCTGGAGCAGCAGTGTCATCTGCTGTCCCGAGCAGCTAGGGTGTGGAAGCTGCAGCGGCAGCTGCAGCTACCACCACCCCGGCTCTGGGTCACCCAGCCAGGACAGTATTGGTCCTGGCCCTTGGCACAAGGCAGGTGCGGCGCAGGGTCCTGGCAACAGCAGCCAGCTGCCAATACCTGCAGTCCAACCTTTGGTCGTCATGTCATTGCCTGATTCCATTGGCCAGTCCACCTGTGCTTCAGCCCCTAACGACCAGAGTGGCACAAGCCACTCAGGGTCCACACCACCTCAAAAGAGGAAGAAGCATGCTCCAGCGGTACAGGCTGGCACCCTAGACACAGCTCAGGAGTCCAGCACGTCAAGAAAGTGGAGTTTCTGTAATGAGGAACTGGACGCGCATGTGGACTATGTGTTGGATCACGGCCGCGACATGCTGGTGATGGCAGGGAGCAAACACACACCTGCTCAGCATATGGCTCACTGGCAGTGCATCGTGGACCATATTAGCGCCATGGGATATGAGAGGCGCACAGCCAGTGATGTCTTGAAGCGCTGGAATGACCTCCGACGCCGGGCAAAAGACAAGCTGGCTGCCAAGTTTGCCTCTACTCTGGTGACTGGCAGTGGGACACCACCGGAGGACGATGAACTCACTGCACATGAGGAGATCGCAGGGGATTTCATCGCAGTGAAGCAGGTCCAAGGCGTGGGAGACCTGCCAATGTATGAGACAATGTCCGGTGAGTGGGGATGCATGTGTGTCCAGGCCATGTGTATGTTGCTTGGGTGGTGTGTTATGACTGCCATGTGTGACGAAGGTGATGTTGGATTGATATGTGTTTGTTGTCATGCAGACTGCATAGGAACCATGTGCTGCACACTGAGGCAATCCTCACCACCACACTTGCTCCCTCCTTCTATGACAATCTCTGTCCAGCCTCTCAATACCTGCAGTCCAACCTTTGGTCGTCATGGCATTGCCTGATTCCATTGGCCAGTCCACCTGTGCTTCAGCCCCTAATGACGGGAGTGGCACAGGCCACTCAGGGTCCACACCACCTCGCAAGAGGAAGAAGCGTGCTCCAGCGGTACAGGCTGGCACCCTAGACACAGCTCAGGAGTCCAGCACGTCGAGAAAGCAGAGTTTCTGTAATGAGGAACTGGACGCGCTTGTGGACTATGTGTTGGATCATGGCCGCAACATGCTGGTGACGGCAGGGAGCAAACACACGCCTGCTCAGCGTATGGCTCACTGGCAGTGCATTGTGGACCATATTAGTGACTTGGGATATGAGAGGCGCAAAACCAGTGATGTCTTGAAGCGCTGGAATGACCTTCGACGTCGGGCAAAAGACAAGCTGGCTGCCAAGTTTGCCTCTACTCTGGTGACACCACCAGAGGACGATGATCTCACTGCACATGAGGAGATCGCAGGGGATTTCATCGCAGTGGAGCAGGTCCAAGGCGTGGGAGACCTGCCAATGTATGAGACAATGTCCGGTGAGTGGGGATGCATGTGTGTCCAGGCCATGTGCATGTTGCTTGGGTGGTGTGTTATGATTGTCTGCCAGTTCATGCTACATTGACATGACTGCCATGTGTGACCCAGGTGATGTTGGACTGATATGTGTTTGTTGTCATGCAAACTGCATAGGAACCATGTGCTGTACACTGAGGCAATCCTCATCACCACACCTGCTCCCTCCTTCCATGACAATCTCTGTCTAGCCTCTCTTGGCCCTATTCTTGATCCAACCTATGATCGCGATCAGCCTGTGATGATCTTCCACTCAACACTCGCCTTCTATCGTCACATGACTGACGTCTCTGTGAGGTCACCCTGCAAGCTGATCCTCCTAAGAGGCATTCTTCCTTACCTCTCCATCCCCCAGCAGCTCAGTGTCTCCATGGGACTGGTGATTCCTATGGTGGACTACTGCAACGGGCTGTACCCAAATTTCTGTGAACATACACACTTCCCTCTGCAACTCTGCCGACTGTGTGGAACGTCCTTTGGCCTTGGTGCAGGGTATCTCACTCGGACTGTGCTGATGGCACAGGCTCACAGTGGCTATGAGTGTTAATTCCTAGACCCTGTGCATTTCCAGCAAGTCCCTATGGGTCCTGGGCATGCAATTCATTAAAATCCATCTCCAGTATTTGCTTCCTTCTCATGGTATTTGACCATCCCTTTCCTGCTCACTCAGGGTCAGTCACTCCTCATGGTCATTAGTTTGGGATTCTCGTCTGTATCGAGCAGAAGCCTTCCTCTGGTACAGCCTCCCTGTTTGTATGCAACTGCTGTTGTGGCTTCTCAGGGTCTGGGGGCACTTCTGATGCTTCCTCATGTGTTGTGCTTTCTGTCCTGCTCTCCCCTGCTGTAGTGCCAGATGACTGAGAGAATGCAATTGACACCTGCCCACACTGTCTGTTACAACACGGTACTCTGAGCAACCATTTTGACCCATGCACTGCCTCCAAGCCATCCCCTGCCTTGGGGGTGGGGTTTACTGTATTCCTACAACACACTGCCAACACTTCAGACAGGGTGACTGCACTTGCCATTATACAGCCATCAGTCCACGACGTTCACATTACTTCCTCTGTGTTCTCAATGATAGTTGAGGCCAGACACATGTACTGCACTGCACCCACACAGTTCTGAACTCTGTTCTCCCCTTCAACATGCCTATCCACTTGTGTGATGTCAAAGTGATCTAGCATTAATGAATCCATGTGCCTTCCTTCACTGTATTTCTACACCCTAGTGTTGTTGCAGCCTGTGACACATGTGTGTTTTATCGTAGCGATTTCCATGAAATGTCAAATGACATGCATTGTACATGGCTCATGGACAGTAGTATTGAACTTGCATCTGGTTCTGTTTGACAGTTCTGGCATGGCTATGCTATGTGCCATCTGTTTGTTGGCATCTGTCATGTTTGTGGAAGGACTATGCCAGTCACAAGCTTGTGTGTGACACAGGTGCTATGCACCATCCAGTGCATGTCTTCTTTTGCCATTTGACACGCATCCATGTCTGCTTTCAGGCTCCCCTTGCATTTCATTGATACTGCGTGCGTGCCTGAGTTTGTCATGTGTGACATGGCTGGTCCATGTGTTGGATGTCAACATTGTGATTCCTATGCTGTTAACATGTGTGTTCATGTCTTATATTGATTTTCTGCAGGTGAAGAGGCACTGGATGCAGTGAAGGAGACGTGGAGGAGGAGGAGGAGGTAGTGGAGGAGATGGTGGAGGGGGTGATGTATTTAGAGCCCCAATCAGGTATAAGTGGAGGCTGTGGTGTGGTGGCCCATTAAAATCCATTGTTGCTCCAGACCATCCTGGCCAGGTGTGTTTCTGAGTACACCTCTGAGGAGCCCTATACCTCTGGTGTGGAATGAGACATTGAACCCTCATTGCTGTCTCAGGTGAGTGATTCTGCTGTGGATGCTGTTCTGTCCGACACACCTGCATGGGGGGTAGACCCCTCACGGGGCCAGTCAGTGTTGCTACATCCGGCTTTGGTGGTTACGGATGCAGGGTCACGCAACACACTGTTTTCTCCTGTTCCTGAGGCAGCTCAGCAAGGGAGGAATGCAGTCCTGCAACCACAGGTAGTGCCAGCTCAGCAACGACCAAGTATCCTTGGGCCCAACAGGTGTGGTGTCCGGCAAAGCGGTGGCCATGTGCCACCCGGAAATACTGTGTGGGAGAATTCCATGTATACCATTGTACAGCAACAGGGGGCATCATGTGAGATGCCAGAGGCCCAAAGGGATGCCCTGAGGGAAGAGAACACCTCCCTCAGATCTACTCTTGCTGCACTTGAGATGGGCTGCAGTAGATGGGAAGAACAGCAGATGGAGCAGCTGAAACACAATATCTCTGCTGAACTACATGCAACCCGGGAGGTCTTGCAGGCGGAGATCCGTGCATCACGTGAGGCCTTGCATGCTGAACTCCATGAAACACATGAGGTGCTGCTTGGGGACCTCTGTACCATCATCATGCAGATTCAGACCTTTCAGGCCTGCATGCTTGCTGCCATTGAGGAGCATACCAGGGCTTTGCGTGGTCAGCCTCCCTTACCACACACACCTTCTAATGTTACACCAGAGGGTGCTGATGGCGGCGACAGCTCTCCCACTATAGGCTAGCCGTGCGGCCATGAACCCATGGAGGTTTTCTTTTTTTTATTCTCAACATCCATGCATGTAGGTGTGGAGGTGCACCCTGCACCTCTGCCCTCTTGGGTGGTCCCCCTCCCAGTCCGCCCATATTGGATATATGACAGTGTAGGAGGAATCTTTCACTTGCTCTTTTTTATGAATGCGGGTCCTCCAATTTAGTAGCATTGATTCCTTCCAGCTTCCCTCACCTTTCGGGAAATGAAATACACAGTGTGGCAGAGAAGGCCTGTTTATTAACAAAATAGAAATATTTGAATCTGTTTCAAGATATCCAAGTTATATTTCCATGAACATTTCAAGGCAAAAGAACAAAAATAATCAGCACACTGTTCACCTCAGTTTTCAATGTTACAGTTATAGGAATAGAGACTTTTGTAACACACATCATTATAGGTATCTATACATTTGATCTACCCAGAACACATATGCACCATGGATTGGATATTTGAGAGTCCAGGATGAATCTTTCACTTTTGAAGAACAACACATTAGTTTAAAGTATCCATAGCTATCCAGTTCTCTCTACTTCCCCTTCATGCAAAATAACACCCGCCTTATTCAATAGACATGTCAGAATTTCAACAGCATTTTAAATACTCAATTACAACAAACAAGTGAAACTTTATGAATGTAAATTGTTTGTACAAATTAAAATTTATGTTCAACATGTATGCAGGCTAAATTCCCTTCAGTGATGTTCCTATTTAATGATTATGTAAAAGCGTACATTTCTCACGTTCAATAGGTAACCTTAAAGGAAAAATGCATAGTGAATGATCACCCTCTCCCTTTTATTTTGAGCAACTCAGCATTAATAATAGTATTCTGCTTGATGGCTTATCCGGGAAGTTACTTCAATTACTTAATTTGTCTAGGTATGCATGTGATGAGATATCCTATGCTTGTCTGTGCTTACACGTTGGACAGAATAGGATCCAAGGGTCTCCCCATATACACACACCATAGAATGTAGATCTATAGTTCCAGAAGCACATACGCTTATACAATATTTACTTATTTCCAAGAATGTACAGTCAATTTATATGCCCAACCCCTCTGTAACAGGGGTCAGGATGTAATCTAATTCCCTTTATCATATCACTCCCCTCAAAGATTATTTCCCCTTTAGATCATACTCAGATATGAATTTAATTTGGCTTTATCACAGACAGGGGTTACCCCTATTAAGAACTGGTTCAATGCTTGCCCTCTTGGAACAGATGGCCATTAATCGTCAATTTGGCACCAGCTTTCCTCCACAGCCTGTCTGTTGTTTATTCCAATGAAGAAGGCTTAGGACTTGAACACCTACTAGGCCTCGTGTTTAGGGTACTGGTAATAATCCAAAATGGTCCAAAACATGAGCAATATTTTCCTTCTCCTTCCTGTTGTCAATTTTTGTGTCTGTCCTCTCCATCAGTCAGTGAGTGAGCGAGTGAGTCTGTCAGTTTCTGTCCTGAGTAAATGTGTGTGTTGAATCTTATAGAGAACTGTAACCCCACCTTACATTCAAATTATTTTCCCACCTCAATGAGACAAGCGCCATTTCTGCACCTCAAAATACAAATTGACCTAATGTATATAATTAAAAATCATATTAGAGCAATTGTTTGTGAACCCCTAAATAGTTCATCTCGGGTTGAACACTTTACAAAAAGAATTGTTTTGCTGCCGTCAATAACAGAGCATATGATATATTTAGTTATTTTGCTGTCAGTTCAGGGATAAAGGTATTTATGACTAACCTGGCAGTGGTACGGTCTTTGAAGTACTCAGGGTTTTTGAATGTTGTTGCTGCCCCCCCTTGGACCAGTTCATGGGTCTGTTAGATCTTTAGATTAACTATGTTTTTCCAGGTGTCAAGGTTCCTTTCCTCAGGATAGGCCTGGGAAATCAAAATATGTATTTAGAAAGCATAAAGCCACTGGTCAAGCTGCACTCATATCATATTAAGCCCACCATACACAGATGCACCCCATACAAATGCTGCCTTAGAATTAATTTCTATTTCGGCCTCCCTGTGAACTAGTTGCAGGCCAGTCAGTATCCCCATTTCTATGCATGAAATTAATTCAAACTTCTTGATAGAACAAGGCAGATCAGTTCTGTTGTGTATTTACTGGATGTGGTGAATTGTACAGAAAATTTGCTGTCAGGGTTCAAATCTATAGCTGACGATTGATTCAGGTTGGTTTCTCCCAATTGACACATTTTAAAATATCATTTGTCGGTGCCGTCGGTGCCCCTATATTTTACATGTTCACCACTAATACAGCATTTTATCAATTTTAATAAGAGTTGCAGAATATTTTCTGTTTTTGAGATTTTATCTCTGGCCTTATCACTATATTGTGATGCAAGGGTACTTGAAAATATTACACATGTGTTTTTCAAATGCTGTGAGCGGGCAGCAGCTTATATATTTGTTTTGAACATGGTGCCTTGCTGAATATTTACATTGCATTATATTTCCTTACAGGCTAGGTTCTCAACGTGGTGGTTGAGGACCAATTTATGAACATTCCTCTTTACATCCTTATTCTACTCCTCTATCTGGCCACCCTTAATGGGGTGGTCACCACAGCATTAACATTTTGCACATTTGAATACTACAGTTTGTTGTATTGCTAGGTTGTCGTCTGCTGAATTGCCATGTTATCACTTAATTAAATAAATATGTGTGGGGTGGGGCTTGCCACCGGGGAGGATGGCCTGCATGACTGCACTGTTTCAGTCCATATAACTTTAATGTTTTAATTACTTACCACCTTCTTCTCTCGATCATCTTCTGCTGCCCGCTGTCGTGGTCGATACCTGCAAGCTCCACTGTATTCCGGGGGCTTCACTGTCTCCTCATGACAGACTCCATCAACGAGGGGAAATTAGCTCCCTGTGCTCCGATTGCAAGCTGCATCACGTGTGGTAATGTTGGGAATCATGTGTGATGCAACGGGCCGGCTCGGGCCTTGCCAGCTCGCCAGCTTCGTTTTCATGTTGAGCACCACTGCCTGCCTCATATTATTATTGTGGTTAAACTGCCACAGAAAGTAAATTTTTTCTTAATCATTTTTGCTGATTTTCTCTGCTACATTTGCTACCTTGCACTAATGTGATGTTTTTCATTTTGAATAGAACATTGTGCTCTGACTGCTTACTGTCAAGAATCTACAAGCTTTTCTGTGAGGAATATTTACTGCTGCACATTGCTGCACTTTGCCTATTTTTCAATACCTCCATTCTTTACACCTTCCCTGATGTTTTAAAGCCATCTTTCTGCAACTTCATTGTTCTCTGGTGCCTTACCTGTAGCAGTGGCACGTGGTTACTATTCTGACATCCCTACAAATATTTTGCATTGAACTTGGTGACTTGATTATTTTACAAAGGCATCCCATTCTCATTCCTCAACCAGCTGTATCTTTCATTGTTTTATTTTTTCTGTATGCTGCATTATCAGTGCCTCCTTCACGCCTCATATTGATTACTGCAACTGGTCTGGGTCTTCAAAGCCTTTTAGGCTCTGACTTTTACATTTGGCTGATGTGTGGTCTCTCTTGCATCAGCGCTCTTTCACTGCTTTTATCCTACTCCACTTTTATAGTGGTCTATCTCGCCTACCTTATTTGCTGGCATGGCTTCTGGTAAAGGCACTCAAAAATCACAGCCCACCATCAAGGACTCAATTCCCCCCTCGGCCAATCTCAAAAGACTTAAAAGTAACTTGCCACCACCGCTCTGCCCCGTTGATCCGGCTATTGAAGCTATCCTACAAGAGATCAGAGCACTAAAACCCTTAATTGAAATCACTAACCAGAAACTGCAGTAACTTGATGACAGATGGAAGGGTTTTGAAGGAAGAATGGATGAAATGCAGAGAAGAGTTGGTTTTGTGGGGGATGTCTCCCCAAGAGTGGCAATGCTTGAAAAAACAGTCAAAGATCTTCCAAGACACACCGATGAGTTGGAGAACAGAAGTAGGCGAAATAATCTTCACATTGCTGGTCTACCAGAGGGATCTGAAAGGTCTGATTCTATGTCAGTCCTACAAAAGATGCTGCCAGTCCTGCTTCATCTCCAACCAAATATCTCACTCACCATCCAGCGTGCCCATCGCATTGGTCCAGTCCAAAGCTCCTTGTCATCTAATCAACCCCCCTGCACGCTGACATTTTATCTTCTAGAATTTACTCAACTCCAGCTTCTAATTTGGAAGATCAAGGAGAGGAATCCCCTCAGCTGGCAAGGTAGCAAGATTCATATCACGCAAGATGTGGCAAAGATCACTGCTCAACGTCGGAAGGAACTTCTGTCTTTTCTCCCAGCCGTGAAAAGCTTAATGTGAGATACAGCATTTTACTTCCTTTCTCCTTTAAATTTGCTCCTGATGGGCGAACAGCCATTTTTTATGAACATGCCGATCTGAAGTCCTTTCTTCGCTCTATAAAAAATGAAGGCATGGACACATCGCTTCCCTGGGACTCACCCTCTACTTCAAGACCTTGATCCTCTTCTGAACTTGGCTGGTTCTTTGAACTCATTCTATGCATTATTGTTACCAACTCATGTTCTGTATTTTTGATGGTTCAGTGTGGTTTTGTGACCCATCTCCTGTAGAGGACTGTCCGTGTGTGTTTGATGGTCCTGGTGGTGTCACCTACTCCCATTATTTTGTTCCCAGTTTTCTCAATTGTTTTACCTGACCCTACAGTTTCATAAATGTATTGTGTGCTTTACTACCTGGAATATTGATTTTTCCCCCTTACGTGTAAACACTCCTTAACTATGGTCAGGGTTCCCCTTCATTCCCCTTCACCCTCATGCTCTTTCCTTCTGTGTCTGGTCTTTGCATTAAAGCCATTTTGTCTTGTTATTGCATATTTTTGAATCTACATGTTATTTATTGGTGCACTCTTCTTTAGATTTCACTCGTTTTGTACTGTGTTTTGGTCCATATGTTGCAGTTCTCTTCACCTATACCCATGTGCTACTATGGTTTTTAAGTAGTAACTTGGAACATCAAAGGGTGTAATAACCCTATTAAAAGACACAAGATCGTCTTCCACCTTAATAAACTTAAGCCATCTGTAGCCTGTATACAGGAAACTCCTCTGTCTCCTCCTGAAACCATGAAGCTTAAATCATTCTGGATTAAAGACGTTATTGGTAGCCCTGCCATGAGCAAGAACATGGTGTTGCTATACTTATCCTATAGTTGTCCTTCAAAATTTTAGAACAGCATGCAGACACCAATGGTCATTAGGTTTGGGTTTCATTTCTGACTGGCTCTGATTCTTTGTCTATTATGAATGTGTATGGCCCCTCTCTCCCTGACCCTGGTTTTTGGGATTCTATTACACAAATTATTCCTAGTTCTGGTCTCAATAGCCCTTATTATGTGTGGTGATGTTAACCAGGTATGGGATCCTTTTTTAGACAGGAAATCCAAGTGTATCTTCAAAAGCTTCAAGTCCCATAAGGCCTTCACGCGTTGTCTAGCTGAAACATGCCTTGTTGACACTTGGAGCCTCTCTCACCCAACTCACTTGGATTACACCTTCTACATATGAATGTTTGAATGTTACTGTTTATGAACACTGATTTGCATTCTGATTCATTATATTGTTGACTGTCCTATGTAAAGCGCTTTGGACAAAGGCGCTATATAAAACACAATAAATACGTATCCCCTCATGGCACTATATCACGTTTTGATTATATTCTTTCATCGAAATCTCTCACTGGTACTATCATTGACTCTTCTATTTCCAACATCATCATCTCCGATCCTGACCTAGTATCTACCACATTTAACCTTGCTGATATCAAAAAGCCACCTTCCCGCTGGAAATTTAACAATAGTTTGCTACATGATCAACAGTTTATCCAATCATCATTATTTGCTTACAATCTAAATCATGATACTTCAGTTGTCACCAATTGCGATACCTTCAAGCAACAGTGCATGGTCATATCATCGCTTACTTTGTAAGAAAAGGAAAATTCATAAAGCACAGCTCAATGACTTATACTTCCAGCTTTCCGATGCTGAAAAACAATGTTATTGTTCTCCCTTGGATGTTAATCTTCATTTGGTCCTTTCATTGCGCTTTTGGATAAATAAAGAACTCACTGAGTCGGCCACTTGTGCACTGTTGAAATACAAAACAAAATGTATCAGACTTCCAACAAGGCTGGCAAATCCCTTGCCTCATACTTTAAGTCCAACAAGGGAAAAAGCTTTCATATTGTGCATTAAGGATAAATCTGGCACCTTTATGACTAATTCATACGATATTCTCAACTGTTTTAAACAATTTTACTCTGAGTTATAAACCCCTGTGAATTCTGTTTCTCCTACTCGCATGGACTCTTTTTTTAATAAGATCAATAGAGTATCATAACCTCAAACTAATCCCGCCTATTTAGAAGGAGAGTTCATACTTCTTGAGATTAATCATGCTATTAAGGGATTGGGTAGAGGGAAAACCCCTGGTCCCGATGGATTCTCTACTGAAATGTTCAATAACGTTGCTAGGTCCTTCTATCCCAGGTTAAAGATGCTATACACTTATTTTGCATCTCAGCAATGTTCATCTGGTTCCTTCTCTGAGGCACTTCTTATTCGTTTGCCCAAAGCCGATAAAGACCCTGATCTTCCCATAAATTACAGTCCGATTTCCCTCATTAATGCATAAAGCAAGATTTTCGGTAACAGGATTGAATCTTCTCTTCCCGCCTTGATCAAGCCTATCAAGTCGGCTACATTAAGGGCAGGAACATTTCTGAGAATTCAAGTCTACTACTGAATGCTCTACACATGGTATTGAAGGACAAAAAGGGCAATCTAGGTTAAGTCACTATTGCACTTGATGCTGAAAAAGCCTTTGATCGGGTCAACTGGGTTTTTATGTTTCAAACTTTGCAGTGGCATGGGTGTGGGGAAAATTTTAAATCCCTTACAAAACTTCTTTATTCTTGCCCTAAATGTTCTATCTGTATTAATGGCCTATCCACATCCTTCTTGCCCTTACTAAGAGGCATTAGACAGGGCTGCCCTCTCTCCCCTATTCTCTACATCCTATCTCTAGAACCTCTGTTAGTACTCATTAGATCAGATGGAAACCTCCCTGGAATCTCATTTGGAACATCCATTACTAAAATTGATGCAAATGCTGATGACATCTTGATTTTTATTAAAAACCCAAGGCTCCATCTTCCTTATTTGCTAGATAGACTGCATCAGTTATCCTTGGTTTCTGGCTACAAGTTTAACAGAGATAAGTCTGAGATCCGTCCTCTTAATTCCTTTTGCGTTAAGCATGATTTAGACATGTTTGGATTTCAATGGTGTCAGGACTCAATTAAATATTTAGGTCTACGATTTGCTTCTACTGTGGTTGACACCGTTAAAATTAATGCAGAGTTACTAATCAATAGACTTAAATATTTCACATTAAGTTGGTGACCCCTTTATGTATCGTGGAGGGGATGTCTTGATACCATTAAAATGATGCTGTCCCCTATTGTTCTGTATTATCTGCAACTACTCCCGACCCCATTACCTTCCTCATTTTTCAAGTTCATGAATTCTATTCTTCTCAATTTCCTTTGTGGGTCAGGGAAATCTAAAATAATTGCTGTTTGCATGTTAAGAGCCTCGTATGATGGTGGGGGGGGGGG
The DNA here is from genome assembly GCF_040938575.1 of Ambystoma mexicanum. Taxonomy (NCBI): domain Eukaryota; kingdom Metazoa; phylum Chordata; class Amphibia; order Caudata; family Ambystomatidae; genus Ambystoma; species Ambystoma mexicanum. The sequence goes on from NC_090930.1 coordinate 1,007,697,608, forward strand.
GTCAGATATCCGGATTTTAAACTCTATCACTCTGGCTTCTAACTCAAAGAGGCCTGTTGCTAGTTCACCACTTCTGCTCCCTCTCACGCTCCCTCTTGGTTCATGTTTGAAAAACCCATGGTACTCCTGTATGACATTACTGACCTAATTTACATCTTCAACCATATCTCTTCTGCAGTCTCAGACCCCAGCAAGGGTGCCACCTCTGCTTTGAGATTCTTTCTCTTCCCCCATTGCAGATCCTCTGCCCAGAATCTCTCTCTATTTTTGTGACACAATAAAGCTATTACTATCAATGGCAGGGCACTCTACCGCAAGTCCTGGTTAAACAAAGGCATCAGATGTATTTATCAGATTATTGATAATGGCTCCCCTCTCTCATTCGAACGGCTAAAATAACTCTTCCCCATTCCTTTTTCGATATTTCAACTATTACAATAAATTGGTCAATGCGTGTTTGGATGCTTTGCTGCATTCTCCGAACTGTATTATTTTACCTGATGCCTCTAGACTCCTGTCCTTAACCTTGGCTTCCGATGCTACTGCTGCAAAATATTATAAAGTTCTGTGTAATATGGTTGATCCTATCACTAAATGCCTTGTGCAGTCTAAGTGGGAATTGGACTTTGGTGCTACTTTGGATGATAACACTTGGTCTCTAGTGTTTGCAAAGGTTAAGGGTTTCTCCACCTCTGCTAACATCACTCAACATCTGTATTTTTATTATTCATAGAGCCTTCATTACTCCCTGAAATTATCCAAATCAAAACATTCGGCTGGGGACAACTGTTGTTGGTATGGTGTTGATGCCCCTACTTCCTATAAACATATGCTTTACGACTATCCTTATGTACTCAAGTTTTGGAAAGAGGTGTGACGATTTCTTCACTTGATTTTTGATGTGAATATGCCACTGTCATTTCTGAATGTTTTTTTAGGTAGTCATGCCATCAATATTGTCAATTTATAAGAATCAGCTAAGATCTATGACCTCTTTATTGCTCTTGCCCGTAAGCTTGTCACTACCAATTGGAATGTCTCTGTTAAGGGATGGTGGAGCAACACATGGCATGTGCAGAGAATGGAACAATGTATGGCCATTTACCTTGATGCTTTTCCCAAATATACTGCAAAATGGGCTTATTTCATTCGCTATTTGGATCACTTTAGCTCAACTTCCCATGGCTCTTGAGCTGTCCTTTGATGCACTCTTAGATGTTGCTGCACCATCCCTTCTTCCTCCATCTGAACTGCACGTTTGTTTTTTAACTCTTTAATTAAACTTCAGAGATGATAGTGCTCAGTGTCTTAAGTGGCACTACAAAATGAGCTGGGGCTCATTGAGGGGGCGTGGCCTAATGGCAGGGGTCCTGCTGGCCCGTTAGGCCACGGCCACCAACAAACCCCGGCTCAATGGGCTACCGGCAACCCTGCCAGGCAGCCTTTTGCAGAGATCAGCACCCTCTCTCTTTCGGAGAGGGTGCTGATCTCTGCATTTATTCTGTTTAGGCTTTCCTGGCCGGGGATAGCAGCTCACCTATTCAGCCTTAATGGTGGTGCTGCCCCTCGCCAGCTTGGAAGGGGAAGCGTCAACATTAAGGCTGAAAAGGTGAGGCTTCTGGAAGCAGGGGCCCTTTTCCTAAGACTGAAACTCCTGCGAATCAGCGAGAGCTTCAGTATTTAGAAAGCAAGGCCTCTGCTTCCAGCGGCCTCACTTTTTCTCCATAATGGTGGAGCCGGTCCACGAGCATCTCTTGCTTAAAGTGTTGCCTCGCAGGTGCGGCGCCACCATTATGGCTGAAAGTCATTTTTTTCTGAAGCCTGAAGCTCTCGCACACGAGCGAGAGCTTCATGCTATGGAAAAAAATGCCTTTTCGTGTAGTGGCTGGGGCTGCCAGGGGAGATTAGTGGGCCCTGGCAGGGCCCCACCTCAAAACGAAATTTCGGAGCCTGCCGGGGCCCAGTCCTGGCAGGCCCTGGCCTACTTAAAGCCCTGATAGTGCTTTAATGTTATATACTCCTTTGCTTCCCTTCCTTCCTCTTGCTCTCTTGTTCGTCCCCTTGTCTGTTTCTCTGGTGTGTCTATTATTTAGTCACGTGTCTTTTTGATAGAGTTTGTAGCATTTGGCTTGTATTTGACATTTTGAAAACACTAGTCTGCCTGTTTTACCCTCCCAGCATTACATTTGACAGTTTTGCTCAATTGTTCATGTTTTCTTTGAACATTCTCTGTCTATATGGTTATCTGTCTGGTCTTGATCACACTGTTATCACCCTTTTTATAATCTTAATAAAGATTATCAAACTTAAATATGTGTGTCTAAATTTACAGTGACCACTTTTGTTGTGGATGGGTTACACATCTTCCCTAAAATCAAGGTTGAAGTGGACAGGAGCGGTTGTGAGCGGTGCTCCTCTAATTTAAAAAAATAATAAAAGTTGTATTGTTCCTATACCTTTATTTTAAAAATAACTGTTCCAGAAATGGTTTCGCATAGGAAGCAGTTGAAACTTGCACTTCAGTACACTGCACTGAACATTCCCTTAAACAGCAGGTGTGTTTGTTAGGGGGTTTGGATTGCACGAGGGAGGGGTGTGACGATGGGGTTTGTGGGAATTGGGAGCAGTCCAGCAGGGAACATAGTTCCACTACTTCTTTGCGTACGCTTTGACCACTGCCGAAAAATGTATTGTTCTGTTGCTATGACGACTATGCTTTATAATTGTTGCAAACTATTTAGATCATTTCTTGAACAATAGAAGAATCTATTGATAGAACAATCGATATTGTGGAAGACAAACTATGGAAGTGTTTTATAATGGTGCAATCCCATAGGAAAAAGTTCTATGAATCAGGCCCTATATATGAATGAACATCTCTTTGTATGTGCCTTCAGCGTTCACCAGTAAATACCCTGTATTTTTTACGTAATAATGATGAACTTTAGGAATTTGTCTCGACTCGTAGAAATGGTAGTTTAATATATTTTTTTTCTATTTCAGATAGCCCAGCTAAACTGGTACATGATATATGTATTCGTACTCATATGTTATAATTGCAGACGCTGCATGTAATTGTAGGTTATGTCCTTTTATTTTATTTTTTAAATGAAGGTGTAGTCGAAATGAGGTTTGCATTGAAAGCTATACACAAAGCAAGAAGCAACAATCTAAAGGCCACTGAGAGGAGCTCTCTGCAACACGAAGATTTGGGTTGCCAGCAGGGTCTCCCAAAGAAACACCTCAAAGACCTCTGCGAGAGAGCTCAAGCTTTGCCAACTCAAACCTAAAAATGACAGCTTCCTTTCAACATAAATGTGCTTCTTCCAAACAATGTGATGTCAAATGAGCAAACCGAGTGACTTAAATAGCCCCAAACCCAACATTGAAGTTTCAATGCCTTCTATAAATTGTACCCTTCACTTCCTTCTGGTGACTGTGGTAATCCCCAGTCGGCGCTCATCTCGTCTCGTCTCGTGCTGTTTCTCTTAATTGAAATCTGATTGCGCAGTTGACATGGGCTGTTATATAGTCGAACGAACGGCCACCTCGCGGGTATTTTCTATTAGAATCTTTAAAACGCCAAACATCGAACAGTAACCGGCCTGCGTACAGACCAAAAGGCGACTGCTGTGGCGGACACACCAAGCTAGGCTTCTGCCACAGACAGTGACATGCGCCATAAAAACGAAGCGGATAAATAAGTACTGCACTCTTAATGCACGTGTGCCGTAAAACGTCCCCCATGTGGGTTGTTGAGCACACGCTGCACTTTATCAGTTGGGTTGTTAAGGAATTTCTTCTGGGCAAATACAAAGGGAAAAATCGCTGGCACGGACGCGGTGCTTTCAGCAGGAGGCTGGCATGGCATCAAGAGTTTGCTGACTGCATGTCTCTGCCGATCTCTCACGGTGGGCTTAGCTCTGACAGGCCGTCTTCCTTCGATGGCTCTGGCGTGACACGGCGCAGTGTGGCACGAGAGGGAGTCTGGGTAATAGCACGGTATCCATGTACAACCGTTCACAACATGAGTCACCGTGCTCGTCCTCACGTGTGTCTCTAGAATCCAGTTCCACGCTCCTAATATTATGCACACGACCTGTCCGTACATTCAGAGGAGCTGTCCCGTCTGACGTCTGAACATTCTAAAGTGCACGCAGTCCTTAGTCAGTAGATACCTGCAGTAGTCACGCTGTGAAGTTGTTAAGTTTCATTTCTAAAAATAGCTAGGTTATTGAATGTCACGTTCGGGTTTGTTTACAATACAAAATAGCATCAAGGATCCCTTAACTGGCCTGTCAGATTAAAATACCATATTGACTAGTGGCAGCATAATATTCAGAGCCACACAGAAGCCAATAACTTATGCCAGAATAGTTCCATCATATGAAGTCTTCTTTGTGGAACATTATTTTCCTAAAGAATTTGGGCATCAGTTATTGAGGTGGTAACGCTTCCTCGGTTCGTTCCATGTCACGCTGAGGATGTACGGGGGAGGGTCGGACTGGGACAAGAAATAGGATCGTCACTCAAAAGAAAGTGGCCCACCCCTTGCCTCAACAAAGTGGCCCACCCTCGCCTCACGACCCTTGAACTCTGATGACATCACTGGAATGATGTCATTTGACCGCACCCCAAAGTGACATCCCGGGAATCGATGAAACAGGACTTTTCACCCCTTGTCAAAACGGGCAAGTGGTATCAAATAGCATTGTTGCTAAGTACACTAAATGACTGTGAATCCAAGCAGACGTCCAAGGCCAAATGATTGTATGTTATTGTATAGCACATACGCTTAAGGTATTTTTATGGAACAAATATGCATACAATATCACCCAACCTGTGTTGGTACTCATTTATCGACCTAAGAAGGATGAAAGGCTTTTTGAAGAAACCCCCCTCAAGCATGGCCAGAACCCAGCCCCCACCCCCCATGGACGATATCGGCCCGGCCACGGGCTGAAAGGCCGAGGGGGGCCAATCCGACCCTCGTGCGGGGGCTCATTTCAAAATGATGGTTGGGGTCCACCTGGCTTAGAGCAGAAAGAAGACTGAGCCACCTGTTGGGTCATATGACTAATTTAACACAGAATTACAGCTGGGGGTTAATAGCCGCCGATTATCACGAGACAGACAGCCAGCGGGGAGCTGAAACACTGAATGCCCATTGAAAAGTTAGAAATCATTATTTGTCAGTGAGGGACTGATGTGTGAAGAAACTTGTGCTAAAAGGCAATAGGGTGATAAGAACACTTCTGTATACCCCTAGGAAATTGACACACTATTGGCTCCAGCAAATGCAGCTTGTCAGGCAAGCGCTGCAAAGCACACATTTAAAGGCCCAGAACGAAAGTAATATACAAAGGGATATATTGCTGTGTTATAGGACAGGTGACTGGTAACATGGGAGCAGTTGTTGCCCCACCAAGGCTGTAGGTCCCTTTCCACTGAAAAAGTTGTATAGCCCTGATGCCGTCTCTGTTCTTTAAGAGTATTGCCTGAAAAACAATGTGTTGAGTCCTTGCACAGCAAGGGCCTTCGATGAGGTGTAATGGCCGTAATCACATGCTACTACAATCGATTGTGGTAAAAATAGTCATTAGCACCCCGGCAAAACGCCTGGGGTGTTAAGGGCTTTGTGCTGTTGGCAAAAGAAAAAGGGAGTACACCGAGTGCAAGCGTTTCTCGAGTCACAAAAATTATAACAAACATGCCCGATATATAAATGGCGGAAAGAGCACACATAGTCCCTTCTCCATTTCCATGGCAGGGCAATTGACCATGAAGGTAAATTGCAAACTGGGGGCAATTGCTGATATGTACGTTGAAAACATGGGTCGAAGTGAACAAAACAAGAGTAGTGAAACTGTTCCCCTCTGCTCCACCTGCTTGCACTCCCACTTATCCCATACCTACCATCACTTCCCCTATTATAAACTACATACCTTGGTCTTCACTTTCCTTCACCCCCAAGACTGTGCATAACAACTGTACTATGAACACTAAAAGAAACAATGAAAAAAGGCATCTTAAACAACCACCATTACTTTCAGTCATTGTACCTGATAGAATGCAGCTTCATGCATCCTCCCCTTTCCAATCACCCACCATTCACACCTCTTGAGGGACATTGCCCAGGACTGGACCCAACCCTCCATCCCCAGCCATTACCTGAACACCCAGCTGTGTCTGCAGCAGTGTCCCTTAACTGTGACTAACTGCGAAGACAAATTATGATGTAATGGTTTATTGAGAAGCCGCCCTCAACAGGGGGAGTCCTTTCCCTCACACTCAAGTGGTTGTTCAACAAACTGCTTAACAGATTCTTTTTTAGCCCTATCTCAGACACATATCATGCCCCTCGTATCCCTCGCCCCTGAGCTAACAATGAGTCAAGAACCAGCCCTGTGTACGGGAAATATATCGGTATTTATTTAAATTAAAAATAATTGAAATTAGCATAAAAAATGTCAAAAACATGACTTTATCCGTGGCACACACAATCAACTTGTCTCAGAACTAATAAATCACAAAAGTAAGCTAAAAAGAACACAGACACAATTATTTCTGTAAATTTCACTTCACAAAATAATTGCACTGATCAATAAAGAAAGCTCTTATGTAATGTGCAATTTTGATTTTCCCGCAGGCTTAAAAGGCTAGCAGTAGGATTTCAAGATTGGTAAAAAAAAAAAAAAAAAAAAATATATATATATATATATATATATATATATATATATATATATATATATATATATATATATATATATATATATATATATTATTTATTTGTATATGGTTATAAATAACCTTTACAAAAATTGGAAGAAAAATATACAATTTTAAAACATGTTAGTTAAAAGATAATTAAAGAAACATGACAATCACAACATCAGAAAAATAAGAAAAAATCACAACATATAAGCAACATATGAGCAATTTACCATTGTTACATAAGGAAAAAGGAAGGAACATATTGAGCAGAGGGAGTACAAGGTTCTTAATATCATCATCATCATCACAAAGGAGCAAGAACAAACGATTCAAGGATTCTAATATTCTACTTGTAAGCTTATTTAGTCAACATTTCCCACATATAGTTCACTTTGTACTTCTGATTTACATACATATCTCAAATACCTCATGATGGTTAATTGTAGCGATTTATCTGCTCCATGTAGCATTTTCATCCAAAGTGATTGCAGATTGATTGAACCCGAAGAAGCAACGCATTTGCTAAAGTACTGTATCAGATGAGGTCTTAATATAAAGCAGAATACCATCAGATGCTCCAAAGTCTCTTCCACTCCCACTAACTCACAGAATCGACAGCTTAGTTCCTGTACAGGCTCTTTACTCCGAGCAGATAGAATTTCTCAAGTCGGTAAAGCATTACACCTAAAACGCGTAAATATATGCCTGGCTGATTTATCGGGGAACAGTGCTAGATATGTTTCAACAGTGCTCAGTTTTTTATAGTGGGTTACAATGTGTTTTTGGAACCTGGCGGTCCCTACAGTACACATTGTATTGTCCCAGTCCTCCCATTCCAGTCTTTTTTTTACTTTGTTTGGTTTAAACATTAAAGGTTCAAGGGTTAAGCCCAACTGTTCAAGATATGTTATACATTCTTCCCTGAGGTCGAGCATTTAAGCAGAAGTAGTGTTATTACTGCGTATACCCGAACCCAGGAGATCATAAAGGGTTCCTCTCACTGTTGTCACCAGTTTCCTGAGTAGGGAGAGTTTTTTCCACATTATCATACATGAGAGAGAATTTAGGCCTAATTCATACTGTAAAACTGCCACCGGCGTACACTTCGGTAAACTTGGTAAGATTATTCTTAAAAACCATCCTTCATATTTGTCCAGTTCTTCCATAAACCAATGTGGAAAGAGCTCCACTTCATAGCAAATCTGTGATAATATTTTTAGCTTATAGAATCGTAGAGCTGGCAGAACCGAAAATTTCCCGTAATTTGCAATCAATTTTTTTAAGATGTAGCAGTAAAGGTATCATTTTTTCAACCATATATTGTCTGTAATGTGATTTCAGTTTGTTGCCAAAAATTAGGTATCCCAAGTATCGTATATTAGTGTTTACCGCCAAGTCTATGTGGTTCAGGAACCAAGAGTATTGTTTATGTAGGGACGCAGATGCAGTCGAATGACAACTGTATTGTTCTCATTAATCTGTAGATGATTTGCTACAGTGTAGTCTCGGAATCTACAGAGCAGTCGCTGTAACCCTATGGGAGTGTGATCAAAAAGCATAAAGTCATCTGCATATGCAGACCAGCAGATTTTTATCCCCTCAACCAACGGAGGTACAAAAGCCACCTCTTACAACCCCTCCCTTACATCTGAGACATAGAGGTTAAAAATCGTAGGTGCGAAAACGCACCCCTGTCGTAGTCCATTCGGTGCATCAATTAAATTAGAGAGACTACCCTCATTATTCAGACGGACCTGCAATTGGGAACCCTCATGTAACTGAATTAGAATGGAAAGTAGGACAGGGGGCATTCCCAGATGTTTTAACTTGCCCCACAGCACCGTTCGATCCACTTTGTCGAATGCCATTGACAAGTCAATGGATGCAATGTAAATTGGCACAGCATCCTTTTTCCATGCTTTGTCCTGCATAACAGTTAACAGGAGCCCTCCCACGTCAGTCTCCGCATTTTTTCTAAAACCAAATTGGAATTTAGACAGCATGGTATTTTTGTTAATCCAGATATGTATGTGGTTTAAAATGATACCAGAAAAGATTTTTGAGTCCGCATCCAATAGGGCCATTGGCCGATAGTTAAGAGGATTGGAGCGGTCAACCTTTTTATATATTGGAATCACAAAAGAAATGTGCCAAGAGGCCGGAATAATGCGAGTCTGAAGTATATCATGAAATAATACAAATAGTATTTTGGTCCACAACTGCTTGTTTTGCTTGAAGACTACATTAGCCAAGCCGTTGGGGCCAGATGCCCTCGACACAGCAGCCCTATTAATCAGAGCACCAATATCCTCCTGGCTAATATCAATATTCCAATCAACATCAGATGTGTCCAAAGCAGTTTGCAGAATACATTGTCTTGTTTGGTAAAGGCTGCCAAAAGGGCCACCCCACTGGTAGTCAGAAATAGCATTAGATACTGCCAGGCAGTTCTGAGATGCCTTATTGTTAACCAGTGCCCAAAAGGATCTGGATGAATTATCCTTCAATGCACACATAATTTTTTCCCCATCTAGCTGATATAACGTAGCTCTGCGCTCCTTAATCTTCCTTTTCCAACAGTTGGCAGTGTGTTTTATTAGAGAATTTTTTTTTTACAGGGGGAAGTGTTACTTTGGCCAACTGCCTCAGGGCCTTTTGTCTCCGACTTTTGTAAATTCTTATTACAGGATCATAGGCATGTGTATTGTTGATCCTAGCCCGATCTGCCTGAATGGTGACTACCGTTTGTATTATCACATTTCCCACATAATGTGAGAAGGAGTATTGCGAGTACATTAAGTGCATTCTGTCCAAAGTAGAGGAGTTAAAGTCATTAAGAAAGACTGCATTTGTTTTTTCTACATTGCCCTTATGCCACACAATTCTATTTTTTGCCTTATTTCCAGATTCACTAGGTACGAGTGGCTGCCACTCAGAACCCTTATCCCCTCAAAATTTAGATACAGAATCTTATGGTCACTGCAGTTCATCTTCGACAACTTGAACTCCTCTACCATGTCATCATTGAGACAGTCCTGAAAGAAAGTAGTACATTCCACAAAATGGGATATGATCTGGAGAGGATGGCTCCGGAGAGGGGACCCACCGCCCAGGTGGGGAGGGGGCTGCCTGTGGATGAAAATCAGTGTACCAATGTCAATAGAATGGAAAGCACCTTTGGTTTCCAACTGCTTTGTTTGTTTGGGGAAGAAATTGAGTAAACTTCCCTGCATGTTTTGATCAGACAACATGAGGCCCTTGATGTTACTACTAAGACCTCTCAGTGGACGCATAATGCCCTTGTTTTTTAGATTTTCAGAAAGCTGGTCTGAGGCAGCCATGCCCCTCGTTCCTTTGCATAATGACACATCTAGACCTTACTCTACTTCAATGATATCAGGGTACAGGTCATCTGCCTCACCTCTCGAAAGCCATTGCCAGTAATTTTTAGCGACTTTATCATTCTTCCGTTTACAACCTGAGGTGTTCTTTCTGTGTGGGATGGTAGTTTTCTTTCTGTTGTTTTTATTTTTAACTGGATTGTGGGTCATTTGTTTCTGCTTCAGCGGCCTGTCTTCATTTTTATTTTTTTTATTAGAGTTATTGCTCGAACCAACACTTTTAGGGGCCTCATTCATTGTCATATCAGGTTCTTCAGGTGGTCCCGAAGGGGCGGGCAACATACCCAGTTAGGAAACACTGGGTATGTCAGCCCCGCCCCCCGCCCCGGTGTTCAATGGCCCTTGGATCCAGCAAATTCAAGTTAGTCATTCCACAGCTGGCTGCAGAGCAATTTTGTCTCTCTACTGCAGCTATGAGCTGCTTTAATAAGATGGTATGTAGTGAGAGCTCATTTAGTATCAGGCTATTCAGGGGTTCCCCCTGTGCTGGCCCCACTTTCCCATGTACCCATGCACTGCTGGCCCCATCACAGGCTCCCTGGCCATCGGTTGGGCCAAAGAAAGCTCCCATTCCGCTTCACTCCTCAATGGGTACTGGGACAGTGCCAGAAGTGAGCTATTAATAATTTCTGGACGTCGCTCGCTTCCCTTCTGATGCAAAGATTCTACCGGCTGACTAAATCCCTCCAAGCTCTTGCATGGTTCACCGCAATCAATCAGCAAAATAGATTTGTCCATCACCCGCAGCGCTTCCCGATAGGGGAGGGTGGTGAAGGGGGTAAGGGAAGTTTACAGGCCATACTCATTGTACCCTTGACAGGGGTAAATACCAAAGGTGCAGTCAGAATATCATCAAACAGACCTGCCACTGCCCTGGATTCTTTCCTAGTCAGTGGTACGGTCCTCTTATAGGTATAGATTTCTCTCTTGTTTTTCCTCATGCCGTTCACATGAGTATGAATGTTCAAACTCAAAATAGATAGTGCTAAACAAAATAAGAAGTTACCGCTGAACCTTGATTGCGCCGACCCGCACCCCGCAGCCACGCCAAACAGCCCAACAGCACTTACGGTGCACTTCCGGATGCACGCACGGATGTGCGTGCCCCGTGTTTTAAGCTGGGCATCGGGTCACGGGAGGCAGGGGGCGTGGCAAGCACACTAAGGAGCTGCAGAAAGAGAAGCAGGACAGCGTAAGTCACCAGCCAGATATATATCAATACAATAGACAAAAGCTAGGTGAGTTAATGGCAAAGCAGCCACAGAGTGAAAACTCAGAGTAAACTCAGAGTAAAGTCAATAAAGTCAATAATGTCTGCTTAATATTTACTCTGGAGGTAGTAGTCCAAGCTGGATGTTTCGACACAGTGTTAATCAGTGGCACTACCTCTCACGCATGGGAGCCTTCCCAATGCTCCCCAGGAAGACGTGTAAACGCTGGCACAGTTTCCCAGTCAGCAAAAGGTTTCCAAAAAGCACGGCAAGCAGCAGGAGCAGAGAGGACAGCACAACAACACTTACTGTGCACTTCTGGATGCCTACATATAAGGCAATTAGAAATTCACCCACAGTTTTGGTTTAAAATTAACACAGGGTGATTTCTCGTTTATATATCATTACACACCGGCATGGTTCATGGTCCATTGCGGCACAGGGTGTATGTTAAGGGGGGTGTGAGATGGGTTGGCTGCCTTCTCAAAGCTGAATCCAAATTCATATATTAAAAAGTGTTTTAATTGTGCGCTGCATCCCTGGCCAGTTTAAAGGGTCCTGGTCTGGAGTGTGACGCCTCTTTAACATCCTTAACAAAACCTAATGGCACACAGGCATGAAGAAGAAGGAGACAGAGATGATGTAATGGGTGAGTAATGGAGCACCTGCATAGGAAGAACAAGGTACTTACTTTTACACTTGCGTAAGATTTTAATACAGTTGTAAAATGTATGAATTCCTCTGCACGATGCCTCAAATTAACACCTGATAAAGAGCAAGAAGATTTCATCAGTATTTAATAATGAATGTCATGTGAAAAGCGTAATTTACCGCTGGAGGCTACTTTATAAAGAACATGGAAACCACAATTAAAAATGAAACAAAATATACACAATTACTACAAATTTACCATAGCCTTACAGCAGAGACAACAAATGTGTTCACCCGTCATTGTCATTTCTAAATGTCAATGTTATCTAAATGCCACACAAGTATTTTTTCTAAAATCCTCTCTGCTGCAGGCAATGTCAAACCATGCATTTTCACGTATCAAAGCCTGAATTCACTTAACATTCTACAATTCTGCCAATACCCATTTTAAACTGCGCACAATTACCATTAACCTATATGAAATACTACTCTACTATGAAAAATGCACTTACACAATGTATTTAAAAAGAATATGTTCCACAAATTATGTAATTATCAAATGGTGAACAATATGTAAATAGAAAAGCATATCGCACGTATTTGAAAACATATACAATGCATCCAGTGCTTCAAAACACACGTTTTCTTCTCATGAAAATGCTCTGTATGTGTTTGGCAGAAATATTCAAATGATTGCACGTTCTTCTATTTCCTCAGTAATGATTTCCACAGAAATGCAATGTTAATGTCAATGTTACTGAGATAAGATGAAAATGCACACATTAAAATGTCGTCATAGCCACCCTCCAACTTAATATACACACCTCTCCTAATTTTTATTCCCCAACAAGTATCTGCAGTAAATCCCCCCCTTGAGCTTCTCATAGTATACATTGTTCAGTGCGACTTACTTTTCATCCTGTCAGATTTCCTTGGGAATCCCACGATAACATGAAAACAATCTCATTAAAAAAAAGGCCTCCCTCCACCTCCCCAAAGTGTACAACTCATCATGTTGTGCTCTTCCACCCACCCAATAATCTCCCCAATGAGTGGTGGTTGGTGAATTGGAGGGGTGTACACATTTCTCACAAATATGCATGAGCAATTGAGTTTACCGAGCCCAAAACAACCAAAGAGGGTTTGGGGCGGCAGTTCTTCCTCAAACAAAATATTATTTAAAATGGGTTAAAAAAAAAAGTGCATTTGGCAGTACTCTTTCTGTAAATAATTGGATAAAATGTTGCACAGTTTGCAACTGGCAGGTCAGCGCCCCGTCACCCATTATGAATGAACCGCCACTGTCTCTGATGTCTCCTTCCTTTCTCGAAATCTTATTGTGTTTGGTTTTTTTTCAGTTCCGGCGTGATAATTGTGGTAATGACTAATATCGAGCAAACAATGAAATGGTGGCTTTTCATTACTGAATGGGAGATATAAAAAAACATGTTTTTTACCAGCGGACACATCATTTTCCCTTTATTTAAGGTCTAACCTATGAATGTGTGACTTTTGCAAACATTCTTTTGGTGATACCTTTTGACCTGTTGGAGGTAACTGTCTGAAATTTTCTAAAACATTTACTTGCCATGGGCTCCCAAACTGGGAAAATTTAGAACAAATTCTTCAAATGGTCCGAAGTTATTTGGCAACTGTGCTCATTGATTTTGAAATAGGTGAACAGGGGCACGCTTGAGACACAACCATTTGTGATGAATAAGAACAAAGCTGGACACAAAGCTATGCATATAAGCATTTTGATGGTTCGGTGCAAATTGGTAAGTATTTTTTATTTTGTATTCATGGAATGCTGTTTCCCCAGCCCAAAATTATTTTAAATACCACCCGATGTTCATTGAAGCAACTGAGGCTTTTCCAGAATTAAATTATATCATTTTTTTCTTTAATATAAGCTGTTTTGTGGGAATTTTATGGTGAATTCACAGTAACTCTTAAAAATAATTTCATGTTTAATTCATGCAAGAACATGGGGGTCACAAAAAACTCTTTTCAAAATGTACACTAAAATTAGCAAAATCCATGTTTTGACACCTTCTATTGGACCAACAAAATATTATGCTAAAATTGTAGTTATATACGCTTTGAAGAACACAGAGACCTCTTAATCATATGGTGGCCAGAAGATAATTGAGAAACAAAAGAAAACACACACAGAGCTGGACATTACATTTACATGGGAAAAAGGCAAGGATCTACCACTTTAGAAATAATAATGTATTTCTTATATAGCGCTACACACACATAAGTCTCAAAGCGATAAATAACAGAAGACATTTTTACCCCACTGAGTAGTAGTCAATGTATTGACCTCTGAAGGATGAACGGCGGAGTTGACACTGCTTGGATTCGAATCGCGCATGGATATCAGGGGTGAGCACTTAGCTCACTGTGCTATCTCTCCGGCTTAAACTCCATTGGCTGCAGGAAAAACATATGCCAGGAATTCAGTCTTACACGGCCCCTTTATCTAAAGGGCAATACACTGGAAATGAAACAGACACTTGCTGAAACACTGGGATGCAGTTTTCCTCGCTGAGAAGTTACATTTCAAGCAAATGTTTTGCACGTGCTAAATGTGTCCAAACATTTAAACGCAAAGTGTCAATGTGTGGAACCAGCAAAAGAAACAAAAAAAAAACAGTAACGCTATTGTAGAGGAATTCCAAAATGTTAGATTCAAAGGCAGACAGGTTAAGAAGGCAAGGATACGCTTTTTCACACTTGTCTTTCGCACTAAGGTTTTTCAAATGTACAGTGGTATGAGCTTATTTCTTGCAGTTACAGCTAAATTATTGCTTGCAGTGATTATAATACCCCACCTAAGAAAAACACTGTGCGCCCATGTGTGAGGACTAAAACATTATCAGAGTTTGCTACATGTTTATGCAGCCTCCATGCTGTGCTAGGGTGGTACGATAGTTTAACCTGAGTTACGTAGGCCTAATTGTATGCATATGGTAGAACTAATAAATAAACATTCAATAAGCTTCCAAGGTGCTATGTCCAAATGTATACTTGTTTTGCCTAATAGTTGACAGTGCTTTAATGACTCACATACAAAGTGCACATTGCAAAACACTTTGCCGCTGTTCCACTGTTTGCTTGGCATGCTGCTTCTTCAATAATGGGAACCAATCAGTGTTGCTCAGACATCCAAAATTGCCATATATGATGCCTGTGTCCTTAGCCATTCAAGGATCTAAACATTGTGTCTAAAAGTTGTATGTGAGTGGTAGTGGCGGCACTTTATATTTGGGTAATGTTGATGGGGTTGCCTTGAAGGTCTCAGGCTCAAAGTAGGCCAGAGTGTGTCATAAATCCTGCGTCTCTGTTCAGACCAGCATTGTACAGGTTGAGAATCTTTAAGTACTTCAGCTCCCATTTTCTTCTTTGTTTGGTGTTGAGTAATTACCTTTCAGTAGCATAACTGACAGGTCATGAAGCATGTGCCCATTGTGTGTGAAATGTTGGCTAACTAGTGTTTCTGTTTTGTGGTTCAAGATGATGTGTCTGTGCAGGTTCATTCTTTGATGTAGTTCATTGTAAGTCTCACCAAAATACTTTCCCTGTGGGAGTTTATTGCATTGGATTAGGTATACCACATTCGATGATTTGCAATTGTATGTTCCTTGTATCTGTAAAGTTTTGGTTACGTGCTGTTTTTACAGATGATTCAGTGCAGTTATGTGGGCAGGTTTTGCATCTCCTAACATTGCATCGGGATGTTCCTTATGCCTCTGTTCTTGATTTGGTAGAAACGTGCTTGTGGTGAGGTAGAATGCAAGATATTTTGGTTGTTTGTATGCAATTAAAGGGGTTTCCTTGAAGATGTCACTCAGCTCCTCAGCTCTGTCAAATATTGATTGTAGGTCCATAACACTTCTATTCAGTTGTGTTAGTGCTGAATGATGATGTGACGACCAAGGGTACTCTTTCCATGGTTTCACTGTCTTTGTATTGAAGCAGGTAATTTCTTGGTATTCTCAATGCACAATCAAATTCACTGTCAATTGTTGTGGCTGAGTGGCCCTTTTGCGAGATGTAGGTATGAAGTGTTACAAGTTGGTTGTCCCTTATTTTCCTGTTGGAGCATGTACGCTGGTATCAGATGGCCTGGCTGTAGATGATAGATCATTTTGTGTGGCTTGGATGAAAATGTGCCTTATGAATGTATGTGTTCCTGTCTGTTGGTTTCCTGCATACAGCTATGTCTAGGCAGCCGTTGCTTCCAACAGAAATGTTGGAGTCCAGGAAGTGTATGCTTACCTGGGAGTATTCCATGGTGAACTTAATGCAGTGATGGAAGCTATTTAGAGATTCATAGAATTGTTTCAGGGAATATTTGCCTTCAGTTCAAATCAAGACAATGGGCCTCATTACAAGTTTGGCAGTCTGGAACCAAGGGTACCGGCACCCTTGATTCCGGATCACCTCACTACGAGTCTGCCTGCAAGGGCTGATGTGCCTGACAGGTTTGACCCTGCAGGGCGCATCAGCACCAGTAGGCTGAATCGTTACGGAAGCACCGGCACCGTTAACAACGGTGCAGGTGCTTTCGTCTCCCCACTGCCATAGAATGGGAATGGGGAGTTATGAAATCCGACGCCTGACCTCCTGCGCTGCTGGGACTTGCAATGTCCTGGTGGAACTGGGAAGTCAGATGCCGGATTTGGTGTTACGAGATTACCGGCAACCTTGTGATGAGTCCTAATATCATCGATGTAGCTCATGTTTGTTACTAGTCCTGGGATTGTTGTTGTAAAAACCTCAGCTTAAGGTCATCCAAGAAAAGGTTTGCATACAAGGGTGCCATTCGTGTGCCCATGGCAGTTCCAGTCTTTTGTAGGAAATGTCTTCCATTAAAGCAGAAATTGTTGTGTATAAGTATGAACCTCATGTGATCCGTTATGACTTTGATTGGGATGTCTTTCTTTGATGTTGTGTTTTGCAGGAAACTCTGGCATGCAGCTATTCGGATCTATGTGATTACTAAACATTTTGCTACTGAGGGTATGGATAACAGAAGTTATGTAAATATTGGATTTCCTGTGGGTTGAGCGTTTTAGTTCGGGTCATAGATGATGGTATCCCTGTAAGGTTTAGAAAAGGAAGCTGGCCTAGATTGCAGAAGGTGGATTGTCTGGTTAAGTCTCACGGAGGCAGTTATCTACAAGGTGACGCTGTAGGTACAAGTCCAACACAAGATGGTCGGACATGTCTACAGGACCGTGGAGAGGTCAGAGTTTTGATTCTGCTCGACCTCGCCACAGCCTTTGACACCATTGATCACAGTATCCGGCTCAGGGTTCTGAGGAAGGCAGAAATTTCGGGGGCCCCCCTTGCCTGGCTCACATCCTTCTTAGCAGAATCTACACAGGCAGCATCTATGTTCCCCTTTTTATCTTCAGCTAGATGTTTGCCTTGTGGAGTTCCTCAGGGCTCGTCACTGTCACTGTTACTTTTCAACGTGTATCTCTGCTCCTTGGCTGACTTCATACAGGAATTTAGGGTAACATTATCTAGCTATGTTGATGATACCCAGCTTCTCTTTCAGCTAGAATCATCTAGAGGTGATCCACTTTCCCAATTCAGAAACTGCCTGATAGGAGTGGGGGACTGGATGGAAATAAGCTGGTTGAAATTGAACATGTAAAAAATGGAGGTCATGGTGATGGGAGATTCTGAATCTCAGGTAATTTTGACCGACGATTTCTGTCCAATCTCACTGGGTCCATGTCCTCTTCCTGTGAACTCGGTAAAAATGCCTGGGTATCAAATCCAAGATTCTCGCTCTCGGGAACTGCAAATTGCATCCATCTGCACGTCACTGTTTGCCAAACTAAACATTTTGAGAAACACGCTGCCCTTTCTCCCTTTGGAATACTGCCCTAAATGTGTCGCTGCCACAGTTTTAGGAGCTATTGATTACTGTAAAAACATTTATTTGGGACAACCGGTATGTTTAATTTCAAGACTATAGTTATTACAGAATGCTGACACCCGTCTGGCTCTAGGAGCAAATCGGATGTCCCATTCCGTCGATCTCCTTCATCAACTGCATTGGCTTCCTGTGCATAGCTGCATCGAGTTGAAGGCTATGTGCATTACACACCAAGTCATGCATCGGGGGGGCAAATATCTGCAGGCTAGGCTTACCCTGTATGTCCCTGGAAGGTACCTGTGGTCTCAATCCCAGAGGCTTCTTAGAGTCCCTTGTTTTCAAAGAAGTCGGATGGGAGAATGTGCCTTCTCTTGCCTCACACCTATTATGTGGAATAAACTCCCTATTAGCCTGTGAAATATTGACAATCATCTATTATTTTGGAAAGCCTTAAAGGCTTATCTTTTCTAGTTCTGTTACAGGTACAATTTGGTGGAGGTGAGGTTGTTTGCTTCTTCATTAGCCCCCATTGTTTCTTCAGTGCCTAGATGCCTATTGCCCTAGTAGTGCTCTACAAATGTGGTTACATTACAAGAAGAGTATTGGTATCCCCTGTGAGGCAGAAAGACAGCTGTGGGTTTATGTTGGGGTTGTGTGTATTTTTGGGTAAAGGGATTCTAGCATTGTGCATGTTTTATGTGATTTTTAGCACTACTTTGCCTAGTGAGTCGGTGACGTCACCCGAACGGTTTGCACATAGGACTTGGAGAGCATGAGGTGTGTGAGGTGAAATATAGTCCCTGAATGCCAGAAATAAAGTAGCCAGAGTGATTTGTAAATGCCCATTGAAGTACAAGGAAAGCACAGAAATGGTGATGAAAGACATGTGGCTGACAGTGCTGTTTTACTCAATCCATGGAGAGCTGCACTTTTACTTACAGACACAGCAGTGCGTACATTATCTTCAATATAATACCAGATTGTGCTCCAGTCATCTAAATTGAAACCAAGCTTCTTGCATTTACAAGAAATAAAAGAATTTCCTTTTTGTTTTTCCTCATCCAAATGACAGTTTGCAGAGATAAGTGCTCACTAGACTTTCATAGTTTGAACATGGTTTTCTCATACAACTGCCCTATACATATGGACAATCCAGAAGTGATACTCATGTATTTTGAAACTGTGAAATTAAAGAAGTCCATTACGTATGGATAAGGCCCAGGCGCCTTATAAAATGTCATTGTGTGTGAGTTTAAAAGCCATTGCTTGCAGGATTACACGAACCGGTCATTTCTCCAAAGCCTTGCCTCTGCTGTCCTGGAGAGAGGGGTCTGGTTGTCACCCATCAATCAGGGCCATTACTTAAAAATATAGAAAAAATACACTGCTTAGATTTAAACCATGTGGGGACAGATAAGGCCATGCCTGTATTTTCAGCAGAAGTGACCTTGAGGTCACAATTCCCATACAATGTCCATTAGAGTTGCAATCAGAGCCTCACAGGCCTTGAAGGACGAGGCGTACATAAACATGAGCAGGCGTCTGTTTGATCACATGCTTAGGGTAAATGCAACTTAAGAGAACAAAGTAAAAAGGCTTTAATTGAATTAATAGAAAAATACATATTATTGCATGAAAGTGGCAGCGTATATGTCACAACAGTCATTCCAAAATATTATTAAAGGTGACAGCAACCCCCTTTGAACCATGCTAAAACGATCCATGTGTGATAAACACGACTAAAGTTATTAATGAAAATTTGATTTGGCCCTTCCCTTGATTCCAAGAGATTTGAAAGTTGGTGTGAGGGTGAAGGAAATAATTAACAGGGGAACTATGATGTGGCATATTTTTCACGGATACAGTGCCTGAGTAAAGAAAAAAACGTATCTTTGCATAGGAAGGGTGTGCCGACTTCAGGTTAGCAGCATCTGATTTGCCTTAAAATTTAGTTCTTAAAAATATATTCATACATGTAAAGATTTGTAAAATTAGGATACTTGCCATGTTCATAGATTTTTTAGAGTTTTGTCCATGCCGAGCCCACATGTCAGTTTGGGATGACAAAGCTTTCTCCCCCCACAGCTGTCCTAACTCACACCCCTCATCTCCTTGTTCTATTAGCACAAAGGTGCTAGGTGGGTAGAGAAAACCAGCCAATCCCTTTCATGGGAATCATGACAAGTTTGTGATGTCATGTACCCTATAAGTAGACCAGTTTGAATTACAAATGGGCTTTGTCACTTATTCCGGGAGGCAACCTGCTGCTAACTCTTGCGAGAAACATCCAAGCAGAGAGGCCCAAATCTTGCATTGGAGACAGGAATCAGTGGACATAGAAGCTGACTGGGACACCTTGGAGAATTCAGAGGAGATCCTTGACTAACACCCTTGATGTCCCAGCAGTGCCCTGCTGTTCCCTGATGCCCATTCCAAGGCCTCTCTGTAAGTAAAACTATCCCCATAGCCACAGATTGTGTAGGCCCTGCATGTTTCAAGTATTTTTCTAGTTATTTCCCCATAGCAAAATATCCTGTTTGTCTGTTTAGATCCTTAGCATATTTAATTAAATTAAATCAATTAATTCCCCTATAGAAATCACGGGATGTG
This sequence comes from Ambystoma mexicanum, assembly GCF_040938575.1. Taxonomy (NCBI): domain Eukaryota; kingdom Metazoa; phylum Chordata; class Amphibia; order Caudata; family Ambystomatidae; genus Ambystoma; species Ambystoma mexicanum. The sequence continues at coordinate 1,007,718,097 of NC_090930.1, forward strand.
TTTTGTTGGCATTCAAAACCAACAAGCTCTTCCCATTGTGTTTTGAGCTGGTAAAGACCTAAAGATCTGCCAAAATAATTAATCCTAAAACCCTGTTTCCAGGGTGCAAAACGAAATTCCCCATTGATCCCCTTCATTTTAAATCAGAAGTGTGAAGCCTGGTTGTTCTTTGCATGTGCAGGGTGCACAATGAAATTGCCCCTGTTCCCATTGTGCTCTGACCAAAACCACAAAGCCCTGCCTGTTCTTTTTGGGTGTGGCAAAATGAAATTCCCATTGCTTTTCCTTCCCTCATCCTGCACCTGCGGTAAGAAGTAAAAGAAAAACATTTTTCCCCTTGAATCCCAGTTTCCAAAGAGTGCATCTTATCAGAATCCCACAACGATTTTTCCATTGTGTTCCCAATCTCAAATGTAATTGATGTTTGGAGGGTGTGGGTTGCTGGGAGAAAAGTAGTATAATCAACTCAGCAATCACTGTGTGTCTTGAATTGTTCTTTTTCCGTATTGGTGGGTGATTTGAAAAAACATTGTGACTGCATATCGCAGTATTATCTCTGTGTTGGTACCTTTACGGAAGTCAATTTTGTTCTTGTGTTGCCACATCACTGGTGGCCGATGTTAGTCTGTTTGCCAAACTTGGTTTAAATAAATAAATTAATACATATATTCATACTACACACGGGCCTGGTTCTTAGTCCATTGTGGCACGGGGTACTTGCTGGGGTTGGATGCGAGAAGATTTGGAGGCCTTACCAAACTAAACCGAATCAAAATCATAGTGATTTATTGTGCGCCACTTTCATTGGGGGGAAAGGAACTCCCTGAGTTGAGTGTGACTGCGTAATAAACTGCAACAAACCTGGGGGCTTGTGCCAAGATTGGTAGAGAGTTTCCACTGGTGACAATGCAGTAGCAGCAGACTATTCATTCAGGTGTAATTGCATTTCATGGGATGGAAAGTTGTATTGCATTGCGAAGGCGCCATTCATACCTGCACCCTGGGTTTCAGGGCAGTGTGCAGATTAAACAGTGGTGATTTGAGTTGTCATTGTGAGTACAAACTAAGCAGGAATAGGGTTGAAATTTGGCCATGTAAATAGAGCATATTAGGCGCAGAACACATTTCAGAATGAGCACCGTAGAAATCAAAATGGCCAGGAAGCAACTTCTATCCAAATTGTTTATTAAAGATGAATGGGTAGAAAAGTAGTATGAAATGTGGCAAGGTAGAATGATGCAGGAGGTTACGTCTGCAAATGTTGATATGTGGAAGGATAATGGGCCATTACATCAAGCCCTGACATACTGTTATACCCTTTCTGTATAGAAATATAAAAGTGCAAACTTACAAGACTTCCTCTGGGAAACTGTGAGTCACCCTCCATTTGTATTAGTGTCCTCCAAATGGACCTAAGCAACATACAGGTGGAGAGCATGGTCATACAGTACATAGATGACATATGGATCTGTAGCATGACTGAAGAACAGTGTAGAAATGACTCAGTGCACATGCTGACAGTGCTAGCTGACAAGGGATACAAGGTGGACAATCCCAAACTACAGTACTGTCAGAAAGAAAGAAGTGCTATACATTGGATAGATGATCTCCCAAAATGGCCGACAGGTGACTCCAGAAAGGGCGGAGGCAAAAGGCAGGATAGTAAAGCCTATGACAATGAGAGAGATGCAGCAATTCTTGGGGTTATGCAATTACTGCATGGCATGTGTCTTTGACTACAGCACTTAAACCGGGCCTCTACTGTGTGCACTGAAGGAAGCACAAAAGGCAGCCAAGATAATAGATGGACAAGAGCAATGACGGAGGCATTCAATGAACTGAAGGAAGTGACATGCACAGCTCCTGAGTTAAAAATCCCAGACTTCAAGAAGGAATTACTTTTGTTCTCATCCTCTGATGAGGTAGTGATGACAGCAGTATTCACCCAGATGACAGGTTTGGGGCACAAGCCACTAGCATACTGCAGTGGAATGCTAGACCCAGTACTGAGAGGACATTATCCATGCAAACAAGCTTTGGCTGCTGCTGCATTCGCAATGGACAAGTCAGCGACTATTACCATGGGGTGCAGCACCACTCTTTATGTGGAGCATGCCCTCTTCACAATACTTGAAAGACCAAAGATCACACTGAACACAAAGAGCATCAGGGTATAAGCTGTTACTATCAAACGCAGCTCTCAAGGTAGTGAGGTGCAGGCTTGCCAATCTGGTGACCTTTCTCACTGACGTTTTACAAGAAGGTGACTACGAACATGACTGCACAGCCAATTTACAAGAATTCAGTAACACTTGCATGGTGCAGGAGGACGCACTAGAGGAGGGAGACATGCTTTACATTGACGGGTCATCAACAATTGACCAGGCAGATGTGGTCACACATACAGGCACAGAATTGGTGAGACTAAGGGAGGATGGAACCACTGAGGTAGTGGTCAGTGCACTATTGCCATCACATTATTCAGTGCAGGCGGCAGAACTAGTAGCCTCAATATTGGCATTGGAGCACAGTAGAAAAATCTACTCAGATTCAGCCAACGTGACATCCACAGTACACTCAGGACAGTCACAATGGATGAGGAGGGGTTTCAGGAGGGGTGACGGATAACCAGTGGAGCATGCACTCCTATTGGGCAGATTAATGGATGTCATCTATTATCCTTTGCAACTAGAAATAGTGAAATGCCAACCACACACACGAGGGGAGAACCCTGTCTCAAGGGGAAATGAAGCAGCAGATGCAGAAGCAAAGTGTGCCGCATATTTTGGAGAACACCTGGAAATGGAGGCCTCATCACATGCCTGTGACTTTGCAAAGACAATAATACTAAAGGAGGGCTACAATGTATTGCCAGCAACACAAATAATGGAGCTTCAGGGAGCTGCACCCAGGGCGGAGAAGGACCTGTTGAATAAGAGGGATGTACGGTATCTCTAACAGATGCTCTATGGCGGCAGAATAACACAGGGAAGGTGGTTATGCCACTCGCATTGTTTCACAAGCACCGACACAGTTACATTATCTAACACATACAGGGAAGGAAGTGCTTGTCGCCCATATTGGAGAAACATGGTTCTGTCCCAATTTGGCAGAAAACGTGGCTGAGTTTATTTTTAACATGTTTTTATTTTATTCAACAAACAAACAAACAAATACAGACAAGCATCACCATGGCATTCATGTGATACAGGAATATGTCAATTCAGGCATTTCCCCAGGGGGCTAGACATTCCTCCTCCGCTCCAACTTTTCAGCAGATCCACCACCTCCCACAACAATGCCTGCCCACCAGGCTGCATGTTCCCCATTGTATCAGTGCCTCCCTGGTCTGTCATCAACTTCACCTAGTGCACCTACTGACTCTAAGTCTCATCTTCACCCGGGCTGAACATATTCTGTACCAGGGCATTCCATGCCACGATTCCCTCATTCCCTTGATGCATACTTGTGTTAAACGCTTAATACAATACAGCAGACTCCGCTAGTGACCATCACCGTAAATCTGCCCACCAGACTTCTATTTTAGGGCCCTTAGATGATGTCCACGCCATGGCAATTCTGTGTTTTACTTACACACAAACCAGGTCCTTCATTTTGGTCAGGTGAGCCTTTTGTCTTTTGCCCCTAGGAAACAATCCCAATAAACTGTACTCTGGGGGCCACGACATCATCTGGATATCTCCCTGTGCTACCCTCCCTGCTACATCCCCCCAAAAGGTCTGTATTACCGGGCACACCCATAACATGCGTATCAAGTGCGCTCTCCCCTGTGCGCATCTTGGACAGGTATGGTCACCTTGTTTTGCCATAAGGGACACCCTACAAGGAGTCATATACGCTTTGTGAGTGACATGCAATTGGGTGAGTTTGAACCTAGCATTTCTAGATACTCGCTTGGTGTAGAGCAGTGCCCTTTCCTATTCCACATCTGTAAGTCCTCTCCCTATGTCCGTCTCCCACTTACTGCACACCTTGAGCTCTGACGCACCCAACCTGCCCAGGAACAAATCATATAGTCTAGAGACCATGTGCCCCTTCTGACACATTGTTCATGGTGTCTAATTTCACATTGCTTCCCACTTCACTCTGTGGCCCAACCCATCTTTCCCCAGTTCTCTTGACCATGCCTAAGTATAGAAGGAATTGCCCTTCATGTACACCATATTTGCTAACCAGGGCCTGAAAAGCTATAATCGTGTCTTCTCTGACTAGGTCCCCAATTGTGGCTGTCCCTTTGTCCTCCCAGTGTCTTCTGTATTCCACCAGTGTCCCTTGCAGTTCACCTATGATTTCAACCAGGGGGACATGCACAGAGCAAGGATCTGGGTCACCTAGGTGTTTGCAGCAACTCCGCCATATGTCTATACCCAATTGCAACAGCAGGGAGTGTCTCTCCAGAGCAAGCTCCTTAAACCATAGTACTTCCCTCAAAAAGTATTGGTTCAGCAGCGGTTGTAATAGTGAAGTGTCCTGTGAAGCTTCGTCTCCCAGCCAGCGCACCACATGTTGTATCTTCCCTGCCAGGTAGTAGCACTCGAATTGAGGTACTTTCATTCCACCCGCAGCATAGTCTCTCTTTTGGGCGCTCAAAGCAATTCTGTTTCTCCCCCTCCCACAGGAAGTCTCTCACCATCACGTTCAGCATCTGAAAGAAAATATCAGGTATGTTATAGGGTACATTGATGAAATATGGTACAGGAGTGGGGAGTATGACCATCTTCAAGAGGGCTACCCCTCCCGGTACTCCCAGGGGCTGTCTCCTCCAGAAATTCATGGATCCAGCCACATTATCCATGGCCGTCTGCATATTATTCTTGTGCGAGGCCCCTGGCTCATGCCACATATTAATGCCTAGATAGCGAAGGTTATTCGTCTCCCACCTAAGTCCCAATCGGGGTAGCTGCTGTTCATCAAGTTCTGTAAGCCCTGCAACAGGCAGGACTTCTCTCTGTTCACCCTGATCCTTGACAGCTCTGCGAATGGTCAATGACATCCAACAAGTGTGGTAAGTTATCTTCTAGCCTGTTTACATACAGCAGCATTTCATCTGTGTACAAGGAGATTAGGGGCTCTACTCCGTCTAGCTTTATCCCTGCCTCCCCATACTCCTTCCTGAGGAACACAGCCAGTGGCTTCAATGCCAGAATATACAGCATCAGCGATAATGGACAGCCCTGCTTGGTGCCCTTCTGTGCTTCCCACACCTCAGAGGTCTGTCTGCTTGTCTTCACATGGACCCTGAATGCCATACAGATCAGCTTTAACCATCTCAAGAAAGCTTTGCCAGTGCCAAAATGCACCAGGGCCGCAAACATCCAATCCCAGCAGAGCGAGTCAAAGACCTTGACTGCATCTAATGAGACCACTGCACTTTCGTCTGTCAAATGATTAGTGCTGTCTATGACATGGTGTAGTTATGCAAATTCCATGTAGTGTTCTGCCCTGGGACGTACCCAGTTTGGTCTGTGTGTAGAAGGTCCCCTATTAATCTCCTCAAACTGTTTGCTAACACTGCCATTAGGATTTTACAATCTTGGTTCACCATAGAGAGGGCCCTGTACGATGCACAGCTCTGGAGTGTTTTACCCAGTTTAAGGATTGGTATGATAGTGGCTTCCTTTAAGCTGCTGGGTAGCACTCCCAGCTCATATGCTTCTGTATAGACCTGGAGCAGCCTAGGCACCAATAGTCCTGCATATGTTTTGTAAAACTCCCCTGGGAGTCCATCCGGTCCTAGGGTCTCCTCCATGTCTTCACCCCTTTCCCTTGTCTCGTCCGTGTATAGAGTTTTGTAGAATCTAAACCACAAACCGATTGCCCAATCCGCCAAACAAATGTAAAACAACTGTAAAAACAACCCAATAATTACCAACCAAACCCAACAACAGCCTAGCAGTGAATCGCATGCTCAGGCCCAACCACATAGGGGGTGGTATTGTCTATGTACGGGAGCTGTGGTATCCCCCGCGCATCCATCCAGGAGCATGCTTCTGCAGTTCTTTAAAAAAAGTGTGAACTCCCATTGTGCAAGACTTTCAATTTGGCCAGATAGATCAACATGTAGCACATATGCACTCATCTTAGGCGCTCTTTGGTCGGCACACACATTGCTCTGTGTTGTTGGACCAGTGCAGTGTAGTCCGGATACATCACCAGCCTCGAAGATCTCTAGTTATGGTTCCTCCTTCTCTAGAGAAAGCCGAAATCCTTTCCCTGTACTTGTAGTTCATGATCTTCGCTAGGATTGGCCTCAGAGGGGCGCCATGTGGAGGCTTCCTCATCAGAGATCTGCGTGCTCTCTCAACAGTGAACCCCTGCGTCAATTTGCCCGGGCCCACTTCCTGCTGGAGCATGGTCTCCACATAAGCCGTAGGATCTCCGCCCTCCTTTCCCTCCTAGAGCCCTAATATTATGACATTGTTCCTGCGCACTCTTCCCTCTGCATCCTTCGCCCGATGTTCCAGAATCTTCACTCGCTCAAGTATGTCAACCACCTGGGTCTGGGTGCTGGTGATATTGGTCGTCTTGTCCTGCACGCTGAGCTCTGCAGTGCCCAAGTGATATGTAACACACGTACGTCCTGGCACAGTAGTCTGTCATCTACTATAACCACATACATTTTATGCTCTAGTGACGTCTTCAACGGGGCTATTGCCAGCAGGATAGGGCCTTCTTCTTGCGGGGTCACCTGTGATGATGCAGCCATTTCCTCAGCGTTACCCCACTGCACTGTGTTATTTTCCTCCTTGCACACAAAGGCTTCTATACCAGTCTGTCTGGCGTTCCCCTTGAGATTCTTGTCAGGCATCTGGATTCAAGACTGTGCCAAATTAGTGCAGGTGTCACAACAGCGTGTCCCTAATGGTGTTCAACTCACAGGAAGAGATCCTCCTTGTCCTTCGCTTGGTGCTGCACCGTCCCCTTCCTGCGCCCACATCTTGTGATTGGCCCCCTCATACGGGTACTGTGCGCTTCATCTTGAGGTGACTTGTATGGAGTGTGTCCCACAGTGGCTCGGGTCAACAGTCCCTCTTGGTCCAGTAATGTTGGTCTGTTCCCTCCCTGCCTTCACCACCTCACAGTAAGGGAGGATGTCAGTGGCGCTCTTCCAGCCCAGAGCTTCTGTATATTTATCTTGTCCTCGGGGCATTTCCACCACACCTCTATGTACAGCGCTGCCGCGGCCCGTGTTTATAAGTAATTACTTGACCTGCAAGCAGTTTACTGCAGAACATATTTTGAGAGTTGTGAGAAGAGCCATACCTCGTCCAGTTGGTGCATTTGAACACCTCCACGTCGACTATGTTGACATGATCCAAGTCTGCCAAGGATAGAGCAACATGATAGTGGTTGTATGCCCATTCTCTCATGGATTGAGGCAGGTCCCCGTTCTCATCCTGATGCCCTGAGAACGGCAACATTTCAGGTCTGGGAAGTGTTCCCACGATGGGGCGTGTGTGAGGTCCCGCGGTGTGACAATAGCACTCACTTCACCAATGAGATGTTAGAGCATATAACAATGTTGCTGGGCATCCAACACAAATTCTCCTGTACTTATCACCCAAAAGCAAATGGTGTGCGTGAATTCCTCAGTGGCCTCCATAAAAAATCAATTGCCCAAACTAAAAAGAGTACCAATAAGAACTGGCTACATTGCCTGCCTCTAGCCCTGTTTGCATTGCGCAACAAGCCTGGATCTGACCACCATTTAACCCCACACGAGGTGGTGACACGACGGCACATGCAACTTCCCCTGGCTCCTCCCACTAGGGCACTCAAAGATGCACAGAGTAGCGTGAATGTTGTAACGCTCACCTGATTCCCACGGAGGCGCTGGTCTAGGCAGGAAGGAGTCTGTGACTCGAAAAGTGATGTGCAGGACTCGATTGGCTTCTGAGGCTGAGCCTCTTCGCACTGTGTGTTGAACTCGAGGGGTGAGATTTCTGCAGATGAAAGAATATATGGGGTTAAAGATCTGGGCAATTGAGTGTCCTTCTCTCTCTCTCTCTCTTTCGTCTAAGCTTCTCCGTAGAGCCCCCAGGTAAACGTGCTCACCTTAGATAGGTGAATGCTGGGCTCTCCATCTGCGTCTGGTGCAGGGTGCCGTTGCCAGTTCCTTCACTGGGTGAAACGTAGGCCTCTTAACATCAGAGGATCGCAACCGCCGTTAACAGCACGAGCGGTGAGTTTCCGGACACCTTTTAGTCCATATAGTCTTTAGGTGCGTGGACACGTAAGTATTGAACAGGGCTCGGAATAATGCTTTGTTCTATTTGTTTTGCTGGGCTCTAGCGTTAGAAGATGGTAAGAAGAGAGCCAAAGCTGGAGCCAGAGCCTTGGAAAGAAGCGCTTGGAAATGCGTGAGTATATGCAAGCGCTTTAACTGTCTCTTTCCTTCACAGCTGTGAGTTCGTGCTGAAGAGGTGATGGAAAACGCCAGAGTGGTTGCAGGCGCTCTATTGTGGAGAGCGCGATGGGCGTAAGTAAATACCTGTCTAATGTCTCTTCTTTTGTCTTTCAGATGCTGGGTTGCAGTGTTGAAAACATCCGGAATTCGCGGATTGCCGGTAAGTAATAACTATGCTTTTGTCTCCACAGGCGGAGGTGCAGCGTGAAGAAAGGGTCGCTGCCGATGGACCAGGTAAGGAATGCGTTGCATGTGAAGTCGTCGTGCTAACCTGTTGTTTCTTGTCTTTTACAGGCGCTGCTGAAGACTGGATACTGGAATGGTAAGTATTGTTCTTGCAGGTACAGGATCGGAAGAAGAAAAGCTGGAACAGACTCGGTGAGCGTTCTGCTGCAGAAGCAGAATAACGCGAAGCACGCTTCATCAATCGGGTGTGGTTTAAATAGCCTAGGAGTGATGAGGCGTCTTCCTCCACGGCCCCGCCTAGGTAAGAAAAGAGTTCCTGTTCCAGAAGAGTTCCAGTGTTGTATCCAGGGCATGGAGCTTGCCCCACCCAGGTAAGAAAATAGTTCCGGCTTACAGAGGATTCCTATGTAGCTGGTAAGTAAGCAGCATGGTCTGCTGCAGGTAAGTCCACCCAAGCATCTTCACACATATTATGAGCCCGGCGCTTCCAGTGCCGGGATCGATGGCTTTGATGAGCCTGGTGCCACCGGCGCCAGGACAAGGTCCAAAAGGTCCCAGTAGGGACCGGCTGGTGCCTAGGCTTAGGATTAGGGGCCTGCTTCCAAGGACGTTGGGCTGGTCCTGGCTCCTTGGAAGCAGTGATCATGACAGCACCCCCCCTCAAGGCCCCTCCTAAGCGTTTCTTCTCTGGGGGTTTTGGCTTGTCGGGGTGATTCAGATGGAATTTCTTGACCAGACGAGGTGCGTGGACATATTCTGAGGGTTCCCAAGATCTTTCCTGGGGGCCGTATCCTTTCCAATCAATCAGGTAATATAATTTAGATTTGTTGATTTTGGAGTCTAGGATGTTCTTTACTTCGAATTCAAGTTCTCCTTCTACCAAAACAGGTTCTGGGAGTTTAGTCAATCGGGTTCCTGGTTGTACTGGTTTTAATAAGGAGACATGAAAGACTGGATGTATTTTCATATGCGCAGGTAATTCCAATTTGACAGCCACCGGATTAACTATGGCAGAGACGAGATAGGGTCCAAGGTATCTTGGGATGAAGGTGCGGGGTCCTTTTAGAGGTAGGTGCTTAGTGGATAACCAGACCTGGTCTCCTACTGCGTAGTGAGGGGCCTCTTTACGGTGTCGATCTGCTCCTTTTTTGAATTGAGCTTTAGCTCTTTGCAGATGGGCAGTGGCTTCCTTAAAAGCACGAGTGATCTCCGAGTGCAAGTAATCCACAGCAGGTGTTTCTAATTCTTGGGGAGGATCCAGGTTAGAGGTTCTAGGATGGTGTCCGTATAATAGGAAGAAGGGAGTCTTCCCGGTTCCAGAATGAGTCGAATTGTTGTAAGCGTATTCAGCGATCCAAAGAATATCCTTCCAAGGGTTTTCAGTTTGTTGGAGCATGCAACGTAGATATTGCTCTAAAGTCTGATTTGTCCTCTCGGTTTGTCCGTCAGTTTGGGGATGGTGACTGGTTGAAAGTCTTACATCAATTTGGGCTAGACGACAGCAACTTCGCCAAAAGTGGGAGATGAATTGACTTCCCCTATCGGAGACCAAAACCGAGGGAAAACCGTGTAACCGAACAATGTTTTCTAAGAATTCTCGGGCCAATACTGAAGCTGAAGGTAGGCCCTTCAGGGGAATGAAGTGAGCCATCTTGGAGAATAGATCCACGACTACTAAAATGGTATTATACCCTGAGCATGGAGGTAAGTCTGTGATGAAATCCATGGACAGGGTATGCCATGGACAGGGAGGGATGTCTAATGGGTGTAATAGGCCGGCTGGTTTCTCCTTCTGACTTTTATTCTGGGCACACACACCGCAGGGGATTACAAAGTGTCTAATATCCTTCTTCCATGATGGCCACCAGAAATGTCTTTTGATCTTTTCCATGGTTTTGGTAATGCCAGGGTGACCCTCCATTAGAGAGTCGTGATAACAGGAGATTACTTGTTTTTGTATTTTCTCACAGGGCAAGTACAATCGTCCTCGGAAATATGGTAGGTCTTGATCCACTGAGAATTTTTTTCCCTTTAATTGCCAGTCCTGCAAATCGGCCGGATTTAGGAGTGATTTGACTGTAGTCTTGATGTCTTCAAAGGATTGAGCGCTGACCAAACCCAAAATCCTTTGTTCTGGGATTATGGGTATTGGTTCTGGATTGGTCAAATGTTCATCTACTCCCATCCGGGAGAGAGCATCTGCTTTTCTATTTTTACTGCCTGGTCGATAAGTAATTATAAAGTCAAACTCAGCCAGAAACAGAGCCCAGCGAAGCTGTCTGGAAGACTGAGCTTTGGCTGTCTTCAGATATTGTAAATTGCCGTGATCAGTCATTACGGTGACTGTGTGTCTGGCTCCCAAAAGATATTGCCGCCAGGCTTTAAAGGCCGATCTGATGGCTAAAAGTTCCTTGTCTGTAATTGAATAGTTGATCTCGGGAGCCGAGAATTTGCGGGACCAAAAGGCTACAGGATGTAATTGGTGTGTGACCGGATCTCTTTGTGATAAAACTGCCCCCATAGCAAGACTAGAAGCATCCGTTTCCACGATGTAGGGGAGTTCTGGGCGAGGATGTTTTAGAACAGGTGCAGAAATGAATTTAGCTTTTAAGTCCTGAAAAGCTTGTTCTGCTTCAGTAGACCACTCAAAACTTTTGTTCTTCTTTAACAGAGCGGTGATGGGCTGGACTATCCGAGAGAATTCAGGAATTAATCTGCGGTAAAAGTTAGCGAAGCCTAACATGCTTTGAACTCCTTTTACAGAGGTTGGTGATGGCCACTTAATGATTGCATCGACTTTCTTTGAATCCATATGGACTCCGTCAGGTGACAATATGAATCCCAGGAACTCAACTTCAGTTACGTTGAAAACGCATTTTTCAAGCTTAGCAAAAAGGTTATGTTGACGCAATCTCTCGAGAACCTCTTTGACGTGTCTCTGGTGTTCCTCTTCAGATGATGAATAGACGAGGATGTCATCAATGTAGACAACAACACACACATCTATGAGTTCTCTAAGGACGTCGTTCATAAAATACTGAAAAGCGGCAGGAGCGTTACAAAGTCCAAAGGGCATCACTTGATATTCGAACAGCCCATACTTGGTGCGGAATGCCGTCTTCCATTCATCGCCCTCTTTTATTCGTACCAAGTGGTAGGCTCCTCTGAGATCCAACTTTGTATAAATACATGCGTCTTTGACTTGGTCCAGGAGTTCAGGGATCAAAGGTAACGGGTATCTGTTTTTAACGGTGATTTGATTCAGGGTGCGGTAATCTATGCAAGTCCTAAGGTCTCCTTCCTTTTTCGGAACGAAGAACAAAGCCGAGGAAGCTGGAGATTTTGAAGGACGGATAAACCCGTTAGCTAGGTATTGGTCCAGATATTGTCTGAGGTGAAGATTCTCTGGCTCGGTGAGGGAATAAATCCTACTACAAGGAGGAGTTGTTCCGGGTATCAGGTCTATTTGACAGTCGTAGGACCTATGAGGAGGCAGGGTGTTAGCTTGGTCCTTCTGAAAGACGTCTTGGAATTCCTGGTATTCGGGAGGTAATGTGGGAACCTCGGAAGAGATCGCTGCCAGTGAAACATCAGGCCGAGGATAACAAGTGGTAAAACATTCTGGAAACTGAACCGTCATTGCTCGCCAATCGATCTGAGGATTGTGCTTCTCTAACCAAGGAATTCCCAGAATGATCTGGAACTGAGGGGCCTTGATCACATCGAACACGATTTTCTCCCGGTGTCCATCTTGGCTCACTAACGTCACTTCTTGGGTGGCATGCGTTACTGGTCCGGAGGCTATCTCCGTGCCATCCACTGTAGTAATGACGTCTTTTATTGCCTTAGGGACAAGAGGTAGATTCATCCTTGATACCATTTCACGGTCCACATAATTACCGATTGCTCCGCTGTCGATGTAAGCTTCAATTGCATGCAAACGATCCGGACGTTCTGTGCTAATGAGGACCATAGGCACCACGAAATGCGAGGTCACGGGACAGATTTTAATGCTCGGCAAGAGGACCTCTACACTTGTCGGGCTAGGTCGTTTCCCTGCTCAGAATTTTGGGTACAGGTATCTGCGGCTCCTACAGCCTTCTTAGCTGGTTTCACTGGGCAGTCTCGAAGAAAGTGCCACGAGTTTCCGCAATAGAGGCATAATTGCAGCTGTCTTCTTCTTTCCCGCTCCTTTTGAGTTAAAGGTCCTTTCATGCCCCCTAGTTGCATGGGTTCCACGGTGTCGGCTCCCCTAGTAGAGGTCTGTGGTTTAGAAAATACTCGGGTATCAAATTTGGAACGATCAGCCTTCCTGTTCTGTAATCGGTGGTCTAATTGGACAACTAAGTCAATATAGTCTGAGCATTCTTGTGGAGGATTCACAATTTGAGCTAACACATCCTTGAGCTCTCCACGCAGGCCTCTGTAGAAAAGCGTTATTCTTTTATCCTCCGGCCATTGAGTTTCCACTATAAGTCTATTGAATGAGGCAATATAAGTCAAGAGGTCCTGATTACCCTGTCGTAACGAAAGGAGTTCATTGTCCAAGGCCTGCCCCTGGGCATGTCTTGCGAACAGTTTCTCCATGCTGGACTGGAAGGCCTGAAAATCGTGAAGGACCGGATCATCCTGAGTGACCAAAGGGATCGACCAATCTGCGGCACTGCCACTGAGATAAGAAAGCACGAAAGCCACCTTGGTCTGGTCTGTTGGAAAGGCAGCTGGGCGACATAAGAAGTGTAGGCGGCACTGGTTGATAAACACTGCAAATTTCTTTGGGTCACCAGAAAAGCATTCGGGTGGAGCCAAAGGCACATTACCGGGTAGATTGATTTGCACTGGATTTGAGGATGCTGAAGGGTAACTTACTCCTGGAGCGGGCAAAGGAGTCTGTCCTGCCTGCGTTTGTAGTAATTGCCTAGCGAGGTCCTCCGTTCGCTCCTTGGATATTATCAGCTCTCTTCTCAAAGAGTTTGTTTCCTGACGAGCTGCATGTACCTCAGCTCTTAGTTCCCCAAGCAATCGGGCCAGTTGGTCTGTGTCCGAGGTTTCCATTGCGCCTGGGTAGGAGTTTTGTGGTGGGCTTCGCGTTCTGTAACGCTCACCTGATTCCCACGGAGGCGCTGGTCTAGGCAGGAAGGAGTCTGTGACTCGAAAAGTGATGTGCAGGACTCGATTGGCTTCTGGGGCTGAGCTTCTTTGCACTGTGTGTCGAACTCGAAGGGTGAGATTTCTGCAGATGAAAGAATATATGGGGTTAAAGATCTGGGCAATTGAGTGTCCTTCTCTCTCTCTCTCTTTCGTCTAAGCTTCTCCGTAGAGCCCCCAGGTAAACGTGTTCACCTTAGATAGGTGAATGCTGGGCTCTCCATCTGCGTCTGGTGCAGGGTGCCGTTGCCAGTTCCTTCACTGGGTGAAACGTAGGCCTCTTAACATCAGAGGATCGCAACCGCCGTTAACAGCACGAGCAGTGAGTTTCCGGACACCTTTTAGTCCATATAGTCTTTAGGTGCGTGGACACGTAAGTATTGAACAGGGCTCGGAATAATGCTTTGTTCTATTTGTTTTGCTGGGCTCTAGCGTTAGAAGATTGTAAGAAGAGAGCCAAAGCTGGAGCCAGAGCCTTGGAAAGAAGCGCTTGGAAATGCGTGAGTATATGCAAGCGCTTTAACTGTCTCTTTCCTTCACAGCTGTGAGTTCGTGCTGAAGAGGTGATGGAAAACGCCAGAGTGGTTGCAGGCGCTCTATTGTGGAGAGCGCGATGGGCGTAAGTAAATACCTGTCTAATGTCTCTTCTTTTGTCTTTCAGATGCTGGGTTGCAGTGTTGAAAACATCCGGAATTCGCGGATTGCCGGTAAGTAATAACTATGCTTTTGTCTCCACAGGCGGAGGTGCAGCGTGAAGAAAGGGTCGCTGCCGATGGACCAGGTAAGGAATGCGTTGCATGTGAAGTCGTCGTGCTAACCTGGTCTAAAAGGTCCCAGTAGGGACCGGCTGGTGCCTAGGCTTAGGATTAGGGGCCTGCTTCCAAGGACGTTGGGCTGGTCCTGGCTCCTTGGAAGCAGTGATCATGACAATGTTCTAGATCAAAAAATGTGCAATTATGTTACTTCCTTGATTCCTAGTGCCTCTTTTATCTCACACCAGAAACAATGACACCAGGGAGGCCCTGAAGCTAATGGAGAAAGAGACAGTGCCAACCTCACAGAAGACTTACTTAAGCAGCCGTTTCTATTTCCTGGGGACAGTGTCCTCCTTCGTAACCCTACCCAGTGCTGGGATTCACCCAGATTCATGGGTCCACACATTGTTGAAGCAGTAACTGAAAGAGTGATAGAACTTGAAGGGAAAACGGTTTGGAACACAATAACTACTTCAAGCCCTACAAAGCTGTGGCCTCACCTGGCAACGAGATTGACTGGGTCAACGATCGTCAGCACGAGGAACAAGGAGATCATTTGGAATCAGCATTGCAGAGTAGAGGACACCCAATGGTTACTCGCTCATGGGCAGCAGAGTTAGGGCAAGGACTTCCTACACATCCATAGTAAGGGTACACTGTCTGTTATTTTTCTCTCTACACACATTTGTCGTGAAAGTACGACTATCCTATTTTATAATTGTTCTTGTTACCTAATGATTTACAACCTGATACCTTTTCAGCCCAATTTGTCCACTTCATAGAAGGTCCAACAGATTCCGAGCATATCCCAGAGTGTGTACTACTACGTTTTCATTGCATATTTGGTCCACGCTTACCCACAACTCGAACAAGGAAACCCATCTGTCCTCGCAAAACTCAGAGACCGTAGAATTAGAACTGTGTGGGTACAGTGTTTTATATTTGCGATGTCCGACTATTTCATCCACAGGGCTTAAAAGTAATTCAACACTAATCTCTTGACGCACAGTGTTTGCGCATTTCAGGCGGGCAATTGATATTTTCAATCTGCACAAGGATCCAGCAGCACAGATAAATGAGATAAATAATAAAAAAATATGCTTATCTTGTGTCTTTTATTCCCAAGTGGGGTTCTGGCATTTATCTTTTGGTGAATATTGGTTATGTCTTGTGAAACTGCTGTATCCTTTACTAACATTACCCCAACCCAAGAAGGTGTAACACCCTTGTCAGGTGGACAGGAAAGCACTGTAAGCATGGTAAGGAGAGGTAAGTGCAGTGCTGACACACTCATGAGAGTGGTGGACCTACCTCTTACTGACACAGCTCTAATGTCTAATAACATGTGGTATAAACACATGACCAAAGGAGGCAAGGAAACCACCAGACAGAGCTATTATGTCTGCTCACTAATCCCCTATGCCATGATAGCCTCCAGAATGTTAATAGCAACTGAAGTACCAGCAGCAAGAGCCCAATGCCTCATGTACCTATCCATGCTTACAAACCGAGGAAGATTCGGTGTGAAAACAGTAAAACTGAGGTGGATGTTGCAAACAACATTCCCCCATGAAGACAGTTACATAAAGGCTCTCGACATAATGAACAATTACTGGCAGTTAGACCAAGCTATACAATATATAACTGACAGGCCGCAGAAAGGCGAGACGAAAACAATAACACTGAAGAAACTACCTTGCCCAAAAAGGGGGGTGAAAGAAATAGGAGGAGTATCAGGATGTTTGGAAAGACCACAGATGCTTGTGTATGGCCAAGTATACACAGAGGAAGGATGGAAAGATGGAGTAGTGGGAAACAAAGCACACACTCTAGTACAATCACCAGTGAACACAGTAAAAGGAGAAAATGACTGAAGGAATGGGTTGCAAGTACCAAATTGCTCACCTGCCCTCACCTGGGTAGACAATGAGGCTGGACCGATGCCCATAATACCATTGAAGAAATCAGCACTGTGCTACAAGAATGACGGTGCAGTAAGAGTTGGATGTAACACAGGTTGTAGATACACAGAAAAGCATCCAGCAATGAAGGTCAGCACCGCAGTCTTGATGGATCATTATTCGGCGTTTGGGTCCAAGGCGTACGAGAAGCTGCCACCCAACTAGGGAGGAGTTTGCTCGTTGCTGCACATCAATATGCCATCACTGGTAGTACCACAAAAGGAAATAAAGATAGATGACTTTCCGAACAATGATACTAACACAACATGCCACCTGAACATAGGTTATTTAGCAGGACAGAAATATTTCTTTCGTATCACTGGTTCCAGCAGTTCAGACATATACAAACACGAAATGCCTGCAAATAACCAGATTGGAAATAATGCCAACAACAAACTCTACAGTGAATGGCTTAGACACAATAAA
Source organism: Ambystoma mexicanum (assembly GCF_040938575.1). Classification (NCBI taxonomy): domain Eukaryota; kingdom Metazoa; phylum Chordata; class Amphibia; order Caudata; family Ambystomatidae; genus Ambystoma; species Ambystoma mexicanum. The sequence goes on from NC_090930.1 coordinate 1,007,735,001, forward strand.
AGAAGAGCTCCGAGCAGTAAAGTTGATGACACTCCAAAACAGATATGTTCTGGACATTCTCACAGCAATGGAAGGAGGAGGTTGCGCAAAAATTGGGAGTTCCTGTTGCACATTCGTACCTGCCAATGATGGCGAGGATGGCACGCTGACGGAAGCAGTGACGCGACTGTCTAAGATGCATGCCAAAATGGAGGAGCAAGCCAAATGTACAAGAAAGATCAAAGCTGGATAGCACACCTCTGGTCATGGATGCCGTCATGGCTGTCAGACGGACAGAAAGTATTACTAGGGGCACTAATACTAGTACCAGTGGGACAATGTGCGATAAAGATCTGCATTACCCAATGCCTCAAGACGACAGAGAAATCGATAGCGATGAAAGTGATGATGGATGTGAATATGGGAGGAGGAAAGGGCAAGATTGTGGAAGAAAGAGATAACCTGAGAACAACAGTAAGGGAATTTTCACTGTTCCCAACTGAGACGGTAATGTTTGACAATCCATTCAACAACAAGACGTAAAGGGGAAAATGGGTATGGTGAAACCCAGAAGGAGAATGTAGTTACATAACCTGTAGTTTTGACGATCATGCAAATTACTATGGACATCTCAGAGGAGTGATACAAATATGGCTACCAAGAACAAAGGTGACAAGGTATGGAGGAGTGGTCGACAGGTTGACCAGAGGACTGAAAAGAGGGTCCAAGGAATGCCCCTCCTCACCCCCATGAACATGATGTGCCGAAGGGTCAAGTACACCTAAAGTCATTCATTATTTTTTGGACAAACCCCCAAGTGTACCACTGGCTGACACGTATGCAGGGAGGTCTCCCCTCAGACAGCCATTCCAATCTTGCCCAGTGCATATCCTTCCAGATCCAGAGAACCCGACGGAGATCATGGACCCAAACACTATAATGGCCTGTATTGATTACGTGCCTAGAAACCACTGTGCTGATGTCATTAGTGACACCACAACATAGCAGTGTTAGCCAGGAAGAACACTTGCAGCCATGCATAGCTTCCACAAACACACACTCGCATACACAAAGAGGACGAATGTATATACATACTGTCAAAGCTTTCATTATTTTTCTTATTAGCCAAATGCAGTAACGCAGAAACGCAAGGCAACAAGAGATCCTGAGCAAGCTTGCAGACGGATATGGCAATTAACCCTATGGAACTACAGGGGTATGTAGGAGCCTGGTAGGACCACGTACGATAATCTATAGGAAGCATAGCCCAGCACGAGCATGCAGAAATCATATTATAAATCTAAGGAAAATTACAGAATGCCTCAAACCACATAACACCAGACAAGAGGAACAGGCTCGCGCAGCATGAATCGCAGACCGAGCTCACAGCCAAGGTCAAAGATAAACAGTCACAATCCAAATTCCAGATGGCAAGGGGCCAGCTGCAGGAAAATTGAATAAATCCTCATAAATACAGACACAAAGAGCTCAATTTTGTGGTCCACAACCATGTGATACAGCCGAACTAGACAATGGGCATTCACCCGTGGTGGGAAGATGAGCCGTTCTCGGCAACCTAGACGAGAAGTGAAACAAGCATTGCAACAGGGAGTGAATTATCACAGGCAAAGGTGGTCTACTACCAGATACAATTCAGACACATAGTCATTTCACATCACCTTGAAGAGGTGCACAGAGGGCTGATAACCAAACTGGGTCCCAGGCCTGGGGAGACCATATCCAGCCAATCAAGAGACAGAAATCCAGGGGTGAATGGCAAAGGGCAAGTGCCAATGGTAAATCGACGACCCTGCAACAATGTAATAGATAGTTTCTTGGGGATGGAGCAGGTCAGCCACCTGACATTCGAGGGCCAGTAGAAAAACCTCTATATGGGCTAGCTATAGGTGTTATTACCCTCAGCACCCTATTAGAAATAGGTATAGGTTTTTGGCAGAGGGCCCAGGTGATGACGACATGTGGCATCAAAACGGTGAAGCGCACCTTGGAAAGTTGAGATGTACTGGAGAATCGTGATTGTCTTGTATGATCCCTGTCATTTTTTGTTGCTGTAATAAACCACAGTTCTAACTTTTCCTGGGCTGTGACCTTTGTTATTTTGAGGAGAGGGTTGGTGGGCCCTCTGGAGCAATCCCCAAGACCTCTGACATACCTGTATTTGCACCAACAGTGTGATTGTCTATTTATTGGCACAGCAACTGCCACCTATTTGTGCAATATACCACAATACACAACTTGTGCCCACGCAACATAATTGATGTGATCCACCTTGTTGCATTACCCTGGTTAATATCAAGGTGGGGTGGAAGGGTATTGTTCTGCATATCAAACTCATTCAAGATACAAAGATAAGGCAACACTGTTGCAGACAAGGGCCAAGTGGAATACATGCAGGTATTGTAGCACGTACAGGGCAAGTATAAGATGGTGCAGTTACACCATGGCCTTTGAACTTAAACATGAAAGTGCATAGCTAAATGTATGGTCGCATCATGATTTAGTAATTGCTTGGCAGACTCCATGAACGTCGGGGACTTCTAGCATTGTCCTCATCTGCAATGTGATAAACCCAATTCACAGGGTATTTACTGTTTCAGCTCCACATCATTTTGATACATAAGATCCACAATGCATTACAGCACCAGAAATGGGTTTCTATTAGGTTCTGATGAAGGCTGAGTTATCAATCGATAGCTTGATCAGCCGAATCCTAAGCTGGCATCATATTTGCTTAACTAATTGCAAAAACAATGTGGACGGAAGTGGCTGACAGATGCGAGCCAAAATGAACCTTAAATGTATTGAATGAGTGCTGCAATAATAATGCACCATTTCAGTATTTGGAGCAACAAACGGCTGACAAGTATAGAGATTTGTTACGTAAGTCCCAGTCTGCCCAGGATTCTTTGATGAGAGGAGCTGCTGCTACAGAGTGCTTTGCTTTCCTGTGATCTGACTTTGTTAAACTTTGTTAAACCGGCCCTTTAACTGGTTGACTCCACCTTAAAAGGTGTAGCTGGCGCGGAGTCCCGTAGAGTCCCAGTCTGCCCAGGATTTCTTGATGAGAGGAGCTGCTGCTACGGAGTGCTTTGCTTTCCTGTGATCTGACTTTGTTAAACTTTGTTAAACTGGCCCTTTAACTGGTTGACGCCACCTTAAATAGGTGTAGCTGGCGCAAAGCGCCGCGCGGAGTCCCGTAGAATCCCAGTCTGCCCAGTCCGCCTCAGGATGGTGAAAAGGGCGGTGAAAAGTACGAAGATTAGTTTTCTTCTTCGTCCAGTCTCTACTGTTAACAGTGGCAGAATGGTGGTGCCGGGCCCTCAGACACGGCTGAAATCGTTGTTTGAGCGCCGGCAGTCGAAACTGACCAAAACTTCCGGACTTGTGATGACCTCCAAGGCAAACATCGAGGTAAGCGCTGGAAAGTTATTACTTAGTAGCACACAGACAGCCGTGCCATCCTTACAGTTTCTTGCCTCTGCTCATTTAAACACCAATGTAGAGGAAATGCCATGTACGCAGCCTACTATCTCGCAGCTGCGCCCCATCATACAGCTTGAAGGCACACCATGTCCATCGGGAGGGGATATAACACAGGCACTACAACGATCACATGCTGACTTACCTGGAATTGAAGCCACCCCTCTTAATGGCAATGGAAATGACTTAATATGCAAACCCCTAAATAGTATAATCATCGATCCCACGCTGTTCCAATCTCTGTTCGACGTCACTGACGTGGAATTACTGGCAATACAAGTGCCTACAAGCTTTCTTGAACAAAGGGAAGTGTCGTTCGATCCTCAGCTACAAGATGAACAAAAGAAAAGCATTGTGGGACTTGATGTGTTTCGATCGGCAACGCAGGTTGAATTAGTGGCTGCAAAACAAACTGTGTCCACTTCGCTGTCAGCTGACCAAGTTTCGCCATTACTGTCAGTGACATCGAATACGCCTCAAACATGTATTAGGATTCATTCACCATCTCAATCCCAGCGGATGGTGTTTGCTTTTCCAGACGGCCGTGATGAGGTACGGCCCAACAACCATGTGGCTGTCAACTCTAATGTTAAAGTCAGCCTAAACTGCGAGTCGGGTGAAAGACTAAATGGTATTGGAATTGGTGCGGCCGGTTTAGAGCAAAGCAGTGCTACTGCATCTAACAGGGAGGCACCATACCTGCCTGAAATTGACTTAATCAAAGCAAAAACTACAGTTACCGGCCTTACTCTGAGAACAATGACGGACAGACTAAAATCGAGTTTCGACTTTGCCGAGCGGGAAGCTCGCTTGACCAAACGCCTGACTGAACATTACCTGCAAATTAAAGACAGACTGGTTAAAAGCTTTACACAACCAGTCGAAAAAAAGACTGCTTCGGGCGAAGCAGAATCAAATTCATCTTTAAAAAGTGCCACTTCTGCAGAGGTTCGCTTTTCAGCAAAAAACAGAGAAAGAACAAGCACCCCGCAGTTGAAAAATGTGCGAGTGAATGATATTTCTCATGCTGTAAGAGGATTACCAAATCTGTCAGTGCACCAAAATGGTTATGATTCTATACCGGAGATGTCACAAAATAATGTAGATGAATCAGCTGTATCTAATGAAGATCTAACAAACCAGCCATATAAATATCAGCCATATAAAGAGCAAGACACGTAAAGCGCCCAGAAGGCCAACATATCAGTGGCTGCCTCAATCCAGATACACAATAACGTGTTGGCTAGCACATCCTTGGCACTGATACCTTTCGTAAAACTGTACGAATCATTGAATGAATCAATAAAAGATCAAAGTGCACTGCTGGCCAACTTGGACAACAAATTGTCCAACCTGACACACAGCTACTCCTTATTACAACAAAAGAGTGAAATGGAGGCCAACTTATCATTGCAATGGCAACACAGATTGGGCGACTTAGCAATGAAAGAGCACACTAATTCTGCTGACCTTATGGGTGCCATTCTTGAATGCATGAAATGGTTTCGCCATCTTGACAAAATTCGTATGAATGACCTTCCCCTTTGTACTAACTTATACGGGTGTCAGCACGTTAGTGCCAGAGCAAAATCTGACAAATAAGTTACCCCACGAGAAGAGTTGTGATCTGTTGGTCAGCCAATACCCTCATCTGCACAGGCCGCACTAGCAAGTGCCTAGTTAACAGCTGCTTCAACAGAAGACACATCTAAGACAGTAGAAAAAAATCATGAACAGACTCCACCTATTTTCATAGTGGAGTCAGCTATTTCTCCTGATCTGCCAGCAGCAAAAGTGCAAAATGCCACAAAAGAAAATCAGTGTAATACCTTTGGTATATTTCTGGGTAGCACAAAGACATTGGATCTATCCACGAAAAAAATTGACAAAAATAACAAGCAGAAGGCAGCATCAAATAAACGGCAGCAAAAGCAAAATCCGGCAAAAACTAAGAAATCCATACGAAATTTGTCAACACCACGTAAATTGGGCCTATTCCAGCGAGTGACTACTGATAAGACACAAGCGCCCTTAGTAGATAAACCCAAACAAGACTGTGATTTGACGAAACTGAACGATTGAATGCTCGACAGGGAATAAATCCAAAAAAACGCCTATGAATGGACTCAGAATCAAAATCAGTTAAGATAATAAAGAGTCACTGGATCTAGGTGAATGGTCAACGTACTCTATCGACGCTGATGACGAATCCTTAACAGAGGAAAATGATTGCTCCCATGCAGTGAACTCGCGTGCTTTGACTCCCGTGCCTGATTCATCAAATCACTCGCCTTGGGGCTGTAGGGCGAATAAAAGTAAAATGAAACAAATCCCTAAGGGAGATGTGGATCAAACTTTGGATCCTAAAACAGCTTTGAGGAGTCTGATTACTCACCCAAAGTTGGTACCCAAAAAAAAAAAAAACAGACACACACAACCTTAAATCCAAGACTAACACAAGTGCAAAGGTCAAAACAAACTGTTCAGCAACCTCAAGTGCGCTCTGAAAAAAATTATGTCCAAAAAGGTGCGACTGGGAAAGTTTGAATTGAAAATATCTTTCCGGGTGGAAATCAAGTAAATTTGAATGGAAGCAATGTGATGCGTTTACTTCACGTAATTCCATCACTGCGAACAATTACCTCAGAAGACATTCGAATTGTAGAATATATATCGGAGACCTGTTCCGACCAAGTACTGCTACATATTAGCTCACAAGCAGTAGAAAAAACACTACTGTCAGCGAAAGATGAACTTCTCTCTTACGGATTTGAGGTTTCATTTCAGAAAGAAGAGAGTAAAAAACAGCGGTCAGAGAGCACGTCCTTGGTTGAGGAATTCCATGCTACAAATGAAAAGTGGACAGATCTACTAAAGGAGGTATTTAAAATACATCCTGCAGTGTCTGATGATGCCCCTCAGACCAAATTGGGAGCAAAAGTGGACATTAAACGTCGGAAGTAACTAGACCTGCATAATGCAAAGGTCCTATGCGGGTTGGTTTCATGGAATACACATGGCTTTATCCATCTCTTTCAAGATCTCCCTTTCTCCCTAGAAAACAACTTGTGTTGTGCTTACAGGAGACGTGGCAGCGCGAGCCACCGGTAAGAGATGGCTATTCCACGTTATTAAATCCTGCTGGGAAAAACTGGCTTGGTCTCCCATTCTCTGGGCTACTAATAATGCTGAACAATTCTTTTGGATGGGTAATAAATAAAACATACACGCCTAATTTGTTTGTTCAAGGAATTTTGATGCAATTCAAGCCAACTGACCTTAAAGATCCAAAAAATGTACTTCTGATAAAGACATACTGGAATCCGAAGATGATTACAACCAGCTGCTACTTGAAAGCCATAACATCAGTCATAGATGATAGTTTGCTGATATGTCATAAATTGCAGATAATCATATGTCGCGAACTAAATTGTTCATGGTTCGACGACAAACAGCCGGGGAACTGGTTTACAAAAGAAACACCTGACTCTAATGCAGAGAGAAGACATCTATGGCATGTGGCTATGGAAACCCGTGATTGTGAAATGCTGAATGGGATGACGAAAAGTGATAATCCACCTAAGTCAACCTGGCACTGTGGGTTAACGCACAAAATCTTAGATTACATCTGGATTTCAACCAATGTGTTGGCCGAGATCGAAGACCTTGAAATCTGTAAATGCTCCAACAGTGACCATGACCCGCTGCATTTATCCTGGATGTGTGACAGATTTATACCCGAGGGAGGATATGAGACAGCCGTTGTAGTCAATCACGGTGGGAACACATTAAGAATGAATGCAGCACAACTAGACAAGTTTTTCCAAAATATACGGATGAAGCAAAATAAATTTTGCGCCGATGTTAACAAAATTTCGTGTTACAAATAAATCAGGAGTTAGATCGTCATAGAAATATGAATTTAGCCGTACTGTATACAACGAAAAAAAGAAGATGTTACGTAAAGATCTAAGACATCTCAAGAGACAACTGGGATGTAACCTAGAATCAGAAATTAAAAAGAGGAAGTTGAGATACAGAAATTGGTTGAAATCATTTTCCTTATTAAGAGATCAGGAAAGAGGCAAACATATGATAAAGTTGATCCTGAATCACAAGTCAAGAGAAATTTGGAAGATCTTAAACCATGGCACTTTAAATCAAGAGGTGATGCAGTTAAACGGAATTTCGAGGATGAAATAGGAAGAACATTTTCTCAATGTATTTGGAACCATCTTGTGGTAATGTCCAGATGGCTGAAAGTATTGAAAATTGGGATGTGATCGAGAGTACCGAGGACATTGCGGCTGTAATTCAACATCTAAAAAATTCAAGAGCTGCAGGACCTGATGACATTACAAATATCATGCTGAAAGAAAAAAAAGAGCAATGGTCCTGTTTTATCGCATACCTGTTCGAACTAATTGCAACGGTGAAAGAAGTACCTGGCTCATGGTGAACAGCAGTTGTCGTGCCGGTGTTTAAGAAGGGCAGTCGGGACGACCCCAAAAACTATCGCCCGATTGCTCTTCTTCATACCATTGGAAAAACCTTCGCAACTTGCTTACAACACAAACTAACGAGATGAGCTAATGGTGCAGGTCTGATGGACTGGTGACAAACAGGTTTTACCAAAGGTGTGGGGACTGAGGTAAACCTCCTGATACTGAGTTCGCTAAAATTGGAGACGCTAAAACAAAAGTCAAAACTCTTTCTGGCATTCATTGACATGCGTCAAGCCTTTGACTCAATAAACCGAGCCAAATTGTGGGAAAAGTTGGCTAAGTGCAAACGTCCACCGTCGTTATTACATCCAGTGATAGCCCTACATTCGAACACCACAATGTGTGTGCGTATAAATGCCCAGGGTGAGCTATCAAACAAAATCCCTATCAATAAGGGAGTGAAACAAGTTTGCCCAATGGCAGCGTTATTGTTCAAATTATAAATCGCAGACATTTCAACAGCACTTGGAGATGTCAAATGCTTTCCTCCAAAGGTGAATGGGCAACACCTTAGTAGGGCAATCTATGCTGACGACATTGTGCTAACGGACCTCACACAAATTGGACTACAGAGGCTCCTTGTCAGATTCCAAGCTTACTGTGAAGAAAATGAGCTGACAATAAATGAAAAAAAGACAAATATTTTGACCATTGGCAAGGTGTCAACTAAGGAAGACCGTGCATTTAAGTGGTCTATTGGCCATGAGAACATAGAAAACGTCTCCTCTATTCGTTACTTAGAATAATTTTTAACAACTCAATAAGAGAGTCGGACTGGTTGCTAGATCTAAAAAATTGCATGGACAGCCGTACACTCCCTGCACTACAGGGAGCCTGCATACATGCTGAATATGTCAAATTTACAACAATTCCAGTGTTGACATTTTTAAACAGAAAGTGGTCCCAGCGATTAGCTTTGGTTCTGAAGCCGGGTGGAATTTGAGCTTTCATTGCTGGGACACACTTGAAGGGAAGTTCTGGAGACGTGTCTTCAGTCTCCCATCATATGTCTCGATAAAAGCAATCAGACATGAGCTCGGTCTTGATTCCTTATATGCTACGGTGCTATGGAGATCAATCACAACAGTAAGGAAAATACATTTGAATGAACCTGCGGCCGAATAAAGAATTTTCACAGCAACAACGCAATGACCGCACAAAGGAATGCTGAGTTATTGCATTAATAAAATAAAATTAATCGTCCACTCTGCCGACATAAAGTGGGAAACTGTGATGGCTACACCACAAGTGGCCAAAAAAAACTACGCCAGTGGAGTTGGATACAGAACTTGGAAAATCGAGCTGATCTGAAGACGTCGTTGGACTTAGGGCTAGCGGCAAATAGTTTAGATCATCTACCAAAATATCTGAAGCAATTTCCATCCAGATATCACCGTAACAAATTCTTGAGACTACGGCTAAATGCATACCATACAAAAGATGTGCTCTGGACCAGACATGACACTAATACAACGGATAACATTTGTAGATTTTGTTTGGCCACCGAAGAATCCTTGAAACATTTAATAACGGAATGCGGGGAGTTAGTAAATGAGCGATCCTTTTTTCTAGGGAAATATGCTCCTGTAAATGATACTACTGTGGAGTAGTGGTTCACGGTGCTTTCAAGTAACAACGTCCATCTAACTTGTGCGGTGATTAATCTTTTAGAAAAGATTTTACTGAATGAGGGAAAGAAGTGATTACCCACAGTGATGGAAAGGATAGTGTTTCTGTGTTTTTGTGTTTTTGTGTTCTGTTTTGTAATAAAAGTGTGAATAAACTATAAATTACAATAAACATTTTTTTCCAAAATTCAGTATTTGGGGCTTTTATTATATGTTTATGTCTAAATGTTCATGTGGGTTTTTAGCTAGTTAAATACTGCTTTGGTGATTGGCACTCAGGTGGTGTAATATTTGTCTTTTGTGGATCAATGGATTTCTAATGTGCCTTTTATTTAAAGATCACATTATATATTGTAATAAAACCTACATATATGTTTGTAAGTTGTGGCCACACAGAAACCTTTATGCATGCCTTCACTTTAATCAATTTCTTATAGTAAGTATATACCCAGAGATTCCTCTTTTGTGACATGCTTAAACTCATTCTAGGCATTTCAAGCTCTGTGGATATGGCTGAAAGGTGAGCACATTTGTCAAGCATTGCAAACGCTCATGACCGTCAATAAAGCACCCTTAATTCTCCAAAAACACGCAGCTGAAAGTGTTTCCGAGCATGTGCTTTTTTCACAAGTCATCATTTGGGAAATACACAGGCACCTTAATCTCAAAGGTGGCAGCTGTGCACCAGTATACATCATGCATGGCCATCAATATCATTCGTTTCAAAAGCACACTCCTGACATTGAGCACATCTCACAGTAAAGTGCCATTCAAAGGCCTTTATTTGTGAAAAGAGTAAAACAAAGGAAAATATGCGTATGCCTACTTAAGAGTTAGCAACATGAGTGCAACGCCAGCTGCTCATGCTGCTTCTGTCACCCTGAAAACACCTGCAAGAAAGAGTCAGAAATGACTCGCTCATGTATTGCAATTCCTCCTGCATCTGTTCCAAACAGGGAAGTGTGTGTATCTCAAGACTTTTAAGCAAACACAGGCTTTGAGAATTGGGCCCAGTGTGTCAGCAACCTGCTCGCCAGCACATTAAGAACATGAGTCGCACAGCAAAACCGTCTACCGTCTATATAATTATCAGTTAGCAGAATTTCAAAGATGTATGTGGAATTGGTAGATTTACACCCTGATTCTTATCTGGCAGTGTGTCAAAGTTAATGGAATTCTGCTAGTACTGAGATTGGCTTGAATATAGCATTCACGCCCTGACTTAGGGCGGATATGGGCTTTAACGGCCCGCAGCTCGGTCTGCGGGCCATTAAAGCCAATGTCCGCCCTCCCCAAACTCCCCACAGGGTGTGACAGCTATTCACATTCCATGATTTACCGGGGTAAAGCTTGTTTTCTTTTTTTTTTGTCCGACAGATGTTCACTCAGCACAAGACCATCTTCCGTCGGAGAAAAAAAGAATTGAGAAAACTGGCCGCCATCATTAAAATTGAAAAGGGACTTAGTCCCTTTTCGGATGAAGGCGGCCTTCAGAAACATTTTCCAAAATGGATGCAGTCCTCCAAAATATTTTTAATGGCGGCAGTGCGGGCGGTGATTAGAGCATCGGCAGTGATTAGAGCATCGTGCCCAGGAAAGACTGATTTTCATTGGTCAATCTATCTTTTCCTGGTGCGAATGTCAAATAGTGAAGCCAGAGTATCAGATAAATCCTAGACATCGGATTGGCTGGAAGGCTTGGCATCCAGACAATCAGGTTACCTGGAGGGTCCAGCATAAAGCTCGGATCAGATCATCAAACTCAATAGGCCATGTTTCTCTGTGTGATCTGGCATCTCCCACTTGCACATCATTGAAGGTCACTCCCTGTACTTTAATGGCTTTGTGCGTGGACGAAATATTCTGTTTTGTTAGATTAATAAAGCATAGTTTGGAGTCTTGTCCTGACGTACGTTTTTGCTTTATGGGATTAGTGAATACCTCTGTATGAACATGAAAATTCCTTTTGGGGAGTAAGGAACAGCTTTTTCATCCTCTTCGTTGTTGGTTGAACCAAGCACACTAGTGGTTTCTTTAGGCATTATGCAAAGCGAGAGGAGTGTCTTTACTTTGTCAAATGCGCATTTTTCCCATTGTGTATACACATGACTCGAATAGCTGAATATGTCCTGGGCCCTCTGCGGTCTGATTAATGCCGGTTGCATATTATACCTTTGGAAAGCTGCCTGGGTCATAATTTGGGTATAGTTATGCAAACGATAGCGGGATATGCTTTCACACCTTTCCAAGTGACATTTATTAAGCATCTTAAAGGGTGCATTCTGCTTGCACACATCACCTTTCTCAGCAACACCTATGTGCAGGGGAGTTGCTAGGTCTGGAAAAGACCTGTGGCTAAGCTGATGTCGGAACTGTTGGGACTGGGAGCTAGCTAGTATTTTGGCTGTAGAGATTCTATCCGGGGCTATAACCAAAAGATCAGGGGCTATAGCCCACTTAGCCCCCAGCCTAGCAACGCCCCTGCCTATGTGGGACCTTATGGTCGCGTGCGCCCAGCTCTGATTTTTTTTAGCGACACTCACCATAGCATTTTCACTGCACAACTAAAAAGGCATACAATGCATAAAAGACCAAATATTCCCACACAATATTCAATGAGCACTGTCGCGCTGCCACGTTCAACAAAAACAGCCCTTCTTCTATGCACAATACATGCATAGTCAGACGACAGTACACTTTCTGTGACCTCTGATACATATGCCTGTCCTGAACATTATTCACATTATGCAAACATTCTCCGGTGCATTACCCTAGCAGCAACGTACCCAGACACTACCGCAGTGAGTGCGAAGCAGAACAGAAAACCTCCACTCCACACATTTATGCACAGACATGGAATGATTGCAAAGATTTTTTTAGAGCTGTTTCCCACCCACAGGTTTGCGGTATGGTGTGGTATGCAGGCACGGACTGGCCTTTAGGGCAATAGGGCCTGAACCAAAAACAAAAATATGCTAGTGTGGGCCAGTTTTTGGGTTCAAAGTGGCTCACTTTTTTGGTCCATGTGGGCCTGATTGATTAGTTACTTCACCAGACGGCTAATAGTTTTGACCAGTGTTGCTAAATACATATGTTTTAATATGCACAACTTACATCACAGTTTATCAAAAACCTCCCCCTTGGGTACTACTCAAACAGTCTGTCACAAAAGGAATAAATTGGCATTTGCAACTGTGGCCCACTTTTTCATTGGTGCCCAAGACAATTTTATATCGCAGTCTGACCCTGGTGGCAGGGTGCAAAATACGCAGGTGCTTTTTTTACAGCCATGTTCAGGTTAGAGAAGGAACAAGTACTGAACATTCAACCTTATTGAAACATTTGAAAGTCCTGTCGGACCAGAAGCAACATGTTTATCCCATTGTGTGCAAATAACAAGTTCTCCTTCTTGCAGCAACATTATTTGCTCTCAGGAAAATGCTAAATGCTTCCGGTCTAGTCGCACTTGACAAATATTACTGTATTGCATAAGAAAGGTTATGAAGAAGGCTGGGATTTCGGGACAAATTCACAAAGATTTGCAGTGGGAAAAATCAGTACATGCCCCACGCACTTCCCATTTTCTCTTGCTTCCTCATACATGATTCAGGAAAAAATAAAATAAAGCAAAGGTCAAGGTTTTCTGGAACATTTCTGAGAAGCCCTCGAGCAAACTTTGTGAATCCCATTTGCACATGAGCATCGCAAAGAGGCCTGTGGCAGCTTTTGATTTGCTGCATTGTTAGCCTTTGAGAATAAGGTATAAGGCAACACTAGCAAATCTGAAATGCTCAAGATATCTCCTGATTTGCTCCAGTTTTAGACTTTGGGAATAGGGTATAAGGCAGCACTAGCAAATCTGAAGTGCTCAAGATATATCCTGATTTGCTCCAGAGTTAGCCTTTGAGAATAAGGTATAAGGCAGCACTAGCAAATCTGAAGTGCTCAAGATATCTCCTGATTTGCTCCAGTTTTAGCCTTTGGGAATAGGGTATAAGGCAGCACTAGCAAATCTGAAGTGCTCAAGATATCTCCTGATTTGCTCCAGAGTTAGCCTTCGAGAATAAGGTATAAGGCAGCACTAGCAAATCTGAAATGCTCAAGCTTTCTCCTGATTTGCTCCAGAGTTAGCCTTTGAGAATAAGGTATAAGGCAGCACTAGCAAATATGAAGTGCTCAAGATATCTCCTGATTTGCTCCAATTTTAGCCTTTGGGAATAGAGTATAAGGCAGCACTAGCAAATCTGAAGTGCTCAAGATATATCCTGATTTGCTCCAGAGTGAGCCTTCGAGAACAAGCTATAAGGCAGCACTAGCAAATCTGAAGTGCTCAAGATATCTCCTGATTTGCTCCAGAGTGAGCCTTCGAGAATAAGGTATAAGGCAGCACTAGCAAATCTGAAGTGCTCAAGATATCTCCTGATTTGCTCCAATTTTAGCCTTTGGGAATAGAGTATAAAGCAGCACTAGCAAATCTGAACTGCTCAAGATATATCCTGATTTGCTGCAGAGTGAGCCTTCAAGAATAAGGTATAAGGCAGCACTAGCAAATCTGAAGTGCTCAAGATATCTCCTGATTTGCTGCAGAGTGAGCCTTCACGAATAAGGTATAAGGCAGCACTAGCAAATCTGAAGTGCTCAAGATATCTCCTGATTTGCTCCAGTTTTAGCCTTTGGGAATAGGGTATAAGGCAGCACTAGCAAATCTGAAGTGCTCAAGATATCTCCTGATTTGCTCCAGAGTTAGCCTTCGAGAATAAGGTATAAGGCAGCACTCGCAAATCTGAAATGCTCAAGCTTTCTCCTGATTTGCTCCAGAGTTAGCCTTTGAGAATAAGGTATAAGGCAGCACTAGCAAATCTGAAGTGCTCAAGATATCTCCTGATTTGCTCCAATTTTAGCCTTTGGGAATAGAGTATAAGGCAGCACTAGCAAATCTGAAGTGCTCAAGATATATCCTGATTTGCTCCAGAGTGAGCCTTCGAGAATAAGGTATAAGGCAGCACTAGCAAATATGAAGTGCTCAAGATATCTCCTGATTTGCTCCAGAGTGAGCCTTCGAGAATAAGGTATAAGGCAGCACTAGCAAATCTGAAGTGCTCAAGATATCTCCTGATTTGCTCCAATTTTAGCCTTTGGGAATAGAGTATAAGGCAGCACTAGCAAATCTGAAGTGCTCAAGATATATCCTGATTTGCTGCAGAGTGAGCCTTCAAGAATAAGGTATAAGGCAGCACTAGCAAATCTGAAGTGCTCAAGATATCTCCTGATTTGCTCCAGAGTTAGCCTTTGGGAATAAGGTATAAGGCAGCACTAGAAAATTTGAAATGCTGAAGCTTTCTTCTGATTTGCTCCAGTGTTAGCCTTTGAGAATAAGATATAAAACAGCACTAACAATTCTGAAATGCTCAATATATCTCCTCATTTGCTCCAGTGCAGGCTTTTGTGAATCAGGCCACCAGTATGCATTTACACCAAAACTGTGGACCCTTATGTGGTATACCCTGAGGATGTGTTTTTTAAATGTGTTATTTTTTGTCTGGCTTTGCATACGCAACATCAACGTTTTCTTGATGTTCAATGGGTCCACATCACATCTCATTGATACATCAGATCAGATACAGCACTGCTGCTCCAATGGCATGTGTGCCACATCATTGCAAATCAGCTGTGCATTTGTAACTGATCTGCTAAAGAGGACTACGCCTTCATTCACACAGCTCTGTCTTGTATGAATGGGTGTGCTTTGTTTGGGCATGTGTGTATGAGTGTGCACCCTGTGAGATGTTTTTGCATCTATTGGTTGCAAATCACGCTGCATTATGGAACTTGATGTTTTCAAGGTTCACTTTTCAACGGAGGGATCAATCTCAGACCTGACAGTGAGCTTTGCAAGGATGGGGTTGCAATGAACTCAAAATAAGGTTTCAGTGGATGGTAATGTCTCATGATGACGTGGTTGTGTGCACATATTATTGGGTGGTTCTGAGGGCGGTGTAAAGCTCCAACAATAAGAGAAGTTCTACAAGGTGCACTGCAGAAAAAAATTCCACACGCCATTGGCATTGTTGTTCTTTATTGTGCAGTATGCATATTTTATCCACATTTTCCCACCACGTAAAGTGTGCTTGTGTAGGCCAGTTCCAGTCAGAGAACAGTACACAACTGAACAATTCTCCACCTGCCTGTGCTTTGTGTCCACTAGAAAATGCATGGATGAAGCTTAGCGCCCCTCGCAGTTCTCTTTGACTCCCCTGCTGTGGTGCTAGGCTTTAGGCTACCAAATGGGACTGGGAAGGCAATGGGACGCAGGCCCCGTGGAGGTGAGATGAGAATTCCCCGGGCTCCACACTCTGCTCTTAATCTGCTTTGCCTCATCTCTTCTATGACTTGGCAGAACCCCTCACTGATTAGGAAAGGGGCCCTTTTGGAGATTATAGAGGGTTACGTTTCTCCGTAGGTCAGGGGCATCCAGGGAGTTCTTGAGAAAGGGAGAGTGAGCGCACCATTAAGTGCATGATGCCCAGTCTGTGTAACTCCCAGCAATGATTTGATGTTCTGAACTGGTGGCCCTCAGACCAGCTCGTGAGAGTGTCCACAGAGAATGGTACATTGATGGATGCAGAGACACGGTTTAAACAGCACCAGAACTTGATGTTGTGATTGGAGTCGCTGCTCAGGAACACAAATAAAGAGAACTTGGGGAGCAAACATGGTTTCGATCTGAGAAGAAACAAGGAATTGAACAATGCTGGATGCTGGTGAATTCAGTTGCAAGCCATCTGTACCCAGTATGGCACCTGCAATGTACACATGTTCAGTGGGCCGACCCTTACAGGACCCACTTTGCACATTGACAATGCATGGAATATATGCTGTTCCTTAGTGAGTTCACCGGTCTGATGGCCTGCTCAACCAGCTGAAAATATGTAATCAATTAAGAAGTTCTCTGGTTGTTTCAGCAAGATTGTGTTTGGACTTAATCTAACCTCGATCAGTACTCAGAAAAGTAGCTGACCTCCTGTTATACTTGAAGCATCTGTTCCTTGGTCCTCATCTAGATGAACCAAGGCACACTCTGTGCGGTGCTGGTATAACACGAAGGTGCAGAGGGACATCTTAACATCATCTATGAAAATGTACAATTGTCAGGTTAGTGGTGTGGGGCTCTTATTGTCCTCCTCCTGATCTATCCTCCCATCCCTTGTGTCCAGGACTCTCACTATGTGGGAACTGCTCTGTGTACCCTCATCAGTGCTTAGAATAAGGATGTCGAAGGATGTTATCTATTTTAGCATAACATGGGGAGTCATATCAACACTGCCAGACATACTACATGATAACAGCAGGCTTCATATTATTCCGATCCTTCGAGAAGTCTGAAATGTTCAAGCTCTCCAGGAGGGATCTCTGTGCGACCACTGTCGCCACATAATTGCCGTGAAATTCCTTCACACGTTTTGAGCTTTGGCTTGTTATTTTGAAATTAGACAGTCTGGGGACAAATGTCTTTCTCTCTAGAGGTAAACACCCTATTCCAAATTGCTCCTTTCCTGCATTGTCCTGCCCTGAGGCAAGGTTTGCGGTGATCTGGATCCCACTTTCGTGTCATTTCATTAATTCGCAGACTTTTGCTTCTTGTTTATTTTCCTGCATTGTGTTGTGTTTGCACATACACGCAATTACAGTCATGTGGCCCTCCTATTCTGCAAGCATGACCTTTGCACAATCAGCAACAAATGTACGGTTTCAATTTGTTATCTACCCATTAACATAAAGACACGAAATAATGCAATGATACTTAATGCTCATGTTCACCAAGTGGCCCCATGTTAATTAATCTAGTCCTTCAAATGTGTTGTTTTATTTTCCTTCAATGTCAGATGCATCGAGGACTTTGTGCATTGCAGTAGTTATAACATTAGCTGATCCACTGAAGATTCTGCATCAGTGGAATCCATACCGTGTTCTGCAACCTCTGGCTTGCTATATGTCATTTACAACCACTCCCATGATCCCCCACCTGTAGCTTTATTGGCTGGGCCTGATGGGACTTGCAGTTCAAACCTTCTGGACCCGACTCTAGACTAAACGGTTTTCTGTTTGGCCAATGATCATTGATGTTCTAGTTCAATTCGGGATTCCATTGGAAGTATTATGGGAATTTAAGAGACACTTTGCTAATCCTGATCCGGGAAAATACTTTTCCGTTAGATATTCCTGGCATATTATGGTCTTTCTTTGCTTTTTTATGATGAAATTCACAGCAAGAGAAACATTAATCGTTTCCCCAGTGGAAATGCCACAACCAAGTGAAGATCCAAACAACATTGTTCTATCTAATGCATTATTGATGTTGGTAATATATATTGAAGAGGCAAATTAAGCACATGTGTTTACTGCATTTGCATACCACAACATCACTTGCCCATTCAAGATTATAATAACATGGAAACTCAGTTCTGATGAAATTATGATAAAAAAGAGACAAGTGCGGATTCACTGGAAAAATGTGCAGATCGTTTAAGAAAATAACAGAAAATCAAGGCATGCTAAGGACAATGGCATTTAATCCTGTCATTTCCCACGTCTAGGAGACAGGCTAATCAGACGTAATTAAGAAGCAGGTATCAGACTAATAAAGCAGACGTGTCACCAGTTGTCATTGTGGTGATCAATTTGCACCTCATCGCAATGATATCAAGCCTTCAAGTGCTGTAATGACCCTGAATCGCTGAGGTGCCAGGAGGATTACGAGGATGATAATGTACTGTAGAGGTGTTAATGAGGCAGGGTTAGGTGGAGACAAGGGATGTTCCTCCTTGTTCTCCGCAGGGAGGGGAAAAGAGCAAAATGTGACTTATTCTTGGCATCATACAATGGCTTGTTAAAGAAACTGATAAGTATGAAGTTCATGTCAAAATTTGTTTAATATGCCATTAAAAAACACGTTTACAATACGGAAACCAAGTGAGTAATGTCTGCTTCCTATCCTTGCATGCAGGTGGCTCCTGTTGACTCATTTATAAATGCTATTTAGACGGATGCTGTGTGGGTAAATAATGAGGGAATCTGAGGTTAATTGTATTTACCACTCAGTGTCAGTCATTCTTCAGCGACACACCGGGCAATCATACCAAGAGTTGACTAACCGGGAATCTGTATATTTGTTCGGAAAAAAAAAAAGGAATGGGAGATTTTGTCAAAAATCAGCTGTACGAAAATTACTACAGCCAAAATATATATAATGCCACAGGGGTTGAGGGGGTGTCACCCGCTCCCTATTAAATAAAGTTTCAACAAAAAGTAAGTGAAGGGAACCGCCATCTCAGAGGGATGTGGGAGGTGGCGGCACACAAGGAGGTGTGCCGCCAAGAGGTAAGTAAGGGGGTGGAGCGGTGCAGGTTACCAGAAATGTTCAGAGGAGTGAGCACCGAAAGTCGTTTTCGTTCAAATGTCTTTCGTTTTTTTCTCCCTCGAGCATTTCTTATTTGATCTATTCGTGGACAACCCACTAACCTACCCATGGAAGACCATAACTTCACAAAATGACACAAGAGAATGTCAATATGTGGCCACTCATACGGCCCAGCCATGAAAAAAATATTTCTATGCAAGAAAATCACTATGTTTAGTCTTTATAACTTAAATGGAGTTGGTCCAGTTCTTTTCGCCCTGACAAAGAAGAAAGGATGAGTGAACTCTGCTATGATAGACACGTGACCAGGAACCACTTAATCATGAGGGTATTCAGGGTTCTAT
This sequence comes from Ambystoma mexicanum, assembly GCF_040938575.1. Lineage (NCBI taxonomy): Eukaryota > Metazoa > Chordata > Amphibia > Caudata > Ambystomatidae > Ambystoma > Ambystoma mexicanum. The sequence goes on from NC_090930.1 coordinate 1,007,754,376, forward strand.
GAATTTACTAAAGCGTAGAAGGAGTTTTGGGCACAATGGTGAGGGCCCAATGGATGTTGCTAGGAAGGCCCCAGCTCCTCTGCACATCGTCGGCTGCCTGCAGAAAGCAAGCAAAGAGATACAGGGCACATGTTCGTTCTGGATCATCCTTGACGAAATTGATAATGTGACAATAAGATATGATCGACATATAATTTAGGAATTTAGTCAGCGAAAACGTATTTTATTAGATGTGATATAATGTAATTGTTTTGCTGAGAGAAGGCGACATTTTTCACGAGAATATTTAAAGAACATTTTTTGGGAGACATATTAGGGTAAAGATAAAAACCTGAGAACGTTTTCAGTCAGATTTTTATAATAGCTTTTAACAAATTGAGCTCATCTAGAGATTTGCACTCTGTCCAGACACCTACAAGCAAATCTTTGAAGTGGACCTTTTTGGTTGAGTGGGCCCGGTACATGTCTAGGATGCCATGTGATAGCACAGATGACGGGAGGCGTTGGCATTGCCATTGGATGTGACTTGCACCAAATGAATGATGTGAACTTTAGAGCTTTGCATTACGCCTGTGATGTTGCCTGCATAACACAGCTGGTGGGGAGACATGGACAATTACAGCGCGATGCACTGGAATTTTACCTGCATATATTAATATTGCTCTTCAAAAGATGTACAACCCTACCCTGAGATTGGAATGCAAACTTTCAGAAGAGCAAGTGTTTTGAGTGGGTGGGATCAAGCAGTGCCCTGTTTTTGGGTGATTCGAAAGAGTTTGAATGCGGACTATGCGTCAGGGACATTACACTACTTGCTCTACAATGTGACGACAGGCTATGCCAGTGTTGTCAGCAGTGCTTAATTTGTAAGAAAATAAGTGCCAGGGCCCAAATAATTTCTAGCATGCTTGTGACACCGTGGGCGGGCTGTTCCCCACCATTGTGGACAACGCTCACAGCTGCTCCGCACAGCGTGACACCTTTGGGTTTAAACTACAGCTCACACCTACTCATTGGGGTTGATGGATGCCCTGGCTATTATTACTTCATAATCAATGTGATTGTGAGATAATAAGTGCCCGGGCTCAGAAATAAGTGCCAGGGCTGGGCCCTGGCAAACACCCCCGCAAAGTAAGCACTGGTTGTCAGCCTCGGGGGTTGTGTGATGCAAAGAGACAATGGTCCCGTTTCACAAAGGTTTATCCTGATTGCATGTGCCAAATGTTCAAGCATGTCAGAAAAAAACAGCATTTTGCACACGAAGGGGGAATTCACAAAGGCAAGTATACTTGTGCCTAAGTAGATTTTCCCCACCTGTGGGATTTGAGGGCATGGAGCATGCCACAGAAATGGCTGCTGCATTTGAGGGCAAGGAGCATGCCACATAAATGGCTGCTGCATTTGAGGGCAAGGAGCATGCCACATAAATGGCTGCGGCATTTGAGGGCAAGAGTTTAGAGTGCATCCCAGATTCACAAAGGGATGTTCTCTGCATTCTGGCCGTTTTTGTGACTGTTTCCCCTACCCTTGTTTACCTTTGGAAAGTCAGGTGCAAGGGGAAGCTCCATGCAGACAATGGTCTGCACAGACCTCTACTTTCATTTCTCAAGGCCAAAGTCTAGATGTGTTTAAATGTGTTTAATGCAGCTCTGTATAACGTAACTGGCCTGCAACAGCGCCCTGATGCCTAAGGGTTTAGGTGCAATAAATAAATACATAAATAAATAAAGTGAATAACCCACCTGCGAGTCCATTTTAAATGTACACCCCCTCCCCTGAAAATTGTAGGTAAATGTAAAAACTGCATTTACAGCGACAAGACCTCTTCATTCTGTCACTGCAAATGTGCTACCTGGGTGGGTAGTGGGTAGTGGGGTGACGTCTCCATCCAATAAAAGTGTCTTTAGTTGTTCAATGCCTACATAGGTTTCTACAATCTGGCCGAAAAGTAGGTATTCCGAGAGGACCTAGCTAGCTGGGTTTGGACAAAGTTCAGATCCTGTAATGCTTTATTAGAAGGCAATACTTTCAGGATCCTCCAAAAATTCGATTGACCAATTGATGCAGCGCGTTGTTTAAGTATTGTCTTCAAGTGATGAAATTCTGTTACTTCCTACACACGAGTAGAACTGTGGGTCTCAGTCAGAGACCAGGATTCGAAATTCACGTAATTCTGCTCCATTTTCAAGTGAATAGCAGATGCAAAAATATTGACATAGCAACATTTTAGGCCAGTTGTTTTGGCACGCCCAAATGACGCCGCTGCACTGCTGGCAAAAATGGTGTTAAAGTAGAACGAAATAAATGCCCTAAACTGAGCTTGGGATTTAGCTGTTTTCAATTTGATGAATCGGCCAAAATCATACCAGTATTTCAAGATTTGCAAAATACCCAAATTGTTTCTATTGAAAGGGTGTTCCCTGTAACACGAAGCTGGCACTTAAACACTGCATTTTTCTTGTGCTAATTTGAAAATAACCGTGAGCTCCAACCCCTGCCCCTCAACAATCCTAGCCATTAGCTCTCAATTCTTATATTCCCATGACGTATCTTCCAAAATGTCCCCCTTACTGCCATTCATAATAAATCTGCATGTTCCCCCATACTCCATGTCCCTTGCTTCACTGCTAGATTTGCTTTCTGCTTGCGGAGCACATGTATATTTTGCATCTGTTAGAAATAGAAACTCCGATGTACTTCCTTTAGGGAAATTCTCTTCTACCACTTAGGGTAATAATGCCTGCACTGGTGGGTCTTAATAGGCGGTAATGGCCCGCTGCCTGAGTTAACAGGCCCGAGCAGAGCAAGGCTATCTAAAAAGGGTGGTGGGCCACTGTTATCTGGAAACGACCCACCCCTGAAAGTTTATTCGCAGGATCCGCCGTGATCAAAGGCTGAGGGCAGGGTGCGGTGGGGGGGGGGGGGTGGTGGTGAAGAGCTGAGCCAGAGGAAGGTGAATGTCGCTCTTTCAATGCAGTAAAGTGGTAGTGGTAGTGGGAGGCTAGAGGCGGGAGAAAGCCACAGCAGCAAACAGGGCCTAACAAACTGTAAGGCTTGGGTGCTAATGCAGAGCAAACAAAGGCACAGACACTGCCAAGGGGTGATGCCGTTTCCATGGGCCTGATTTACACAGGTGTTTTACAATGGCACCATCCCATTGAAAAATGCTTTTTAAATCAGGCCCGATGTGTTTATTTTTTTAATACATAATGCACGTTAACATTCGAAGTTTTGCCAATGTATTGAAAGTACACATAGAGGTGTTCTGCAGTACATCCGATTTGATAGTTTGTCCTGTTGTTAACTATTCTTAAATAAAACGTATTAAGTGTTTTACCTTTTGATTTCTTTGACATCATATTTTCACTGGAAAAAAGGCGCACGTGCCTAAAACGCTTTAGTGCGGCACACTGGGCAAGAGGGGGGTACCCGAATGAGTCGTGTGGTGCTTTTTTGGAAAAATGTGCTACGGAGATGAAAACAAGAAAGTGTTGAAAAACATCTGTCCTGTCTGGAACACGTTGTTTCTTCTTTTGGGACGTAGTCCCACAGTTTCAGCCCATGTTTGTGTACGCTTGAGTACCAGTTAGTCCGTTTTGTAGCTTTGCAATGCATGCTGAACGTGTCACAGGTCACCTGTGACACGTGGTTCTGTTAGGCCAATGGAAGTTATGGAAAATAGCTGCAGTGGCTGGGAAGCCTGAATGAAAGTGGCCACAAAATTCTCTGGGTGAATATTCTTTTTCTTTGTGGGATCCTAGGTCGAATGTATGGATATGCTTTTTTGCACTGTGGTACCTGGAAGTCATTTCTGTTCCTACCGAAACACACAGCACAATCATGAATTCTATTATAACTGATAACTGATAATGCTACTGTTTTGGGTGAATGGATATACTTTGATTAAATCTGTATCTTCTTTTTTTAAATTATTTTTTATTGTATTAAAGATGACATAACAATGACAGCACAACGACAGTATTTAGAAACCACTGGCAGCATTTTGACGACCCCCTGAGTGCACCCCGCTCCAGCACTATTGATGCTGATTCGTGGCATTCCCCATCCCAGTTCTAGTGACCAACAGAAGTCAACCCGGGCAGTCGCCTGAGGTCACTGGGCTCGATAACAAATCTGTAGGTCTCTAATTTAGGTAGTTCCCATACGGGGCCCCATATGTCACTACGTCTGGCAGATTCTGCCAGCAGGCCCCTATAGTCCCCCTCCATGTCATAGTGTAAAAACCAAAATCTGGTAACTGTACTGCAAAAAAGATAAGAGACCAACAGACACAGAGATGAGTATAAACAACAAAGTTTATTTGCTCCAAGCGGACTCAGGTTCTACCCAGCAATAGCAGTGCAGAAGAGAGCCACTTACAGAAAGAAAATGACATCCTTTTATGCATCCCCGTATACACAAGTTCTGCTGCCAGTGTGATGTCATAGATATCATAGATATTTTACAGCTCCATGCTACATATAGGGTTATCTGTGAAAATATACTTTTCAGAATTTAGTTTTATGCTCTTTACATTCTAATTTTCCAACCTTACAAGACAACAGACTGTTCGTACTGAAAGGAAAACATTCCTACCAACAATATCTTTTGTTTTCATGACCGAGGGTCACTTGCGTAGCAGCATGTTTTTACAGTTTTTTTTAGGATAACCCTTTCCTGTCACAAACCGAACAGAACATCTCCTGTGTCATAAACTATTCTCATATGATTAAGTGCATTTGTGAGACCCACACAATTAAAGAGGGGCAGACAAAAACATTTTGATCGCGCTTGGCCCAGCCTGTGTAAGATCCAAGGCTGTAATAACAATGTGCTAATTTATTTGCAACATCAAACTTAGCACTCTTGTGTGGTGATTCCTTGCACTTCCAAATAGGAGATTTTGCAAGATGGAGTGAGTGGATGAAACAAAATCGGGAGCTCAAGGCTAACCTGAAATAAATGCATTTTCACAGTAGCAGTACACAATGTCCTGCATGCAATATTTCTGTAGTATTGGGGGACCTTCCCCCCAAACCTTCGCAACATATCTCTTGGCCAATGCAAGCAGTAATCCCACCAGATGTCTTGAGGGACATTCTTTGTGTAGCACAGAAGCCCAACTAAAGGGGACCGCTCTATTAATGCACCCATTAATGCCTGAATTCCCCTCGAATATTCCCGCCCGGGAAAGTGGCCACCAGATCACATTCCAAGGCCAGATGCATGAAGATGGCCTGAACATATGCACATCGCACACATGTGTCTGAGACCTTGGGATAAAATGTATGAAGCAATGCAGGGTTGTAATATATTTGATGTAAGAATTGAAAGTGTAGTAGTTTAAAAAAATATTAAAGGAGACGTATTTGGTCTGCAAGCAACAGCATCTCCACGCATCATATGTGATTGGCTGCTGCAAAGTCCCCTCCCTTTGAATATGTGCTTTCTCCGACCACCCAGCCATTCTTTCTACCATTTTAGCACATAGGATAGTTGTCAATCAGCCCTCCTCCTCAGCATTTATATTATGATGTAATTATTGTGTGGTGCACGGTTCATTTGGAAATGCCCTAAAGAGTCCCTTAACCATGTTGCAAAACCAGAAGTAGAGAAAAATATCCAATGTCAACGTGCTCCCCAGCTCATTAAACTTGCCTAAGGATATTTACTGGCTGCTTGGCAATATATTTTGGAATTTAGTAATACCTAACCTCCCCATACACTGCACATAAATCTTTTCGCTGCAATAGGGGATCCCCTATTTGGGCAACAGGCAACATGGGGGAGTTGAGTGGGGTCTCACCCAATTTTTCCCCTATTTTTACCCAGGCCGAGCATGTGCAGTCAACCATATTCCTCGAACCAGTCCCCCCGGGGGCCGGGGGTGTTTTAGTACTGCCGACCTGAGGAGTGACAGAGCTACTATTGCCATGGACATGAGACCGATCAGGGTTGGGGGAGTACCAATGTGACAAAAATTGAGCTTGGGCTGCCAGATATTAACCAGAAAGAGCCATACCACCCCTAACGAGCGGTTCTACTTGTTTGTTCCAACTGATCCTTGCCCTTTTGCCTGCTCAGATGAAGTATGTAATTGTACTCTTCAACGTTTTGAAGAATGTGCCTGCGGGTCCAAGTGGGAGATTCAGGAATAAATAGAGAAACCTCTGGAAGAGAACCATTTTAACCAGGGTAGATCTTCCCAGTAGGGATAGTGGCAGGTGTTTCCACCTCAGTATCGATCCTTGACCACCACACAAGACTTTACCATAATTCTTGTGCCAGATTATCGTTGGGTTTCTGGCTATCTCCACCCCAAGATACATAGTTTGGTTAGCATGCCATTGGAATCCCAACATGTCTAGGAACTCCAAGGCCCATTCACACAAGGGGAACAGGAACGACTTCTGTGCGATAATCCTCTCAGGATGTTCAATGAAAAGGGCCATATCATCTGCCTATAATGATACTATCAGCTTGTATGTGTACAGTTGTATGCCACGATGCATGTGTTGCTCGCATAACAGGCCTGCCAACAGTTGAACAGTAAGCACCAACACCAATGGAGAAAGGGTGCACCCTTGCCTCATGCCCCTGCCCATATGTATTTTATCTGACAGGTGGCCATTCACCGTTAATTTGGCAGAGGTTGATTATACAGTAGAGATTCCAGGGACTTAAAGCTGACTCCAAGCCCTATTCTACGAAGGACATCATACATAAAGGCCACTCTATGGAGTCAAAAGCCTTCTCCACATCAAGGAGGGTGGCAAATTGCTGGCAGATCTGGGTCTATGGCATGCATCAGGCCAAAGATGCGGACGAGACCATATGATGTGGACCTACCCTGGAAGAACCCTGATTGATCAGCTAATACACATCAAGACATAAAGGGCACTAGCCTGTTTGCCAAGATCTTAGCAAGAATTATGCTCTCCATGTTGATGAGTGAGATCGGTCTGTAAGCAGACCAATTTAGGGGTCTTTAGTAGGCTTCAGGAAGAGGGTGATCAAAGCCTCACTCATTGACTCTGGTAGTGACTCATCGTCCATGTCCCATTGGTAGACCTGAAGCAGGTATGGCGTAAGTGACTCAGCAAATGCCCTATAGAAGCCTACTGACAGGCCATCCAGCCCTGAAGACTTCCCCTCTGTTAGATGTTGCATAGCAAGCCCCATCTCCTGGGGTGTGATAGGAGCATTCAACGCCACCCTCTCCTGCGGTGAGAACCAGCAAAGCACAACTTGGTCAAAATACTGATCCATTTGCTGCAAAATTGAGATGTAAAGGGTTGTGTAGAATTGGGCGCGTGTTTCACTGATGCTAACATCCAAGTGGTGTATAGTCCCCTGTAGATCTCTTATAGCAGGGTTGTCCAAGCTCAGACCTCGAGGGACGGAAACATGTCGGAGTTTCAGGATACCCCTCATTAATATTCGTGACATACATTTGCATACAATGATTCTAAATGTATGCAAATATCCTGAAAACCCATCAGAATTCCAGTCCTCAAGGCTTGGAGATCGAAAACCCTGTAGTATAGCATGTATAATTGTCCTAAGGGGCTTCTGCTTGCGTTGCCTAGTCAGGTGTTTTCCCTTGTCTTTGGCCCTCCCCATATTGCCTGGCTGATGACTGTCTTCCCAAGTATTTACATTCACAGAGAGCCGTTTCTCTGAAGAGAGCTAATGTTGAGTGTATCAGAGCTTGTATGGCAGGGTCTTCTGCCTTATCTCAATCCTTCTCTAGGCCCCTAAGTGTGCTTTCATGCTCGCTCAGCTCCTGCCTAATTGTTCAAAGAATACCACATTCCAAAACAATGCAGACCCCTCTGATAACACACTTAAACGCCTCCCATAATACCAGGGTGACGGGACCGAGCCCTCATTTTCTCTAAAAAAGTTGTCAATCCCTTCTTGGACAGATGCCCAAAATGCTAGATTTGTCACTGACCCCTGCTTACATTTCCATACAGTGCCTCCCGCTATTCTCCCTGGAATCTGAAACCATAAACTTGCCGGACAATGGTCAGATAATGTACGAACCAGTATCCACTATCCGTGGCCCATCTGTCCCCTCAGTGGTAAATAAAGATATAGTCAATGCACGAGGCTGAGCGATGTACTGATGAGTAGTATGTATAATTCTTCCAAAGTGGATGTCCCTCTACATGTTCAAGAAGCCATGGAGATTACACATTCATTTAATTTTACTTGCTGCTCTCGTGGATGTTCCGAGGCTACCATCTGGGCTATCAAATTTGGGGTCCAGTACCATGTTTTAAAATCGTTTCCCCAAATAATAATGTTATCTTTGTGTTTTAGCAGTTGCTACCCAATCCAGTCTAAGGATTCCAGGTTGTCAGAATTCAGGGAATAGCAGTTAACCAGCGTGAGTCTACAGTTATGTATGGATTTTGTAACGACCAATGCCCTGCCCTCCGGGTCCCTAGCAGATTCCATGAAGTGAAATCCCAGTGACTTATGCAGTAGAATGCATACCCCCCTTAGAGAACGATGAATAGGAGGAATAATATCAGTGGCAGCCCCACTGCTTTGCAAACCATGTCTTGTTGTCCAGGAGCAAGTGTGTCTCCTGCAAGAAGGCAATATTTGCATGATGTCTTTTCAGATACAACTGTTTTTTCCATACCTTTGAGTAACAGTTGAGGCATCGAACATTCCATGTGAGAAGGAGAGCCCATTTAGTGTGGTGTATATTCGTGTATGTCCATATCATTTGGTTACAATGTTTCTCCAGAATCCTCCCTCTAGTCGCAGCCCATATGTCACCAGCCCATTGAGATACAAGGGTTAATTGTATATCTTGTTCCCCCACAATGGTTCTACTGTACATTGGCTGCCATTTTACAAAAACCCAAAAATGTCAACAATTCAAACTTCTTCCAACAACCCCACTTATCCTCCCCTCCCCAATCAGCAACCGTACTCTGCCAGTAAATAAACCCCACCCATTGGACCAACCCTGTTCCATGTGTGCTTCACTAAGAAGGCAGCCCAGAACTGCAAGGCGACACCCTCCATTACGAAATATTGGACCAGCCATCCGAACCGGTAGTACCCCATTTACCCATCGATTACGCACTCCAGTGGACAAGTCCTCAGATCAGTCAGGCCAGCAACCCAGCTGGTGATAAATGCACCACCTCCTGGTGGGGAGAGTGGGGATTGACTCGTGACAATAAGTCAAGGAAGTGCCTGGTGTCCTCCGGAGTGAGAAAGAAAAGGGTTTTCCTTTTATACTCCACCATGTGTTTGGCCAGAAAATCATGGCAGCAGTGCTTTTGGACTTCATCGATCACTTGATATCTATACATATTTTCCTCAAGGTTTGGACTTTGTTAGAGAAGGAATGGAAAATGCAGATTTGGTCACCCTTGTAGTACAACCACCCCTTTACTGTGCCAACCAAAGTGCAGTGCCCTGGTCTCTATAGTTCAGTGTATATGCTATGAGGGGATGAGGTAGTGGCCCCAGTGAATGGCCTATGGGCCGGGATTCTGTGCGCTCATTCGACCAGGAATGCAGTGGAAAAATAGGACGGTCTCAGCACTTGTCTCAGCAGTTGTTCCACAAAGAGCTCCATGGAGCGCATGTCACTGGTCTCAGACATTCCAGTAATCCGAATGTTGTTTCTCCGATATCTAGATTCTAGATCATCCTGTTTGTAAGCAAGGGATTTCAAAGTCTTTTTGAAGCCTTCTAATTCCACTGACATCAAAGCCGCCCCATTCTCCAATGTCGATATAAAGCCCTCTACTACATCCAGACGAGCTCCGTGTTTGTCCAGACAAAATTTCATATTGTCCACTTTACCTGTAAGGGATTCCAGCTTAGTATCTAAGGTGAGTATGCCAGACTACAGTTGCAAAAACATCTCTGTGATATCCCCCATTTCAGTTGCCCCTCTGTTTGATGGATCTGGTGGGGACCCCCCTAGCCCCCATGAGGGGATGTGTCCAGGGCTGGCATACTTTTACTAGAGGTGACTGGCCGAAAGGAGAGTTTCCCCTGGGTCTGGCTCTGTTTGGCCATTATATGGAATGAAGCTCCTCAAAGGAGCAGGTGAAATCAAGGCACCAGTGTTTGAGCAGAGTTGGAGGTTATCCTGACACCTCCAAGGCCCACGAGGTGGGGGAGCGTGGGTGCAGATAATAGCTCCTTCAGGGCCTTGTGGCTGACCATCAGCCCAGACCCCATATCAGTACTACAGCCAGAGTCGGGAGCTCCCCTTCCGTGAGGCTATCAGGCTCACCAGCAGGCCACACAGGATTTGGAGGACATGCAACTCGGCAATTCCTCCAGAAACCCTGCCTCCCTCCTTGCCCCACTGTCACAAACATATTCGCAGGCCTGTCAGCAGCCTGGTGCATTCCCTGTTCAGATAAATCCTCTCAGAACCTCTGATCGCTTCTGCTGGCCGTTCAGCCTCCAAGTCCTGGCCTGTTTTAGCTCCTTATCCCAGGCCTCCAGCGGCCAGGGAGTGCCCACACCTGGTACTCCATACCTCGCTATGCAGACCGCTGTCTGTCTCGATTCCTCTGCTCCTGGAGGGCCAGTCCCACCTGCCACCCGGTGCTACAGAGATAAGGGCTGTCATGCTTCTAACGAGTCCGGGCCCCTTAGCCCTTCTCGGCACGCCGATTCAGGGCAGCTGCAGTCCTCACCTGGGTAACCCTCACTCCGCCGCAGCAGTGCTCCGGGCCTGGCCACCCCGTGTGACACCGGTCCTTCAGCCCACACCGCCGGAATGGTCACCTCACTCGGCGGCCTCATCAACAGGCAGCACCCTCATTCCATGTCACAGAGCGGTGCACCACTGCATGATAAATGTCGGTCTCGTTACTGGTTCAACGGTTCCCGAAAGTATTTAGCCACTAGCAGGTACCACCAAGCAAGCTATTCTTTGTCAGTATCAGACATCTGGCAGGATGTCTGGAGGGTGTCGTAGGAGTTCAGGCAAGAGCAGCAATCTTGGCTGGCTCTCGAGCACCTCTAAAACACGGGAAGTAAATTTTAAGAACACTGGCAGTGGGCCTACTAATTATGGGCCTGATTTACAAAAGCGTTTTTAAAGAGGCGCAATACCATTGAAAACGCTTGGTAAATCCAGCCCTATCGTTCAGTGTTGTGTAGCACAAACAGCAGACCTTTCATTACATTGTTGTCTGCCATTTACTTTGAATGTTACTAAGTTCTTTGGATACTTGGTCTCCCCCGTTGCTTGATATCCTTGCTTAAGCGTGACTGTGAAGGGTCCTTGCATTCCAATGCAAGACAAACGATGATTTAGCCACAGGCACACAACGTCATTTTAAACTGTAAAAGCCATACAGAAGAGTTAAGAACCAAACATGACACTGACACATTTCTGTGAAGAGTGGAGTTTTTACAATGTCATGTATCTAAAATCTAGACATGGCCTTTTCGACTCAAGACAACGGACAAACCAGTCGGGATTTCACAAGGATATGCAGATATGCAAATACACACCACAGAAATTCGTGTGCATATTCATTGTGCATATTCGCAAACCTTACTGGAGTTTAGAATTCAGTGTGTCGAGGAGTCCAGCCGTATTAATATACAGCTCTTCTGCTTTATTTTCCTCTGCATACTGCATGCACACACACACCATAGTTTGGTTTCTCATACCAACATGATAATCAAAGATTAAGTTATTCATGGAGACTTTGAGTAGGACAGCATGCCTATTCTGTTCAATGGGTATCTTGGGATTAATGCATGGTTCTGTATGACTCCAAGTAATTCTGCAGCAGGAGTACCCGACACATAGAGGCACATGCATTGTTGACATGGGAGCTATATTAGGTTTGTGGGTCTCGGCAGAAGGCCTTTAATTGACTCAGTAAACAGGGCCCTTTAGGATAATGATTGTGGTTATTGCATTGTCCTGTACCAGGTTTACATTCGGAATTACTTTGTCATTTTCAGTTTCACAATTTCATTAAAATATGTGATAATCAAAGCTGGCAGTTGAAAATTGCATTAAGTGGGAATGGTGTCAGAGTTATCTCTCCCCTATTGTAAAGATGCCTCAGCGTGGAAGGATGGGGGTGCAGATTCCTATCCTACTTAACACCAGAGGAGGGGTGTTAAAATCCTGTAAAACCAGGAGTTCTCAGACACACGTGTCTAGGCTTTTCTTAGATGTTTATATTTAAACCAAGATTGGGTTTGTTATACACAATAAAGGACGACTTCAGTTTTAATATTGTGAAAAAAAGAATCAATAATGATTGTAAGAGATCAGATAAATTGTTTTTAATCACCTGCCCCACATGGTGAAATGCTGAATAAGGTTTGACGCATTCAAATTCTGAATTATGTAGTTGTTTGGAAAATTGTCATTTATTCTGTGTTTATTTATATCTTATGTAGTGGTCTTTGTAATATGCCCCATCAGGTAACAACTGTACTGTTAATGTGCTGCAAATCAAAATCTGTGAGCAGAATGATTAAAAATGCATTTAAAAGCCATGCTTTTTAATAATATATATTAACATACATTTATTATTATTATTATTATTATTATTATTATTATTATTATTATTTTTATTTTTATTATCTGTTGGAGTTTAACGCAGTTGACACCGCTCCTGTATTAAACTCCAGTGGGGCATTAAATAAAGTACTGCCTCAATTGCCTCCCTATCAACACTCTAAAAGAAAGCGAATCCATTCTGGCTGAGCCAATATGCGTCAGTATCCCCAATTTATTACATCTGGGCCAATTTATTACATCTGGGCCAATGAGGAGGCCGGCAGGCTTGGCCGGCCCTCCTCACAAGGCCCACTCCTGGCCCTGTAATCTCTCTTGCTGCCTTCTCCCCTCACTTCTTCCATCTACGGCGACCGGAGCTGCGACCTGGATGCCTCCCCTCTTCCATCCTGAGGCCCTGCAATGCACACGGTGCATTTTCGGAACTGCAGGTAAGCCCCCCTGGGCTTATTGTATCGGCGCATGATCGCACCACAGCATACTCACAGCATTCTGCTAATTTCACTCCGTGACTTTGCCATCAGCTAGATGTACTTTCTCTGCTAAATTCGCAGATGCTGGCATGCTTTGTGTGTTGTTGTGTGCTTTTGACTCACTGGGTTCTCGAGGCACGGCCATTCCAAGATGGCGTTTTCTTTTCTTTCTTTGTTGGGCACCGGAGTGCCTTCCATCCTGCTGCTGGTGGCCTGGGATTGGCCCTGGCCCACTACATCTGGGCCAATGAGGAGGCCGGCAGGCTTGGCCGGCCCTCCTCACAAGGCCCACTCCTAAGGCCCTGTCTACCGCTGTCCACCGCGGCACGCCGGTTCGCCGGCCCCATGTGAGTGTTTGTCTACCCCCGTGAGTATCTGTGTGCACCCCCTGCCCCCCCGTGAGTATCTGTGTGCCCCCCCTGCCCCCCCGCCCCCCGTGCGTATCTGTGTGCCCCCCCTGCCCCCCCTGCCCCCCGTGTGTATCTGTGTGCCCCCCCGCCCCCCCTGCCCCCCGTGCGTATCTGTGTGCCCCCCCCGCCCCCCCTGCCCCCGTGAGTATCTGTGTGCACCCCCTGCCCCCCGTGAGTATCTGTGTGCCCCCCCTGCCCCCCCTGCCCCCGTGAGTATCTGTGTGCCCCCCCTGCCCCCGTGAGTATCTGTGTGCCCCCCCTGCCCCCCCTGCCCCCCGTGCGTATCTGTGTGCCCCCCCTGCCCCCCCTGCCCCCCGTGCGTATCTGTGTGCCCCCCCCGCCCCCCCTGCCCCCCGTGCGTATCTGTGTGCCCCCCCCGCCCCCCCTGCCCCCGTGAGTATCTGTGTGCACCCCCTGCCCCCCGTGAGTATCTGTGTGCCCCCCCTGCCCCCCCTGCCCACCGTATCTGTGTGCCCCCCCGCCCCCCGTGAGTGTCTGTTTGCCCCCCCCTGAGATTCTGTTTGCCCCCCGTGAGTATCTATGTGCCCTCACCCTGCTTGCCCCCCCTCTTGCTCTGCGCTCCACCCCCCCTCCTCATTTCCATCCTCTTAACTTCCCTCCTACTCCCCCCCTCCTTTTTCTCCCCCCTACTAGATTTCCCCCTCCTAGCACTTACTCCTATCATCTGTTCCGTGACTCTTGATAGCAGCTTGTCTGTCTCCCCTCCTTTTGTTCTCCCCCTCCCCCCTCCCCCTACTTTTCAATTTGTCACTGACTTTTTGCTCAGTAGCGTGTCTTGTTCTCCTTCCCGCCTCCGTCCACTTGCCCACCCCTCCCACCCCGCCTCTTGTTACCACCTGCACTGCGTAAATTGTCGTCAGACTTAGTAATGTTACTGCTTGCTCCGTTTTCCTTCCTTTCCATCACCTCTTGCCTTACTTGTTCTATGCACTTGCACTATCAGAAATGTCGACAGGCCTATTATGATAGTTATTTTTACATTCTGTATTGTTTCAAGGACTTTTGCTGAATGTAACTGTATTTTTCCTATGTCCCCTCCCTCCTTGAAGCGCTTTGAAACACATTGTGTATAGGCGCTATATAAATAAACTATCATATCATATCATATCATTCTCATGTTTGCCTTCACAACCAGTAATACCTTTTGTAAGAACATATGTCCATGCACCAGTATTTACCAGTATCGCCAAGTAATTACACACTCACATTGGGCCTCATTAGGGGTTTGGCGGGAGCCGTGCCTGTAACAAAGGCACGGCTGTCGCCGGACGCGTGATTTTACCGGCACCTGCAAATGGGCAATTACCGGGTTATGCCGAGGTCGGTGGACGCGGTAATTACCCATTCGCGGGTGCCGGCAATAAGGGACTCCCCATCCCCATTCGGCCCCATAGGGCTGAATGGGAATGGGGAGCTTGGGTCCACCGGCACTGTTCAAAACGGTGCCCGTGCATCCAAGAGTTGTGCTTGCGGGTGCCGCACTGCCTGCCAGGTCGGACCTGGCGGGCAGAGGGAGACCCGCGAGCACAACTCGTAGTATGGCAGTACAGTAGCAATGGTACCTGTAGCGATACCGGTGCCGTTGTTGCCTTACCGCCATACTTATAATAAGGTCCATTGACTTGAATAATATAGCCATTATTGCACTAGTTAGTACAGTTTTCTATGCCACTATCCCCATATTAACAGGACACTCACGTTTGCCATTGTATGAAAATCCACCGGTTATGCCTCTTATGTCTGTTCCAATATGTGCTAGTATCCCCACAGAAGAACACACTCATGTGCACATTCTACATGAAGCCATTAATGCCATTTTGGGAAATTATGGCCAGGCTGGCTGTGAAAACATGTGAAAGTATCCTCTCCTAATTACACATATCTTTACTTTGTTAATGCTGATTGCCCAAATATGTGCCAGTATCCCAACCTATTTGCAAGCTATGTTTGCTTTTCCCATGTAGCCAGAAATACAGTGCGTAATTGTTTCACTTTGCACTTCACCCCAACTTGTCCTTTCTGCTCATCACACGTCTGCTGAATCCTAGTTTTGTTCTCTCTCGACTTGCCCCTAAACTATGCAATACCCTTGCAGGTTCGCACTGCTTGAAACATCACTCTTTACATCCCTAACTTAAAAAAATGTTCTCTCATCATACTTAATTGTAGCCTCAGAATTGCAGTGCTTTGGTGAAAGCATTTCATACATTTAAACTATATATTGGTGAGAGTTTTAAAAAGTGACTTCTCAAATACCAGGCATAGAAGATAGTCAGTGCATAAGTACCTGAAAATGCTTACCTTCAAAGACAGAGGTCTGAGCATAGATATAGGTTTTATGACACACTATGTCCAACTTTGAGTCCCGAAACAGGCATGGAATCACATCAATGAAGTCAGTAAACAACCTTCCAGGACCATCTCTTACCAACATCTGTTGGACATTCATTTTCATGACTCCTAAAGGGGGAGGGCAAAGGACACCAACATCAGCAAAATTGTGTGTCTAATCTGAAATGGTTGGCACGCATTACCGAGATGAAATACACTGAGATAACAGCTGCAAAAACACACATTTTTAGACAATATGTGAAGAAAATGCAATACCAACCCTGCTTTCTAATCTTGAATGTTTAAAACTTTCACTTGAATATGTTTTTTAAAATAACATCATTCATTCTTAGGGTACTACCATCCACATCTTAATACTACCTTGCCTAACTTTGAAACAAATTACATTCAACAGTTACTTGTGAAAAAACTGTGTTTTCTTAAAATGCAATCCTCAACTCTAAAAGTAAGTTGTTTTCAAACTGTTGCATGTGTTCCCTTCTTCCAGTAGTTTGTATGGTCTTTTAGATAATAGCAATTCAAGACTCGCATTCCCTGCATACTTTTCCTTCAGCCATTGAAGTTTAAAATGCTATTTTTTTTCTTGGTTTTGAGAATAAACTTTCTTGTGGGCTTTTCTTGGTCAATCATTCCACTCCGCACAAATTGATGAAGGAGTCTGTAGAACTTAAAAAACGAATGCATTGTTCCATCTTTGCATAGTATTTTCAGTTAGTCTGATAAAATGTAGCAAAATATGCATTTTGTGTGATTTTAAAACTTGACAAATACAACGCAAATACTTTCTTTGCGCTAACTTTATAAATGAAAAAAATAATCGTGTGAAGATTTCTAAATATGTATAAAAATATGTGGTGAGTACATCTGACATTTAAACATTTTCAAACTTTTTTGGTAATCTTATTTTCAATGTGCATATATACTTTGAAGTAAAAATTGTGTATTTTATTTTCACGTTCACAATTATTATTTATTAGTTATACGTGTATTTGTATTCATCTTGATTAATATTTATTTTAGTTTGTATTTCTTGTGTATTTTTTCATTATTAATATTTTGTTTATTTTGCATTCATATTAATAAGTCATTCTGATTAATACATATATTTTATAGTAGTATTTTATGTCTTATTCAGCATCATCAAATACGTTTTTTTCAGAACAATATTCCATACAACTGCATTATGAATATAAACATATAGACAATGAAGACAACCTGAGTGCTCGCTGCACCCGCCATCCGGCCAGCCGCAGGCCGACCTGTCCCCCCTCCCAACCTCCTCTTCTGTCCCCTGCAGCCTCCCCTCTTACCCCGAGTTCAAGTTTTTCAGCATCCCCCACCCCTCCTCTCCTTACCTTTATCTGGCACCCCTAGGCCAGGCACACACCAATCCAGATTCCTGATTCAGCCGTGAAAAGGGAAGAGGGGCTCCAAGCAGAGCTCTGACTTCCATTTCAATGTCAACCACACACTGTCTCACACCCCGCTACGCTGAATGAAGCAGCATGGGTGTTTATTTTTTTATTTTTTATTTTTTTTGCTATTAGCATCCCACTGCTTTGCCTCGGCTGCTATTATAAATAAGTGCACATTCGATGGACTTCACCAGCCCAGTATCAGCACTAGTGTCTGGTGTTAAGGCCCTTGCTTCGCTCAGCTCTATACCGTGGACCCCGGGCCAATACCAGTTTATTGCTTATTGCTTTATTGGTAACACGTTCTGTTCCATATTTGATCATAAACTAGATAAAAAAATTTAAAAAAATTAAGTCCATCTTCCAAGGATGCAGAGCAAAACAAACAACTCTTATCACCAATTTGATTAGTATACCATCTACAGTAATAACTGTAAGGGTAAAAATATTAAATCTGACTATTGTTAATCCAGAATATTGTTTGTTTGCAAAATGTAATGTCTTCTGTTTGCTGGTCTCCTTAACTCTCTGGTTTCACGTTCTAACGTTCTATGGTAAGAAACTCTAGCAAATAATTTTGAAGATACCGGAGAGTCCTATTCTCTATTTCTGGTGAACCAGAAACATATATGTCTGCATAAACCTTCAGCGGAGAGTGGTGCATTCATTGGGTATCTGTGGCAGAGTCTTTACACTTGCTCTCTTACCTGGGGAGGAGCCATTGCATTGGAATCTGCAGCAATTACTTTTAAAGCCACTGTCAGTGCAGAGCATGGTACAGAGAGTGGTGCATTGAGAGAATATATGTGGCAGAATCTTTCCACTTGTTCTCTTACCTGTAGAAGGAGCCATTGCATTGGAATCAGCAGCAAGTACTTTTAAAGCCACTCTCATCGTGAAGCGCACCACATAGAGTGGTGCATTAGTGGTTATCTGTGGCAGAGTCTTTCCACTTGCTCTCTTACCTGTAGAAGGAGCCATTGCATTGGAATCAGCAGCAAGTACTTTTAAAGCCACTCTCATCATGAAGCGCACCACATAGAGTGGTGCATTAGTGGTTATCTGTGGCAGAGTCTTTCCACTTGCTCTCTTACCTGGAGGAGGAGCCATTGCATTGGAATCAGCAACAAGTACTTTTAAAGCCAATCTCAGAGCGGAGCATGGTACAGAGAGTGGTGCATTGAGAGAATATCTGTGGCAGAATCTTTCCACTTGTTCTCTTACCTGTAGAAGGAGCCATTGCATTGGAATCAGCAGCAAGTACTTTTAAAGCCACTCTCATCGTGAAGCGCACCACATAGAGTGGTGCATTAGTGGTTATCTGTGGCAGAGTCTTTCCACTTGCTCTCTTACCTGGAGGAGGAGCCATTGCATTGGAATCAGCAACAAGTACTTTTAAAGCCAATCTCAGAGCGGAGCGTGGTTCAGAGAGTGGTGCATTGAGTGGTTATCTGTGGCAGAGTCTTTCCACTTGCTCTCTTATCTGGAGGAGGAGCCGTTGCATTGGAA
The DNA here is from genome assembly GCF_040938575.1 of Ambystoma mexicanum. Classification (NCBI taxonomy): domain Eukaryota; kingdom Metazoa; phylum Chordata; class Amphibia; order Caudata; family Ambystomatidae; genus Ambystoma; species Ambystoma mexicanum. The sequence continues at coordinate 1,007,773,103 of NC_090930.1, forward strand.
TCAGCAGCGAGTTCTTTTATAGCCACTCTCAGCACGGAGCGTGGCACGGAGGGTGGTTCATTGAGTGGTTATCTGTGGTCGACTGGGGTGATGGTGTGATGGGGAAATGATTTCTCCCCGGTTGGACCCTCTGGATTTGAATGCCTCTGCAACTGCGGCCTGTTATAGAGAGGGAAAAAGGATTTTAGTACCATATACATAATAATAGATGTTCGAGTTCGATTCACTCAAAAAGAATATACAATAATTCAAGAAAAAAAAGGAAAAGCCTTCCTAATTCAGAGCTCTACGCGTTTCGAGAGTATGCCTCTCTTCTTCAGGAGCAATAACTTTTCAGTTTAGACACAATGTTTTCTTGTCCTGTTATTAATTCACAGTCAACAAATAGATTCAAAGTATATCCATTTCATTTTTCTTTCATTTTTCTCTATGTCTTTAGAACTTCAAGCATCCCTTCTTGTTGTGGAATGGTGAAAACGTCATCTAGTGAAGTAGCAATATAATGTGCTGTAAATGACAATAATATGTATATTAGCTAGTGATTTAAACGGGGAGTTAAATGAATATAAACCCATGTGGGAGGCGGTATTCCTACCTGTGTCGCTTGTTCATATCCTGTGTGTTTCTCAATTAAAAAATGACCACTGTTAATGGCTGGCATCTGTGGCTTCTTATCAGCCTTCGTTCTGTCACAAATAATAATTTAATAATTTCTATCAAAATGTAGTCGCACATTATACTTTCGTATGATTCCTTAACTTAAATTAAAAAAATTACCTCAATGCCCTGTTGGTAGTGTTTGTTGTAGTGCTGAGCCCCTCGTGGTCCCGTCCCCAACTTTTCAAAGGTAACCTACGCGAAAAACATTTTGTCAATGTATGTAACTTTCCCATTTCACTAATAGGTGTTATAACATCTCTCATTTCTTTCATACCTTATTAGTGATGTTCCTTTACTCCAACACGAAATCTGCATTCTATGCCCGAGCCGCGCGTGTTTTCGATCCTCTCTCCCTATTTATTGTCATGTGACTTGAGGTCGTATGTCTGTGTGGATCATGTGATCGAATTAGCATTCTGGGAGTCGTAGTGTTGATTGCAAAATAGTGTGCAAATGCATGCTGACCGTGTGTATTTAGTTTTAATAACCATTACCCTGTGAGATCTATTGCTTATCTGTGTGTGTCGTTTTACACTGATTACCAGACTGAAATAAAGTGTTTCCTTATTGACAACGAGCTAAATCTAGCCCCAGTGTTATGTGGGAGTTGTAGTGTCAAATTAGATAATACACAATATATGTTTAGTGTTCAAATGGGTTCTCCAGTTCATATGTCTTTATTTACCCCACTCTCGAGTGAATGTGACTTTCACCCCACTCATTTGTAAAGACGGCCACTTGAAAATGACAGGTCAACTTATAGGAGTTGTAGTCCTAGTACTGCTGTTCTCAAGAATTGAGCAGCTCACTACGCTAATTCTATAGTGATGTGGTCAGGTAGGTTTTATACCAATGGTAATGTCAATTATATATGCCTATGCGTGCCATACGATATTGATTTCTTGGTGATGGCTCAACTAGATCCATGTTTAGAGTCCAGGACATAATCTATAGATTGTCTTTTCCTCATTCCACATTCGTAAGTGGGAGACAGGTATACATTACAATAACAACTCCAGAGATTTCTCAAGTGTGTATCGCTATATGCATGTGGCATTGGTAGAACAAAGAGATTATGAAGGCAGTTGACAATTTGTACAGGGGAACATTAACATCATTATTTTATCTTCTTTCTTTTCTTTTCACAAGAATACATTCAGGCAATCCTCCTCGTTCATACCTCTAGGCTCAAGAGAGTCCAATTTGTGCACCCAAAACATCTCTCTACGAGATAGAATTTGCTGTAAATTGCCCCCTCTGGCTGGTCGTGTAATTGTTTCCAAAACTACAAATCTAAGCTGTGAGATTGTGTGTTTATGCTCCCTAAAGTGTCTTGTGACTGGTGACTTTAGGTTTCCTGTTCTTATATTAGACACCAGGTTGGACACAAAACTCAGTAGTTAATTCCCAAAACCACCATTAATGGCCTTGTCAACTGCCTTCATAATCTCTTTGTTCTACCAATGCCACATGCATATAGCGATGAGGAAAAGACAATCTATAGATTATGTCCTGGACTCTAAACATGGATCTAGTTGAGCTATCACCAAGAAATCAATATCGTATGGCACGCATAGGCATATATAATTGACATTACCATTGGTATAAAACCTACCTGACCACATCACTATAGAATTAGCGTAGTGAGCTGCTCAATTCTTGAGAACAGCAGTACTAGGACTACAACTCCTATAAGTTGACCTGGCATTTTCAAGTGGCCGTCTTTACAAATGAGTGGGGTGAAAGTCACATTCACTCGAGAGTGGGGTAAATAAAGACATATGAACTGGAGAACCCATTTGAACACTAAACATATATTGTGTATTATCTAATTTGACACTACAACTCCCACATAACACTGGGGCTAGATTTAGCTCGTTGTCAATAAGGAAACACTTTATTTCATCTGGTAATCAGTGTAAAACGACACACACAGATAAGCAATAGATCTCACAGGGTAATGGTTATTAAAACTAAATACACACGGTCAGCATGCATTTGCACACTATTTTGCAATCAACACTACGACTCCCAGAATGCTAATTCGATCACATGATCCACACAGACATACGACCTCAAGTCACATGACAATAAATAGGGAGAGAGGATCGAAAACACGCGCGGCTCGGGCATAGATTGCAGATTTCGTGTTGGAGTGAAGGAACATCACTAATAAGGTATGAAAGAAATGAGAGATGTTATAACACCTATTAGTGAAATGGGAAAGTTACACACATTGACAAAATGTTTTTCGCGTAGGTTACCTTTGAAAAGTTGGGGACGGGACCACGAGGGGCTCAGCACTACAACAAACACTACCAACAGGGCATTGAGGTAATTTTTTGAATTTAAGTTAAGGAATCATACGAAAGTATAATGTGCGACTACATTTTGATAGAAATTATTAAATTATTATTTGTGACAGAACGAAGGCTGATAAGAAGCCACAGATGCCAGCCATTAACAGTGGTCATTTTTGAATTGAGAAACACACAGGATATGAACAAGCGACACAGGTAGGAATACCGCCTCCCACATGGGTTTATAATCATTTAACTCCCCGTTTAAATCACTAGCTAATATACATATTATTGTCATTTACAGCACATTATATTGCTACTTCACTAGATGACGTTTTCACCATTCCACAACAAGAAGGGATGCTTTAAGTTCTAAAGACATAGAGAAAAATGAAAGAAAAATGAAATGGATATACTTTGAATCTATTTGTTGACTGTGAATTAATAACAGGACAAGAAAACATTGTGTCTAAACTGAAAAGTTATTGCTCCTGAAGAAGAGAGGCATACTCTCGAAACGCGTAGAGCTCTGAATTAGGAAGGCTTTTCCTTTTTTTTCTTGAATTATTGTATATTCTTTTTGAGTGAATCGAACTCGAACATCTATTATTATGTATATGGTACTAAAATACTATCATGCCTTCATAAAGACCTTTTGAAACTTTTGTGTATATTGAAACAAATCATTGCATGTTCTCATATGTAATATTTGTGCAAAAGAGTGGCTTAATTGATACTTTACAATGCTAAAAATCAACAAAAAGTGAACAAAAAAGTATATTTTGTTTGGAACTTGTTATCCAATACCCAGAGGTGTGCAGGGGACGGGAGTTCCCATTCTTAATGGGAACACCATTCCTTTCATAGTTTTACTGACCTATGATACCAGGGTCTATTGTTTTTCTCCCCGGCACCCCATAAGACTATCCAACATAGTGACAAGCCATTGGAGCTTTGAATTGCTATATGAAATTATATTTCTCATCAAAGCACAAAAAAAAGGGTGTGCAATTTCCTTTCCTTCTTGCAAAGTTATAGTGAGGGAAAAAACCACACAGCATACATTGAGTCCATCATGTAATTCAAACAGCTGCAACTTGGCGATTTGGGGCTGTTGCAATAATCAGAATTAAGGGGTTTAGAGGCAGGAAGTCGGGCCTCTGTAGCGCTAAGGCGGGGAAGACGAGTAGCTGTCTCACAACCATGGTCAGTCTCCCCTCCCCGACCCAGCCGTTTCCTCCAAATTTCCAGTCGAACAGACCAGGCAGCAATTCGGCAAATATAATTATGGGCTATTTCGGGGCCTCGGCAGTGCCCAAACAGTCAGCTAAGGCTAAGACTGCCCTATTAAGCGATGATCTATCGGATGGTGCAACAGAACCGCAGCCCCCAGGTGAGATGAACTTAAACACCAAGCCCTTTTTGGTCACTGATGTTGTGTCCCTGCCAGCTGTCCACCTACATCTACTGACATGGGTGAGGAGGGAGTGCATGCATCTACACAATCTTCATTAGCACAAATAGAGGCATTTTCAACTTTGATTGACAATAACAAGTCCTTACTTAGCCTTGTCATGAATCTCCACCGAAACTCTATGGGGCCTGCTGTGAATAAAGTTGTCGTAAATTCTTCTCTCCTATATGATAATATTATCTGGACACAACTGTCAGCTATACCTGATTTACAAAGGTTGCTTTCTTCATCCAGCTCTTTCAGTAGTTATGATGATGACAGTGAAGGCATGAGTGAGGCTGACGAAGGTCATGGAATGCCGGTACCCCCTAACCCCGCACCTCACCCAACTATGCATCAAAGACAGGAGGGCCGAGTCTTTGCCATGCTGAATGCAATAGGAGGTTCACTGGACACATTGCAGGTGTTATGCACTAATTTGGCAAACAAACAAAGCGGTATGAAGTTGCTTTTCACTAGGGTGGTGAACATTGCCCCGGTTACAAGTGCCATGAGACCTAATTCTAAGGTCCCAGGTGAGCCATCTAATCCAACCACACCAGCGACATTGAGTAGTGTACAACTATCGAATAGTGAAATACCCGAAGGGGCCAATCAAGCATCACTTGTCATTGGTCCCACCATTGACCTGATGAGCCAATCACAGCCCTGTCATGGCTTGGTCAAATAAACAGGGATTACTCAGGCCTCCTAGCCCCGGACACAGAGACTGAGGATGCCATGCATAAAGACCCGGTCAAGCCAAGACCCAGAGTAGCAAGCAAATCCAAGAGGAAATGAGGCTCTTTGTCCTATGCCCCTTGGAAATCTATCCAGGAAAACCAGCAGCATGAAAGCCATCGTGATAATGCCGTTCAAGAGCACCTGCAGGCAGAGGGAGATATAAAGGTTAAGAAGGGGCTGTTCACGACAATGCAGGATCTGAGGGCCCTGCCCACTTTCATGGTTATTAATACACTAGCTGATTGTACACAACAGCAAGGTGGCCTACAAGGCCCACTGAAAAGATGGCTGCTTCTGTGGCAGAGAGCTAGCCATCCAACCATGGAACAAGACTCCTTGCTTTGTGACAGTATCCCTGCCCTCTGGGCAGGGTAAGATATTGCCCTTGGGTATCTGGTAACAGATAGCACAGGGACCCAGCGACAGGATAGAGCTAAACCGCAAAGGCCACAAATAAGTCAGTCTGCTGAAAAGACCTTTAATAGTTGGAGTAAGGATGTCAACAGGGTGGAGGTCCATTATGAGCAGATTCCACTGTTTGAGAAGGGGATCAAATTGGAAGAACTTGCCCCATGGATATCCAGCCAATTTATGAATCGCCGTTTCTACTGAACTTCTTCCAATGTATACCATCTCTTAGGAAAATAACAAGCATACACATAACAAGGATATTTCAGCCTAAAGTCTATAGTCCTACTAACTGGGCCGTTGTGGAGTTCACTTCTCCGGTGATCACAGCCTTACTGAGTCTACACCACCAAGACATAAAACAGTTGGGTTTCCAACTAACTGTGTGTCGGAAATCAAGTGATCCCTTAAGCGACTTTGGTTCTCTTTTACAAGCCCAAAAATCAGCCTTACACAAACGCCTTATTGCAGATAAATGTATACGGAGTGGTAACCATATAAATATGTGTCCCCATGAGGGTGGGCCTATTGGTAGGGAACACAAGCCGACAATCTGGTTTCTTGATTCTTTTGATTATCCTGTTGTGGGGCAAGCATGAACACCAAAAAAGGAGTAATGCTGAGCTGGGTATCTTGGAATTCGTGTGGTTTTAATCCCTTTTTGCAGACTCCCAAGGGCCTAAAAATACTAACCACCCATGATATATTTCTATTGTAAGAGACATGGTGCACTGACAAATGTTATGTTCATGGTTATAATGTCATCTGCTCTCCTGCCAAGCAGAACTCTTGAGGGCACCCGATGGGAGCCGAAAGCCTCCCTAAATGTGGTAAACCTGGTAGTCGGTCGCAGTTGCAAGGATGTTTTAGCTGCTGTTTTGTATGACACAGAATCTTCTCAAGCCCTGGCATTGATAATAAATCTTTATAAGCCACCAAGAATAACAAACACGGGACCCATTAGGAAGAAAGTGTTTGAACTTCTTGACTATTGGTATGCCCGCCATCCTTGAGGGGGGGGTTGATCATTGAGGGGGACTTAAACGAAAATATGTTCCCAACAAAGGAGCGGGAAGTGACACCAGATTCCAGGGCGGGCAGGTGCAACTCGTCTACTGCGATGGAAGGTTCTTCCCAAACCTATGGTTGGCAACAACATTTAGAAATGTATAATCTAGTATGCCTCAACACAAAGGCGAATGCTGGTTTAGATATCCAAAATACCTGGATTAATGGAAGAACCTCTTCTTGCATCAACTATGTATTCATTAGCCTGGAATTATGAGGTTATTTTAGTCCGATCACCAAGGTGCAACCAAATCTCAGTGACCATTCCTTATTGACATAACAAAGCAATCAGAAAGGAAGAGATGCCCAATAAGTCAAAAATGTTGGTAATCAAATCCATTGGACTGATGGGATCATTGAGAAGATGAATCCCTCTCTTCATGACCGTGCCAAAACGATCATGATTTGCTGTCTTCCTATGATGGGAATCTGAATGCGATGTTGTGGCCATCTAAAAATATGTAGAGTGTTTTTGTAGAGTGCCCGAGCGGGGCATAGGCCCTTTGATACAGCCATCCATCAAAGGAAAAAATAACTCTGTAAAGATTGGGCAGTAATTATGAAACAAGTCGATCTAACTTAATCAGCCGAGTCGTTCATTTGACAGAGTTTTCTACCAAATAGAAAAATTGGTTCCGACAGGTCCTTAGTTCCTTACATAGTGCTAATTGGAGAAACATGTTCGACCTATTGCATACTAACGATAATAGAAGGTTTTGGACTTTCTGTAGGTCCTATTTAGTGGGCCTTTCCATGTAGGAATTGAATCCCATCTGTGAGGAAACTTAGCGATTTTATATGGGGGTCACAGTTTAATGAGCATTCGATAGGATGTTCTTTGGTAAATATCTGGCCTAGGGATTGGTGAGTGCTGCAGGCCTTTGAAGCTCAAGACATCGAAATAGTAATAATGAACCTAAAAACGTCTCACGCTACTGGCCCAGATGCTATACCAAACGTGGTGTTTAAAGCAAATCTGTCAGCTTGTGCAGACATTTTGGCTTTTTGGTTTTAAAATATCTTAACATCAGGCGAGAATCCTGATAGCTAGAGGGAGACCACCCTGATTGCAGTTTATAAAAGGGGCGAAGCAGGGGACCTCACCAACAATAGGTTACTCGCTATGCTGGATTCCTGCGCAAAACTTTTCACAAGGCTACTTTTGAAACAAATAAATGCCTGGTCTGAAACCACTGGCCACTTGCATAGATGTCAAACTGGATTCTGTAAGGCCCACTGAACTCTGCATAATAATTATGTTGTATAGTATTTGCTTGCTGACATAATCGCCCCTAAACTAAGGATCTATATGAGCTTCATAGATTATTTGAGAGCATTCGATACAGTCTCCCGAGTGAAGCTCTGGCTCAAATTATCCCAGTGAGGCCTGAACCCTGTCCTTCGAAATTTCATTAAGGCCCTGCATAGTGACACGGAGGTAGCTGTCCAGTTATCTCAGGAGGGTGTCTTATCCAGGAAAATTTAAACCAACATTGGTTTTAAAAAAAGGAGTGCCGGTTTGCACCACTTTTGTATAACCTATATATGTCGGACCTGGACAGATACTTGAAGGGAATTAGATCCTTTCCTCCAAGAATTAGCAGTGTGCCAGTTGCTTGGATAATGTATGGCAATGATATGATCATTATGGATTGTATATCAATTGGCCTGCATCGTACCATCAGTGCCCTTGGTGAATATGCTAGTATGAATAATTTGATAATAAATCCCTCAAAGACAAAGGTTTTGGTTCTGGGAAGTAAGTCAAAATGCTGGGATTCTTTCGAGTGGATGCTTAATGGTGCAACGTTAGGTATTATTGACTGCTATACCCACTTGGGATTCTCCATTTGCTCTTTTCCGACTCTTGGGTACTTCGGTGAGCACATTACTGGACGTATACTCAAGTAGTGGCAATTGATAAGGTCAATCATGGCTGGCTCGGGTGATAATAACATAGACAGTCTGATCGAAATATACCAGACAAGCATTAACCCTGCATTGGCATATGGCCTTGAAGTACTATCAGAGGCTCATGTGGACTGGTTGGATAGGTTTGAGGGAAAGTTACTAATATCGATTCTAAAGGTATCTAATGCTACTCTGGTTGAGGCTTTGCATCTAGAGCTGGGAGCGTGCTTGCTTCGTGCTCACTGGCTGCTTAAGAGATGCAAACTTTACTGTGCATTAAGGTTGAGTCCCCCGGGTGATAACAGGCTAATGGGACTGGTGGCTGGCAGCAAGACTACGAATAGAATCTGCACATTCTTTACTTTACTCGCTGTTAAAAACAGCCCAGGTACATTGTGACAATTTCAGCTTCTATTATCTCGGCTGCAAGACCTGAGAGTGGGATAGAGTCGACTCTATCCAGAAACAAAACACCAAAAGGCGATATCAGGAATCCATGCAACAGGCATCTACAATAGATGGGCCTCTTTCTTACCTCCTTAAGCCCTTTATGGTAAAGATGAACGAATGTATTATATACCTTTGTCTAAATATCTTACCTATATATGAATATACTGGGAGTTGGAGTGCTGTGCATTGCCGTTTATGTTTGAAACATGTGGAAACTAACCGCTATGTTTTGACACACATTTAGTGTTCTAGAATTGCAGTAAAGCAAGTCGTATGCCGTTTTTGTGACAACATTTGAAAATATATACTGATCAATTTTGGAGAACTCTGTATAGCCAAATTCACTTGTCATTACTGGTGCTAGGTTCTACATCTGGAAGGAGGATATGAAGCGCTTGCTCGTAGGTGAATAATAGACGGCAGGCGCAATGCAGAGTGGCAATTGTATCTATTCATTATAATGTGAATACTGCTTGTATGCTGATCAACAGGTTTCTTGTAAAAGCCTAGATAATATATTTATGTTTTCGAATTTTAGGGTATGATTGTAATATGAGAACTATGGAAATGATGGAATTGTCTATTAATATTTTGATAAGTGTTTGTGTTTAATGTTTATGTTAACCAAATTGCACAATACAATTAAAAATAAATAACATAAAATAAACCTTCAGCAGAAGCTGTTTCACATATTTCAAACAGGCGATTAGTAAATGAGCTAGGCATATCATTGATTACACATACCTTTTTACTTCCCCATATCCTGAGCCAGAGTACTACTGGTTCTACTGCTAATTCATCTTCCAAATGTATCATCATTAATTCAACTCCATATTACAGCTCACATTTAACCATTGTTTTAACTTTGACATTGTCAATACTTGGGTTCTTATACATAGGTTATGTCTTGTGTATTTAACTAAAATAGAATATACACCTATGGCTTGACCGATTCTAGCATTTGTTTATTTATTTATATTTGAAAAAGACGTTCCAAGGTATTCATGCTCAGAACCCACAGGGATTACCTGATTGCTGGTTCAAAAAGTAGGTAGCCTGATTTTCTTTCTATCCTGTTTTCACAACAAGATTGCTGATTTGGATGCATTTATTTTGAGGTCTAAGTTGTTCATGAATGTTTTGTAAACATGTATCAATTGTTAAAGTGATTGCAGGGCCTTGGCCACCGACACTGTGTCGTCTGCACAGACGACGACAGGAATTGCAATGTCTCCTATTCTTGTTAAACGGCCCAAATGCTCAATAATTCATCATAAAGAGCTTTAATATACAAAGAAAATAGCAGCGGGGCAAAAGCAAAGCACAGCCTTATTCCCATGTTCACTGTTAAAAAAGGAATGCATTGCCCATTCGACGCTCCCTGAGTTAACGCAAGCACTGATTCATAAGCAAAGCTTAATCTTGATGTTAAGTACTTTTTGAGACAATTCATGTCTTTCATCCCCCACCAAAATGTAGATCTACTTAATTTATCAAATGCCTAATGTAAGTACATAAACACTAAGTACACGGTTTCTTTCTTCACATACAAGGACATTATCAAATATAGATTTAGTGCCTGTTAATTGGTTCCTAGACTTCACAAAATCCTTAGTTGTACTTTTGACAAGATGATGTTTTACTCAGTTGCTGTTCCAATTTCTTCAAAATTGCTTTATCAAGGATTTTAAATTGAGAGTCAAAAGGAAAATCAGTCTATAAGCAGCTGGATTATATGTAGAGGCATTTTTTAATATGAGATATATAACAGCAGGTTTGCAAGAGTTTCAAAAAGGCCCCTTTTCCAACATTATACTAAGCACATTAGTGAGTAAAGGGGCAAAGACACTTTTTAGAATTAAGTGAAATGTAACAGGAATATCGTCAGATTTAGGACAATGACTCAGTGCTTGCATTCTCAGAGCTTCTAGTATTTCATCTATATTGAATTTCATCTTAATTGCCAAAGTATGAATTGCACTTGGGACAGCTCCAACTTCGTTCCATGACAGGTCTCCCAAATTATAGGCTTGATAGAGCTAAGAATGGCGTGATATCCAGGCAAAATCTTCAACATTTGCATTCATATTATTATCATTACATACACATTCTTTTACCATGATTAACCAACTTGCAAAATTGGCTAGAATTGCTTTGGCTCCTGCCTCAACTAGTTTTTCCCAGGCTTTAGTGTCCAACTCAGCCCTAGGTTCTAGCAATGGACCTTTCATTATTTACATAACTTCAGATCTTGCTGTTAAAGATGTTTTAATAAGGACAACAAGTTTCATTGTTCTGTTCTACAATCATTATTTTGCCATACTGGAGCTTTAATAGTGTTGCTCCAAGAGCAATGTTTAAAGAATGAGGACGATATGTGTTTCATTAATAGCACATATTTGACCAATTCTACATCATGATCTACTTCCAGAGACAATAGGATATCACTCAATTTAATCTTAGATTTATTGGCTTTTTCGTGAACAAAAAAAATCGTAATCAGAGTCCAAAACCTATCCTTATTCAGCAAGAGAAAGGCATTGTCTCTTTTAAAAATACCTGTGTCTTACCATTAGTTATTGGTACCTGCCGGTATATTCTTAAATTAATAGGTTGATGATGATCACTAACTAATACACAAATAAAACAAAATCCACCAACTAGATGACACTTTTCTAACAAAATATAGAGATTATCAAAAGTGGAAAAACCTTGGTGGCCCTTAAAAGTGTGGTTTTCGGGTATATCCCGTATGAACTATCCACTAATACTAATGAGATCCCATTTCATCAAGGAAGAGTACAATTCTAGCCCTTATGTATAGGATCAATTATGTAGACTTTCCAGTTGAAGAATATTATGCACCAAATTTGTTTTCAGCAAAGAAAGTAAAGGTCAGCCATGGGTCCATCCCCAGTTTTAAGATTAAAGTTCCCCACCCCCATTATCACCCATTCCGCCCCCTCTTTAGAATGAACAAGAACATCCATTCTACATTTAAAATAAGTTAAAGTGCAATTTACATTCACCTGCAGTGCACTATTATAAAAATTGATTTAATAAAATGAATCATCATCAGTTGTCAAAATGAACAAAATCAATAAAAACTGTGAATCATGTCCTATTGGTTTGATGGACACGTTGCCGGAGCATTTTTATAAAAGTTACCAAATCTCGATTATACCTACCTCCCACATTATTGGTTGGTGGTTATGATATGATATATTGCCGGAAAGATACATTTCATGAGCATTCCAAGTTTCCTGCAATACAACAATACAAAGTTTTCTAAAGGTGTTAAAGTTTCTGGATTATCTGATGTGATTGTCCAACCAGTTATATTCCATGAAAATAAAGAAAAAAAACATGTTGTTTGAAGCATAGTTAATTATTACAAATATTCAGAAGTTAGTATTTACTCAGAGCTAACATTTTGTCCCTCACTAATAACTAAGCTTTTCTAATTTTGATCATTAGTAGGTTGCAGGCCTTCATAAGATATACCTGGTGGTCAGAACATTTCTTGCAGAGTGGAAAGAAATTCAAAATAGTTTTAAGATTTGTTCTGTCAAGGTGATTTTTCCTACCCTTGGACAGGGAGATCACATTCCAACCATTATTTATGGTGGGCATCTGTTTACTCTCAGTCCCACTGATCTCAACGTATTTAGAGGGACGATTTTTATTTTCATTGGAGTGAGATCTAAGATCTATCTTAGAGGTTCCCTTCCATTCAATTTGCAGCTAAAAGAAGGATACGGGTGTTCTTTTTGTGTTTCTGTGCTCCAAAACCTACACAAATTAAACCCAGTCACATAGTCCACCAATCTACATTCCACAATAGTTACCACCACACAGTCCTCTCCCACCAATTGTGTAGTTACACCAACTCATGAGACCCTGCTGATCCAAAATATTTTTATAGATGTATTCTTCCCCCCATTATTCTTGGTTAATAATCCCTTGCACTATATATGTTGATTCTCTAGTTGAATCGCCACTTACCAAAACACCAACCAGGGGGTGGGGTACAGCAGGTGGTAAGTCAAATAAATCCTTAACTTTACAAGTAATATCTAATGACCCTTCTGCAGCATGAACATTATTTATTCACGGTGTCCGTTTGATAGGGCCGTAACAGTACTTCAGCATTAATATTTCTTTTCCCATTTTCTGTACAGGGCAGGGGAACTTCTTTAACACAGGTAGTTATGCCATTAGTCAATTGGGATCCAAAAGAATGTACCCCTTTGTCAATAAAATCTGGCACACGTAGTAGATCCCCCTTGAATTCTTTGCCCTAATACACATGCAGATATGGTCACCCACAAAGGATGAAATCTTATTTTTACATTTCTTACCATACCATCCACAATAATTGATACGTTCAAAACGGATTGTTTAAAATGTTTCAAATGGTTACTAGTCTTTATATCAAAGTTTTTCCATCGAGTGTTTGTTCCATCAAATCGTTTCCATTGAAAGATGTTTCATCGAATTGTCATACATAAAGTGTAAAGTGTTTATGCATAGAAACCCTTTCAGTGAATAGGGTTTCGTTATATAAACACTTTACATTTTTTGCATGGAAAGTCGATGAATCATGCATAACATTACAGGGATCTCTCCAGTGCTGAATTTTATTCAATACATTTGCAATGTATTTCAGCACTGGACAGCTCCCTCTAAATTATATTTGATGTGCACTTTTTTTTTTAATGGGGGTTCCCCTAACCCCCAATAAAATATAAATGTCCTCAGTCGTAGGAAAATAAAATGAAAATGCACCCTACACAAGTCAGAGGAAGCTGTCCAGTGCTGAAATCTATAAAGTATTTCACACTGGACAGCTTCCTCTAACTTGTGGTGTGTATTGTTTATTGGGGGATTCCCCCAACCCCCCCACCTCCAGGCTCCCCAAACCTCGCCAACCCCATTTTCAAAAATTAACCCTTTCCTCAATCCATTGAATTTCCAACCCAAACATTCGTACATCTATTTTAAAGGTATGTTTGAGTTGGAAATCCATCGAAATTCATTAAATGAATATGCTTTTCGATGGAAAAGTATTTTAATGAATGAATCAATGGAAATTATTTCGATGGAAAGACTGTGTATCGTTTCATAAATTCCTTAACCTGTTGCACTTTCCCAAACAATGCTAAAGATTCCTTATTTACCACAGTTTTCAAATCAGTTGCAAACTTGTTCAATAGATTACCCATCTCCCCACACTCATAACTATGATTCTCTCTATCCTCATTAGTTTCATACTCTGCAAGCTTAACATTTTCTACAGGACTTGATCCTTTGGGGAGCTTGCTTTCAATGTGTTATCTACTGATTGACCTTACAAGTTTCTTTCACTACTGATTCAAGTAAAGAGATCTGAACATGGTTGTTCATTTCATTCATACTTTGAGCAGTTTGCATCTTCCTTCCAAAAGAGCAGAGGAGAAGAGAGGGCTCAGTACATCGAAGTTGTATAACACCTAATGCCTTTTTTGTCAAATCACTGAGACCCAGGAAAACTATAAATGTATTGAATGATGGGTCCCTTATCATAATTCACTGTCTAACTAATAGCGGTCTGTTGAAAAACCCCAACATCTGGGCTAAGTTGATGGTTCAAGGGTTAGGCAGCTTTCCTTGGGTCTCAGTGATTTGACAAAAAATACTTTTGCTTTGCCCTTTGCTTTTACTTTTACTTTTTGTTTATCTTGGTTATGGTTGCCATTTAATGTGACATGTATTTCGTTGTCATGAAATCTATTTTATATTGTATGTGTGTATCCCACATATGTTTTATAATGTGTGTCAAGGAAGTACTTTGGCCAAAATCAATGCTTGAAATGTATCAGACACAAATGGGTTTCCGTGTCTGTATGAATGACAAAATGTTCTTCTTTCTGTTCCTTTGATTGAATCAGAAGGTTTGCTCAATATTATCTTTGCCCAACACTACAAAATATGCATGGAGGGACATCTTCCTCAGTCTTTACAAGGCATGTGCAGGCATGTGTAATGCATTTATAAACAAATATATGACATTAGTTTGTACATCAGCAGTTTAATTTCTTGAACCCTGACTAATGCATACTGTAAGCATATTTATATGTGTTCAATTCTATTCAGGTAGACAAACCAACCAAGATTCAGTTTCCAGAGGACCCTAACTAAAAAATGATAACTAAAAATCAAGATGGAGCAGGCAAGAACATCCCCTCCCTTCTCCTGGGAAATCATCAGTGAGGCTGAGTCAAGTTTCAAGTCATCCCAAGAAGATCATCACAACAGTCACCTGCTGGTGTACCTGGTGCAACCAAAAGTATCTTAACAGAAGTGAACATGACAAAAGGTATTTTGTGGCAGAGGTGTTGCCTGGTTTGCATTTTGCATGAAATAAGATGCTGCCTCTGAATCCTGCTGTAGTTCTGGAGCCAATCTTAGTTTGTGAGTTACAGTCACAGGAGGTGGTAAGGCAAGAACTGGAAAAAAAGAAGGATGGACGACCTGTGGTTGCAGACAAACATTTTCTTCAGACAAAGGTGCGAAGTGTAGTGAATGTTAGAAAAAGGCCAATGGTTTCCATTCCTCACCATCAGCCCTTTCAAGTGATGAAGCCAGTGACCCTCTAGGAACCCCTGAAGGCTCTGGTAAAATAGGTATTCAACAATCAATAATGAAATCGGCTGATGATCCCAAAGATAATGGTGCTGCTCTTAGCCAAGACAAAGTGAGTGGAGCAACTAGTATCTGTGATAGCCATATGTGTAATTGTCTTGCCAAATCCTAAGAAATTAAGTCACAGCAGGGCAACTAGTACAAGGCATAAACAAATGCAGCAACAAGCGGCATTCTTACAGGGGCCTGGAACTCTTCTTCTATGTCTGCTACTAAACAGAAAGGTCTGTAATTTAAGGCAGTGTGAAAAATGGCATATTGTTGATCTTGGATTTTTAGATCATGTATAAGAACAATGACCACATTCTTTTTTTTTTGTTGATATAGCTGATATATATCAAGTTTGCAATATATTGTTCATAAAATTAGAATTACAATTAAAAAAGAAGCAAATAGCAATTAAATCCATATCAACATTTATAATAAATCCAAATCACAAGCAAAACAAAAGATTCAATTCTTGGCTAGGAGTGTGCAAGAAAAAAGGTAAGACCCAAATGTGTAAAATCAGACAACACAATAAAATGTTATAAAACCAAGAGCAATAACAAAGGGAATTACACCATACATAAACCCAATTGTGAGGAAAGTCATTAACTCAGTTGGTTCAGGATTGTCATACCCACTGTTAGGGATACACTTGTTTTCTTGGTTGTATATGCAATGTTTTGAACTTGATATTATTTACATAGATTGCTCTCATTAAGTTTCAAGTCATGCAGAAATGCATGTGCTCTTATTCTTGCTTGAGTGAAAAAGCCAGCATGTATTATCTTCCATAAAGTTTCTGGCAAAAGAAACCTACATAACTCCATGCGATATTTGAAATGTGTTAATCGTTGATCAGCCAAGGCAACACACTCTGTCAAAAGATGACTTAAAGTTTCTTCTTGTTCCACATTTTGGCAAAAACGACAATAGTTTTCAGACATTTTGATTATTTTACAGCGAGCTAGCACCTGTCTTGTCGGCCACAGATTAAATCTCAAACAAATACAATCGTTTCTATGTGGTTTTGATGGCGATTTAAGCAAATAAAGATCAGGTTGTCCATATTTTTTGTATTGCAAACAGTTCTGTGCTGAAATTGCAAGAGTGGGTACATTGCTCTCTATTATCAAGCCAATCTCGTTGGAATAATGTAGTCTTTACCCGTACTGGATTCTGCAGGAGATCCAGCAAAGAGACATCTGGAAGCGCAAGGGCATCTATGACTAACTTTCGCCTCTTACTTATGAATTTGTCAGATGATGAAAGGACAAACTCAGATAGTAAGCCCAGCACAGTAGAGGTTTTAATGGCCAACAAACACTTCCAAAACAAGGTCACCAACTGCCACATATAGCGAGCAAACAAGGAGACCAACCCCAACTCATTACAATCAGGGCTGCAGGTGTAGATTGAGGAAGTTGTAAGAGACCACGCCATTATTTGCCATCTAAACTGGACCAAAACTTCTTCGGCAGTATATGTTTGGTCTCTGAGGCATATAACAATGTGGGTGTTTCTGGCAATAATAAGTAATACAGCCACATTCGAAACTGCACAGCTTGAAAAAAGACTGTGCATCTTGGGGAGGCAGCTACAGATTATGATGACTGTGGAGACACTTAGAAAGCCATCAGTGAGAATTGCAAGCTCTTCAGGAAAATGATAAAAGAAGGTTGAGCGATTCATGGTTATTTCTTTTGGGTTCATTGCTGTCCTGTGCATGGTGTCACATCATA
Source organism: Ambystoma mexicanum (assembly GCF_040938575.1). Taxonomy (NCBI): domain Eukaryota; kingdom Metazoa; phylum Chordata; class Amphibia; order Caudata; family Ambystomatidae; genus Ambystoma; species Ambystoma mexicanum. The sequence continues at coordinate 1,007,790,508 of NC_090930.1, forward strand.
TGTCAACAAAAGATGTGTTAACCAATTTCACTCAGTTTTGAATACTGTGAAAACAGGATATAATTCACACCAACAAGCTGCAATGCCCCATTTCTCCCCTTCCTTCCTTCACCTTATGCCCTTGTAATGTCTCCCCCCACCAATCCCTCTTCACCTCTTCCTCCTGCACTTGCATGATTCAAATGTCACAAGGCCTAGTAGGAATGTTAATGCAGTTTTATATCACCTGCCCCCCCTTGTTGTATTGTTGCACCTAGAAACACTTTTTGATGTACAGTGCACCTTATAAATGCTCAATAAATAAACATAAATTGCTTACCATTATGTTGGTGAAAGATTAACAGCCATTGTATGCTGTGGATAAGAAAATGCTTTGTGTTCTATAAGAAATCAGGTTTCACTTGAATCTAAATATAGAGGGCAAGCAATGTTTCATTTCACCACTAAAATGTTAAAGTGTTCGATTTCCAATGAGCTTCCCTTAGTGGGAATCCCTCCCAGTCCACCCACTCATGGGACTTAACAAATACATAGTTTGATAGAGCGTATATCTATTTACATTTGGGGAATTTGCATACTTACTTTAAATAATTTGTTAAGGCACAGAACCAGCAAGGACCCTTAAAAGCTTCTGAGTCGTTTAGGACTAATTGGTCTGTAATCTCCCCTAGGATACCAGTTTGCCGGTAAAATCCACTCCTGAATTCCTTGTAGACAAGATCTCTTTGCCTCCAGATATTATCCAAGGTCGGCATTCATCGATTTGGAACAGGGATTATTCTCTCAAAAACCCAACTCTCTTTTATTCCATATGTGCTTCTGCTTATATAATGCATCATAATTCCACACTAGGTCACAGTTACAAAAACATTTTGATTGGTTAGTCCTTTCCATGGCTTGCTTAACCGGCATACATGCCCAGAGAATAAACCCCTTAATTTCAAAAGGTTGATCATATTTCTGAACATATGACAGGGTGGAGGGGGTGTACACTTTGGAACATTTTGAGCTCTAAATAATATGTGTTCCATATCTCCTCTTTCCACATGGAAATAATGATATATAGATTCCTGAAATCCTTAATAACCCAGGGGTTTGAAACAAGTATTTTTGCAATGAAATATGGATAATTCACTCATGTTTATAAGGTTATCAATTGTTAACATTGTGATTATATTCATTTGGTTGAGAGGAATGATTTCAAAACACATTTCCTTTTGACTCTAAGACATATGGTTGTGGAGCTAGAGCCAAAATCATGTGTTTAACACATGAATAATGTTAATTCAAATAGCCTATCACATTTCTGTATGTGCCAGCACAATACAATGTTAGCTGCTCTCAGAAGCCCAATGGTAAAACCTCTGATCAGTGATTAATAGAGTTGGTTGTGATGCCTCAGTCATTTCAGTTTTCATTAGGACCACAGCTTATTGATTTTATGGCTAGAGCTAATGTGAAAGGGTGAGACTTTAACTTCCTTCTAGCCTTTGCAGGATTGACATTATTCACAAGCTGCTACAATGTGAATAATTTAGATTATATCTTTGCAGAAAGCACTATTTAGACCTAACTGGAATATATCTTAGTGTGTTTTTAAGGATATTGGGCTCATTACAAGTTTGCCAGCGGTAAGTGGACCCAGATGTTTCGGGTATGCCAGAGGTACTGGAATTATTCCAAGCCAAACTCAATGACAAAGTAGACAGAGTGCAAGGCAAAGTTCAGCTTTATTATCATCCAAATAAAGCAGGGACAGCATACAAGCATCATAATCTTGAGTCTCTCAGCAAATTAATACAAAACAACATCTTAAGTACCTTTGATGAATCATCTCTTGTGTCATACATCATCACAACTTCACAAAACCTACGTGGACTGGGGATTGGTTAAGGGATGTGGCTAAATATAGATCATATAGGGTTTACACAGTTAATTGGGTACATGATAGCTGATGGCTTCTCCTCAGACCATCCCAATATTGATAAAAGTAGAAATACATCACTTTTAGGAAAACAAATTGGCTGGCATACTACATGGTTGGTGGCAAGACACGAAGGGATTTGATTGGTTGGATTCCTGCTAAGCATCTTTGGATATTCATCATCAAGGTATGTGCCAGACAGGTAGTAAGGGGAGAGAGGCCCATAAACTGTCTTATATTCATTACATAAATTACCATCCCTCATTGTTTAGACGTGAGCTCAGACAATCTCTATGTTCTTGGTCTTATGTCTGTGTGTGCTTTTAGGGAGTACTAAAGGTGTCCTGTCTTCTGCTGGCACCTAATGAATAGCCAGTGTCTTCCAATTGCGAGTCACGTGTTAGAGGATCATGTATGAAGTGGAATTACCTACTTTTTATTGGGATTTCAGCTATTATTAATGTGTGTGCTATGTATTCTCCTGCCTCTTAGGACTCTCTTGAGTTATTCTCAAAGGGGTACCTTTGGCTCACCGTGCCGTGGCCTTCGGCTAACATGGGTCGGTTGTGATCTTGTATGCTTAAATTCATTGGGAATTATCCTGCCATGTCCTAGGAATCATTATCTCGTGCCTTTGATCCGCCATTTGTATCCAACCTATCTCCTTCTGGCATTGGCACTAACTACTAACTGCATCCTGATCTCTGCACAGCTCTGTATTTCTGTGGATTCAGCTGTAAGAGTTTTCTGAATGCCTCAAGGCTTTTGTCTATTTAAAAGCATGCTGCAGTGTCCATTTTAAAGATGATGACTGCCCTATTTCACTCTTATTTCTATTTTAAAGAACTTTACTTGCATGTTGTTCATGTTACATTCAATGTATTCATTGGTAATGTTTGTGTTCTTCATGTCTTTTGGTTGTCATGTTAATGTTTTTCATGTCTAAATTCGCATTTGACCTAGAGAACGTGTTCTTCATGTGGAGGGCATATATATTTTGTGTCTAGTGGGTGTGCCTATTGATGTTACAACATCATCTTAACTGGTTTTGCCATCTTCAGTTCAGATTGTCTCTATGTCTTGAACCTGCCTGGGATAAGGGTAGTATGGTTGTCTGAGTGAGTAACCCTTCGCACCTATGCAGTATTGAATTGAGGGCAGGCAGAAGCTATGGATGACGTATTCATCTGCCTACCAACTTTGATATTCTGGCAGTACATCCTCCAGAATACTGACAAACAGAGTTGATGATGCTGCCACTTGGTCAGCCGGTATTATCACTGGAGGTATTACCTCTGGCAGTAATAACCCCAGATTACAAAGGGGTTTGGCGGTGAAAATCCCAATTGTATTGATTCCATCGGCCTCCATTTAGGATTTCAGCCGGTATTACCTCCTGATGTATTACCGGATGGTAATACTACCAATTTTTGGAGGTAAAGTAGAGGAGTTACCTCCAGCTTCAAGTTAGAGGTAACTCCTCCACTTTACCTAAAAAAATTGGCAGTATTACCACCTGGTAATACTGCCGGAGGTAATAGCAGCAAACGTGCAGTTTGGTGATGTGGGACAAATGGAGGTAAACAGAATTACGTTTTTCTCGCAGAGCCAAACTCGTAATGAGCCCCATTGTCTCTTAAACTGGGCCCATGTGGGTGGGGGAATCTCATTCAAAGTTTTACTCACAGAATATTTGGCATGGCGAATGCAGTGTGTTTATTTAATAAATGTAATTATATAGATCTGTTTTCTCCTGATGGCCGAGCTAGCTACTTGGGATTTCAACACTACCTCCATTCAACAACAGGTAAAGGGCAAATAGCAAATAAACCTGTTCTGCTATGGGTTTTAAAAGGGCCCAGCTAGTCAATGATGCCCCTGGGTCAGGCTGTGCTGGGCCAAAAACGGGGGTCAGAAAGAAAGTTAGGCTGGTCCAAGGTCAAGGAGGACTGATGGTTGCTTGCAAAAATAAGGCCACTGACAATCTGGACTGTCACCTGACACTTGGTTACAGTCTGTGATCACTGCTGTAGGAGGGTGCTGCATTAGTGAGCTTTGCGAGATGTGATGTTCACTTCTTGGAAACATCACTGTGTCACAGCTTCCAGTGCTTGCACATTGATGTGGTTCCTTAAGCAGTCTTACATACGTAGCCACAATGAAATGGTCACGCCAATTAACTGTCTTCTGGCAGAGGGTGCATATTACATTCCCTTCTTCTCCCCTGACAGGCACACCCTTTGACGATCAGATTGTCAGGGGTGTCAAGGTGGGGTTGTATTATACCCTGACTTCTCCTTCTTGTTGTAAGTCTGAGCCCACCTTTCACCGACCTCAAATGTAGGCAATGCATTAACTCTCCTCCTTCGGAGTCAACTGCTGGAAGACCATCTCTGGCTTCTATGCCTGATGCTTTTCAGCCTTCTGCAGCACCAACGCCCCCTCCCCTGCCGACTTCCCTTCATCCACATGCATTTCTTAGGCTTCCAATAGCTGCTGCCCCTGGAGTATCATCTCTTTTCCTCGAAATCTAAGATGCAAGTTGTAGGGTGACACTTAAGCTACGACAACCTCCTCCAAATTGATAGCCACACAGTCCTCTTCAAGCTCCTTCTGGCCATCAACCATCCCCCCTCCTGAAACACAGTTTCTTCCTCCCCAACCACTGTCTTCCTCACCTTATGCTCTGTTTCAACCTCTGTCTACCTGTCTTCATGCTCGGTCCTTCCTTCCTGACTGACTTCTCCAACTTGTGACGTGGTGTTTGAGGAGTTCTCCAGCTCCTCATCGTCCCATATGGTACTCCTTCCAAAATAAAGGACATTACCGAAAACAAGTGACAAAAGCAAGCAAGAAAATGTATTTGTGTCTTGCATGATGGTAAAGGGTTATCTTATCACACAAACCTTACAGAAGGTGACTAAGCACAATACAGGAAGGCATCTCTGTTTCACATATAAAGGTTTCTCTACAAACACAGAAAAGGAAAGGTGTTTAAAATGTGTTTTGTTTGTTAATTTTGGGATGATACAAAGGCAAAAAGGAACAGTGAAAGCACAAGAGGAACTTTTGTTGTAAAGGAAATACGGGTAAAAAGAAAGATTAGGTTGGGAGCCTAAAGGCCACACAGAAATGCAATGGGGGATTGAAAAGGATCAAGAAACATCAAAAACAGTAAAAAGACCTAGCACAGCAGACAGAAGTGAATTTGTGATGTGTGACACTTTGTTTCAAAATTTGGGATCACGGCTTTGGATCAACTCACTGATGATAACTATAGGTGAGTTGAAATAAGCAATATGTTTATTGTATGCAAACTTTAATTAATATCAGTGTGCCTATGGTTTGCTTAAGGTGCAATATGCGCCCAGCTACCTTAGGGTTAGGTGTGCTTTACAAATGAACACATAAATAAACAAACAAACAGATACATAAATACATAAATAAATATACATACCCAGCAATGGGTAACAGGCTTAACAATGGGAAATGAGAATGTAAACAAAAAATGATGTAGACATGTATATGGGGAAAGATATGATAGGTGTTGATAATTACTAGAGTTAATTTGTCTGTAGATTTGGGTTCCAATATTTTGGATATGTTATAATGATCTAATTTAGTTCAGATTTGGGTGATTAATTGTATCAGATTTGGGTGATTAATTGTATGTTGCATATATTTTATACAGAGGTATCAAGATAAATGTATTATATCATAGCCACGAAGAAGCTCCTTAGCCACCAATAAACCAAGGTTGGGCGCTATGCCGAAACATGTGTTTTCTAATGTGTAGTTATAATTAAGATATTCTCTTTGGGGCATTCATTTTGAGGCGCAATAGCAGTGTTATTGCTATAGGTGGGTTGTTTTAGACAGTACTATTCGTCATTGATTGGCTGGTTTAACTCATGCAGGGCAAATTTTGACAAGTACCCCCAGCGAGAATGCATTAACCTTACATATAAACCAATAAACATTGACCAAGTGTATTCACACAGTTGTATTTCTAGGCTACATTTTGTATTATTTTTAGTTTCTTCCTTGTACTGCACTAAGATTGGGAATAACTCTTTTGGGCTTACTGCACAAAACAACCAGACTTGCTTGAAGTGGAAAAGGTCGCTTTAATGTGATAGGCCAAAGCTCACAAATAACCGCTAACCTGGCTCTCTGGCCTTACAGACTAGCACAAAAGGTTTCAACAACCAAACATATTTAATAAACACTTTCAATTCCCCCAACAATTAAATAATTAAATCAGTTCCACTTCCTCCCTACCTATCCCTTGGTCTCTAACGTCTCCTTACCATCTTCTCACGGCTTCCCGCTTTCTCCCCGGGGCCATGCCCCTCCATCTTCAATACCTGTTCCCCCAGGGTAGCCTGTATGTGCAAACAGCACCACCCCCATCATTTCCCATGCTATTCCCCCTTGTGCTTCACCCCCCCTCATCTAAAGGGGCCATGCCCCCGGCAACCAAAAACCTCACACCCTACAACTTCCCTCTACAACAAACTCCTCCTTCCTATGACCTGCAGCCAGGCTGACCTGCCACATCAGCAACGAGAAAACTTTACATCATAACTTCCCCAACTAATGCCCCAACCTGTCACAAGAAAACTGCCAACAAAACCCCCTCTGGCCCTTTAACTCTAGGGATACAAAACCCATGAACCTCTTTAGGGGGAAAGCAAAACAAAAACTCCCTATTAAAAGCCCACCTCCACCAGAATTTGCACCCTTGCCGGTCTTGAAAAAGAGGGTGGGAGGGCGGGGACAAACGCTCGTCCTCAACCGTCGACTGCTCCTGAACCTTCCATGCCCCCTTAAGCACCTCTGGAGGCGCGCTATGCTCAGGCCAGCTCGTTGGCCAGTGCAGTGCCCAAAATAACCCAGGGGGAAACGCTTTGAGTTGCCCCAGGCACCCCCTTTGGGCTTACTACACAAAAACACCCAGACTCGCTTGTAGTGGAAAAGGTTGCTTTAATGTGACAAGCCAAAGCTCACAAATAACCGGTAACCTGGCTCTCTGGCCTTACGGACTAACACAACGGGCCTCATTACGACCCAGGCGGTAAGTTACCGCCTGGGTCGTACCTTTACCACCATGGCATAAACTACGTTTACGCCATGGTGGTTGGCGGACTTACCGCCCCATTCCGACGTTGGCGGGGCGGTAAGTCCCCATTAACCCATTTACCCTTCCCCATTCCCATTTTTGCCCCATAGGGCATAATGGGAGTGGGGAAGGCGTTAATTACGCCACCGTAAATTACGGTGGCGTAATTAACAACAAGGTCCCTTAGCGCCATGGATTTTAACACCTGCTAAAAGCAGGTGTTAAATCCTCCATGGCGCTAAGGGACCTCGGAAACAGGCGGTAAGGGTCGGCGCTGTTTACGCCGCCGTAAACCCCTTACCGCCTGGGTCGTAATGAGGCCCAACATGTTTTAACAATCAAACAAATTTAATAATTAAACACTTTCAATTCCCCCAACAATTAAATAATTAAATCAATTCCACTACCTCCCTATCTATGCCTTGGTCTCTACCCTCTCCTTACCATCTTCTCAAGGCTTCCCGCTTTCTCCCCGGGGCCATGCCCCTCCATCTTCTAAACCTGTTCCCCTGGGGTAGCCTGTTTGTGCAAACAGCACCACCCCCATCGTTTCCCGTGCTATTTCCCCATTGTGCTTCACCCCCCCCCCTCATCTAAAGGGGCCATGCCCCTGGCACCATAAAAACCCTCCCCTGAGGTGTACTTTCTGCCCCCCCCTGCCTAACATACCTCTACTTCATATTTATATTATGTCTTGGACCGGCCACGTTGCCCCCTTAATTAACTAACTATTCCCATGAACCGAAAGATGCCCTCCCTCTTCTTAAAATACAATCCTCACACAGCTGTGTCCCTGAGCACCAGCGCTCGTGCACCTCACTGCCCCAACAACATCCCCAACTACCCGTAAAACTTCCTCCTAGACCTGCCCACTGCCCCTTCAAATACCATCTCGCTGCAACCCTCCTCAGTGACAACTTTGTCCAACCACCTTACATTACGCCCCACTCCCGAAACCAGCTAGGTCCCCTGTTATTTCTATAGCAAAGCTACTCCTCATTAATTTGCAAATCCATATCTCCTGTGTGTACTATAAATTCCTCCGAAACACCATGACACGCCCTTCTAACCGCCAACATGGGCAGCAAATAGACCCCTCTAAGCCCCTTATCTCCCTATATCACAGTTATGACTGTGACCTCAGTTGCGTCCAAACAATCCTATCCCTCTCCTCACATACCCCACCCCAATAGCCATTCACTGGCCACAATTCCACCTCCACGGCAACTCACCTCTCCTTCAAGCCCCCTTCTGCAAAAGAAAATAGTTATGAGTCTCTCTTCTTCATTGCCAAACCACCCCCCTTGTTCCTGCCCTCGTTCCCAATCTGCCCCCACTTCCCGAAAATCTCTACTTATATGCCCTGAACTTCCCTTATCCCCGTGCCCCCCTCTGTTCCCTCTTCCTCTACTAGTCCCCCTCCAACTACCTTCCCATGCCTACACCCTCCTGTGACCCCGTAATACATTTGCTGCCAGCGCTGCAGACCCAAACTTAACTCCTAAAACCCACCCTTCTTTTACCCCCACCTGTCTCCCCAAGACAACCCATCCTCACCTGAACAACTCCTTACTCCCACTACGGAAACACTAGGGAAACACCCCGGCCCTTTCCTCCTGGCCCTCCTATAATTTGTGCCTCTAATACCCATCTTCTTAACAATGCACCTACCCCCACCTAGACCCCCCTTCCCCCTCTATCCTATTGCCCACCTGTTCACACTTGCCCCCACCCTCCATCACCTTCCTACTATTGCAACATGTTACCCACCCTGCACCGGGGGCCGACGTGCACCCCTGTCCATGCAGTCTCAACTCCTCATTACTCCTCTCTGCCACTGCACTAGGGGCCAAACCTGCGCCCCATCTATGCAGTCCAATCCACGTAACTTGCTCTTCCAGCACTTTGCATCCATTACACCATGTTTCTCACCTGCACTAGTGGCTCTCGTGCACCCCCGTCCATGCAGTCACCTCTCCTCATTCCCCCCACTGCACCAAGGGCCAAACGAGCCAAGTTCCTCCCATGCTGTGCGTACTGAATTCCCACCCTAGTGCATGCCCTGTCTCCTGACCCTCATGCAAACTGGGGCTTCTACCATACGCTCAAGTTGTGATATCCTCTTAACCCCTGTGAGTCTCTCCGTATTTACTCTGTGCCGCTATAACCCTCTCACGTCCTCTAAAGCTTGCTCACCTTGCCTTGCATCAAGCGTGGGGGCTTCACCACCGTCTTCCACACCCTCCCAATGACGGCCACCACCCCCTATCAGTTTTCCAGTTACATCCCCCCCGCGACCCTCCCCCGCCCTACCTAAACATCTTCCTCCTCACCCACCTCCTACTCCCTTGGGATCGCCCCCAAACCTTTCCCCAACCTTTGCGCCCCCCACCCTTTCTGATAAACTGAGGCCCCACCTACAGAAACCCCCACTTTAACTGGCGCACGGTCCTTCCCCCCACCTCCTTTCCCCGCTTCTCGCCCTTTCCCTCTGTCCCTTGCCTGAAAACAATGTGTATTCGGATGCCGACATGTGCATCTGCTGCACCCGTGTTTAAATTTGCACATCATCCTTGTGCAGCCTTCTTTATTGAAAGCCCAACATGCTGTTGAGGGCTGACCTCTGCCTCCTTTTCCCGCCCCTTCCGGGACAGGGCGACCAAGAAAGGGCCGGTAAGGCACAGATAAGCCTCTTGCTGTGTGTACCACTGGAACTGGCCTCGTCGGCGCCATCCATTGCAACCAGAGATCCATGTCTATCTCCCCACAGACCGACTGGCTGTCCTCCGCCAACCTTGCTCTAAACTCCTCGTCATAACGTACCCACGTGAAAACTCCAAAACTCGTGAAAGCCTTCCTAATCACGTCCATATACTTCCACAGAGCCACGTATTTCTCTGGGAATTTCTCACAATAGACACTTGCATAGATGATAAAAGCTGATGTCCAATTCTCAGTCGTCACCGGCACCTTTGTACGCAAGGCCAACTCCCTCTCCTCCTCCTTAGAACCCTCCTTGGCTTTGACCTCCCTATGTAATAGCTTGAACACATCCACAAATACCCCTGCCCATATCTTATCCTTTGTTGACGTCATCAAGTGCGCTCCCAATGGTTTTGTAATGCCCATGTATGGCAACGTCTTCTCCCTTTCCTTTCCCTCTGCGTCCTCCTCCTTTGGCACCTGTACCTCTGTTGCCAAGGGCTCTATCGCTCTGTCTGTCTGCACCTCCACCGAAGAAACCGTCTTCTCCCCAACCAAGGCCTCAATAGCCTGTAAGCCAATCTCTTCTCCCGCCCCCTGCGCCGTTGCCCCTTCCCTTCTTACCCCCAACCTTGTGTCCCCCATCTGCCATGCCGCTGATCATTCCCCTTTGCACTCGGTTTATAGTGACATTTTTGAATTACATAATGTCGAATGCAAAAATGTCGAAAACAAATGGCTGAAAAAAAAAATTCAAATGTCTTTTTTTTATTTTCTGTTCGAAATGGGGGTCCCCCCTAAACTCCCTTTTTTATTTTTTTTTAACCCTTTTTTAACGCACAAAAGCAAAAAAAAACATGCAAATTAAAAAATGACATATTAGAAATATTTTTTTTCAGCCAATTTTTTTCCACATTTTTGTCATTCAACATTATGGATTCAACATATTAAATGGATACCTTTGCACTCACCTCTTACTGCCCTGCCGTCGCCCGACTGCAGCCTGACCTCCACTCCAATGCTCCTCATTTCCTTCCTTACTGGGATCCTGCTGCGGGGACAAAACATGTTAACAGTCTCACCCAGCCAGGTATCCTCCCCCGACCTCTTGCCCCCAACCCCTCGGCTCCTGTCTTTCCCCTTCGCACCTTAGACCCCTTCTCTCCCTCTCCCTCCTCCTTACAAAACTGTACCCTTCATCCTCCCTCCGCCCCACGTATTCTTCCACCCCTTCATCGTCACCCATGTAATACCATGTCTGTTGCGAGCACGTGCTTTGGATCGGCATCCAATAGAAGTAGATTGAGAAAGGACATGTGGCTCACAACTCACTGATGATAACTATGGGTGAGTTGAAATAAGCAATATTTTTATTGTATGCAAACTTTAATTAATATCAGTGTGCCTATGGTATGCTTAAGGTGCAATATGCGCCCAGCTACCTTAGGGTTAGTTGTGCTTTACAAATGAACAGATAAATAAACAAGCAAGCAAACAAACAAATAAATAAATAAATATACATACATATATTTACTAGAGTTCATTTGTCTGTAGATCCAATATTTTGGATATGTTATAATGATCTAATTTAGTTCAGATTTGGTTGATTAATTGTATGTTGCATATTTTTTATACAGAAGTATCAAGATAAATGTATTATATCATAGCCACGAAGAAGCTCCTTAGCCTCTACTGAACCAAAGTTGGGCGCTATGCCGAAACACATGTTCTCTAATGTGTAGTTATAATTAAGAAATTCTCTTTGGGGCATTCATTTTGAGGCGCAATAGCAGTGTTATTGCTATAGGTGCGTTGTTTTAGACAGTACTGTTCACCTCTGATTGGCTGGTTTAACTCCTGCAGGGCATATTTTGACAAGTACCCCCAGTGAGAATGCCTTAACTTTACATGCAAACCAATAAACATTGACCAAGTGTATTCACACAGTTGTATTTCTAGGCTACATTTTGCATTATTTATCGTTTCTTCCTTGTACTGCACTAAGATTGGGAATAACTCTATTTGCATTGAAACAATCGTTATATTTTTAGAGTTAAATGCATAAATGCAACTCCAAGCATCCTTTTGCAATGGTCTCTGGGAGTATTGCCATTCGTCGATCCAGATTGCAGCAGCTCGCTCAAAAGACTCATTCACATCGAAATGCGCACTCAGTATTTGGAGAAGATGCACATTAGATGTAAATCCCTGAAGCACATATTTCCATAGCCCAGGAGCACCCAGGGGTGAGACATTCTTTACAGATATAATACACATGAAAAGACATAATAAGTGCATCGTTGTAATGAAATGCATGGCATCATCGTCTCGGGCATACATAGTCCAGGCGGGGGCTGCTAACAAATGTTTGAAGTTTTTAATAAGCGAATGTGAAATTGAATTGTGCCTGAATGCGCTTCTTCTGCACTTAACAGGGTGCGTGCTCGCGCGAGGTGACATCTCAGACGCACTGCAAACGAGCTTAAAAGAAGAAATGTACTCTGCACATGTCCTGGCAGAGTAAACGCCACTGATCAAGCAGGAGCCAGCGAAATAACGAGCGGTTCGCCACATCACAGATCCGAATAATCCCATTAAAAAATGAATATGAAAAACGCATGAAAGTCGGAACTGACTGGGCCAAGCGTCAAAGCGCAAAATCCTGCCCTCGAGCCCCGCTGAATGTGTTTCCTTTCTCACGGAGAGTGGTTGAAGTCTATTAATGGGAAAGCATTTCACGGGTAGACGCAGCTGTGTCGCAGATACGCAGCAACGAGGCAGGTAGACTGGTCCACTTTCCCATTTCTACACTTGCCTGTTAAATATGTCCACAGAGGCTACATTCTGTCAGTCAGTGGACTATTCCTGCTCCTTCCCTCCTCAGCTTTCCCCTGTCTTTTTCATCGTCATCGTTCTCTGTCACCCCTCATCCCAGGAAGTGGCGTCCCATGTTCAATATGGACAGAGTTGTAGCTACATTGAAGTCTCTTCATTTGGAGCTCATGTTTTTAAAGAGTGAATTGCAGCAAGGGAACCCACTACATCAGTATTCTTATGTAGTTCGGTGCCCTCTGTTCTGTCGTCATCATTTGTACGAACAAGTGTCATAAATAAAATGTGTCGAAACAGACGAAATATCTGTACCACCTTTCTTTCTCTTTTGGTTACACATGGAAAAAATTGAAAAAGCCACCTGATATTTATTACAGGCAGCACTTATAATTGATCCCTATGGAATCCACCTGCTTTCAAAAGGTTTTAAGATCATGTGCACGGCATAGCAATCTATTGCTTTTATACCATGCTGGTGCAACACCTTGAGGTTTTTGCAGGTAGAGGGGGAATGGTCATCCTGTTTCGCACCGCCACTCTACCTTTAAAAAAGGATTAATATCCCCTGAAACATAAATATAGGCATTAAAGCTGGCCTAACCATGTTATGCTACACTTTAACACCTGCATGTATGCTCAGGCGTCTCTTGGGTCTCAATGTCGGACCACACTACAGCAATTGACACCCTTGCCTACGAACAGAATAATGTGCTTGAGAAGAAGAAGAACATACGAAGAAACTCGCAAGATATTTTTATCCAGAACTTGTTTTTATTTATTTCATATTTTTCAGAAGAACAGTACAAGGAAAATGCAAACACTCGTAGTTATTGCACATGTTTAATATGCTCTCCATAACACACACACAGACACACACATCAAACTCTTTCATTTCACTCCTCATTTCCCACTGGTCTTTGTACTCACATGTGCCCTTTGCCAGACACTTTGGTTATATTGCAAAATGTTCCCTCTGTGGAATTGTTGGCTGCCCTGTAAAGCCAAACCACACAAGTGAAACTATGCCTCATTACAGGTTACAAAACTGTGATGGTGTCCTGTCACCTAAAACGATCCATTGGCTCCATTCATACCTCTTTGAGGATGTGTGATGATTAAGCACCCCATCATCCTAGCCTCCATCACCATTGCAGACATTTTGTATTGGGTATTAACATTAGCACCTGTGTATTATGATGCATTCAAGAAAGACATACACCTTGAATGGGCGTATTATTTCAGGATGTCCATCCCGGTTTCCAAGAGGACCACTGTAATTCAAGATTCTGGCTATGGTGGTGAGAAGGTTTTTCAACAATGTTCTGTGGCCTTTCTCTATATCAGTACCCGGCGAGAGTCAATCCGATTGTAAAAATCAATCTGATTGGGCCTCACCAGCTCTTTACCTGACCCAAATCCCTCTCTTAACGTTCCTTTCCTTTGTCCCCGGCAGGGGGTGGCAGACCCTCAGCAATGAGGCAGCTCGGAATGGGGTAATCCCCGCTCTGAGCCACCACATGGCTGGAGGCTGCCATCTTCCCCCACCAGGGATTCAGGTAAGTGTCCCCCCATCCTAACAATCCCTGACCCTTCCAACCCCACTTACATTCTTTTTGGTCCATTTCAGGAGCGGATGCGCTGGGAACATTTCAGTACCCAGCGCATATGCTCCCGATCCGCGACATGCCATCATGGAAAGGAAGAAGGGACAACACATAGTCCCTTTTCTCCTTTCCATGGCGGTCATTTTCTTTGTTTGCATTTTTCCTATTTTTTGAATGGTCGCCATGGAAAGGGAGAAGGGACTACTTGTAGTCCCTTCTCCCTTTCCATGGCAGCCATTTTATGTGTTTACCTTTTTCGATTCATTTTGAATGGCCACCATGGAAAGGGAAAAAGGACTCAGTTTTCCCGTCCCCGGCATCCATTAAAAAAAAAAAACGCTGGAGTGTTTAAGAACAGAAAAATAATGCTCTTAGTACCCTGCCACAGGGGCATTACCGAATCAGGTAAAGCCCCAGGGCCTTCGTTAAGGACCTCGCTTTGCTCGGACCTGTCACTATGGGCCCCGGGACTTTACCTGACTCAGAAATGCCCCCTCAGCTCGGGGCTTATTGCTTAAATAGTGACTATAGTGGTCTTGTTGTTTTCTCGAACAATTCTCGTAGGACATATTCAGCTAAGCGTCTTCCTGTTCCCTCTTGTTTCCCCAACCATGTGCATTGGTTCGTCAAGCCAGTAAGGCCGAATATTTAGATCATTGTTACAATACCTTTGTCTTTTTTTAAGGGAGGCACCTGGTGTCTACCTATCCAAAACTTTATGCCCACCTTTTAGAAGTATGTGATCTCCTTATTCATAGAGCCCCTCCTCTATTTTAGCACTTGCCTGGTGTCCAAATGCCCTTATGCATCAAAGCACAAATATCAAGCATTTCTCACCCTATATGTGCTTCTAAACAGTCAACCTCACTTTTGCTAGCTACATCTCTCAAGAGGGCATGGTAAACGAGACCAATTTTGGACTGCAGTGGTCTGTTTGCCACTGTGTTTTCCCAAGATGGAAACCAGCTTCCTCGTCCCAGAGGAGTCTGTGAGTCACCAGTTCTTCTGTTATTCATTTTTTCTGGTGTCTTATTGAGAGCCACCAGAGTTCATTCTCTCCATGTACCTGGAGCCTCCACTCCCAGGAATTATTGTATGCTATTTATTTATTTGTGTTTTCATTTGTATAGTGGGCACAAGCCCTCCGGACTCAGGGCGCTCGGATGAACCAGTTGCAAGAGGCCCTTAGGCACAATAGGTAGTATACATAGTTACAGTGTTACATACAGTCATAGAAGTAAATATGTTACAGTCATAGGAGTACATGCATGAGGCTACAGAGTCAGGATGCGGTCAGATGCTTGAATCAGGGACACTAGCTAATGACGCTAACCTCACCACTCCACTCCTCTGCTTCCACACCTGAGGATTTAGCTGGCCCGCTCAATCCGAAGGATATCATCTGATAGAGTTCCTGCTCAGCATCTTTCCACAGACAACTCTGACAGAAAAACCAATCGTGTTTTTGGCTGCTGGAGCACCTCCATTGGCTGCACTTGTCTAGAGTCCAGGTATCCTGAACTCCCTAAATTGGCACTTTAAGTAGGGCATGCATAGAGAAGGCTGTAAACCACTGTCTGTCTCATTGTACTTCCCCACTGCCCACCATATCCCTTTCTGGTGGAGTCTCTTTAGTGTTCTCATGGGAGAAGAGTGCATGTTTCTCTTGCTTTGTAAGTGTAACTGGTGTCTTTTCAGCCCGGTGCTGGTCTCGTGAGTTCTAGAACCCCTGGGGCTGGCAGGAGTGCTCCCTTCAAGGCACCTCGCCAAACCTTTGCCAGATTGATATATCCTTTCTAGAGTTTATTTCTGCACAGGGCTCATCAAACTCGCAACCTCCTTCTCCCCCGTGTGCCACTCCACATGATGACGTTTTGATCAGGAAAAGTAATTCAATTCGAACACATGTTTTAATTAAGTCATTAAGAACATTTAAAATGCTATGAACAGTATTCAAAATGTAAACATTCAATACTAATATTTTGAAGTTAGGTATCAATTTCAGTGAAACAACATTAAAAACAGTGTTGTCATAACATTTAGGTAAGTACTACTACTAACAAGTGTTGCTATGAATAATATTCATAATGAAATGTCAAAATTATACATGTTTTCAATAATAATAGTAAACAAAAAATAAAATGCTAATGAGAAATACAAAATACAGTGCTATTTATCTGTATAATTACTGAAGTGTTTTATAACCCCCTTTATTTCTAGGGTCGAGAGCAGGGGTGGGCTAGCCTATACAGAACCTGGGAGATTTCCTAGTAGGCCTCTGAACCTTGAGCCTCTTTTGTGTGATATTTCTACATTTTCTCATTGGAAAAGGGTTGGGCTTTCTGAAAATCTGTAATTTGGGGCCACTTTGAACATTATTTCCGGGCCTCTTTTGGTCCCCAGTCCACCCGTGTTTCTAGAGAGCGATTTCTGGCCACTGTTCTACATGTGCCTTATTACAGGACTTGCAGTGACGCACGCAGAATTTCTGCACTAGGTTAAATATGGCCACAGGGCAAATGCGTAATATTTAAATAAAGGTTTGTGCCAGTGCAATGTTTGCCATGGTATTAATACTATGCCATATTAGCACTGAGCCACACACGGCCTAAGTGCACAAAAACACTAATAGGATTAATATTTCACACTAGGACTATTTTTACCTTGGTGCTAACGCTAGAAAAAATTGCACTTGCACTGGGGCAGCACTTTTTAATGAGGTTTTATATCTCCAGTAGGTGAATCCTTCCCCTTCAAGTGAATGCATTTGTCTTTGGAAGCGAAGCATTACTCCTTCCTCCAGTAAGTAGTTCTCCAGGAACATGTTTAAGGAAAGTTGTGCATGAACTGTTGTGCTTCTTGGGGACTCCCTTCTTTTGTGCAATAGTCAGATTGCATATTCTGATTACTATATAGTTTTACCAAATTGTCTCTACATGATATGAAACTTCATTGCTATATCTGGTGGCTTCCCACTTATAGCAAAATCTGAATGTGAAAGAAAAGGGCGAAAATGGTTGAATAGTTCCATCTTTTTTCAAAGCTGCTGATTCCTATGCACTGTGGAATGACTAGATCCAGCCTGTAGGTGGGATACTCACGCAGGACCTCAATATGTCATTTCAAAATTCACAGGGGACCTACTGATGTTGGTGGGGATAGTTATTCCAAACCCCCGAACCCCTTCACCCCCAGAACCAATTAATTTCATTCAACGTGCCCAGCTGTTCTGCACTTGTAAAATGAAGGTGTAAACAATTCAAACCAAGGGGGAACAGCAGGCCCCATTTTTTGTATAAGTTTTGCTATCATAGCTGATGTTCACCTCGCAAGTGGGCACATGCAGAGATCACCTGTGAATGACTCCTTGAGTTCAGTGAAGGGAAGCAAAACCGAGAAAGGTGGCAGGTTTCTGCACCCGTCATCAGATGCTTGCAGGTATTAACAGACCTGTTCCCTCCTGTGGACAGGGATGCGGCTCTAGGGAAACACGCCAACCTCTTGCAAGCACAATTGGTCATACTCATTCCTGCAGCCATTATGGGCTAACTAAAAAGAGCTCTTTAGTGATCTAAAACAAATACTTTTTTGTGGAATGTATTTAAATTGGCACAACCAACTTCTCTCAAAACATGGCAAACACTTTCCAATCCCATTATACTCAAATACATGTAAATATGAAGAAGGAAATAAGTCTCTAATTAAAATAAACTATTAAAAAGAGTGAACAGCAGCGACCCTCCTTAAAAGCAGTTTCCCAACCTAGGATTGTCTGTCTTAAATCAATCCTGGGTATTAACATGTAAACTAAGAAAGCCCCTCCTATCGGGTCTTTCTGAAACTCCCAGATAGTTTGGAAATCAAATCAATTGCCTGTTCCATTTTCATTCTGTTACATTGATAGTGGTGTAAACATGCCATAAACAATCAAACTGCTGGTTAATTGGACAAAGTTGGTGGTTCACTAGCTTTTATGTCTGCTCTGCTTTTATTTTGATATTTTTGAATAAAAAAGAAAGATGGTAATTCTTCACAGACTTTTAACTATGGTGAAAATTCTACTTGCGAAGCTGATAGGATTTTGTAATATAGACATTGCTTTTCATGTATTAATTGACTCAAAATCAACCCCTATGTTGAAATAAAGTTATAAGCAATTAAACTTTCATCTTAAATGAAATACACACGTGGCGTTATAAGTGAAAAATGTATATATGATAAAAAGTGGAACTAATCATAACTTCATTAACCAATATATGCTTCTATTATCAGTATGTTGTAACTATGTCTAAAATCTACTAGAGTTACAAAGAAGCAAAGGGAAGATCACATAAAGAAGATGCTTTCTAGTTAATTCATGTAATGAATTTGAGAATTTGCAATGCGAATAAGTAGATGAAAAGGTGACTGAATTTTTCTGAAGAGTAGAAGAAAAGAAAATAATGGCAACATAGAATGAGAAAGGAGAAGAAAAGAACAAGACAAGGTTAGAACAGAGTTAAAGTGTAGAGGGAAAAAAACAGAAACATGAATGGAAATATTGCAACAAGAGACGAGGGGAGGAGCCAGAAGTAAAATGGTGGAATAGAGGTTGTACTAAACTTGTCATCCACATTTAAAATATTGGCGAACACATGAGATACCCTTTTCCCCCAATCCAACACTCGTTGTCTCATGTGACCTGTTGTTTTTTCCTTTCCTTTATCCTATCACTGGTAATCCTAAAGGGCAACCAACAACACTTTTCCACTCTCTCCTGGGTGTGGTGTGAGAGAGAAACCATGTTGCTCATTAACAACATTTCATCTGTGCACAATGCATGGTGGTGTATGTGGATGTGTTAGCCCTCATGAATACTTCAATAGGCTTCAAGGGTACAGTATTGGTTGTACATTTTGGAGAACACTGCAGAAGGGGCAGTTAGGTAAGTGTCCTTCTACCAAGGCCTATTTGAAGTTGTCTTAACAGCTATTTGGATTTTGTTTTTTCACCAGAAAACACCAACACCCATAGACGATATGTGCTCAAAGCCTATGCATGATGGGTGCAGCAATTAACCTCTCAGCTTGTTTGACCCAGGGATTTGTCCCACTCACTTGGGAGTTGCAAACAGTTGGACATTTAGGGGGGTCTTCCATCAATGATGTTGCCTAAGCACAACATTGGATAATAACCCATCCAGGACTAAAATAGCGTTTGAAACTCCTTACCATTCAATGCTGTGTTTTCCCAAATTATTGATAATTAAAATAATTGTAAATGGGGGCCTGAGACCATGCCTCTTCGCAAACCATTTCGAAAACATTTATAATTTCTTTCCTTTGAATATTTGTTTGACCTTTTGGGTCACAGCAACTCCCTTAGCTGTTGTTTAGCCAATTCGGAATCAAAGGGCCTAGTCTCCTACAATAGTTTCTTGAAAAATGTCAACTTTTTCAATGAATTTGCTTCAGTGGATTGGTAAACAACTCGAATAGAACAATAGCGGGAGTCAAGCTGTCCATAAATACATAAATTAGCGAGTTTAAAACATCATTTATTTATTTATTTATTTATATTTATAGAGCACAAGGCAGCAGCCCGGAGACATCGTGGTGCTGTTATAGACAGAATTCTTGGTTACATAGTACAGTGTATATTTACAAATTAAAAAACAAAAGAAAGCACAGAACAGGGAGGGGGAAGTGGAAAGGTGGGACAGAGAGTAGAAGTGTTTTAGTTGAAGAGTGTGGTTTTTGGCATTTTCTGGAAGGCTAGGAGGGAGGTCTCCACTCTAAGAGCAGTGGATAGGGCATTCCAGAGTTTAGGGGCTATGTATGGGAATCCAATCCCACCTAGTTTGGCCCTATTAATGTGGGAGATGTGTAGTTGGTTAGATTAGCAGGTTATTGTGCGGCGTGAGGAGGTAGTTCTTGAAATGGTCTCTGATAGGTAGGACTGGGTTATGAAGGTTTAACACTTTTGCGTGAGTGTGAGGATTTTGACGGTTATACACTCTCTTAGAGAAAGCCGGTGTGCTGCCTGCCTAGATTGTGTGATGTTGTCTCTTTTGGGACTGCTTAGAGCAGCTCTTAGGGCATTTTGTGTGATTTGGAGTCTTTTTATATTGTTTGCCGAAGTGCCAACTTGGAGGGTGTTGCAATAGTCTAGTTTAGCCCCAATGGTGGCTCTAGCTATTGATAGTTTGGTTTGGACAAGTAGGGTTTTACCGCATTTATGAGTTTGGTGGTGTGAGTGGATGCCGACGCATTGGCGCTGACCTGCCTAGTCATAGATAGTGTGGAGTTTATGTAGACAGTCTTTAATGAGGAGGATATGGGGATGATGGTATTATCTATGCTGAAGTTACAGTATTGGTTGTAGAGTCTGGCTAGCGTAGCTTTAGGTCCGAGAATTATGATATCATTCTTGTCTCCATTAAGGCAAAGGTCATTAGCCACCATCGAGGCTTGGGTGGTGGTGTATATTATGTACATGGCTTCAGCGTCTTGATCATAGGAGCCAGCAAGTGGTAGGAGTACTTGTGTTTCGTCAGCATAATTTGTGTATGCTATGCCCAATGCATCCAGTTTTTCAAAGAGCGGTTTCATGAACAAGTTGTAGAGTGTGGGAGCTGTGTAGAAGCCCTGAAGGACTCCACAGTGGATGGTGATGGGCGTTGCACTTGCCTGATTGGAGAAGACCTTCATAGCTCTGCCTTTCAGGAATGATGTAATCCAAGAGGAAGCTTCGTTTGGAGAAATTAGATGCATGGTTGAGATGTGATGTGAGGATCTTGTGATCCACAAGATCAAAGGCAGCCGAGAGATCCAGGAGTAAGAGGAGTGCTGGCTTGCCTTTGTTCATGATTTGTGTGATTTGATTTTTAAGGTCTACCAATGATGTTTCTGTGCCATGGCCTTTGCGGAATCCTGATTGTCTTTTCCCTAAAATAGTGTTAGATTCAAGAAAGTGTTGAATCCAAGATTTTTAAGAGAAACTGGACGGTGGTAATGGGCCGGTAGTCATTGGGCGTGGCAGGGTCTAGAGTAGGTTTTTTTAAGAGAGAGCGTACTCAATCCATTTTGAAAGATGCATTAATGAAGGCTGTTAGGAGAGGGGCAAGGGACACAGCACATTCTTTATTGATATTATGAGGACAGATGTCACCTTTGCACATGGAGGGTTTGAGAAGTTGGAGGAGATTGATGACTTCTAGTTCTGTGACGTCACGGAAGGAGAATAGCAAGTTGTTGGACATCGTGGAGTCGGGGACTGGCTGTGGAGGCAGGTGTTGGTGAGGTAGTGTTTTGTAATGCTCCTTAATTTTATTTTGGAGTAGATCAATTTTGCTGCGTATTACAGTTTGTTTGCTTGAACACCAAGCTTCAGATTTAATGATCTCATCCGGGCTAGTGGGAGGGGTGATGAGTTCATTAAAAATGGCAAAAATTTACTTGGTTTGGGAATTGGCTTTAGTGATCTGTGAGTTGAACGATTTTGACTTAGCATTTGTAATGGCTTCCTTGTATTGGAAGGAAATCTGTTTGAAGCTTTTCTTGGCCAGGTCACTTGGGTTGGCTTGCCAATTGTTTAGTGCCTCTTGTTTGCTTGTACGTAGAGCCTGTAATTCCTCCGTAAACCAAGAGTTAGAATGCAGGGATTTTTTGCATTCAATTGGGGCTGTGGCATTAATAGCTTTAGTGCGAGTGTCCATGTAAATGATCGCAAAGGTGTTTGGGTCATTAGAGCAGGGGGGGAACGTTCAGGGACTTGAAGAAGGGATGAAGGTTTTCCCCATTATGTTTTTTGGAGCTTCTTACCTGTGCTGGAGGCGCATAGGTGAGGGCTTTGGTGGATGAGACAGTGGGGATAGTGAATTGAATACAGTTGTGTTCAGTCCATGGCTAAGGTGCGTTGGATATGATGGTGGAGGAGCAGTTATGATCGGCAACCGAATCCAGGGTGCAGCTTTTGGCATGGGTTAGGCTAGTGACTTTCTGTGTGAAACCTAGGTCATTGAGTTCTTTGGCTAGGGCTATGTCGACTTTATCTTTAGGATCGTTGAGCCCTATGTTCAAGTCACCAAGAAGAATGGTGTTAGTGGAACTTTTGATATTTTCTCTAAGTAGGTGGTTGAGGTGTCCTTGGAAGTCTAAAGGTAGGCCCGGGGGCCGATATATGATGTGTATGTTAATGGTGCAGTTGGGGGACATGGATAATTTGGTAGATATGATGACAGCATTGCCATCACACGGGTGATTATTCAGTCTCAGGGGTAGAGTATCTTTAGTGATTAGAGCTACTCCACCTCCTAGCCGAAGTGGTCTATCCTGTTTGAGGATGGAGTATGCAGGAGGTAGGGCTAGTGCAATGGCTAGGCCATATGCCTCGTGCAGCCAGGTTTACGTGATATCAAGTAGGTCAAAACTAGTAAGGAGATCATTGATTTCAAGGGCATGAGCAGGGAGGGAGCGAACATTTAGCAATGCACATTTGAGGGGGGGTGGTGGTGTATTTTTCCTATCCGTAAGGGTAGGGGGTGGGGCTGTGGTAGTAATAGTAGTGCGTATTATTTTGGTGGTAAGCGTGGCTGTGCGTGGTGGCAGACAGAAAAGGGGGTGGTGATTCCAGTGAAGAGATGCCAGTGTGATGAGAGGTGTGTGTGGCAAGATGAATTAGTGCCCAGCCTGAGGTTCCTGATAGCTGTGAGTGTGGGAAGGCGGAGGTGTTGTAGAGGTCATGGTTGTGCTTACATAGCTAACTTGGACGATTGTTTCTCAATATCAAGTGATAGGTTCTTCTAGATGGATATATACATGAGGGCATAAAACAACAATGAGAAAGGTAGATTAACTGGATTAAAAAGAATAAGAAACAATTCAACACATTTCTCACACATTGTACGGTTAAAAGATGGGATGACAATAATAAAAATGTAAGATCAGATAAAAGGTAATGCTCATATAAAATCTGCAGCAATAAAATCATCACCATAACATTTTTAAATTAACAATTGCTAGTGGGATTCCTGTTATATTAAGCACAGTGTCATCACAAGAGGCTAAGATGGATATGCGAAGATTTGATTGCAAAATACACAGTTGAGATGGCAGTTAAAAGGTTGCAGCCGATTTAACAAACGCAAAAGAGAGTGTCGCAAATTAAGCTGTTGCTCATTCATGACTAATCTGAAACATGCTGAGTTAAGTAAACTCCTGATCTTTGAGTAAGTTTAGGCTTAACAGAAATGTTACTGTTGCTATGTTCAGTGAAGCATTGGTCGCATTAAAAATTTGGTCTTTGGTTAACAATCTAGAGTCTTTGAGGTGTTAAAAATAAACCTGGTGTCTTGGTGCTACAAGAGCGGAGCATTCTATGATAAAGTGCTTTAGGGTTTCTTGGTGTTCTATCATTTTACAAAATCTGCATGTGCTGTCCATTGATGGATTTTTTGTCAAAGATCAGAAGTTTTGTTTTAGTTGGCCATAGATTCAAGCATAGGCGTAAAAGTGCACTGGCGTATGCTTGGTCGGGAAATTTGATAAAGTATGCCGGAAGTTGCTGTAGTGGTTTCAGTAGGAATGCTCCGGCCTTGAAAACAGTATACATATTGCAGGCTTCCCATGTGAGCTGCCAGTCCCACACCCAACATTTTAATTTCGCTTTATCAGGAGACTCTAGTAGAAGTTCCAGTGTAATGTCAGCATCTTCTAGAAGAGATTGGAAACGTGCTTTCCATGGTTGGTGGGGGCCCGGGGAAGAGGATAAGAGGAGTGATTTAAATTTTGGAAATAGATTACGACCAGCAGGGGAGGTGACAAGGCATTTCCTATAAGCAGCCAGGGTTGCTGGCAAGGAGACAATTGCTGATAGTGACATTAATCCTAATTCATACCTGATGATGGGGATTCGAGTGCTCAGGGGAAGGGAAAGAATATTCTTCCAATATGCACCTTCCACCTTGGTGAATTGGGAGGAAGTTTAGATTGTGCTGAAAAAGTAATGATCGGTACTACTTTGAGCTTGCAGAAGGTTATGGGTGGCATATATGCACATGTACTGTATTTCCACTGCAGGGCTTTACCCTGAGTGGTAAGAAATGTTATTCTGGTTCTAAGTTCCGTTTTATATGGTTGCTCAAATGGATGGATGTTCAGGTTCATACCAAGGTACTTATACTCAGATATTTGGGTCACTGAAACGTTGGAGAGTGTCCAATTAAATTTGTAACCAGATTTAGGCAAGTGGTAATGAAAAATCAAGATGTTAGATTTAGTTGTGTTGATGGTCAAGTGATTAGTGTTTGCATAGTTACCAAGAGGATTTAATTTATGCTAGAGGCCTATTGGAGTTCTGACGAGGATAACTAAATCGCCAGCATAGAGAATCCATGCTCTCTCTTCTGAGCCCAATTTCAGAGTGTAATGATGAGGCTGGAGGGCTAAGGTAAGTTAACAGAAAGTTCTGTTATTTTCGAAGCTGCATATAAGTTTAACCAGTTGAAGGAAAAAGAAAAAAAAATGAACTCAAGGCCTTAAGGCAGTCTTCTGTAGAGTCTTCCTTCTGTGGCTTAGATGGTAAGGATGGACCAGCTGGGCTTGTAAATTAATCCTTGTATGCCCAGAGCGTCTCCGGTGTTGTTCTCACTCCTTCAGGCAGGGCGTACTGCAAGAGAACAGGTGATTAACACACAGTCCATCATTGTTTCCTTGTTTATATAGGGGTAGGAGCAGTCTTAACCAATCAGCAAAGGGATAATCGGATTTCCTATATTTACCCCTCTAAGCCCCGGCCCCTTCCGCTTCCACCGAAGATTGCCATTGTGCCTTCCCCACCGACTCCGATGTAACACGTGCAGCTGCAGCATTCATGTAACGCAGTGTTCCTGAGCAACTTAACACAGCTTGATAAATTGAACAATAAAGGCTTGTTTGAGTGGAACTGGGCAGGGGAGCGGGTTCAAAAGTAGACCCTTCATTTGTCTCCTCCGTCTCCGTGTTAGTGGCGGTGAGCTGATGTTCGTTTGAAATTTCCTCATGGGATAGGGTCACACGCGCATGGCTCTGCAGCATGGGACGCAGCTCGCATTCCGCCGGTGTTCTGTGCAATGTTTGTTTTTTTGTGAGTGAGGTTTTCTTGACACAAACCTCTAAATACGGGCCTTCGAGTTCCAACATCCCCGGGTCAGCATCTCTCACTTTCAGCTCCGTAGAGAACGACTTTTGACGGCTGGTTGTAGATTCGACCCGCTCAAACGGAAGAAAAGAGCGAACTGCTAGGAGGCCTGTATTCATGTCATTGATATAGAAATTAAATTAAATCGAAGCAAAGATACAGCCTTGTTTGAAGCCTAAGGAGGTTGGAATGGGTATTGAAAGATACAGCCTTGTTTGAAGCCTAAGGAGGTTGGAATGGGTATTGATAGAAGGCCATCACAGGTTAGTTTAACTTTGATGGTCGTGTGGGAGTAAAATTGACGAATAAAGTGAATAATGTAAGGAGGGTATTGGGCATTTACAAGTTTTGACCATAAAAGTTCAAGAGACATTGAATCATACGCTTGTTTAAAATTAATTAGCGCAATATAAACAGGTTGTTTGGTAGAGCAAACTTGCCTTTTGATTGCTGAGAGGACCATGAGGTTTAAAACAGTGCCTACACCTTTGATACATCCTGATTGATGTGTGTCTAAGAGAGTATTGTCATCTAGCCATTTGGATAGATCTTGTAGAACTAGTCTAGCAAATATTTTGCCTGGCACATCAACAAGTGCTATGGGTCTATATTTATTGGGATCATTCCTGTCAGCTTTTTTAAAACTCTGTATGATAATAGATTCTTGCCAGGAGGGAGGAATCTGGCATGTACTCATGATTTCACAAAATATTATCTCTAGCACAGTTGCCCATTCAAAGGGATGGGCTTTGAGTGTCATGTTAGCGATATTGTCCTGGGGCTCTTGATGATCTCCACTTCTTGATCAGGAGAATTATGTCTAGATGGTCAAATTTCATTTCTAAAAGATATGATGGGTGAAAAGGGAGATTAGGTGATTGCAATGTAAGTTTATTCAGGAGGCCACTAAAATGCGTGATCCATAGTTGTTAGTTTATAGTGTTTAATGCTAGCGATTGAGTAGCACTCACTGGAGAAGCATTTAATAATTTCCATATCTCTGTGGCAGATTTCATTTTAATCGCTTTCAGCATTTTCTCAGCATCTGAGTGCTTCTTTACTGCTAAAATCTGTTTAATCATATTCCTGTATGTAGTTTACAATTTGGCTCTGAGAGCCATATGATTAATGGAAGAGAGGGATCTCAATCCTTGTCATAATTCCTTTTTCAGGTCATTGATGACTGAGAGACATGGATGTTTGTGTTTCAAAAGTGGATGATTCCATTTTGGGGATGTCTGCGAGATTACCTGCAAATGATCAAAGTAATTAAGAGTCCTATCCTAGAGTTTTCACAGGTCGGGAGTGTTTGAGTGAGTTGGCATATTAGAGTAGCTATTTGGGACATATGCCACAAGAGGCGATTCGTACCATGTTTAAGGGTTATCGGTTGGGTAAAACAGGAGGAGATGAGTGAGTTATGAGAAATCCCATGTACCTCTAGGATCTGATGATCACTCACAGGATTTGGGGTTGCTTTGAAAGTTGCAATCTGTTTATTCGCAGTAGAGGATATGAAAACATAATCAAGCATGGAAGTGCTTGTGCCTCGTGACCAGGTGAGTGCTGGTGCATTATCGTCACTAGATGAACCATTTAACATGTTGAAATCTCTAATTTGTATGAGCTAGTTCCATTTGGCTGCTCGGGATATGCTATGTGAAGAATTTGCTGTCAAACAATTCATATTAAGATCGCCGGCTATAATAGTGGTATGAATCAAGGGATCCAGCAGAATCAGATCGATGATCGACTCTACTTTGCTAAGAAATTCGGTTTCATTGGTGGATTGTGGATTCCAATATATGTTTAAAAGAGCTGTTTTAGGGTATAGGGGATGGAGGGGATTGGAGGAGGTTATTTTGGTAAGCTGAATGCCAGTGGGGGGAGGTTGCCATTTCTGTGAATGTGGGAGTTCATTTAGACTGCCACAAGTCGACCTGCGGCCGGCCGTCTTTTGGAAGCTTTTGTCGTGGGGATACCCATTACGTAATGGTGTGGCCACAAGGTCTCAGAAATAAGCCAGGTTTCTTGCAACATGACAATATCGTAAAGGTTGAGGCAGCTTTAGTTGAGAGGAGATGGGAAAAGCCTCTCGTATTCCAGACAGCAAGTGAGCAGGAATGTAAATTCAACAAAGTATTATACTAATGTGGGATGGACCTAGAGGTAGCTTGGGTGGCTTCTGATATCCACATCCACCTAGAGGGGGGCAAGGCTGGAGGTAAGTGTGCAGTTTGATGTACAGAGAGGGGCAGGTCTCTCTTGCACTTGCAGCAACCTTGCTGTGGAAGTTGAAGCGCTTGTTTGGAATCAAGAGAGGGTGGCCATTGATGCCGTGTTTGGTGGTTCTCAAGTTGGTCTGTTGGTATCAGATGATGGTGAAGTTCAATTAGAAGACCGCAATGCTTTAGATCACCTCTAGACAGCCACACTACATTTTTTACTATTTTAGAAGGAATATCCAGTTCAACTGTGTTAAAATTAGAATGTTGAATATATCTGTTTCTATATCATCAGATCCAATGTGCTTGAGACCCAAGATAGATTTAAATATTGTTAACAGAGTTGATCTGTTGGGGTATGGATCAAAGCCTAGCATATCCAACATTGTTATGATCAAGGTATCAGTGTCAAGCATAGTTAAGTTGCTGGTAAGAGGGATAGAATTATTTGGAATAGACCCCTCAATTAAAGACAGTGCTTGTTTCATGATGGGGGGAGATGTCAGGGGGTGAAGAGACACAGCCTGATCTTCCTTAGAGGTGGCATTGTCAGAGAGTGAGGACGTTCCTATTAGAGCTGTTCGTTTTTGTTCAAGGGCCTTGAAAGCAGGGAACTCTATATCCATGTTCACACAAAAGAACTTGCTTCTGTTGGTTCGACACTGTCTGCAAGCTATGGAGACTGTGATGGACAATATCAATGATGGAGAGCGAGTGTGTGAAGTAAACAGACAGATTTATTTGTTTGGCATTAGTTGAAACTGAGTCAGACATATTGTCATGCGGGGAGGGAACACCAACACGATACAGGCCATTAGAAGAAGGGAGACTGACTCGCCCACTCTCTGTGAATCCCGGACACATGGGATAGCTAGACTTCCCAAGTTACATCCACACCCACTTCAGGGTCTCAGGTTACCTGTGGTGCGAGGGAGGCATAAACAGTCCTTATTACGGGGCAGGGGCGTTGGTCGTCCTCATTGGGTTCCCCGTTTTCATTGGCAAGTTCCTTGTAGGTTGCGTATGGGCTGATCGCATTACTTCCTGGTTATGGGACGCTTTGCCGATCACATGGTTTGTTATCCGATCACGTGACCAGGGCTGCGTATAAAGACGGCCATTTCAAACCACTCGTTGCTTCACAGCTGTTCTCCTGCAACACTGTCCAGCGTCTCGTTTCAAGATCAAGTCTCACGGATTACTGACCTCGGCTCTCGGACCACGGATTGCAACTTCTTACTCTTTGGATTTGTCTACACGAACTGCTATATCTCTGACCTTTGGAAAACGGTTCACGGACTGCCTCTGCCTCATCCCTGGTTTTGTCAAACTGATCACGATCACCTGTTACTGACCTTTGGATTGTTTTGGGACTTGTCTCCGCTTTGTCCCTTCAGTACTACTACGTTATACCAAGAACTACGCACCTTCCACAACCCCTGCAGGTGTTGACGGTCGGCACTTCCATCTTGTGCCAGACTGCAGGAACTGATTGCGTGCCCCTTGCACCACAACCCTCGATCCCGAGTCATTCCCTGTTGTGTTTAGGTAAGCCTCTCTGGTATCTTACGTTGATTACTAATTGAAGTACTGTGATTGTTTGTGCTAACACTTACCTTGCCTCCAATAGCCCTGGGGTCTTCAGCGGCACCTGGTTCCTGTGATACAACACCAACACCTGTGGCTTCAAGGCTTGCACAGTGAATTTACTTGCATTTCGCTGGGGGAAACTTGGAGACAGAGGCCCCAATACTCTTCACGACGCAGCAAGTCTGACAGACTGTGAAGCCGTTTGCTTGTGTTGAGTTTGGAGGCTGCTGCCGATGACCCCGTGGCTCCATTGGTGCAGGCTATCACAGTATTGAGGGCAGACATGGCGGCCGCTAATACGGCCATCCATCAACGTTTGGATTCTATCCAAAGTATACAAAACCCTTTGCCCGTTGATGAGGAATTCGGGGATGTCGTGGCAACACCCCCAGTGGTACAACCCATTGCACCCCCTGCTGCGCCTCAAATTCCTGTAGCCATGCCGACCCCGTTTCCACTAGCAGCCCTGGAGAGATTCCATGGGGATCCCAAGAGGTTCTGTACATTTCTTAACCAGTGTAAGCTCCATTTTCTATGTAGACCCTTGGCATTTCCCGATTCCACCACAAAGGCGGCATTCACCCTATCCCACCTGGCACGTACCGCCGCAGCTTGGGCCAACCCTCTTCTCGAAAACAATAGCCCGGCACTGTACGATTTCGAGTTATTAGTGACAGAAATGACCCATGTATTTGATCCACGACACAAGGCCCAGTGGCGAGATCTCGAACTCCTGGACCTAACTCAGGGAAGAGGTACCCTCATTGAATACATCACTAGATTCAATCAGCTAGCTGTTGAAACATCATGGCCTGACTCAAAGAAGGGCGTGGTTTTCTATAGGTGATTTAGCAATTCCATGAAGGACGCTATGGCGGTCGTTCCTTCATTGCCCACACAACATACCGACCTAGTGGATCTCGCCCTACAGATTGATGCACGATGCTCTGAACGCAAGAATGAGGCGGGTTTTCTAATGTGGTTCAATCTTCCCTTCCCACTGACACAGGTACTGAGCCCATGCAAATAGGTGGAATCCGCAGTCCAATTTCACCAATAGAAAGGGAACGTCACAGAACCGATAATGCTTCCTACTATTGTGGCTTGAACGGAAACTTTGTAAAGGCCTGTCCTCGACACCCCAAACTAAAGAATCCGGTTTTTCGGAATGCTCGACCCTAGAACCGAGGGCAGGATCGAGTACCTCTTTTGTTCCCTCGGAATCAGTCCCTGCTTTTGGACGTATAAGACCAGTAGTAGTGCAAGCAATGCTCAAACCCACACCAGATGTCACTCACACTGTTTCCATCATTATCGATTCAGGTGCCACCGGCAATTTTGTGGACATCAAGTTGGTGGAGTCTTTGAACCTCCCTTTGATTAATAAACAACAACCAGAGCCTATACGCAGTGGATGGCACCGCCTTGGTATCTGGCCCCATCAGGCAGCAGACGGCTCCACTCACGATGAACATCCAGGCTATCCACCAAGAAACCATTTCCTTTGACCTAATATCAATGCCCCAGTTTGGACTGATATTGGGTATCCCTTAGTTAAAAGAACACAACCCATTGATTGATTGGAAGTCTGGTCAAGTACACTTTGAGTCTGAGTTGTGTCAGAGCTCCTGCCTTACCGCTCCTGAGAGTATTGATTCTCCATCGTTGGCATTAGGAGCCATTGCGCAGCTTACAGTGAGAGATGACCTTGCTTCTACCGCCGATCCACACTTAGTGGGGGCCATTGCAACGGGCATTCCTACGGAGTATCAGGATTTTCAAGTGGTTTTTGATAAGGTTTCTTTCGAAGTCCTTCCCCCGCACCATCCCTATGACTGTCCTATTGATCTGGTTCTGCCATTCCCTCAGGTCGGATCTACTCATTGTCCCCATCTGAAGAGAATGCTCTAAAGGAATACATTCAAAAAGCCTTAATAATTGGTCACATACACCCGTCCACCTCACCGGCGGCCAGCCCCATATTTTTGCTGCCCAAAAAAGAGGGTAATCTGCGTCCTTGTGTGGATTACCGCCGCCTGAGTAACATCACCATAAAGAATCGTTACCCAATCCCTTTGATCACCCCTTATTGGATCGATTGACCCAAGCTACCATATTCACTGAGCTCAACCTCCATGGGGCGTACAATCTAATCAGGATCCGCCCCGGAGGTGAATGGAAGACTGCGTTCTGCACTCGTTATGGCTTGTTTGAGTATGTGGTCATGCCGGTCGGGCTCTGCAACGCCCGGCCATGTTTCAACGATTTATGAACAAAGTTTTCCATGACCAGCTGGATGTATGTGTCACTGTTTATCTCAATGACATTATCTTTTCACAGACACCAAAAGAGCATGTGACACACGTCCGGGAGGTTTTGTCCCGTCTTCACCAATATTCCATCTTTGCCAAACCGGAGAAATGCCAGTTCCACACTGACAGTGTAGAGTTCCTAGGGTTTCACATCACTCCAGGCAGCCTAGCCATGAACCATTCCAAGGTCCGAGCAGTACTCGAGTGGCCTAAACCCCAGAACCTTAAGGCCCTACAATCATTTCTGAGATTCTCAAATTTCTATCGGCGGTTCATTCAAGGTTTCTCATCTCTTGTAGCATCGCTTACGGCCCTTACTAGTCCCAGTGTGCCTTTCGTATGGTTGGACAACCACCAGGCGGCTTTGGACGCATTAAAATCTGCTTTCACTACTGCCCCTCTCCTGAAGCACCTGGATGCAGAACTTCCATTCATTGTGGAGGCTGATGCATCATCCTTTGCTCTTGGTGCTGTATTGTCCCAATATTGCCCTTCGTCTGGTCAACTCCACCCGGTGGCGTTCCATTCTCGAAAATTCTCCCCTGCTGAGAGTCATTACACAGTGACAGAAAAAAAAGAGTTATTGGCCATTAAGGATGCCTTTCAAGTCTGGCGACATCATCTGCTAGGGGCAAAACACCAAATCACGGTTTTCACAGATCATCGGAATCTCCAGGATTTAGCTTCTCTTAAATGTCTCAATAGTCGTCAGGTGCGGTGGCATTTATTCTTTACGGCTTATGACTTCCAAATCAAGCATCGGTCAGGTTTGTCTCATGGGAAAGCGGATGCTTTATCGAGATCCCCTGGCGGGGTTTCCTTACCTGTCTTCCCTGAAACCCTACTAGACCAACATGTCATCTGTCTCTGTAGACCACCACCCCCACTTCTTTCGTCCATTCGCTCATGGGTCTCACAACGCTCTGAACAAGTCTCTGAGTGGGATCTGGTGATACGGGACGGATTACCATTCATCCAAAACAGACTATTACTGCCCACAATGGACTCCCCGTAACCTCGCCTTGGAGTGGTCCCATGACAGTGCTATAAATGGTCATCCGGGTCGGAAACGGACGCTGGCAATTCTCAGGCGGTGGTGTTGGTGGCCGTCCATGACACGAGATGTCGATTGTTATGTCAATACGTGTGCGATTTGTGCTCAATGTAAGCATTGCCGCGGCCATCCAGCGGGGCTTTTACATCCACTACCCGTACCACTGAGGCCGTGGCATCCAATCACGATGGATTTCGTAACAGACCTCCCATGCATTAAGGGTTTTGACACAATATGGGTGGTGGTGGACTCTTTTTCCAAGTTGGCATGCTTTGTTCCCTGTTCTGGCATTCTCTCGGCCCCTGTATTGGCAAAACTATTCTTCAAATCCATTTTCTGTCTGTTTGGGTTACCTATTGTCATTATCTCGGATGGAGGGCCCCAGTTCGCGTCTCGGTTCTGGCAGGCACTTACCAGTCTCCTGGGGATTGATTCCCGCTTTTCGTCACCCTATCATCCGGAGACGGATGGCCAGACCAAGAGGGTGAACCAGACCCTGGAGCAATATCTACGTTGCCTCATTCTGCAGCATCAACAGTCCTGGTTCAGTGTCATTCATCTCGCTGAGTTCGCCTACAATAATGCACCACATTCATCCACCGGCTCCTCTCCTTTCTATGTTATGTACGGTCAGCACCCTCGCACTTTACCTATACCTGATTTCGCCCTTCCTGACAATTCAGCCGCTGTTACCTGTGCACGTGATTTGGCCTCTGTCCATGCCCGGACGCTTACCCATCTTCGGGAGGCTCAGGTGTCCGCGAAGGTTGCTGCTGACAAGCGGAGGGTGGTGGCTCCTGCCTATGTTGTGGGGGATAGGGTGTGGCTTTCGTCTCGGCATCTCTGATTGCCTGGTTGTCGGAAGCTGTTGCCTCGGTTTGTGGGCCCTTATAGGGTGGGCAAGGTGATCAATCCGGTGGCTTATCGTCTTGCAGTTCCCGCTTCCTGGCGCATCCAACCTGTGTTTCATACTTCCCTTTTGAAGCCCTGTCCCGCTCCTACCCGTCTTCGGGATCCCCCTGGCCCTGTTTCTGTGGGTGGGTCTGAAGAGTATGAGGTCGCAGGCATTTTAGGTTCCTGTTCTTTCAGGGGTGATCTCCAAAACCTGGTGGATTGGGTTGGATTTGGGCCTGAGGAGCGTTGTTGGGTTCCTGAGGGTGATGTCCATGCCCCTCGCCGGTCGCTCGTTTCCACATGTCCCATCCTTCCTGCCCACGGGGTTGTGGGCCTTTAGGGGGTGGCTCTGTCATGCGGGGAGGGAACACCGACACGATACAGGCCATTAGAAGTAGGGAGACTGACTCGCCCACTCTCGGTGAATCCCGGACACATGGGATAGCGAGACTTCCCAAGTTACATCCACACCCACTTCATGGTCTCAGGTTACCTGTGGTGCGGGGGAGGTGTAAAACAGTCCTTATTATGGGGCAGGGGCGTTGGTCATCCTCATTGGGTTCCCCGTTTTCATTGGCAACTTCCTTGGAGGTTGTGTACAGGCTGATCGCATTACTTCCTGGTTACGGGACGCTTTGCCGATCACGTGGTTTGTTATCCGATCACGTGACCAGGGCTGCGTATAAAGCCAGCCATTTCAAACCACTCGTTGCTTCACAGCTGTTCTCCTGCAACACTGTCCAGCGTCTCGTTTCAAGATCAAGTCTCACGGATTACTGACCTCGGCTCTCATACCACGGATTGCAACTTGTTACTCTTTGGATTTGTCTACACGAACTGCTATATCTCTGACCTTTAGAAAACGGTTCATGGACTGCCTCTGCCTCATCCCTGGTTTTGTCGAACTGATCACGATCACCTGTTACTGACCTTTGGATTGTTTTGGGACTTGTCTCCGCTTTGTCCCTTCAGTATTACTACGTTATACCAAGAACTACAGACCTTCCACAGCCCCTGCAGGTGTTGACGGTCAGCACTTCCATCTTGTGCCAGACTGCAGGAACTGATTGCGCGCCCCTTGCACCACAACCCTCGATCCCAAGTCATTCCCTGTTGGGTTTAGGTAAGCCTCTCTGGTATCTTACATTGATTACTAATTGAAGTACTGTGATTGTTTGTGCTAACACTTACCTTCCCTCCAATAGCCCTGGGGTCTTCGGCGGCGCCTGGTTACTGTGATACAACACCAACACCTGTGGCTTCAAGGCTTGCACAGTGAATTTACTTGTATTTCGCTGTGGGAAACTTGAAGACAGAGGCCCTAATACTCTTCATGACGCAGCAAGTCTGACACATATTTTGATTGAGAGATGGTAAGCATGCATCATTATCATTTACAATCATAACACAATCATCACCCTTACCTTGAAATGATGCCAGGTGACCTAGAGTAGGGAGAGATGTGGAAGGGAGTGGGGATTGAGGCTTGTCAGATTCAAGAATTTGGATAGCAGTTTCAGAGACTGTTGGATTTTGATCATTTCTTAGAGAGTTGTAAAGTTATCTCGGAATTTCTTCGTTTTTTGGTTGACATTCTTTGTAGTTGAAGCCGATAAATGTTTTTTTTATTTGCCAATCTCGTGTGGAGGGACAGAATTGCGCTTTTATTTTTTCTGTTTTTTCCTTGTTGTTTTGATTGAAATATCTCAAACAAGGGAGTCTCCAGGTTAGAGATGTTTACAATCTCTGGCAAGGTTGAATGCGAGTTGGGTCCGTCTGGAGATGAAACCAGAGAGAATTTGAGGGAATAATGGTTGAAGACGAGACAGCTTTTGGGAGGCTCTCAGTCCCGGTCACCGGCATAGACGAGGGAGGATGATGAGGTAGATTTATTGCTTGAACATCTGGCATGAAATCTAAAACAAGGACCTTGAAATCAGCCATTATTAAGGTGAGAGGCCTATAGGGCAGCCTTAGAATCTAAAGACTCATAAAGTTTTGTCAAAGTGAAGATGCTCGAGTTGACAGCAGTAAGCAGCCGTGTCAACCGCGAGTGTAGAGGATGATGGGAAACCAAAGGAGGGTCTTGGCATAGGTTTTGAAAAGAAGGCAACAAGTGAGGACTCAGAGTCTGATAAGGAAATGTTTGCAGCAGTCTCCTCATTAGTATACATGTTTAGAGAAGTAGAAAGTCCAGTTACATGTCCACTGTCACAATACAGCAGGCATTTTCCATGAGCCTGCTGGAAATTGGTGGCAGGAATTTGGGTGGAGTGGTCGAAAGGGTGTGCTTTCTCAAGGATTGGTTACCATATAACTACTTGAGGATAAAGAGGTGGAATTAATGAAGAGTCTAGCACGTGGATGGTTGCACTTGTGTGGGCATGCGATGCAGAGTCAACAATAGCATTAGGTGTGAGGTAGAGGTCGTTGTCAAGATACAATGCGGCCGCATTCATGCATGTTTGCATCGTTAAGTCAGATAGAGAGGCAGTAGTGTTGACAGGGGAAGGAGGGCGGGAATTAGGGTAGGGCGGGGCAAAGGTAACTGCGGGAAGGCCTGGTTCCACATTAAAGGCAACATGCAAATTTAAAGGGCTTACCAGATCGTCTTTAGATCCCAAATAGTCACTGATATCAGAGTTGGCAGAGCGGGCTCAGGAATGGATCTGGATATGTGGGCTGAGGGCGTGAATTGCAGGTTATGGTGCATGTCTAAGATGGTTGTTCTGCAGAGCCGATAGGGGTGGAGGCATGCCTGTAGTAAGGCCATTGAAAATAGTGTGCAGTGGAATTGGAGGAACAAGTGGATGAAGGGGATGGTGAAAGCGGACCAGGAAAGAAATTCAAGAAAACGGGGGAAAAAAGGAAAAGGGAGGGCAGGCAGCACATCAGACCAGCAGTCAGCAGTCAGCACTTGCAAGGCACTACGCAGTTGCCCGCTGTTCTGAAACCTTGATGGTCGTGCAGATTATGTGATACCTCCGTCCCCAAGTACCCCACATGCAGAATGTAATCACTGCCTGTGGAGTCTTTGCGGCCACAGGTGAGTGGTAGGTCGTCGGGGTGGAACCAGGAACTGCCGAAGAGACCCCTTGAACGCTGCAAGGCAATAGGCAAGTAATCAAGCAGTGCAAAATAGGCAAACTGAATATACAGGTGATATAAACACTGCTTACCTAAGGATGCGTATGAACTGGCAACGAAGGAGTAAAGGGGGCTTGGCACCAGATAGGAGACCTGAAAGGGGTCTTTAATGACAACCAATGGACCGGGTTATGTTGCAGTCTGGTAGGACCCAATCGAGTGGCGAACCATGGAAACACACACACCAAAATCAACAGGAGTCAATCCACGTGGTATCCGTTGAAGCAAAATCTGTAGGGAAAACCATAAGCAAAGTCCGGATCAATAGGGGAAAAGCAATCGAAAGGTCCAAGGCGACGTAACAATTCAGGGGCAGAGTCCAGAAACAAATCCAAAGAAGCGGCCCGTAGTCGTAAGTTCCAAAATTACCGGTAGAATCCAAAGTGCCACGCAGTACTTGAATAAGCAGCTGAGAAGCACCGTTTCCGAGTTCTCAGCGGGCTTTATACAAAACAGCAGTCACATGACAGGTCCATGAAGCCACGGTCGACGTGCAGGAGAGTCACGTGATACTGGCTGCTGATCACGTGACAACTAGTCCGTCTTGCCGTGACGATTGCGCTGATAGCGGCGCCAGAGGAAAGGGTACCTCCATTTCAGTTGCCAGAGGAGAGAGGGCTGATAAACGCCTGGAGTACCAAGCATACTGGTAGGGAACTGTTGCCTTTGCCTGTGGAGTCGTGTGTGGGTATGTGAGTGATTGAGGTTCTGTTGGGTTGCGAGTGACTGCGGGTTGTTCCCTGCATCAGTGTGAACCCTGGTGGACGTGACAGAGCCCCCCCTCAAAGGCCCACGACCCCGTGGGCTGGAGGGATTGTCCCTATGAAAACGGGAAACCAGCAGAGGGGCTTGAACATCACAGGAAGGGACCCAGGAGCGATCCTCAGGACCGTAACCTAACCAATCCACTAGATACATGAGCCTACCCCTGTGCAAACGGGAACCCAGAATAGTACTGATCTCGTAGACATCCGGGGAAGACACAGAAACAGGGGCAGGCAGTACAAGGAGACGAGTAGGAGCAGGGCAAGGCTTGAGTAAGGAAGTGTGGAAAACAGGGTGGATGCGCCAGGAGGGAGGAATAGAGAGGCGATAAGCCACGGGGTTTAGAACCTTGGCGATCCGGTAAGGGCCAACAAAACGAGGCAATAGTTTGCGACAGCCGGGAATACGAAGATGACGTGGCGACAGCCAGACACGGTCGCCCACACGGTAATTAGGGGCTTCCGACCATTTGTTGTCAGCCTTGGTTTTCATTGCTGACTGGCCCTCACGTAAATGGACAAGGGTCTGGGCATGTATGGTACCTAGATCCCGGGCACAGGCGTTGGCAGCAGGGGTTGCGGAGGCAAAATCGGGAAGAGGCAATGTACGCGGATGTTGGCCGTACACTGAGTAGAATGGGGAAAAGCCAGTAGACGAATGTTGTGAATTGTTGTAGGCAAATTCTGCAAGATGGAGTAAACGAAGCCAGGAGTCCTGATATTGGAGGGTCAAGCATCGTAAATATTGTTCGAGGGCCTGGTTTACTCTTTCGGTCTGACCATAACTCTCTGGGTGGTAAGCTGAGGAGTAGTTTGAATCAATACCCAGGAGTTTAGTAAGTGCCTGCCAAAACCGGGCCGTGAATTGTGTACCGCGGTCTGAGATTATGACCTGCGGTAAGCCAAACAGACAAAAAACTGACTCAAAAAACAACCGGGCTAGGGTTGGAGCCGATGGTATCCCGGTACAGGGTATAAAACGGGCCATTTTTGTAAAGGAATCAACTACAACCCAGATTGTATCATAACCTCGTCTGCGGGGCAGGTCTGTGATGAGGT
Source organism: Ambystoma mexicanum (assembly GCF_040938575.1). Taxonomy (NCBI): domain Eukaryota; kingdom Metazoa; phylum Chordata; class Amphibia; order Caudata; family Ambystomatidae; genus Ambystoma; species Ambystoma mexicanum. The sequence goes on from NC_090930.1 coordinate 1,007,828,895, forward strand.
CCATCGTAACTGTATGCCAGGGCTTGGGAGGAGTAGGCAAAGGGTGGAGTAAGCCTAACGGACGGCCCCTACGTGATTTACTTTGTGCACATATTGAACATGTGTTTACATAGTGTTCGACGTCACGCCTCATTGACGGCCACCAACACCAACGTTGCAATAGTTCTAGGGTGCGATGTTGTCCCGGGTGACCATTGATGGCGGCATCATGAGACCATGCAAGCGCCTGGTTTCGTACCTCACAAGAGGGAAGAAACAGTTTCCCTTGGATGAAACGCAAACCCGCCTGAAGTACCACATCCCATTCTTTCAAAGCATTCGGGTGATCGGAAACCCATTGTTTAATGATGGAGATAATGGGAGGGGACGGGGTACACACACAAATGACATGGCCTGTGTCTACTATGGTATCAGGAAACTGAGACAGGGAATCCCCCCCAGGCGAGCGAGAGAGAGCATCCACTTTACCATGGGTGATGCCAGGTCTGTGCTTCACCACAAAATCGTAGACGGCAAAGAACAAGTGCCAACGGACCTGTCTACTGTTTGAACATTTTAGGCTGGCCAGATACTGTAGGTTCTTGTGGTCGGTATAGACCACGGTCTGATGCTTAGCCCCCATAAGATGGTGTCGCCATATTTGAAGTGCGTACTTGATGGCTAGTAATTCTTTCTCAGTGACCGTGTAATGGGACTCTGCTGATGTCCATTTTCATGAATGGTATGCCACCGGATGCAGACGACCGGTGGTCGGGAAAGGCTGTGACAGAACGGCCCCCATGGCAAAGGAGGATGCATCAGCTTCTAGGATAAACGGGAGGTCCCGGTTAGGGTGTTGTAGGACTGGGGCCGTGGTGAACCTGGCTTTAAGTGTTTCAAAGGCATGTTGTTGCTCATGCGACCAAGAAAACGGAACAAGAGGACTAGTCAAGGCTGTAAACGGGGATACAATTGATGAAAAACCAGCGATAAATCGCCGGTAAAAGTTGGCAAAACCAAGAAAGGTTTGAAGCTGTTTTTGGGTAGATGGGACGGGCCATTCAGTGATCGCACGGACCTTAGACCGGTTCATGGACAGGCCCCCAGGTGTTATGTGGAAGTCCAGAAAATCCACCTCATTGGTATGAAAGATGCATTTTTCTGGTTTGGCAAACAGGTGATTACTTTTTAGGCGGGACAACACTTCCTTGACATGGAGTATATGCTCCTCCAGAGATGACGAAAAGACCAGGATGTCAAACAAATAGATCACTACATAGACATCAAGGATATCTGTGAATATTTCGTTGACAAAACGCTGGAACGTCGCAGGGGCGTTACAAAGCCCGAAGGGCATTACCAGGTATTCGAAAAAACCCTGTCGGGAACAGAATGCCGTCTTCCACTCGTCTCCCTGACGTATACGGATCAGGTTGTAAGCCCCCCGCAGATCTAGTTTGGTGAAGATGGTAGCCCGTGACAACCCGTCCAGCAGCGTGGAGATGAGTGGAATCGGATATCTGTTCTTAATGGTAATGTTATTCAATCGTCTATAATCGACACAAGGGCGTAAATCCCCCTCTCTTTTAGGTACAAAGAAGATAGGGCTAGCAGCAGGGGAACAAGAGGGTCTGATATGACCTAACTTTAGTGCTTGCTGGATGTATTCCTTCAATACCTTCTCCTCGGATTGTGACAAGGAATAAACCCTACCCTTTGGAATCATAGCATTCGGTACCAAATCTATGGGGAAATCATAAGGTCTGTGTGGTGGCAAACCTTCGGATGTGGCTTTATCGAAGACCGTTAAGTATTCGTGATATTCAATGGGAATGCTGGTTATCACTGCCCCCACGGTGTGTGCTGTGGGGACGTCAGGTGCACTGTCAACGATATGGGAAGCGGCCATAGCGCCGAGGAGACTGGCGGGAGAGGTGGTCGAGTCGGGTTCCGATAAACAGAAATGTTGGCAAATGTCTGATTCGAAAACTACCTGTCCTGTTCCCCAATTGATTAAAGGGTTGTGTTGCCTCAACCAGGTAATCCCCAATATTATACCAAACTGTGGAGTAGTAATGAGGTCAAAGAACATGGTTTCTTTGTGGATATTTTGGATTATTAATTCTAATGGTGCGGTTTGGTGGATGATTGGACCAGAAGCAAGATTGGTCCCATCCACCGCTTGCACAGGTTCTGGATGTGTCTTCTTAATCAATGGTAGATTGAGCTGTTGTGCTAGTGAGATGTCAATGAAGCACCCAGAGGCTCCGGAGTCAATCACCAAATGTATAGGATGGGTGATTTCCTTGGTGGGTTTTAACACTGCTTGAACTACTATTGGTCTAATGGGACCAAAAGTCGGTTCAACGGGGGTTGTTGAAGTGCTCGTCCGTGCCCCCGATGTTAAGGGCGAGCCTTCTGAAAACCCGTAGTTTTATTCTTAGGTCGGCGGGGACACTCTTTCACATAATGCCGCAGTAAAAACAGGCGTTGTCCGTCCTCCTGCGTTCCCGTTCGACCTGAGTTATGGGACTCCGAATCCCGCCTATTTGCATGGGTTCTGAAGTAGTGGTTGCAGGTGTCAGGCTTAGAGAGGAATGATTGAAATGACCAGCCTCGATCCTGCGCTCGGTCTTACGGGCGTCCACCTGAAGGGTTAGATCAACTAGGTCCGAAAAGACAGAGGGAAGGGATGGTACCACAGACAATGCGTCTTTCATTACATTACTAAGACCTCTGTAAAACACTACTGCCTTTTTTTCTTCGGGCCATGAGTTTTCTGCGGAAAGTTGATTGAAGTGGGTAATGTATTCAATCAGTGATTGTCTACCTTGCGTAAGGTCCAGGAGTTCTAGATCCCGTGATTGGGCCTTATACTTGGTGTCGAACACCTTTGCCATCTCTGTGACTAGGAGATCGAAATCATACAAAGCAGGATGATTGTTTTCCATGAACGGGTTTGCCCAGGTCGCCGCCACACCAGACAAATGGGAGAGGAGAAAGGCAGCCTTGGTCACTGAATCGGGGAAAGCCTGAGGTTTACATAAGAAGTGTAGCTTGCACTGGTTAATGAAAGTGCGATATTTCCGGGGGTCACCCTGGTATCGTTCAGGAGCCGCAAGTGGAAATGAGGTCGAAAGGAATACTGGGGTAGGTGTTGTGGGAGGCGTGGGTGGTGGCAGGACTTGGGGGCCAGGGTCACCTAATTCCGCATCTGTGGGTAACGGGTGGTGTGCACTTTGCAGAGTGTCCAGACGATGGTGAATCGCGGCTGTGGCTGCGGCCATGTCGGTCCTAAGAGCCGCAACCGCCTGCATTAGAGCGGTCACAGGGTCCCCGGCAGAGGGATCCATAATCTGGACGCCCAAGAGGCTTCTCAGTCTGTTCTGAAACCTTGATGGTCGTGCAATTATGTGATACCTCCGTCCCCAAGTACCCCACAGGCAGAATGTAATCACTGCCTGTGGAGTCTTTGCGGACACAGGTGAGTGGTAGGTCGTCGAGGTGGAACCAGGAACTGCCGAAGAGACCCCTTGAACACTGCAAGGCAATAGGCAAGTAATCAAGCAGTGCAAAATAGGCAAACTGAATATACAGGTGATATAAACACTGCTTACCTAAGGATGTGTATGAACTGGCAACGAAGGAGTAAAGGGGCCTTAGCACCAGATAGGAGAGCTGAAAGGGGTCTTTAATGACAACCAATGGACCGGGTTATGTTGCAGTCTGGTAGGACCCAATTGTCATGCGCCGCATTCTCAGCTGGCGTCTTTGGCCCTGCTGCCGCTTACGGACTTCCTGATTCCCGTCATGCTTGACGCTGCGTCCACTAAGCGGTCTAGTCTTTTTCCGCTTGGTTGACCGTAGCGTTATTTAACCACTCCTCTCCCTTGGTCCATGCGTTGCAACCTTCCACGGTCAGCTGCTTTTCCTCGCTGCCGCGGTCTTGCTACATGCTGTTTACCTCTTGCTCCTCGAGCCTTACCTTTTGCACTTTCCTTTCTCTTCCCAGTCCTTCTCCAGTCCCCGCCTTCAGTTCCCTTCCTCCTCCCTCCTTTCACTCCTTCGTGCCCGGCTTTCCGCCTTTCGTTTGTTTACTTTCTTTTCCGGTGTTGCTGGAGTTTACTTATCCCGGTGCTTCCTGTTGCTGCCTTCTCACGTCTCTCGTCTGCTTTACACGAGCCCAGCTGCCACCAGGATACCTGCCGGTTCAAGGGGTTTTTTGCCTATTCTGGCTTTTTTCCCCCTTTTTGTCCCTCCTGGGAGGGGGACACGGTCAGGGCGTATTTACACGCTCTCTCTGTGGCTTCCTCTTGTGGGAGACACGCTCAGCCTCGAAAAAAGGAAAAGGACTACACGGCACACCGAGCGCTCAGCCCAGTTGAGGAGGATTTCGACTCCACAGGTGAGGAGGTTGAAGAGATAAAAAAGGGAACTAAAATTGTATTAGAAGCCGGTGCTGATAGTTTGCAACGCCAACAAACAACAACCATGGCAACTCCTGAGCAAGTGCAGGAACTAATTGCTGCAGTACAAAGTCTCTCTCTCGAAATGCAAAATATGAAAACCGAAAACAACCTGTTAAAGCAAATGGTGGCAGTGAGGGAGCCCCCCAACACAGACCTTCCTCCTATGTCATTGTCTTCTGGGAAGTATGATGGTTCCCCCAAAACTCTAAAATAATTCCTTGATGCCTGCAGGGTGTATTTTTCCTTCAGAACCCGCACCTATGCCTCTGATCATGCCAAGGTTGGATTCTTGGTGTCCAATATGACAGGGAACGCTCTTGCTTGGGCCACCCCCCTAGTCACCGGAAATGACCCTGTCCTTCAGAATTTCGATGCCTTTGTTGACTTTGTCAAACAAACCTTTGAAAGACCCAAAATTTCAATGGCAGCTGGAGAAGACTTGATGGACATTCGTCAAGGACAAGTTGATGTGCTGTCTTACATCTCCTCATTTAAGAGATTGGCCCTGGAGACGGGTTGGTCTGAGCAATCCCAATTTATTCTGTTCCGCCAAGGCCTTAGGGAAGAATTAAAAGACGAAATGGCTCACTTCCCTCGTCCTACTTCCCTGCAGGATCTGATGACGGCCACCCTTCAGATGGAGTTCAGGATGCAAGAAAGACGCCAAGAAAGAAGAAAGACACACACCTCCTTTTCAAGGACCTCCTCACCACCTTCAACAGTGCTCAAACTTCACGACAAGCCCCTGCAAATCGGCACTAATCGCCGTTCTCTAACGCCTGAAGAAAGAAAGAGGAGAAGGGAACAGGGCCTATGCGCCTATTGTGCCTCTGATCGCCACACGGTGCATAATTGTACTGAACTAACCAAGAAACCGGCGGAAAACGCAAACCCTCGAGAATAGTTGGGATGGGTTATCGAGGGCAGTCTTCCAGTCCCTACGTGACTATGTCAATTGATTCCTCGAACCCTTCTGAGGATTCCCGCCTTATGGTTATAACGGTTAAGGTTACTATCCATGGCAGCCCGGTAGAGACGCTGGCCCTCTTGGATTGCGGTGCCGCAGGGAACTTCGCTGACACCCTTTGGGTAGACAAAGTTGGTGCTTCACAGATAGATCGCAGACACGGCCAGAAAGTAGAAGGAGTTGACGGTACACCTTTGAGCTCAGGACTCATCGTTCAGACGACCAAACCCCTTCCTCTCACTATTTTTCAGCATTCAGAAGTCATTACTTTTGACATCATTCGAGCAGCCCATTTTCCCCTAATCTTGGGAATCACCTGGCTGCGACCACATAATCCCCATGTCGACTGGAAGTCTAATTGTTTGCATTTTAATTCCAGCTATTGCCAAACACACTGTTTCCAAGAAGCACACTACCAGGAGGTAAAGATATCTCCCACTGTTCTTCCCACGAGCATAGGGGTGCATTCCATTGACAAGGTATTGGAAGAATACCCTATGGTGTTTGCAGAATCCGCCCCCATGGCATTACCACCCCATAGACCGGAGGACTGCTCCATCGAGCTGATACCCAATGCCCTGGTGCCATTCGGCAGAATGTTCGCTTTATCCAAGACTGAAAAGGATGCTTTACGAAAGTATTTGGATGACAACTTATGCAACGGTCTCATCAGACCCTATAAATCCCCGGCGGGTGCTCCCTTGTTCTTTATCCCAAAGAGGGATTCTAAAGACCTCAGGCCATGCATCGACTACAGGGGACTCAATAAGGTAACTCGCAAGGACAGGTACCCCATGTCCCTCATTCCTGACATCTTGGAATCAGTACAGGGAGCGACAGTTTTCTCCAAACTGGATCTGCGCAATGCATATCTCTTACTCAGAGTAAGTCCCGGAGATAAATGGAAGACGGCCTTCAGGACGCCATTTGGCCTGTACGAATACTACGTGATGCCCTTCGGACTAGTCAATGCTCCAGCTATTTTTCAAAGGTTCATAGACCGGATATTTTCAGATTTATTGTTTATTTCAGTGGTAGTTTACCTTGACGACATACTTGTTTTTTCACAGACTATGTCGGAGCATCTGCTGCATCTCACAGAGGTCTTGGAGCGCCTTAAAAAACATCATTTATTGGCCAAACTTGAAAAGTGTGTATTTGGGGCATCTTCGGTACCTTACTTGGGGTTTATCCTCTCACCACAAGGAGTACAAATGGATCAAAAGAAGGTTGAGGCTATTCTCCATTGGCAGGCTCCTTCCTCAGTCAAAGCGGTTCAGAGATTCCTGGGCCTGGCTAATTTTTATAGGCGTTTCGTGCCAGGTTTTTCCAACACTGTTCTACCGATTACCAACTTATTAAAGAAGACATCTGTGCCTTTCATCTGGAGCCCTCAAGCTGAAGAGAGCTTTCAGCTCTTGAAGAAGAGCTTCTGCAGCGCTCCCATCCTATGCCAGCCAGACCAAAACAAGCCTTTTATCGTTGAGACAGATGCCTCTGCCGCAGCTATAGGAGCTGTTCTACTACAAGAGCATGACAACGTGGAACACCCAATAGCTTATCTGTCAAAAACTCTCACTACTAGTCAATGGAATTATTCCGTAATTGAACGTGAACTTCTGGCCATGAAAAAAGCCTGTGAAGTCTGGAGACACCTCCTACAGGGGTGCAGTCACCCTTTTGTAATCCGGACCGACCATAAGAATTTACAAGTTCTACAGTCTATGGAGTGCATCAATTCCAGACAAGCCCGATGGGCGCATTTTTTCTGACAATATGACTTTAGCATCACTTATATTCCTGGAAGCCAAAACACTTTGGCAGATGCCCTGTCCAGGAAGTCTTTTTCCTCCCATGTTGCCTCATCCTGCCCGGAGAAGTTGTTTCCCAGGAACCGCATTGTTGCCACTATTTCCTCCTTGTTTCAACGGATAAAAGAAGCCGTCTCCTCACATCCAGAACCCCGAGGCATGATTCAAAAAGGATGGTTTGTTCTTGAAGAATCAGAGGATCTGGGTACCATCCAAACCTCTTCAAAAAGACATATTGTCCTGGTGCCACGATCACAAGACTGCAGGCCATAGGGGGCAGGCGAGTACCTTGGACCTGATCAGAAGAGCCTTTTATTGGCCAAGTTTGTCTGAAGACGTTAAACGTTACGTCAGGTCCTGCAGAGTCTGCTGTCAGAGTAAAAACAACACAAAGAGACCCATAGGTCTGCTGCAACAAGATTCCATCCCGGAACGTCCGTGGAGTCATATATCCACTGATTTCATTGTGGACTTACCTTTGTCTCAAGGATGTTCATGCATAATGGTGACCATCGATTCCCTCACCAAGATGGCTCATTTCTCTCCACTCCCTGGTATACCAACTGCCGATGGTATGGCATTGGTTTTCATTAAAGATGTGTTTCGACTCCATGGTCTCCCAGACAAGATTGTATCAGACCGAGGGAGCCAATACATCTCCAAATTCTGGAAGTCCCTATGCGCCGCTCTTAATATTCAGCGCGCATTGTCATCGGGATATCATCCCCACACTAACGGGCAGACGGAGCGTTTAAACGCCACCTTGGAACAATATTTGCGCAGCTACACCAACTTGGAACAAGACAACTGGGTGGATATGCTGCCGACGGCGGAGTTCGCATATAATAATGCCAGTCATTCCGCAAGCAGAATGTCTCCCTTCTATTCCTCTTATGGATTTCATCCCCGAGCCATCATTCCCCATTTTCCCTGCAAACCTGCACTTCCGGCGGTGGAGGAGGTACTAGTCCGAATAAGGGAAATCCAGGACAAAGCTAAGTTGAACGTCAGAGATAGCCTCCAGGCCTACAAGAAGCAAGCCGACCGGCACCGGCAGGTAGTACCTGATTGGGAGGTGGGCTCCAAGGTGTGGTTATCCACTAAATACCTTGCTAGATGGTCTCGGCCGTCTAAGCTGTCCCCCAGGTTTATTGTTCCCTATCCCATTACTGCCAAGATCAATCCAGTGGCCTTCTGCCTAAAGCTGCCACATTCTCTTAGGCGGATTCACCCATTGTTTCACGCATCACTTTTGAAGAGTGCCGAACAGTCACTAAGGGCTCGTCCTTTCCCTACTCTCTCTCACTCACCTGATACACCCGAGTATGAAGTATCCAGGTTGCTGGACTCCAGGTACCGCAAAGGGCGCCTGGAATACCTGGTGCATTGGAAGGGTTTTTCCCATGCGGAGGACTCCTGAGAACCCAAAGCACACATCCACGCTCCTGTCCTTCTCCGGAGGTTTCACCGATTACATCCCGGTAAACCGGGAGGTCTGGGCCTTGGCGGGGGGCATACTGTCATGTGCCGCATTCTCAGCTGGTGTCTTTGGCCCCGCTGCTGCTTACGGACTTCCTGATTCCCGTCAAGCTTGACGCTGCGTCCACTAAGCGGTCTAGTCTTTTTCCGCTTGGTTGACCGTAGCGTTATTTAACCACTCCTCTCCCTTGGTCCAGCGCGTTGCAACCTTCCACGGTCAGCTGCTTTTCCTCGCTGCCGCGGTCTTGCTACACGCTGTTTACCTCTTGCTCCTCGAGCCTTACCTTTTGCACTTTCCTTTCTCTTCCCGGTCCTTCTCCGGTCCCCGCCTTCAGTTCCCTTCCTCCTCCCTCCTTTCACTCCTTCGTGCCCGGCTTTCCGCCTTTCGTTTGTTTACTTTCTTTTCCGGTGTTGCTGGAGTTTACTTATCCCGGTGCTTCCTGTTGCTGCCTTCTCCCGTCTCTCGTCTGCTTTACACGAGCCCAGCTGCCATCAGGATACCTGCCGGTTCAAGGGTTTTTTTTGCCTATTCTGGCTTTTTTCCCCCTTTTTGTCCCTCCTGGGAGGGGGACACGGTCAGGGTGTATTTACACGCTCTCACTGTGGCTTCCTCTTGTGGGAGGCACGCTCAGCCTCGAAAAAAGGAAAAGGACTACACGGCACACCGAGCGCTCAGCCCAGTTGAGGAGGATTTCGACTCCACAGGTGAGGAGGTTGAAGAGATGAAAAAGGGAACTAAAATTGTATTAGAAGCCGGTGCTGACACCAATCGAGTGGCGAACCATGGAAACACACACACCAGAATCAACAGGAGTCAATCCACGTGGTATCCGTTGAAGCAAACTCCGTAGGGAAAACCATAAGCAAAGTCCGGATCAATAGGGGAAAAGCAATCGAAAGGTCCAAGGCGACGTAACAATTCAGGGGCAGAGTCCAGAAACAAATCCAAAGAAGCGGTCCGTAGTCGTAAGTTCCAAAATTACCGGTAGAATCCAAAGCGCCACGCAGTACTTGAATAAGCAGCTGAGAAGCACCGTTTCCGAGTTCTCAGCGGGCTTTATACAAAACAGCAGTCACATGACAGGTTCATGAAGCCACGGTCGACGTGCAGGAGAGTCACGTGATACTGGCTGCTGATCACGTGACAACTAGTCCGTCTTGCCGTGACGATTGCGCTGATAGCGGCGCCAGAGGAAAGGGTACCTCCATTTCAGTTGCCAGAGGAGAGAGGGCCGATAAACGCCTGGAGTACCAAGCGTACTGGTAGGGAACTGTTGCCTTTGCCTTTGGAGTCGTGTGTGGGTATGTGAGTGATTGAGGTTCTTTTGGGTTGCGAGTGACTGCGGGTTGTTCCCTGCATCAGTGTGAACCCTGGTGGATGTGACACCCGCGCTCGGCTCCATTTATGGAAGTCATATGATGGATGGGCGTGACTAGAGAGAGAGATAAAAAATAAGGAGTAATCAGTGTCCAAAGTAGAATGCAGGGTTGGTGTTCTAGTACCCTAGAATGATTGAAGGTTGTGAGCTGAGTCCCAGTGCATGTAATGAGCCCACAGGAGGAAGTTGAGATCCAAAGGTACAGCGAGGAGTATGACCAGCAGGATATGAGTCAGCACTCTGCAAGGCACTCCGCAGGTGCCTTCCAAAATACTTATAGTTATTGGTAGTGAAACCCAGGGAAAGCACCATCCACATGACATTAATATAATGGATGCCATTAAAATCTGGTATCTTTCCAATTCCTCCACCCATCCGCTGATAGACACCATTCCATGTATTATGGTGCATTATGGTTCAGGCTCTGTGTTGTTTGGTATACACATTTGGGGTTCTATCTGTTTGCATGTACATCTTTAAAACAAGAAGCATTTATCATTCATGTGTCATCTCTTACCATTAACCTCTGGTGTCCCATACACAAGTACAAGTAACGAAGAACCTTTTAAATGGATCGCTTACTCATAAATCTCACATGTGTGTTTATCATGTAAAAATGTATTTTTAAAAGCTTGCTCTGATGCTCTTTATTAAAAATGACATAGTACCAATGTACGACCTAACCAAACCCAAATACTTTAAACCAGACTATTTTTGTTTAAATGTATTGTGCTGTGTGGTGAAATAAAGGACTTTTATACAAATATTACATTTCAACATATCAGTCAATGTTATGAAAATAATATACAATACAAACGAGCAATGATTCATGCATTTAGAATTTAACACCTAGTGCAGTTAACGGGAATTCTTTAAAAAAAAAGAGAGCATAAAATACAGTACATACCTAATATGAAATATTACCTAAGACATTCCAAGATATTAAAAATATAAAAATAAAACTACAATTCCCCTTGAGCATTGCTTTAATGTCTGACCAAAATGTCATAAATGTATAAATAAGTTTGCAGTCATTTCCCTCCATTAACCTTATCCATAGATGTTCTGGCTTTGGTGTTAATTCTTGATTCCCATATGCTAGCCAGTACCTGTGGTGTATGGGATTTAGGGCATTACAGCTGGTGATAAGATGCGTGTAAGTTTCAAGTAAAGATAAACCACACAATTTACAATTTTGCAGGTCCATACTGATTCCAACTCAAGCCCCAATAACTTCACTTGCTTCTGCGTTGTTAAATTTGAGCTTTAGATATTCCCTTCTCAAGAAGTGATTAGGGAAGGCTTTTAGATAACTCTGAGTAAAGTAATTTTCTGGGATATAAGGCATAACATTTCTACAATGGGTTATTGAAGCAAAGTTAATGATATTTTGTTATCTATTAACATTCCGCATTATGCTTTTGAACATGGTTTTGAAAATAGGTAGTAATGACATCCTATGTCAGGATGTCATTATTCCCGCACCATTCATGGTCCTCTTTTAATATCGTATCGCTGATATGAATGATGTCATATCTCCCTAATGTCTTGTGGTCTCTGTAGACCATGGCCAGTAAACAATTGGGTGTTGCTTTGGTCGTCTTCCAGAACAGGACTATGTTTTTTTTTAAATTATGAATGGCTTTATTGAACACATTCCCAATTCTATTCTTAGGTAGGTAACTGGTAGGAATGCTTACCAGGGCTTTAAGAAAATAATGTTCTAACTTTAGTTAATTCCATGATGCAATTTCTCCACCAAATTACTGCCCCATAGAGCATCAAAGGAATTATTTTGACATTATAGATTGTGATAAGTGCTTCAAGAGTCTATCCACAATCGGTATAACAAAAGGATTTGATGGCTCCAATGTGTCTTTTTGTTAGATTGGTAATGTACTGCATATGTTAAGTCCATTGAAGCTTACCATCCAAAATGATCCCCAAATATTTAGATGTATCCAGTATCTCTACATACTGTGGACACATTTGTATTCATGGAGAAAATTCATGTCCTTTTTTTTAATGTTAATTATTAAATCATTATCATAGTAATATTTACATAGTAGATCAAGCTGTGATTGAAGTTTGCACGTTGTGATATCCATGAGGACCAGATTTTCTGCATATCCTCTCCACTGCATGCGCTTAGTACATATGATGGGCAGAAAAGTGGTATAACAGGTAAGAGCTTCCATTAGGTCAGCTAAGTATACGTTTAGTAACGTGGGTGCAAGAATGCATCACTGTTTTAACCCTATATATGTGGCTAAAGATTTAGTAAGTTTCCCAGCTTGATTAAGTCTGACTGATGTTGGCAAATCGAAAGTCATGGTGATCAAGACAAAATTTGCCAAACAATGCAGACTAAATATCGAAGTGGAAGGCTGTCTTCTAGAACACTTTAAATTCTATGATTATTTGGACATCAGGTCTTTAACAAAAATGCTCACTTGGCCAGCTAGTAAGAGAAGGCACACACTATGCTGGGGAAATATTGTGGAGCAACTCTATCTTTCTTTAAGAGACATGGGAGAAGGGCAGTCCATACGACCATTGAGCTTTATGGAAAACAGGCTATTGCTGCCACACTCTATGGCTCAGAGTTACGGTGCAACTCCAACATCACTAGCCTCACAAGGGAGATAAATAAATGTATGAAACACTTGTTGCATCTCCCCCATTCCACTCCCAATGCTTTTATACACCTGGAACTTGAAGTACCCCCTATAAGCGACCTGGCCTCTCTCTCTACAACTTTGTATTGGTTAATGCTCTGGAGCTTTAAGGCGTTAGGGAAATATCAAGATGTCCTGAAACATCTCCTGGACATTGAAGGTGGAAAAAGTATTTCTTGTGTGGCCCATTGTTGTAATGTAGCTTGAAGTGTTGTGAGGTCATGGGTTGCTGGAATGTGGTGGTTGGAGTGTTCTACCTTTGGTGTCCAGGATACGTCCTTTACCACACTGGCGACAAGGATGGGATGGTAGGTGGACTGCCTCCTCCATCGGCGCTGCTGGGGGGGGGGGGTGCAGCACTTAAGGAACACGGCCCCCGTGGAGGTCCTCCACACCCAGGCGGGTTCCGTCTTGAGTTGGCTCGCCATGCGCAGTTCACTTCCCCTTTGGTTGTCCTGGTGAGGCCCAAGTCGGGAACAACTCACGTGGAACGAGGCGCACCGTGTGGGCTGTTGGTGCCTGTGGAGTCTGTGCAGGGGAACTCCCTGCCGTGTGGGTGACGGCACTGGAGAGTGGGCTGGCTGCGGTTTCAGCTGTTGCAGCCCAGTGTGCCACAGACAGAGAGAAGACCTGCGCCACCCGCATTTTCCCGATCACGAGGGGGTCGAGCACGGTGGCAGTGGAGAAGTAGAAGTCTGCACCTGCTGGCTGGCTGGAAGAGGACCCGTGCCTCGCCCCCGGTGCCTCACTGGACGGGGAGCGGGCCGAGTGCTGCGGCAGCGGGGGGAAGGGCGTCTGCAGCTGTGGCCTTGGAAAGAGCCGTGCCGTTTCCCCAGCGCCCCTGTGCCCGTTGAGAAGAGTTTCGGTCCAGGTCTACGTGGAGCCCTCTCGGTGCAGGGACGGCGGCCCAAGGGAAGAGTGGTGACATCACAGCAGCACTGCCGTCCTTGGCCAGTCATGTTAACAGGATCTTTTGTGTTTCTACGGTCTGTGCTGCGCGTGTCCTGGGTCAGAAGTAACCATCCTTGTCGGTGACAAGATGTGTTTTTTTTTTTTTTTTTTGTCCCAGGAGTATAAGGAGACCCTGTTGGAAGTACTGACTGTAGTGGAGTTTTCAGCCTGAATCCGGTGGAAACCCTCCTCATTGAAGAGTTTTTATTTGCCTAAGAGCTAAGGGACTTTCAAGAACTGACAGGTCGTGGCCTGGTTCATGGGACATTCTATCAGGTTAGTGTTTTGGGCCATATGTGTGGGTGTGAGTTTTAGTATATGTTGTGACCCACGTTAATGGGATAGATACAAGGCGTCCCCATTTTATGTCCCCGGGTCTAATGTTAGGGGTGGTGTTATTGAAGGCCGTTGTCTGTTGCTTGTGGTGTGTTTCGTTGTGGCCTCCCGTGGAGTTTAATGCCCCGGCGTAGAGATGCAATTTTAGGGTTTTGCTACTCTCTCTCCTCAGGTATGGGGGAGCGTCGTTGGGGGTAGGAGTCCTGCGTTTTGTCTATAATGACTCAATAGCACGTATTGTACTATCTTGTGGGGTTCCATTGAGGGGGGCTGAAAGGTGTTACATCAGGAAGCGTTCCTTCAAGAGTTTTGAACGCAGAGCTACTCGTGGACTGAGTGTTCTGGAACATAAGTTTCATGCAGCCTGCTGTCCGATACCTGGAGCATAAGTTTCGTGCAGACCTTTCTTCGGATGAATTTACCAGTGACTTGGTGCCATTCCTGATTTTTCCTGCACCTATATTTTGCCGTTGTGCTTATGTAATGTCAGCGGCATGTCACAGCATCGCATGGTTAATGTTGTGTGTCATGGGGTGTGCATTTGCGAGTACAGTAGAGAGGGTGTACGTGCGGGGTCTCGTGGTGTAACTCCTCATTGTGTGTGGTCAACAACGGCGTGAGTTTGTTTGCCCTTTTATTTCCACTATTAACATGTGTTTTGGGTGTGGTACAGGATAGTATGTTAGGTGTTCATCATTTTTGGACAGTAGCAAGGGGTGCCCTGGAGTGCCTTAGGAGCGCGTTGGGCCACGTTTAGAGCGGGACGCTCTGTTGTTCTCATAGCGCTATGTGTATGTGGTATATGCCTGACTTCTGAGTGTTTAGTCGGTGTGTTGTCTGTTAGTGCTTTAATAGGGGTGGTGCTCTGTCAAGTTTGTTTGACATCCATGGATGCCTGTTGAGGAGTGCCTGGGTGCGCCTAATAAGTCTTGGTCAATGGAGTTTCATAGTGCTTGGCCTGAGTGCCGAGGTAGGTTGCTATGCCTAAGGTAGTATTTCTGTTTTGTGGTGCACCAAAGATCTGTTGGTCTGTTGTGCTTCATAGCGTTTTGTCTAAGTGCCGAGGTTTGTTGCTATGCCTAAGGGAGTATTTTAGTTTTCCTGTTGTTTCATAGCGCTTGGTCTGTTAGGTGTTCATCATGTTTGGGCAGTAGCAAGGGATGCCCTGGAGTGCCTTAGGTGCGCGATGGGGCACGTTTAGAGCGGGACGCTCTGTTGTTCTCATAGTGCCTGCTTCAAGTGCCGAGGTAGGTCGCTCTGCCTAAGGGAGTATTTCTGTTTTGTTGCCCGCTAAAGCAGTGTTGGTCAGTTGTGTTTCATAGCGCTTGGTCTGAGTGCCGAGGTGGGTCGCTATGCCTGAGGCAGTATTTCAGCTTTGCCTGTTGTTTCCATAGTACCTTGTTGTGACCGGGGTATGTTACTATGTGGATCTGATTAATTTCAGTTTATTACCTGATTTCTAAGTTTGGTAAATCAGGTTGTCTTACTGGTGGTGTCTAGAGGTGGTGTAGCATGAGCGAGAGAAAATTGCCATTTGGTTCGTGGTGGTGGAGTAGGATTGTGAATGGGGGTTTCTCTTGTGGTTCGCCAAATACCCTATGTGGGTCCCTCTGTGATAGTTGGACATTCGTTGTTGCTCCGTTTAGGGAGTTGTTGGTTTGTGCTAAACTGGTTAGTTTGTAGTGTTAGTGCTCTATAGCATTAGTTTGTCTAGGGGTGGCAGCCCTACGCTCCGAGGGGCAGCTCAGGACAGGCGGTGCATAGTTTTATTGTTTTTAGTCCTCGAGGTAGTGAGTCGAGGGGCATGGGTAATAGTGTTTTCAAGGTCGTAGCAGGTTGATGTTTTTGGAGTGAGTGGGGAGGTGTCCACCGTAGGCCGTTGGCATTTTCTATGTGGTCCAGTTGGCCTGTTAATGGTTCCTTATGTGCATGGTTCCTTATGTGTTTTGGGGGTTAACCGGAGTTCTGGGCATAGGCGGCCACTGTGTGCAGGAATACTGGAGCCGTGTGTGTGCTTTGGATGATTGGGGTTTGGTGCTGGTCACAGTTCCCTTTTCATTCTGTTGTGTTTTCCCTAGGGAGGGAGAGGTGTTGTAATGTAGCTCGGAGTGTTGTGAGGTCATGGGTTGCTGATATGTGGTGGTTGGAGTGTTCTACAGTTGAGCGTTGGGTTTGGAGTGAGAGAAAGGTGTAGCATATGGGTGTGGCGGCAAGCCTGGTGTTTCCCTTCTTATGTCTCATCATCCGTGTCCCCTACCATCCCTTGTGCATCTTGAAGGAGTACAGGACCAGGACAATAAAGCATCGTATAACCTACCTTTGCTGTCCAGGATACGTCCTTTGCCATACCAATGTGAGAAAAAAAGCCTGCTGCAATTAAATGAAGCCAGACTATGGCAGGAGTCACAAAGTAGATAAGGGGGGCGCATAGAAGGATTAAGAAAGCAGCCATTGTTATTTCAAGGAAAAGGATGGTTAAACATGCCAGTAGATTGCATTGTGGTCCAATGTAACTTAGTTTGAAAAGTGAATTTGGCTTAGAATGCTATTGTAACCATTTATCTCCCCCATATGCAAAATTGCTCCTTACAAGATTTTGATTCAGGATTCTTCTGGTGGCTACTATAACCTACCACTGGGTTGGGGAAAGCGTTCTAAGATCCGCCTTGTGTGTGGTCTGGGCAATGAGACAGTGGATCACTTGGTTCTATGCACGGTCTCAAAACCACTGGGAGTAAGATTGTTACGCCCTCTATTTAGGGATGCTGGAGTCCGTTCAATAGCAGAGTCATTGGAACTATGCAAAGGAACCTCAAATCCACCCATTGTAGCTTGTGTGTGAAACAAGAATAGCTATTAGACAAAGTGATATGGACATTATTCACTGTTTCTAATAAGAGGCAGAACAGCTGCGAATATAATCTCCCTTCTTGATTCTATACAGAGAATTGACTTACCGTATTCCTCTTTTTATTATGCACTCTGCACTTTATTATATGCATTCTTTTACTTGTGCAATGAATTCTGTTTGACTGTGTTTTAATATTTTTTTATTCATGTATGTTTTTATTATTTGTACTATCATGTCATTTTGCCTTGTGTTCTTATGAATCCATGTACTAACATGGCTCCCCCATTTTGCCTTGGAGGCCCCTGTAATGGTATTGTATTGGACACAGTTACCCTTCACCAATTTCCAAAATAGATGTGTATTATAAGACTTACAGGTTTCTACCAAGAACTGCCAGCTTGCTATTCTCTTCTTTTTATGGTGTTCTCTAAGCCATTTTTGATAGATGACTTTCTCTCTGAGTTCCACTGCATATATGTGGAATTGTCAGTGACTGTTTATTGAGGAAATGTAATATCTTCCTTAATAGTAATTCATCCTGACCAAAGGGAGTAATTTGTGCTTTATAGTGTAGGGAATTCCCTATTGTATTTTTCCTATTCAGCGTGATGGCAATCCCGACTAGTTTAATGACCTCATTGTATCCTTGTATTTCTCTAAGTAATTATGCTTTCCATATGTAATATTAATGTCTATAAGGGAAGGGTTCCTATTTGGATATTCAATGCCTCTCACTATCAGTTGATTGTCATGTGTATTTGCCAAAGCATTAATAATTACTTCAATTCCCTTATTAGTTTGTGAATTCTCTCCGGATTCCAACTCAAAAAATTAACGGCTGAGTTTATTTCCAGTAGACATTGGGAATCATGGAAGTAATAGGCTTCATGAAGGAGAAGATATGAGCACAGAATAGTGGTCACTCTCCTCCCTCAGCTCGATCTTGAACTATTTAATCCACGAAAAGAGCGAGTAAGGCACAAAATAGTGATCAATGGTAGAAGCTGGCTGGTGTGTGATTCTAGTGTACTGTCCTGGAATGTCATCCTTTGTTATGCCATTCAACATATACAAATCCAATGGAGTTAGTGCTTCCTACCATGAACTTCCCTTGTCGTTAGTCAGATTCTGTAGTAGAGTAAGTTCACCAATTTAATAATATTGTAACTTTTCAATAGCATCTACCAGGGTATCTAGTGTAGGAATCTGACGCTTGAAATCACCAAGTATTATAATTGGTATCTGCTTTCGAACGTGGTACTGATCAATCAGATTTGGGACAATTGATTTGTTTTCACCAATCTTAGATAACCCTGTAGGATCATAAATATGAATGCACAAGATAGTCTTAATTGTTCCAAAACATTAACTTTTGATAAGGCCTAGTATTACGTTCTCGGATAAGCCTACTATTTCTCACATGTGAAGCAGGAGACCAAGTGGAATACTAGGTCACACAGCCGCTCTCTATAGAACACAGTCTGGGTATATGGTTAGTTAAGATTACTAAGAATTCAATTTTCAAGTAAGATAGAGATGTCTTTGGTTGAAAAACGACAAAAACATTGAGGTTCGGTTGTTTTTTCAAAACAGTTTTATCAAAAATAATGGTATCAAGAATGAGAAGTCACTAATATTCTCTAATTGAGGAAGAATTTCCACAATTGATTTATCAATCAGACCAAAATTGCCAATGCATTTCGGAAATAGACTTCCTTCGTCAGGGCCAGTGTAAAGATAATACATACAAGTTCACAAAATAGAGAAAAACAGTTCAAATTTGTATAAAGCAACATATAAGTGTCATACATTATTGTAACAAAATTAGGAACATACCATTCAGTTGTAGTTTCAGAAGTGGATGAATAGGTTGAGAACATGGGAAAAAAGAGAAAAATAATAACCATCATAAGACCCTGTTTACTGTAGATATCAGATAGTAAAGCCAAATGAGGGAAACGTTTACCTGAGATTGGTTGGTTGCATGCAGAGTGTGTGGCGAGGTTTGCTCATGGAGGCCATGTGCAGTTAAAAGCTGCCTGATAGAAATCAGTGCAGAACAACAGCCAGAAAAGTGTTGGCTGAAACCAGAAGAAATCCAGAGTTGTAAAGGTTTGAAATCTGCGCTTAAAGTAAAAAATAGAGATATGAAACAAGCTTACCATGCGTGACACGGGCGTAGCGGAGTTCTCCTGTTGCCGGCTCGATTGAGACTGTGGCTATTGCATCGAAGCGTTGCTAGAGCAGCACTTCCTATAAATGACACGTGAATGCATAGCAGCCCGAATGGGCGCGCGGTCGAAATTGGAGACTGTAATCAAGCCAATGGGCTCGATTTCGATGAATTAAAGTATTTATCTGGTCTCGTGTATACTAATGGCATAAACATGAAAAACTAAAAAAATGTAAAGTTAAATGGAAATAGAAAAAATATTCAAATAAAAAAACACAACAGAAAATAGTAACCTGTGAGAATAAATCCAGTAACAGATGAATGGTGAAAAGACTATGGGCCTCATTACGACCCAGGCACTAATGGGTTAACGGCGCCGTAAAAGGCTGCGGCGCCATTAACCTATTAGCGCCTAATTACGAGGTCCCTTTGCGGGACCCAACCTTAACGGCTGGTGTAGACCAGCCATTAAAGTAGGGACCCGCAAAGGGACCTTGGTGCTAATTACGGTGCCGCAATTTGCAGCACCGTACTTAGCGCCTTCCCCATTCCCATTGAGCCCTATGGGGCAAAAATGGGAATGGGGAAGGGCCATGGAGGAAGGGGGAATTACCGCCCCACCAACCTTGTAATGGGGTGGTAATTCCCCCTTTCTCCATGGCGGTGTCGGTAATTTACCGGCATGGACCATGGTGCTAATAGCACCATGGTCTTCCGCCAGGGTCGTAATGAGGCCCTATGTATGGAAAGAAAGCACAGTGTTAATGTTGTAACCCTGCTGCCGTTGGTGACGTCATGGGGCGGCACCATTGATCCTAGACACATGGTCCAGGATGTGCAGCAATGACATTGAAGATTCATAAAAGTGGTCTCAATCAGAGTAAATATTTGTGTCTATCTTGAACATTATTCATTAATATACACCCTTGCTGTGAGTGGTGTCGTCAACAGACGGCACCTTGGGTCCCAGACAACGGGTCCAGGCAATACAGCACGGTAGTCAGTAGGTCCACAATCTATTGGTACGAAGAATACCGTGCAGTGATGTCATTCTTTACAGTGTTAACAAGGAACATAACAATTAAAGCAGTAGAAATACAAGATCATAAGAAACAATGATAATTAATTTCTTTGTTGATTCCATTGTGAGTTAAGCTACCAAGCTTGTCGATCCAAAGAGTCTCTCTGCGGTTGAGCTGCTGGCTCAAGTCCTCATGTGAATTGTTTTTTTGTGAGTACTTCCAAAATCACGAATCTTATCTGTGTCAGATTATGTCCATTTTCGACCCAGTGGCGTGATACAGCCGAGTTTATGTTTGCATTCCTAATGCAAGACCAGTGTTAATTCCACCTTGTTTTGGCCTTTCTTGTGGATTGTCCCACGTAGAATTTTCCACACGGGCATTTGATGCCATAAATAGTGTTAATACTGTTGCAGGTTCCGTAGGTTTTGAGGAGAATCTTTTTCCCTGTCCTGGGGTGGTTGATGACATTACCCTTAATTATTGAATTACAGTTAATACAATGTAGACAAGGGTACGTTCCAGTTTGTTGAGTTGTAGGCTCTTTGAGGGGCGGTCTTGTGTGTACCAATTCATCTCTGAGATTCCTACTTCGTTGGTAGGCAAACACCAGTAGCCCGCTGAATAAACCGTGTACCCTGATGTCATTTTTAAAGATCCCCCAGTGTTTTTTGATGGTTTTCTTAATCTTGTTGCTTTGAATAGAGAATTTGGATACCTACACAGGTGACTTAAGTTCCCTCTTATTTTTAGGATTTTGAGATGACATTCGTCGCAGCCAGCTCCTTTTTGAATATTTGGATACAAATTGTTTGAATGAATCTTCTTTTTGTTTAGAATTTTGAACACTTGAGATACGTGGATTTACTATCAAGTGGTGCCCACTCACTTCCGTAGTGGAAGCACACATTTTTGAAGCGTTTTAAATCACATGAACTAACATGTCGTTTGAAGATATTGAAGGATTATCAACCAAATGTGCGGAATCCCTAGGGTTTTCAACTGAGGAAGCAACTGCCATTCTCAATCTCATTATTGAAACGTCCATTGGTGCACATGGAACTACGCTGAAGGATCCAGCTAAACGGATCAAGCAATTAGAATACCTTATACGCAAAGAGATCAACAGAAAATTACATGCGATAACCATTGGTCGCTATTACAAAAATCAACCGTTTACGTATACAACTCCGACCAACCCTCTGCAAGGAGAACAAGGAGTTTGTTCGGAAGTGGGAGGTGATCCTGAACAAATGTTCCCTAGACCTCATTTTGCTAACTATCCAAGAACTTTGAAAAAATTTGACAACTCTTAAAGTAGAAATTCAGGACATAGTGAAAGAGCTGGTTGGCTCATTAGGAAAAGACGAATACAACGTAATTCTGACAGACATTAATGCAAAACTTGAAGACTACAAAACAGAGCTTGAACAGAAGAAGGTTAAAAAATGTAAACGCGATACTTATGATTGCATTAATGATGGAGTCTACACATGGATGGAGAGGTATGGTCCAGTAGCACCTAAAAAGCCCTTCAAATATACATCTGACAAAACCAGCAGCTCTGACTCAGAGGTTCAGAGAGACTCCGAAACACCAACAGAACAAACAACGGATAATTCAAACCAAACAACTGGTCCCTTAGCACAAACACCTTCCTCTTCGCTCTTTTTAGGCGCCCGCCCAAAAGAACCCGCAGGGGGAGGAGGAAACCAAAAGAACAAACCTCAAACAAGACTTCAGCTAAGGAAAACTTAGTTATCAATATATCTAATCAGACACTGAGCAAGTCAGAGGAGGGCACACTACAAAAAGGTCTAAGTTTCGTACCTACCTATGGAACCACTCTGTTCGACACAAAGATTGAACTGTATAAGTTTGTTAGAAAACTTAAACTTATGCCTTCTTTGAAGAGCTAGAAGTTCAAGACAATCCAACCAAGAGTCCCGATTACCAGGAATTCAGAGCAAAGAGTGGGTTTGTACCACCCATTACAGTCCCGTCTATTGATATCTTTCAGAAGCTCATTACCCGCGGCTTAGAACGAATCAGCTACAAAACTCCTCCACACAGCAATCTGAAACCCCATGAAATGAGACTAATTAAGGATCTATACAGTGACAAGAATATAACTATCCGCCCAGCCGACAAAGGGGGTGTGTTAGTAATCCAGAACATGGCTGATTATGACACAGAATGTACTAGACAACTTCAAGACAGAACAATATATGCCACTCTGGACCATGACCCAACTATTGCAATTAAACAGAACCTGAAGACTCTATTGGATAAAGCTCTTGAGCTAGAATGGATCAATGAACACACACAGAAGTTCCTGTTTAACAGCCACCCTAGGATTCCGAACTTCTACACATTACCAAAGATCCATAAAGATACCATCAAACCACCTGGAAGACCGATAGTTGCAGATATGGAAAGCATTAACCAACCGCTAGGTATCTGCATTGATTTCTTCTTGCAGCCTCTTATTAAAAAAAAACCTACATACACCCGTGACGCAACTCATTTCCTGCAAAAACTCAACTCTACAACTCAACAGGATGATTTGATGTTTACCATTGATGTTAGAAGCTTATACACTTCTATACCACACGACCTTGGGATTGAATCAGTCGAATGGCTATTACTACAAACATCTGAAATCCGTGCACAGAAAGAATTTATACTGGCCCTTCCACAGTTCATTGCAGAAAATTCTTACTTCCAATACTGCAACCAGTTTTACTTACAAACCTCAGGGACATCAATGGGGGCCACAATGGCACCCACATATGCCAACTGCTTTATGTACAAGTTTGAAATGGACAATGTACTTAATAAACAGGAATGGAACAAGGACATTCATTTATGGGCGCGCTACATTGATGATATTTTCAGAGTATGGAGAGGCACTAGGGAAGCTTTTGATGCTTTCTTTGAATACCTGAATAACATTGATCAACGCATTCAGTTTACGAGAGAGATCTCGCATGACACAATCACTTTTCTTGACGTTCTCATCAAAAAGCAAGCGACTGGCTACAGCACTTCTCTGTTCCGCAAGTCAACTGACCGTAATAACCTTCTACATCGCCTAAGCTTCCACCAGCCGAGTCTGCTCAGAAATCTCCCATATAGCCAATTGCTACGGGTCAAAAACATTGTCAGTGATCCAGAGGATTGTATAGCTCAACAAATTGCGATGAAAGAAAAATTCCTAGCACGAGGTTACAAACAAGAAGAACTAGACACAGCGTCTGTAAGGGTTAGCACCCTGACACGTGAGACTCTAATGTCCTCTCAAAATCCTAAAAACAAAAGGGAACTTAAGTCAACTGTGTATGTATCCAAATTCTCTATTCAAAGCAACAAGATTAAGAAAACCATCAAAAATCACTGGAGGATCTTTAAAAGTGACATCAGGGTACAAGGTTTATTCAGCGAGCTACCGGTGTTTGCCTACCAACGAAGTAGGAATCTCAGAGAGGAATTGGTACACACAAGACCGCCCCTCAAAGAGCCTACAACTCAACGAACTGGAACGTACCCTTGTCTACATTGTATTAACTGTAATTCAATAATTAAGGGTAATGTCATCAACCACCCCAGGACAAGGAAAAAGATTCTCCTCAAATCATACGGAACCTGCAACAGTATTATCACTATTTATGGCATCAAATGCCCATGTGGAAAATTCTACGTGGGACAATCCACAAGAACGGCCAAAACAAGGTGGAAAGAACACCGGTCTTGCATTAGGAATGCAAACATAAACTCAGCTGTATCACGCCACTGGGTCGAAAATGGACATAATCTGACACTGATAAGATTTGTGATTTTGGAAGTACTTACAAAAAACAATCCACATGAGGACTTGAGCTAGCGGCTCAACCGCAGAGAGACCTTTTGGATCGACAAGCTTGGTAGCTTAACTCCCAATGGAATCAACGAAGAAATTAATTATCATTGTTTCTTATGATCTTGTATTTCTACTGCTTTAATATTTATGTTCCTTGCTAACACTGTACAGAATGACATCACTGCACGGTATTCTTCGTAGCAATAGATTGTGGACCTACTGACTACCCTGCTGTATTCCCTGGACACGTTGTCTGGGACCCAAGGTGCCGTCTGTTGACGACACCATTCACAGCAGGGCTGTATATTAATGAATAATGTTCAAGATAGACACAAATATTTACTCTGACTGAGACCACTTTTATGAATCTTCAATGTCATTGCTGCACATCCTGGACCATGTGTCTAGGATCAATGGTGCCGCCCCATGATGTCACCAACGGCAGCAGGGTTACAACATTAACACTGTGCTTTATTTCCATACATAATCTTTTCACCATTCATCTGTTACTGTATTTATTCTCACAGGTTACTACTTTCTGTTGTGTTTTTTTATTTGAGTATTTTTTCTATTTCCATTTAACTTTAAATGTTTTTCGTTTTTCATGTTTATCACATTACAATTCCCCATTAATATACACAAGACCAGATAAATACTTTAATTCATCCAAATCGAGCCCATTGGCTTGATTACAGTCTTCAATTTTGACCGCGCTCCCATTCGGACTGCTATGCGGTCTCGTGTCATTTATAGGAAGCGTTGCTATAGCAACGCTTCGATGCGATAGCCACAGTCTCAATCGAGCCGGCAACAGGAGAACTCTGCTACTCCCGTGTCACGCACGGTAAGCTTGTTTCACATCTCGATTTATTACTTTAAACACGGATTTCAACCCTTTACAACTTTGGATTTCTTCTGGTTTCAGCCAACACTTTTCTGGCTGTTGTTCTGCGCTGAATTCTATCAGGCAGCTTTTGACCGCACATGGCCTCCATGAGCAAAAAACTCGCCACACACTCTGCATGCAACCAACCAATCTCAGGTAAACGTTTACCTCATTTGGCTTTACTATCTGATACCTACAGTAAACAGTGTCTTATGATGGTTATTATTTTTCTCTTTTTTCCCATGTTCTCACCCTATCATCCACTTCTGAAACTACAACTAAATGGTATGTTCCTAATTTTGTTACAATAATGTATGACACTTATATGTTGCTTTATACAAATTTGAACTGTTTTTCTCTATTTTGTGAACTTGTATGTATTATCTTTAGACTGGCCCTGACGAAGGAAATCTATTTCCGAAATGCATTGGCAATTTTGGTCTGATTGATAAATCAATTTTGTCAAATTCTTCCTCACTAAGAGAATATTAGTGACTTCTCATTCTTGAGACCATTATTGTTGATAAAATTATTTTGAAAAAACAACCGAACCTCAATGTTTTTGTCATTTTTCAACCAAAGAAATCTCTTTCTTACTTGAAAATTGAACTCTTAGTAATCTCAACTAACCATATACGCAGACTGGGTTCTATAGAGAGCGGCTGTGTTACCTAGTATTCCACTGGGTCACCTGCTTCACATGTATTTTGAGTTTTGGTGTCTCCAAATTCGTCGCAGCCAGCTCCTTTTTGAATATTTGGATACATATTGTTTGAATGAATCTTCTTTTTGTTTAGAATTTTGAACACTTGAGATACGTGGATTTACAATCAAGTGGTGCCCACTCACTTCCCTTCTTACTATTTCTCACATGCCATAATAATTTTTGATAAATCAGCACATTCTTAGGTCTTCCCGAATGCCTTGACTGGCCAGTTTGTTTATAGTTTTTGAGCCATCAAACTTTATAATGTGTTGTGCCCAAGTACATTGAAGGGCACATATTCATGTGAGAATCCATACGCTATTACAAACCAAGAGTGAAATCATTAGTGAAATGAATAATGGAGGGGGCAAATTTAGAATCTTCAAGCTGCTCAACATTCCAGCTGTCATACTTATTGATCAGCTGTAGCAGAGGATAAGCCGTAAAGGAGGTATATGTCTGAGTAATTCTAGCACCAACAAGTGATTAAGAAGTCTGTAGCAGAAAAAGCTTTGGATACACATGAGTCCATTATGAGTTTGGAGGTAGCCATGCCGTTTTTAGCAGCATGGCTACCCCCAAACTCGGGTCCGGGTCCGAAAAATGGGATTTACTGGGCCATTCTGTCATTTGCGGGCCCGGTAAATCCCATTTTCCCCTATAGGGCTCAATGGGAATGGGGAGGATGCGAACAATGGTCCCGCTAATGACGGGACCGTTGTTAGTAGGGATGTAACGGTATAAAGGTATACCGTTAAAGATACCGTGAACCACTTAATTGAACAATAATAACCGTCACATTGTTTATACCATTATACCGTTAAGTGTGCTTTTCAATCTGATTTGGAAAGGCTGCAGTAAGCAAGTGCTGCGAAGTCTTGGTCTTGCACTGTTGGATGTGCGGTCTGCCAAGTAGTTTCAGTTGGAGCAGTTTTTAATGCCATTCCATAAACCACACGTGCCTGACACAAAATCAGTATGTTAGCAATAGGAAGAATAGATACAGTGCCAAGAAGGAAAAGGCTTTACTTTGGGTTGGCGGCTTTGGGGTTTATATATTTATAATAGATAATGTTCTCTAACCATATGACAAAGGGGGATTTCCCTGGTTCTATCATTGAATATACATATAATATGTCACATGCAAAATTCACTAATCTCTGTGGGTATTCCCTGCTGTCATACCAAAGGGTAACATGTCTGTGATTACTGAACACCTTTTGGCCTGCAAGTAAACTAAAGGCTGTAACGTAAACCGAGCGTGCGTGTGTTTGTGCATGCGCACAAGTGTATGCTACCATCAGCCTCCATTGATTTGTGGCATGCAGGTTATCAAGATGGCAACATGTTCATCTTCACCAGTAGCCAGTGGGGGAGCTAAAAGCCTAAATGACTACTTAAGAAAAGATATTCAGTTTGCTTTGCCAGTCGCAGCAGGGCTCCCCCTCTCCCCCTCTCCACACGTGTGTTTGTGTTTGGTGGAAGCAAGGGGTGGCATTTCAGTGGAAAGTATGTTGAAAAGCCCAATTCTGGCCCTGGGTGTCTGGTTTTGTTTGTGATAAATCTGACAATGTATGACCTTTTAGAAAATATTTGTTAAGATAAGTTAACTCCACCTGCTATACCGCGATAACCATGATATACCGTAATTTGGCAAGAAGGTTATCGTACCGTCATAAAACTAATACCGTGACACCCCTAGGCATACTGGTCTGCTTGCGGGTGGCGGTATGCACGTCTGGTCAGACCAGACGTGCATACCGCCACCCGCGAGCAAACTCATAATGTGGCGGCCCGGAATGAACAGTGCCGGTGCCTTACCGGCACCGTTCATTTCGCGGCCGACAGGGTCGTAATGAGGCCCATGGCCTTTTGAATGTGGGGCTTATGTTTGCAATTGTTGGTAGCTGTTGTGCCCATGAGTATATAAACCCTGCTGAATGGTTTGTATTTATCCACCACATCTTTTAATACATTTCCATTGATATGATTAGGTGCCCTATTACACTCACTGTTTTCATTAGCTGACTTAGATGAACTAGACCATGTATTTTGCTGTACCTTGTTGTTGTTCTTACAAGTAAACAGCAATTCCAAGCCTTCTAAGACAAAGGATTCTTCTCAATCATAAGGTTTTTTTCATTCATTATTGGGATGATTTCAGCCTCCTTAGTTTTAGTTAATTTATGTTCTAATTGCATGTATAAAAAACGTATGTCTTTATTATTACACGTTATAGATGGGGGATTTTTCTCCTCTCTTTTCTTAGTCGACTGCTCAGCATTCTTGCTTTTCTTTCATGGGGAATCAATGATGATGTACAACCACTTTTCATTAGCGGATAATTTAGTTTTAGCAGAGCTGGAGTTAATGACTTGCTTATTCCACGTATTATTTCTTTTTGCTTTTCTTCTTTGTCCCAAAGTTTCATGTAGTCCCCATATCGTTATCGGTTCCTCCAGATTTGTTCTCTAATTTTGTTCGCATTTAGTTTCAACATAAATTGATCTTTCAATCTCTCATTTAATTATTCTATTTATTTTATTGTTCATTTATAATTATGATTGGTTATTTATTACGCGCTTAAAACTCAGAGGTTTCAAAGCACAGACCCAGGCATTGAACTTGTGTTGCTCTGCGTCATCTTGCTTCTAAGGCGAGTGTGTTGCTCCTGAGCTATCCTCCTAAGACAATAGAATGTGCTTAATACCAGTGAGTGGTTTGTAAGCGCAGGATTGGGATTCAGACCTGTGTTGCACTGTGGTTTCTTGCTTCCAAGACAAACATTTGTTATCTAACTCCCTTAGACCCATGATAAAGTCCACAATAGACTCACCACACCTCTGCTCTAGCATGCCAATGTATTACCTCTCCACGATAACAATAGACTTTTTCTTGAAGTGTGTATCCATCTTGCACAAAATAGCCTTATAAGCATTGGAGATATCATCAGCTTCCTGCAACTTCCAATTTGGGCAAGATCTTTAGGGTTCTACTCCCTTCAAATCCTAAAAAATGCATCAAGAGAGCTTGGTCATCCTCTATGCTGTATGAGGGTCCGTGGATTGCCAGGAGGCAATTCTGGAAGTCCTCCTTCCACATGTCACACTTTACATTGGGTTCTCCTGAGTTCGGCAGGAAATGTGGTGGAACGCTTCCCATTGTCTTTCCAGGATACTGCAGCTGTGAGTAGCAGCAGTCTTGTATACACTAGAATAGAACTTGGTATGGGGTATGGTGGTACCTTAACTCAGGAGGTGTCTTCAGTCTGGTGCTCCAGCATTCAGTTTCTCCCAGACACCCCAACAGTTCCTTGTGCTAGCATACACACAGGCCAAGTATCCTTTCTAGTGTTTACATGTCCTTCATTTTTGGCTGTTCCTTCTCTTCTATTTAGGGGACACCAGGTAATGTCCGATAGTCCTTCCCTCGAACACCTGGGGCTGTCACAAGGCAAAGCCAACACTTCGTTCAAATCCAGTGTGGCTTGAGGACAGTGCCACTCCATAGATGAGGCAGGATGGATGATACACTTGGGGCAGGCAGGGTGAACCTCCCAGGGCTGGACCCAGTGTTCTTGTGATGGTGCTGTATTCTGTAGCCCATGGCTCTGTTCCGTATGGCCCGGGTGGATTGTCCAAAGCAGTCACCACTCCGCTGTTGCAAGATGGGCAAGAGGGATTCACACCCTGGAGTGGGTCACTCTGGTTTGTCTACCAGGGTGGAAAGATGCTGCAGGAACACACTCATCGCCCATTGTGTAGTGAAGACCCTGGCAGATTCCTGTCACAGCAGCCAGAATATGACCCTTACAGAAGGCGAATACAGTATATAAGGCATTGGGAGCCTCCTTAGTTGAATCCACTTTGGACATCAGAAGACAAATGATTCACCTGAAAATGTATTGAGGTACCCCCTGCCCAAATTCCTCTGCTTTGGAGGTGCAGATATGAGTGATCAATACCCTTCCCTCATCCATCCCAGAGGAACATTTGGGGTGTGCTTCCGTTGGAAAAGGCCTGCCTGCTGCATGAACAATGGTAATGAAGACCCTTCTAACTGGAGTTAACAGTCCATGCAAGTGCTCTCTCACAGCCTTCATGGCTGGAAAGGACAGAAGAAATGCACAACTTTTCTCTGGAGACCCTGGATGGATTCATCCATCAACCAAGAAGCTCTGTGGCCCGTTTCCCACCGCAAACTTCTTTCAAGATGACTCAACAACATTTGAGATGTTTTTGAAACACCCAGGACCCAATGGATCAGCCTTTAGCATTCATCATTTTTCTAACACGTCAAACTGTAGAGCCAATGTCTTCATTATCACCTGTATGCTCTCCAGCTGTCTTTTGGCTAGTACCACTGCAGAATCTTATTGCATCCTTTGGACCTCAATGCAATGACTCAATAGTTAGGAGCCATTCACTTCTCCAGTGAACCTTTTAGGGCATGAATTATTGGGCACATTGATGTGTAAATGTTATTGTAGATCAGATGGAGTTTTATATATATTCCATATGAAAGTCAGAACACTGTTTTAGCCATAGTACAAGCAGGATTGCCAATTCCCACAAACAATAATAAACTAAGTGTGGATCTGGTTACAATAGTATCCAAAATACTTGACAAATGATGGTTTAAGCATGCAAATGAAGTGGGTTTAATCCAAACCACACATTTCAATTTCATGATAGTCCATCGGATCCCTACCACAGACCTCAACCTTCTTTGAAGCCTAAGTCACCAGCTTTATAGGAACAGGGTGTCAATTTCCTGACTACTTATCTATGTAATACACCAATTCTTCTGGTAAAGAAACCGGCAGGTACACATATCAATTTAAACAGGATTTGTGGCTGTAGATTTAGTGGTCCTGTCCATGCTTCCAAAGTGAGCAACTGTTCTTTCCTGCATTTCACTGACTGCAAACTATTTTTCTGCTGTTGATTTGTATTCTGCCTTTTTACCTTTTTGCTGGTACACATTGTGGGTTACAGCAGACTTGGACTAGGCTTTTACAGGGGTATACCGTGAGCCCTACACTATTTTCAAAAACACCTGGATGATATTGTTTTTTCATGTGGGTCTGTAAAGGTCCAGTATGTGGACAACCTCCTAATTGCATCTCCTTCATATGAAGCATGCAAGCAGGACATGCTGTGGCCCTAGCAATATCTGAAAAAGGTCATGAAGCATTTCATCAGAAAGCTTAAGGTACATTACCTAAGTCATGATTTCTCTGCTGGTGCTAGATGTTTAAACTATTCCCAAATAGAAAGAATGTTCTAGTTACTCAAACCCATGATCATTGCACCCATGAGCTCTTTCTTATGTGCGAAAGGACACTACTAGCTATGGATAATGGGATATGATGCTATGGTATGTGAGGAGTCAAACATGAGAAGCGGACAAACGGATTATATTCTCAATATTAGCCATTTTATTAACAGAAAGGGGTTTGGATGAAGGCCTAACTGTAATTTTACCTAATACCCTTCTCAGGATGGAAAAAACAATATCTCTTCCACACCCTGTTTGGAATATAACCAAGAGAAAGTCTCTCCTAGTATTTCAAGATGGCAAAACAGAATGTCCTTTCCACAACACTGGTTGGAATATGGCAAAGGAAAGTCTTTCCTACTTTCAGGATGAAATGTCTTTTCTCCATTAGAGATTAAAGTGTGGCAAAAGGCAAGTATTTTCAAATTCTCTGGTTGACAACAACTTAATATGATAATGTTTATCTTCAACACGTCAATTCAAACTGGGTTTCCCGATACACTATCCTGCCAGGAAACCTCTTAACTGAAACTCTTGATATCCTGTTTAACTCTCCTGCCAGAAATATCTCTCCGTTTTGATCACATGGATCCCCTGGTGTACTCTGCTGCCAGTTATGTCTTTCAAAAAAGGTTCACTACCTGATGTTCTTATCAGGTCTCTCTGTAACATTTGCATTCTCCTTACTCACCACACAATTGTACTTCTTCAACAGCAAATGTGTTGACTTCATTTAGTAATTGTACCAATTTCCCCAATACTGCCATCACATACATGAGGGCTTGTTCAAGCTCTGTCCGTCAACCTTTTTTCAATCTCTCGTTTCTTGGCTATGCTTGTTCCAGGTTTCCCATAGCTTACATCTGTTGCCGGGATCATTGTGTAACCTTTGTCTATTTGTTTCTCTTACAATGTCTTTTGGCTTATACTTATTCTTTTATAACGCCCTTAAAACCAGAGATTGGTTTCCAAGCACAGGATCAGGACACAAACCTGTGTTGCACTGTGTTGTCTTGCTTCCCAGACAAACACATTGCCCCTGAGCTATCCCTCCTCCCCAATTGCAATGGCAATGCTGCTTCCAGGTTTCCCCCAACTGACATCTCATGTCAAGAGAATTGTACTATATTTGCCTTTCCTTTTCACTTCTGTTTGGTCGGTTTTCAAAATTGCTTCCCAAATAGTGTTTGACGGGTTTGCACGTCCCGGGGCCCCCTACATCAAAAAAAAATGGATGTAAAATATAGCTATCTAAGAATAGACAGTTGTATTATTCCGGTGAGTTCCCATGTCAAACATGAAGAGTTATGCTTGATTCCAGGTATGACATGAAGAAACATGTTCTGCAAATGATAAGCCTGTGTGAGCAAGCACCGGAGGAAAATAAAGCTGTATTTATCTAACACTAATTTGCCACTGGTAGCAACTGCACTTGTGAAAACTTGTATTGACTATTGCAACAGTCTTTTAGTTAGCACCACAAAAAATAATGTTAAAATGCTCCAAGTGGCTCAGAATGGAGCCATGAGAGCTGTATATTGAACACACAAAAGGGGCCATGTAACAGAAGCAAGACGATCTTTACATTGTCTCCCTGTCTGCCACCCCATAACACATAAAATCCTTACCATCACGCACAAATGTCTATTAGGCAAAGTACCTGAATACCTCATGAAAACGGATACATGAGGCACCTGCACATAGAATCTTGCAGTCCAATTAACTTAATAAACTCACTATCCCAAAACATATGCTAAAAAGGTTTGGTGGTACCATTTTTATGTGTGTGCACCCACTCTTTGGAATTCAATCCCACACAACATAAGTAAGATTTCTTGCCTTGCCAATTATAAAAAAGTGCTCAAAACCCACCTTTTCAATTCTAACGACTCATTTGTTGTCCTTTCGCTGACCTGATTTCTGCTCCTGATCTTACTCCCTATTTGTCTGTTTGTCTTGTATTGTTTTGTGTTGCGCACAGACAAAAAAATAAATAATCATAATAATACTCATCTAGGCTGACTCACCGGTTTACCATATGGCTGCTGCGAGAGACTTTTGCGGGACCAGCTTTCCCATCTTGGCTTCTGAGCCCTTTGTCGCCAGAATCCGTTCTGCAGGACTGATTCTCTCTTGGCCCTGCTGCGCACCGTTCACCTCAACTGCACCGGAATTCCTCTTCTCTGGTCCCAAACACCACCCATCTGCTTTGGGTAGACGTTTCCTGTTTTCCCCATGGTTCTTCGCCGTAGTATTTCCTCTGCCACGTTTCTCGCTTCACACGCCAGGTACTGTGCAGCCTTCCCTCTCTCTCCTTCCTCGATCCGCCAGCTGAAGGTAATCCACAGGTTTAACTGATCTACACAGCTGACTTAGATCCTGACTACATTGCATATTACACTTGATTCCACATTCCTTCCACGTTAACTCCTTGCTCCTCTTCCTCACCTCAGTACTTGAGGCTTTCTGGGACTTGGAGTCCAAAGAAGTTCTTTATGATTTCAAGCTACATTTTTTAACAGGTTTTATGCAGACAACAATTACCATACACATTAGATTTTACATATTTTATAGGCTTATCATTCACACATGAACACAGAATAGGCTTTGCCAAAGTCGTTTTCAGAGTTCTATAATGAAATGGTTCTGAAAAATGACAACATGCCATCAAAAAATCAAGAATTAAAGAATCTTCCTCACAAAAAAGAAAATAAATACTGCCTTTCTTCTGTTGAAGTTACCACTGACTCCTGAGAGCCATCTCCTCCCATGTGATCCACCCTCAAAATACCACCCCCAGGGTCAGGATCAGGTGGTGGCAGCCTTTCCTTGGCCACATGAGAGAAGCCTGTAGGCTGTGGATTGTGAGGGCACGCAAGGATCATTCAGAGACACGGAATGATACGCGGGACTCAGGGCAAAGGTTCACAACCGGTTTAATCACTGCAACATAGGAACTGCCCTTTTCCCCACGCCCCCTCCATAACCCAACGTCATTTCCCCTTGGGGATTGGGCCACAACGGTGGCCCTCCCACATAATGATGTGGGGTGGATGCTGCCGGTCTCTGCGTCACCCTGACATCTCCCCCCATTTTAAAGTACTGTGTCCTCACCGTCTTTTACCCCATCTCTTCAATGAGTCTGTGAGGTTTCATGCGGCTCTTCTGCGGCCTCCTGGAGCTGCGCAGGGTCACCAGGACTGTTGGCTCTTGCACCTGGCTTCCTTCCTCATCAGATGCTTCTCCCTTGCCCATGTATGGTTCATCACGCTCTCTTTCTTTGGCGCAGTCATTGTCTTTTTCCCAGGCTCTCTCAGACGGGGCCACTACTCTCCTAAAGTGTAATATGTTGCGTGTCACAGAGGAGTGGCCTTCTCATTGTGCCGTGATCATGGTGCCTTTCTTTTGGGTTACTGTTAATGGGTCCATTGCGAACATTGCATCCTCCTTCCTGCTTTTCAGCTGGCATAGTAGCACTTGATCTCCTGGTTCCAGCATTGACTCGTGAGCTCACCTCCTTGCATCCGCTGTGTCTTTCGTTTTGTTCTTTTTGTCTGTTTCTTTTTCTCTTCCTTGTTGCTCAAGTGGTGTTGGGGGTGGCAGACGTGGGTTGTCTGGTAGTCTTGTCTGGATGGGTCTCCTGAACATCAGGTCGGCCGGACATACCCCTGTGGTGCTATGTAGGGTGTGTCAATACTCCCTCAGTAGTTGGTAGAGGGTTTGTTCAAACGGTTTGTTGAGAATGGTGGCTACTTGGAGAGTCCGTTTGACGTTGGCCATAAACCTCTCAATGATGCCATTGGCTTGTGGCCATCGTGGGGTTATTTTCCGATGTTGAAAACCCATGTACCTCACGAAGTTCTCGAAGTCTTGAGTGGTAAAAGGCGGGCCATTGTCTGATTTTATTACCCTTGGGACTCCGCAGCATGCCGACAGCATGCGATCAAGCACTGGGATGACACTCGTGGCAGCCGTGCTATCGACGATTTGCTCTTCCGGGAAGCACAAGTGTTCATCTATTAGTACCAGTACGAAGGTGCCATTTCGAAGAGGGCCAAAGAAGTCCACTGCTAGTTCATCCCACACTTGTTTCGGAAGGGGGGACATCTGTAACGGATTTGGGTGTGGTGGCGGGGCCACTTGGGTGCACGTCGGGCATCCTCCTACCAGTTCCTCCACTGGGGTGTCTAGCCTTGGAACCACACTTTTTGCCTCAACAGTCTCTTTGTGGCAACCACCCCTCGGTGTCCTTCGTGCGCTAGCTGTATCATCTTCTTGCGTAGTGACTCAGGGTTCACCACCTTGCAACCCTTTAACAGGACGTGCTTGACCAAATTGAGAGTTTGTCTCTGACTTGGTCTATCCATTGGATATCGTCTCGTACAGGCTTGGGTTCCCGCTTCACCTGTTGTTTCATATGCACCCTCCTTTCTGCCTGTATCCAGTGTCTGATGATCTGAAAAGCCGGGTCCTGCTCCGACTGGGTGAAAAGCTCCGACCACCCCACAGGGAGTGTCTGTAGGTGATGTATCATGTAGTTAATGTAGGCATCCGCTATGGATGGCTTTGTGCAGGCCAGTCCCGTGGGGTGGCGGGAGAGGTAGTCCGCTGGGTTGTCCTCTTTGCCAGGGCGATGTTTGATGACAAACTTATAGTCTTGCAGGCGCAGCCCCCACCTTGCAATTCTCTGAGGCATTCTTGCCTTTGGGTCTCCATAGATCGTTAGCAGGTCCTGATGGTCCGTTATGACTGTGAACTCCTTTCCATACAGAAATAGATGGCAGTGTTTGCATGCCCATACCACCGCCAGGCTTTCTTTTTCTGCCTGGGAGTACGCTTGTTCTGTGGGGGTTAGGCTTCTGCTGGCGTAGGCCACAATGTAGAAATTTGACGGCCCCTCCCGGTCCCTTTGAGTGAGGATAGCTGCGAGTCCCACGGGGCCGGTGTCGACGATTACCTCGGTGTCGCGTCTTGAGTCGAAGTATGCCGTGTCTTCTGGCCTTGAAATGGCATTTTGATGGACTTGAGCGCACTTTGACAGTCTTCGGACAATTCATACGGCTGGTCTTTCCACGTGAGCATGCGCAGTGGGTTGCTCACAGTGGCATAATCCTTCAGGTATTTCGAACAGTAGCTGGCCAAACCAAGGAAAGAGTGTAGTTCCATCGTGTTCTTGGGAGGCAGTGCTGTGTCTGGGTCCGGACACATCCCTTTGTCCGAGAAAATGTAGCCGAAGAAATGTAGGGAGCACTTGCCAAATTCACACTGGCTTTGTTGAGAGTGAGGCCAGCTGCCTCCAGAGCTGCACCCATTCGGTGCAGGGCCACATCATGTTCTTCTTTGGTCTTGCCAAAGACTAGGACGTCGTCCAAGTAGTTCAAGCAGTTGGGTATGTGTCGAATGACCCGATGAATCTCCTCCTGGAAAATTTCCATGGCTGATGAGATGCCAAAGCTAAGCCTTTTAAACTGAAAAAGTCCTAGATGGGTCACAAATGTTGTGATATATCTCGATTCGGGGGCTATTTCAATTTGGTGATACCCCTTTGTCAAATCCAGCTTTGAAAATACCTTTGCTGCGTGGAGTAGATGAATCATGTTGGTGATTCTGGGTGCTTGATGCCTTTCCCTTTCAATCGCTACATTTGCCCTTCATATGTCCACACACAGGCATATGGATCCGGAGGTTTCTTCGGGCCCTGGACTATGGGCAACACCCAGAGTGTCGGGCCTGTGACCGGTTCGATGACTTGTAGCTTGATGAGTTTATCTAATTCATCCTCCACCTCCCTCTGTATTTTCACAGGTATGCCCCGGTAGTGCTGGGCCACTGGTGGGACCTCCATGTTGATGTGGAGCTGTACTTTCCTGTTTTCCAGTTTTCCTAGTCCCTTAAATAATTTCGGGAAGGTTTCTTCTACCGCGTCTGGTCTGGCAAAGTACTTGTGGGCCATTATTTGGAATATTATATGCACTAGTCCCATGTCAACCGCCGTTTTGAAGCTTAATATACAACCACTGTTGGCTTCTGTCTTTAGTATGTGTAGTGGAATCCTTGCAGCGTGGGTGTTATGCGCACACCATGTGGTGATGGTTCCCTTGCATGGCAGCGGCGTCATTGCCCCGTACGGGTATGTGTCCACTCTGGCCTTGCGTATTTTTGGTGGTCGAGTGAGCGAGTTGTAGGCTTGTTCGCTGATGATGTTGACGGTGACTTGCAGAGTGGGGCGGCGTTGGGTGGCTGTGGCATTGTTGAGGGCCCATACATATCCTTTCTTCCCCTAGTCGTCCTCTGACGATGGGGTTTCCCTGGTGGAAAGTGAGTGCATTTCTTTGTACTGGGTAAACCGCCTTCTCTGGTTGCGTCTTGATCCTTCTGATGACCGTCTTTCCTCTCGTACATTGCGTTCTTTGCGTTCTGCTGTGCTGGAGAGTATCCTTCCATCTTGTTGCCGGGTGGGATTTGATGTGAGCTTCTTCTTCACTCCTGGAAACTTTGTCTGCCTGGCGTGGGCGCAGGCAGATTTTTGCAAATGGCCCTAAAGTGGTCCAATCCTCCACAGGCAGTGCATTGTTGCCCCAACGCCAGGCACTCGCCAGTGTGCGGGTATTCATACCCACACCTGAAGCACGTGGCTTCTGAGTGCTTTCCACCCAGGATGGGAGCTGTGGATAGTTTGTTGATCAGATCTGGGTTCACAGTGGGCTGTTGTTTGGCAATCTTGCCTAGACTGTCGAGTTGAGACTCCACGGCTGCTTCCATCCAAGCCAGCGCCAGTATTTCCTCTAGCGACCTTTGTTTCTGTAGGAGTTGTTTCCTGAAGGGTTGCGCGATACAACCAGCGATCATCTGTGATTTTAGGGCCTCTTCATTCGAGTATCTATGGATTTCGCAGTACTTTAGTTTTATGCGCAGGCGCATTACAAAAGTTATCCAAAGACTCACCCTTCTCTTGCCTGGTGATATGGAAGACCTGAAGTTCATAGTCTATATTGGTGTGTGGGGCAAAGTACTCTGACAATTTTCCATGTAGTTCGCCATAAGTGGCAGTGTCCAAACTGAGCAGCTCTCCCGCAATGTCTCTGACTGCCGGCCCTACGGCCATGGACAGCCTGTTTTCCAGCCTTGCGTCATCCTTGAGGTTATTGCCCTACCTAGAATTTGAAGTCCCACAACCATATGGCCCAGCGGGGACCCAGGTTGGTGGTATCCCTTAAGTCGAAGGGATTTGGCATGTGCATGACTTGAGATGCTCCTCCAGTTGCTTGTACCTGATTGGCTGCGTCTCCGGCTGTCCCTTACCCTCTTGAGGAGGATGCAGACAATGCTACCGCATCTGACATGATACTATGAGGATCAGGGGCCTAGACTGTGGCTGTTTTGGCAGTTCTCTGTGGGTTTTTAGCGCTGTGGCGTTGCCGGGCCGCCCTGTGATGCTTGTGATGCTTAGTGGTGATCAGTGGTGATGGACACCTGCTCCTGCTTTCTTGGATTTTCTTTTTGGTATAATTAGGGGCCTAGACTGTGGCTGTTTTGGCAGTTCTCTGTGGGTTTTCAGCGCTGTGGCGTTGCCTGGCCGCCCTGTGATGCTTGTGATGCTTAGTGGTGATCAGTGGTGATGGACACCTGCTCCTGCTTTCTTGGATTTTCTTTTTGGTAGGGTTGTGAGCCCTTGATGTGTGTGTTGCACTTTGTGCCTGTCTCCTGGCACACTAACTGTCTCCTGGGGAAGTTATTCCTTGGCTCGGGGATTTTCCTTGTCTCCTGCCTGCCTTCCCCTTCCCCCCTCAATGGGGTTTGTTGACACTGTGCCTGGGGGCACGGAGCCTTCTTGGCTGCTAGCGCTTGTGTGCCGGCATAGGAATCTCGGCCGATGCACATGGGGCTGTGCTTGGGGGCGTGTCCGGCTTTCTCTGGCATTGCGTCCGCCGTTTGGATCCAGCAGGCAGCTCGCCCGAGCTCCTTTCCACGCACGAGTTGCTGTGCCTGAGGTGCGCCGACACGCTGGTACTGCTCGACAGCAGACCTCGCTGCGGCACAGATGGGTCCTTGCCCTCTTATCGCCAAATGTGAGGGTGCACAAGGATCATTCAGGGACACCGAATGATACGCGGGAGTCAGGGCAAAGATTCACAACCTGCTTTAATCACTGCAACATAGGAACTGCCCTTTTCCCCACGCCCCCTCCCTAAACCAACGTCACTTTCACTTGGGGATTGGGCCGCAATGGCGGCCCTCCCACATAATGATGTGGGGTGGACGCTGCGGGTGTCTGCACCACCCTGACATGGATCAGCGATGTCTCTTCAGTATTTATCACAGTTAAGATGATTTCATGTAACAGCGCACATTCACACTCCCAATCCACTTGAATATTAGTAGAACAGAAACAAAATTAATTGAGGTGGAATGTGTCTTCCAAAATATAAGAAACATTTTATTCTGTATTGTCACAAAAGGTCTGTGTATGGCTAATAATGTGAAAAAAGAAACACAGCCATTCGGTTAGCAAGATTAAATCCCATACAACAGTTAATCATGTTACAGGAATAGAAGACGGGTGTACAGATACATCTTCTATGCACTGTCACCCACTCAAGAATAAAAAGCAACATAGGGAAAGTTAGCTCTCCTCTCCTGCGGTCAGTTTTTGCACACTGTCCCTAATGCAATGGTGGCTGAAGCCAGATGTGTCATTGGGCCTCATTACGAGGTTGGAGGTAGTCATGGCGCTATTAGCGCCATGGCTGCCTCCAAACTCGTTCCGACTCCGCCCTGGTGAATGCAGCAATTACCGGTCCATTCCAAGGTTGGCGGGACCGGTAATTCCCCATTCACCAGTGCCATTCCCCATTCCCATTTGAGCCCCCATAGGGCTCAATGGGAATGGGGAAGGCGCTAATAACGGCACCACAAATTGCGGTAGCGTTATTGGCTCCAGAATCCCTTTGCGGGTCCCTTCCTTAATGCCTGGAAAAACCAGGCGTTAAGGGAGGACCCGCAAAGGGAACTCGTAGTAGGGCGGTAAGGGGTTACCGGCACCGGTGCCCTTACCGGTCGCGGTAATCCCTTGCCATCCAACTCGTAATGAGGCCCATTGTGTTGATTCAGCAAGCAGTTTAATTGATGCAACAATCCTTCACCGATTCTTCTGGGGTACATAAAATGAGTATTCAACACTGCATGTATTCTGCAAAATACGTTTTTGATCTCATTGGTTCAATATGTAATGCGATTCTTATTAATGCCATGAAAAGGCCAAGGATGTTTAATGAAGAGTAATTAGTTGAGGTTTTCTGTGTTCATATTAACTCTTCTAGAAGCTTGCACCAACTTATAAGTGTATAAACGTGCCTTTTCTCCTGCAACCATACCTGAAACATGCACCACGTGTAGGTAACTGACACAATCACAGCTACTTTCACACATGTGTACAGTTGTTATGGCAAGGCAAACACGCGAGGATTCGTTTTTATTCATATTTCCATAACAAGTTTCAAGTTCCTCTATAAATTTCCACAAATGAGCAGTTTCACAAAATACAGTGCAAGACCTCTACTAGCGATTACCTTTCTTGTGTAATGCTGAAAGGCTGTATCGAAAACAAACACGGAAACACTCAAGAACAATTGTGTAGTATGCTCATCGAAGTATATGCTACATACAATGTCAGGAATGCAGGCCCCTCCTACAGGACACCCTGTGGCTTCACTCTATTCATCGGCTAGAAAAATCCAAATACAGGGTTAGACTAAAGGGGGGAAGGTGGGAGGCAGCATCTAGGCCCCCTCTCACACTGTTAAGGAAAAGAGCCACAAACACATTGTTTTATTTATTTTATGTAATTATCTGTTTATTTAGTTGAAATTAAACTCGTGCAACTTTTCCAGTTTTAAATTTTACATTGGAAAATCGTATCTCTACTAAAATATTTACACATGTACATCTGATCATCTAAGACTATCAGCAAACAACAGATGAAGACAAAAACATTAAAAATCACCATCATCATTTCATCCTTACTTTACAGAACTTATTAAAGAACTACAAGCAATTCATTGCAGAACAATACTTCATCAACATATGAACCTCAGTACACGTGAAGATTTCAATAAGAACACCCAGAGAACATTGGCTGACATGCATGTAAGCACAGAGTCTACAAAATATCTATAGCCGAAGCATTTCAGGGAAAGGTCAACACGTCACCATGCATGGCAATAGTGATTTCCAAAAACACAACTGACAAGCAGGCACAAAACACTGTCCAGAAAATACCAATGGGAACACAATCCAAGTGAGAGTTCCTGCGAGAGCCATGGTCGGCCGTCACGAAGGAAGACCAAATAAGACAAGAAAAAATGAAAATCAAAAATTCCAAATGCCACAGGTTCATCCATAGAGAATGAACACAAAACACCAGGAGACCAGCATTGATGGCATACAAGAAATGACTTTACCCATCAGAATACACATTTCAATAGTGAAAAGAAAGTGACAATGCAGACAGCACATATGGAGCAGAGCTGTGGTAGCATTGGAAATGTCCTTCTTCAGGCTAGTGTAAGTCCAGTGCATGGATGTTCCTTATAACAATGCTGGGTGAAATGCAAAGCCTTTGTTTCCTGGCATCATGCACAGCATAGTCATGTGCCTCTGTATGTGACACCAGGAAAGACGGAATGCACTTGAAAGCCATTCTTATGTCGCATATAAATCCATCAGAAACGCGAGCCTTCAGACGTCAAAAGCACCGTTTGCGTTAACAAGGCTCTCCTCTCGTCTATCTGCTAAAGTTGAGCTCTTAAAAAGTCACTCATGTGGAACAAACACACCATGTACTTAGCTTAAGATGACAGAGCAGAAGGAAGAACAACAATAAGTCACAATGGTGGTGTAGGTGTCCCAGATGCTAATTGCCAGCAATTAGAAGAGGCTCTGATGATATTTCATCAATAATTCTCAAATATGGGCAGGTGATAGTGGTGGTCTGGGGCAGATTTCACACCCCAAAAGCA
This sequence comes from Ambystoma mexicanum, assembly GCF_040938575.1. Classification (NCBI taxonomy): domain Eukaryota; kingdom Metazoa; phylum Chordata; class Amphibia; order Caudata; family Ambystomatidae; genus Ambystoma; species Ambystoma mexicanum. The sequence goes on from NC_090930.1 coordinate 1,007,870,739, forward strand.
GCTAATACGGTTGCCATGCCCTTTTTCAAAATGCAGTCTGCTGTTGTCTGCAGTGTCTTCTAACACTCTTTCAACGTAACCCCTTTTTATTTGCTAAATTCATTAGGCGACATCATCTGTTCCCAGGCCCTCTGGGATGATAGAAAGTCGTCAGGTTCACTTTGCCTTCTAAAGCGGCATCTGGAGCCAGGTAATCTCATGTAGAATGCAAAAAGATGCAATACCGGAGTGCTGATTTGCAAGAAGACAAACTAGAATGTAAGATTCCAGAAAGTTCTGCCCAAGCAGCATCTGAGAGTTTGTGTTTGCTGTTCAGGCCACTGCATTCTGCCATCCTACTCTCCAACTCTTTAGACCAAACTAAGGGATTTCTCGGCTTAGGAAGTCCTAGACTGCTGTAGGGAATTCCAGGCCTCGTAAAAGAGCACCAATAACTGATTTTCACATTTGGTAAACTGGAAAGTCTTTTCCTTCACGAAGTCGGCAATACGTCTTTCCAGGATTCAGAAGACACATAGGCAGCCGCCATTGGATTTCTCAGAATGTCACTCACTAGTGATGCAGCGTTATTTGCACCATCATTCAGGTGGAAGACCCCTGAAGTTGCCTAATCCAACGCCAACCCCTGGCCCCACACACTATAGAATTGTGGGACTTAGTAGATGCTGATTCACTGCCTTTAGTGTGGTGTGGCATTCCAAGATTCGTGAAGCTGTAGCAGAGTTAAGATGCAGAAAAGTGGAGATGGAGAACGTGTTAAGAGTTAGCCTGTTGCGTCCATTGATTTGGGTCAAATAACAGTGCTTTTCCAGCATCATTTGGGATGTCTGTCCTTAGCATCAGACAGTCATAAACTAACCTGTTCACAGAACCAACTCAAGACTGCCTTTTAAGAAATGCATGAAAACTTGAGCTGCACAGAGAAATCCTATATCTTGAGTATTCTGTTTATGTAAATTATAATGATGTGCTATGTATATGGTGCGTTCACCAACGTAATTCACATAGAACATATGTACGCACAATATCACCGGACCACAGTTGCTAACCATTTATCAACATCGGAGGGAGGAATGGCTGAGTTGGCCTTGCCAGGATTCGAACCGACAACCTGCAGATCAGCCACAGATCACAACAGCAAGTGCTGAACACGCTGAGCTTTCTTTAAGGCAAGCTTTCATGAATGTATCTATGTATGTATGTTTTTGTGTTACCGTATCACCAATTTGCCTGCACAAGCTAGCTTGGAAACATGCACTGCGCAATTAGGCAACAATAATTTTGAAGAGCCATGTTCTATTTTTTTTTTCTTTTTCAAGAGGACATTATTCAGTCACTGTTGTGCATTGCATGATGTCCGGTGGACATTTATGGGCATTGTGTTAGGTGTAATATTAGGAGTTGGAAGCTAAAGGTAGAAACGTGAGGGATTTCTGGGGCAGTTGGAGTTAGCGTGCACTTGTGAAGGATGTGGATCACCTGCCTCAAACTGTATGGTCTCCCATGTGACTAGCATTGCTTCTGACATCATTTCCCTTATGAATTATTTCAATGATGTCTTAAGCCAGGAGGACTGTGCAATTCCAAATGCCTCATGTAGTTTGGCAGTTAGGCTCATCCACACCAGGAGGATTGGCGACCACATGGACCAACTAGGCATCTGGAAAGAGTCAGGCATCAGGTTTCTACTATATCATCTTTCATCTTTTACAAGTTTTGAGTTTTTCAGAGAAATGTGTTTTCTTTGGCAAATGCCTCCTAATTTACTGTACCGTGACCTGGTCATTGTGAATGGATAAAGCTACTTTTTAGATGTGGGAATGTCTGTGGCAGGAAAAGAATTGTCTTTGATTTGAATGGCATCTGTTTATGGGGTTGAGTAGTTCCATTGGCATGGCTGACAGGTGAATGACTTTGATGAGGTGACCAGCAGCATCAAAGGTGCTCAATAAAAGAGCTAGGCTAGTGTCCTCTGTCAGTACTGTCTTTGTGAGAAATTAACAATGGGCCTCATTCCGAGTAGGGTGCAAAGGGATACCAGGCAACGTTAAGGACATCAGTGCCGGTAATCCCTTTGCGCCCTACTACGAGTTCCCTTAGCGGGTCCCTTCCTTAATGCCTGGTTTTACCAGGCGTTAAAGAAGGGACTCGCTAAGGGAAATCAGAGCCAATAACGGTACTGCAAATTGCGGTACCTTTATTAGCTACTTCCCACCTTCCCCCTTCCCTTTGAGCCCTATGGGGGCTCAAATGGGAATGGGGAATGCTTTGGTGAATGGGGACTTGCCGGTCCCGCCAAGGTCGGACTGGACTGGTGAGTCCCCATCTCACCAAACCGGACACGGTACCGGTATGGGAGGTAGCCATGGCGCAAATAGCACCATGACTACCTCCATAATCGGAATGAGGCCCAATGACTTTATTAAGCAAGGCTCTTGAACGACAATCTGATGATTTGCTCTACGGAGATAATCGAGCATTTGAAGTCTTTGATCAGCCAAATTGGTCAGATCAACGTAGCCAGCTGGCTCATTCTATGTGGACACCTCTTTCCTTCACTATTGGTCACGGGTATTTTAAGTTTTGAAATTAAGAGGCACATCCTTCTCTGCGTGCCTGGAAATTACTTACCACGTGCCGACATGATTGATATTGTATTCCACAAACAATTTGTTAGTGGTCCTGGTAGAAATGGGTTCGGAGTTATTCTCGGGAAGAGAGGAAGTACCAAGGAAAAGCCAACCACACATTGGAATGCAGCTCTGTAGAGGAACCTTATCTTCCACTCCCAGTGGTTGTGGTGTCCCCATTCAGGGAAAGGAACAGATCAAGAAGAGGATAGTTCACCTGTAATATGCGTGGAAGGGCTACCCTTCACTCCCCGTGCATTGTGTGATCCGCATCTGTTGTGTTTGCATTTTAGCAAGTCTTTTTCTCCTAAGATCACCCAGGTTTGAGAGGTGAGAGTAGCTATTTCTCATTCTCAGTGGATGACCTCTGAAGACTAAACAGGAATTCTTTCCACAAAGTCTTTAGATATTCGGTGCCATAGGCCGAATGAGATCATTCTCCTGTCCCTGTCAAATGTCATACGATGCAAACAAAATACATTTGCTCCCCTTGAACTAATAGATTATCGCTCTGCAAAAACGTTTCACATGTTAGTCCTAATTCTCTTGCTGAATTCTATTTGCTCCTCCCATTATTTGCATTATTCCTGTTCTATTCCATCTACTGATGACTTGTTTAATAATGGCCTATACTGTATCGGATGTATGTGCCATGTGTTGATTTCATTTCCTTATATGGGCCTTCTTCAGTCCGTAGGTACTTTCGGGTTGCAGTGCAATCGAAATAAACACAAATGCCAACAATTCATCACAGCTGTGGTCATCAGCCGCAAGGCAACGGTGAGATGCCCTGCTACTGCCACACTCAATCCCGTACAGGACAAGAAGCACATCCCACACGACCATGAGAATGGCTGCATCTCACTCCATTACCAGAACAGAGGGAACACGGTTAGCACTGAGCTGTGCGCAACTCCCCTCCTAAGAATGTTGGGGAGGGCAGAGGAGGCCCTGCAATTGCTCAGTGGGGAGCTTCTCTGTTGCTCCACGGACGCAAATCAAAGATGGGTTCCTTTTGGCAACGGACATGCTACTACACATTATGAGCTTTTGGTCGAACATTGCACGTTTGCTTCGTTGGCATTTGGAAAAGGTATGCGCTTCTCAGTGCTGGAGTATTTTTATTTATTTAAATGTTTTTCTATAACGCACCTAATACTATACCTGAGTTCGGTTTCTAAGGGCAGATCGGGGATTCAAATCTCTGTTGCGCTGCATCATCCTCCGAGTACCATGGAAACTCACCTTTGAGTGGAATTCTAGAGTATCATCATTTATCTATTTTCACCATTTGCTGTTGAATCTTCTAATTGATCAAACTAATGTTAACACACTTTATGAATGATACATGGCAATCAGTAGACTATGGGGGTCATTATGACCTTGGCGGTAAGGGGTTAACGGCGCCGGTAATGGTGTCGGAGCCATCACCCCCTTACCGCCCCATTACGAGTCTGCTTGCGGGACCCGCAAAGGGTGCCTGGAAAAACCAGGCAACTTAGCGGGTCCGGCTAGCAGACCAGGGAGCTAACAACGGGCCCGTTATTAACGGGCCCATTTTAAGCTCCCTTCCCATTCCCATTGAGCCCTATGGGGGCTCGAATGGGAATGGGGATGTACCGGGTCTGGGTTCCTTGAATGAGGAATTACTGGGTCCTCTAAGGTTGGAATGGCCCGGTAATTCCTAATTCGAGGAACCCAGACCCGTTACCTGGTAAGGGGGTAACCATGCCGCAAACTGCGGCATGGTTACCACCAATGTCGTAATTACCCCCTATGTGTTTTTGTGAGAGTCACCTTTGACATGCATTCGCTTTTTACAGGATATGTAACATCTCAGTAGCACATGCACTTTTTAAAAAATCAATCTCTTGTTTGCATACGCAATCACCACACAAAACATGTGTCACCCTGGGCTGGAATGAGGCGAGATCCACTTCTCTTGTGTTAGGGATTGGATGCAACAGCAACATGGATGCTGATCTTTGTTGCTGCTGTCCTCATTTGTCATGAATAGTATCATAACTGTTCCATGTCTGTGTGCATTAAGTTATGTTAAAACAGATATAAATCAGAAATGAAGCACTATCAGAGGTTGTTTCAGGAATTTTCCAAGAACACTTTTCCTGTCTGTCTGTGCGTAGAATGACAGGTGTCGGATTATGGACTTGGAAGAGAGCATGGAGTCAGTCTTAGGCCATTTTAGCGTAAGATCCCAACTACTTTGTTGTGATGTCCTCAGATCCTGAGAAAATAATGTCTTAGTAAAAAAGGCGATTGTGATCTGGAGGGAAATGCTAAAGGGCTCTCCCAGCAAGAAAAGTTATTTTTGGACATTTTAGAAGGTATGATGTGGAAACTGTGGGACAGCTTCTTCACTGATTATAGGATGGGATGTTCCTGTTAAGATGGTGATTTGCTGCAATGTTTATTTGTTTGTGGTTTTTGGGAAACCAGGGCGATTGTGTTTGAAGGGCCTAGCCACGGAAGCAGGTACACCAGCATAGGGCAGAGCTAAGCCTTATGGGATGAGTGAAGCAACAAGGGTTTCAATATCACAAGGGAAAGTGCAGGTGTACCACTGTTCTTTCCAACTTTATAGGTAGTAGTAAGATGGACTAAGGTGCCATGGAAGGGTACCTCTTTACATTGTTGTCTGGATAACGTATTTTCGTAGCTGGGGTTACAATGAGCAGGATAGAGCGGGGTTGATTGAGTTTTGAGGATCCTTACCTTGAGTTTGCCACAAGAGTAAGAAGAGAGTTGTAGTATTAAAAGAACTAGACCTCAGACCAGTAGCAATGAGGATTTTAGACAAAGCACAGTTAGTAGTGACCTCTGCTAGCCACAGCATCTGGCAAGGCCATGACCGATCTAATTGGTTCACCTGGTTGTTCAACCTTTTCTGGAAAAAGACTAGTTGAGATGAGATGTTACAGGAAATGACAACAAAGTGTCAGGCTACCTCTCAATGTTACCTTTGGCAGATGAAACAGCATCACTTCAGCTATATGCAAGAAGATATGGCTGCTGCCAATAGAAAAGATGCTAATGCTGGCCAAATACGCCAGGGGCCATTGTAGAATGGGCCTGAGCACAAAATGAAAGCAAAAAGCAAGGCATAGTGCCTTTATGCCTTCATGTTGTGCTCCAGTACATTTTCATTCAGACACAAGGAGCCTCATTACGAGTATGGAGGTAGCCATGGACCTCCAAACCGGGCTCCTTTACCGGGTTCCTGCATTGGGGACTTACTGTGTCATTCCGACATAGGAAGACCCAGTAAGTCCTCCTTGCAGGAACCCTTCCCCATTCCCATTTGAGCCCCCATAGGGCTCAATGGGAATGGGGAGGGAGGTAACAATGGGCACATTACAAGTGTCCCGTTGTTGGCTCCCTCTTCCCCTCGCGGGACCCGGAAAAGACATCTGGTTTTGCCAGACGTCTGATCCCGGTACCGCAAAGGGAACCTCGTAATAAGCACTCCTGTAATGAAGGTACCGGCCCCCTTCATTACGGGAGTGCAACGGTCGTAATGAGGCCCATGAGGTGGAGGAATGGCACGGAGCATAGTTAACATCAGCATTGTGCTTTCCTACTTTGTCTTCCATGGGCACTTCGTTTTTTTCCTGAAAGAGATTTTAATGCAGGCATAAAACTAATGGACTCCTACGAAATCCTCCTCTGTTTTGCAAATGCTAAAGTGTGAATTCCATTAATAAATGCCGCCGCCAAATCGTCATCCGCCAGCAGCATTTTCTCATTCACAAAATATTGAATAAAATGACGAGAACAAGTGAGTTCATTACCGTTCACATTTGCACTCCTCTTTGTGAATGTTTAAAATTGCATCCATGAGACCAACAGCACTTAAGAGCAAGTGTTGGTGATCCACTGCATGGAATTTGAATTTAATACAAAATTACCCCTCAGGGCCTGTTGTTAGGGTGTTAAGGGCTGAAGGTGGATGTGTTTGATCTGGTTTTGGATGAGCCTGTTGATGGGCTTTCTGACATTAATCGAAGTGCAGGGTTGGTCACGTAAGTCGGGTTGAGCGATAAGATCATCAACCTTGCCCAGGAATGCCCCACTTGAATCAGGGAACTAGATTTATGGCAAGGGATGTACTCCCGAGTGCTGTTTGGTGATAAGAATATGTATTCTCTGATCAACTCGTGATAGTTCACACAAACAAATCACACATACCTTAATACCTGCACCAGTGCCTGTGAAAGTATGATTTCAGGTTACTTTAATCATCATGGAGCATTTCAAATAGTTGGTCCTAATAATTTGCATTTGGTTGTTCTTATTGATTACACATCCAAGAGGTTAGAATGTAAAACCATTGGCTGTGTTAATAACCACAATATTATTGATTTACTCGTGCATGTTATTAACAGGGGGAGTGGCTAGACATGATAGTGACTGGTAATATTGTACAGTGCTGCTTAGATGAGGTGCAGAAGCTACTTAAGTATCACAACAACATGTACAATTGTACCATACTATACCACCCCTCAGCTAATGGACAGATGGAGCGGGCAAATTACTTTGTCAAGCATGCAGCCAATTGGGTAAAATGAGCAATTGTCATATATTACACACCTCCCATTCATTGGCTGGTTTAGAACCTTTTTGTAATAATGCATGGACACCAGTCAGGATCAAACTGAGCCTCAGGAAGCAGGAGGGAAGCCATAGTGTTAAAGTGATTTTAAAGAAGGTACTAGGTCAGTGTGTGTGGCGCAAATAGACGCAAGGAGTATTTTGATGCTTTTAATGCATCAACAGTATGAATTTCAAACGAGGGATTTGGTAAGCGTGTAAGCGTAAGGAGTGCCCATCAGGTGGTCAAGGGACTGCCTGCATATCTCCCAACAAACAGGGTATTGGAATGCGCCACTGATAGTGATGTGCTGTATGGGGGACGAAGGGGACCAAACGCGCTACTGGACAGACCAAACGTGCTACTGCACAGACCAAACCAGGAGGGGCAAATATACGATTAAGGTGGCAGCTGGCTTGGCTAAACGAATGGTCATTGTTTCCTTTTAGTAAAGGTAAGAGGGATGTGATGTTATACAGTTGTCATGCCATTGTATTATTCATAATCTCCAGAGATGTTCCATATGTTACAGAATGCAGTCACTATATTGAATGTTCCCTCTTAACATTCAACTCCCAACAATCCATTCAGTTCATAAGCCAGCTGGGTGACCTGCTGAGACAATATATGCTCACTCTTTTATAGTTCACAGATGTCTTTTGCATTATGACATACAGTTACACATGTGAGGACAGTAAGATGATGAGAGAACGGTTCCATTTCTTTAAGGTTTTCCTTGAGGATCATTTAAACTGAGTTTGGTACAGTCTTTTCCCCCCATATTTTGTTTTGTTTACTCTTTTAACAGGGGGACAATGCTTGGGGGCCACAGAGCGGTATGTACATTTCCGTTGTGCCTTCCTGCTCAGCCTCTTAATACAACCATGGTTTTCCACCAGCATGTATTTTTATGCTGGTGGAAAGCCAACAGATTCCTATGGAATCCAGCTGACTGTACCACCTGGTAAAAGCAGACAGATTGCGTAAGAATCCATTGTAAACAGTGTTTACTTTTTTCAATACAGATTGGAGAAAAAAAAAAACGAAAGGTAATTATACCTTTGTTAAACTCTTTGCATTTCCAATCTGTTTTTGGAAACAACCAAAATCGCAACAGAGGGGATATTTGGAACTGAAATGCAAATGGACAGGTTCTCATCCAGTGGAATTCAGGAGTTCCAAAAATGACCCCCTCCACCTGTCTGGAGCATGTATGGGAGGGTCCACAACATTGATGCAATTTAAAGGTTGCCCTTTTGAAATGCGACAGCCAAGTCTGGGCCTGGTGCTTCATGTCCACATACCGAGGATGCTGCAGAAGTTTACAACTGAGCTCTAAAAGTCTCTGATTTCTTTTAGGAGGAAAAGATGTCCGGCTTTGGGGACCAGATCACTTTTGCGTATCTGCCGAGTCCAGTAAGCTGTTTAACTGCTGACACTTTCCTTATCTGCTTCCTTTTTTAGTTTTGATATTAGGTGGTGATAAAGTGCCACCTAAAATCTAAAATTATTGCATTAGAGAAGAGATGGGGAGAAAGAATCTATGTGATCGCTGCACCCACATATATTTGCGAAGGCTGAAATGTTGATTCTTTTTTTTTATGAAACCTCCTTTACACCACATAAATATGCGGGGGGGGGGAGACCCTCCGCAGCTCCCCCATATTACTATAATATCCCGTAACCCCACATATATATGTGGTGTAAAGGGGGTGTTTAAAAAAAAAAAAGGTCAGGCATTTCAGCAGTCGCAATTGTGATGGCGACATTTTGGCCCATTTCTGGGAGAAATGGCATATAATGAAGGGCACAAGGCTTGTAGGTGTTGTTTATATATTTACCCACCAGTTGACTGACAAAGCCATGCTAATCTCATTGGCGATTCCTTCCTACTTCCTGCCCAAAGCACATCCTCCTGGGATCTCTGTGTGCTGACTTTATTAAGCTTTACCATCAAACTGTGTGCTCGCAGGGCCTGCAAGTGTTTTTTTCAAAACAGCCTTCTGAGAGTAAATGGCTTGATTGGAGCTGGAAACGTACTACTGGTGTAATACAAGTGTCTTAACCAAGCCTGTCCTCAGCCACTTCATTTAAAATCACTATGCTTGTGCTTCTCTAAAGTCCTGTTAAAAACACGCATTTGCAAAGCCAACAGTTTGGGCTTTTCTAGAAGCAGTAGCTATATGCAAGGCACTGTTATTACATGCCCAGGCACTCACACCATTTTGCAGTTGCTAAAAATGATAACCAGTTAATACCACTCCGGCAGTGCCCGGCAAATACCTTTCCCTTGCCAACACAAACGCGAACCTTGTTGGCATTGCCAATGCGTGTTACTCTCTATTTCAACAGCAGTTTGCGAATCTCTGAAGTGTCATTGAAGACCATGTTGTGCTTTACAAACATCTGAATGACGTCTTAAATAATTAACCATTTTAAACCCAAACACAAATAGCTTTGCACGATTTGAAAATGCATTCCATGCTGAAAGCAGAGTTCACTGCCTAGAAGCACTTTTCTGTTTTGAAGCGGAGTGTGAAGTGTGACACATTGCCGCACCTCGCTCTTGCTCTCTCTCTCTCTCCCTCTTCCTTACTCACCTCTGTGTTTAGTGCTGTAATGCGCACAGATGACTATTCCATTATGGCTGGAACTATATTGAGGGGCCCGCCGGGTGAGATTTGTAGTAATGCATTTTTCTTTTTAAATTTGTTTAAAAAAAAGGTTATGTGTGCTGGGATGTATTTACATGTGCTGACAAATGGAATGCATTTATTATCATTCACTATCAATTAGGTTCAGATATTGGATTTGTAATGCATTTGTTTGTTGTTTTGGCGTGAGACCTATATCCTATATTAATTTTGGAATAGGAAAGAAAGAATAGAATATAATTCACAATGTTTAAATAAAATTATATCAATTAATAGTTTAAGACAAACTGCATAGCGGAGACCAGTCTCCAAGAAGCTGTGTTGTTTTGCACCATTTTGCTTTCATGACAAAAACGTTGTCCCTGAGCTATCCTCCCAGCCCAGCTATTACCCATTGTATTGTCCATCGAGACAACAAATGCATTTGGGGTGAGCACAAGGACCAGTCATTAGCTATTAAAATATAATTTAAAACTCAGCTAGGGATGTGGCGATATCGAGAGGATAATGTCTTTGTGGGGTACGGGCAGCCCAGATGCCTGGCCTTCTTCTTTTCTCACAAATAGTTAGCGGCTTCCAGCTCCCCTCCCGAGACTCCACATAGCATGGTCAGACACTCAACTTTCAACATTGCCTCACTCGAGACCTCATAGAGAGTTTGGGAGCCTTAAGGAACCTGCAGGGTATATTCTTAGCGAGCAGACAAGCCCTACATGGCACATGGCCTCCCCCGCTCCATGGCTAGCATTATGTAGATGGCACAAATAATGTTAATGTTTTCATTAGCAAACAACACTGAGATAGAATTGTGACGTTTAGCCATGCATCACACCTAGATAGAATTGTGAAGTTTGGCCATGCGTCACACTTACAGTGAAATGTGAAGATTAGCCATTGCTTGTCAGCCATATCTCGCATCTAGATAGATTGGTTCCATGTAATATTGCCGCCACAAAAATCTCGCCACGCAAAAATATCACCGAAAAATGGCAGTTTTTTGTGGCGACATTATTGCATGGAACAACCCCGCAACCCCCAAACTTTTTTTTTTTGCCCCTGTCCCCATATATATGGTCACCTAAATAATATCGGCACAACCTTTTCCCGGCAATATTATTTACGGCAACCATATATATGGGGATAATATTACCTGATACCGATAGATCGTGTCAATCAGCCATTTCTGCTATATAGATAGAATGTGTTAGTCAGCCATATCTCATATCTAGATAGAATGTGTTAGCCATATCTCGCATTAGATAGATTGTGTTAATAGCCATATCTTGCATCTAGATAGATTGTATCAGTCAAGTCAGATTGGGTCAGGTGGACACATCTCGCATCTAGCCAAATTGTCCACTGTTGTACTCGTAGCAAAAGGCATTTACCCCTCTGCCCTGGTATCCAAAACCTTATAGCTACTGCCTGCATCGTTATGTGCCCATCTGGGTGCTTCACCCTCTTTCCAAATCTCCCAAATCTAGGTGCTAATGCATTTCACTGTCTACTGTTGTATGTCTATTTAGGCGTTTCTCCCGCTATCCATGTGTCCCAAATCTAGGTGCTACTGCATTTTACTGTATCTTGTTGTATGCACATTTAGGCGTTTCTCCGCTATCCAGGTGTCCCAAATCTAGGTGCTATTGCATTTTACTGTCCACTGTTGTATGCCAATTTAGGCCTCTCTCCCTCTATCCAGATGTCCCAATCTAGGTGTCCCAAACCCAGTTGCTACTATATTTTACTGTCTACTTTTGTATCCCAATTTAGGGGTTTTCCTACTACCCAGGTGTTTCAAAACAAAGCACTACTGTATTTTACTGTCTACAGTTGTATGTCCACTTAGGCCTCTCTCCCTCTATCCAGGTGCCCCAAATCCAGGTCCTACTGTACTTTACTGTCTAATTTGGTACCCCCTTTTAGGCACACTCCACCTCCCCCCTGTATCCAGGTGCCCCTTCAACCTGCTCCTGATACTCTGACCAGTTGGCCAAGGCCAGGTAAGTCCTCCTCACTCCATGCCCCATCATCCCTCTGGGCCATTTCCATCTGCTCATACTTTTGTTCCAGGGAGACCATGAATAGCAAGAGCAGCAGATCACAATGGACCAAGACAAAGAGCTCTGCAGTTGAACCCCACCCAAGCCTACGGTACAAATACCTTACACCACATCTGTGGACACAGGCATGGCCACCCATCCATGCACCTTAGGATTCAACTATGGCTATGCTATTGCGGTCTATCAGCACACATAGCCATCCACACTGAAACCCCTGACTAACCTCAACACCGCTGCCACTAATATACAGAGACAACAAACTAAAAACAATTCGGTCTAGTTGGGCAAACTCCAGCACTAGAACTCTAGCCTAAACCACCAACAGAACCCACCCATGTGTCTGACCTCCGGGATGCTCACTGGAGCCTAGCCAGCCCACCTAAGTCGTAAGCCGGCAGAAATGCACACAAGCATCTTTAATTTAAGCGCTTTGAACCTCCTACACATGGACTGCGTTCACCAAAGGCGTTCCAACCCCAAAGCGCATTGAGGCCATACAAATGGGGATAGGGCACTATATACATGATGAATACATTCCAATACAAGTATACAAATAAATACACAAATAGGATGTATGTACTGGTGAAAACATATGTTGTTATTTGCACAATCACAATAAATCAGACGGAGGTAGATAATTATAATGTGCCGTTATTAACCCGTTTCAAGGCTTCCGAGCTAATGCCCAGAGCATAGCTCTATGAACAGAACCCTCTGTTCCAGCCCTTGGAACGGGGTGCTAACGCCATTAGCACCCCGGGTTACTAAAGCGGTCACGAGGGGTGCTGCGCACGTCCCATTCAATGAATGAAAATAATTATCCAAAATGACAACCATGGTTGTAGAAGACCCTTTTCTATTACCATTGTGCCTGGAAAAGCGAGGAGAGAAGCTGCTGCGGCAGGTGCTGCCGCTGCAACAATCGGATAAGTGGACCGCAAATCCCTGTTTTACAAATGGAGATTTGGCATAGAAATGCACACAAATCACCATTTTACATGCAAATAATTCAATGAATCAGAGTCACAGTGTTTGTGTGGCCATTACAAATACATGCTTACCAGTAGTTTTGCCAATGAGCAGTCTTCTGTTTTTTTCAAATGAAAAATCTTATAAATATTTGTAGAGAAGAGAGCACATTTAGTGGTTATAACTGATTGTGACATCTTTGGGGCATTCCACATACTTGTTGACTGAGTAGTATTATACATTTAGATTCACACTCAATATAATAGGTGGTTTGCCTGCCATACCATGCAATATTTTACCAGCTTTGCAACTTCAATGAAAGATTTGTAAACTTACTTTTGCTTTTACTTTGTTTTCTCTTTGTGTTGTATGTCCTTTATTTTCCTGTGTGTTTACCATTATTTATGATTTTATAATTTGATGATTATATTGGTTGACTATGATCTTTTCTCTTTTTACATTGTATTTTTTTTCTTTTCTAACACATTACACACACTTGATTTGGATTTCATCAGTGCTCCACTCTTCCTTGTGTATGCCTGCGATGGCAAACCATAATGACATAATTCAAATTGCTATGCAAATGTGGGTGCTGCACTCCGCTTGCTGACGTAAAAATGTTTTGGTCATCATTAAGACCTTTCCCTCATGAAGGACCAATGGTCCGAAATGCATTGGCCTCACTGGCATCTGCGCTTCATCATTTTACATTAAAGCAATCACCATCTTTCTTGAAGCTTTTAGTAATGTGTTCATGATTATGTGAACAATGTTCTAAAGGTTTTCTAGTAGTCCAAAGAGACTTTAGAGTGTTCAGCCCTCACTGCAGCTTTCTAACCTAGGTCCTTTTCTTTTATATACAGTGATTAAGCCACACGGTATGAGTATTGGGAAATCCTGGAGGCTGGGGACTTATGACTGCTCTGTAATCCTTTCTCCTTAGGCAGTATACAGGGATCCTCCAGGTTCTCCAACCAATACTTATCGTCCTTGTTAAAGAGCTTTTTAGGACCACAGTACCCTATTTCGGCACAAGACTTGGAAATAGGACTTTAAAAACCAGAGCATGATGTATCCCCAGTCAAAGATCTTGTGTTGCTATAAATTAAAGATAGTGACTCTCAACAAAGGAAGATAAATGGGTTAAAGGGTGCAGCTCGAAGGAGTGACTGTAAATATGATTGACCTTAGACAGTGGTCAAGAAAAATGACTTAGACTTTATACCTAATTGGTATTTTAGTAGCAGAGAGAATTGTGGATATCTTGGAACCAGAGAAGTGGTAGAAATATGGCAAACTATTTGACAATGGCAGCTGGCTGTGATGTTATCTTGTTGAGGAAAGTCATGAGGTGGTCCACTGCAAAACCAAGATCACCTGGGGAATTGCAGCCCATCTGAAACTGCACCAGTCATTGACCTCAATACAAGTCTAGTTACAGCTGCTGCTCCGTTCTACGCTAACACCCCAATCTCACACCCCTGTGAGGTATGGACGTGGAAAGACTTAGGTGGGAAGTGTAAGAGTTAGGAAACAAACATAGAGTGAGCAGTCGGAGAGTAGCAGAGGAGAGGAGGAGATGTGGAGACACAAAGAGGTGGAGTAACATGAGTGTATAGAGGAAAGGTAAGAGGATGCAGAACACAGAGAGAGGCAGAGGTGAAGGTGGACGAACAGCCGAGGAGAGAGGAAGAACATGAGGAAAGAAAACATCATAATAGGGAGGTAAAAGAGTGTTGGAAATTAATGTGTTGAGGGAAAGGAGAGAGTGGGAGGTGGGCAACCAATTAAAGGGAATGACGGAAAGCACCAAGGAGGAGAAAAGTGAAGAAGGACTGGGGAGGAAGGGAGTAGATGTAATGCCTCTTAAGAGTTTGTATAGATGATTACTCACATTGCCAGAGAAAGGCCACAGAATGGGCTAAAATACATTGCAGAGACTGGCCTAGGGAGGACGAGCTTCAGGAAAGCCTTATTGGGCAAAACTGTGTTGTGAAAACATAAAGGAGGGGAAATCTGAAAAACCATGGGTTTCAACAGTTTATGCTGCATCCGGCACCTGGCCCCCACCAAAAGAACTTAGCGCACAGTATGGGTGTAATTAGCAGCTTAGTCCAGGTGGATCAATGAAAGAGCCAGAAGACACTGCACCTGCCAAAAAGACCTAGAGTCAAGAAAGAAAGGCAAGGGACACTATACAATCCCAAAGAGAGAATATCAGTCATTGTGTAAACGTCCTTGGACATGGTCCTGAAATACAGTGAGGGAGATGAGGTGTGAGGGCCATGGTTATAAATGAAGTTACGGATCTGCAAGGATCCCCAATTGTTTGCGTTATTATTTCCAACCCATCCAATATTTATTCTGTCAACCCTACTTCCTTTTTTTTATCAGAAGAAAGGAAACAAACAAGATTACATTGTTCTTGGCTCATCTGTTGATCATTTGGATATTACGGAATGCACATGCCTTTGCTTGTCAGATTGATGAGAATATGAGGGATGGCATCGCTAGCCAGGGGCTTTCGTGCCTGTTACTACATGTATCATATTTATGAGGCCAGTCCACATTATTGGTGCTTATGTATAAAGGTTTTAGGAATATTTTTGCAAATTAAAACTATTATAAATCCTTTTGCCAATGTCTCAGAAATGTTTGTAGGCAAGAACGTGCATTCAGTGGCTGTAACCCAGTACTTTGTCTCAGTGTCAGGTAGGAGAGACCCCAGTGATCACTCTTCATGACATAAAGACATATACCATTGCTTGTCCGATTGAAGAGAGAAGCATAAACGAATTGTGTGGAGGCAGCAGCCTGCAGAAGATTGCATTCAGTGTCTGCAAATAGGTGTGCCGCCTTTTCTGGCAAGTACACATAGTTGTTGCTTGTGTAGAAAAGACTTTGGGTTTTCTAAGCCAATAGAAAGCATAGAAATATTTGTGCCAATGCAAAGGCTCTAATAATTTGCAAGCAAAAGACAACCTTCAGTGGCTGTAACTGAGAGTGTCATCGTTTTGTGTCAAGTCCACATACATGTTAACTGAATAGAAATGTCTTTACATGTTTTTGTGAATGAAAGGTGTTAGGACCTTTTTTTGCCAGTGCAAATCCCTGTAGGCAAGAGTGTGCATTAATTTGCTGAAAGTGAGAGGCTCATATTTTGTGGCCAATCAACATATTTCTTGTTTCTGTAGAAAAGTCTTTGAAATGTTTTCACCATGAAAAGTCTTAAATATGTTTGTAAAATGCAGGCATTGGATGTAACTGAGAGTGATGTCCTTCGATGGGAAGCTCCCCATATGAGCTGCCTGAGTAGAAAAGTCTCTCAATTATTTTTGCCAATGACAAGTATTATAAGTCTTTGCATATTCCTTGGCTGTAAATGATATTACTGCCTTTTTGTGTTAAGTCCATGTACTTCTTGCTTAGGTAGAATTTGTTTGAACTTTTTGATAGTTAGGAGGCAACTACATTCAGTGTCTGTAAGTGAATATGCATTCTTTTGTGGCCAGTCTGCATACTTGCTGCTTACATAGTTATGTCTTCGAAAGCTTACTTCCACTCAAATGTCCTAGAAAGCATTTTGCCAAAGAAAAAAGTTTTAGGCATGAGAGCACATTACTTGGTTGTCACTGAAGGCATTGGGCCTCATTACGGGTCCGGTGGTTACCAAGCAGGTACTACCGGCGGGTTGCTGGCAGACCTGTAAATATTTACCAGCGCTTGACTTGCCGGTGCCACCCGGGGGTTACATCCCGGTGGTCCGGAAAGTCAGGCGTTGGTAAATTGCAATTCCCCTTTCCCATAGAGTCCTGAAGTGGGGAACATGGAAGCACCAGCACCGTTATTAAAGGTGCTGGTGCTTCTGTGATGGTCTGCTTACTGTTGCCGCTGTGCCCGGCAGGGTCAGACGTGTCAGGCACGGTGGCTCCGGCAGTCAGACCTGTAGTATGCCTGCCCGGAAACAACGGTGCCGGTAAGTTTACCGGCACCGTTGTTCCCGGACCGGCATATTTATAATGAGGCCCATTGTCTTTTTGTGGGCAGTCTACAAATGTGTTGCTTAAGTAAAAGAGACTTTTTCTGAATGAAAAAACTGAGAAATAATGTTGTCAAATGAAAGAACTTAGAAATGCCTGTAGGCAAGAAATCACATTCTGTGGTTGTAATTGAGGGTGTTGTAATTTTTGGCCAGCCCACATACTCGTTGCTTGTATAGTAAAGTCCCATCATTCTTGGGAGTCAGGAGGAGATTACATTCAGTGTCTGTAACTCAGTATATTGTCTTTTTGTGCCAGTGCACATACTTGCTAATTGTGTAGAAATGTAGAAAAGTCAAAGTAATCTTTTCAACAATGAAAAGACATAGTAATAATTTTGCCAATGAAAATCTTGTAAATCTTCATTGGCATTTAGTGTCTGATTGTGAGAGTGTAGTCTTGTTGTGGCTGGTACACATGTTGCTGGTCTATAGAAAACAATCATACAATTCCTGGGAGGAAGGAATTTACATCAATAATTAATATTGATTGGCAATAATGTGATCATCTTTTGCTTTGCATCTCTTAGCCAAAATGCAATATTGAGGAAATGTAATGTTCTTCTATGAATGACGTTTTACCCTGATGATTGCTCAAAAGCGATTTTAAAAAATCTAGAAGCAAATGCTGGCCTTTCTGTCATATTTATAAAGAAGAGAGCAATGGATTGAGTTACTTTATTTTGGTGTATTTTAAAGAATGTATGTATGTTTGTATGCTGTACTTTAAATAATGGATACGTGAAATCTTATAGTTTAGAGAATGGTCAAGAAGAAAATAATGTTGGCATTGCGCTTTTCATAATAATAAAATAATGAGGCCCTGATTCATGGAATTATTTAAGCGGAAAATACGGTACGTGCTCGCCAAACTGCGTGCAAATCTGCATTCTGCGATTCAGTGAATCGAATGCACAGTACTTTTCCTGAACTTGCATGGAGTTTGCACAGTGATAGTTTCAATTACAAAAGTTTCAAATGCAGACGTTTTGACAAAAAATGCGTCGGAAAAATGCATTTTTATATATATTTTTTTAATGGGCGGGTCCACCAACCCTCGTTATTTTTACCCCTTAACACCCATTTTAGTTAAAAAATAAACCTTTACCTGCAAAAAAAAATGCATTTTTTCGATGCATTATTTTTCGAAACTTTTGCATTTGAAACTATTTTTTCGAAACAATGCCTGGATACCGCTCAGCACGTCTCTCGAGACACCACGCAGAGGGCGGTTAGGGGGCACAACATGGAAAATGGGGAAGAACATTTGAAAAAGTGGGCGTTACAAGGAACGTCCGGCAGGCAGTCTATCGTACGCCCACAATTGTGGGACATGACAGGCATTCATGGATTAGCGCGTGCAACCTTAGGGGTGTGTGTACACTACTGGGGTTCTGATCGTGCTTAGAGGTGCAAGTAAGCAGTGTAGCAGGGTGCAGTAACGATTTACAGGCATTTGCATGCAGATTTTCTGAGTTTTCGCCAGAGGTACAATTTTTCCTGCACATGTTGTTGGGGTGCTGACAACAGTTATGGGGACCATGGACAGGGTCCACGAAATAAAGGCCTACTTTAGGGGAATGCACACAGTGTTTTTAGGGTGCGTGTATTTGGGCCTGGGGGAGCGCATAAAGGTTGCTGTTCTGGCTGTTTATGCTTTGCATGTGGGCGTGTCGGGGGCAATCTGGGCGCAACTTGTGAATACGGTTACTTTGCATAGTAACTTCCACAAATAGGCGGGACCCACATTTTTTATTCTGCGTGCAGGCTCGTGCAGTGTCCCTCTTGGCGCGCAACACTTGTGGGATTTCTGTGCACATTTCCATGAATAAGCCCCTAAATGTTTACGTTGAATCTTCAAACGTGTGATAACTTCCTTCCTACAATAATGCACAATCTTGTTGTAACACATATGTATGCAACCAGAGGATTCACATTTTAACCAGTTCCCTATACATTTGTGTAATGTTCATTGGCATAGCCACTATGGTTGTGAGTATATCATACACATCAAATCACAGTAAAAGACTCCTTTTAAAAACTAACGAGGCAGGGATACATTTTGCCTATGCACTCTTCTAATAGGCTATTAATAAGAGCACACCTCAGCTCCACTCATTGCCTTTTAAGGATGCAAGGGATTTAGATGCACTAGTTTCCAACCTGGGGCAGGATCAAGGAAAGTCAACAGTGTGAGGTAAAGGTAGGCCTGTGCGCCATCACACAATGGGACAGTTATTAGTTTGTTTGTTTATTTGTTTATTTATTTGTATAGCGCTCCTGACCCAGGGGTATATGTGCGCTTTGAACATCAAGTTACAGGCAACGGTAGGGAACAATAGTACAGTAATGAGGCATACGTATAGTTGACAAGAAAGCAGTTAGTGCATAGATAATAATGGGCAAACATAATAAAGGATACATTCGTACATTAGGTATGCATACATACATGGTTGGTTATTTGTTGAGTAACCAAGTGATGACCTTAGTTCTGAAGGGTTGGAAGGTGGTGTGGATTTGATATCCAGTGGAATGGTCTTCCGTAGTTTTGAGGCTAGAGCTGGGAAGCTGGATCCACCAGCTCTTTTGAGGGAGTATTTGGTCACCGTAGTTTGTAATGTATTAGAGGATCTAGTGGTTCTGGTATTCTGTCTTAATGTAAATTTGTTAGTGAGATAGGGCGGGGCTAGGTGGTTAAGAGCTTTGTAGGTGAGGCATATGGTTTTTAGGTCTATTTTTTGTTGGATGGATAGCCATTTGCATGAGATTCTTGTAGCGGAGATAGGTTCTCTTCTGGGAATATTTAGGGTGGCACGGAGTGCGTTATTTTGTAGAACTTGCAATTTATTGATTACCGTTTTGTTGGCGCCTACATAAAGGCTATTTCAGTAATCCAGTTTGGATTGAATGAGTGCTCTGGCTAAAGTGAGGCAGTTGTTGGGGGAGATGAGCGGTCTGCAGGCCCTAATTAGTTTACCAGTGTAGGCAGTGGCTGAGGCAGTCATATTAATTTGTTTGGCTAGGTTGGTATTCGTGTCTAGGTAGAAACCAAGGGTTTTTACACTCTTGGCGATGGGGATGGTGTTGCCGTCAATGGTGAAGCTGGTGTAGCTGGGAGAGAGTTTCCGGATGGTGTTGGGTGAGCCGACAAGGAGCAGTTCGGTCCTGTCATCATTCAGGCAAAGGCCATGTGTGGCCATCCATGCCTGAATGATGGAGAAGACTTCATTGATCCAGTTGGCATCCGAGTTGTAATTACCGGATAGGGTGAGGAGTATCTGGGTGTCATCTGTGTAATTCGTGTAGGTGACACCCAGATGGTCCAGCTTGTCGAATAGGGGCTTTGTAAATATATTATACAAAGTAGGTGAGATACAAGATCCTTGGGGGACACCGCAAGTAATGGGAATAGGGTCGGCCGCTGCTAGGGGTGAGAAGACCCGCATGGTTGTATTGTTCAGGAAGGATTGGATCCATGTGACCGCAGAGTGGGAGAAGTGTGCTGCCGATGACAAATGGTTGCACAGGATTTTGTGGTCAACCAGGTCAAAGGCAGCGGAGATGTCGAGGAGAAGAAGAATGGCAGCCTTACCTTTATCTTTGAGCTCGTCTATCTGGCACTTGAGATCAACAAGGGCCGTTTCTGTCCTGTGTTGTGGTCCAAAGCCAGATTGGTGAGTTCCTAATAAATGGTTTGTCTCAAGGTAATCCCGGATTTGTAGATAGGCCACTCTGTCAAGAATTTTTAGTAAGAATGGGACGGTGGTAATGGGTCTATAATTCGTGGGTATATCTGGGTCGAGGGTTGTTTTTTTTAGTAGTGGTAGGACCCAGGATTGTTTCAGATTACTGGGGACCGAGTTATTGGAGAATGACAGGTTTTATTAATTTGGTAATGAAGGGGGAGAGATCCCTGGCTGCATCTTTGATGATCTGTGCGGGGCAACTGCCCCCCTTGCAATTCGAGGGTTTCAAAGATGCTATAGTTTTTTGTACCTCCGGTATGGATACCTTTTTGAAAGTAAAGCCTGAGCTAGTGGCGGTAGGTGAAGGAGGGGTGGAACTGGAAGTACGACAATGAGTGAGTTGTTGTCGTTTGCTGTCAATTTTGGTTTGGAGCCCTGAACTTTTGTTAGCAAGAGCATTCTGGATCCCTGTGCACCAAGGTTTATCCTTAGTGCAAGAATCAGTGGGAGGAGTGGGGTTTTCTAATTCCTTTAGGATGTTAAAGAGCTCCTTTGTGCTGGAGCATGCCTGAGAGATCCTGGAGTTAAGAGATTCTTTCTTTGCGCGTGTAATCTCATTTTTGTAGAGAGTGGAGATATTGGTGAGATTAGTTCTGTTATTTACTGAAGGCACTGATTTCCATAGTGCTTCGAGTTTACTTTTTTGTTGACGGAGAAGTTTGAGCTCCGGGGTGTACCAAGTATTCAGGTGCGCTTTTGGTTTCCCTTTGCGCATTTCTAGTGGGGCAATGAGGTTGATGGCTTTGGCCATGGAATCGTTATAGACGTTGACCAGTTGGTTCAAGTCAGTTGTAGCTAGTAGTGCGTTCAGAGTAGGGGTCACCAAGGGTATTAAGGCTTCCGCTGTGATGTTACTCTTTTTCCTGGTTGGACAGGCCGGTGCAATAACAGGCCTTTTATGCACTAAATTGCTAGTATTAATGTCAAATGGGAGGAAGTGGTGATCAGTCCAGATGAGTTGTACGGGATCTTTCATGGTAATGTTGCAGTTAAGGGCGGTTACCCAGTCAAGGATTCTGCCCTTTGAGTGGGTGGGTTTGGAGCAGAGTTGTTGGAGGCCATGCTCCTCTAATGCCGTGGCCAGGGCAATGGCTGGGGTGTCGAGAGGGTCATTAAACCCAAGATTGAAGTCTCCAAGTATAATCATTTGTGCTGACGGTTTGGAACTTTCGGCAACTAGTGAGGTGATGTCTTCCTCAAATTAGCCAGGTGGGCCCGGGGGTCTATAAATTAAATGCAGCGTGATAGTGCTCTTAGGGGAAGTTTGTAATTTGACTGTGAGATGCTCGCATGATTTAAGTGGAGGAGAGGAGGCTAGTCTAATATCAAGCGAGGACTTAAAGATGATAGCTACACCACCTCCTCGAATGTTGGGTCTATCTGCTCTGAGGATGGTGTAGTTATCAGGTATAGCTAGGGTGGGAGATGGTCCTGCAGCATCATGCAACCAGGTTTCGGTTACAGCAAGGAAGTCCAGGTTGTTAGTTAGAATAATGTTGGCGACTTCTATAGAATGGGCGACTAGTGATCTAACATTTAGAAGAGCTCCTTTTGGAATAGGAGGGGTGGAATTGATAGGTGTTACAGGGTGATTGTTGGTCTTATTGGGTAGTTTAGCTGGGCGTTTGCTAGTTCTGTGGTGGGTTCTGGCACCAAGTCTAATGTTCCGATCGGTAGGGATGAAGGTAGTAGTTCAAGAGACAGTTAGGTTAGCGGTTATGGAGGTGCTGTAGTCAAGGGTAGGGCATGATGCTCTTGTGTCGGTAGGGTTCCACTTGGAGATATCTGAGTACATAATGGCTGGGACATCAGAAGAGTGTGCGTGGCCATAGGTAGGATAGGCGGATTGTGATACCGGGAGGAAGGCCGGAGTGGTAGGCAGGAATGGTGTGGGGCAAGTGATAGGGTAATGACCATTTTTGTGGGCTATGTAACTATTGCCAGTGCAGAGTATGTTGCTTTGCATGACACAAAAGGGGAACATGATCGCGGTAAGGCAGAGTAGAATGCTAGGGCTGGGGTGACGTGCAGAGGAATGGTGAAAAAGGGGCGTTGGTGACATAAGGTAGGCACAATACAATTCAAATGTGGACAGGAAGTGACCATAGGGCACAACACAATTCAAATGTTGTCAGGAAGTGACCATAGGGCACAACACAGTTCAAATGTGGTCTAGAGGCGACCATAGGGCACAACACAGTTCAAATGTGGTCAGGAAGCGACCATAGGGCACAACACAATTCAAATGTAGTCTGGAGGCGACCATAGGGCACAACACAATTCAAATGTAGTCTGGAGGCGACCATAGGGCACAACACAGTTCAAATGTGGTCTAGAGGCGACCATAAGGCACAACACAGTTCAAATGTGGTCAGGAAGCGACCATAGGGCACAACACAATTCAAATGTAGTCTGGAGGCGACCATAGGGCACAACACAGTTCAAATGTGGTCTAGAGGCGACCATAAGGCACAACACATCTCACATGCACTAAGATCACACATTGACTGGAGTACATCAAGGCACCTGAGTACGAAATCACAATGGGGGGCACACATGTACTGAAAAGGGTGCATCAGGGTGCCTAAGTTCGAGATCACAGTACAGGGCCAACATGTACTGAGCTCACACATTGAGTGGGGTGCATCAGGGCACAGGGTCCGAGGTCATGTATAGAGCCTGCCAATAGCTTAGGCGAGTAGTATATGTTTAGGTTAGAGGCAGGATGATGCACTACAAATGTCAGAAGAGATAACGTTCCGGTGTGATATGTGAGGGGCAGATGGGTTGTGGGCTCCTTCGGAAAGTTGATGTTGCAGGCACAATGATATCTTAAAAGGTAAGCCTGGAGGTCCAGGGGGTCTGGCAGACGGCAGAGTCGGCAGTGAACAGGCTGAGAACAGGCACCAGCCTTGTCCTCGAGGGCATTGGATGGAGAAGCGACCGGCGACCAATGCCAGGAGTTGTAGTTGCAATGGCCAATCTATTTATTTTAATGTTTTAATTGAGTCATGAAAAGTGTGCTCACTTGCTTCTTAAATGTGCAACCTTATGTTTTAAATATGTATGGCGCTTGTTGCCTATTTTAACTGATGTCCTCTTTATATGAGTAAAATGTATTGGCAGAGATGGGAATTGCTAACAGGCTAGTAAGTAAATTAGAGCTCACCTGCAGCAGAAAACATTCTCTTTCAAGAATGCAATTGATTGCCCTTTTTTGAGCAGGAGCAAAGAAAGTCAGCAGTCACAGATGCAGTGAGGCCTGTACTTAGTTCCACCACACGAAATGGGACAGGTGTTCACTCGTTTTGTGTTTGCAAACGTACTTGATGGAGACAGTGTTAACCTTCATCTGCTGCAATGTTGGTGGTAAGTAATTATTGGTCTACCCGAAATCACTAGATGTAACATGGTCTCGCTGAGTTTTGTGTGTGTTTCCCATACAACACTGTTGGAGGGTAATAAAATGCTCCCAAAACAAGAATGTACACATTGATGATGCTGTGTTTCATGCAGGGCTATTCCACTAGGGTCTACTTCACCTTTCTGTTAAGAAGTTTATTTGTACAAAACATGGGATTGTGCTGGTAGACACTGTAAATTAATAGTTTTCGTGGCATATTTATCAGCACCCCTTTCTATTCACTAATTAATGTGCATTGATAATGTTTGGTTTGCAGTGCAAAGCCACACATATAACGGTGATAAAAGCAGCCTGTTAGTCAGCAAGTCCGTGAAGAGAAGTGTAATGTTTGTCAGTTTTTCCCCCACCTGCTAATTTCAGTGTGGGGGGGGGGGTAATGGGTGATAGGCATGCAGGGGAGCCCCCGGGGCATCTTGGAAGGACGTGTCTTCCAAACCCACTTGGATGACCATCACCCTGTAATGCATGCACTGGGAGCCTTCATGCATGAACAGACGATCCTGCTGGCTGTTCATGTATGACACACACAACCTTTTCAACACAAAAGGGCCTGGATCCAACCAGCCTAAACCACCCTCACTGGCTCCTCCTATTCCGCCTGCTGCTGACCCTCCATCTCTGCTTCTTCTTATTCCGCCTCTTGCTACTGGGTTCCCTCCTATTCGCCCAAACATGAGATGCTTGCACAGAGAGCCACCTGTTTCATAACAATTGTGGGGTTGGGGACATGAAAGAAAAGGATTTCACAAGGTGTTTCTATTGGTACAAGTGGTTTCACAGTAGGTTCTATTTTCCTATTTGGGGGGAGTTGTGAGAGAAAGCAATTCAAGAAAGCAATGAAATGGTATCCACAAAGGGAATTTTTTTGTAGTGGAATGAACAATGTTACTTGAAAGGGATCAACAAAAAAAGCAAATCATTAAAAAGGACTTCCTAAAGGTTTCTCTCAAAGTTTCTTTTTTCAAAATTGTTTGTGTTTTTTTGAGTAGAAGGAAGAAAGCGGAGGAAGACGTAGTCGAAAACCAACAATTATAACAAAGAGGAAGACACAAAACAACCACAATACAAAATAAAAGTACCCTAACATGGAGTACATTTTAAAATACACACACATTCTCTCAGTGACTACAGGGAAGCTTTCTGGCTTTTCCCTCAAGTTATTACATCCTGTTTGTCCCTCTAACAACCAAGCACAAACCGCAGTAAACCAGGAAGTGAGATAGGGTGTTTTTTAGCTCGCTGAACCTGGGCATTCTGATTGGCTTGCTGATGCGCGTATGTCGAATCACTCGCTCGCGAGTGTGGGTTGATCTTGGGTTGCCGGAGTGCCCTGCAAGATTATGAAGAAATATCGAACATCAATGCTGGTATGCAATTGATCCCATGAGATCGATTTAAAAAAAAAATGTATTGTTATACATTTTTAAAAACCTTTAACAATACACATAATCCAATTATGATCAAAACTCATACAACGTACAATTACTTACAATGTTAATAAGCAAAAGAGCATAAACATACTTAAGAATAATACACAGAAAATACTTGCAATTCATTATAACTGTAATGAGTTTAAAAAACCTGCCACTTCCAGTAGAACAGAAGTAGATCTGCCTGCCAAACAAAATTGCATAAAAGAATCACATTGCAATGTTGATAAAATTGTTTAAAAAAACGTCTAAAATGTACTACACAAAGATCCCTTAACTGAGGAAAAGTTATCAAATAAGCCATTGTTTCAACTGTGTTCCTTAAACCACAAAACCTGCATTCACCTTGATCCACCATTAGCATTTTATGAGGTAATAAGATCTCTTTACGTCTACTTACAGCTCCATGTGGATACATACCCAAGTAAGGAGCAGCCTCTCCAACATATTTAAAATCAGATCTTAAGTGGATAAGTGTTTGTATGAGTGAAAAGAGTCCATCCTATTTCCCTGATCCTTCCTATACAGGAGTATTTTCACTGCAACTGGGTTCTCCATGAGATCCGCTGCTGTAAGTCCCAGATTAGCGAGCAGAGTATCACATGACTAACAGAATTCTCGTGTTAATGCTTCCTTTCGATTAAACCTCACCGTATTGATTTCCTTATATAAGGAGGGAGTTCAAGGAGGACAAAAAAGCTTGAATTATAACGATAGGTATCTCCACTGGGCACGCCCTCTAAGTGAAAGCAAGCCAAGCACATATTGAATGGCAGCTACAGGAGTACCCTGACAAACTTCACATATCCTCCTCCACAACTGTTATTCTAGGACCGAAAGTAAATATAATGCCCAGAATGGAAATATCTCAAATCCATACAGGATCTAAGGAACAATTTTTCCCCTCATAAAACATCAATGACGGGAAAATTGAAATTCTCCCATATTTAGTAACCACACAGAGTAATTGGTTGGCCAGTGCCATTCTCTTCAAAAACAAGCATTCCCTAACAAACACTCTGTTTCATAGAAATGGGGAATCCCAGATAAACAAAACCCATCACTTTTTTAAGGGTCTAATCTTCAATATGCCACGTGAATGATTTAGGTCTACGTTTGCCGCTAAAGTGCAATATTTTACATTTATTTGAGTTAATTTTTATGTTATGTTCAACTGCAAAGTTGGAAAATGCTGACAGAAGATGTTGTAAGATGTTGTAAGCCTATCAGAGTCTGATCGAAAATTAAGAAATCGGCGGCGTATGCTAACCAAAGTAATTTCAGATGTTGGATCTTTGGAGTGATTAGGACAGCTGTGTTAAGATATTCGCCAATATCACTAAGATATGGATTAAACAAAGTTGATGCCAGTACACAGCCCTGCTGAACCCCTCTAAAAGTTGGTATACTCCTTGACAAGTTGTCATCATGACCTAAGGCAACTTGTATTTTAGAGTTGGACTGTAACCCAATAATGAGTCATAGCAAACCCTGCGGGAGTCCCCATTTCAAGAGCTTATTCCACAAGAGACCACGGTCTACAGCATCAAACATAGCTGAGAGGTCAATAGTTGCCAGATATAGTGAATCAAATTTATGATAATCAACTTGTCTGGTGACTTTCAAAAGAAATCAATTCAGTGTGGTAGCATGATGTTTTCAAAACCCATTTTGCCATAAAAAATTCTGTTGCTTGACTTTTACCAGGCTTCTAGATGTTGTAAAAGTAAGGTGGCAAATAGCTTACTGTCAGCGTCAACTATTGCAATTGGGAGAAATTCTATGGGATCGGAACGTGAGCCCTTTTTAAAAATTGGCAAAATGTATGCATTAGACCATGTGTTAGTAAACATACAAGTGGAATCTATATTATTCAATAAGACCAATAATATAGAGGCCCAGGTTCTGGTTTCCCCTTCCTTGAATAAGATATTGGATAAATGACTGGGTCCACTGGCTCTTGAGGAACTAATCTTGTTAATAGCTATCAGAATCTGTTTCCTCGTTATATTCATTGCCCAAGTATCCAGACCAAAAAAACCTTCAAAGGGGGATCAACCCACCCCATATCCGAATGTTTACCAAAAACCTTACCAAAGTGAGTCACCCATTGATTTTCTGAAAATGAGGAGACTCTATGTTCAGGCTGTGCACAGGCAAGGTCATTCATTACACACCAAAATTAACTTACATTGTTGTTTCTAAAACCAATGTCTGTATCGAACTGATACCATAAATTGTGATAACTCTTAACCCAGTTCCTATATGCTTGTTTAGCTTTTTTTATATACTGAATTTTGGAATTTTGGGAAAGATTCATGTCATTGCGTAAACAATTGATCTTTTGACGAAAGACCGTCTTTTGACAAATCACATTCGAATCAAAAACATGACGATGCTTTCTAAAAGATCCAGAGCTCGGGTCACGCTTACTAAAACAAACGGACAAATGGTCCTCCAAAAAATCCCCATACATGTCCACTATAAAAGTTGCATACTGCCAATCCAGTGATGAAAGTGACAAACACACTGAAGCCATTTTGTTGACCCTTCGTATGGAGGTCATATACCAAGTCACTCGGGTTCCAGTAGGAATAACTCTTATATTAGGACATGTGGGAAATAACCTTGTTTGTGAAAAAGAAGGAAGCACAAAGACAGTAGTCAAATAACTGTAATCACTAAAATCATTAGGCAAAATGTATAAATAAGAATAATTTCATAAAGCCCACTACTTACAAAAACATAACTGATGGTAGAGTTTTAGGAAGCATTTGACCGCATACTTTTAGCCTGGACATCATCTCCAATAGAGCCATTCAACATTGACCAGCAAAGACACTCAAGCATGTTCATCCAAGCTTGACCATGACGTTTCTTTCCAGAATTTAGGGAAAGAAGAGCCATCTCTGATTGAACTAGAAGACAGGAGGCAATGAATTCCCCCATAATAAGTAGTTCACCCCCAGGAAATTTCATTTGTCGTTCATTAATATAGTTCCACATTAAATCAAGACATTTCTCGAAAGGACCAATCCCTTGATGCCAATAAATATTGAGAATCAAGAATTCAAGATGGTTGTCATAGTTAAGCCTTAGATGGGTCCCCAATACACCAAATTTTATGTCGACAGACATTATAATACATAGATGAGGACTAGAGCGAACCAACGTAAGTAGTCCATCTCATGGATATCCTCGGTCTCCCCTTTTATCTTGTTGAAAGAACATCGAATAGACTTGAAACACTGGACACAAAGTTAAATATGTTTCTTGTAATGCTATTAAAAAGTGATTCCTCAATAACTGGACAACCACAGGGTTGGACTTCAGAGAATGATGACTCTGTGTATTCCATGATAATAACGTTAGAGGAACATTTCTAGGTTGAGATCGATTTGGAAGGTGTACACCCACTCTTAATCACAAGTACTTTTCTGTTATCTGGGACTAATTGGTTCCCCGAGCTGCTGCTGTTCATCGTGCCAAATATAGGTGTCCAATTTTATATCATAGGGCTTTTCTGGAACACATGTTTCTATAAAAGCTTTTTCTTTGAAAGGAAATATTGTATTCAGTCTGGTAGTGGGTATAAATATGCTATTGTGAGCCAAAAAAAAGGCTGTTGGTCTTAGTTTATAGTCAATCGAAATGCAATGCTTTGTCCTCTGTAATTTCTTCCGTTCACATACACTGAATTTAATGTTTTATTTTCCTAGCCATTTTTGACCAATTACATCTTTGATATCTGTTTTTCTTCCTCTTCAGGGTGTTGTACACATATGCTGGAAGGCTCTAGAATAAAACAAATATTATAGTAAAGAGCACTGAGTACATTAAAATGGCAGAAACTGTGTTATGTAAATCCTAATTACATAACATAGACAATTAAGACAATTGTATATAATGCTTTTTGCCATAGTCCTACTGCATCTAAACACTTACTATTATTAAACAATTGAATGGTACTCTGTTTTTCAACCATGCCAATATTCAAACCTGTGGCCTTCAGGCTAAACACAGATGTCAAGGTTGAGCGCTTAACTCAATGAGCTGACTATAATGAATATGATGGCTATGATTTCTCATAGAAAAAGAAATTACATTCTTCTAAAATATCCCCCTGTTACTGTGGCATGCTTCACACTCTGTGAATTTGATCACTATTATCCCCGAAGGTAGGTCTGATTACAACTAGGTGATTGTAGGAGAAAACACCACATGTGCGTGGATATCTACAGATGCTTCTCCAAAGTCCACAGAGGTATGCTAATGACCTTCATTCTAATATGTCCTTTGTTATTTCATTATTTCAACTTATATAGAAGAGCATACATACTACAGGACTGTGACAAATCAACTTACGGGCCACCAGTGGTCCAGGGATGAATATACGTTTCTAAACCATCAATCAACCCCACACCGCTAGTACACCAGAAGGGAACCAAACAAATTGGAATACAAATGAATTATAAGACCTCCTTGTCTAATTTTGGCAACGTGGATGGAACAGTAGGCTTATCTCTGAAAGGTCGTGGATCGTGGGTTAGTTGTAACACAGTGAAAATACAATGATTACCCAATGATAAAAGGCACTGTCCAGATAATCTTGTATAAAAATATCTACTTTATTATTACTACAACAGACAGTTCTAGCACACTACAATTACAACCCACACTGTAAAGGAACACAGAGGATAGACATTTTGACGAAGGAAAGGGATGCACTCTGGATACTGACAGGAGGGTAGATGGTAAAGTAATCAGTCTTAATATTGAAGGTTATTTGGTTCCAGCACCAAAGGGGCAAAGGGTCGTAACTGTCTCTAGGGGCCTTCGGAGAAGGACCAGGGGGGCAGAACCACAATGTACCTGGTACTGAAGAAGTTCTTGGTGCTCGGCAGCATTGAAGCGGTTCCAGGGTGCTTTTTAGCCCTTGAGACAGAGTTAGTGGTGGGAGACAGCTGCAGGTACCAGGCGGCAGGCAGTTCGGCAAGCGAAGCTGGACGAACGTCTGCAGGCTGTCCGGCGTAGAGAATCAGGGCCAGGATTCTTTTTCTCTATGCTGGTTGGTGCATCTGGAATGCAGGTGGAGGTGGCTCGGACAGCTCTGGTGACTGTGGCGTGACAACAGTCAGCGGTGCAGCCAGCTGCGGTACGATGGCTTGACTGTCTCGAAGATTTCCTCAAAATATATACGCTGGATGATGATTGTGTGGCACACCTCCTAGCTTCTTCTCAGGGCTCCTGTTCTGTCAAGGCAGACGGTGCAAAGCTCAGAAGAGTGATTGCAGGCAACAGCCTTGTCCTTTGTCTCGAGAGTCTCTGGCACTTCCCACCGTGGGACGTATGATGGCAGATCCTGGCAGGGTATGCTGTGTGCTGGCTGGGTACCAGTTCTGGAGCTGCTGGATGGGTCCTCTGAGTCCGGTATCTCCATCTGTTCCCTGGGAGAAGTTTACGGGAGGGATTCTGCTACCCTCTTGGTACTCCTGGCCTTCATTCACTGATGGAAGATATAAAGTAGACTGTACCTCCAGCTCGGGTCTTAATGTTCTTACTCCTTTCGAAGTCTTCAGATGATCTCTATGTGAGGGGTTCAGCCCTCTTTTAAAGCCAAATGGGCCCCAGTGATTGGTGCATTCTAACCCCATTTTAATTAACCAATCACCAAAATCTTCTGTTATGCATGGGGCCAGACCCTGAGTGCTCTGCAACAGGAGAGACAAGGGGGTGACAACATATACCTAAGTCCCACCCATCCGCCTGTCTGTTGTAGATGAAAGTGTCTCCCTAGTTAACTGAGCCCTCTGTGACTCTTGATTACAGCGCAGGGTTCCTTTGAAGTTTGTGCTGGAGCAGACTTCCTGTCTCCCCCAAACCACATATCTCTCCCCTCTGAAAGGGGTCAGCTCTGCAGGGGTTTGCCTATGGTAAACAGTGGACTGAGACATGCATGTCACTGCCTTTCATACAGAGGAATGGGCACTAGCTTCAATGTTGACACATTGCATACCAAAGGGGTGTTAGTCCCGCCTTGCTGTTGTCTCTTCGGCAACCAAGCCCACTCAACAGGCTTGCCTCAATTATCTCGTTAGTTTGCATTGCCACCAGCCGGAGGACAAAAGAAATGCAGATGCATGGAGCCTTTGATATTTAAATTAGTCTGCCCATGGTGGAGGAAGGTGTGCCTTCCCCCTCCTTGAGATGCTTTGATGTACCCGGGGCTGTCACATTCCAGCTGAATATGACAGGGAAAAATGGCACCCGTAGGCTGTGTTTTCCCAGAGTGCATGTGACTATGCATTTTCTGCGGGAAGCAGATGAAATGTGTGCGGAATGTCCTCACATCCACCTCGGAAGTTGATCTCCCATCATTGATTTTCATTTATTCAAAAAAATCATAGGTCCCAGGCAAGCGCACTGTCCTTGTGCAGATGGTCGAATTCCTCACATGCCACCCAGCCTCAACATGTGAACCACCACCCTACTGAGAGTCTGGTTCGTCATCAAGGTCGAAAGTACCAGCTGAAGCCATCAGCATTTCCATGCTAGGAGCCTGGCCTGTGCTGGATGTCAATATCTAATCCCTGAAGGGATATGGCCCAATGTAAAAGCTTAGGTTTTTACCCTTGCATGGCCATTAACCATTGCAGAGGCATGTGGTCCGTCTGGATCGTAAAGTGAGACCCAATGATGTAGGGTTTCAGCTTATTTATGGCCCACGGGACTGCATTCGCCTATTTTTCTATGACAGTCCAGTTCCTTTCCCTTTTTGTCAACTGCCTGCTAATGTAGGTGACGGGTTGCTCTACCCCTTCAGAGTTCAGCTGCGCTAACACTGCTCCAATCCCAAAATCACAGGCGTCTGTTTGGATAATGGATCCCTGGCCATAGTCTTCCACTTTCAGAACTGGGGCCCTGCACAATCCAGAGCAACTAAGAGGCCGGGATATGGAACCTAGTATAGGTGAAGGGACAAGACTGGATAAAGTGTAGACACATACGGTTTCTAATACAGCTAAATATACATAAAACACATCGCAAGCTGGGAGGTGAAAGGATTCAATTCACATCCTCTACAAAATAGAAAATAGATTTATCAATTGGATAAAATATACCATAAGGATTATAAAATCTCATAATATATCAAAAACATTGAGATAATAAAATACAATTCAAAACATACTGATACATAAATATCAAATGGTATTCACTCGAAATAATGTGCAACACAACCAGACCCAATTACATCACCAATCACTCCATTCATACTAAACTCATACAAAACTAAAGTGCATACTTCAAAAACAGTAATGATCTCAAAAATACACAAGAAGTGCATCAACATCAGCAAACAACTTGTACAAAATATTCTAGCACCATAAATGAATTCTGGTCAGTAACAGGTACTGTGATACTAGTGTCCGGAAATAGGAGACCTTAGTATGTCATATTAATTGACAATAGGATCAACACAGAGAAAGACCAATCAAAGAACCGACATGTTTCTTTCCATCTTCATGATTGAAATAATTGAGTGGAAATTCATCAGGGTAAGCTGAGGTCTGAAGTCTTTAGTGGTGAATGGTACTGGGCAGTTACACAACTCTGTATACCAGTCTTGACCTAGCACCTAAACAAAGGGGCAACAATTACTGTTCTCATATCAATCAATTCAATGGGTCAGTAAATGCATATATAAAGCTCAGTCAATGGGCGTAAATGCAAGATCAAATGACCATATTGAGAGAATATTCACCTATACGTGGTCAAATGCAAAGAATGAGCAGACCTACAGGGCATGGAAACTAAATCAATACAGTTGCAGCCCAATGTACATTGTAAGAGAGCGAAAAACAATTAAAAATATCCCATGAATGGCCTGGAACATGTTAGTATACCATCAGGTTCAAATGCACCACAAATCAAACGCAATCTAATAATACCAGACCGCATAGGATGGATGGGAATTGCTTCGATTGTATTCAAAATAATATAATCCGAACACAAGTAGCACATTGAAGGATAACATCGATCTACTAATGTAACAAATCCACATGGACATAGGTAAGGGAGAGAGGAATGTCAGAAAGATGCTATAAACTGAGAAAAAACAGGCATAGAAACGTCTGAAAAAGTACCACAGATCTGTGTAGTAATCACAGCAGAGTAGAAATTCCATCAAATGGGACTTACTATGCTGTGAACCAGATTCAACTGTGCAAAACAGTGAGTCAGTCGTATAGTGTTAAACCGCGCGCTGCAAGACCAAGCCCAATTACTGGAAAGGCTCACCCTACAAGGGAAGAGAGCACAACAACAAACAAAAGGATTGCAGGTATTAGATATATATGATGTCCAAGTAAAATGCCACAAACTAGTACCAAGCATCATATTGGAACCAGAGATTGGTAACACTCGAATATCATCAGTAACGGATGAAGAAATGATGAAGACCAAAAACACTTACTAGCTAAATCAGTATCAGCAAAGGTGTGGTTTAAAGTGGAACCGTAATGTGTCCAATCCCATAATTATGGGAAATTCATACGGGAGAAAGATGCTGCTATCGACGTATATCCAATTCGGCTTTTCATTGTGCCTAATAAGTAGATAAATCCATGGGCAAAGAATGCCATCACTAGATTGAATAATCAAAAAAATCATCAAGACGTCGCATCATGCGCAACATGTCGCCAGCAAAGGTATATGCACCTAACGTAACGAAGAGTGTCAAAATAATGCAAGCAATAGCGAAACGCATTCTGTGGGAAAGTAAATGTCACAACGCCATGAAAGCGGCAATAGTCATTAGCCCGTGTGGAATATGGACCATATGACGTGTATCAAGGTAGTAAAAAAACAAACAAAATGAGCAAACATGTGCCCGAGTCCCCATGATACAACGTTGCAAGAAGAATGCATAACACGTCTAACACTGTAAGTATGTTAAGCATACCCGTGTGCTCTACCGCTGGTCTATTTGAGATCACGTACTTACCGAAAGCAAGCGTTTGACTCCCGTCCATTCTGCGAGTGAAAACAACATCTCGGAAATAAAAGAGGGACTAGTAAACCTTGATGCACCTGCTCAATATAAACCACACAGCATCCTGGTATCAAATGAATGGAACAACTAGTAGAAATGAAATGCGGGCGGGCATTACGAAAAGGTGAAACCAAACGCACTAGTATATTGTAAACAGGATGATAGAAAGACACGGAAAGTAAAAATCAGTGTACAAAACATATTCTGGTAACATAATGGAATAAACCAAACCGTTTCATGGCATGCTAAAGTGAACCAGAAGGAATACGGAATAAACCAAAAAATTGTTATACGCTTCCGGAATAAACAATGGAGCACGGGAGAACGGTGAACAAGATTGGTGCCTGTTGTAATGTAATAACAACTACAGAACTAGATTCACAGTATAGGGTCTAGTTGTTCATTCAGACCAATCAAATGGCTTTTAGTTAAAAATATTAACCTCATTTCTTCTTTCTCCAAGATACTTCTGCTTGTAATGCCGCCATTTGCAGTGCGTATCTTCTTTAAAATTGTCCATTCTAGATCTTCACAGTCATGGTTGTTCAACAGAAAGTGACCGACTATGGGAGCTGTAATGTTTTTATTCCTGATACTGCTCTTGTGTTCAGTGATACGGGTCTTCACTTTACGTTTAGTTTGTCCAATATACAATTTAGGACAAGAACACCAAATGGCATATATCACCCCATTGGTATTGCAATTGGTGAAGGAATGTTGTTGCCAAGGTGTTGTAAGACCTATATCCACAGATGTGGTACGTTTAGTCGATGAACAACATTTGCACATGCCACACGGGGCATGGCCTCTTGGTCTAGTTAGACCCCATTGTTCAGTGATGGTAAATTGTGGTTTGGACTGATTGCTGATGTCATTCCTGGTTACAAGTTCTTTGAGGTTACGTCCGCGTTTAAACGCACATCTGGGTACCGGAATAGGGTTTTCGCCCTTAGATAAAAGATGCCAGTTCTTCCTGACTATACTCACAATCTTGTGTGACATAGGACTGTAAGTACTCACAAACAACAAACTGTCAGGATCTGGTGCAGACGATTTGTTCTTATACTCTAAAAGGGCTTGTCGATGGTTGTTAGAGGCCCTTTTAAGAGAACGTTTTACAATTTTGTGAGGGTAACCTCTTTGGATGAGATTCTCACTTAAAATAGCCGCTTCTTCACGGAATGTTTCGGGATTGGTACTGTTCCTCTTCAGCCTCAAAAATTGGCCAAAGGAAGATTGTCACGGAGTGTTTTGGGGTGGAAACTGTCATACCTTAATAAAGAGTTACAGTCAGTTGGTTTATGAAACGGTTTGACCTGTAATGTGTTGTTGCTGGTATTCACTTCAATCGTGAGATCTAAAAAATCAATTTTGTGTCTGTCATGATGAATCGTGAACTGCAGAAAAGGATTGATGCCATTGAGCCAATCGAAAAAGGCCAATAGTTGGTGTTCTTCTCCATGCCAGATCATAAGCATGTCATCGATATACCTTTTCCATAAAGTCTGGTGGTGACAGAAAATGTTAGTCTCACTATAGATACTTTGAAGTTCTACTGAATTCACATACAGATTAGCTAGGGTAGGAGCCACAGCTGAGCCCATGGCTGTCCCATGGATCTGTTGGAAAAAATTATTGTTGAATTTAAAATAATTCTCCGTGAGGGCTAGTGCAGTACACCAAAGTATAAAAGAATTTGGAGTGATGCCAGATGTCCGTGTGGACAACAGCAATTCTTCAATCATATCTAGAGTAGATGATTGTGGGATCTTGGTATATAAGGAGACTATATCTAAAGTCACCAATATATCTTCACTGCTGTTGAAAGGAAAATGTTCAATAAGATTAATAACACTGGTAGAATCTTGTATGAATGATTGCATCTTTGGCACATAACCTTTTAAGAAGGAATCCGCAAACTTGGCCAGAGGTTCTAGAAGAGAATTGTTACCTGAAACTATTGGTCTTCCGGGTGGATTAACCAAAGTCTTATGAACCTTAGGTAAAATATAAATTTCGGGGACTCTTGGGTCACTTTTGACCAAGTATGCCGCCTCTTTGTTAGTAATCCATTTCCTATCCCTTGCCTTCTCTACCTTCGTTGTAATTATGGCTTTAAGGCGGGTCGTAGGATCGATACTCAAAGGTTTGTAGAAACTAGTATCAGCCAACTGTCTATCACATTCAGATATATAGTCAACGCGATCAAGTAAAACAATGGCACCCCCTTTATCAGCACTGTGAATAACAACTGATTTATTGTTTTTAAGGCCATTAATGGCTAGACGTTGTAAATGGGAGCAATTCTGATAGGTGCGTGTCATAGCCCTGCACAATCCAACCTTTAAATCCTGAAAGGAGGTTTGACAGGCGGGGTTCCAAGTGACCTTCTTTTGCATCTTCTGGGACATTACATCATTCAGGGGCATGGCAATGGTCCCATACCCTCTGATGAATGACCGGTAGTACCCAGTGACTGCTAGAAAGGCTCTCACCTGAGTCTGTGTGGTGGGGATGTCCCAATCCTTCACAGCCTGTACCTTTGCTTCAAGAGGTTGTTTTTACCTCCACCAACCTGGTGGCCTAGGTAAGTCACGGTACCCTGCTATATCTGGAACTTCATTGCCTTGATAGTCAGGCCTTCATTCTGCAGCACCTGAAGCACTTGTTTCAGTTCGGATTCATGATCCTCCCAGGTGTGGCTGAACACAGCAATGTCGTCTAAATAGGTGACACTGAGGTTTTCCAGTCCAGTCAAAACCTGGTTAACCATCCTCTGAAAAGTGGCAGGGGCATTCTATAATCAGATTGGCATCACAGTGAACTGATAATGTCCTTCAGTGGTTGAGAATGCTGACCTCTCTCTCGCTCCATCTGTCAAGCAGAGCTGCCAATATCCTCCTGTGAGGTCAAAGGTACTCATGTACTTGGCAGTGCCAAGGTTGTTAATGAGCTCATGTGCCCGAGGAATGGGGTGAGCCTCTGTTTTCATGACAGAATTGAGACCCCTGTAGTCCACACAAAAGCGAACGTCAGTCTTCCCACCACTGGTCTTTTTAGGGAACAGTACCACTGGGCTAGCCCATAGGCTATGGTATGACTCTATAACTCCTAGGGACAACATCTTGTAAAATTCCTCCTTGATGGTGTCCCTGATTTTATCGGACATCCAGTGAATTCTACTCTTCAACGCCTTACTGTCTTCAGTGTCCAGATCATAGGTGCACCAATCTGCGTGACCAGGAGTCAGGAGTTAGAGAATACAGACTGGCAAACTGTCTCAGTAAATAGTGATAGTCTGTCAGTTGCTGTTCTGACAGGTCTCTGGCAGGGTCGATACCTTCAACTGACCCATATGTGGCTTCAGTGTGACGGAGATCGGTCTCCTCAGCCTCTCTGTCAGTCACTAACACCATGATCATGTCATCACAGATATAATGGGGTTTAACCGGTTGATGTAAAAGACCCTGCACATCTGTTTATGTCCTTTCACGTCAATGAGATAATTCACCTCGATGGCCTTTTCCAGCACACAGTAAAGCCCAGTCAACTTGTCCTGAAGTCCACTGGGTTTGATAGGGTCCATAATCCACACCCACTAGCCTCGAAAATAGACTGTCACTGTGGCCTTTTGGTCGTGCCAGTGCTTCATTAGCTGCTGACTGGCCTTTAAAAAAAAATGTGACTAGTACATAGTCCACAACACCTTGTATCAGGGATGAGTGTTTGCTTTCCCATCCCTCCTTCTCTAGACTGAGGGAACCCCGTAGAGGGTGTCCAAACAGAAGCTCAAAGGAGCTAAACCCTACTCCGTTCTGTGGCACCTGCCTGTAGGCGAATAGAAGGCCTGGCAGGAGAATATCCCATTTTCTCCTCAGGTGCTCTTCCAAGGCACCTCTCATGCCTTTCAGGGTCTTGTTGAACTGCTCCACAAGCCCATTGGTTTGTGGATGCAAAGAGGTAGAGAACCGGTAGGTGACTCCACGCTCTCCCCCACATAGCCTTCATATATGCTGATATGAAGTTTGACCCCTGTCAGAAACGACTTCCTTCGGGAATACAACACGGGAGAATATCCCAAACAGAGCCTTCACAACCATGGAGGCTTTGATGCTCCTCAGAGGGACAGGCTCTTGTGGCGTGGTCTGCCACCACCAAGAAATATCTGTTCCCTGAGCTGGTTTGAGGATCCAAAAGACCAACAATATCCATGCCTATTCTCTCAAAAAGCCTTTGTGGCACCACCTGACTTGTCAGAAGCTTGACAAGTCGGGCAGTACCGGACCAATTCCTTAATGTTCACGCCGAACCTCAGCCAGTAAAAGTGCGCAGACAACCGGTCTCATGTCTTAGTCACTCCCAAGTGACCCGCTAAAGGAATTTAGTTTGTCAAATCCAACAGAAACTTCCTGTGGCATTGGGAAACTACCAGCCTTCTGGTGTCCTTGCCCTCAGAATCCTTTGGCTCACTTTACATTTACAGTCTATCCTCCCAGTACACTTTGGACAGTCTAGGGGCCTAGCCCTTGGCCTGCTCCTCCGTCTGCTTCCGCAAGCTCACCAGAGTGGGACACTCTTTCTGGGCTCTGTAGAAGTCAGTCTGATCTGGTCCACCAGCTGTTACGAACTCATCCAGCTTGGGCAAACCTTTCAGATCTGAGTCCACCTGGTGCTCCACCGCAGGTTCCTGTGCTGCATCAGGCAACTCACTGGGTTCCCTGCTACCAAATAGGGTCCTCTGTGGCTACTAGTCCCTCTCCCATAGGAATAGGCAACTCAGTAGTCGGTGGAGCTGGACTTGGGGCAACCGGCCATGCCGGTCCTTCCAACACGCCCTCTGGAAGCACTGCAGGCCCTAAGGATTTCAGCACGTTCAATCTGGCTTTCTCTTTGGCCCTTGATCGTGTAGCCGCTGCGACTATTTAGGAAAGAGGAATTTCATTATCCAACACACATGGGACAGGGGTGGAGTCTTTCACCCCTACACGGCACTCGGTCATTAAACCTTGACAGCTGAACTCTACTATTGCCAAGGGGCACTTACTCTTACCATCAAATCCACTTACGCACAAATCAGGCACATCAAAATACTGGCCTGGCTGTGCCCACTGCCGGGTGACAGAGGTTACGCTAGCTGCAGTGTCTCAGACCACATGACTTTTGTGTCCATTTATGTACACATACTCTAGATAGAGTTGAGTATTATTGGGAACTGGGTTCTCTTCTGATTATCTGGTACCGTCCCCACTCAGTGTAACCAATCCACATTCAGCCACTCCCTGGCCTAGTGGGAAATCCTCCTCTGAGAGGCCCACTAATGATGGCCTCCTCCATGAGTCCAACATTCACTATGGCTTTCTTGGGTGAGCCCTTACAAGCAGCATCCCCTTTCCTATGGCCCAGCTCCTTACACAAGAAACAACCTTTGGGTGGTAAGAACGCAGGTGTCCCAGTGTTAGGGGTGCCTGTGCTCTTCTTTTCGGTGTGCACGGCTGAACTAGAGTTTGGTGGTTTACCTTTGTTCTTTTGGGGATCTGACTTTGAAGATGATAGGGTTGGACCTTTGTCCTTCCCATCCCTGTCTCCTTTTTTGTCCGCCGATTTCTCTTCCGGCTTGGTTGTGCTCGCCTGAGCTTTTTTCTAGACTCACAAACCTGTCGGCAGCCTTTGTAAGCTCCCTAGGGTTTGTGATTGTCTTGTCCACAAGATGCTGGTGTAGGTCAACCTCACAATGTTTCAACACATGTTCACATGCAATCAAATTGTACATCCCTTTAAATGTGTCAACTTTGTTACCAGTCACCCACTCGCTCAGATATTTCAACAACAATTGTGTGAAAACTTCAAATGTCTGCCCAATTTTCTTTCCGAGCTCTCTGAAGCTCTTGAGATAGTGCTCTGGGGTTTTACAGAATCAGTCCCTGGTGGTGGTAAAACGACTCATCAGGGCTGCACCCCACAGTACCTCATCCACCTCCTGCAGCCGGAATGCCAGCTCGAGCACTTCAAACTAGTCAAAAATATCCTCCCCACTTCACAAACCTGTACTAAATCTTTGGGAATGTGCCATCTGGGCTTATTCCGGGCACTCTGATTTGACCCACTGCTGCTGCTGTTCTCGCTAGTGGCAGACCTGTTGGCCTCCTTCTAATCTTCAACCGCCAGCTTGCGCAGCTCTATGGTGACCTTGTCCCACTGTTTCTTGTCCTCTAGCGCTAGTTTCCTCTCCTCAAGCAGGAGCTTTCTAGCCACTACCTCATTAACAGCCGGAACATTTACTGGGCCAATTATAGACCTTGCTGAGGCCATTTATAGACTGTGCTGAGGCCTGAGACCTGTGGGATGCTGCACTAGCCATTGTCCTCACTGACACTCTTGAGTGTTGAGAAACCACACTTGCCCCCGGGCAGGATGATTGGCAAGAAACTCTGCTCCTGCGGTCATCCTCATCATTTTCCCCCTCAGGAAGGTCTTGTCCATTTGGGTACACAGGGGCTAGCCTGTTCCCTTGGGGGCCTTCTCCCCAACCACTCTCGCTTCTACCCAAGCTTGGAGGCTGGTCAGTAACTCAATTTTATTGACGTTAGTGCTGTGGGGAAGTGCCCTCTCTTGACATAAGACGCACAGGACATCCTTGGTCATGGCTTTTACAATCTCCATATCAAGCCCAAGACTATTACTAATACCTAGCAGTGACTAAACATTGCCTGCAATAGTACTTTTATCGTTGGGTGACTAAGCTGTGTGCATGGCTCCAACCGATCCGACCGCTTGCCACCAAGTGATGAATCAACTTCCGGGCACCAGTGGTCCAGGGATGAATATCAGTTTCTAAACCATAAACCAACCCCACACCGCTAGTACACCAGAAGGGATCCGAACGGATTGGAATACATGTGAATTATAAGACCTCCTTGTTCAATTTTGGTAACATGGACGGAACAGCAGGCTTATCTCCGCAAGGTCGTGGATGGTTGGTTAATTGCAACACAGCGAAAATACAATTACCCAGTGATAAAAGGGACTGTCCAGTCAAGGTTGTATAAAAATATCTATTTTATTATTACTACAACAGACAGTTCTAGCATACTACACTTAGGACCCACCCTGTAAAGGAACACAGAGGACAGACAGTTTCACAAAAGAAAGGGATGCACTCTGGATACTGACAGGGGGATAGTTGACAAAGTAATCAGTCTTACTCTTTAAGATCATTTGGTTCCTGCTCCAAGGGGGCAAATGGTTGTAAACTGTCTCTAGGGGCCTTCAGAGAAGGACTAGGGGGCATAAACACAATGTACCTGGCGCTGAAGAAGTTCCTGGTGCTTGACAGCATCAAGGCGGTTCCAGGGCACTTTGCAGCCCTTGAGACAGAGTTAGTGGCAGGAGACAGCTGCAGGTGCAAGGCGGCAGGCAGTTCGGCAGGAGAGGCTGCACGGATGTCTGCAGGGTGTTCTGCGTGGTGGCTTGGGGCCAAGAATCATTGTCTCTGTGCTGTTTGGTGGATCTAGAATGCTGGTCAAGGCGGCTTGGATGGCTCTGTGACTGCGGCATGACAAAAGTCAGCGGTGCAGCCGGATGCGGTTTGAGGACTCGGCTGTCTCGAAAATGTCCTTAAAAGATAGACGCTGGATGATGCTTGTTTGGAACTCCTCCTAGCTTCTTCTCATGGCTCATGTCCTTTCAAAGCGGCTGTCCCAAGGTTCTGGAGAGTGATTGCAGGCAACAGCCTTGTCCTTTGTCCAAAGACTCTCCGGCACTTCCCATCTTGGGAATCTTGCTGGCAGAACCTAGCAGGGCATGGTGTCTGCTGGCTCGGTACCTGTTCTGGAGCTGCTGGGTCCAGTCTCTCCCTCAGTTCTCTGGGAGATGTTTAAGGGAGTGACTCTGCATTCCCTCTTGGAACTCTTGGCCTTCCTTCACCGGCGAACATGTAAGGTAGACTGTACCTTCAGCTCAGGTCCAAATGAGTCATTCTTCTAACTCCTTTCAAAGTCTTCAGATGATCTACTAAGTGAGAGGTTCAGCACTCTTATAAAGCCAAATGAGCCCCAGTGATTGGTGCTGGCTAAGCCCACCTTAACGAACCAATCCTGGGTCCCCACCAACAATCTTCTGTTATGCATGAGACCAGAGTGCTCTGCAACAGGACAGAAAAGGAGGATACAACACATACCTAAGTCCCTGTCTGTTGTAGATCAAAGTGTCTCAGTGGTTAACTAAGCCCTCTGTGACTCTTGAATAAAGCACAGGGTTCCCTTGAAGTTTGTGCTGTGAGCAGACTTTCTGTTGCCCCCAAACCACATACTTCTCCCCTGTGAAAGGGTTCAGCTCTGCAGGGGTTTGCCTAAGGTAAATAGTGGACCCAGAAATGCATTTCACTGCCTTTCATACAGAGGGCTGAGAACTAGCTTCAGGTCGACACATTGCATACCAAAGGGGTGTTAGTCCTGCCTTGCTGTTGCCTCTTCGGCAACTAAGCCCACTCAGCAGGCTTGCCTCAATTATCTCATTAGTATGCACTGCCACCAGTCGGAGGACAAAAGTAATGCAGATCCATGGAACCTTTGATTTTTAAATTAGGCTGCTCAAGGTGGAGGAAGGTGTGCCTTCTCCCTCCTTGATATGCTTTGATGTACCAGGGGCTGTCATATTCCAGCTGAATATGACAGGGGAAGACGGCGCCTGCAGGCTATGTCTTCCCAGAGTACATGTTACTATGCGTTTTGTGTGGGGTGCAGATGGACTTTGTGCGGAATGGCCTCACACAGTCCTTGGAGGATGATCCCCCATTGTTCATTCATTTATCAAACAAATCCCAAAAAAGCCCAGGCGAGCGCACACACCCTGTGCGGATGGTCAAATTGCACACAAGGATTCTGTATTCAAGTGTAAAATAGTGCAGTTGAAAGAGTGGGCTAATTTAGGCTGCTTGGTAACAGTTATCTGGATTTGGAAAGGGTCAGCCGCCGTACATGTGTTATGA
The DNA here is from genome assembly GCF_040938575.1 of Ambystoma mexicanum. Classification (NCBI taxonomy): domain Eukaryota; kingdom Metazoa; phylum Chordata; class Amphibia; order Caudata; family Ambystomatidae; genus Ambystoma; species Ambystoma mexicanum. Next base: position 1,007,914,338 of record NC_090930.1, read on the forward strand.
GGGTGTCGCTGATGTGAGGCTGATGGACAACTTGCCCCTTTCGTAAGGTCTACTTCTTTGATTGCCCCACAGTGAGCAGAACACTGGCAGTGCAGTCCTTAGATGTTTAGAGGTGGGCAGGTCAAGCCCAAGCTAATTCAGCAGAGTGGCAGTGAAAGAGATGCTTGTACTTAATCACAGACAATGGGCCTCATTAGGACCCTGGCGGAGAGGGTATTACGCCAGCGTAGTGCATGGCGTACCTCTCCGCCATACTACGAGTTCCCGTAGCGCCATGGAGGTTTTCTCCGCCTGGTTTTACCAGCCGGAGAAAACCATGGCGCTACGGGACCTCGTTGTTAATTACGCCACCGTATTTTACGGTGGCGTAATTAACTCCTTCCCCACTCCCATTATACCCTATGGGGCAAAAATGGGAATGGGGAAGGGCAGAATGGGGATTGGGGATTTACCGCTCCGCCGAGGTCGGAATGGGGCGGTAAATCCGCCAACCCCCATGGCGCTATCGGCGGCTTTCCGCCATGCTTCGCGGTGCATTTAGCACCGCGAAATCCGCCTGGGTCGTAATGAGGCCCAATGTGCTGTTCTCCCTCTATTTTCTCCTAAAATCAATGTGCACTCAATATATGCATTATAGGCTAGCAAGAGTAATAATACATTTCAAATGTAAGTCATAGGGCTAAGATGTGATGCTTGGAAATACCAAACATAGAAAGGGGTCTGACAATCTCCAAAAGTATATGTAACCACATACATTGTTTTTTTTTCCACAAGGAAAGTCATTTTTTAGAAGCTAATTGCTTTCGGACCGTTTATGGAATCTTCATGAAACTTGCAAAACAAGTATGCATGCTCCACTAAATGTGTTTAGAAAGTTTTGTGAAGTTCTGCCCATGGGCTGACATTTAAAGGGGATCTCAAAGGTTGCATTTCCCATTAACACTCCCATACGAAATATGTGCGTCCAACTATGGAGAAAAAAAAACAAACACTAAACGGATTTCCACCAAGTCTGCGCAAAGAGTTGGCATATGGGCACAATTGAATGCTTTTTTTCTGGCTTGGTAGAAATCCGACCATTAAAATGAACCCATAACCTGGAACATATTTATGCCTATTTTGGCGGATACTTTTTTGTCTGCCCATTTTTAAACTCAAATTCTTCAAGTGGATTTTTCCATAGAGAAAATATTTAAATGTGATTAGCTGGTCTCAGAAGCATTAATACCATGGATGTCTACTGGATTCATGTATTGGAATGAAAGTGGGTCCCGTTTGGCTGAGCTGTAACTTGAACATTGGAAACACCGGCCATTTCATACACAACCTGCCGGTCTGACACCAATGAGTGTCCTCTAATTAAACTGTAAAGTACTTTCCCTGCCCATGGTGTCGGTGAGAGGATGGCATGGAGGGATGGCAAGAGGTGCAATATGGAGGATTCGATGGGGTTGAGGTAAAGGGAATATGGTTGTATAATTAGGTGTGTGTGTGCGATGGTAGCGGCTCAAATGGAAAGCTGACCTCTTGTGTAAAATAACACGTTTCCTTTGCTGAAAGTAGAGGTTGTCTACAGGTACAATTTTCTGCCCGTGTTCAGGACTAAGCGCACATATTAACAATTTTTTGGGCAACGATGTGGGTACAAAATGTATGTATGACTCACTGTGGACTTATCGACATCACACTTGGTTGTGACTTGTTTCCACACTATGGGCCTCATTACGACCCAGGCGGTAAGTTACCGCCTGGGCCGTGACTTTACCACCATGGCGTAAACTACGTTTACGCCATGGTGGTTGGCGGACTTACCGCCCCATTCCGACCTTGGCGGGGCGGTAAGTCCCCAATCCCCATTTACCCTTCCCCATTCCCATTTTTGCCCCTTAGGGCATAATGGGAGTGGGGAAGGCGTTAATTACGCCACCGTAAATTACGGTGGCGTAATTAACTACATGGTCCCTTAGCGCCATGGATTTTAACACCTGCTAAAAGCAGGTGTTAAGCCCGCCATGGCGCTAAGGGACCTCGTACTCAGGCGGTAAGGGTTGGCGCTGTTAACGCCGCCGTAAAACCCTTACCGCCTGAGTCGTAATGAGGCCCTATATATTCTTTTGAGAGACATGAGTGTGTATAAGGGAAGTGTGATGACACTCTCAATATATACTATGGCGGTCATTACAACCTTGGTGCTAAGTGCACCAACTTTACCACCATGGTGTAAACTACGTTTACACCATGGTGGATGGCGGAATTACCACCCCATTCCAAGGTGAGTGGGGCGGTAAATCCCCATTTCCCATTTTCCCTTCCCCATTCCCATTTTTGCCCCATAGGGCATAATGGGAGTGGGGAAGGCGCTAATTACGCCGCCGTAAATTACGGCGGCGTAATTAGCACCATGGCGGGTTAGCGCCATGGACTTTAACGCCTGCCAAAAGCAGGCGTTAAAGTGGGAATCCGGCGTAACGGGTTAACGCCGTCGTTAACCCTTAACGCCGGGGTTGTAATGACCTACTATGTGATTGTGTTGTGTATAGTGCTCAGATATGTGTGTGTAACGTGCATATGAACTGTGTGTTGGTAGCGGCGTGGCAGTATGATATGGTGCCACACTGAGCCCAAAGTCCATGAACCAAAATAAATGGGCCAATGGTCCCACAAATTTGCAATCAAGGTCAGGCACAGTGGCTAATGTGGGTGGCGTTGCAGAACTTGGGCACAGAGGAAGGCCATGCCTTTGGCAAACTGTCTGTGGGACATGGTCACAGACTATGGCCAGTGGCCCACAGCCCCACTATTGAGTAAATTAGCTGGGCAGGCACAGTTGCTAATTCAGGTAGCCTGGTGGGATGTGGGGCATGGCCAAAGCCCCCTTTGAGACCTACGCATGAGCTGTCACATTCTTCCTGTTCCCTTAGCAGTCTCGATATATGCACTGCGTCCCCCATCTATGGGCACAAATGTTGTCCCACTATGTTTGTGCTTAAGCCTTGTGTAAGCACCATGTGTAGTGTGAAAAACATGTCATCCCAATAGGCAGCTTATTTTTTTTAAATAAGAAGATGTAATAAATGATAAGGTCTTTGCACAATTGCCTGTGTATGCATGTTCCTAATCTAAACCAGACTGTGGTATTATGTCCAGGTGCCCCATTGTACAACAGTGTGTGATCAGGTTGTATCATCCTGAATGAGTCCCAAAGAATCACTCACAGTGCAAGAGTGGTACACACATTTCACTCTGGAGGTTTCAGGGGTCTATATCCCTTCTACTGATGATGACAAAAGCTCGGCCTCCTGGAATTTGTAATGCCACATCCAAATGATAGTTGACTTCATCCCTGTTTGTTCCTGCCAGACTTTCACACTGTCACACGCCCCAGCAAATAGTGGTATCCCAAATCCTGACTTCGTAACCAGATCAGATCTATAACATGATCATTGCATGTTCGGAGTTCTTAGCAACCCACCAGAGGCTCTGATTCCTTGGGAGCCCTGCACAGACAGGCTCGAATTGTGTAACTGTCTTAGGCCTGACTTTAGGCTGAGGCCTTCAGTATGCCTGGGCAGATCTACACTCCCCACTCCCTAATCCAGGATCCTCTCTCACAAGCCTAGTATGGCTTTACTCTCAGTCTTTCCTACTCCCTTAAGTATTCAGGGTTCTTACGATTTCCCCCCTGAGTTTGAGTACCCAGCCCCAGACAGGTTTAATTCCATTATTCATTTCTCTCTCTCTTCCTCTGTCTCTGTCTCTCTCTCTCTTTCTCTTCCTCTCTCTCTCTCTTTCTCTCCCTCTCTGTCTGTCTCTCATGCTTGTTCTCTCGCTCTCTGTCGTCTCTCTTGCCCCCTCTCGCCCTCTCACTCTCCCTGTATCTCTGTGACTCTAGCTCTCTCATTCTCCTCTGACCTTTTTACAAGTGCCAGGATCTAGATCCCAACTCCCAGTAAGCGGTGCAAGAAGCTGTTTCCCACACCCGATTGTCTTAAGCCCTTCAATCCAGACTTGATATTTTCTCACGAGCTCATTTTTATTAGCCTTTTTATTAGCCTTTGATTCTGTGTCATCTCTCTCTCTCTTTCTGTGTCTCTTCTTCATCTTCATCCGCTACCTGACTCCTCCGCATTCCTGAACTTTCCACATGAGTCTTCCTTTCGTTCCAGGCTCTCTTCCATTTTGCTCTAAACCTTCTCGTAAGTGGCCCTTTCCCTTATGCTTTGCCTTTTCTCCTCATACTTGTTTTCTCCCTCTTCCTACACCAGCCATTCTCCGATACCTTTCCTCTTCCTCCTCTCACTTAATCTCTCCCTCTCTCAAAACCAGTCTTTCTCTTGCACTATGCCCTTCCTCCACTTAGCCCTTGATCTCTCTTTCCTCCAACACCAGCCTTTTCCTTGCGCACTATCTTTGCTCCTTCCTTCCTCTCTCTGTATCATTCTGCTCAGAGAAACGTCTTCGACATTGCCTCTCTTGGACCTCTTCAGTTTGCTTTTTCATGTGCCATTTCAGGGAGAAAATGGAGCACTGAGTGTTTTATTGAAGATACCTGTGTCCAGGCAGTATTGGCAATCTATGATTGTTTGTTTACTGCTCGGCCCTACTACTGCTCACTTGAATCTGCTAGTGTGACGAATGTTCACTGTACCCCCTTGGCTCCATGTGCTGTACTGATAAAGCCTTCATGGTGGACAATGGCCATCTGACTATGCCAATGCTCCGTTGTTTGCTGTTGTTTTCTTGGACTTTACCACCTCATCTCAGCACTCCTTTTGACTTACTGACTTGTGTATGTGTGATCTGGACAAACCAGTAGGCTGGTTATGCGGAAGCTTCTGATGGATCTGCAATATACTGCCTCTGGGATGTACAGTGGCATTCCTTGGCCCACATAGACTCAGTTACTGCATTCTCCAGCCATCTAAAAGGGACTTTGAACACCATCCTATCAAAACAAGAAAAAATATCCTTTGTAATTGGGTCGTTGGTTGTTTGTACTAAGTCATAAATTGAGATAGAATTTCAGGTTATGTCATGAAATAGGGAAACATAGTTTACTTTCAACGTTTAACAGTTCGACCGGTTACAGCACTTGCAAGCACCTTCACCGTTCTGCAAGCATTGGGCACAATGGGACTCACTATTAGTTTGTGGTTAGTAGTAAAATAATTGGTATCTCTGAATACCAGAGATTTTACTGCTCCTATAAAAAAAAGGCAATTCGGCTGAACAGCGTTCTCTCATCTAATTGCTAACATCTGGAACACCATGCCCAATGAATTAGAACCGCAGAAGACCACATCACCTTTAGGAAACAACTCAAACCCTGGCTATTCAACAGGCAATGACATCCGCAAAGGGAAACTGCCAACAATAACATCACAGACAAATAACTAGTAAGGAGACTAGATGGGCCAAAGAACCATAACCAAGAACCTGGCTGGATACCGTCGAGCAGCACACAAAAAACCATGCCAGAGGCTCCAACAAACCGACCGACTTACTAACCCATTTCCCGTTCCTGCTCCTCCAACATAACTGAGGCCCCCACACCAGACCTGGGCTAGTCACACTACACATAAACCAACCAAGAATCCTTTCTATGATCACACCCAGCATCTCAAGATGCTGAAGCACACCTAGAGTCAACCACCCCACATAGTCTGGAAAACCATCAACAACACATTTACACACCAAGACACCAGATAATCTCAAAGCTAGAGCCTGCCGTGAATCTGGATCCCTTATGGATACTATCTAACCAGAGGGCACAAACCCATCACAACCCCACACAACACACTAACACCAACACAAAACACTATCACACACATGGGGCACTGAATCTTACCCCTACGGTCAGAACGGACAGGGCCTCCAGCATAAACCCACATGCAAAACAACACTCACAGACACCAGTTCCTCCTGGTTCTGAAACTATCCTCTCACCCTATCCTCACCAACCTGCCAACCTCCCTCGCAGGCAGAGCCATGCAAATGCCTGGAGACTGCGCCTGGGTGGTAGCGGTGCGCGGTACCAATCAACATAACATAACATATAATTATGAATTTTCCAACCAAACTCTTAAAAACCACCTTATGTGTGACGTACATTACCATCATGCAAATGCGTTACTGCACGTGATATTGCTCATACAGTACTACTATTATGTGGTAACACTGCATGTCTCCATTTGAGTCCTACAAGTCTTCATGACTCTGAATCAGGTACACCATGTAGCCAAATGCTGTGGCCTCTGGACATGTTTTTTCTACTACGGGGTTCACTGTCAAGGACAAAGGCCATGGTCAGTGTGACACATTATGTTATCCCAATTGGTGCAAAGTGGCCAGTGGACCATGGTTATTTACTGCTACAGGTGGGGTTTGATATTGCAAAAGCAATCATTGGCATTCTGTGAAAAAGAAACTTTAATTAAGAGATAGTTAAGGTGAAACATTTTGAAGCAACAATACCCATGAAATTTGGCAGGCGTTTGTAGTGATGACAACCTTAACTCGGATTCCCGCCGTTGATGTCATACATGGTGTCATTAATGATGCTTTTAATTATGGCATCTATGCTATCATCTATGAGCTGATCAGCTGAGCAATAAGGGGACTCAGATTTAAAGAAGACGGTCTCTCAGGAATTTTATCCACCAAATCGATAGGGCATGGATTTTTTAGCACATATCGATGGATTATATTTTGTCTTCCAGTGCATCTTACCTTCTCTTTTCAGACATTTACAAATGCGAACTGCACGGGTTGAAAAATGCCATCTTGTGATTATCTAATCTGTTGATCAATAACCATACTTTATGTGCTCTGGTAACTCTTACCCTTGTAGTTGACATCAGCAGATGAAAAAACTTTAGGCTTTCACCCCATGTCAACAGCCCAGTGCATGACTCATAAAAATGTCATCTGCGTGCAATGTATTGACTTGTTTCCATGGAAAACTCAAGACGCCTCTTTGCTCAATAAATATCAACAAACTCTTTTGCCTCAGACACCAATAACGCTTCTACTGCCTTCATGTCCATCTATTTCATTCTAGGCCTTCAAGACTCTCTTCTGCTACCAACTACGACGCATCCAACACAAAAAGGTACTTAGACTAGTTCAAATGACTTTTCTCTACAAGTGCATTGCTTTTAAATCTAAATTAGATGTTAAAAGGATTCTTAGCCGAGTAGGTTGTTTCATGTGAAAATTATTACTTTCCATCTCTGGGCCTATTCATGTTTTGTTTGCACCATGTGTTTTTATAAATTGACTTTGTCTTCTCTTCCCACTTTTCCTCTAGATTTCAAAGAGAACCATCAATGCATGTATTTATTTAAAAAACAAAATATTACTTCCTTTTAACCCCATAGTGTTTTTTCTCTAAATTAAATTCTCAAACATTATTGCCGGTATTCAGAGGTTCAGGTATGAACCGGAGTAGACGGTTCAGGAAATGCATGAGAGGAAAAGCCAGCAGAAACTGATCAATGGACACATTCATAAGCCCCTCATTACATGAGGCATGGCTTTTCCAGTCTGTAGTCACTCTTACCTGCTTATTCTCAGTTGATGTCTGCATGCCTGATGTAGCCCCTCATTCATTAAGGCGAGGCATTCTCCAGTTTGTAGTCAACCTTACCTGCCTGTCATAATTGCATGTCCAGTCTCCCTTATTGCAGTTTACCAACTCGTTCCTGCACTTTTTAATTGTTTTTGCATGTTTACCTCACCTTCCCCTCCCTCGCTCCCCTTCCTCCCCCTCTACACTTTGTTCATGTCTCAGCACTTGCACGTTCTAAATCATTTGTTGTCTTCCTTTCTTCCCCCTCCATTCACCTCCTTTCCTCCCCCACTCACCCTGCTCTCATGCTATTGCACTTACATGTTCTGAATGCTTCAAGACCTTTTAAGACTTTTAAGAACGTTTTTCTTTTGTTTACCTTCATCCTCTTTCCCAACCCCCCCCTTGTCTTGATGCACCTAGAAATACATTTTTGCTGCACAGTGTGCATTACAAATTACCAATAAATAAAATAAATAAATCGATCAAATGATTGAACGCAGTGAAGATCATTTACAAGATCCTGTTCCACGTCAGTCACATGGAAGACGTTTCCACGTGGTGACGTGCCTTCGATGAGAATACATTTTGACGTTGCCTGAGAACACTTGCTGCCAAGAAAACTCTGGCTTCTTGGCCTACATAGCCGAATATGAACCTGCACCACTTTGCGTGACCCAGCTATGAGACTTTAGGGCAGTCTGCTTCACAAATGTGGTGTTGAGAAGGATGATTGTTCTGATGTACATACTTAGTGCATCTGTTAGCCCTTGTGTTTCTAGCAATGAGTACCTATTGTGTCTATCCCTTTCATCTGGGCCAACCTTGCATTATTTCCTTCTTTGTTGGTTTCTAGCTCTCTCTCCCTCTCTCACCAATCTTTTGTTTGACAGTTCACAACATTATTTTTCTCAATTACAAGCTACCACCAAAGAAATCAGCCCAACAAGTTATTTATTTAATTGTACATATACATGTTCATATTATATTTTTTAAATATTGATGTTTCAATGTTAAGCAAAAAAAGCAAAAATCAATAATTCAATTAGTTGAATAGAGCTTTTTCTCTATCCTTTACACAGATGGTACAGGTGTTTGTCCTCTCGAGCATTCACATGGTGGATTCACAGAAGAATGGAATTCAGAGTTCACCCTGTCAATCCTACCTGTGTCGTCAGAGCCATGTGTGAGCAATTTCCCAGTGCCTCATGACAGTATACTGGATTTCTGCATACAATCCCAATTCCTTATTAATATAACCTGCAGTTTATATTGACAGTCTATGCTTTCTTTAAAAAATTGAGTTTTTCACAAATTCAATAATTGTAATGAAAAATGCCTGCCTCTAATATCTCCAAATTGTTTAATTTCACGATCTTTCAAGTTTGTCTATTTTATTTCAAAGTGTTGTTTTGCTATGGACCCACATATAGAAGTTCAAGTTGCTTTGATATGTTTCATAACATTGTGCAACAAAGCATACCTAGTTGCATTCTAAGGGAGCTCTCATTGAGTTATTCCTATCTTTTCTTACCATTTTTTTCGGTTTCATGTGCTCTAACTTTCATGGTGTTACATGTATGAAAACACAAGGGTTTGCTAAGTGAAAGAAATGTGAACTGAACAATCTTGAGTCTTTCTAAGTTGTTTCAAGTAAAGGTAATGATTTAATATGTTGACATGTGAATAAAAAGGTTTGTCAAAGTCAGCAACACCGTAGATCAAGAATACATGGGAGTCTATAAGTAAAGATAGTATGCTTACCCAGTGAAATCAACTCATATTATTGGTACTGCTTTGAATGTGTTACCTATATTACTTAGACTGTATCATAATCTACCCCACCACAACTCATTACATTGGGCTTGCACCTATTTCACTTGCTTCATCCGGATGCACTCGTGTTCACAATGGTGGGTAGTCATGTACCAGTTGCCGAATACCATGTACAACTCAAAGGGGTCTTTCGACTAGTGGCCATTGACCACATGGCCACCCCAGACCCAGAGTCATTGCTGTGCCCACATTCTATAATGAAGTTGTATGTCATCAATCCTGCACTACCTCAAAGTTTACACATACCCAAATATGGTGATGTCCCAAAAGTATATCAGGTGCCTCTCAATAAAACGACGAACAAAACATGAGAGCAGTCTTTCCACGTGGCCAATTCCCATACATACCCACTTTTCAAAGTATTTATAAACTCTAAATCTTTACCAATAAAAAATCCCTGCTGTCCACTAAAGGCATTGTCATCACACGACTGCTTGCAGAATCTACTAGTGGATTTTTAAAACCACAGGTAATGGAAGCCTAGTTTATCATACTTTTCTCATTATTGGCTTAGTACATTTCTAATGCGTTTGAACCCATGTCCCTCCTTATTTTCTTTTCATATATCTCCATTATTTATCAGCTTTTTAATGTATTAATATAGCTTTAAAAATACATCACATATTTATTTTAAAATATGTAATGTATTGTCATCGCTCTCATCGTTTTGTGGTACCAGAGATGTTCAAAAGACCACATATTGTTTTTTTTGTGTGACAGACCATTGACATATGAGCAGGTGGTAGCGTGGCGGGTCAGAGTTGCTTACAGGACTGCTGACAAACGCTGAGAGGTATTTAATGTTTTACAAATCAGTTGCATTCTTATATAATACGTTTCTTTTTATAGTTTTGATATTAAATCTTCTGGAACATAAACAAATGCCTTGCTGTATTGTTTTGGGTTGTCCTAATTTCAGCCATGCTAAGACTCCTGCTACAGTGATACACATTTTCCTGATGGACATGTCTTTGATACGATCAGGGTTGCTCAACTGTGGTTTGCAAGTTTGACATCAAAGCCAAGGATGTCTTTGAGGACGTGGTGGGTAAGAGATTTTGCGTGTGCAGCATGCTCTTCTGACTAAAGAGGGTTGCCCCAGTCTCACTCGTAAGTTACTTCCCAATGCTGTTCCAACTGTGTTTCATAACATACAGAGTCAGGAGCGTAGTAATCATGAGTGATTATTTTATTTGATATATATATACGTATTTAGTGAATAAAACTTTAGTTAAGGGACAGTTAAGGTGAATATGTTCAGTGCAACAAAACACTTGCAATTCAGTGAAAAAACCTTAGTTGAGGCAATGTTAAGGTGAAACATTCTGATGCAATGAAGTCCTAGATATTTGTTTTAAAGCCTTTTGTTGACATAACGTTAAGGTGCCAATTTAACACAATAAAACTCCTGAAATTTGGCAGTGCCGATACTGCACCACATTAACTATGATACCCCCATTGCATGGCTCCTAAGCACACTGATGACATCACAAATGACATCACCAATTATTTCACTTATGGCATCTTGAGTGACATCACTGGTAGAGCAGATTACGCATGCAAGAAAGAGAGATGGAACATTTAAAAAGTGTGTTTCTGCATATGAGGGTGGATTCAGCTTAGTTGGAGTTAACATACCCAAACATGAACACATTTCGGACGCCAGACGCACCTGCCATTGGCTATCCATACCACAAAGAATTGAATATAAAACCATCTCACTCACACACAAATGCCTAGCTAACCAAGCACCCAGATACCTATCCGACAATCTCAATCACCACACCCCAGCGCGCCCTACCAGATCAGCTCAAACACATTGCTTAAATATCCCAAGATTTAAGCTCCAAAAAGCAGGTGGCTCCAGCTTCCCCGTGCTTGCCTCCAAACTTTGGAATTCACTTCCACTCGAGCTGAGATCAGAACCTTCCTTTCACAGATTTAGACACAACACCAAAATTTGGCTTCTATCCAAAGAAACGTAAACTGCCTAGCCCTACCTTACTAGCATGCACCAAGACTGTAAATTTGTAAATATGTAATCGGTTTGTACATTTCTGTTGTATTATTCTTGTTGTATTCATCGCAAGCGCCTGGATGCCCTAGGGCCAGGCGGCGCTATACAAATAATAAACTAAACTAAACTAAACTTATACCGTCCATTTACAACACAACCATGATATTCGTACACATCACAGTTACTCTATATTTATTGATCATTCACCATGATAAGATACTCTAGTGCCTTCATCATTCTGTTCTGAAAAACAGTCCCCTATGCAAAGAAGAAGTTTGAGTACTCCAATTATGACTTTAAACCTGTCTGCCAAAAAATATAACATACATAACAAGCAGCACTTTCTGAAGAAGTCAACATATCAACATGTGGCAGGAAAGTTACTTTCATTATAATTATGATTGGTTATTTATAATGTGCTTTATACCCAGAGGTTTCTAAGCACGGACCCAGGGATCGAACCTGTGTTGCTCCATGTTGTCTTGCTTCCAAGGTGAATACGTTGCCCCTGAGCTATCCTCCCAAGGATAAATCAACCTTTAGGCTATGACCATGAAAAGTAGTAAATTCTAGGGAAAGTAGCCTGAAAGGGCCAACAATGTTAGAATACCCTTTCTTGTTGTGAGGACAAATATTAATCAGGAATAGAGTGGTTAATGTACTGGATGGACAAACGTAAATGCTTTTATATCTGGTTTGAAGCCATCATTTCACTACATGTTTTGGACGATGACTCCCATTTATCCCTGCCAGTGCCTATGGTTGGTAGGGTGGGTGTAAGTTGTAATGTAAAATCTCTGGAGACCCAAACCTGCACACATCTCATATAGTGCATCTAAATTGTCAAGTGCTATGTGCAAGGACAACTTTCTGCAGTTCCTCAGCCATTATTTACAAATGCTTGATAAATGTTTTCAGGCCTACATAAAAGACAGGATATATTGCATCTGTGCTATATGTTCAAATACAGTAAAAAATAAAAGTCCCTGTGGCTGGATCTTGCCAGTGAGGTTATTGTGGAGGTTGAAGGGGATGTCATGCCTGATTTCACATATGATGACATCACTGATGGCATCTGACTTCTGTCTGTCCTAAGTAGCTACAGAGTAAGGTTAAGTGGAAGGGCCCTCTGGAGAACAGAGTATGATGAACCAAGATGGCCGCCGGGTAATTGTTCTCCGAGACGATGAGCTGAAAAAGGTTTAACATATCCTGATTACCATTAATGTACTCTCTCCCAGACGACGGCAGACTTTACCGGAATATGAGGGGAAGCATTCATGAAGTTTGAATATTCTTGGTGCTGCGGGTTATTGTGCCGCCAGCAACGTGGCACACTGCACCTGGGGGGACGGCATCCCGCATACTGCAGTGGTGAGCGCTGCTGCCTCCTGTGTCGGCATCTGCAGCGCTTGAGGTTGCTGAAGCCCCAGAAAGAGCTAGCAGGGGAAGCAGAGCATGTACAGGCACAATCCCAATGCCGTGGTGGCACACCGAAGTCCTGCACATCATAGTGAAGGCTGGGGAATGGCCTTCTGCTCCAACGGCCCGCTGTAACGGATCAATGCCAAAACTGTGAATGTCATCACAACTGCTTGCTTCTCAAAAGTCACAAAGATATTTGTGGCTGCTCTGAAATTCTTCTTGGGAAGAGATGAAAGTGAGAAAGGTGAGAGTGATTCCGAATCTGAGGTTCAAGTTGATATATTTCAAATATATACATCAATTCTACTACTCCCCTGTGCTGTTAAATAAGTATGATCAGTGTGTCCACATAATTGTCAAAGATTCCATGCAGAACAGGCTGACTTTCTGCCAAGTTACTGGACTGGATTCTCTGCGACAGCTTCAAAGGACTGCCACGACCCCTGCTGCCATGAGATTAAGGATGATTGACTTCCATCACTAACTCTCCTGACGCTTCTTCTTTTTCTCCATCCTCACCTATATAAATTCACTCCTCTCTCTGCCTTTTCTACTTTTATTGTGTACTTGTGCACCATCTGCTTTGCACTGTTTGCTGCCTCCTCTTAAAATTCTAATTTGGGTGTTTTAGCATTCCTTGTGTACCATCTGCCTTTCACTGTTTGATGCCTCCTTTTAGAATTCGAATAGGGTGTATTAGCATTCCTTGCCTCCATTACAAAATCGAATTGGGTGTGTATAGTTTATTCAACTCTCTCTTCCACCCATCAAATGTAATTCTACTTCTTCTGGGATTCTCTTACTCTCGCCAACATCATTCTACTAGGCCTCCTAGTGAGTTCAGCCAGAATTGTCCGGTGCTGCCACTCCTCCCTCATTCCTTGGCTAATCCTCTGCCTTCCTAATGCTCTCTCCATCGCTCATATATTCTCTAACTGCTACACTATCACCTATCCTTCTCTCTCCAAGTCCGCCAGGAAGAAGCACGAAAAGACATCCTGAGTTCAAACTCTGGACTTCCCATTGCAGACACCTATGTCAGTGCCCCCTCTACAGAGGTTTTGACTGATGTTCTTTTCTCTGTCCCTTCTCCTGATCTCTGGACCCCTCATCTCATCTTCACTCTCTCTCCTTCCTCACATTCCTCTATTAACGGTGGCACCAAGTGGGAAGTCCTCTTGGCTGGCTTTGCATCCTCTCGTTGCTTCGTTAATGTCTATCACACTGGCACCATTCTAGTTCAGGGTCCGCATCCCAACCTCCTTCTTTTTGACCGCATCTTGCCTTCCCTCATTAACTTCCTTTCTTTGCCTGCACCCCCTCTTCTCCGTTTCTCCCTCCTCTGAATGGTGTACCATGCCCCTGTACCCCACCTCAGAAAACCTTCAAGGTAGCCAAGGAGGAGGCAGCGGGGGGAGGTGAGGAAGCCGTGGAGGGGATAGAGGGGACAGCAGGAGAAGCAAGGAAACTGATGAGGCTCTGGAAGCGTCTATCAAAGAGGAGAAGGTTGGTTTGATGGACTTGGACCAAGACGGTACCATTCAGGTAAACATTAATGATGACCTTAGAGGAGTGGAAGGAGGCCAGGAGGGCCTCCCACCAGGTGTCACTGTTAATGGGAGAGGAAGAGAAGGGAGAGAGCACAGAGACCATATGTAGAGTCCATAGGTCTGGCGAGGGAACGACAAAATGGATGTCGCTGAAAGTTTGCCTGGAGGAGGCACTGCTATAGGTGTCAGCAATAGGAAGGCCTGGGTTGGAGTCCAGGATGTCCTTTTTAAACTTCGTCCTACAAGATTTGGTGAGGAGAGCAGGATAGTCAATAGAGAAGCAGTTAGAAAAGATAGGAGAGAAAGAGAGCACCTTAGAGTAGGTAGGATGAGGAGAGAAGAGGATGGGAGTGGGAAGGGGTAGGGGAGAACACTAGGGAAGAACACAGGGCAGGGATCAAGCAATCGAGACAGAGAGAGACGAGGCAAGTTGACAATTGGACAAGACGACAGGCGCTAAGATAATGGTCGAGGGGTCTGCAAGATGAGTGCAGTGCTAGGAAGCAAGCCACAGAACGGCACTACTTTGACAATGCAATTTCAAAACGGGAAAAACACACCTAGGTTTGAGAGTCCTGTATAGAGGGGAAAAGGCCTAGGTTTCACAATTCAATTTAAATACTTTCACAGTGCAATTTTAAAAACAGGAGGAAAATACTCCTAAGTTTGAGAGTCCTGTCCTATATAGAGGGGGAAAAGGCCTAGGTTTCACAAAGCAATTTTAAATACTTTCACAGTGCAATTTTAAAAACAGGGGGAAAAACACACCTACATTTGAGAGTCCTGTATAGAGGGGAAAAAGGCCTAGGTTTCATAATGCAATTTTGAATACTTTCACATTACAATTTGAAATGCTTCCACAGAGCATTTTTAAAAACAGGGGGAAAATACACCTAGGTTTGAGAGTCTGCTATATGGACAGGTTTGCAGGGTAGAGTGAGGTTCTAAACCTAGCCCCAGGCCACTCCTACCTTACTTAGTCACTACTGGTTGACGACTGGCCACTGGCTTCCCCTGCGGACACCTGCAGACACAACCAGGAGCCGTCTCTGTGGGAGCTGCCTTTTGCCTTGGGGCCCTTAGCCACAGGGGCTGCCTAGCTGCCCTGGCAAGGTCAGTAGTGACAGAATGGAATGGCCAATCATGGTGGTGGGCGGGTTGGGAGGCGGGAGGGAGGGGAACGAAGTGGAAGGGAACTAGGAAGGGAAAAAGAAAACAGAGGGCAAAGGGGGCATACACAATAGGCAATATACAAAGAAAGGACCAAGAGGGTCTCACCGGGAAGGATCTTGTGCAGCAGTCAACCGCTCAGCCAGGTGAAATGGCAAGCGCCTTGCAGCAAGTTGCTACACCCAGCCACAGGTTGTTGGAGTGGTGGCCATTCAGGGTGGTGGGCGTGCTGGGAGCTGGGAGGGAGGGGAACGAAGCATAAGGGCACCAAGGAAGGGAAAAAGAAAACAGCGGGCCAAGGGGGCACAAACAATAGGCAATATGCAAAGAAAGGACCAAGAGGGTCTCACCAGGAAGTATCTCGTGCAGCAGTCACCCGCTCAGCCAGGTGAAAATGCTGCACCACGGGATAGGGTGGCGCCGTGGGGTGGGCGGTCGCCACTTTGCAGGCTTTTTCGGGGGCAGTAATCAGGCTGGGCAGTGAGAAATCTGCAATTTAAGAAGCGACTGATCAGGAGGACAGCTACGCCACCTCTTTCTCTCTGATCCCGCCATTATGCCAGTCCTCGCCTCCCCGGGAATCCAGATCTTTGTTGTCCATCCCACCCATCCCACAATTTTAGTGGGCTTCAGCGGGGGACAGTGGGCAGGTGGTGGTGATATGATGGTGATTTGGCCCTTCGGGGGGCCGCAGTTCCCGTGGTCATCTGGTGGTGCGTGGCTGCCTCCCACCAGAGGAAAACGTCCCAGTAAGGATTACAGGGGCAAGATCAGGAGGCTTTCTGTATCAGATCAGGGTCTGGGGCCTCCTGGCACTCCTCCCAAAAGGGCATGGCAGGGAGACATGGAGTGAGCCTCACCATCATGCACCGCTATTGGTCAGAGGGGACCACCTGCCAAGAATGGCATTGTATGACACTATTGAAGTGCACTATTTTTTGCTGATGATGGTTTTTCGAAATGCATTGTTTTTTCTTTGAATTTTTGTAAAGGACTTTGACGTTGCATTTGAATATTCTGTTTACAGTGTGTAATACATGGTGACCTGTTTTATGGATGTGTGTGCTTCTTGCCCGTGATAACTGCCCCTGCTCAGCACAAAGGGGACGACACTTCACAGACACATATTATTACGAATATAATATCCCCTACCATAGATAAAATGGACTTTGCAAGTTCCATGACCGTCTTTGTCCTTGTCCTCGATTTGATCATGAAACTCCTCAGTGACTTTCAATATCCCTATAGCATTTGGTAGGGTGCAGTTTATTCCATTTATAACCCACTCAAACCAACTGACAAAAGAGAAGTGGAGGACATTGGTGGTTATTCTACATTGGAAAAAAAACATTCTAAAACCTTGTAAATTGCATGGTGGCGACCTGTTAGATGTGCTCTTAATTGCAAGGAGGACCCGACCAAATATTACATACCATTTACACACTGGCAGCCAGCATTTACTGTGGGTTTCTATTGATTCAGCCTGCTCTTATCAGCTGAACAAAGCAGGCAGATGCCACGATAATGCCTTGCATTACTAGAAGCATCAAAATATGCTCGATACCAGTGAAAACTTCTGCTCTGTAACCCTACTCCGCCACAGAAATCAATGAGAATCTGGCACCACAAAAAAAAGCATGCCTTAAAGTTGTTTGCATTCTTTTTTCACATTATTTTTTACATTATTCCAAAAGGAAATTGACCTTTGTGCTATCGGGATTAGATATAGCAGAACGCTGGTTTCCGTTTAGAGATCAATGCAGAAAGAACCTTTTTCTTTCATCCAAACAGGTTTAAATAATCCCAAAATTGTAATGGCAGAGCATGCAACTGGCTCTAATACAGAAGACTGTGCCCCCTGAAATCAATATCCATGTCCTATACGTGCAAGGTTTGCTTTCGACGTCAAATAGGCTTTTGGGGGTGGGGGGTAGTTCAGGGAAACGATTGTCTTGGAAGCAAGACAAAACAGGTCAACACAGGTTCGAATCCCGATCCTGCGCTTAAAAACCACTCTGTGCATTATAAAAAAAACAAAAATCTATTATTATTATACCCTAATTCTTTCATACTGTTTTTTTTTTTATGGAAACATTTGCTTGCCTGGTTTCAATACGTTAGTTCAATGTGAAAATGTGAATGCAGAATGCAGGCTTTCTGGGGTTGTTAAATATATGTTTAGTATTTGCCACTCTGGAGTAACATAATGAAATATGCCTTTCTATGCGTGCAGCGAGTCTTCATTCCTCCGTTAAACTATCCCATTGCATCGTGGAGTAAGGTATGTAGTTGTCTGCGTGCAGGCCTTGCCAGATTCATTGACATTGTACGTTGGAACTTGGAACTGGGTAACTCAAGCATTTAGGCTCTCACGGTTCGGCAGACTCGCGGTCTTTGAATGAACTGTGTGATATGGAGGGATAGAAGTAGGTTCGTTTTTTGGAATTCATTATTTATTTCAGAAAAAAAAACGAATGTAGCTTAAAAAGAGAACGAATGCAGTACACTGGTGCCTCCGGGGGCACTTTGGGGGATTTCCCCACTGTATGTGTGAGAATGGGCGATCATTTCGTGCTTTTTTACATGATTCGATCCGATTTGTCTCCCATCAAACTCCCGTTGTTAAAAAAAAGTGGCCCGTTTTCGTTAAATCGGGGTGAATGTAAACCTCTTCATCACAAATCCACACATGCTCCTGCACTTCATTGGTGTAACTGTACAGCAATTAATGAATTCATATTTCCATAATTGACTGGCCTATTCTCTTGGCCGAAGGGGGAAACGTCGCATTTCAGTTGAAATTTAAATGTTTGTATTTTTTGCTTTGCAATTAAAAGAAAAAAAAAGTGGTGCAAGCGAAGATTTAAGCCACAAGGGACGGGGTGGCACTTTCAATGATGGGCCTATGCTAAGTGAGTAAAAGAGTTCTCCAATGTATATGAGCTAACTGTGCATATAGAGAGGAAACGCTGGCTGTAATTTTATTTGCACTCTGCTCTGCTAACGAGATTAGCTCATAGCAAAATACGGGACACTGTCCCCTTAGGCATATTCCTGAAATCCCTCGCCCACTGTCGGTTGGCTCACAAAATGGAAACGACAGAATCTGATCAGTAAAAAAACAGTGCTTTCACTGCGGAGACCATTCAAAGCAGGCCCCCGCCTAAAATGTGTGAGGATTTATATCGTTTATGAATGTATACACATGCATACGTGTATTTCTTCTGTATGCATACTTATATAGCCGAACGTATATGACGTTATATGTAGACACACACGTTAATATGATATGTGTACATTTTAACGGTCATATACATTACATTGAAATGGAATGAATGATAAGTCCTGTACCTATGCACTCTTTTGCGGATGTATGTGTATACATTTACTTCGTATTATTTTAATATTTTAAAAGCGCTTGCAATACCCTGCATGGAATCAAAGCGCTGCACGTTCACATCAGACGTACATGCTAGAAAAGAGTTTTGGTTACAAGGCGTATAATCATTTTGTTTTTACAAAACACTTGCTGTTGTCTCATGATTTTCATTGCACTTTGGGACTGAATCTCGCGTTCTAACGCGCATCTACGAATATAAGCAAGGCACACAATCGCCCATGGAATTCATGGGGCTATAATTTCAAAAGGGGCCCTTATAAATACAGCTGGAGGCCTGAGAACAACCACACTGCAGGCTACGCGTTGTACTTAGTAAACATTGCATGATAAAGAAATGCGTGTCATTAACCGTATGCGGCTTTTTCCAGAAGTGACAGATTCCCCTCACAAACAGCTACTTTGTATGTACTGATCTCCACAGCCTGGTGTCCAGCTGCAGCAGGAGGACCAGGGCGGCAGCGCGAGCATATGCCTGCTTGAAACAAATAAACGCTCTCTGGAGTACCGACACAAAGAGGGGCCATCTCTCCTTAAAAACCGTGTCACGACTTAAACACTTCATTGTATTAAATATGAATGAGTTGTCATTGTCAGGAGGGCAGCGCGACGGGCGCTTCGGTGTTGACGATTACCCACATGATTAAGCAAACGACACGGGCAGCGCAGGAAGGTAAACAAGGGCGGCCTTCTGTCACTTCCGCCCCGGGGCAAGTGAAACAAGGTGCTTAGGCGCGCGCCCTATTGTTGTGCACCGAGCGGAAAAATATAAGCTGTGAACGCCGCCTTCCATAAAAGCAAAGGAGGCGGTCCTGCGGGAATTTCTCCGTGGAGATGTGTGAAAAGCATCGTTCTGGTCAGCTTACATGTCAGCATTGTTCCCCCAAAGCACAACGCGTTAAATCTCCAGGCCTGAAACGCCTCCTGCGTCTGCTTTTGTTTAAACAATACAGTGTTGGGACAGGGATTACGACAGGGTGCTTGCTTTCCCTTCATTCAGTATGCGACACGCACCATCAGTGCGTCCCATATAATCAGCCGGGCAGTTAACGCTGCCACTTGTATCTCTCTCTATTCTCAGCTCTCCCAACCAAGCTCAGATTCCGTGAAGATTAACTTCCGTGTTAAGTTTCTTTTACTTCATTAATGCCAGTGTCTCTTTTCTGACAGCAGTTTGTGCTTCAGCCTGGAGACAGAAGGGACTGCCCGCCGCCCTCATGAATAACGAGTATTCTTGGCAAACAGAGCTTGAATATGCATAGCTCCAGACCCAATACCTAGCACCCTAACACAAGACGGCAGCCAACAATGGAGCGTCTTTACATTTCCTTGCATAAATGACATTTCAATAATGACATTTAAAAAACATGTATATTTAGTTTGAAGCGGTTAACAAACCTATCGACTTGGGACATACTCAAAGAATCCTACATCTGTAAGGGGCATTGTGTAAGCGTCATTGCCCCCAAGCCAATAAGGCTATGACACACGAGCGTGCCTTCTGCGTCACCGGCTCTGCCGCTCCCTTCTCTGCCTCCTCACCCATACCGTTTCTTCTCGGACATTACTTGCTTGGTGAGACGTGTTCTCATAGAAATTCCAATGCGGGCCATTATAAGCATTTAACTAACACTTTCGGAAGAATCCGATTGGCTCTACTCGAGCATCCCACTTCACGTGCTAATTTTAGCAACAACCACAACAATCACGACAGACGTGAACATACTTACAGCAAACATGCTATGAATGTAACTGTATTCGATTCACATTGTTCATAAAGAACAAACATGGCAAATCGGGTGGTGCGTTAACTCAATGTGTGTTACTCACAACTAAAAACACGCATTATGCCATTTCCAAAACATGTGCCGTTTCTCCGTGTTTTTATATGCATCATTTTTATGAAAGTGTATTGGCCAAAGGGTTCAACAAGAAAATACTCTTATAGCCAGTTATGGTTTTAATTAAGTATCCCAGTGAAACTGGAACTCTTCGTCAGTGCTAACTCAAGCATCAGGCATCATAATGCCCCAATCCACCCGTGACCATATATTATTACAGATGAAGTTGCAATAACATGTTCTTATTACATGTGACTAGTGATGTCACTACTATATTGTAATAAGGACATTAGTTGCAGGTTCGTGTACAAAGGTTGCAGGCTGCCACGTATCATCAGTAAATCTATAACTAAAGAACCGCTCGGTGTGTTTCCTCTTCAATAATTGTACATGCTTACTTAAACATTGACATTTCAGGTGCAAACAACAGGCACATAGCAACCACTTTTCAACCACAAAATCGTGATTATAGTGATGACTCGGTGACTGGCCTTGTCATTGTTGTAGTCCAGACATGTATAACCAATTTTAAACAATGTTGTTTTGTATTTCTTTAATATCAGAGGGGTTTAACAACTTAACATGTAATCATAATGTCAGTTGGTTTACATAGCTGAGGGTTCATGTTCCATCTTGTTACAAATAATGCCTTTGAACATGGGTAACGCTTTTGGGTTGCTTTGGACCACCAGCAGAAAGGCCAACACCTCATCTGTACTCTTGTGCCACCGCCAGATTGTGTCTTGATATTATCAATGTTTTAAAGTGAAAAAAGCAAGTTGAAAGTATAGATTAAACATATCCTTAACTTAAAGCAGTGCATGCATATAAACAACAGGGTAAACAATGGTGGTTAGGTCAGAGTTTATATGGATTTTTGAGAGGAAAAACACATTTCATAGCACTTAATAATGTGAATTCAAGAGCTTTGGGTTTTATGAAAATGATAGAGGGGGTCCTCCAGAGCAAAAAGATTAGAAAATAATGTCCGAAGATGCTTTAAAAGACTTAAATGAAAAAGTATTATTCATATTATTCAACTTTAAGAATGTATTTCTATTGTTCATGATGAAGATACGAGAAATCAGAAAAATTAGGGCACGATTGCACTGAACTATATAAATGACTTCGAGATTAAGACAAAGAAAAGAACATGGCGCTCCGGCCAATAAAAAATAATAGCTATACCAACATGTCCTTTCATGCTATGGTGAGGGTCAAAAGGCATTACTTAAATATTGTGTGAAAAATGCATAAAAATAGATTCACGATATTCAAAATGAAGTATGCAACGTTACTCTCTTGACTATTTCTGGGTTTATCATAGTGAGGCAAGCACTGAAACAGTGGAATTCACTTTTCAGTTTCTATAGCATCCACACATTCATGGTGTTTTATGTAATGTTTCATGTGCAATGTGTAATCTAAACTCTTAGGGCCTGATTCATGAATAGTGCCCATTTATTCCATAGGGGCCAAGACACTGTGCAAGCCTACATGCAGAATAAAAAATTCACGCTCTGTGCATTTATGGAATTGTTTGCGCACAGTGGAAGTATATGCAAGGCGTGTCCGGAATGCCCCGACACGGCACCACGCAAAAAACATCCAGAAACAGCGACCTTTGCGTGCTCCCATATCCGCGAATACATGCACCCTTTAAACAGTGCGTATTGTCCCCCGCAAGCAGGCCTGCATCTCGGGGACCATGCACGGGATCCCCCGTAACTGTTGCCGGCAACCCGACAACATGCGCATGATTTATCGTAACTCATGTGAAACTCATACAATCTCTGTGCAAACCTCCGTAAACCATTCCTGCACCCTGCTACACTGCGTACAAGCACCCCTAAGTTAGTTCGGAACCCCAGATGCATGCATGCACCTCTGAATCCAACACCCGATTTTACCTCTGCGGAGTGAATCCTATGCGCAATTGTCTGTACGCCTGTTCCATGAATATGTAAAGTTCCGTGCAATAGTGGGTGTTCGATGGACTGCCTGCGGGCTATACCTCGTGACGCCCACTTTTTTGCATATTCTTCCCCATTTCCTATGTTCCACCCCCTTCCCCACCTTCTGCGCAAGCCACACCGATGCTCTGCGTGGTGTCTCATGCAAGGCACTTGGCTGATCGCAGGGGCATGTCGGGCCACTGCGAAAACCACACAAGTCCAAGGAAAACCCAGCGCATTCGATTCCATGAATCGACAAACGGGACTATGCATGCAGTTTGGCACGCAAGTTCCCTATTTTCCACACAAATAAGTCCATGAATCGAGCCCTAAGTTGTAACTTCTTGCTGAGTAAGTTTAGTATATTTATTTTATACTAGCAAAAAGTACCCTGTGGACAGACATGACAAAATCAATGATCCTTTAGGTTGCTATTCCGATTTGCTTACCGTTTGATGTGCTTTGCACTCTGAAGTAAACTGCACTGAGAATGGGAGGGTGTGGCTGGCTGACATACCCCGGTGCATACGTTGGGGGTGGTGAAAGTTGGTGTGCTTCTGCTTAATAGGACCTACTGTGCCCCACCTGTTGCCTCACCCTGGCATGTTCATTGTGGTGAATATGTCCCAGAAACCATGCATTTTAGGGTTCAGACCCGGTCCTTCTATGACCATATTGATGTTTCACAGATTTTAGGCAACCGTCTCATGTGTGAAGGTGCTGAAATCCAGGAAAAAGGGTGGGGTGTCCAAATGTTATGTAGCCAGGTATGTAGCCAGTAATGTCCACAGGGTCCTAACAGGTAAATTTGCATATTGTGGTGCAGATTGGTGAAACAGTTTGGAATTGTATAAGAAACAACTCTTCGCCAAGCCACAAACCCACAAACAAATTTAGAGTTTTGCTGAAATCCAGGGAAAGGGGAGGGGTGTCCAAATGTCATGTAGCCAGTAATGCCCAAAGGGGTCCCAACAGGGGGTCCTAACAGATAACTATGCAAGTTTTGGTGCAGATTGGTGAAACTGAGGAAATTTTATAAGGAACAACGTTTAGCCAAGCCACAAACCCAGTCACAAAGCCACACATTTTCACTTTTATAATTATAGATTTGGATGAAATTTACCAAAAGAGAGCTTTGGTTGAGGCCCCTTCAAAATGGACATTTTCGCAACAATTTGTTAAACGGTTCAAAATGTAATAAGAAAACAATAATCACTGCTTTCAGCCTAGTGCCCTTAATTTGCAGATAGAGAAAAAGTGCCTGTATCTTGAAAACTGCTTGAAGATTTCCACCAAATCAGAAACAAGTTTTGCACAAATCACAGCAGATGCACTTTTTTTGGTTTGGTGTACATCTTGTGTGTATTTTTTAAATAATTTGATGGAAAAGGGGGTACCCCACTCCCAAAAAACAATTTTATATACCCACATTGTGCATTGCAGCACTTGAGGCTTTTTAGAAATGAAAAACCGACATCTTGTTTTTGCATCAATGAAAGCTGTTTTTTGCAATAATTTGGCTGTAATTTTGCAGTAAATATATACGCGAAGAACAAAGGGACTGTATCAAAAACTCTTTTCAAAATATATGTTAAAACACCAAGTGGGTCATTTTGCAAAACATATTAATTGCAGGCAGGGGAATACTAACATTAGTAATTGTCTGCTGTTGCGTCCCCTTCTTGCAGTTGTAAAGATTTACAAAACAAAGTGGATTGCTAACAGTAAAAACATGCAAAGTTGCCTTAAATATGAATTTTTACTCTCGGTTTTAAAAATAAAATAAAAATCGAAATGCCACCTGCAATGTATTCCTTACAGGTAGCATTTACAATAGATTCTGTTGGAGTCTTTATGCTTTTATCAGGTGATAAAAACAGGCACATTCAGTAGGACTCTACTCCATGGGGTTATGTATTTAAATATATATTTTTTTCAAATGAATGCAAGTCAATACCTTAATTATGCTTACAAAGTCCTTTATTTGCTTGTTTGTGAGCATTCTTGGTATGGCACCACTTCCTCAGGAATGGATGAATGGAAGCCTATGAAAAACATTACAGAATTGCAGCTGAAGTAGCCCCTCCTGGAAATTATGTTTTCTTTATCTGTGCCTGTCTGTGTGTCTGATTTGTAGTTTTGCTCAGAGTGGCATGCATTAGATGTTGAACACCACACATTGCAGTCTTCAATATTTGAATTATACAGAGTGTCAAGTGGGGCAGGGATCAGTGGAACTGAAGAGAAGGGAAAGAAAGCCAAATGGAAAAAACATAGCCCACCCTGTTGGAGTGCCTTCAGGAAGGCAGGAGTGGGTGGGATACTATCAGTCATGATAAGTGCAGTCTAGCTGAAGGTCAGTATGTCAGGCCGATCCCTGTCCAAGACTATTCACATATCAGGCTTGTGCCTCTAGAAGGTCGAAAGGGAGGCGGCAAAACCAGTTATGTGTTATACCCTTGACTCGTGGGGACCACAGTGGTAAGTTTTTGTCAAATACCTGTTTTTGTTACATCACAATCATGCGTAAAGGGTGGGGGCGTCAAGTATTTCAATCAGGCGATACACCTTGGTCTCAGCCTAGTATGCAGCGCACAACCAGAATGCTTATTTTGTTATATATGTAGGTTCAATATTTGAGTGATACATCACTCATATCACACCCCTTTTTAAATTCCACGGGTCACAATGGACCAGGAATCAGGCTGGTTGGTAAAAGGTAACATTTATTTATTTATTTAAAATCCAAATCAAACATATACTTTTTAATAAGGAGCAGCAATCACCAATGTGGTGAGAATAACAGTTAGGAATGTGAACAATGCACTTAAATTCACTCTTTAGCAACACAAAATAAGAAAAACCAGAGAAAAGAACACTTTTGGCTTGTTTGGAAAGATAGCACTTAAGTTAGGATTTCCCCCTGCAATATTCCTCAATCCAAAAATAAGCAATTCTAAATAAATATAAGGAAGCAGCAGGCAATCAGGAATAAGGAATAAGAAACAGAATTCAAATCCAAACTTCCCTCCCCAAACAAGAGAGAAAAACGGATTTGAAACCCTTGCACTGTTTAAATTGACATTTAGAAATGGCTGAATAAAACACTGAAAATGTGCAAAAATCCCTAAATCGGTACAAATTTCTATGGAAGCAACATTGGAAAGATACTAGCAGTCATGAGCAATAGTTTGAGCAAAAATAAACAATTTGAATTTGAATGGAAGGTTGAAAATAATTTAGAATAAAATTCACACGTGTAAAACTTTGCAAAAATGTTGATTCCCGGCTAAAATTAACAAAACGGTTTTCACTAAAAATAGGTTTTTGGGTTGGGGTGTAGCTATAGGTCTTTGGGTTAATCAATATTTGAAACGAGGTCTCTAGCTATTAAAGTGAGGGCGATATGCAATGGAGAATGAGAGGCGTTTTTAGAAGAGTTTGGACAAGAAAATATTTACTATAATTTTACTCTAGACTAGAGCATTCTGGCTAGAATACCAAAGAGGGAAACAATAAGCTCGGGAGTTGATTCATGACTCCAACCCCAGAAATAAATATCATATCCCCAGCGCCCTGGCGGAACCAGACCGGCCACTCGTACAAATGAGCACTTCTACACAGATGTAAGTAATAAGCAGGTATTCAAGAATACAAACAGAGTACAGTATTTGAATATAATCTTCCCTCCCCAAACAAGAGAGAAAACGTTTTTGGAACTTTGACACTTTTAAAATGACAGTTGAAAATGCTTGGAAAACCAATGAAAAATGTGCAAAAATGCTTAAATTGATATAAATTCCTGTGGAAGCAACACTAAACAGGTTCTAACCAACATATGCTACAATATGATCAACAGTACACACTTTAGATCAGAATGGAAGTTAAGAGACATTTTGAATGGGAAGTGACCCGTGTAAAACTTTGTAAAAATGCAAATTTGTGCCTAAATTTCACTATACGATTTTTAATAAAAACGGGTCAACTATATTGTTTCACAATGTTTTGGTTGTGGATGTAGTCAGAGGTCTTAGGTTTAACTGAGAGTTGAAATTAGGTCTCCTGCTATAAAATTGAAAAAGTTATGTAAGTTTTAATGAGAGGCGTTTTTGAAAAAAATAGAGAAGAGAAAAGCAGATATTCAGTTTTAAAATGACAGATTGGTTTTATTTAAACTATATTAATGACTAAGAAAAATAGAATGCCAGCCGAGAATCTCCACAGTTACGCACAGCCACTTGTAACTCTTCACGTGGCGGATGCTAAATTTTCTGTATGGGAATTACTTTATTTAATCCAGATCATTAATGGCTCATGGCCTAATGTAACAAATGAGAAAAAAAATCGGCGCAAACACTATGGATTACAACAGGGTTGCAAGAATGGTTCTGACAGTATTAGAGGTTCTGAAATTAAAGAGAGGATGGGTTATAGATTGGGATAGGACAAGGCAAATACACTATGGGTTACTAGGATTCCTATTGATACTTACAGTCCACTGTAATTTCAGATTGGACCATCAGGGTTCTGGTCATCCGGATTGGGTCTACCGGCAGCAGGGCACTTCTGGTGGCATGGTCAGCTGGGTGGTTCTGGTCAATTGAACTGCACCTCAGATTGGATTAGATTGAATTGGCCCTTCTGGTCACTGGACGCAGTAGATTAGGGGGATGGTGAATTTCAGCAGGCAAGCCTCAATGGTAGCAAGCCAAACTGGATCAGAATTATTTCCTTGAAGTTTGGGATGGTTGGATTTGGGCCTAGCTGAAAAGTGTTCAGCAATTACTGAGGCCTGGGATTTGCAAAGAAGTCTTGAATCAGCTGCAAGATGAAGAATTTTGGAACAGGGTGTCACACTGCAATCAGGATGGAGTCAGGAATCAGTGTGTGTCACCGAGAACACCTAAATATATAACCCCTAACCCCTCCCCTACCCCTCTCTAGACAGCAACTGAATGAGTCAGCAACACCAGCCAGAAATACCACCCACAGACAGAGCCCTAGCTGTCAGCGGACATCCCTCCATACCCATTACTACACCAAAAGACAACCAGACCAAAGCAGAACCAACTGGGCATCAGCAAACACATAAAGACTAAACAACCTCTTATAATGCCGTGCCAATGACACATTCTGGGGGAAAGAAAAAGAGAAGAAGCAACCAGAGGCGTTGCTGGGGGGGGTTGAGGGGGCTATAGCCCTGGGTCTTTTGGTTGTAGCCCCGGATAGAAGCTCAGGGACTACAACCAAAGGGCTATAGCTAGCCCTGAATCCTGCCAGTCCCGACATTAGCTTAGCCCCTGATCTTTTCCGGACCTAGCAACACCCCTGGAAGCAACAAACACTTGCGAACAGCAACAAAGAACCACAACTACAGAACGCACCCCCGCAGTCAGGAGCAAGAATCGAACCAACACTGAG
The DNA here is from genome assembly GCF_040938575.1 of Ambystoma mexicanum. Taxonomy (NCBI): domain Eukaryota; kingdom Metazoa; phylum Chordata; class Amphibia; order Caudata; family Ambystomatidae; genus Ambystoma; species Ambystoma mexicanum. Next base: position 1,007,942,520 of record NC_090930.1, read on the forward strand.
AGAAGAGACAAATCCGTCTACTTAACTCTTTACCTCCCTGACAACTGGTCACCAGAGCAAACCAACCCAATGCTAGAAGCAGCAACATCAAACTACCCAACACAAATGCGTAGAAGAAGGATAAACAACACAAGAAACAACAAACACACAACCAATGAGATGACACCTTACATTACAAAAGCAAGAAGAACTTCCAATCGACAACCACAACTCATGGAAGACGAACACGATGAAAAAAAAAACCCAAGGCAGAACCTAGAAGAACTCTTCGAAGAAGCTGACACCCCAAAACCTACACCTCAGCAAGAGATCGACCAGGAAGGAAACCAAAAGACCGATCAGAAGAGACAACCTCTACAAGAAAGTCCAAGCCAAACAACACCTCCAAACTCCACTGCAATCTTATAAACTCAAGATCCATTACAAAAAAATCAACAGAGATCTTCAACCTACTTAATGAGAGCGGCATTGACATCCTGTTCATTACAGAAACATGGCTGGACGACAACTACAAAATCACACTCCAAAGCTGCCTTCCAACCAAATTCAAATGCCTTCAAACAAACAGGAAAAACAAAAAGGAAGAGGCATCACAATAACATTCAAAGGACACCTGAAAATAAAAACAGACAAACCGCTCAACATCCTCAACTGCGAAACCATGGTAATACACCTAACAGCAAGCCCAAAAACCAACGTCACATTCATCCTAGTGTACAGACCACCGACATATGATGCAACCTTCGTTGACAACTTCATCAAAGCCATCTCCAACATAGCCATCAACCACAAACACCTAATCATCCTAGGGAACTTCAACATCTGGTTTGAAGACAGTCACGCCAACTCCCAAAACTCATTGACTGAACAACTCACTACCATGAAACTATGACAACTAGTCAAAGGGGCAACAAGAAGAAACTTGTAGGCACCTCCTTCTACCACTTAGCCGCAAAAAACCTGCAACAACATCCCAAAAGAAACAAAAAACACCAAAAACCTCCTAAAATGTAGGAAATTACTAAAAACCTGGCTCTTCAACACCACAGACTCAAACTGAAAACCGAAACAGAAAGGAAAAGGGATGACTAAACTGGAGTGGACACAGACAACTCCCAGTGCCAACTGTGGACAACTCCCTATGTGAAGAAGCCCCCACGGCACCTGGATGAAGGACGTTGGTCAGAGAGGAACACAGGAGACACCCACGGACATGGAGTCAACAAGCCACCCTAATTCCCACCCAACACCCGCACTCGCCCCTTAGTTGCCACCAGGTACCACAGTGTGGTGGAATTATCGGGATATTGGCAATCACAATATCTGAGCTGCGAGGGAGGCTGGGTGAGGGGGGGACCAGATGTGAAAGGGACCTTGAAGGCCGGATGGACTCAGATCAGAACAGTCAGAAAAAGCACATTTTACTATTTCTTTAAATTCGGTTTTTCATCTCCAGCAAATACACACTTTCTGCATCTATAGTTCTTTACTTGAGTGCTGGAGTTGTTTTGCAGCATGGATACATTTACACAGGCATCTATTTAGAGCCTTTCTCTGAACAGCTGATTCTTGATACTTTTTCAGAGAAAATAGACGTGTTTCCCTTGTAAAATGAAAACAAAGCCCTTGATTGATTTTTCAAAGATACTTTTGACAGGAGCTGTCATTCAAATGAGGCCCAGTTCCTCAGAGGCATAATTAATGATCCTGGGCATTGCAGGGCCTTTTTTATTACAGAGGTTCATGGCAAATGGATGGATTTAGCACCAAACAGCACTTTTAAAGGTTGAAAAAGGTGTCATTTTAAAGAAGCATTTTGGGGTTTCAACAAAGTAATGCTGCATCTTTCACTTCACTCCATGTTAAATGTTGCAGAGCACACTGGCACATTCCAGCAGTGATTACTGTGTTCCACCCCACCTGAAATGTGTGTGGCAGGGTGGTGCAGCCATTTTCTGTTTGTTGCAAAAACGCAGTTTATAGATCCTGGAGCACACAGGAGTTAGTGCGGCCATTTTGCTGTTTCTTGCACCACTGCAGCAAGTGATGTAGTAAGGCACATCTGAGTGGGTCAATATATCCCACAGGGTTTGACTTAAGAAAGGGGCCCTCACAAGTCTCTGAGAAGCTTTTGGCTGGGGCATTTTGAGATAAAAAGGGGCTGTGTTGGAGAGACTCTGGCAATTAATAATTACCTTAGAGGGGCTGGTGGGGCTGGTTCAGTATCAGTTGGATGCCTGTGAATGGCTTTAGAAACAATTATGGCTCGTGTCATGTCTGAATGTTATGATCCCTGTATTTCTAACAGTGGAAAGTGTCTGTAGGGATAGTGACACATAAAACCACCATGTCTGTTTAAGCCCCCTGTCAATGTATTGAACATCTACATTCATTTAAATTCAAAGGTCTATCTGGCTTTGTCAGCCCTGAAAGTACACAGGAGTACTGCAGTTTTGAGATCATAATGGATATGATTAGCTTCCAAAAATATTCAGTAACCTGGCTCTCCTTTGTGCATCCTTTGACACTCTAACAGTGGAGCTTTAATAATAATAATTTGGCATTTATATAGCGCTACGAACCCTCGAGAGCTGCTTACCCACAGTGTGTGGTACTCATTTATCGACCTCAGAAGGATGAAAGGCTGAGTTTGGCCCCGCCGGGATTCGAACCTGCAGGGATGTCAAAGCGAGTGCTCTACTCGCTGTGCAACTTGACCGGCTTTAAATGTTTATGTAGAGGTTGACCAGTTTCCCCTATATAGTAGCTCCACCCAGGGCATTTCATGCACATAATCAAGTATAAAATATTACTGGAAGCACATTAAAAAAAACAAAGTTCTTTGTAGTCCTATAGTCTGGGGGCATTTGCTGAAGCAAGCTTTTCCCACGGTAAACGTGAGAGAAGGTGAAAAAGAAAAATACTTGAAATGTAATGTTGAGGAGCAAAACCTGTACATTCATATCAGGCCAGAGGTGGGTAGGGGGAGAGAGGATCACATGTGCAGTGGAGGAGTTAAGGGTTCCTGTGGAGCCCATTTGTGGGAGAATGTTTTTATCTTATCCGGCAGAATCCCGTGACAATCTTGCATGATTTCTGAGGTTATGTCAAATGCTGCACTTGGAAAACAAAATACATCACATGAATCGTAGAGTGTTAGTGGATAATTGGAGAGGGCTAGAGAGGAAATACAGAAGGAAGGAAAGTGGGGGGAACCAAGAAAAGTGGAGGCAGGCCATTTTGTGCAATTTAGGACACGGAAGACTTTTTGATTTTCAAGCATTTTTCCCGGTACTGCAGAAACTGGCAGACGTGTTTCAGCGGGATCGACATACTCTGCATGACAGCAAGAACGATTAGAAGGAATGATTTCCAAAGGAATAGAGGACGGCATCAAAGGAGCTATCCATTGTTATCTAGAATAAAAAGAGGGGGAAAAAGTAGAGTGTACACAATAGCCTATGGACCACTGGGACTTGGCCATAATCATTTAAACCTGAACATAAGTGGGGTATGATCTGCAAGTCAGGGGGATATGGGTCTTTCTAAATAATGTGTGCAATATTTGCAGTGAAAACTGGAAATGGTCGAAGGCTGGAGGACCCAGAGTCTGCTGGCCCTGGATTTAGGCCATGGCAACTGGGATCTGGTTAGGTACAAGGGAGGGGTCCATGGGCCTTCTACAGTGGCCATTACTCTTTTAAAATTATTGGTGCAACATGTACAATTGCTACAGCCGAAGGCCATGGCTTGTGTACCCCAAAGAAAATATAGCATTGCAAAACATTTGAAATTCAGTGAAATAAACTTCAGTTAAGAGATATTTAAAATGTTCTAATTTATCTCCACAAATGTCTTTAAATTCTGCAAATGTGGGAAGTGATAACCAATGTAACTCTGCATCCCTCTGTTGCAGAGCCATGGGTAGAATACATGATGTCTCATAAGGGATTCACAATGGGATACAAAATGACATAATTGGGACATAAACCAGGGGGCAATCAGTTAAGATGGGAATCTCTTCCAACACTTGCTGAATTTCAAGGGATTTGTTGTGATAAATCACATCACCTTAACTTTCTAAACAAAATAATTTCCACTGAATTTATACACACAGAGACACATACATATCTATATATCTATCTTTATCTGTAAGCAAAAAAACTTTATTTACAGGGACGTTAAAGTGAGAACTTAACACAACAAAAACCCTGAAATTCAGCTAAAGCCACCTTAACTTTGCGCCCCCTGTTGCACAGCCTATGACCACAATGATGACGTCACTAATAACACGTTCTATCAGATCATTGATGAAATCATTGATCACATCACTTACATCATCACTGGTGACAACACTAATTACATTTATTAATTGTTTATAACAGATTACATCAATAATGGTACTAGATAAAGCATCATTTGTAAATCACCTCTTAAAAACCTTGATTATCTTAATAACAACTTAGCTCATATACTTGCCAAGGTCAAAAAGCTGTAGCCACTGGCCATGGCTAAATGCCAAGGCTAGTGAACATTAATATTTTAGACTATACAGTCAACACTGCCAAAGGCCATGGTTAATGACTGATTAGTAATGTTAAATATACAGTGGGCAAGGCTGAAATTGATGCCCACTGAACAAGTCTGAAAGTCATGCAAGTGGCTCGTTAGCATTTAAATATCTACAATGGACACAGCCGAAAGCCAGACATCATGGTTAATGGCTGGTAAGTGTTGTATAATATACAGTAGGCACAGCCGAAGGCCATATCTTATGGCACGTTAATATTTAAAAATATACAGTGGGCATTGTGACAAATCAACTTCCGGGGCACTGTGGTCCAGGGATGAATATCGGTTTATAAATCATCACTCAGCCCCACACCTCTAGTACACCAGAATGGATCCAAACAGATTGGAAACACAAGCAAATTATAAACCTCCTTGTCCAATTATGGTAGCATGGACAGAATGGCAGTCTTTTCCGACAGGTTGTCAATTGTTGGTTAGTTGAAACACAACGAAAAGACAATTAATACCCAGTGATAAAAGGGTCTGTCCAATCAAGGTTGTATAAAAATATCTATTTTATTATTATCATAACAGACAGTTCTAGCACACTAGGAAATATAACCCACACTCTCCAGGAATGCAGAGGACAGACAGTTTCAAAGAAGGAAAAGGGATGCACTCTGGATACTGTCAGGAGGATATTCTTTATAGTAATTAAGCGCAATAGTTCAAGGACACTTGGTTTCAACATAAAGGGAGCAATATGTCCTAAAATGTCACTAGTGGCCTTCAGAGAAGGACCAGGGGGACACAACCACTATGTACCTTATGCCATAGGAGTTCCTGGTGCTCGACAGGGTCAAGTTAGTTTCAGGGTGCTTTGCAGCTTCTAGAACAGAGTTGAAGATGGGATAAAGCTGTGGGTATCAGTCGTCAGGCATTTCAGAGAGTGAAGCTGGATGGGCGGCTGCATGCTGGCCTACATGGGGTCAGAAACCGTTGTCTCAGTGCTGGTCAGTGGTTCTGATGCACTGGGTGGTGTCTTGTATGGCAATAGCGACTGCGGCATAACAACAGTCAGTGATGAAGTTAGTTGCAGTTTGAGGGGCTTGACTGCCTCGAAAATGTCCTTTAAGTTAAACATCGGTAGATGCTTGTCGATGCACTCCTCCTAGCTTCATTGCTGGGCTTGTGTCGTAGTTTAAGATGGATGGCCCAAAGAGGAGCTGATTGTTGCAGGCAGCTGCCTTGTCCTTGGTTTGGTTCTTAGACTCTCTGGCACTTTCCACCTAGAAAGCTTACTGCAGAGGCTAGCAGGACACTCTCTGTGCTGGCACGGTATTGGTTCTGGAGCTGCTGGAGGGTTCTCTGGATTTGGTAACTCCATCTGTTCCCTGGGAGATGTTTAGGGGAGGGATCTTGCTTCCCTCTTGAAGGTCCTGGCCTTCCTTCACTGGCAGAAGATGTAAGGCAGGATGTACCTTCAGCCAGTGACAATGACCAGTTCTTCTTTCTGCTTCTGGTGAAGTCTTCAGAGGATCTGCCAAAAGACATGCTCAGCCCTTCTTTAAAGCCAAATGGACCACAAGGATTGGTGTATGTGTAGCCTACCCTAATGAACCAATCCTTCCTAGGTCCCCACCAACAATCTCCTGTATGTGTGAGGTCATAACCAGTGTGCTTTGCAACAGAAAAGGTAAAGTGCTGAAAATATGTAATACTAAGTCCCATCCATCTTCCTGTCCGTTGTGGATCAAAGGGTCCCTCTGATTAATGGAACTCTCTGTGGTTCCTGAATAAAGTGGCAGGTCTCCCTTGAAGCTGTGACAAGACCAAACATTCTGGCTCCGTCAATCTACATACTTCACCTTCTTTATGGGGTCTCCTTACCGGGATGACTACTGTAACAACGAAGTCCCAGACATGACATTTTACTGTCAATCAATACTGGGGGTGGGAGCTGGCATCAGGTTGACACAGTGAATATGAAAGGGTGTTGGGGTTTCCTGGCTCCTTTCTTAGCCCCTGCAGCCAGGTCCCATGTGGGCCTGTTTGAATTAAAATCTGATTAGTATATGAATGCTCTATCCAGCTACAGAGCTAAAAAAAAGGTACAGGGTGGATCCATTAAGTCTTTGTTAGTTAATTAAGCTGGCCATGGCAGGGGGATGATTTGGCCCTGCCCCTTCCGAGATTATAAGGTGTACTCCTGGATGTTATATTCCAATGAAATATAACAGAGGGGACTGCACCTGGAGGCTGTTTCAACCCAGAGTACACAGGTCTACGCGTATGTAGTGCAGTGAACATATGAAAATATGTGCGGATTAGCGCCACATATTTATTGGAGGTTGATCTGCCATCATTCAATTTCATGTAAAATGTCATAAATAGCCAGGCAAACGCACACTCACCGTGCCAATGGTTGAATTCCTCACAGGCAAGGCTGATAGATGTACACACTGGTCATAGTCAAATTCCATGGATAGAGGCCTGTTTATGTGTTAGAATACATAGTGGGCACTTCCAATGGCTATGGCTTCAGGCCAGTAATGTGCTAAAGGCCATGGCTACGGGCTGGTTAGTGTATATACTACACAGTGGACATGGCTGAAGGCTGTCACCACTGGTGAAGGCTAACATCTATGGTTGATGGCCTGTTAGTGTTTTTTTTTAAACAAATTAATTTTATTAGAATTTCCAATAGTATAACAATATCACATTTTGTAAGGCAATCATCAGATAAACAACTGGTCCATAACCATACAACTAGGACACATTTGCTTGAAAAGCCATATGTCTATTCTGAATAAACCATTACCATTCCCAGGCGAACCAGTAAGAGTCTGTTAACAGTGCACTGCACAGTGTCCATGGTTGAGTGTCCCATTAATGAGTTCAAATATATTTGGCCATGCACACTGACCATGTCTGAAGGCCATGTTTAATGTCAGTTACTGTTGTAATGTAATTAGTGTTGTCATCTGTGATGTCATCATGGTAGTCATAGGCTGCACAACAGGGGGCACAACATTAAAGTGGCTTTAGCTGAATTTCAGGGGGGTTGTTGTGTTAAGTTCTCACCCTAACGTCATTCCAATTAAAGTTTTTTCCTCATATTTCAAGGTTTATTTTACAATGTATTGCTCACCTTAATGTGTCTGCAACTAAATATTTTTCCTTATATTTCAAATGTTTTGTTATTTCATAGATGTGTGGCTTCAGCCGTTCCCACCCTATAGTTTAGAATAGGACCACTACACTACTACAGTAAACAAACAAAGATATGGTATGCAAAATGGCTTACCTAATTGCCTTCATGGATGTCTCATGTTCTCTGTTCAGTCACTGCAACATTTCTAAAAGACAATGAAATACATTTTATAATAAAACTAAAAAGAAGAGTGACTTTGTTCATTATAGGACTGTATGAATATTTATTGTATTCTTAGTACTTAACCAATAAGGTTGTAGACATAATCTATATGTAGAGAAAATAAACCTCTCACTAGAGAGAGAAAAAAAAACATCTACTCACTTATCTAAAATATACTAAAAATAACTATTCACGCACAAATTAAATTCTATCTCACTTTCTTGAAGCATCTCTATATGACAGACTTACTAAGGATGTTATCATTCCAATACATACACATTATATTAAAAGAGAGGTTAAATGAATTACACTTGGAAAAGGAAGGAGTGTGCACTAGCTGCTTTAGGTGCAATAATCACTGCCTGGGTACAACAGCTACACTAAGCACTTAGGTAACTACGTACATAATTTTGCATCAGCAGTTTATTAAAAATAAACCTTCAATATTTTTCACACGTGACAGGTCTACATATGACATTCCTTCTTTGAACACTGTAGGACCAATGTTAAATAATGCGGCTTCTGAAGTCAACCCTTGTGAATTATGCATAGTAATTACATATGCAGAGCATAATGGAAATTGTGCTCTATTCACAAAGGTATCCTTAAGAAGCATGAAGCGTGCAGAGGTCCGCAAAATTAAACGAGGTTCCTCTACATGATCAAACTTTACTTGAATATGTTCAATATTTGTACTGTGAGGAAAAGTGTGAAATGCAACCATTTTTCCCATTGCTCCACTGACTAGACCAATTTCTACATTCAAGTTCCTCTTTAACATCACTTGTTCATTGATGCGCAGTTTTAAAACCTATTCTAGACCTGCTGTTTTAGAAATTGAACTGCATAATTGATTTAATCGAGCCTTTGTTCTTTTATCTAACTCTAATGGCATAATATGGCCATCTGAAACATTATACGATTATATCTCTGAAATGTCTTGCTTCTCAGAGAACAGAATTTTAGAGTTGAATGTGTCACACTCACCAAGTGTACACATCAGAGCAACACAATACATTTTCTTTTCTTGAAGAGTCAACAAGACATCAGGTGCAGTGCATCCTACATGAAACATGTTCGAAATCAGTCCCCCTTTTAAGACTGTTTTCATATTCTCAACGATACCTATACAGATCTCATTACATGTTTCTGCTCACTCTAAGTTTGCAGATTATCTCACATTAATGGTAAGTACCTGGATTACAAAAACAATTTCCAAGGTTAAAATTACCAATGTTACCTATAGTTTCTGGACTTTCCTTAGATTGCAGCATCTTGAAAACTGGTTGAACTTTCAGAGTAATTAATTGTAACAATTCTCTAAAATCAAGGACATGTTTACCTCCAAACAAAATATCATCGTCAGTCTTCAAGACCTGTTGCATTTGCAAATGAATGAAAGATAGCATTCAGTTAGACACCTTGCTTAATTCATCTACAATCAAGTTATTTCATTTTCTTAGAACTTTTCCGCCTTCTTGTGCTGCCCTTGATACACATTAACAATACTCTAGGGTATTGTCATGCTCCACCAGTAGAATTAAGAATCTATGTAAATCTATGTAAAGTAACACCTCATATGTTCAATGCTGCTAAATCTGTTGGAGCAGTTACAATACATGACAGAGAGCAATAGGTTGCATTTTGTACCATTGCTCTCAATTCATGAATTAAAAAATATGTACCTGTCCCTGCTTACTAACATACATTAATAGTGATTTGTATTGGACACAAGAACATTCTTGCTTGTCATGTTCAATCAATATTACCTTTATTCTGCTCACAGCCATAAAAGTAATCCATCGTAATACACATTTTCTAAAAAACATGATTATAAGGCATTATGATTCATCACATGATGTACATACAATGTGTAACAACAATTAAGAACAATAATAAATGGAAATAGAGTAAAATTCAATTAAGCAGATGCATGTAAATACATATAAGAGAAAGCAGTCATCAAACCTGTTGGCGGAGAGAAAAGAAATAATTGCACCCCCAAGAGTACACTTTTAGTTGTATGATAATATTAGAGCATAGGTTACAACTTGAAAAAAAAGCCAACAAGGGTATCCCATACTACAGTTTGGGCCTCAAAATCCAAGCACAGTGTTTATATTTAGGCACTCTATACACATTATCAGCAGTGGTACGAAGCCTGAGGTTCTTAGGAGAGGTTTAATATATAGAGCTCTCAGGAACTGAGTTTTAGGACATGTTGTAAGCCATGTAAGAACCTATCTTTGATTTTACAATAAACCTCCTTCTGCTTTACATTAGGTTTACTTACTAATGTATTATAATTTTCATATGCATCTTGAGTTTGTTGCTCTGAAATTTCTACTACTTGTATGGCAAGCTAAACACCAGTTTGAATAATTGGCTCGCGTAAGACATTTTGACTTCATACTGCAGAAACATGACTGCACCCAGGATTCTCTTTGGCCAATTCAGCTACCAAATGTTCATCTTGAGTTAGTTATTTTCCCAGTAACTGTAAGTACTGGTCACATTGTGGCTATTTAATTAACTCTTTTATTTGTGCAAAACGTGATTGTTCAAAAGTTTCAAAACCAAGCAAATTACTCTCTGCATGCCATGGGAAGAACAACTGCAAAAAACTAAAATAAAATGATTCCTTCTTCTCTGCAGTTTGCCAAGACAGTTTCATGTGGTTAATGAGAGTTGGTTTTTCATGTCTCACTAGACAACCAGTACATCCATGTACTATAAACCATCCTTGTTTGTTTCAATATTTGGATATGAGTAGTGTTGTGCTACTTCATACACACAAATATTCTTCAACTCTGTTGACCTATTTGGATAATAGGCAGCAATCAAGTTAGTTTTGGAATCTCTGTACTATCAGGTACCCTTTCAGCTAGCTGCTCAATTTCATTCAACGGCTTCAATACCGATTTCTTGTAGTAGCCGGGCCAAGACTTAACCACTGTACATTCATGCTACGTCCATAGAGATGCACTCTAGTAAGCCAATCTGCAGATTTGTAGCTTCCACACTCTCTGTGAGAGAGCATATTTGTTCCAAAGCATAGAGGTTTCTGACTAAGACTGTTGTCCGCTGATATGTCTGCCCATAGTGCCGCTGCATTGCTCTTTTCATCTTTTGTCATATACGCTGTAACATAAAGAGCAACAGCTGTTGCATCCTCTGTAATGTACTGTGTACCAGTATTTGCATTCCAAAGCTGAGCAATGACAGGATTGCAATCATTAATGAATTGTCATTCCTTATCTCATTTTAAATGAGGTGTATTCCTCAGTGATTTACCAATAACCAGGTGTCAAACAGATGACATTAAACTATTTGCTCAATCAACTGGTGTCACAGGTCTTGGAAAGCCAAATCTGCACTGCATGTTGTACTTATATTTCCTTTTATATTTTCTCTGACAGTACTTTCCACACGAGTGCCTTTGAAACCTTTCCACCGTGTTCCGTAGATCAGCGTTAACATGCTGAGCAGGGATGGAACAGGTAACATATTTTTCTATATCTTCCATCACACAGCCATCTCTTTCATTTCCAAATGGAGGAGCATCTTTAATCCACAACAGCATATGCATATGTGGAGCCCCGCGTGCCTGGTACTCCTTCCTCCAAAAGAAATGTTCCACAGTGCATTGTAGAAAATGTTCTTTATTACATATAAAGTGTAACATGGCTAAAAAACCGCTGATGGAAGAATCGCGATAAACTTACAGGGTCCATGAACACAATTCTCCTGGTGTCATGTGTTGTCCGTCTTGTTTCTGTGAATTAGTTTCCTGAATCCACTCCGCAAGATCATCCCAGTGCAACTTGAAGTCACAAAGCAAGTTGGAGGGCCCACATTTCTGATTATGCGTCTAACCTCTGAGTATCTTTGATAACAATATTCCTTAGTTCCTCTCATTGTAGCAAATATGTTGGTAATTTTTCCCTCTAAAATTAAATTTTTTTCTTTTACTTGTTGCAGCATTTCACACGCTGAAACATTTTTAAATCTAGTTACTGTTTGAAGTGTATGAGCAACAGCATAACATAATGTGGAAAATTACCTTTCATACAATAAGTGAAAATGATATTCAACATTGTTGCAGAATTGGGAATCTTCAAAAACATTTGTGTGTAACGATATTCTGAAGAAGAAATTGGAACCTTCCGATCATCCAATCTGCCCCTATCTCCAGGAGGAGAAAAGCTGAGGGAAACAACAAGCTTCTATAGTTTTGCCCCAGAAATTGATTGGTGCACATTGTCTTGCTTCCATTTGCTATAATTCCAAACTGTCGTCCATGACTTCACGTGAATGTCGAGGATGAATAGCGTAATGGTGATACAAACTATTCTCTTCTGCAACAGAAAGTTACAAATTGTAAGTAAAGTCAATTTCACATTACTGTTCTTGGAAAGAGTAGTTTCACCAAGAGAAGGTATTTAAACCTCGGGGAAATCTAAGAGACTTCCCTGTGCCACTGCACTGAAGGTGCTGAGTGTCACAATGCAAACGATGATGCCTGTGGAGTTTGTCAGACACTAAAACCAACAGAAACACAGAAAACACATGAATTAAAAGTCCCAAAGTTCAGCAAAAGAGCTGGGGGTCTTTAAGGTGGGAGGAATTTAGCACTAAACTGAAAATTCTCCCTAACAATCCATATATGATGAAACTGACTCTTACATTTGCTTTTATCAAGACAAGCTAGAGAGTGGCCCAGAAGTCCTGTTTTCTCACAAACTTCATAGTCATCTACTCTCTGCAACATCTTGATCTGTATTTGAATATTATCATTTTTGTGCAAAAATCTGTTTAAAACTTTCAAAGAATATTGCAGAAAAAATGTCACTTTCATACCTCTGTTTGTTTTCTCAGCTTTATTAAAGACTGTTCTAAACATTTAAGTTCTCTACTGACTGTCTTTAGGATCTCTTCATTTTAAGAAATCACACTATTTTGAATTTCATAGCTACGTCCACTGTCATCAATAGCAAGAGTTACATTCCTTTGTTGAATGTAACTCTCTTCATTAAAAAATAATTCTGTGTGAGAAGTGTGTTTCCATTCTCCACCAAACACACAAAAGTCCTTACGTGCAAGTAAATTAACTGTTCGTCTCTTCGCTAGAATGGAGTGGTGGCCTTAATTAACTTCTTAAAATTGTTCACTACAAAAAGGAATTGTTTTTTATCATATGAAAAGCTTTTGCAATTATTCCTTCTCCTTTTTTCTTTTCCAAAAAAAGGCTTCACTACATATGAAGATTTAGATTTCACACCTCTAAAGACTTATAAAGACTCAAGAGTGGAACACCTGTCAAGATAATTTGGGTATCGGAAGCCAGGTTGGAGCCAAAGTGAAAGCAATTCTGTATTCTCTGCGGCTCCTACGGCAAACACTTCCCTATATTCCACAGGAAGATTATGCACAGGTAGTGGGAGCGCTTATGAATGCTCACCTGGACTACTGCAATAGTCAACTGGTGGGCATTCCAAAAAAACAAATCAGCAGACTGCAAAGAGCTCAGAATTCAGCGGTCAGGTTGATCTTCGGGCTTAAGAAAACTGCTCATGTTTTTGCCATTAACTCCATTGGCTATCAGTTGAAGACCGCATACAATTCAAAATAGCCTGCTTGATCTTCAAGTGTTTGAATAATATGGCACTGGTTTACCTTAAGGACATGCTTAGACATTGTCAACCATCTAGATGTCTACACTCAAATGACCAAGCACTGCTAACTATCCTCCCATCTACATTTGTTTCTAGAGGGGATAGAAGATTCTTGGTGTATGGCCCTAGACTTTAGAATAATCTACCTAGGGAAATGCGGAATTTAGACTCTCTGCTTAACTTTCGGAAGGCCCTAATGACCTTTTTGTTCAAATAAAACCTAGTCATTGGGTCATAACTAGAGTTCCATCCTGTTTTTGAATATACTTGTGAATACATTCAGTGCTAGCTTTCTCAAGCAAGAAATACCATCTGCGCCAATATACGGTTAGGTCTGTTCTGAGCGCAGTACAAATTACTCAAAATCTAATCAAAAATGTTTCTATATATATCTCTGTTCCTCTGTCTATAACCTAAAGGAGTTGCTCTTTGTTTTCTCTTAAAAACATTTTAAGACTGGGGATTAAATCTATTGTTTATTATATTGTATTGTTTTATTTATTTATATAGCGCCTATACACGGGCAAGTGTTTCAAAGCGCTCAAGGAGGGTGGGAACATGGGGAAAAACAACATTCACTCAGAGCCCTTGACATTTTTAGACGATAATAGTCTGCACAGGTATATATGATAAGTGCTTACATTCAAATTGGTCATACTTACAAAGTCTGCTTTGAGCGAAGGTAACGTTACACCAGTGGACTCCACAAAACTCTTTTGTATTTGAGTTAAAGCCTTAAAGCACTGTACCTATTCTACATGAGAAGAGCAGGTACGACCAAACCCATACTGCACCTGTTATATGTGGGCTGAGATTGCACTACTGAGGCCTGTAGTGTGCCTATTTTTCATGTAGCAATTTCCACCAGCAAAACCATTCTATGACTCTTTTAAATAACGGAGTTTGCACTACTAAGACTATTACTATGTTCTTTATTAGTACAGGTCTAGTTGCGAGGTCCAATGTTATATAAATTGTATGTGAGGAAAGTTTATATTGCTGAAGTGCATGCTGCAACCATGCTATTTGATAAAAACGTACAATGATCATTCAATCTATTCTATATGAACCTGTTCCGTGGCTCATCCTTGCAGAGATTGTGCTGAGGGAACATTATCTTAAACCAGTGCAGTTCACAGGGCTGTTTTTTACTTGAGAAAATGTCTTAATGTTGAGGGCAACAGTGTCTTGTTTTATGCGAGGGAACATTACAATACTCTACTCCATAATGATATATCGGTGAGGAAAACATTCACTTGAACTTCCCATGTTGATGTGCACAATCAGTTCAAACTTCCTCAACTGTGTCCAATTATGTACCTAATATATTTGATTGAATTCTATTCCAATGAGGCCTATTGTGACCTACGTTACTAAGCATGCTCATTTTAATCTCTTATGTGTTTGTGCGTTGTGAACAACTGAGAAGTGCAGTTGTTCTGCATTTGCAAAGCTTACATTACTATGCTAAATGCTTTCTCTGGTTATTGTGTTAATGAAAGGTATAATGCCGCTACTCACAATGTCCAAGTTCGGTGTATGACAAAGAATCCTGCTCTATTAGCACACCAAACTCACATAACCTAAACATTATTCAACCCCTTCTTCACCCCTTACTGGAAGGGGACATTTAAGACTTCTAAAGGCCATGCTGCAACCATTCTATTTCACAGAAGCTTACACTGGGGTATTAATGTATTCAATATGATGAATGCTTGCATTTAAATAGATAATGCTTACAAAGTCTGTGTTGAGGCAACGTTACCTTACACCAGTGTACCCTACAAATCTCTTTTGCATTTGAGGAAAGATTTAAAGCACTGTCAGTATTCTACATGAGGACAGCAGTCAGAACCAACTCCATACTATAATTATTTTATATAGATTGAGATTGCACTGCCGAAGCCGTAGTGTACCTGTTATTCTTGCATAAATGTCCACCTTGAAAACCATTCTGTGTCTCTTTCACAAAATGGGAGCTTGCACTACTGCAACCTTTCTATGTTCTTTATGAGTGTAAGTAGTTTAACTGTTTAGGCCAATGTTATGTACATTATAGGTGAAGAAGTGTGCACTGCTAAAGAGCATGCTGCAACCATTCTATTTAACAAAAGCTTACACTGGTTATTACATACATTCTATACAATGAATGCCTCCACCTCTATGGCTCATGCTTACAGAATCTCAACAGTGTAAAGTTACCTTACACGAATTGCATGACCAAAAATCGTACACTAGTGCAGCCTAACAGGCCATTTCCTACTTGAGTGAATGTCTTAAAGCACCGCTCACTGCCAAAGCAAAATAATGGCCTAGACACACATTTCTTTTACAATGTGAGCACTGGATTTACCAAAAGAACAACAAAGAACACATGGATCTAATATATACACTGCAGAATAAAGACTCTTTTTAAAACACACACACTTTCAAATTACCAAACAAAACACTTTTGTAAACACCAAAGGTGGTTATAAAACTGTTCTAGAAAAGAATCATATGTCTACTGTTCTGTAATCATGTATTTTTATTTTCACTGGAGTAAGTATACTCAGTGATTCTATACCATGCACCTCAATGAACAGTGTAACTCTTTAAACCGTAATCCATTTTCTTTCCTAATGAACAACTTCCAAAAATCCTAGCCACACATTGTGTAGATATAAAGCAGTACCTCCTTATTTTTAACACATACAGAATGATACAAAAAGAACTTCCCAAAGCCCCATTATAAGCATGTTATCAAATAAAACGTACAGCAAAACAGTGAGAACCAACATTTAAATGCCAACAATGAACATGGACTGCTGCTTGATCACTCTCCTTAAAATCCTCAAGTAAACAAGAAAAAACATCCTTTCGAAATAGTAGTTGTAAGCTTTACTAACTCAAAAACATAAATGTACTTAATATAGCTTAAATAAACCACCGTTAATTTGAAGCATCAAATATATAAAAATACCTTTTCACTCACAATCAACTGTTCCAAAGAATGCTAACATCCTCATAACTGCCACAGAGTCAACATTTGTGGGCTCCGCAGTCAGAATGACACAGGTTTACACAGTGGTGCCTATCATACTTTTCAAAAATCAATGGCACAAAAACAGGACTGCTGAAAACAAACCACTAAAATGGGCAACAATTCTTCACTGCAAACTATCCCTGTCAACTACTCACTTTCAACATTAACAACAACCAATTGCAACACCCAAACACACACATCGTGCATGTCCTACTCCTACTATTGCTAAAAATTCAAACTAAGAATATGTTTCCTGCAAACTAAGAAAGAGAACAGATTTCATGACTATTTGTGAAACTGTGTGGCTGATTGTAGATAGTTGGCTCTTCTGATCACAAACATTTTGTAAAATATTAACTATTAACATAGACCTGGATTTGACTGATTTTCAAATTAACTGGTTTGGATTGCGGGGAATGAGGTGGTCCCACGTGTTTCCAAAGATGTTCAGTTGGATAAGTACAGGGCAGCTAGACATCATACTAATTCATTGTGGAGGCAATGATTTGGATAATGTACAGGGTATGTCCCTTGCTTTCATGATGAAACACAACTTGCAAAAATAAATGGAACTTTTTCCTCACACCATCTTTCTCCTTTTCAATCCAACTCAGAGACAAAAATGGAGGTGGACCACTAGATTTAATTCTAAAATTGAAAAATCATACAGAAATGTTAACAAAGTAGATTCAGCTTACATCAGAGACCAAACAAAATTATGGCTATCAAACAACAACATACAGTTCTACATGACTAATTTGCAGAGGCATGATGGAGTACACGACTTAAAGAGACCAGTTCCTAGCCATAACACCTTATAGTCAGCCTTCCCCGGAAATAAATACACACCACGCAAGAAAGAGACACACAGGCAGCTGGCTGGGAACATCTTGTTTAATCCCCTGTCTCAGAGGCTGAAAAAAGATATCACTACTTTTCTGCATCTATCATGGTTTTAGAAGGTGGCAGAAATGACACAATCATTTTATGCTAATATGAACCTGCTATTTTCATAGGTCAATTTGCTTAAAGATCAAGTGCATGACTTGGTTTCCATTGGACATAAACACTTCCTGAAACACATGATCATTTTCTGTCACAATTACCTAATTTATGCTAATCATCATGACTAAGTGGTTTCACTTTTTCTAAATCAAAAGGCATGTATTGCAACCTTAAAAATAGAAAAAAAAGTTTAGGAAATGACGCATTGCTTCAGACTTCTTAGCAAATTCTGTCTAAGAAATAGATAAGCGGTCGGGCGTTCTATTGGTTACCCAACCTTGCTTATCTTTTCTCTGATTTTATGCAAGCTTCATTTGTAAGCAACACCATTGAAAAATAATATCATCTGCTATTAAACTGCTGAATCAGTGCATATTGTCTTCTGCTTGTTCAACATTTCTAAATTTTCAGGAGATTTAAGGCCTGCAGTTTATTTGTAAAACCTGATGTGATATTTATTTTTGGAAACATGGCTGCCTTTTGCTGACCTATATTCTATATCAGAAATCTAAATTCTGTATTAATTATGTTGTGTGTGTTGTGCGCGAAGTAAGCATTTGTTTATGGTTTGTGTTTTCCTAAATACATGTGTACAGTGTCACCTATTTCCTGACGTACCTGCCTATAATAAGGGCAGCCTGGCAGCCTCAATGGACAATGATCCTGACTTTTACACTGTTGGACAGGAAGACGGGGCTCATCCAGGATTTTACATTTTCAACCATCTATCACTAAAGAGGGGAGGGTCTACTCCTCTTCACACCTAACCGATGAAAGAAATGCAGTGTTCCTTAATAACATCAAAACAGTACTCCACATGTGTTAAAAAATACACTCAGTGTACCCCAAAACAGTCCTTTTAAGGACTACCTATTACATATATATGCAGACATATAATAAAATAATATCTAAAAAATGTTTTACATAATTATTTTATAGCTGACCCTTATAGCTGTGGGCATGACATTTATTTAGTACATTCAAAAACACAACTTGGAAAGGTTTCAAGGTCAAATGACACATGGGTGAAGGTGATGACATAGAATCAGAACATGTAAAATTGTGTGGTCCCACATGCAGAAAATAATATGATTACTTCACAGAAATATATACACTTATAGCCATGGATAATAGAGAGCTTTTATACCCATAGCTATACAAAACCCACCAAATACAAAACATCTAATTGGCCTGCTGATAGCCATGGTTACTGATGCCACGTGTAGCAGCGGGTATACGTACATTTTTACATACTCAAGCAGACATAGTAAAAAGGTTTCAAAGTTCAAATAATACAAAGGTACAGTTGAGGGCATGGAATCAGAAAGACATGCACAATTATGCACTTTACAATCCATGAAAGAATATGATTACTGCACAAAAGATTGTTTTAGAAGAACCGTGGCTTCGGCGGCAGTTATAATCGTGGCTACACAGTCCCGCAAAAGTAGAGAATGTGCCATTGGTCTGATGATACCTGCAGCTCTAGAAGTCCCTGACAGGGAACAACATTTCAATGGCTGGTCCATAGCCTCGGCTATACATAAAAAAGGACATCAACAGACATTTTCATTTTCAATAATATTTGAAAACAAAACCTCTATGTGTGACTCTTAAAAGAGCCTCTGTGTTTTTGTGCAAAAATATAACCCAAAAACATATTTTCATTCAGACAAATACCCCTCTCCTCTATTACAATTCCAAAAATCTTGTAAAATGTCTCTATGCTCTTTTCTTAGATGACTAACTCATTTTTCTTTCCCAAAGAGAAAATATTGTTTGGTCTCAGTCAATATATATTTGCACACAACCTGAACACATACCTCTCCTTTCAAATGCTCCATATAAAGTAATATTATAGAAGCAGAAAAACCTTCCAAACCAATGCTTTGAAACCCCATCACCTATGTCCTCAAAATCACCATTAGTCCTATTCTCACAATTCTCTATTCCTCCACAATCTTCTGAGAAATGAGATTCCTCTTCTTCTGAAATTGCCTCATTTCTGAAATATCCAACAAAACAATATGTATTGCCTATTTAACCCCATACTCTGCTAAAACATCTCCCTCAGAGCAAATACCACCTTACTATATAGCACAATGTTTAAGATAATGAGGCAATATAATCTCCAGTTTAGTTGGTACATATTAACATCACTCAAAAAATTACATTGGGCCTCATTATAAGTTTTGTGCCCGAAATCTGGTGTTTCCGTGATGGTGGTGACACTGGTTCCGCCAGGGAGGCAGAAATAAGGTTGAATCACGGCTTGGTGGCCGCGCGCTTCAGCAAAGTGTGGAACCAGTGCCACCGCAAGTATGGTAACACCGACGGAGACGGATGCACCAGCAAAAATCGCTGCGGTACATCCGTATCCGCCTTGTGCATGCCGGACAGAGCGGAGGTGGAAAAACCGGTTCCGGAAATACCGTTATCGCCGAAACTGGAAAGAGAGCGGTGGCCATTACATAAATCACAATCCACTGCAATCCCCTGGCATCACAAGGCCCGCAGCTAGTGCGACAGCCTAAACACACAGAGGAAGATGATATCCAGGATCCCAGTGAGCTGGCAGCAGAAACCCCGCTTCAGCGAGGCAGAACTCACCATGCTTGTTAAGCACATAGTCGACAATGCAGAAGAGTTGTACAGCGCAGACCAGAGGCACACTACACAACAGAGGTGAAAGGCCACATGGGCTGAGGCTGCCCAGAAGGTATCAGCTGTGGGGGTGATCCTCGTTCAGTACAAGACTGCCAGAAGAGGTGGGATGACCTACGGCTGAGGGTGCAGAACATACTGGCAGCCCACAGACAGCAGTGCAGTGTGACAGGAGGCAGACCACATTCCCCACTGAAGCTGCTACTGTGGGAGGAGAAGTGTAGCTGCGTCCTGCACCTCGAAGAAATATATGGAGTAGGTAGAGTCGAGGCAGGAGCAGTGACACCTGTCCAGGTCGGTCAATACAGAAAGTGCAAAGACATGAATGTGAATGAAGGTGTACCTGCCCCATCAGCAATGCACAGAGGGCCACATATCACAGTCCCCATCAAGCCTAGCACTCCCAGTACCCCCATGTGCTCCCCCCAGCAATGCACAGAGAACCACATATCACAGTCCCATCAAGCCTAGCACACCCAGTACCCCCATACCCTCAGCCAGCCAGATGACGTGCACCAAAATGGAACCCCAGACACACACACACATGACCGCAGCATACATCAATGCATGTAATCACATGTTGATGATGCTTAAGGAGTGTGTTGCATGTGATAGTACCATAAACATCCTGTGACAACACTAACAGCATGCCCTTACAATCCCCTACAGGAACATCATCTGACACCGATGGGGGTTATCAGGGGACGTCAGGGGGGACTGGATGTGGCCATTATCGAAGACAACAATTGCCATCCGGTGCAGGCACCTTCGACACCCGTGGTGCAACTGCGTTCCAGGTGCACTGCGCTCAGGAGACCATCACCCCTGCAGCGCCAGCAAACCTGCAGGCACTGCTGGAAAATCCCCCTGCAGCACCAGCAAACCTGCAGGCACAACTGGAAAATCCCCCAGCAGTGCCAGCAAACCTGCAGGAACCTCAGGAAATACCCCCTGCTGCCACTCCAAGTACACATTCAAGTGCAGCAGCACCTCCAGACTGGCCTGAATCTGATGGCGCAGAATGCACACAAGACCATCATTCCAGTGAGGCACCAGGGTCAGGAAATGAGGGTTGCACCCCCATGCCAGATCTACTGGGCACATTCAGCCCAATGGGCCTCCATAGTCCAATGCGCTCCCCTACACCATCGCTGCAGGAGTTGACCTCTCGCAAGCAGTGCATAGAACAATGTCAGGACATGCAGGCCAAACTTGTGGAGCAACACCTGGAGGAATCAAGGCTCGAATGTGAGGAGTTGTGGTTGCAGTGTGAGAGCACCAAAAACTCAGTCTGCAGGTTGTCAAGTGCCATTGGCCGTTGTGCAACATCAAACATGTTGATTCACAGCATGCAATCGAACATTGTGGAGACAATGTTGCTGGCCCTGCAGGCCATTATGAGCTGCCTGCCCCCATGAACCCTGATTTGCCCTCCACCAGCACTACTCCATCAATCTCTCTGGCAGGCAGCCCCAGGAGGAGGTCCACGCGGCTGTCTGGCCCACCTCCAAGGGACATTCATGGGTCCAAGCGTGGAATAAAATAGGGCATACCCGGGCACACTGAAGTTAGACATGATATCATTGTGTCTTTGGCCAGGGCGGTGGCTGGGTACTTTGGGGTGGTGGGGGTGGTTCATAGTGGGGATAGCTAGTTGGGGCCTGGGTGTTGGGTGACTACGTTGGGGAGGTGGGGGTGGTCCATAGTGAAGATAGCTAGTTGGGGCCTGGGCGGTGGGTGGGTACGTTGGGGAGGTGGGAGGTCACGTGTGGGCATTTTTTCTTATTTCACCTGTTCCTATTTGCTCTTTTCTTAATACACTTGTTTGCAAGTGTGAATTACGAGTGGACAATCTTCACTGTGTGTGTACCATTCATTTAATGTAAATGTCACAAATTGATGTGCACCATATGCATTTGAAGTTGGTCAGAAATAATTGTCAATAAGTGCTCCATATGCATGTAGTCCATCAATGGCAACCCGTATTGGTTGTACACCCATCCCATCATCATCGTCATCATCCTCTTCCTGGCTCCATGTCGGGGGAAGTGGAATGTTCCTGCATATGCACGTTTTGTGCAGCATGGCACATGCCAGCACAATTTTGCCTACCTTTGCGGGGCTGTACTGCAATGTTTTGTAAGGTGCTGGAAAGATCTGTGTCAGGCAGACGCAGCCCACATGATTGAAGTGACTACTGTGCACTGCACAACATGTTGCCGTCGTGCACATGGGTGTAACTACTATTTAATCACTTGTGGAGATACTGGTGCCCACATGTTGGCATTTCATGTTGTGCCACTCTATGACTAGGGTATTTTTAAAATTAGCCAGGGTATGTATTCCCCTGACATTGCATACTGACATTTGTCTGTTGCAGCGGTAAACTGAGTGGACTCTTGTGGTTTTCTATTGCCCCCCCACTACACAGAGATCATGCATTGGTAGTTCTACTCACCCAACAGCCAGGAATAATGTGATGGTTGTTTATTGCCCCCCCCACTAAACAGAGGTCATGCATTGCTAGTTCTACTCACCCATCAGCCAGGGAGATTGCCCCCCCCCAATACACAGAGGTCATGAATTAGTAGTTCTACTCACCCAAACACCAGGGACAATGTGATGGTTTTCTATGCCCTCCCCCCACTACACAGAGTTCATGCATTGATAGTTCTACTCACCCAACAGCCAGGTCATTTCTCCCGCATAACGTGCCATGTACCCTGGCAACGTGGAGTTCCGCAATACCATTAAGTCGTGTGTGGACCCCAGGAAATGTGCACAGCAATGTGTGAGGAGTTGTTGTGCATCACAGACCATCTGCACATTCAGTGAGTGAAATTGCTTCCGATTGCAATACACCGCCTCAATTGCATGTCTGACAGTCAACTCCACATGCGTACAATCTAATGCACCAATGACATTGGGCATGCCGGCAAGGGTATGGAAGGCCACTTTGGTGGCATTGACCTGTGCAGGGGTTTGGGGTGGAGCAAGGTGGTGTGACACATGATGCAGCAGCCCATCCAGTACCTGGAAGAGTATCCTTGACAGCCTGTACAGCTCTCCAACTGTGTGCTGATAGGTTCCAGTGGCAAGAAATTGCAGTACCGAGACTACCTTCAGCAGCAGTGGCATGGCAGTCTGGATGTTAATGATGCTGCTGATGTCTTCTTCTATGAGGGTGTCAATTGATAATAGTGAAGCCCTGTCAAGCCAGTATAATGTGTGTATTTGACTTGATGTCAGATTCCAGGGTGAGGCCCTGATGCAGGGTATTGCTGCCTGCCTGCGGGGGTGGTAGCTGCTGTACATTGATGTTTGGGATGGCGACCGGGTTCCTCATTTGCCTCCTGTGCCTATGCTGCCCCCTCCTCTGCCTCAGTGCTGCTTTTAACTCTACTGCTGCTGGCAGGTTCCCCATCGCAATTGCTGCTAGGCTGACCGCCAGCATGGTTGTGTTGGAAGGTGGGTTGGGTGTGGGTGTGGCCCTTTTGTAGGTTCCCAATGGCCTATGATGTGCGGCTATGATATGATAGGTTATTTATAATGTGCTTAATACCCAGAGGTTTCTAATTGCGGACCTGGGGTTTGAACCTGTGTTGCTCCATGTCGTCTTGGTTCCAATGTGAGCACGTTGCTGCTGAGCTATCCTCTCGAGATGAGCTGGCCTAATTGTGCACATCTGTTGCTTGCTGCAGCTCACCTGGCACTGTTTAACACCTAGTCTGTGGTGCCGGTATTACAGGCACAGTGTTCACGGTGCAACCACCATTTTTATGGCGATGTTTCTGTGTACGGGGTACTCGTAATACCCGGTATTACGTTGTGCCGGTAATTCAGGGAGCTCTGGCGAGTTGTCCCGCTGTTTGCAGTCATAGTGCTACCGGGTGTGCTAGCAACGTGGGGGTCACTTTGCAGTGATGGTGTTTCCGCCATCGCGGGTCAGAATGTGCCGGTCTGGAAAACGGTGCCAGTATGGTTCTACCGGCACCATTGATTCCGGACCATCAGACTTGTAATGAGGCCCATTGTCTTATAGGTTAAATAGCTAAACAACACCTGAGATACTTGACATCCTATTGACAGCTGCCTACCATAAGAACAATAAAAACCTAATCAGAAAGTAAATGCAGAGCATCCCACCTTCTTTCATCAGGTAATGTTCTTCCATTGTTCATTCGAACAAGTGAGGAGACAGACAATGGTTTTTACTCTCCCTCTACAATGGACAACTACATGGACTTGCTAGAAGAAAATGATCATACAGGGGAGGAAGTACTGAAGGAAGATGTTGAAGATAAGCAGCTACAAGAAAGTACAGAACACTCTGGATTTTGTGAATGTATTCTTTAGGTTTATGTAAAATGTGTCTAACAATAATATTTATTCAGCATATAGGTTACCTTAGCTTACTGTTTTTAAATGTCTGTGCAACCAGCAAAAGTTATTTAAAGTCTATGATGTCTTGAATCGTTTACAAATATTTAAAATATTTTCACACAGATGAAGAGTGATTACGTTATCTAGAAGGATTAAGCAATAGTCACGTCACAAATTCCCTACAAATACAATCATGGACACGTTAAAAGAAATGAAACACATGTTAATTAATCTATCTTCAAAATTATATGGAATCAATGAAAAATGACATAACATACCTGCAACAAATAATAGATATTAAACATGCATACAATTGGGCTGATGGAGAAGATGCAAAATGTGTACAGTTATATTCATAGTTGATAAATAGAAAGTCATAAATATGTTACAGTAACATTGCACAAACACTACACTCAAAATATATTAAAATATAACTTTTCAGGACTACCTACCACACATATATCTACATATGTATCTTTTAAAATATTATTTTCACAGCCACGACTACAAGAAACACTATGAAATAGGCCCCCAGGGCCCATAGTCATTCATTTGCCTCCATGATCACCAGTCTGACTTGGAAACTGCTTTCCTGAACACCTGTTAAGACTTGCTCTCAAATCATGATTCTAACTCTCCTTCCATCCTCAACCCTCTCAATCTTTCCTCTGCCTTTTATACGGTCAATTACGCCACCATTATCAATCAGCTCAGTCATACCCTTGGCATCATCCACGTGGCACTGGACTAGTTGACTTCCTTCCTATCGGGCTGACCTGCCCAGGTTCAACTGGGATCCTTTCCTCTCCTCCACCACACTCTCCACCTGTTACATCCCTCAGGACTCTATCCTCTCACAGTGGCTCTTCAACATCTACCATGCCCCTCTGGCCCACTTGATATCCAACTTCTCTCCTCACTTCCAGTGTTATGCGGATGACATGCAGCTCTCCTTCAAGCTTCCCTCCACTGCCTTCTCTTCTTCCTCTCTCATTCCTGACTGTCTGACTGCTATTCAGGCATGGTGTGCTGCTACCTATCTCTGTCTTAATGCCAGTAAGACTGAGATCCTTGTTATTGGGACCCCTGCACCCTCTTTCCCTCCTACTCTCTGGCCTCCCTGCATGGGTCCCCTCCCCTCACCCTCTTGTGAGGCTAAAAACCTTTGTGTCTTCTTCGACTCCTCTTCTCCTTCTCTAGTCACATCGCAGACCTTGCCAAGAAGGCCCAATTTCAGTTGCACCTCCTCAGAGGCATTCTCACTTCCCCCACCTTGCCCCAGAAACTCAATGTGCCCAGAGCTCTGGCCCTCTCTAGGCTGGACTACTGCAGCAGCCTCTTCCTCAATCTGCCTGTATCCTCCCTTCGCATCCTTCAACTAATCCAGAATAGGACTGCGAGAATAAATCTTGGCCCCAAGCCCAGGGACTGCATCTCTCTAGCCCTAGAAACTCTCTACTTGCTCCCAGTGGCTGTGAGGATCAATTTCAAGAACATCTGCCCCATCCACAAGGCTTTCTGGGGCCTGGGACCCCGCTACATCCAATTCTCTCCCCCTTCGGTCTTCTAACTCCAATTCTCGGCAGATAAGATGCTTTTGATGCAGAGAGTGCGGGGTAGATATGTCTCTTCAGCTGGAGCCTCCCTCAGCAATGGCCTCCCTTGCCCTCTCAGCCTTGAGCAAAATCTCTTTAAGTTCCAGATGCTTCCCAAGACCCTCTTTTTCACTTCTTTCTTCCCTCTCCCCCTCCTCTCCTAATGCCCACCTCTGCCACATTGACTGGCTACCTGGCCCCTTCTGCATCCTAGAGGGCACCAGGCTCTCCTCGCCCAGTCTACCGCCACACCACGGTCTCCCTGACCCACCCCTAACCTGCACTTGCCCTTTCGGGCCACCCTCCCCTGACTAGCCTGGTGGGGTGTGCATCCCTACCGGGTCTGGTCCGCGCAATTAGCATGTGGTCCCCACTCCCTGCACCCCCTGCATCCATTGTCATTTGCCCACCTGGCCTCCCAATAGCACTAGCCCAGCCCCAGGGGCCCTCTTCTTCCCTTCTTATAAATACCCAATAAAATAAATAGATACATAACATCAAATAAATACTGTCATCACTGTCATTGTACCCGCAGCCACCATACAGCAAGTGATTGGTCAAAATGCAGGTGCAATTAATCGCAGCAAAGACTGGAGGTTGTACCCAAGCCTACCATGAAGGATGTGATTGGTTAAAATTCAGGCAAGGTTAATCACAGCAAAGAGTGGAGGTTGTACCCATGAGTACAATGAAGGATAGCCATGGCTATAATAAAATAAATAGACAAATGTGTTGTTTTAACACACACTGTATTAAAAGGACCAATTAAGAATTATTGATCCATTTATACAGTCTGTATTTTTATTGTCAGTTTTTATATCTGAAAATTTGACCCTGAAAAGGACAGTTGTGGGGGAGAGGGAAGAAAGAGGCAGGGACTGGGAAGGGAAAAACATTAGGATTCACACATATAACAAAGGGTAAAAAAGCAAAAACATATTTATCTTTACATTTTATGTTTTCTGAGTTTTTTTATGTTTTGCTTTTTTATAAAACGGTGTAAAAAAATGCCACTTAAAATAATATACATATTCCTAGCAGCGGCAAATGGCCTGGTGTCCTAAAATGGCCCTTCTCCAACCATCCTGGGTGGCATCTCTCACCACGAATCAGTTGTGACATCTTTTACACATTACCTGCCATTCCTGTAGATCGGGTGCAAGGTGGATGGGATGAGGTCAGGTGGTGGTGGATGAAAAAAAGGAGCGATAGAAGTGGAAGGCAGTAGCACAGATGTGCTTTTGGCCAGCAGATAATGGCATGCAGATTGTGGACAATGCACTTTCATGTTGTGATGAAATGAGCCTTCCTATAGGGTTCCTTTAAATCATCCCAATGGACCCGAACAAGGTGCTGGATCAGAGTAGAGTTTCCCATACTTTGAGAAGGCTTATTAGAAGGTCCACCTGGCAACACCTTCCAAAAATAACACACTGCACTTTTACAATCTCCTTCTTACTCTGTTGCTCCTTGTACTGCCAGCTATAAGCCACTATTTTCTAGGCGCACTGCTTCTTCTGTGGAGGTAAGGCAGAACACATCCACACAACCTCTTCATCAGTGCTGGTATTAAACATACTTAAACATGGGACCAGGGAGTAAAAAACAAAACTGCAACAACTAAAAAACACAAAAAGGAATTTGCAACTTAAATTGGAAAAAATCAAACAAAAAAAACATATAACAACTTAAAATAATACAAAAATCACAAACTACTAATGACTGGACAAAGGTCAAAGGTATTGGAACAATAAAGGTACAAAAGGAATGGAAAAATGAAGATACTGCTCTTTAAACATTTTGGAGGCTCACAAGCAAGATTACGCACCAACAGACAAAAAGCAATGAGGAAAAAAAGAGAGGTGTCTTTGGGTGTGGTGAATAGCTGTGGCTACATGGAAAAGCCAAACATAGTGTGCCTTTCATACGCATGGCCATGCCCAGGTACAATGATCCTTTTGCACCTAAATCACCGACCAATCACATTGTGTGCTGCGCTTACGCCCCTACACATGACATGTACCTTTGTCAATAGGATACCCAATCAGACGGCGAGGTTTGTACAAACGGTTACGCAAATTTGGCAATTCTGTGCTGACCAAATAGATTTCCTGCTGTGCTTACATGCCTAGACATGACCCGTAACCACATCAACGAGAAGGCCCAATCAGGCAGTGTGAATTGTAAATGCAGCTACTCTCCCACCATATGATGAAATCTGGATGTCTGGCACTGACCGTTCGGACTGCGAATTCCATTGAGGTAGATACGCGCATTCGCACTTAGACCATTGACCAATCAGATTTCATGCTCCACTTACGTGCCTTCACACGACTCATAACCGCGTCTAAAGCATTAACCAATTATGTTTCGTGTTCCGTAAGTGTGGCTATGACAATAACATGCGCATGTAGAATTGACAAATTAGAATGCGCACTATGGTAAAACAATAACACATGACTCATAAACCGTGCTGCTTGATTGGTTGATGGGTGTAGCTGTGAATATTAACCACATCCATGCACAACTTCACAACCTTCCCTCATTGCTTTCTCTTCTGTGCACTAAGCAGATTCTCTGTAAGGTATCAGAAGGTTCTTATTATCATATTTTCCCATCCATTTTGCCATCTTTTGTCCATTTCCCTCTTTCCTTTGTCCTGTTATTTGTTCTGTTCGCCTATTCATTATTTTAGTTGTTTTCTTTTATTTAAATGTATGTTGTTATGTTAAGTGGCATAGTCCTTTTTGTTGTGTCTTTTTATTTTATATGTTCCTCCCAGTTCAGACATTGTCCAACATGTCTGAACACTGCAGCAACAGCTGAAATGACGTGATTTGGACCCCAAACTCACCGCCCCACAAAAATGTATGCAGAATGAAGAAAACGGTGGATAGCTGGAGATACTTCATGGTAGAGGTGCACGACTCCCTTAAAGAAAGTGAAAACATGCAGTGCAAGATCTGCAAGACAAAAGTATGCTGTGGGCCATCAAATGTGCCGCCTCAGAGTTTAGTGAAATCAGTCCTTATTCAACACCTAGTTAGAGTACACTGGGATGGCCTTAAGAGAGGAGAAATTAAAAGCAGACAAAGGGCCTCATTACGACCCTGGCGCTAATGGGTTAACGGCGCCGTAAAAGGCTGCAGCGCCGTTAACCCATTAGCGCCTGATTACGAGGTCCCTTTGCAGGACCCGACCTTAACGGCTGGTCTACACCAGCCGTTAAAGTAGGGACCCGCAAAGGGACCTTGGTGCTAAGTACGGTACCGCAATTTGCGGTACCGTACTTAGCGCCTTCCCCATTCCCATTGAGCCCTATGGGGCAAAAATGGGAATGGGGAAGGGCCATGGAGGAAGGGGGAATTACCGCCCTGCCAACCTTGTAATGGGGTGGTAATTCCCCCTTTCTCCATGGCGGAGTCGGTAAGTTACCGGCATGGACCATGGTGCTATTAGCACTATGGCGTTCCGCCTGGGTCGTAATGAGGCCCAAAGACTGAAATCCGGTAAAAAAATACAATGGGATGATCTAGACGAGGACTACAGAAAGGTCTTTGAGCAATACAAAATTCAAGCTCATGGACCAAACTCTGTATGGCGATGAACAGCTGCAACCTTAACATCAACACCAGCAACAACCACAGCATCATCTGGACCATCAACCTCCACCACTATACCTACCACAACCTCCACCGGGCCTCAATATCCCCAACTGCTACCGACGCCAGATCTAAATGATTGCAAGGTTTTATGCAATTGATGACACAAATGGATCATGGTGGGCCACCGACACTAAGAATACTTTTTTTTTAAGTGACCATTTTCTTTACGCCTTGTTTGGTAAAAAAACAACAAAAATGAAAGAAAAAAAAATCCTACCTTTTTCACTCATTATTACATGTGTAAACCCAAAGTTCTTCCCGTCCCAGTTCCACACTCTTTTATCCCTCTCCCCAAAACAGGCATTTTCAGGGCAAACCTCTAAGTTAGACAAAATAGACAAAAATAGAGAAAATAAAACACAAACTGCACTAATAGATCCATCATCTTATGTGATCTAATGTATGCAGTTTGTGTTACTGAAATGTGTTTCCCACACCTTTATAGCCACAGGTATGGAGTTCACACGAACACGGCTTTCAAGGGCCCTGTTGCAGCCTGGAAATATTTGCGATTAAGTGAAGGGAACTGCAATTAGCGATCTCATAGCCACAGTTGCGCACTCCATTCATTGCTAACAGCTGCGCTTCAAAGCTTGACACCCTGTTGGCTTCTGGCATAGATGTGGTTATGAAATTATATTTAAAATATGTATATATTTATATTACAGGTCCTGCGGTTGTGGCCCTGTAGCTATGGTTAAGTTGCTCAAATCATAGAAAGAGCATTTTTTGGGTGGCTTATAACTTTGGCATCGTTCGATGAATCCACAGCAAACTTTGCAAACAAATTATATGGCCAGCTCGGAATGATTTTGCAAAGTCTAGTGCGATTTTGTCCAGGGGGCACAAAGTTATAGGGGGGACCCAACATTTATAAAATCCTCATAGACACAATTGAAACATTTTTTTGCTCGTGCCTACAGCCCAAATTGCTGGACTGATTTGCACCAAACTTGCGTGAGGAGCGGCAGCTTGGTCCCGAAAGCATGCTTTTGAACATTTGGGGAAAATCTAACCAGTACTTCTTTTTAAATGGGCAATGTTAGATTTGCGAACTGCGCCCATAGTCCACAGGCATTGTGGTAAAATCATATTAAATAACACAACATAGCACTTGTCAATCAAATGAAACTATCCATGGAGAGGTGAGGGGTGATGAGGATGGGATGGGACATGGCCATAAAAAGCCAAAAATCAGGTGTTTTTTCTCAGTCATGTCTTTGATGTCCTGGGTGTTAGTCCTAGCAGTGCACAGCGGAGATGCGAGTTATGGTTGCCTTGCTTATCATAACTGGTGAATTTTTCGGGTGTTCCAGTTTTACTTGTAGCCATAACGCCCCTTTAACAACATTTTTTCACTGAATTTCATTGGTTTTTATTAGTGCAACTTAGCCATAACGTCCCTTTAACAACATTTTTTCACTGAATATGTATACATGTGTGTATTCAGTACTCCTTGTAAGTTAAATTTTAAGATATATAGATTTTAAGTGATGATGCAAGTAGGGTGAAGTAGCATGAATAGATTCTGT
Organism: Ambystoma mexicanum; assembly: GCF_040938575.1. NCBI lineage: Eukaryota > Metazoa > Chordata > Amphibia > Caudata > Ambystomatidae > Ambystoma > Ambystoma mexicanum. Next base: position 1,007,973,952 of record NC_090930.1, read on the forward strand.
GTGCGATAGGTTGAGTAGGGGTCAAGAGGGTGAGAGTAGGGTGCATATGGTTAGGGAGGATGTGGGTAGAGTGTATATAGTGTGGGTAGACTGTCAACAGGGTGAGTCGGTGGGGGCAGTCAGAGTTATGTAAAATTGGTGGATTTCATATTAGGTATGGACACTTAATAGATATAATGAGAAAGGTATAATTTGCACTCTGTCTGTAAAAAAGAAAACATAATTAGAGAACATACTTTATGAAATAAAATTAGTTACAGTTGTACACATATGTTTAATTAGTTTTACCCTCATATGTAGTGCATTATATACACTATGTTCGATACAACACTTATACGTACTACACTGTTGTTGTCTTCACATATAATATCCATTGGGTCAGTGGGTAAATAAACCAGGCTGGATTAAAAATAAACATAGACTAACACATAAATAAGGTGAATGGGTGGGAATATAGTGGGTGGGGATGCACTGAGTTAGTATGTGTTCACAGGGTGCAGTAGGGTGGGCTAGAGAGCAGAGGCTGCAAAACAGTTGGTGGGGGAACTGAAACTAGGGTAGGGTGGGTTAGAAACGAGGGGGTAGGATGGTTTTGATACAAAGAGTGAGGGTATGGTGCACAGCAGTACAATGAGAGTACAATGCAAAGGCAAGGATACAGAGGGGTGGGTAGATGAACAAAGCATCCCCCTGCAATAAATTATGTGGCATGAACAAAACTGCAGACAACTGGAGGCACTTCATGGTGGAGTAGCACCACTCCCTAAAACAGACAGAAAAGGTGCAGTGCAACATCTGCTAAAATAAAGGTGTGTTATGGACCATCTAACGTCCTATCACAGAGGTTGGGGACAGTGTCTTCGTACAACACTTAGTCCTAGTCCTCTGGGATGACGTGGATGAGGACTACCGATAGGTCCATGAGAAACCCAAAATACAGGCACCTGTGCCGAACTGTTCTTGTCTTCACAAATAAGAACCAATTGGCCATTTGAAAAAAAAAAACAAAGTGGATAAAAAAACCACATGCAGTTTGTCATGCAACTCTTTTACCGATCCTCATTGCTTTTTCTTCTGAATACTGCCAACAGCTGCCGTAGCGTCAACCTCTCCACCAGCAACCACCGCAGCAACCTCTTCACCATCCAACTTCAGCACCTTACCTTGCACGGCCTCTGACAGCAACCTGCAAAATGTTGTGCCGCAAATGTGGCAATTGTTTCATGGTGGGATATGGCATTTTCTGCCTCTGAAAATTTCAGAAATGTTCAAGCAACTAAAACATTCCTGCCGAGAATGTTGTTAAATCATTGAGTTAATTATTTTTTCTTTTTTAAATACCTTTATTTTCAGTGCTATTTCCCATATCTTTTTTCAATTCTTTTACATTTTCGTCCCAAGAGAAAACTGCAGAAAGCTGGAGGTACTTCATGATGGAAGTGCAGTGTAAGTTTAGGACAAGTGCAAGCAAATAAAGCTTTACCCCCAGCAACCTGCATAGAAAAAGGGACATAGTTGAATATAAATGTTGTTGATTTAAAAATGTATTTTTAAGCAGCATGTTAGTGAAAGTAAAAGAAATGCACGCAGAATTAGGAGCCTCACCATTTGCACCTTATTTACATGTAAGGACAAATAAATAGCAAAACATGTCTATAATACTGGTAAGTAAAACTTGGCATGTGTACTATGTTGGCCCTAGATGTCATCTGATAACTGTGCTTATAAAATAGTGTAGCTTTATATATAGAAAACATGCTATATCTTAGGGAGAGTATTAAAATCTAACACCACAACTGCTAGGAGTATAAAGAGAAATGGTTTTATTTAATAGCAACTCAGTAAAACAATCACAATGCATAAGTGTATGAGCAGCAGTAACAGTTTTCAAATTCTATAAAGTTAAAAAGAATGCACTTGGTAAACACTTATATAGTACAATTAACTGCCACTTGATGTGTGTAGGTGGTAAATAGTGGCAAAAAATGCCATCTGATAGCAGCGGTTAATATAGCTGACACAAACACCACTTCAAATAAACCTTTAAATATGTAAATATTTACTGACACTTAATTTCACACCAGCCACACACTCAGCATGTGCACAGTCTGTGTTCTGAAATCAAAATGATAAAAGTGGACAAAACAGTGTCTTTCAAACTTTCCAAAATCATTAGCAGAAAAAGAGGACTAAATAGTCAGCAAAATACTCGAATGTCAGACACATTTTCCCTGCAACCTATCACAGGCAAGTATGCCTTTACAACAGTAACATCAAACAATTGCAAACACCGAAACACATACACAAGCTTTTATTTTTCCAACCATTCTTTTATAGCTGTGGCTATTCAACCCGCAGCTATAAATACCTTCTTGTAGCCACGGATACAGGTACATTTTTTACTAACTAGAAAACAGACATTGTAAATCATGATCTGTGCCAGTATCAACGCGCTTGCCCTTTTAGGCAAGTCTTGAGTTTCTTGTCTCATGCAATAAAACAATGATCATAAATTGTGCTAATTGCTTTATTGCATGAGACAAGAAACTGGAGACTTACCTAATTGGACAAGCACATTGATACCCGCACAAATCACGATTTACACTTCATAGTTCCAGGTAGGGGTTAGCCTGACCAGTGTCGGAAAATGCATCTGTTTTCAACACAGATTTGAGGCACTCTCTCTGACTGCTGACCCGACCGCACCACCACCTGGTTTTTTACCCCAATCCACAATTAGCAAACAGACATTGCCAAACTTAAAAATTTCAAGTGAGACAAGGGTGGTGGTGAGGACACGGACTCTCAAATACATGCATAATTATGTGGTCTAACTTCCACAAAATAACATGATTATTGCACAGAAATATATGGCCTGAGTCATGCAGCTATTCTTGATAGCTGCGTGTAGGTCAGCTACCAATCAATTGCAGAGATATGTTAATGCGCTTACATACGACTGGCTGTCCGCTGTATACCCATGGGTATAGCAATACCTGATGAGGTTTTTTGTTTCATAGCAGCGGCTATTTGGAAAGACAACAACAAAATGTGATTTCCTGCACTCCCAAGGCCTCAACAAGTCACACCAACATGTATGCCTCCTCCCCCACTTTCCTGATGTCCTCCTCACCTTCGCTGTGATCTCCCATACCTCCTATAACAATTGGTGTTTCTGTGATGCAGTTTCAAACAAAATGTTGGTCAGCTACATCTATGCAATCAGGGAAAATACACGATGTACCATTGGTCTGTTTATAGTTGCGATGACACGGTGGGTACCGGATAGCTGTGACTAAATGTGCTTCACAGTGACAAGTGCTGGCATAGCCGCAAATACGCACTCCAGTCTGTTAACAGACACAGCACCTTTAAGCGGTGGCCATGCCCACTAAGGGGCTGGACTGGTGACGTCTGGTTGTGGGATGTTGGGGGGAAGGCGCGCTTCATGCCAGTTACAGTTAGGATATAATAAAGAAAGGTTGAATCATATCTCCGGCTGCGTGTCCTTATTAAAGCCCGATTCCCGGGCAACATTGGCAACGAGGATCTCTCCCCCACGCACCAGAGTCCTCCTTGCCGGATTCTGCCATGCTCCCAAGCCCCTGGCAGTCTGCCAGGCATCCTCCTCCTCCTGTTGCAGCCGGCGATCCCGCCGCACCCACGATCCAGCGCCCTGGCAGTCCGCCAGGCCTCCTCCTCCTGACACGGCCGGCGATCCCGCTGCGCTCGCATTACATCCACCTGGCAGCCCGCCAGGTCTCCGCCTCCAGACCCAGCCGGGGACCCCTAGCACGACCATGCTCTGCTCCTCCCCGCTCCAGAACCTAACAGCTGATGCTGCCCACGTGGCCGTGCTGAAGCTGCCGCACGCGCCAACCACAAGAAGAGCGGCCAGCCACCCACGCCGCACAAGGCCCATAGCCTCATCCCGACAGGAGAGGACACATGCATAATGACGGTGAGCGGCCCTCCTTCACTGCACATGCCATGACCCACCCACCAGGAAACACTCCTTCCCCATCAGACCGCACAGCCCTGAAACCACAGCCAAGTTGGAGGGATCACGTGGCCTAGACACATCAATCCAGGTGCTCCCACAGAACGAGCACACAGAGCGCACCAGAGCACCCACCCAGTCACGCCACCATCTTTGTTCCTTCACAAACTGTGGAGAGGAATAGGAAGAAAAAAAAGAACGTTTTCGTGTTAACATCTTCTCACCCGAAAACCTTCAGCACCCGCACCCTACAGCCGACTACCACTACTGTAAAAGGCACACCATCTACACAAGATGAGCAGTCCCTCATCGCCTCAGCCAGCCCATGTAGGGAAATCTATCCAGTTGCGGATGCCACCACCATTCTCCACGATGCCACAGGCCATGAAAGGTCCAAGGTGAGCTGAGTGGATGGAGGATTTCCAACACTTCATAAGAGGTTCAGGGGACGGCGATTCTCCCCACATTAGAGACATCTTCCTCAACCTGGTGGGGGAGAAATAAAGACCATTGTAAAAACCATTCCAGCAGTGGAACAAAATGACTTTGCAGCCCTAATCAAAGCCCTGGACAAACTACTCATAATTGAACCCAATCGCGACTATGAAAGGTATCTGTTCAATCAGTGCTCCCAGAAACCACAAGAGACTGTGGACGAATACATAACCCGCTTAAGAGTGAAAGGCGCACACTGTCAATTTCATGCATTCTCGTTAGATGAAGCACTACGCCTAAGAGTCATCGAAGGCTGCCTATCGCCTGCACTCAAGAAGCAGCTATTGAAGAAACCCCTCACCATTCCTGAATTCAGCGAACTCGCTCGCATCTTTGTGAGAGTTGACGCCCAAGCAGCATCCATGGCTGGTACCAGCAATCCAAAACAAGAGCACACTGACCTCATAGCAGTGATCCAGTCTCCCCGCCAGGGCGACACAGGACCATACCCATATAGGCCTCAAGCCCTACAAGTACCATGTCAACAAAGACAATGCTACCGTTGCAGAATGGCATTCCCACACTCAGGGTTTTGCCCAGCACTACCACAAAGATGTACGAACTGCGGAAGGGAAGGACATTTCCAAATGGTGTATAGAGAAGGAAAACCTTTCCCCACGTTACGACCTCAAGCACCCGTCTGGATGCCTTTCTGCCCACCATTCTCCAATACGGACCACAAAGGTACAATCAACTGAACCAATGGCGATACATGAGAGCTATAGACGAGTATCAGAACTATGAATACCCACAGACACAGGACTACACGGAACAACCACAATACCTCACAGATGAATATGACAACCTGCCAGAGGGATACGGAGAGGACACATACTATCACGACCCCACGACAACTGCAACCACAATGTACTATGACCCGCATAGCCAAGACGAGTACGTCAACCTCATCCTCGACAGCGAAGAAGCCAGAGAAGCCCCAAAAATACAAATCAAATTGGGTAACACGTATTTCACTTCATGGTTGACTCGGGCACCACTGTAAACATCATGGGCGAGCAGGAGTACTCGAGAATCCCAAATCCACCAGCACTCAAACCATCACAATCCAGAATCTTCCAGTGGGAGCAGCCACATCCTTACAGACTGTCAGACATTTTATGCGCCGCCTCCTCCTAAATGGACGACAAGTAGACACCACCATCCACATGATAAGTTCCCTCACCAAAGGGAGGTGCCTCCTCAGCTACTACACCGCCTCTTGCCTGGGCCTGATAAAAATCCACATAAGAGCAGGAGACACTATCACCTCAACCACGATCTGACAGAACTCAAAAGAGAAGATCGGGACAATCTCCCATGGACAACCCAAAAACCTCATTTCGAAAGCGGAGATTTTGCAAAAATTCCCCAAATTGTGCACGGGCCTAGGAAAACTTAAAGGTCCTCCAATCAAATTGCACATAGATCCCACAGTGAGACCCGTACTGCAACACATAAGGAAAATCAGATTCCACCTCCAGGAGGCGGTCTTGAGAGAACTTGAACAACTACTCTCTGATGGCATTATCGAGCCCGCAACAGGACCAACACTATGGGTCTCCCCTCTAGTCATCGTACCCAAGGATGGTGGAAGACTACGCCTATGTGTTGACATTCAAGTGGCTAACACCGCCATTCAACGTGAGAGACACCCTGGCCCATGCATTGAGGACATGATAGTTCAACTGAACAACGCTTTCATGTTCTCAAAACTTGATCTAATCCAGGGTTACCACCAACTGGAGTTGCACCCTGACTCTAGAGGAATAACCACCTTTGCAACACATGATGGTTTGTTCAGATACCGGAGACTAAACTTTGGCATTTTAACCGCCGCCAACATTTTTCAGGAAGCAGTCGACAGATAATCAGACCAATCCGGGGAGCCTTAAATTACAGGGACAATATTCTCATCTTTGGCTCATCAAAGGAAACCCATGATGCTGCCCTTTTTGCCACGTGCGAAGCAATACAAGCCGCTGGCCTCACGTTGAACATTGAAAAATGCCAATTCAGCAAGTCAAAGCTCAAATTTTTCAGACACATCTTCTCGAGTGAAGGGATGATGTCGGACCCTGAGAAGGTAGACACTATTACATAACTGAAAGAACCACAACAAGCAGCCGACGTCTGCTCCTTCCTAGGCATGGCTGGATACTGCGCCAGGTACATACCACATTATGCCTCGCTCACGGAACCACTCCGGAATCTCATACAGAAAGAAGCGACGTTTGTCTGGTCCCCAGCGTGCCAACGCGCATTTGATGCCATCAAACAGGCTCTCACGGAAGCCAACCGTCTAGCCTATTTCAACCAAACCTGGCACATGGAAGTAATAGTGGATGCCAGCCCAGTTGGCCTGGGAGCGATTCTAGCACAGATGAGCAGTGCAGACGTCAACCCCAGACACATTGTTGCCTACGTAAGCAGAGCACTGTCCACCCCAGAGGCAGCATACTTGCAAGCCGGGAAGGAAAGCCTGGCCGCACTCTGGGCTTGTGAACACTTTCACAACTTCCTTGTAGGAAATAAGTTCACCCTGATTACGGACCACCAGGCACTGCTCTCACTATTTGGCAACCCACACACCAAGATGCCTCCGAGGATAGAACGTTGGGGCATTTGCCTTCAAGAATATGATTATGACATCATACACCGACCTGGTGACGACTTAAACCCCGCTGACTACTTGTCGCGACACCCGGTGGGGGCCCCACTGACCCGGAGAGGCGATGTCGCTTACGTCAACTACATCATAGCAAACTCACTACCACCCGCACTATCAATGGAGATGGTCACAGCGGCCTAAGCAGCGGATCCCACGATCTCTTTCGCCATCAGCCTCATGTCTGTCAACAGGTGGAAAGACCACCGACGAGCAATTCTAGCTCACCCTGGGGTGTGCAAAGAAGAAATTGAAAGACTAGCCAGAGTACACAATGAGCTGGCCGTCAAAGACCACAGCATACTACTCAGAGGGTGCTGCATCGTCATCCCAGCCGCCCTGAGAGCAGATGTTGTGCGCACCACCCACGAAGGACACCGGGGGCAGAAAACACAAAGGAACAACTGCTATGCCACGTCTGGTTCCCATTCCTGGACGAAGCAGTAGACGAATGGATAAAGAACTGCCATGCCTGCCAGTGCACATCACCAGCCGAACCCCCTGCTCCTCTACAAAACATGCAAATACCCACCCATGGGAAAGAGTGGCGGTGGACTTTTATGGACCTATGGAATCAGGTGATTATCTTCTTCTCCTGATCGATGAATACTCATGGTTCCCCATCATCAAGAAAGTAGTTACCACAGCTTTTTCCCAGGTAGCCGCAGTGCTAGATGAATTGCTCAGCAAATGGGGCATTCCCAGGGTCATCAAATCTGACAATGGTCCACCCTTTAGCGGATATGAGTTTGTGGCGCTGGCAAGACACCTAGGGTTCAAGCACATAAAAATCACACCCCAACAACCTCAGTCAAACGGAATGGCAGAACGATTCATGGCATCAATAAAGAAGACGATCCAGAGAGCCCGCATTGAGGAAGTTAGCCCACATCAAGCACTGTGCTGGCTCTTTAGAGACTACCAAAACACACCCCACGAGGCCACAAACAAAACTCCCGTAGAAATCATGGTCTGATACGAATTGCAAACTCGTATCCTATGAAACTCCTCGGCCGCAGACTACATGGATGCCGAAGTAACACAACATGATGCCTAAGCGAAAGAAAAGGCAAAGCAGGACACTGACGCACGGCACATGGCAACGCCGAAGGACTTTCAGATCGGGGATGAAGTTCTCGTACAACAGCCCATGATCAGAAAGACGGACCCACGGTTTGCTCCGAGCCCTATGAGGGTCACAGCCATAAAAGGGACAATGGTGACAGCCCAAGATCACGATAAGGCTGTCATGAGGAACTGCCAACAATTAAAACACTACCTCAAAAGAGAAGAGAGTGAGTCTCCACCCAGGACCTGCAGGCCGGTCCAACGAGAAACACACGACGATGAATGGATTCCACCCGGCGGAGCTGGCGGCAGATCGGAACACAGCAGGGACACTCCAAGAGAGGAGGATGCAGAAGCCCGACATGAGAGACCACAGCGGGTAATTAAGAGGCCAGCAAGACTGGTCGATGAATGTTAACCTGATGCTTGGACATTTTGTCCGGGGGGTGGTGTTACCAGACACAGCACCTTTAAGAGGTTGCCACGCCCATTAAGGGGCTGGACTGGTGATGCCTGGTTGTGGGACGTTGGGGGGAAGGTGCGCTTCACGCCAGTTACAGTTAGAGGAAATAATAAAGAAAGATTGAATCATATCTCCGGCTGCGTGTCCTTATTAAAGCCCGATTCCCGGGCAAAACCGTCTTTGCTGCTATTATCCGGGTGTGGTTCGCCCAATCACATCGCTTGTCACCTAGACATAGCTATGAATTTAATTTTAAAACATGTTACAAAATGATATATGTGTTTATAGTTTTAGTACTCCTTATACTTATATATATATTCAGTAAAAAAACTTTGTTAAAGGGACGTTATGGTTAAGTTGCGCTTCTAAAAACCTATAAGATTCAGTAAAAAAACTTTGTTAAAGGGACGTTATGGTTCCAAGTAAAACCGGAAAACCCCTGAAATTCGCCAGTTATGGTAAGATAAGCAACCATAACTCGCGCCACAACTGTGCACTGCTAAGACGAACACCCAGGACATCAAAGATGTCAAAGATGACATCACAAATATTATTGATGACATCACTGATGACATCACATGTCTGGCTCCCCCTTTTTTCCTTCACTGACATATCTAGGCCACATGGTTTTCTCAGTAACAGTCAGGAATTAAAAGTGGAAAAGGTAGAATTTCAGGGGTTTTTCGGTTTTACTTGAACCATAACGTCCCTTTAACAAAGTTTTTTTACTGAATCTGATAGGTTTTTAGTAGCGCAACTTAACCATAACGTCCCTTTAACAAAGTTTTTTTACTGAATTTCATAGGTTTTTCGTAGCGCAACTGAACCATGACGTCCCTTTAACAAAGTTTTTTTTACTGAATTTCATAGTTTTTTAGTAGCACAACTTAACAATAATAACTTTGACTTTATGTACATGTAATATGGAACATACTGAACCCTTTCTACTGAATTTGACTGTCCGCGGACATGTTCGGACAACAGTACCACCACCTAAAAACTCTGGGGGGGTATGTGTAATTGTTATATCATAACATAGGAACATTTAACAAATTCACAAAGCAGCAGACATACAAAGTATATGTAGTAATACTTAAGAAATTTAACCCATATATGTAACACACTAACCATTCATTTAAATACAATATGTTCTAAAATGGAATATACCAAAAGAAGATAAAGTGGCTTCCAAAATAATTACCTCACAGCTACTCCACAACTAAGAGCAAGACCAGACGTACAGACTACTCATCACATACTTTCCTGAAATAGTAAGTGCACTTCATTTTACTCATATATTTATAAACCTTCTGTATTAGATTAAAAAAAAAAGATTACTTTTTTGTTTTCTCACAGAAATGTGTAGTACTCTGGAGTGGCTAGAGGAGCATTTCCCAAGAGACGAAATGTCAGAAGATAGGGCACCTAATGGTACACACTTTACTATATAAACCATAAATATTATTTTGTATACATTTAACATATACATTTTTTTTTACAGACCATACAAAAATTGCCACTACCACAGAAAAAGAACTAGTGGATAACACACTGGAACACATTAACCAAAAAATGGACCAATTTATGGCAAATTTTAACGATTTAAAGAACTTTGTGGAAGATCACCTAAAACTACCAACAACATACCACTGTCCCACCTGTACTTGTCCCCCCTCACCATATCCCACTCATTTAACCCCAAAACCTCTCCATGGACCAAAACGTTTTGATGACATTTCCATCCCTTCTTCACCTGATCCCAATTATGTTGAAATCCCTAATTCTCCTGTTTTTGTTTCCGTTTCTGCCCCACCTTCTCAGTCATAAATTGTTTATATATGTCAAATAAAGTTACTTTTTTATATTGTGTTGTAATTACTTTCAGTTCTTTGTGTTAAAACCAATTTAGGTGTCCACGGACAGCGCGGTTGTTTGGAAATGTTTGTAAATAAACGAAAATGTAAGTGTCCTGAGGACACTATATCTGTCCGTAATGTTCTCATGCAAGTTGAAACTGTTCTAAGAACACTCGTACTGTCCTGAAATGTTTGTAAATAAATGAAAATGGAGGTGTCCTTAAGAACACTGTGCCTGTTTGTGGTGTTCGCTAGCAAGTTGAAACTGTTCAAAGAACACTCGTGGTGTCCTGAATTGTTCGTAAATAAATGAAAATGGAGGTGTGCTGGGGACGCTATGTCTGTCCATATTGTTTGCAAGTAAGTTAAACTGTGCTAAGAACAAACGGCTGTCCGTAACTGTTCATTTTACATGTGACGCACTTTTAATTAGTTCAGGACCCGAACACTGTCCGTAGAACATCAACACGCATGCGCAAAACAATGTCCGTACATTGGGTGTCCTGCAGACGGCCGCTTCCTTAGCGAACATGCTCACGAAGCAATCATGTGACCGCGCCCACGCTGATCGCGTGTTCTGAATGCGGACACTGTTCGTGTCCCCGAACAGTTTAAAAGTACATTTCCAAGTAATCCACAACATTTCTCATTAAAAACTCACCATACCACAAATCCCACATACTAATCCTAAGTTTCCACATAGTTTTTGTGACTTTTTGAACCTTTTTTGGTGTTCGACCTGTCTTGCATACGGCGCGCATGTCCATGAACCGCGTACAAGCACCCCTATAAAAGACCACGCCCTAGAGCTCATTCTCATTGTGTTTCTGGCTATTCCACAGAGCACACTGCATTTTGCTGTATACTTTGCAGATTTTGAGATTTCCATCTCGAAGCCGATGACATCCATGGCTCCACTATTGCCACCTGGTGCTACATCTGCCTCAGCACCACTCCCACGCCTCCACCACCATCATCTCCCCAAGGGCCTGAAGAGGGGAACAGGAGTGAGGATACAGAGGAGGAAGAATAGGATGACGAGAATGAGGTAGAGGAAATCCCTACTACCCGCCCTCGCCGTGATTCTTGGGTGTGGCGGTTGTTTACCGTTCATGGGAATGGTCCTAAGGCTCGTGCGAACCGTGTCACCTGCAATGAGTGCAAAATGGTGCTCAGTCGCGGGAGGCATGGTGCGTATAGCTTTGGGACCATGACCATGAAGCGACACCTGAACTCATTCCACACTGGGGCCATTCGCCAGGTTGTACCTTGAGAAGAGCGTAGTAGGGTGATTGCCTCTACTTCATCCTCCGTTTCTGATCCTGTCACCACAAGGAACACCTCTGTGGGACAGCGTCTTCCTCAAGCTGCCTCACAGGCCATACAGAATTCTGATGACCCTTACCTTTCGAGGGTCACAGTTGTATGCATGTACTGTGACACAGTACTCTGCCGGGGGAGCGACATCAGAGTGCTTTTGAGACTATCGTCTCAGAGCACGAGAAGACCTGCTCACTACCCAAATAAAACCCACTCTTCATCTTCCTCTCTCAGCTCGCCCTTTCTTATCCCTGTGGTTGGTGCCCCCCCCTTTACCCTCCTTTCCCCTCCTCTCCTACTGTGTTGTCTATAATAAACAAACAAAAAACACAAAATAACAAAAAATCAAAAAAAAAAATAAGGCTCTTTTCTGAGCAGCCTTTCACAGTTAAAAAATAGAAGTGAAGATAAATAAAGCAGGGCCCTTTGTATATCTTAAAAGTCAGCGGACAGTTCGCGAACATAAAAAAAATTGGGGTGCTACCCTATTGTAACCATTGCATTTTTCTCTTTGAGCAAGTGGTGGCTCTGAAAAGAGCCTTTGGGAGGTGTTTGTATGTCAAAAATTATAAATACTTAACACCTACTTCAAAATGGATGCTGTATTTCTAAAAAAGGTAGCAATGCATTTTGTACATTTCTCAGAAAAATCTGATTGCCAGCACAAGAAAGATGGACTCCATCTCTGCGAAAAATGTATGTACTACGAAACATAATATTTTCATTGTGAAAAGAGGACATGCCAGAATCTCTTAGGAAGGCACAAACAGCCTTATTGACATTACGCCTTGCTTTCTCCATTTGTGGACCACATAAGAAAGAACAAAGCCACATTTGTCTCTGCCAATCCGTGAAAAAATTACTTTGGAGTTTGGAAACATGTCCATGATTTCTGAAGTCCTTCTTTCATTGCAAATTGCAAAGAAATTCCAGACACATGTCCTAAACTGTTCCCTCCACAATGAATTACAATTATGTCTGGATGTTCCTCTATCTTCAAAGTTGCACAGAGAGGTAGCAAGTCCAACCACTTCATTCCACGCACTCCATGCCAGTGCACTTCCACATGTGGGAATCCAAGATCTATAGATACTCCACAGCTTTCTGCATGCACCTTCAACCAATGTATCCACGAGTCTCCCAAAGTCCACACAATCTGTTTTTTGAAACACTCAGCCATAGCTATCTGTTCTTCTCTCAGCAAAAAGAATATCTGAGATAACCTCTCCTAGAACAACACACTCACTAAACTTTACTGAGCAATCCCTTGCTACATTCAATCTCATTTGCATGCCTCCCCACCCCAAATTCCCCGGACGTAATACGCAGTGTCCTAGAACTACCGCCATGTCCGCGAACATATCGTAACATGGACAGCACTTCTACCATTTCCACTTCACTCTCTGTGCCCTTCCCTCATTGGAGGTAGCTAAGAAATCACATGACCATCCACCAATCAAATCCAAGACCTCTACATGTAACTGCATCATCATAGATCAGCACTGAAAATGTACGGTGAATCTCTCGGAGTACAAGCCTCATACCATTGGCAAGCACGATCTACGAGAAATACTATACAAGTCTCCAAGATTTCTACTTGCAGCTTCGTCCATATCCATATGCATGAACACAAACTACAGGTATGCATATTTTCTATACAGTACATGAACACATTTTCTAACCGACTTTTACCTTGTATAATGTGTAAAATGAATCTACAATCATTTTTTCATTGTCCTAAAATGAACTGTGACTTACAAACCGTTATACCATTTAATTTCTTCATACACACACACACGCAAATAATGTTAAACTAACATTTTTGAAATAAAATATATAGACTACATATAATGAAACAAAATTACATGCACACTCTATGATCAAATCTCAAACAATAATATTTGTACAAACACATAATTGGTTTTTATTTTTTCAATTTATATAATTACTTACATTTATATAGGACAAGCAGGCTATGACATTGACTCACTATTACGTAGAAAAGCAGGCTATGACATTGACTCACTATTAAGTGGAAAAGCTTAGTTACAGGAATAGTGGTATACAGTGGTACATTATGAATTTCACAAGCCATAGTAAAGATATTTTCTTTCCTACAGTTAGTCATAAAATAGTTTTAATTGGTTTTGAGGAAGGCGCTGAGCATTTCAATTTAAAAAATCTATGTCTGAATTAAAAACAGTGCTATATACAAACCCAATTACTAATTTCTTTCTTTTACAATTGCAGTGAAGACCATTCTCCAGAAAAGAAGGAGCCGAATTTGAAGTACAAAGAACAACTGAGAAGCAAACTGCTCATTTTAGAAAAAAAGTAAGTAGAATGTTGCCATAATATTTGAATTATTACTCAAACACACTGTAAGGTTAATTCATGCTATATCTGTGCCTAAAAATAGAGATTCTGCTCCATTCTGACCTAAAATCCCCCCGTCTTAAACAGTGATTTACTGGCAGAATGGCCCACAACTTCCTATTTTTCGACACACAAATTACCCAACTCAGCCGCTAGAATTTAGATGTTGTAGAACAAACAAGTGTTTTAATTGTATAGCTTTAGATACACTATTTATACTTCTCCAAACCACTGGCTTACTTTTTTTCTGTCATCTGAACCCCAGTTTCGTAACACATTAATTCAAGAATACCCATCCCTAGTAGTTGTACTTCCCAATGCACAATCACACACCATTACATACATCTTTATCATCTTACTCATGCACACAACACACATGCATTGCAGAACACCCCAACCCATACCTTCTGTATTTTTTTCAACAGACCCTAAAGAATGCATACCAAAAAGCAAGTCTGTAGAAAGGAACGCAGAAGTAGTGCAAATGAAAAGAAAACTCTCCAACATAAACATCCATCTATAGCAGAATTTGTAAAAAAAGTTGAAACATAACAGCTAATAAGGTCATGTAGTGAAACAGAAGATGTTTCTAGTACAAACACTTTGCCTCCTCTATCAAAAAGTAAAACAAACCAAAAAACAATTAACAGAAAATCAAATATCACTACAAATAAAACTTCTTCTATAAATCTTGATGTAGTACAAAGTAAGCATACCAAGAAAAATATTTTAGCCAAAATGTTCCGTCACAAAGTCCTTCAAAATCTTAGGAAAACAGGAGAGAAACAAGGTTCAACACTTCAAACCTATTGTAGAAAAGTAATATTAGAAGCATTGATAGACAGTGCAATTCTTCTCAAAAGAAAGTTATTTATTTTAATGTTAAACAGAATGAAACCACTAACAAAACTAATAACTAAATTACAAAAAAGACTTCTCAATAAACAAAATGTCAACAGTAATAATTTCTTAAATATCTGTGGAGGTGAATGGAGACACACTACAAGCACAGAACCATACTTTAATGAAGAAGCCTACAAACAAAAGCAAACAAATACAATTGCCATACATAGCAGTGGTCGGGGTTAATAATACCATAATGGAACAAGAAGTACTCCTTACAAAAATATGCCCTGAAAACGTAGATTTACCCCTCCATTCAACTGAATCAGAACATCTAGTGTACAAATGGCCATGCACGACAATGTGTAACATTTCCAAAAAAATGTTCAAGTCTTTACGCCAATTCCTCAATCAATATGTGAAAAGCAAAGACAAAATCAAAATTAAACTACTGCAAAATATGGATGCTTGTCCAGTACGCAAGTACACAGGACTACAAGGACATTCATTAGCCTGCATTACAGGACCTATTTGCAAAACAACCTTCCATGATATCAAAAGGATATCAACACATCATGCAAGTATAAGAAATCTAGTTTATAAACTGTACTATGCTAAAAGTCCTGCTTTAACACTAGCCAATTTAAATAACATTCTTCTACATGGTACAGCAAAAGACCTACTAAAAGAAATCGACTATATCCAGACAAAATATTTTGGAAGTGAAACCCACTTACAAGATGAATTAGCTGTAAACCAACTTCGAACCAGTTCTGCACATGGCAACCTTTCACTACACACATACAAAAAAGAAATACTAAAATTTGAAAGTACTTCAGCAGTTTGTGTATGTTGCCGCAGAACTTTTTATAAAAGTAACACAAAAACTGTAGACCTATCATACAGAATAGAAGACAATGAAGATTCTAAATGGTTTGAATTAGCTCTCTACCTTATAGCAGAAAACAAATACGAAATAACTGACCCCATAATACTTTGCAGTTACTGCACTACAAAACTTGACAACAACCAAACTACTTCACGTGCTATCACAAATAACTTGGAATTATATCCACTACCAAAACCCCTTCAACAACTTAATTAATATGAGAGCACCATAATTCAAACAGTGCACCCATTTCAAGCAATAACACGCCTTCAACCAAAAACTGCAAAATTACCTCCCTCTGAATTAGTGAAAAGTATTTGTGGAAAAGTAGTGTATTTACCATTAGATCTAAAAGAAAATGTGCACACTCTAAGAGAGCAACGGCCAATGCAACAATCTTTAATTATCTTGGTAAATGGAGTACCTACAAAAGACAAAACAATTTGGCAACAACTGGTAGATTTACATAAAGTTAGAGAAGCCCTGCAATATGTTAAACAGAATAATGAATATTACAAAGAAATTAATATTGAAGAAAACTTGAAAGATACAACTGAAATAATTCAAGAGACACAAGAAGCTGGTCAATTTGAGCTCCTAGATCCTGCTACAATATCAAACACTTTATACCATTTTACAATTCATTCATTGCACTCTAATGACACCATAGAAGATGCACTGGAAACGTACCAAATGCGTCAAACAAAAGGATCACCAATCAGCATATGGGAAAAAAGTATAGAAGCACATGCTTTACCTCTACTCTTTCCGAATGGCAAAGGAGGAAGATATGATGATAGACCTATTCAAATATCAGCATCAGAATATCGCTCATTACGAATGTATTCTAAAGATCCCAGATTTTCGACAAAATGTGGAATACATATTCCACCTACTCTTTGGAAGTGAACTAGCAACTTTATGTTACGGAGTTGCACACATATTAAAATCAGGACGACACTTTCAAAATATGACAGCTACACAATTATTACAAAAAGTTCAACAAAAAGATGAGGTTTTACAAGCAAATCTTACAAATCTATTAGCAAATATGCGTGGTACTAAAGAGTATTGGTTTCAACGTCATGGAGATGTACGTTGTATGATCAGAAACCTTGGCCCACCCACTTGGTTTGTTACATTAAGTTGTGCAGAATATGCATGGGAAGATTGACATGCTTTCCTACACATATCAAACTAAAACAAAACAAACATAGATATACTAACACCTGGAGAACTTTGTTCTCAGGATCCTGTTAATGTTTCAAGATATTTTCACCATTGCTTCATTACTATGCTACATTTTATTTGTAATAAAACTGTTCCTCCCCTTGTAGAAGTGCAACACTTCTTTTGGAGAAAAGAATACCAAGCCAGAGGAGCACCACATGTCCACATGCTTTTATGGATTAAAGATGCTCCTAAATTTGTTCAAGACAGTGATGCCACTGTTTTACAGTTTATTGAAAAATATGTCACTTGTGAAATTCCATCAGAATCCACAAATAGTGATCTTCATGCAAAAACATTACAATTCCAAAGACACAAATGTGGCAAATATTGTTGTCGCAAATACAAAAACAAAGGGAAATACTACACCAAATGCCGATTTGGTTTCCCTAGACCAGTTACAAATACAGGTCAAGTGAACAACCTCATGTCTTCAGTTAGACATAGTGTTAAAGGTAAGTCACCTAAAAATACATATTGCATAAAAAGAAAAGAAGAAGAAAAATGTATCAATGATTACAATGCAATCATTGCCCACTTATGGAATGCAAACATAGATGTGCAGTACATTGCAGACAATTCTACTGCAGTTGCACGATATGTCACAGCATACTTAACCAAATCAGAAAAGACAGAGCTCCAAGACCTCTGGAATGACCTGTCATCAGATAAAACAGTGTCTCAGAAATTATACAGCTTGGGTATAAACATGCTGTCCCATAGAGAATGTGGATCCTATGAAGCAGCTGATCGATTAACTGGTACTGCATTGTGTGGTCAATCTGCAAATATAGTATGGCTAAGTCTTGGTCCAGCTAAATCTAGAAAAAGAGTTCTAAAATCATACGAAGATATAGAAACAATAGCCAAACATGATCCCAACAGCCAAGACATTTTAAAAAACAATTTATGGGACACATACTACCCAAACAGGAGTACCACTTTGGAAACCATGTGTCTATACCACATAGCCCAAAACTACACATACAAAAAAAAATATAAAACCTGATGAACAAAACCCTAAATACAAAGTGACAAACTGTGAAGGCAGCTTAGTAAAACTCACCAAACCAAATTTAATTAATCATATCAAATTGTCATTAAAGACTCCTCAACATAAAGAAGTATATTACATGTCCTTGCTACAACTCTTTAAACCATGGAGAAAAGAAGAAGAAATACTAGATAACTATGACTCATATGAAGACGCTTTCAAAGCAAATGAAAGCAGTATAACTGATGCAACCTTTGCACAGTACAAAACAATGTTGCACAATGAACAGCAACACGAAGAAGAACTCCAGGCCCAACTAGATAAGGACACTCCTGACAGTAGTTAACCTTCTGTCACAGGAAGCCAAGAACCACTGGGAGACCCACTAATAACAAATGAGGCAGAATTAGCTATGATAGAATTAGAAAACACCATGTGTCAGTATGAGGATAAAGAAGACTTAACTATACTACAATCAAAGCTAAACAATGAGCAACGTAACATTTTTCAAGAAGTAACAAAAGAAATTGCACATGGTGTACAACATGAAAACAAAGAATGCACCTGTCAAAATTACAAACCTATACTATTGTATGTCAGTGGTGAAGCTGGTTCTGGCAAAACATTCCTAATCAAAATCATCATTAAGTTCCTTCAACAATTGACAAACAACAAACTGTCAGCTGTTGCACTGCCCCCACAGGTTTAGCTGCCTACAACATAGGTGGTGTCACTTTACACTGATTACTACTCCTGCCAGTAGAACACCAAAACAAATTAGATTATTACAAACTTTCTGCAGAAGCTGCAATGGAACTACGCAGAGTATTGAAACAAATGAAAATGCTACTAATAGATGAAGTGAGCATGGTGTCCAACCTAATGTTGGCTTTGATTCACCTCAGATTACAAGAAGTACTCAAAACAAACTATGACGAGCTCTTTGCAGGAAAACACATTATTGTTTTCGGAAATCTTCTTCAATTGACACCAGTAAAAGGTGAGCCTATTTTTAAAACATCAGGACACAAACTCTGCCGTAAAACTGTTGGCAGCATTGGAAATGTCAACCTTTGGCAACATTTCCAGTACAGAGAATTAACAGAAAACATGCGCCAATCTGCAGATCTCACCCATGCCAACATCTTTAAAAGTATCAGAGTTGGTATACTTTCTAAAGAAGAAGAAGCAATATTGAAAACCCGGCACATTCATGCACTTTATGGTAATAATGCATGTGCTACAGATGTTATGGAACAATTAGCCCACAAAAATGTCAATTGTATGGCCTTAATGCCAACTCTTGCAAGCTGTTTCAAATTCAATGAAATAATGTTAATTAAAGAAATGCAACCAATAATGGAAATTAGCGCCACAGACAAACTAGATGTTCATGGAATGACACTACCCATGTGTGACCAAGCCACAACAAGACTAAATAGTTTAGAAAAATCAATCTCAAACACAGCAGACTTGGAAAAGATATTTAAAGTATCCTTAAATTGCAGAGTAATGCTGAAACGTAACCTTGACGTGGACCAAGGACTAGTTAATGGAGCACTGGGTACAGTTGTTGGCTTTCAAACATACCCATGTGACAACATAATTCAGTTTGTCAATATTCTCTTTGACAAACTTTCAGAAGTAAAAAGAATAGGATGCTCAACAGCTCGATTCCTTCTCTTCAAAGACATATATGTACTAAGAGAACAATTTTCTCTAACTCTTGTATACGCAGTCACCATTCATAAATCACAAGGTCTTACCCTTGACAAAGCAATGATAGACATTGGTAACACAGTCTATAAAGAAGGCATGAGCTACGTAGCACTATCACGCTTACGTACACTTGACGGTCTATTTCTAATCAACTTTGATGCAAGTAAAATAAACGCTGATATTCCTTGCATTTTAGAATACAATAGACTTCGCTCACTATACACCCCCATCTAAACACATATTCTGTTCCACAAAAAGTAAAACGTTATAAAAGAAAAATAAATCAAAGAGGAATGCAACAGGATGTCACTGCAAATCCTCCAAAGAGAGTAAAAGAAAGTAATACTTCATCAAGTACCACAAGCCAAAAAGAATCAATTAGAGAAAGTAAACCAGGTACTTCTTCAAAGAAGGAAGACAAACTCCAAAAAAAGCTGTCTGATACAGAACTACCTGGTCCATTTCAACTCTCAAATATAGTTGGTGTGAGTTGCTACGCAAATGTAGCAATTAATAATCTATTTCAGGTACCACCAATTGTTGACAACATTTACTTACACAGTACAGACTCATTGTGTTTGCAAATGTTAGTACTTCACAGAAACGCAACAAATAATCCTGACAACCCGTATAGTGTTCATGGAATAAGACAACAATTGGACTACTCTGCTGGAATGGTGAAATTCACTATAAACTCACAGGAAGCTCCACAAGAATTTCTAATGTACTTACTATTAGTACTGGAAAACAAAAACATACCTATAAATGAAATCTTCCAGATTTCATACATGTGGAAACATACATACACTCTCTGCAACAATGTGACACAAGAACAAATCCCCAATGAACGCTTTGTGTATATATCAATACCTAATTGTGAATCCGTTCCATTTCAGCAACTTGTACAAAATGCAAACTATGGTAGATTATGTTCGACCTGCAATTCAGATAATCGCTCCACGTTAGTAATACAAACACATGGTAAATACGTAATACTAATGCTTCTACGTTATAATGCAGATGGTACCAAAAACAACTGCAAGCTGACTAAATTCACACATGGTCAAATATCACTTGGTAGGAAAACCTTCACAACAATAGGTGTAATCTACCAAGCAGGAGCCACAACCAATTCAGGGCACTACACTGCATATATAAAAAAGAAATGTGGATGGTTACAAACGCTTATTTAATGTTCTTAAAACCAACATTTGATAACTAAACTGTACTTAAACCTTAAGTACACTTGTAGTAAAAAAATATAAACTGTCACAATATTCCAAAAGCTATCTAACTGCCCAAAGATGCTACAACAACTAATCAGATAAATCAATACCACTCAAATAGAGAAAAAAAACAGACAGTTAGAATACGCCAATTGGTATCTAACTGTCCCAAAATTTAGAAATATTCAAACAGATACATCAATACCACGAAACTATATAAAAAAATAAACAGTTAGACTATGCCTACTGGTATCTAACTGCTCCAAAATTTTACAATATCCAAACAAATACCTAATATCTTACTGCTCCCAAAAACTGGAACAATCCAATGTATAAAGCATTAGCCAGAAACAACAAGTAAACACTGAAAACAAACAAACTGTAGCATAACAGAAAAAGTTTTTTTTTTAATCCAACATGGATTTTTTTTCTCCCACAGACCCAATGATTTTAGCAACAAACACAGAAACTGAGCAAATTGCACAGTACTCTGGTTTGTCATCTACTAAATGTGAGGGTAAAAAAAAGAAGAAAATGTTGATTGTACAATGTAATAAGTCTTTATAAAATACTAATACTAACATGCTATTTTCTTTTATCACAGAAATGAACAAGAAAAACATGGACTCCCGTTACTAAATCAAATAGTAAGTATAACATGATAAATACAACCATCACAGCATATACTGGCTTATAACAATGTTCCTTATAAATTTGTTTTTGACCCAAAGTTATAAGCCACTATGAGTGTGATATGATGCGGTGCTTGTGGCCAGGGCATAGAGTCTTGGGTGCATGGCCATGCACCCAACATTCTATACACTGGCCACAACCACCGCAGCATATCACATCCATAGATTCAAGCATTGCAACCATTTTAATGTCTGCAGACACAAGGAAGTTCCTAGAACACATTCAACTTGCCAGAGGACGATACGCAAAGCGTCCTCAGGAAACCCCCATTTTCTTTATGTACGAACATTTCAGGACACCCCCTGCGAACATTCCAGGACCCCATGAGTCTTCTTAGAACACTTTCAACTTGACACGGAATCCATTCTGTTTATTTACGAACATTTCAGAACAGCCGTGTTGTCCGCAGACAAATCGAACACAACAAAAGCGTCTAGCACATAAAAAAAATACAACATTGCACCTATCTCATACCCCCCAACCCTCCTCAAACACTCTTACACACCAACACACTCCACCAAATACAATTTTTAAACAAAGTTTTACCTCGCTCTCCGCGGTCGTCCGCGAATGCAAGATGTCGGGCACCACCAAAAATCTGACGTGCTCCGCACTCCACGCCCCACGCTGTCCAATCAGCGAACACGTCGGATGTCTGCAAACATTGCGCAAGCCACCTCGCCAATCAGGGCACTGTCCGCGGAGCGAACCGGGAAGTCTGTCCGCGAAGCGAACGGAGATATCACTAATTTTTTTGCCTTACATTTTGGTCATTTAAAAAAAAAACTACTGGACAGATTTACACCAAATTTGCCCCCCCTGGACCAAACCTCTCCAAACTTTACAAGTCAGAGTCGGCCATATACTTTTTTTGCAATGTTTGGTGAGGATTCGTCCAGAGGGAGCGAAGTTATAAGCCACCCAAAAAATGCTCTTCCTATGGAAACACCAACTTAACCATATATATATATATATATATATATATATATATAGTATAAAAGAAAATGGAAGAACAGTAAAGAAGCATGATTACATTCCATAGCAGAAGAGTGGATGGGTAGTGGTCAAGAGAGTGGGTGTTAACAGTTGTAGGTCAACTGGTCGAATCTAAATGGTCGACAGGACAAATGATCGACACCAAAAGGTCGACAGGTCAAATGATCGAATTACTTTTTTTGTTTTTTCACTTTTTTTTTTTGGGGGGGTTCCCCCCCAACCCTCTTTTTTTTGCTAAAATACCGAAAACCTAAAAAAAAAATATATATAACTAAAAAAAAAATCGATCATTTATCCTGTCGACCAAATTGTGTCGACCATTTGTCTGTCGACCATTTGTCTGTCGACCATTTGTCTGTCGACCATTTGACTAGACACCGGTGTTAACTGCACAATGGTACTGACCGTGTAAGTAGAGTGTGTTTATAGAGAAATACATGTGGGAGTTCAATAGTATTACTAAAGATGTAAGTAGATTGAGTACATGCAGAGAATCAGGGTTAGGTAACAATTGAGAGAATAAAGAGGCAGCGGGTATAGTGCATAGTTGGGGTAGTAAAGAAGGGGGGATGTTGGGTGAATATACAGAAAGTGGAATACATTATATGCGCAGCAGTACAGACACTAGTCATGTCCGTAGTAATATGTGCCCAGTGATTATGTCAGAATATGTACTGGTCAGTCCTTAAAAAACAAAAGAAAATATAATTACCTAGAGGACATACTTTAAGAAACACAATTACTTACACTTCTACACATTTGTTTATTTTATTTACCCTCAGAAGAGCTGCTACTCAATGAAAGAGGTGCACTGAAAGTTTAGGACAAGTGGAAGCATGTACAATTTTAACCTCAGTAAACTGTGTACAGAAAGGGAAATAGTTCAATATAAATGCTGTTATAGGAAGCTTTGCTCGAAGGTATCTTGTGCTAATTCATTAGGCAACATACCTTGAGGGAGGCAGCAGCTTCTTCACAACTAGGCATAGTCAGTCCCGGTTACTGCACGGATAAGAGTCCCATATGCCTACGATATCACTGGCCACAGGTATGAAACTACTGTTTACCTTGGTTATCTGGAGTCCTTTATAATCACGGTTATTGGGAAAAACAATTACGCTTAGCAGATCATCTGATGACCCTCGAATGGAGTAAGAAGAATAACTAATTTGGATCCTAGCTGAAGGTACAGTCTGCCTTACATTTTACGCCAGTGAAGGAAGGCCAGGATTTCAAAGAGGGAAGCAAGATCCTTCCCCTAAACATCTCCCAGGGAACAGAGTTATATACCAGACTCAGAGGACCTGTCCACCAGCTCCCAAACTGGTACCCAGTCAGCACACAGCATGCCCTGCGAGGTTCTGCCAGCAACATTCCTAGGTGGGAAGTGCCAAAGAGTCTCTGAACAAAGGACAAGGCTGTTGCCTGCCAACACTGTTTTCAGCTTTGGGCCGTCCGCCTTAAAGGACGCCACAAGCCCTGCTAGGAGGAATTTCACAACAAGCATCAACCAGTGTACATCTTTTAATGACTTGGTCGAGGCTTTCAAGCCCTCGATCCGCGACTGGCTGCACCACTGACTGTTGTCACGCTGCAGTCAGTAAAGCCAACTGAGTCGCCTCGACCAGCAATACAGATCTGCCAACCAGCAGAGAGACAATGATTCTTGACCCTGAGCAGCCACATAGGCCAGTCTGCAGCCATCCATCCAGCCTCGCTTGTTGAACTGCCTGCCGAATGATTCATGCAACTATATCCCATCTTGAACTCTGTTGCAGAAGCTGCAAAACATCCTGGAACCGACCTGACGCTTTTGAGCATCAAGATCATCTCCAGCAGCAGGCACATTCTGGTTCTGCCCGCCTAGTACTTCTCCGAAGGCCCCTAGTCACATTTATGACCCCTTGCTCCCTTGGCGTTGAAACCAAATAACCTTGAACAGTTAAGACTGATTGCTTTACTGACTATCCTCCTGTCAGTATGCATAGTGTATTCCTTTCCTTTGTGAAACTGTCTGTCCTCTGTGTTACTTTACAGGGAGGGTTGTATTTTGCAGTGTGCTAGAACTGTCTGTTGTGATAATAATAAAGTAGATATGTGTATACAACCTTGACTGGACAGTCCCTTTTATCATTGGATAATAATTGTATTTTCACTGTGTTGCAACTAACCAACGATCCACAACCTTGAAAGCCTGCCGTTCTGTCCACGTTACCAAAAATTGGCCAAGGACGTTTATAATTTACTTGTGTTTCCAATCTGCTCTGATCCCTTCTGGTGTACTAGAGGTGTAGGGCTGATTTATGATTTAGAAACCAATATTCATCCCTGGACCATTGGTACCCAGACGTTGATTCGTCAAAGGGGACCACTTCCACGGTGATGCCATCATTCAAATCTAAAGCTATTTCTGATAGCAATTCAGGAGCATCATCATTTTCTTGGTCTCTGTAAACAAATATCCATCACAATCACAGGATTATGGCTTTCATGCCCTCCTGGCAGGGCATGAACGCCATTTGCACCCTGGGGATCGCCTGGGGTGTGAATGGCTTTCACAATTTTTCATTGGGAGCTAATCTCCTGATGAAAAATGAAAACTAAATAAAATAAATAAAAATTGTTGCTGCCATGTGGAAACAGGACTAAGTCTCTTTTCCATGTCTACCTTGGTGGCCAGACAGAAGCATTGTGCTCCCATCCCAGGTTCCACAGGTAAGTGAAGTGGGCCAGGAGGCCACAGGGAGACACTCCTTGTTTCCTCCCCGCAAAGAAAAAAAGGTTAAAAAAAGGCCCACCTGGGTCAGAGCCTCGGATGGCTGGGACAGCGGCCAGGGAATGTGTATTCTCGCCTGCTGTTCCAGCCACCTGATTGGCTGAGCACCGTTCCCCGGGTGCAAATCTTCAATAGATTGCACCTGTCTTGATCTAAGTTTTTTTTTTCAGTTGGTTCTTACTAATACAATTTGTCAGTGTTTTTCTCAACAGACATTTTAACCATGTCACTTGACTTTATTAAAAATGCTTGCATAGCTTGCGCACTGGTATTCTGAGAATTTATTTTTCTTTTTGTGGAAAAACATCTTCTTTTCCAGATCGAAATTACCAACCACAATTTCTGTCAAGATACAATTAAGAGCCTTTCTTTAGTTATCTTCATCTTTAGTCTTTCTTTTCCATTTTCATGTTGCAAGATTTCTTTGTTCAAATCTAGATATTGGGCCTCATTATGGTCTTAGCGGTAGCCATTCCGCTATTGGTGGCATGGCTGCCGCCAAAATCGGGTCAGAATTCCCAGAATGGGGAATTATCGGGCCATTCCGAGTGCGGAGGGCCCGGTAATTCCTCCCTCCAGGAACCCAGGCCGGACCTTCCCCATTCCCATTTCAGCCCCGATATGGGCTGAAATGGGAATGGGGAGATTACGAGCGGCCCGTTGTTTGCTCCCTCTTCTCCTCGCGGGACCCGGTAAGCACGCCTGGTTTGACCCGCACGTAGAGCTTGTAATGAGGCGGAACGGGTTTAACGGGTCCCTATCCTTTAGCGGGTCCCGTTAACCCGTTCCGCCGCACTCGTAATAAGGCCCATTGTCTTCCTTTTCAGTCTTTTAGACCTATGCTGAGACTTTTTTGCATCAGTATCCTTCTAGATTAAGCCCCTTTGATAATAATGATCTGGTTCCCCTGTTCTGCTAAAATACTTCTATCACGTAATTGTTCCACTGCAGCAAAAATACTCAAGTGCCTCATATTTGTGAGGGATTCCCCTGTTGTTGCATGAGACTTCCATGTTGTAGCTTTCTGCATTTCCTGTGGATCACTTGGTGCTGCTTCCCGTACCTCATCAATTGGTAATCAAACAACTAACTACAAATCAGTAAATCACATTGCTAACAACTACTTTTTACCAGCACTGTGTGTTATTTTTCTTCCACAGATATCTTGTCTTAAAGGTGAACCATTGATTAAAGAACAAAAGGTCATACTGTAAGTGTCACTGGGGCAGTAGTTGAAATTTAATCAGGAACTTGCATTCAATTATAAGAGGTATTCAAAATAGCCAAATATTTTTTAAAAATAGTTTCTTCAGCAGACCTTTTATGTTTAGAACCATTACACCACATTTTCTCCAAACAACTGTCATCAGTGGCCTCTAATAACTGACACTCAACCACCAACTTGGGAGCCACTTCCACAACTGTTATCGGATTTTCCAAAATCATGCACGTTTTTAATACAGAACTATCTGCAATTTGGGGCTAAAAGATGTTAACACTTTTCTTCAGTTGTTCTACTAATGGCACCTGGGCACTAAATATGCACCCTTGAATCAGTCCCGCTCTTAAGGAGTATGAGGTGATTTTGTTCAGCTAGTTTGACGAATTAGAATATGATGTCTGAGCTGCAAATTATTGGGAGCCCATCTACTGACAATCAACACAGACAACCTGTTCTCTGGGATGATTCCTACTCAGGAGGGTCTGCAGTCAGTTTTAGCTTGCTGTATCCTTCAC
Organism: Ambystoma mexicanum; assembly: GCF_040938575.1. Lineage (NCBI taxonomy): Eukaryota > Metazoa > Chordata > Amphibia > Caudata > Ambystomatidae > Ambystoma > Ambystoma mexicanum. Next base: position 1,008,001,298 of record NC_090930.1, read on the forward strand.
AGATGAGAAATATCCAATTGCATATTAGTCTGGTCCCAACCACAAGGACAGTCCAGTACCCATTGTTTAATTTCTGGCAGTCTTTGCAGGTATAGTTCCAGCACTTGTTTCTGATCCACAGAACATATGACCGCAGGCTCAATTTGATTATGATATGGTGTTTTACCAACTTTAATATATTAAATGTGAGTCAGTCATGGTCACACAACAAGCAACAGCACAGTACACCGGCCAGGGTTTCTCCATCCTGAGCCGGCTCATTGTTATTCATGGACCTGACGACCAAGCTGGCAGGGGACTGATAGTTATGTATTCTCATGGATAATTGTGCATTGAATAGTGCCAATCAATGTTTAGTGTTTTTGCTGCCCATGCCACACGGTGTTCCAGACATAAAGCATGCCATTAGCAGCAACACTGCCACAGCAGGGTGGGTTGACCCCAAAAGGGTAGTCAACATCCATCAGCACCAACACATGGGTAGGGCCATGGAAAATTCCACTGGCGGAGGGGAGTGTCTTTCATGAGTACCAACCTGCACAAGAAGGTTGTGCTGCAGTGTTTGAGTGCAAAGTTCATCAGTTCATTAATGGTTAGTTCTTGTGTTTTCCATCAATTTACTATAGGAGGCAAGCAGGTTCCTCTTTTCTCTCTGACTTCATTGTCAAATGCTCCACTTGCCACATTTAGAATCAGATCCATACGTTAAAGATGATGCTGTGCTTAAAGAAGCACTTGAACATGACCCTTATTTCGAGCCACAACTAGTATATCATGGTATTTGATGTTATTTTGACTGGTATTTGTAAAATGCACACATGACTTGGGTAATGCATCCATCAGCCCAATGATTAAGTGAGAGGCACCTTTAACTACAAATATGCTGACACCACAGGAAGCATTCATTGGTGGTAGCTTCCCACCCGAAGCATAATAAGAGTGTGGGAAATATTTGGGCCCTCGCACCTATTTCTTGACACATTAAGCAGTGCTATCACAGAAATGCTAGGCATCAACAGTGAGGTGAAGCTCTGTCTTTTTCGAGCACCGAAAGCATGCTGTCCACTTCTGGATTACTCTTCTAATTTATGGTAAAGCCCAAGCATACTAGATATTACAAATTGGAGAGCCCCTCTATTTTCAAACTCAGAATACTTTCTAGAGACGGCCTTCCCGGGAAACGGCTCCACACATGTTGAAATGCCTCCTTGCAGTGTGGCTTGACATGGTTGTCCATTTTGCTGGGTCCTCTCTTCTAATTTGCTTCCACGCTGCGTCTATACGGTCGGACGGGACAGCTTGCTTCAGCGGCTGAGCTGCATCGTTCCTGGTGCTGTGCCTAGTTAGCAGGTGCCCGGGTTCCCACATGTTCATAACTTGGTGAGGTGAGTATTTCTGCTGGCTGAATAATCGGCCTGTAGGCACTGTCTGACTTGAATAGCAGAGCATTATGCCCTGCTAATCCATGCATTTTTTTAAAGTGGTCATGCTGAGACGCAATATGTCTACATTGAATGATTTGATTCCACAAAAACCTTTGAAACATGTTACTAGTGCCATACCCCATACCTGCTCTGGCTGCATAGTATGATACTTTAACATCTACCTTTATGGCCATGTCCCCAGTCACCAATAGGGATCGCCTGTCTGAAGTTATGGCTTTGAGCTCACATAGGAGGCAGAGACTCCGGGTGGTGAGAACTGAGACTCCCTCTAACACAAGAAGTACACCTTGTGGGGTTGCTGATATGGATAAAATAGGAAAGGAACTGGCCCGACAGATAAACTCTCCAACTCGTCACAAATTATGAAAATGGCGTAGAAAATAGTCAAGATTCAATGATGCCTTTATCCTATTCATTACATTGTTTGGGTGAAGAAAGGATTACAACTAATCACCATCCACATACTTATCATATCCCATTTCTCTTGTTGGACATAAAGACAAACTCTCAGGACTATACTACCTCTGTGTATTGGAGGCAATTTAAGATCACTATTATCAGTGAGTTAAATAAATGTGCAATTTTTTCCGATCTTAATCTATGGATAGAACTGTTGGATACGCATGTTAAGAAACAGTATCCGTTTAACCCAGAAAAATGTATGCAATTGGATTCTCAAAAACTAACTGCGGTATGCCTAAATGTGGATACAACAAACAATTCCTGTCAAACAGATTTATTATCTGAGAAAATGGATATGTTCTCACAAACCACACTGGAAATGGCAAACCAGTTTAGCGCACAGGCAATGTTGCAGGTAATGTTTTCCTTAAAGGCAGTACCATTCCTCCCATTCTCCACAAAAAGTGACCATCTACAGACCTCTAATTCTGCATCCTCAGCGGGACTAGAGCCTGGTCCATTCAGCTGTCACCCGCCTGCGAATATTGGATTCAAATCGGCTAACCCACAAAGCTTCCCAACAAGGAAATCTCAGATGACAATGCCCAAGGAAAAATCCACTATAAACCTTATTATGGACCATAGGAATTTTGTTATTATGAACATTGAGAAGCCACGTGGGAATGAAGCAAGAGAAGCCTTATGAAATAAGGTATTGGTGTGGCTTTGCCGAAGAACATGACCAGGGGTCGTCAGAATTCTGGACCTGAAGGTCCTACATAGTATAGAAATTGAGGACTGTTGTGCCCGGAAGAACAGGGACTGTGTGTGTTGGTGGGGTGTGTAACTAGTAATCTCCCTCCTTTCTTACATATATATGTCAATATCTGCCCACAAGTTCCTCGAATATAAGACTTGTAGTTGGTGAGCTTGAACTACTGATGCACCATCAATAAAAGACATATTTGATAACATCTGACTGATCTTTCTCAATGTTTAAAGCGGCAACTGGACATATGCTTAAACAGTCAAGGACACTGACCTGTTCTCTTCCCTCGAATATAAGACTTGCAGTTGATTAGCTTGAAACATAATTTGCCTGCTCTTATGACCTTTTACTGGTGCTTCTGTGATTATGTTGTCCTTGATGTTACTTTTTATGTTTCTTGTAAAGATTTCCGTTTTGTTTGTACATTTTGTCTTGCGTAGCGCTCTTGTGTCTGCCACAGGTTTGAGAGATCAATAAATGGTGGTGTTAATCCTCATTTTTGAACTCTATTGGACTCCATAGGGATTTTGGCAGCTAGTGGAGGATTTGTCTCCAGCATGAACTCATATTATAGCAGTGTACTTGAAACAACAGTAAACACACAATACTTCCCAATCAAGTGGTGGTAATGGAATTAACAAGGCTTCTGTGGCTTAATAATGAAATTGATCCTGAATGTAAACAAGCACGCGTGTGGCAGGATATCCTGTTTGGCGTGTCATAACCAAGCTTTAGGATAGATTAAGTCCTCTGACATGTAAAATGACCCTCCTTATGCCATTGGAGCGCATTTCTGTTGAGCCACACCATTGAGAACATGTGTAAAGGGCCTGCTTAATGCTTTTAGAGGCATTCTGTTTATAGTACAGCTCGTTTTCATGTATTTTCATTGCAGAGAGGAGGAGCGCGACATAGCTTACGTTACTGCTGCTCCCTTCCTCTCCGCCATACAAATACTCCAGCATTGGCGCTGGCATGGCTGCATTTATTCTGCTTACACGGCAGAGTGGAAGAGGGTGGCGTACAATGTACGCTGCCTTTTTGCATTCAGCTTTTTGCACCCCGCCATGCTAGGAAGGTTTGGCGGTGGGCACTTGTTTACGGTAAAGTGGAAAAGTAACAGGTCCCCACCACCAAATTACGGGGACTTGGAAAATGAACACCATTGTGGTTAAGGGGGATTGAGTGTGCCCGCTCTCAAAGGAACCTTCAAAGTGCACTACGCTTAAGCATCAACAATGCACACTGGAGACCCAAAATCGATAGTCACCACTAGTCTTAAAAAAACATGACAATGTTTATATGTCTAAACATTATTTAGATCATTTTGTAACCATAGCCTTTTGCGTTAGGCAAAATGTGCCCTTTGCCAGTAATTAAAACACCCTGAATGTATAGGCACGCAGGTCTCTAAACTACTTATTAATTGCAATAATGTTGGTCGCTGCCTTATTGAAATAATTGAAATGGCCTAATTTCCTAAAATTATTGTTTTTACAATAGAATGGTGGAAAAATATGTAAACGGTATTTTGAAAATAGTCCTCTTTCGCCCATTCTCTGCCCAGGGCAGAATTAATTCCAAGAGGGGCCTTTTGGATTAGTCTGCAAGTTTAAATTAAGGTACACTCTACTGGAAACTAATTGCAATTGTGCTTACAGATGTGTTGCTAAAAAGCCTGCAGCCTTCGAGAATGCAGTTAACACCAGATTAGAGGTTGGGCCTTTTAAGAGAATCCTTTTTTGGATTCAGAACTGCGAGTTAAGGGATAATGAAAGCCCAGGGGACCTGAAGTTACGCTGCAGTATAAAGATGAGCAGGGCCATGTGCAGGGATGCATGCATCATGCCTTCACGGCCATGCATACACTTGACATTTTCGCAAAATGTGTGCCAAGTTTATCTTCCTTGGTTTCCCTGAAGCTAGTAATCTTCACTGGCCTGCCAAGATAGGTGCCATTAAAACGCTTTTTAAAAAATACTGTTATTCAATTCCTATGTGACTTTTTACGCCCTTCACATAGAGTTAATTTATGCATTTGTGTACACGTGCCTTATTGCATTGGCCCAGTCTTAACACTGTTTTGTGGTCTCTCCTTCATATAAGACATCCATAAACCGTACCCAAATATAAACGACTAATGTACGGGCCAAAGTGCAGGTTTTCATTGACACAGTAGGATCCCCATATATCCTAAGCCAACTGGCGAAACTGGCATTGTCTCTATATATCCTAAGGCAAAAGCTCCCTCTAGCGGTGACAAGAGGCGAAGCTCCTGCATCAGACAAACATACAGGGACAAACATACACCTGGCCATTTATAACATTGTTAGATTGTTGTCTAAATAACAATGAAAGTTTTAGAAGTTGTACAAGTGTAGGACTCTCTCTAACTCTGTTATCTGCCTTCAACGCTCCCTGTTTCGCTCGCTTCATGAATTATAATTGCCATTTTGAGCCCGATTCATGGAATTATTTTCATGGGAAATCAGGGTTTTACCCACCATTCTGCGTGCAAAACCCTTCTTGTCGATTCATGGAATTGACTGTGCAGCACTTTTTCATAACTTGCGTGGAGTTCACGCAGGCCCGGCACAACTCTGCGAGCGGTCGAGTGCCTTGCACGAGACATCACGCAGAGCGTGGGCGAGGCCTACCATGGGGGGGACACGGGGGCGGAACTTGAAAAATTAGGAAGAACAAGGGAAAATATGGGCGATACAAGCGACAGGCCATAGGCAGTCCATAGCACGACCACAAATGTGCACAACAAAGCATATTCATGGATGTGATAGCGCAACCTCTCTCCTGCGAAATGCCCACGCATATCCCTCTTCTCTACTCCACCCAAAGGCAGGCGTAAGTACACTTGCACATAGGAATCACAGCGCAGAGGTGGATTTGCATGTCAGATTTAGGGTGCATGTACGCAGCTGGAGATTGATCAGACTAGGTGTGTGCATACACAGTGTAGTGTGGAGCAGGCCACTACAGGGAAAATGTGTTAAGTTTCTTTCTACACTTCAGGAGGGTATAGACCTTCCTGTTACTTTTTCACTGTGGCATCACACACGAACAAGGACAGGTACACACCACTTTTTTCTTTAATCTATTAACCAATGAGTGTGTCCACTATACACTATCCCTAACCAGAAGCACACTGTATCCCTGTGGGGTGCGCTGACTCTAGACAAGAGGTGGTGCACCGCTTATATAATAGAATAGGATAGAGGGATGCTGTCCCTACCACTACAATGAGTCTGTTAGAATTCCACTAAAAATAGCTGTGAACCTGTCCCATAGCTATCCGCACACTGTACAGGTCACGTGGGAGTATTTTCTAGCCGGCACAATACCATTATTTATCCACCCTACGTGAGGTGTGTACTTCGGTGCGAGTGAGATTAGTTCTCTAATAACAAGAGGTAAGACACTTGTATTTTTTTGTAAATTTTCCCTCATAGTATGTTTTTTCAGCAGTCTTCCTCACAATAAAAATGGAATGAAGTTAAAGCTTTCCAATAAATTAAAATATAGCCAATATAATGTCATATAGACAAGTGGCATTTATGAATGTTACTTATATTGTGTATCCCAGGTTACACTCAGACATATCAGCACATTTGCATGGTCGACCCGTTTCGATGACACTGCTACTATAGTCATCTTCTTCAGGACCAATTTCTTATGTAAATGCAGCAGTCATATGTCCATCAGATGAGGTGAGGCATTCAACCCAGCCTAGTGGAGACATTGTGGAGCAGGAACAGTTTACGGGGGTTTGCACACAGATTTTCAGAGTTTTACTCGAGTTATGATACATCGTACGCATGTTATCGGGGTGGCGATAACAGTTAAGGGCAACCCCGCGCAGGCTCCCCCAGATGCAGACCCACTTGCGAGGGACCCCACACTCTGTTTGAATGGTGCGTGTATTCGCACTGAGGGGAGCACACGAAGGAAGCTGTTCTGCCTGTTTTCACTTTGCGTGGGGGCGTTCTGGCCGCGACTTACGAATACAGTTACTTTGTGCAGAAATGTCAATGAATATGCCGGGTGCAATTTTTTTTTTCGGTGCACAGGCTTGCGCAGTGTCCTTCTTGGTGCTCGGCCCTTGCGGGATTCATGCGCTCATTTCCATGAATCGGCCCCATTCTGTTTTTTAATTATGTGTGTGGATTTCCATTGCTATGATAACAACAAGAGAACGCTGGGCTTAAGAGGGGCGGGGTGATGTATAATGGAGTCACCTCAAGCAAGAACTAAGGGCCCAGGACATCCGAATAGATAACACATGTGATAGACACAGTGCATGCTTTCTTTGTGGCATTAAGTGAAAAGTGGTAGGGAGTGAATATGTTACCAAAATGTGTTTAAGCCAGCCAAAATCAGCCTGGGAGTGTCCTTGGGGAATTTTCCACTCTTGGGAATGTTTTTATAATATAATGGGCCTGATTTACAATAGCGTTTCACAATGGCACAGTACCAATGAAAATTGCTTCATTAATCAGGCCCAATGTGTCTCGATGGTGCATTTTGCAGCGAATTACAGAATAATCTGATAGAAATCCTTACAAATTGTAGTCAGGTCTGTGTGGAAATGCATGAAATACTGCAATAGATTGCAGGTTGCCCACAGTAGACAGGAGCATTTTGCAACGCATGTTCATGCTGGCTGTGCCCGAAGAAAATGATGCAGGCTGTCTAAATATATGCCTTTCTCAATTACGTGTGCAGAAGTACCTAACACCCTCTTTATGCTGGATTTTCCCTAAAGAAATCAGGAGGCTAGTCTTAAGAACATAAACAATCATTGTTACTGGAAAAGACAAGTGTAGGCTTCTTGTGTCCAAAGTAATCATACCGTTTTATCAGAATCACCTAGCACGGCACTGGCAATGTAAACACATTGTCATGCGGGTTATTTCCCAAGTTCAACTCCAGTGCCACTCTCTGTGCCCCAGGTCAACTCCAATGCATTCTCTGTGTGTAGGCTTAGACCCATTGCTGGGTATCCCTCATTACAACAGTTCTGCCACAAAATAGGCTTCTGTGCACAAGTTCTGCCCCGACATGTATCAATGTTGCCCACAGATCCCCGCTTCTGTGCACAACTGCTTCCCCAAAGTATATCACTGCTGCCCACAGTTCCCCAGTGCTATCGCTGCCCCATGACTCCTAAATAAACTGACATCAACCTGCAACCAACCCCATCAAATATGCAAATACATCCACATGAACATGCAAATGCACGCACACACTCATACACCCACACACAACACTTTCAAAAAATACCCCCCTATGCCAGGCCCCTGGCCCTGATCTTCCCTTTTTGGCTTCCCCAGACTCCAGCAGCACTGCAGATGCAAACGGGAAGCACAAAGGGAATCCTTTGCAACTTCCCTGTCTGAGTCCTGCCTCTGCCTTGTCAATAGGAGCTGCACTGCTGGTCATCTACCTGCAGGGAAAAAGGCCTGGCACTCCCACATGTGGGACATCACCTCGCATGATGAACTGAAGGGCCTCTATGCCCAGGTTTACTGGTGAGGAGTGTGTAGTAAACCAATGCCTCTTTCACATAACCAGAACACCAGAAGGTAAGTAGTTTACATGTAGGTTTATTTCTCTTAGTTCATAAGTAGAGATATCACTGGGACATCCATCCAGCCCAGCACATTAGGTCTAACTGGCACCAGTAGAACCCAGCACTACAAACAACCATCAACACTCTACAAAGAATGTTAATGACATCACCACATCAACACTCCACATGGAATGCCATTGACACCCCCACACCATCATAACACACACATAGCCAAAATCAGGCCCCAGCACAGATTATGACAGAGTGCCCTGCATAATAGAAGCAATGGTGGTCCCGCCATAATGGAGAGCAGGGCCGCATCTCCCGTTATGGGAGTGCCATCAATGACTGCAAAGAGTATAAACAATAAATGGAGAAATGTGAGAAAATAGTAACTTCAATAGTCTTACATGAAAAGTGCACCACGTGTAAAATAACATAATATGGATGCTAGGATTTAAAGATGATTGATCATTTTGTTTATGTTTGTTTATTGAATTTGTAATGCGCACCGGACCCGAAGGTAGCAGGGCGCAGCAAGGATATGCAAAACTTACAAAGTTACATAATGGTAAACAGTATACATTGCCAAATAATATACATGATAGGTAGAGCTCAGAATGAGCCGGTACAAGATTTCAGCAAAGTTATTTACATTGTAATATGCAGAAGTATGTATTGATTTATTTATTTTGTTATTTATGCAGCACACCTAACCCAAATGCATCTGGGCATCATGTTGGATGATAAATAGAGGTACAGGGGCAGGACATTTTTAGAATATAAATGCTTTAGTAAGATGAACAACTTCATTTAATCTGCTTGAACAGGTTTTGATGCTGGCTCTTTGGCTTGATTACAGAAGCCTTTCGTCTTTGGACAGAAGTTGGTAGAGTTTTGAAAGAAATCGCCACATGCTATGCACCACTGATATACGAAGATCGCAGTTACTCCTGCTGGGTGGTCTCCACGGATCCAGATAGTACCCATCCCAGATGCATACCAATGGTTCAAGATTCACCTTGGATGTTGGACAAGCCTCTCCAGCTGAACATTGGTGGATTAACAACGTCCTGTGGTTGTTTGTCTTTTGTTCTAACTGTGTCAAACTCCATTATTAATGTATTAAGCTGAATGTCTGGACTATTTATGCTAGACTAGAACGCAAGAAGACGTCAAGGTAACTACGGCATCTTCCATGATAGACCACTGAATTTACTTCATCCAAGATCTTCACCGTGCAGTCACCATTACAACGCAGAGAGCATACTTATTAAAATAGATTTTCCTAGAGCAAGCCATTGGTGTTTTTGGAATGACACCAATGATTAATTAACAATAGTTAGCATCAACAGGGCATAGGCTCTCAGGGGCTTGCAGAAAGGCCCACTCTGGCTGCTGCATACATTTTGTCAAGCAATCAGTCTTCTTCTTTCCTTAAGACCGGGGGAGCTCAGCTTCACAGCCATGAGTCTTATACAGAAGGATTCTTCATGAAATATTCGCACACTTCTCTGGATTTGCCAGTTGCATGGTCAGGCAGACACAATGTTTGTTATGTTACAATATTCTATAGAGAACTTTGTATTTCCCATCAGGGTTGGTCAAAGCCAAGACACAAAGATGCCCTGCCTTTTTCAATACCCTTTCTTTGAGCTTCAGTCCAAATACAATGGAGGGCAAAAGGGCCAGATGTTAATGACCACACACATTTTCAATCAAAAACCTAAAGCATCAACACTTTTGCCCACTAAAATACCCAGTAGGATTAGCTGTACCCAGTCCCAAGGCACTGTGAGCTATGTGTGAATACAGCCCCTTAATAGTAGGTTGCTACCACTACAGCATGGCTGTATAAAACCACAAAATGACTATAGAAAACATAGCCTCAACCCCCTGCCAAGATGATAAATGCCATGGCTGGGCCAAATGGAAAGGCAAATATCAAAACCTAGCATTGTCTGTCACCATAGAAATAACAATTCCAATACATTTTATGTCATCATTATTTCCTCGAACCATATGAGTGTGTTGGTGCATCGCTTAGGTAACAATGGTCTGCTATACCTAATTTATTTATTTGTTTATTTGTTTGTTTATTTATTTATTTATTATTTGCCCTTTTCTAATGAAAAGGCTTTAGCAAGGAAGATCCATGAAAAGGATGTTCTACGTATGTTCACATGGTTCTCTCAATATCTTTGTATTTGTTTACTTTGAAGATGTACTATCTTGAGTTCACCTTTTCTACATATATTTTTCAGAGGTAGATTTATGGGAGGGTTTTGCCCATGTATATGGTGACAGTAAAATAAACAACTGACATACCAATTGCTCAATGTCACTGTTTTATGCAATATATAATTAAACCATTGATGGGCTGTGAGCCTTGATGGGAATAACCGGATACATGGGGAGCAGGTCTCTTGAACAACTCTTGTAGCTCACTCATAACTGGAGAAAGACATGTAAAATAAATGGACAACAAAAATCAAATGATTGATTTGGAGTTTGGTAAGCTTGTGAAGGATAAAAGAGGCAGGGGCAGCATTTGCAGGTACAAAACCCCAGATGAAAGTGAAGTGTGAGCATATTTGGGGTGTTATTGATACTTCTATACTAGCTCTTGGAAAGAATATGATTTCCATGAGGGTTGTTGTAGTTCAAAACTTCAAAGACCAAATGCCTTAATCACTGGAGATCGTAAAAAAAGTCACAGGAGGAGTTTGCATAACAGTATATTCCTTGACATTCTCAGAACTACTTCCTTAGACCATCTATTACAACTATTAATGTTAGTTAGTGCTTATAGTTCGATGATATTAATTAATACATCAAAGATGTATGAGACAATATATTTGAACTAAAAACTCCCATTTCTAGGCCAACAAGAATAAGGGTATATAATTACCTAAAGGAGTACAAAAGAAGCAATATTCATTTGAACAAACTGAACTGAAAGAAAGAGGAAATAAGTTAATAGATGTTATCTTTGAGAAATGTCATTAGTGTTGTAAACAGAGGCCGTTATATGGGCCTATGATATATATATAAAAAGAAAATCAGGTTTGGAGAGAAAATAATGTTCCCAAGCTCATGCAAAATCCGAATTATGAAATCATGAAAATTAGACTGACTGTCACCAAATGCTACCCTGTTCAGATGTAACTACTCTTTAATATTGAGTGATTTGTTTTTAACACCATTTGTACCTATCGATAACATAGCCGAGTAGGTCATTGTACATATCATGATCCTCTATGATATAGTGAATTGGCAATCTGTTGTAAGCCCCAAGACAACCAAGAGGGTACCTCCATTAGCCTAATTTTCAGCATATCCTATGAATGCAAAGACCTGTGTCCAACAGGTATGCAGCTCAGGACATTCTATGAGCATATGCACCATAGCTTTATCTATTTCACCTCAACATGAACATCATTGAATGGCTCCCCAAAACGTGTTGTGAGTTTGACAAATGAACAGTATGTTCAACCAACAAGAAGGTACAGTTTCTGCTTGCGTTTTGATGAGGTTAAATGCTTTGCTGCCTTCCTGATTGCACCATGCGGAACTTGAGTTGGGAGTTTATATTCCATCTCAAAAAATGTACCATAGGCATGTGAAATCATGTGACAGACACCTTATTGCAAAACATCAGATGAACTGGATTGAAATCTATTTCTTTCAATTTTACCATACATTGGGTAACAAAATAGCAAAAAATGTTGATCTGATCTGATTGCCAAAAACGGGAAACTCTGCTAACACATATAGTTGTCTCCCTTGTAAGACATCAGGAAAAGTCACATGCTTAGAGTCATTACGTTTATTTTGGTTTCATATGTTCTCAATATTTCCATCCATAACTCATGTAAATCTCTAAATGTTGAAGTTAAGTTCCTTGTCATATTCACAATACCCTTCTGGATCTTTAGATAGGGTTAGCACTGCTAGAATCTTGTAATGTGAATCTTTTAATTTTGGGGGCATACCAAATATTGAGGCATATGGAATAACCCTGCCCATTTAATGATATTAAATCTTCACTGTTAAAAGCCGATGAAGGAAAGAAGCCAGATAAGGTTTTTAAAACTTTTCATGGATCTTCCTTGCTAAAGCCTTTTCATTAGAAAAGGGCAAATAATAAATAAATAAATAAACAAACAAATAAACAAATAAATAAATTAGGTATAGCAGACCATTGTTACCTAAGCGATGCACCAACGCACTCATATGGTTCCTGGAAATAATGATGACATAAAATGTATTGGAATTGTTATTTCTATGGTGACAAATGTTTTAGAAAGATCATAGTTCGATGAGGATTTCGAGAAAATTTAATTGATAAGCTGTTGGTATGGACATGGGGAGAAGAACGGATAATGAGGCTGCATCTTGGACCAATAGGCATACTTAACCACTAGGTGTAAAGGTATGGGAAGCCAGACGAAGCAAGAATATGGCATGGTTGTGGAACGTGTTAGATAATTTGCAAATATAATGGTAAATGCTAGGATGAATGCACTTCATTGAGATGAATGTATGCTACTGGATGGAGAACATTAGGTGGCAGTGGCGTGTTAATTTCACAAATGTCTTTTAAGAATACCTTCAAAATATAGAGAAAAGGAATGATGAAGTTCCATTTTCAGCATATGTTAAACGGACTGTTACATTTCACTTGTGGAGGGGACATTATGGACTTGATTTTCTTGTATTTATTATATTGTATTTTATCAATTTTTTACATTCCCTTGTAAGACAAAAGCTAATATTTCCCCCAAAAGACATTATGATATGCAGCAATGTAACAAAGCATCACAATTCCAAGTCATTCTTTTTAAATCAAACAATACATTTTTATGAACATACAATATGTTTTTTCTTATAATTAATGTTTTAACTTCTGCCCTTTTCCAAGGAATATCACTTTCACTCTATCATATTGGCCCTTTTCTGTAAGCATTTTGTCCATTTAGGATACCCTCCAGAGGATCAGAAGTGCAGTCTGCAGATCCATTATAGCAGCAGAAATGCAAAGTATAATGTGTTATGTTCTATAACTTTCCCCAATGGGGGCAGGAACTTCCCATAATCTGCCCAAGGGGATGCCTGAGCCTTTAGGGTGTAGTCAACCTACCCAATTGGTTTCTTGTTGGCCTTCCCCGGAGCTCAATATGGGATTCAAATTCTGCTGGCTTCCTCTGAGGCTGAGGGTTGTTTGAACAGCCAATCAGAGGTATTGTGCAATTCTAAGAAAGGGTTCAGGGTCTTTATAAGATCCAGCTTTCTTGCTGATTCTTGGTGGTTTTGTTTGGCTGTAAAGAGAGAGGTTGTATCAGGATAGACTCACACATTTGTAATGCTGGAGACTTTTTGGAGTGATTTTGGTGAGACCATGGCATCTTGTTAGACCGTATGCAAAATTTGGTGAAAGTGGACCCTTGTGTACTACAATGGTTCACATAATTTCTTGCTGGTCGTCAACAACGGGTTCAGGCTGGTGGCTTTTTATCTGACATTCTCCTCCAGTGCTGTGATGTACCACAGGGATCAGCACTTTCCCCTCTCCTCTTTAATATCTTCCACTGTGCCCTCATGAATATCATGGAGAAATACCATCTTGGATTTCACTCGTATGCTGACGACACCCAGCTGTATATTAGGCTTGATGATGTGGAGGAGGCTCTTGCCATAGTTAGCAGGTGTTTAGAAGAAATCGGAACCTGGATGGAAACTAACTGGTTAAAGTTTAACCCAAAAAAAACAGAGGTGATTATGTTTGGGCCAAAACATCTCCTTGAAGGAAACAACTGTCCCCCTCCACCTCACTTTCTGGGTACTAGCTTTAAGTACACTTCTAAAGTAAATAACCTTGGCTGTATGTGGCAGAGCGACCTGGGATGTAATGCCTAGGTCTCAGCCAAAGTCCAATCAGTTGTTTATAACATCCGCCTTCTGCGCCAAGCACTACATTATGTTCCTATTATCGATCGTGCTGTGGTGGTCGGGGCCCTAGTCAACTCCAATTTAGACCATTTTAATGGACTTTTGGCTGGAGCTCCAGGCAATCAGATCTACCGCGTTCAAAAGGCACAACATGTGGGTGTTAGATTGGTCTTTGGTATAGCCAAGAACACCCATACTTCTGGTCTTCGTCGCCCACTCCACTGGTTAGCGGTCAAAGACCGGATCAAATTTAAAACTGGTCTACTTTGCTTGGTCTACAAATGCTGGACTGGGCTGGCGCCAGTTTACTTAATAAATAAACTGAAGCGTTTTCAACCAACTCGAGCCCTCAGATCTGAAGACCAACTTCTCCTTGTTATACCTAGGACGAACTGTAGATGAAGAGGAGATTGTTGTTTCTCAGTGGCCGGACCCAGACTATGGAATAGTCTTCCACTGAGCCTAAGGCAGGCAACTTCGCTGTCTAGATTTAGAGCAGCCATAAAGACTTACTTATTTAAGTAAATCTGATCATGGTTCTTTGCTGAACCTCTAGGTCATCCGGTTCTTCCAGGCTTATGTTTCCTGTTCATATACGGTTCCACCTGCGCCAGAATATGATTTAGTTTGTTGTGTGTGCGTTACAAATTCCTCAAATTCATACTCAAACTAGGACAATCTTTATGCAGTTTCATATTCTTTCAAGGTGTTCATGATGTTTGTTGATCTCTGTATGAACCCCTTTTGTCTGTTAGTAAGTAGTTATTCATGGTGTTTTTGTACTGTCTCTGGTGTTTGTTGTTCCCTGTTTTATCCTATTTTGTCCGTTTACATGTGTTTTTAGCCACTACTTCTAAAATCTTCCTTCCCTTTCCTTTCCAGTGTTCCAGTGTTATACTACTGTATGTACTTGGTTAGTCGTCCTGCACAGTCTGTTAGTCAGTCACCTTTCTGACTGTTTCTGCGTTTCCAGAACCCTTTGCTTTGTGTGGGACTTGTGTACATCTCTGGCTTTGTCACTTCTTTGGTGTTTAACATATTGACACTTTAGGCAGCGTGTTCTTTTATTTGGACGAGTGCTGGGTGGGAGGATGATGAGTTATACTACTACTCAAACTCTGTGTTAGATGTCAAGGTAGTCAGCCAAGAGAGAGAGACAAACAATTTAGGGGGGATTAAGAAGTTGTAATGAAGTGTGATCAGGGGGAGGAGGAACAAGCAAGATCTTTGGAGGAGGCCATGTCAGTTTTTGAAGCAGACAACGAGGTACATGATGGGAACGAGGATATGACTGTCAATTCAGGGAAGGTTACACTGTGTGAGTTCCTGGAGTATACAAATGAGTACACTGATATTGGTATTGGCGAGGAGGAGGTGGTACCCCAGGTGCAGCAGGAAAAGGTAGCACCAGTGTTGAAGTGGGAGGTAGAGCAGAGGGCTGAGAAGAAGGTGGTAATGCTACAGGAGAGAGAACAACACCAGGTGGAGGAGCCAGAGATGGCGTGCCAGCGGACAGCTAAACAGTAGGTGTCTGGGGTCACTTCACTATTGCTTGTGAGTGTGAGGGGGCAACATAGTGTCACAAAGTCCTCTGGACAAGGATGTAGGACCAGTTTGGCTTGCCAGATTGTATGACTGACAGAAAGAAGCAAGTAGAGCAATATGCAATCTCAGCTACAAGGCAGTTCAGCGGTGTAAGCCAAACATGAGTACTTTCAGTACCTTATTGATAATGAAGCACTGTATGCTCCATCACACGGATCAATATAAGTAGCACATATCACATGGCATGGCCCCAAATCCCCCCTGCATCACCATCATTTACCAGTGATGGATGCAACAAGGGAGTGTCTGAAGACACTCAAGTTCATCACTGGTCACCCTCTAGTAAGTGATCCTCATACCCTGCTGACTCTAGGCCTACCCAGATGAGTTCATAATCCCTCATGTCAGGGCATGCACACCCTGACAAACTGGGACCATTGACTAGCTGGGCCGATTTGCAACCTCTAGGACTGCAGCTTCCTGTCGGTGGTGGTAGAGGGATGCCATTTTGGCAGGACATGGGAGACAGATGGTGAATGGAATTCATTGCCTCCCATTTGTCAGTTGTGGGAACTGGATCCCATTTTAGTAGTTGATGCCATGAAAAGACATATACTCCAGCAGCACCCATCCCACTTGTGGGTCTTTGAGCAAGAGGGTAGTAAAAGGGGAGACATGAAAAAACTGAGTCCAGAAAAATGCAGTAGTAAATCTGCTGTTAGGTAGAGCCAAATAATCTGAGGCAGAACATCCAGTTTGTGATTATGGTACTAGGATTCAGAGCATGCCTCTACAACCTGGTAGAGCCAATATACGAGGCAGAACCTGCAGTTTGTGTGCCGTGACAAAAGAGGGGGTCCACTGGTTTGTAGAGACAAAAAGGTTAAGGCAGAACCTCCAGTTGATAAATGTTGTACTAGGTCTTCGAGAGTGGCCCCACTGGCTGGTAGTGCCAAATAAATTGAGACAAAACCTTCTGTATGTGAGTATGGCTTTAGGATTTAGAGAGTGGCTATGCTAGTTAGTAGAACCAAATACATTTTGGCAGAATCGCCAGTTCATGAGCTCAGCACAAGGATTTAGGGAGTGCCTGCTCTGGCTGATAGATCCAAATAAATTGAGGCAGGATCTCCCACTTGTGAGTGTGGTACTAGGAATTAGAGACTAGAATGGGGATGACGAAAACATTAACATTGTATTAGTGCAATGCAGTCAAATACATCAGAGTATCATGACTGAGTATTCCATGATCATGTACGTTTTCTTATCACTGCTGACAGAGTCAAAGCTCACACTACCTTTCCCATTGCCCCCCCCTCACACCCATATGAGGGCCTGTACCTAGATTGCACAGAAATCTTCATCACCTGAAGATGCTTCTGTGTGGTCTTCTATGTGATGGGCCTTATTTTGTTACCACACTGTCATCTTCAGCAGTGTGATGCACATGCTATTTTTCTGAATGTAAGCTCTTTCACATATCTGTAGTTGGGTAGGGGGCAGTTATGCCCTACCACCCTATGTGCTTTAGAGTGAGGTGAGATGCATTCACAGCACTATGACGGCCCATGGGGGAGAGGGGATGGTGAGAGAACCACCTTGCAGTATAAAAGGACCCCACTCCAGTAAACCAAATATAGTCTATCCACATAGAACAGCATAAGGCACGAGCAGCATTGCTATTTTGCGCAGATATTAGTAACCATAGGTAGGAGGGAATGCCTGCGCAGTAAATGCAGCATTGCATGCACTAGGCCCAAATCGTGAGACCGGAGAAATCCCCAGCCATGTTCGAGCTCCCATGAGGACAGCCCACGCCCCCAAAAGCCACAACGACCTATTCATTGTTCTAACAGTGTTGCAAAAAGGAATGTGCCCTACAAGGCCACGATCAGAGATCGGTGCCTGGTGTGTATGTAATCTCACACTGGTCAAAGCATGACCCGGCTCATCCCAAGGCAACCACGAGTTATAGCCCATATAGCTGACTAAAACTTAAAACCTCTGAATTCCATGGCACCAGGTGCTGTTTGACCACCAACCCCAAAGTAACAAGTCCTGAAATGTTGAAAGAGGACAGACAGGGCACATCGTTGAGCGACAATCGTGCGATTTGTATTGTAAGGGACTGGGAGGGATAAATTATAGTTCAAAATGAGGGTGGAGAGCTTGGAGTGGGATGGCGCAGAAGGGAGTGAGTGAAATGTGTGTGTGAAGGTTAGAGTGCCCCAGAACCTCCTTTGTGTCCATCTTAAGGTCTGCCAAGTGCACAGTATGTGTGATAAATTAGTCATATGGTAGGAGTATAGTTAATTTGTTTTCTGACCTTCGACATGAGAAGAAGATGATCACTGCAGCACCCACATTATGAAATACGTACAGATTGGGCTGGAACCACTCGCCTGGCATTGCTTATGGGGCAGGTGGATTCTGAATAAGCTCATAACAACCAGCCATGCAGGTTTTTACCCTATGTATTGCGTGACTACATTTAGGTGCTGATGTAATAACTGATTCAGTAGATACTGCACCACACTTTCTCGTAGGCCTGTCAGGTGATTGAGGCATTTTATAAGAAAAGATGTGTTTTAACTGTTTCCTAAAAACAGAAAATGATTTGCTACCTCAGAGTTCCAATGGAAGGGAATTCCAGGACCGGGCCCAAAAAAGGAGAAACGCCTGTCCCCCCCAAGTAGTTGTTCTTGTCAGTGGGACTTGCAGGAGGTGCTGGTCATTAGAGCAGAGTTGTCTTTGAGGACAGTACACCTGGATTTTTGCAGTCAGGTAAGCTGGTGCCAACTCATGGATACATTTGAAAACCAGACAGAGTACGTTAAACAGAATTCTCTGCTGAACTGGAAGCCAGTGGAGATGCCGCCGATATTGTGAATAGCTGTCTTTCTAGGTAATGAGAAAATAAGCCTAAGAGCAGAGTTTTGGGCAAGCTGTAGTCTTCTCATTTCAAATGTTTGAGCCCCCATAATGAGAATGTTACAATAGTCTAACCTGGCACTGGTGAGTATGTCTATAAAAATTGAGCAATCCTTCTCAGTATTAAGTGATACGACAGGCTTTACAAGTCTCAATTGATAATATATATATTTCACCGTCTGACTAACCTAAGAGTTACAGTCCATATTCGACTGCCAGATGCAGCCAAAATCCATCACTGTATCAGAGATTTGGTAGGGACACCAAACAGTGAGGGCAGGGAGTACGCTGGATAGTATTCTTTACCTGTCTCTTGGTGCCAAGCCCAATTACATCTGTCTTTGAAGGATTTAACTGAAGTTTATTTGCCAGCATCCAATCTTTGATTTTATTGGTGCATGCCAAGACTTGATCTATTGCTTCCCAAGGTTGCTTAAGTCTTACATAGTTCTGTGTATCATTGGTGTATGAATGGTACGACAGACCAAATTCAGAGAGGATTCTCAGCAGAGTGCAGATGTAGATATTAAACAGCAATGCTGACGATGAGGACCCCTGAGTCACCTCACATTCCATGGGGATCGCATTGGATAAATAGGCCCCCATTTTCACCTGCTGAGTACAGTTGGACAGAAAAGACACAAACTACCTCAGAGCTTCATCCGAGACCTGCGCCACCGAGAACAGTCTAGCAAGGAGTACCTCAAAGTCGACTGTGTCAAGTCAAGTCATCCCAAACTGTCCCAAACTGTCATCATAGCTGTCTTGGTGCCATGATCTGGTCTAAAACCCGACGGAAGGAGGTTGAGAATGCTATGTTCAACCGCATACTCTGCAGTTGACTCATCACACTGGTTTTTAGGACTTTGGCGGGCCATAACAGGCTGGCTATTAGGCGATAGTTGGATAAAACTTTATGATCCAATGTCGTTTATTTTAACAGCGGTGTGAGGTAGGATTTCTTCAGATCTTGGGCAACACAGCCCTGAGATAATGAAGCGTTAACCATTATTTGTATAGCTGTGCCAAGGGCAGCAGCATGGTGCTTTGTCAAATAGGCTGGGATTGGATCATATTCCTACAGGAGAAAAAGTGAATTCAGGGAATGGCACTGCCAGATTCTGAAGGCCAGTATTTTCTGGCACACTATCCCTATGCACTATCCCTATGCACAGAGCAAGCCATACTGGGGTAGGAGTATTTCTTAAAGCTTCTACCATTTTTCCACTGTATGAAAGCTTGTCATAATGCCACCTGTTCTAGTGTCAGAAATTCAGTAGAAGAAAGTAGAAAGTATGTGCACTGTTAGATATCTAAATTTCACTGGTGGATTCCAGTAATGTGTTGATGCTATATGAGCATTATCTTGTCACCTTAACCCTAATATGTAGGCCAAGGAAAGAAACCAGAAGGTCCCTATCATCGCAACAATGTGTGGATTCTGTCAGGAGGTCGAGAGCAACGTCATGGTCAGTTGCCCTCCTCCTTCAATTATTTATTTATTTATTTATTTATTGTATATTTATAAGGTGCTTGTACAACAAGAAAGCTATCAAATCGCCACAAGGAAGAAGGGAAGGGAACAAGGGAGCAAATAAACAATGACATTGACTATGGCTAAATAGAAGCCGATAGCGGTCCTACTAGGCTTTGTGACATTCGGATCATGCAAGTGCAGGGAACAAGACATTTCAATATTCATGTGTTATGCTTATAATTCTAATGCTAATAGATAAACCAGTGTCAGCACCTTGATGAATGATGTATCATACAGGCTAACCCACTGCTTTGCCTCTTCAAAAGGCTGCAGTAAAGAATGAACATTGCTCGATATTTACCACTGTGTAGGTGTTAGGGAAACACCGGCCAGTTGCTGGCCCTGGCTTTTATTGTATGGATCACTTACCACTGTATAGTGTGTGAAGAAGAGATTAAAATGTACTTGGATTAGAATTAAAAATAACCTTCAGAATTAGTACAGGTCAACACATTTCATCATCCATGCTTGTTGAAATGTTCAATTCCCATTTTTCTTATGCATGCCAACATGTGTTTATCTCTCCAGAGCTTTCTCTGGGATTCACTTGGGAGTGGTAACATTACAGTTAATGATGTAGTGACAGTAGTGTGGCTCATTATGCAACCATAGTAAAGAAAATCTGCCAAAGGGGCTAAGTATAATACAATTTATGTGAAAACATATTACTAGGAATACCATACATATCAGATCCATAAATGATAGCGCTGCTCCCTTCAGGTTAATTGTGGTTAAGGATGAATATGCTTGTCTCATGTTATAATAAGTTGCAGATACCTCTGTGGTGGTTGGGAAGGACGTCATTTGGAGGTTGTCAGGGGTCATACCTGTGACCCCTGAGGCCTCCCTTGCTACCCCTGTTGTTTCCCCTGCTACCCCCCAAAAAAAGAAAGACAATTTAATGGCAGCTCCTGGGCTGTGGCTGGATTTTTTGTTCAGGCCTCTTAAAAAAAAAACAGGGGGTTTCACAAGTGTAACACTTTGAGCGGTGACACTAAATAAGAAAGAATAGCAACAACAAATAATTTGTCTTTCTGGAATTGTATGTAATAGTTGCTAGACTCATCAGAGGTTTATTTCAGGTACACTTCCAGGGGTGAGTCACTGATTTAGTTTGTTCCTAAAGACCTCAAATTCCCAATGCAGACAAAAACCTCCGAAAAGCATTTAGAGAAGAATAATCATGAATTTCAAACTATGTATTTGGATTTTCATAAGTTGCCTTATAGCATGATTTTCTTAGCCGCTGTCTCTGTTAAGATCATCACAAGAAATTACATCTCAGTGTCCTCACTCGGTCACTAGAAAATATCCTTGTGCCTAAAAGCTTGTGTACAGTGTATAAATATTTGACCACAGCACATAAAGTGTCCCTTTATTTCATTGTGCCACAAATAATGCTTTGTTGTAACGTGTCTATCTTTCCTATCTCCATGGCATGCTGTTTAGAATATTTGCATGTATAAGGTAACGGGTGCCCACAGTACGGGATCTTATGTGATTGCACTGCTTTCCCTGGGCTACTCTAAATTCTTTAATACACAGCTATGAATCCTCCCAATGGTATGCATGTTTCCAACGTCTGAAGCCTGAAAAGTAGATCCAAGCAGGCTTGACATGTGGCTAAATTTGCACCAGACCTGCAGATGAACTGGCCTGCTGTTAAATCTCAGTTCCCAGTTTAATGGTATCCACTACAGAGTGTAATTTACTTTCTGACTTTGAGGACATTCAGACATGCAATTGCTTATTTTACTATAGCCGGTGAGATAGCTAGAGCTGGTAAGATAGTTCAGTGGGCTGAGCCTCGCTCCTGCGATGTGCATGTGGGCTGCAGGTTGAAGGTTTGAATCCCTGCAAGTCCAACTCTGCCTTTCATCCTTCTGAAGTTGGTAAAGGAGTACCAACACTGGTTGGGTGATATTGTATGTGTATTTGTTCTATATAAAGTGCTTAAGCGTAAGTGCTATATAATAGCACATCATTATCATTTGTTCTTCGACGTCTACTTGCATTCAGGGTAATCTGGTAATGTGGGCCTATACACACTGATATTAATGATACATATGGTGATCCATTCTTGTATGAAATGTGTATCAAATTACAGTGATATCGTAATCATATTTTTCATAGTGTACTTAGGAACAATGTTATGTGATGCCACATCCTGTTTTGTCAAAGGGTGAAAGGTCGTGTTCCATCACTTCCACTTCCACTTCACAGGGTCGTGGAAGCAACCCTATAGCCAGTGAAACTATGAGTGAGGCATTTATGAAGATCATACCCTGAGAGGGAAATCACTATGAAGGGTTGACAATTTTGAAAGGTTTAGGGACTGGCAATCCTGAGAGGTTATGAAATGCAAGATTAAATGAGATGCCCAGGATCACACATTGCTTAAGGTGTGAAGCTGCCATTTGTGCCAACTCTGCAATTTCTGCATTTGAACACTCTCTTTCCCAGCTCTTGCCATGCACTAATGCAATCTCATTTTTATAAAACTGACTTCCAAGGTACACAAATACATTGCCAAATCTGACCATTTTTAAAACCAAAATATTACAGAAGGGTGTTACGCAAAATGGGAATGATTCTAGCTTCATCCTCTCTATTATCAAGGGAAGTAATTAAGTACCAGCATACCAATCACTGTGATTTAACAGATTTAATCTAGGTATGTCTTTTGTACTTTTAAGCTTTAAATACTTACAAAACAATGGCTTGTGAAATTGTCATTCATAAACGTGTAGAAAAACCTTTGAATTTTATACAAAAAGCAAAACGTTGTTTTGTGTCAAACGAGCAGACCTTAAAATATGCTTGTCCAAGTCCTACAATATCTAGTCCGCTCTCTCCTGTCTACCACCCCTTCCACTCAAATGGCCTACATAAGAAGAAAGGTCAAGCAATGAGCTAAACGATGCCACCAGCATGCAAGAAGGAAAATCTCACAGAAGACAACACAGTAATGCAATAGATATTATATGATTTGGCCAGGATCGCTGTATCGTCTGCTGGCAAAGCCAGGATACCAGCATGAACACTTTGGTTCCACAGTCTTTTATTCACCTCTTGGACTAATAGTTTATGCTCATGTTTGGAGGGGGTTGCCTAGGTTTTGGAACACCCCATCTGAACAAACCAATTTCTAGACCTTCACCATACGAATGACATGTTCGTTTTTATAGCAACCCCTATCTGGTGCAAGAACATTGCTGATAATAGCACCTCTTATGCTGCAAAACTAAGTACATTTGCAGGTAGGTTTATAAACTTCAGACATAGGAAAGGTTCAGCCAGCCTTGCTGGAATGTGCTCTTCAAATCTTTCATATGAACACACATCTCTGCAACGAGTGCCTAACACACTGAGCTAACTTCTGAACCATTGTAGCACTCAATTTATCAATATGAATTTCAACTTTGACTATTGCACATGATCAACATAATTCTCACAAAAAGGAAAGAATGCTACAGAAGTTGTGCTGTACGGAACACACAAACAATGTATTCCACAGTGAACACAGAAAGCATTACATTATTAATTGATCAAGGCAGAATGTACTTGTCAAAACAGACAGGTAATGGGTTTAGCGCCTCAGCAGCATGCCATAAAAACTCCTAGCGTGTGCTATTTAAGTCTGGTGAACAATGGAATCTTACTTTAGATCGGGCAGCCTTGTGGGGGCCCCCTCCAAGGTGGGGGCCCTGGGCAAGTGCCCCTTTTGCCCTCCCATAAAAACGCCTCTGACCACACAAATCTCTTTTTGCATTTCTGCTGTAAAATAACTCATTTACTTCCTTTAGGGTCTGTTGTGTGTACGTAGCCATGAATCCCATACGGGTGCTGTTAATGGAAGATATGGTGTGTTTGATGTGACTGGCTGCAAAATATATTGCCTCTTCTAAACACTCTCACCTAGTATCTATACTGATTCACCTTGACCTGTCTGCTGCCTTTTTCACTGTTGATCACTCTGATCTCCTTAATACTCTATTTTCTCTTGGGATTCATGATCAAGTCATTGCCTGGATTGAATCCTACCTGGAACCTGAGAATCCTCGGTCTCCTGGAGCAAAAACACCTCTCAACTCACTCCTCGAACTATTGGTGTACCCCAGGCTCTGTCTTGGGATCTCTCCTCGTTACACTCTACACCTTTGCTCCTGATGCACTGTCTTCCTTTGGATTCTCGTACCAAATCTTTTCAGACCAAACCCAAATCCCAAAGTTTAGAGCTGGGGTAAATGCTGCCAGACCCATGATTGGATGGACACATAAATGCGGTGGTAATAATGTTACTGCCGCATTTAAGGGCTACCGCCCAACTCGTGATGAGGCCCAGAGTATTGTATCTTCGTAATGCAACATTAAAACAAGTAGTGGATGATTGAAAATGTCAAACCCTTGGCCAGGGTTACTTAATATTTTTGTTTAGTCAATGGTGAGTAATTATGGGAGTTGTAGTCCAAAACATCTGGAGGGCCACCTAATGAGTAGCCATGCCTTGGGCTCTGCGTTCTGTAGTACATCTTAAGGTGCGTGCCCCACTACACACAGTTCATCAGCCCAGTGTGTACAAGTAAGGTAGACTGGTGAGGGAATGCATAGACTCACAACCTGTTTACATAAAATAAATGTGGCCTGGCATAGTGTCTGTCATGCGGGATACCTCTTGTTTTGAATTTCTGCAAAAGCTTGTGCTGCAAATGCGGTTGTTACTAATCCCTGAATATGTTGGCTCTCTGCGGGTGCTCTGTATGGCGTGCAGCAGCAGATTTTGCCTTTGGTAAAACTGCATAACTAATTAGCGAATTACACAGGATTGTCTGATATATGATGATTTGGATGGCATATCACGCTTAAGCAAATGTCACATGTTACAACCAACACATGCACATAGTCACAGGTGCCTCCTCTGTATGACACATATTGCTCAGTACCTCACACCTCAATGGTTGAGGCAAGCCTCATGGGAGTTGAGAGATGCTTCGTAAAATAATGACATGCTAAAGTGTGCCACCCGAGCAGCGGCGCAATGTGGCATATTTTCAAGGGGAACGATAGTCATATAGATGCCTGCTTAAGCAAACAACATTCACAATAAGGATACACACCCGCATTGTGTTTGAAAGGTTCCGCACAATGGCTGACACTAAATTAACAACAAAAATAAACAATCTACTCATTGATAATTTGGGTCTTTTTATTTGCAATACTACAGCTCCACACAGAATAGTGGTATTACTGCTAATAATAGTATTACAACCACTAGAATGATGACACCTGCTTCTAATTCTGTTACTAATAATACTAGTCCTAATTGTACTACTACTGTTAATAGTAGTACTGCTACTACTGTTGGTACTACTAAGAATAGTACCAGTAGCACCACTTCTACAAGTATAAATAGTATTAGCAGTAGTAACACTGGTAGCGGAAGTAGCAGTATTATCTGTTAACCTTGATAGACTGGTATCCCACAGAATCACATAATATCTGTCCTGACAACGCTATTGCCTCGGCTCAGCTCCAAACCAAATATAATGACGAGCAGTGGGGGGAATATGTTGGGGAATATGTTCTAGCCTTTTATCTCAGAAGCTTTGCGATATATATACTTCAACCCAAAATCCCTGCTTGATTGTACTCCCCAACAACATGTGCACTAAATTAGTTTCTGGTTTCCCGAATATTTCACAATTTAGGTGCAAAACTGCGCACCATTTCTTGAGTGTGTTCTGGATACAGTAGCAGCAAATTAACATTTTCAAATGTTGAAGGTGGTAATTCGATGGTAGCACAGATCTTTTGATGTTCCGCACTCAACATGTTGTAAATGTTAACAGATCCTCGCTCGCCATTTGCATATGTCTGAACTCGGCAATTGAGGAATTGCATAATCTCTCTCCAAGCTACTATTACTGTAATAAAAAGAACAATATGCATTAAGAAGTGTCTACCTTGAAGTTATTTCAAATAAAGCGTAGGGAAACCCTTCAGCATTTGATCCAGCGGCACTAGTGAACCATTTTTCTAAACTCCCACATTTTATCTGAATACATAGGAGGGCGATGTGAAATATTCCCCACAATGCTAGATTGTTGACACATAGGCAATGTAGGCAGTGTCCTAATCTCTTGCTATTGGTGCATGAGTACCTGCAGGCTCTTCAGTCTCACACTTTTGTAATATTTTGAGTTACCCAATGTGCATTCACCTGGGTCATACCTTGACTGGTTTAAGATATCTAAGTACTGTGCCCTTCTCTAATCATGAAAAACTACGAATTCAATTGTATTTTGTTAATTTGTATTTATTTATTTGTCTGCACTGGGTTTGTAACAAACCGTACACATTTGTAAATATACATTTAATTCCATACGTCAATTCATCATATTAATATACAAGCACATCCATGTAATTTATTTGTTGCAAATCATCAAACCATGTATTTAAGCAATACGCCCTGAGCCTGCGCGCCATTAGCGCATTAGCTAATGCCCCCAGAGCCCATAGTTACAGGCCCGAGATGTCCTTGCATCCATCGATACAATTCCTTATTCTGTCCAAACTGTCTGGGTTGGAATACATTTGGGCAATCATAATAAACTTTTCCCAATTCTTCCTTCCCAATTCGTCAGAAACCTCAATGAGGCAGAATAAATGATTTGACTAACATGTGCGTAAATAAACTGATTAAATATAGCATTGTGAATCCTCCATACTTCAATTTAAGCCACCTTACTAAGCTTACAAATTGTACAATCAGTTTCTCCTATTGTTTCTAAAATATTGCTTTGGAGTAAGAATTACTTATTCTAAACCCCAGATAGTGAAATTGTTTAGTAACTATATCACCATTTCTAGTCTAAGAAAATTCCTTTTTTACCAGGGCGCTGTTTTGGGAAGTACCTGATGAAAGATAACTTTCAAGTCATTCATAACTTCATATTTCCAAATGACCTTAAGGCTGCATTGAAAAATGCCTGGCCTGTCCAACTTTATTAGGTCATCAGCATAAGCCAGCCAAGCACAGGTAACTTGAGCTAATTTAGGTGTACAATTCCTTATGCCAATAAAACACCCATCAATACCTGTCAAACATACATTAAAAAGATATGCAGCTAGAACACAGCCTTGCTTAAGGCTATCAAAGGAAAGAATGACATTGGATAATGAGCCAGCAGGGTTAAGCTTTACTACGTTTTAAAAGTCCTTTGAGAATTCCCCAATTTTATGATTTTTAAATCGTTTTGTCCAAATGATTTTGTCGATTGCCGTTCGAAAATCTAAAAATGCAGTAAATAACTTGCAAGGTGCGATGTTTAAATGCACTCAAAAGAAAAAGGATTAGGCAGGCTACAAGAGTCTTTGATAAAACACTGGTTTGCTGAGTTAGCATTATCTTGTTTTCACTGGACCATTCTCGCAATTCACTTGATAATAACGTGCAAAATACTTTACTTGTTACATATAATAAGGCAATTGGTTTATAGTTACCCAGGACATTACATCAATGCTTGTTGTATATAGGCATAATATGTGATGCTGGAAGTCAAGTTTTTTAAAAATAATATCTAGAAATAACAGTGATCATACTCTGGACCATGATAACACATCTGCTTTAAATACCACAATAGCCAAACCCCCTTGTCTGGCTGTACAAGAACATTTCAATTTTGTATTAGAACATTCTTTTCGCTTGGCATAATATACCAACCAAATTCAACAGTGAATCTGCTTCCAACTCCAGGTCTAAACCCATTGGAGGCCCTTAACATCTATTAATCATTACTGGGACATTGTTTCCCTCTCCATTTAAAACCCCAGGTGGGCACCTGTTATATAAAGCCCCAACATTTTGAATCCATTATTTTTCAGTGACAGGATTTATTTGCAATTAGTAAGAAAAGGCCCCGGTGTAAAGTTCTAAGTCTGTCAGAGAGATCCTCCCTCCCAGCCCTAATCAGTCTACTCAGACTATGCCTAAACGATTCATTGTGCCATATGAAAAACATCATGGCATCGTCTATGCTCTTTAACTCTTGATCACTGAGACATATTGTCATATTAAGAAATTTAAGGGGAGTGATCATTTTCACAATATTAACCCTCTCAATAATGGGGCTCATGTGCTTAGGGTCTTCTAAGAGAGCGTCTTAACATGTTTGGGACCAAGCTGAGCCAGACATGTGTAGAGGGCTTCCCCAAAGTACGTTACTCGGTTGGCTTGCAATTAATAATAGCCAGGCTCAATCTAAATCATTGTATGGACCTTGGTGATGGCAATCTTCTAACCAGGTATGTTGCCAAAAGCCCAGGCACAATCTATAATGCTTAAATTGGCACTCACTGGATCTGAATAGAAACCCATAACATCTGCAGTATACAGTGCTTACTTAGCAGCATTGCTCAATAATCCACACAATGAGGAGATTCCTCTATTCAGTAATATTTTCTCCACAGGGAGAACAAAAAGTGGGCCTCTCTCCAAAGAAAAATAATCAGATTCACCTCCTCCAGATTCTCAATTGTAGTTCATTCTAGCAGGCCTGAACCTGCCTCGTGAAACTACCACGGATGACAAATCTAGACATTGATGTTCACAGGAACCACAATCTCACTGTCAAACCCCATTTTGGCATCTAGAAAAGTACAGTAGAGCATGTGGCCCCCCTGTACAGAAATATATATAACATGCTGATCCGTGTTTGTATGGTCTGTCATCCTCCAGTCTGGCATAAAGTGATGCTGACAGGCCAGAGAAGGTGAGAGTCCAGTGGCATAATACATATTTTAATATGTTACTGTCCACATTTAGTAACAAAATCAGATTTTGTCAACTCCCTAGCTTCCACTACTGCCTACACTTGTAAATTGATAAGAGCAGGCAAGCCCTTCCTATCCAATACTAGTTGTCTGATCTTGGCTAGAGCCTTAATACTTTCCCGATTCGACTATTGTAATGCCCTCTATAGTGGTGCCAACAAAGCCACCACCCAAAGACTCCAAACTCTACAAAACAATGCTCTTAGAGCCGCACTAGGCATAAAGAAGAGGAAGCATATCTCCTCTATTAGGCGGCAACACAAATGGCTCTCCACTGATAACAAAATCCACCTAAAACTGATCTCCTTGACCCATAAGGCTCTAAATAATGCTGCTCCTAGTTACTTGACGGACAAAATAAAAATAAAAACATCTAATAGACCTATGAGACTCGCCAACTCTAACTGCCTGGTAGTACCCAGATTTAGACTTGCCAAAATCAGTGGTGCCAACTTCCCTGTGAGAGTTGCCAACTTGTGGAACGCTTTGCCACCCAACCTAAGAGTAGACCAACCTTTCCCACACTTCAGAAGGAACTTCATTAAACACATTAACGCTAACAATGACTAGACACCTGCTATGAACCTTCACACCCGCAGCCCTACTCAATGTACTTAGATGTTTTAGCGACCCCTTATGTTTATAACTGCTAACTTTGTATATTGCTAAATGTTCATTCATGTAATATTGTACCTGTTAATTGTACATTCATGTAATATTGTTATATTGTAAACTTATTCATGTAACATTGTAAGTCGCGCATATAGTTGCTGCTGCACCCGGTAACCAATGGGTCTGGAGCGCATTATAAATAAATAAACAAACAAACAAACAAACAAGATGATCAGAAGATACCAAAGTAGTATATTTATTTTAGTAGTTTTCCATGAATTAAGAAATGTCTTAATATGTGTCACATTCTTGCACACAGCCAGGAAAACACCAACACAATTATTTTTGAATGTAAGGTGTGCCTCGACTAGAATACTCTCTGATAGATGCAATATAATGTTTAGAAGTGATGGAAGGGCACTATCCATTTACTCACCAGATATAGAAAGCAGTAGATTATCGTTGAAAGTCTGCAAGAGTTGCTAAAGTTATATAATTGAAGTGGTCTAGAAACCCCCCTTAAGTCTTAATTATACTTTTGCTTATACAATGAGGAATAAAAGTCTGCAAACACTTCTAGTACTGCTGGGGGTTCATAAAACGTCTCTCACTCTCTGTCCTTGATACTCAACTAGTGTATAGGTTGGTTGTGACTTTTGAGGTAGAACAGTGACCATATACATATGTGCTTCCATCACTCGATCCTTTTATGACCTTTCCCAATCGGGTCACACCTTTCGGTAACTGACCAGTGTCTCCCTTGATAATAGCCTGGGAACACCTACCCCACAATCCATTGAGTTTTTCTAGGCGGGCCCGTACTACCCGCTATTCTTTCTGTGTCCTGATGAATTAGCTAATAAATAGGCATCTAAAGAAAGCCGCCAATGTTTCCAAAATGACGAAGTTGATAGCAGACACTAAATCATCTCGCACAAAATCCTTCAATTCTGAAGTGCAGTCCCATGGCTCCCAGAAGTGTGCTCAAAATGAGATACTGCATGCAGACTGGTACAGACGTTTGGAGAAACTTGGAGAGGTAGGCGTACATTGCATGAGTAGTCTCTATGATGTGCGGTGTATGATCTTGTTTTGATCTAATTAATTATGAGCAACATCTATTTTACCTAATTTTTTAGAGTTTTCGACCTATTCCAAACTGCAGAATCTTTGAGAAAGATAGTTTTGATCGAGTTTGACCGTGTGCCTATAAAAGGCATCTCTGTCTGTGATTCAAGAATAGCATATTGACGACCGTCCAATTGGCAGCAGGTTGTTTCTATTGTGAAAGCTAGTCAAGGAAAAGGAACTACTTTACCCTAGTGATGGATTCGAATTTCTTCACATTGGAATTAGGGTGGAATTCGTAATAAAATAGAGATTTACTTTTCTCCATATCTGCTATGGAAGGGCGACTGGTGATGTGTTTAAGCGGGAACCCGGCAAGCTTAGTTACTCGGTTCAAATTGATGAACTGTTGTTGGTGTACAAACTCAGTAACTGCCTTCAGAGAAAGTCATGCTTTCTTCACAAAGAAGCATAAACGTAATGACTGGGCCCAAAGAGTGACATGTTTTAGAGACACACATATGTGTATTTTGTGATGGAGTGGAAGATCTGTGAACAAATTCAGAAAGAAAGCAAAACACCAGTGGCACATACAGACACTCTTCCTGATGTCGAAGGAGCTCGGTGACTGGGCTCAAAGAGTGACACACCTTTTTCCTAAGG
This sequence comes from Ambystoma mexicanum, assembly GCF_040938575.1. Lineage (NCBI taxonomy): Eukaryota > Metazoa > Chordata > Amphibia > Caudata > Ambystomatidae > Ambystoma > Ambystoma mexicanum. The sequence goes on from NC_090930.1 coordinate 1,008,032,638, forward strand.
GAAAGGAGACAGAGTTAAAAGGGATGTGTTAATTCTTAAGAGAGGAGGAAATTAGTGAATAAATCAGAAAAACAGATATGATTATTTTTCAAAGGACAAGAAGAAATAATTGAGCACAGCGAGACATATGTGTATTTTTAGATAGGAAGTAAAACAGTGAGTGGCTAAATTCAGAACAGGGGAAAACCACTGTGATAACAGAGACTTGTGTTTTCCCCCGAGGGTACAGAGCAACATTGACTGGGTTCTGAAAGTCATCAACGTTTTTATTTCTCATAACTGAACAAAACATCAATGACAGTGTTCCCAGAAACATGTGTGTCTTCGCTACAAGCTAATTTCCATGGCAATTGTTTATTTATCAACAACAAATATTTGTTTAGTAAATGCATAAATAGTCAAAATTCCTACCTAATTATTTGAGCAAATAAACATATTAGAAGGAGTTCACTCACTAATATGTTATAGATATAGTCTGTGATGCTTTACACAATCAAAGAGCCAAAACCACGAGTGCATATGACTCAAATATGATAAGCCCACTGAAACAACAGTTACATTATCTATGATCAAGTAGAAAACCAAACCCACAATTGTTTAATGGAAAGGTTTCCTTTGAACCCCTCGTGCACTTTCTCTAGGTCCACATCATTTTTTGTAACATAGAACAAAGAGGATACAAATTCTCTTGTTGAAAGATAGTCAGTCTCTTTGTGAGCAGCATCGCTGCAGTAACCTGCAAAACTTTCAAACAGTAATGCAGTTTCTTTCAGATTTTGCTTAGTTTCTCTGATGTGATATCTCTAAACCTGAATGGATGTAAGTGACTAATTTTAGACCATCCAGATTCCAGGTGATGGCAAACCTTGGAAAATCAAAGAAAAACTGTATTTTTCTAACAGATTACATAGTATCACGACATGGTAGAGTATTCTTATGCCACATAAAACAGTGCTGGGAAGGAGGATGCTGGGGTCACCATATAGATCAGCACATCATCTACATATACAGTTGATTTGAATTGCATGTCTTTAGCTGTATTACATTGTATCTCTGGGGACTTATTAATTTGTATAAGAAGGGATTCCAGAGCCAAAATGCATACAATGTTTGATAATGGGCAGTTAGTTGCCTGGTATACTCTCCTGCCCAGACTTCTTGTAATTACATACTTTTAACTGCCTGGTATACTTCCCTGACATGACTTCTTGTTCTTCCACATGTGCAGTTGCCCAGTATACTGTTCTGCCTGCACTTCTGGTTCTTGCACACTTACAATTATGGGCTTCTGCCTTTAAAAATCCTACTAACATATGACCCCTCCTATTCTTAACCTTTCTTAACCATTCTTAACTTTATAACACTTTACATTTGAGCTAATTAGGATCAGTTATTTTTTATGTCAAAATGAATTTGAGGACACATTTAGCTTTCTGGATTTTGACTGATACGTGCGCTCATCCACTCAAAGTCTGAAGCACAGTGCTGAAAAAGACGTCGGGGTGAAAAGCATTTTTGGGAAGTGTGCACAAAGTAAATTGTAAGTAAAACTGTGGAAAGAAAATGTTAGCATGGAGAGGTAGCATTGACATGTGTGGGAAAGTAATGCAAGGTGGGGTTGTACAGATGGGTGGCAGCAAGTGCTGTGTGATTCCTAAAATAGAAGACCAAACTAGGGCATGTTTTAACGGAATAAGTCCTGCCTCTCCCAGATGGCAGAGTGGGGAGGTCAACTGAGAGGAGAGTTTGAGTTGGACAATCTTAGTTTCAGTGAGTAGCCAGAACAAGACTGACACTACCATTGGGTAGTTCGCCTTGGGCAGTGGCATCTGGTGATGGTTAAAGGGAATGATGTCTCACAGTAGATATAAACAATGTCTCAATTAGTGAAAAGCAAGAAAGGGATACTCCACTATTGATAAGTAGCTTGCTGGGGATGTAGGTGTAAGGCATTAGCGGGATGATTAAGCTTTGTCATGGTAGGTTACATTAGCGGTCATTCTAATGATAGGAACATGACATGCCACTACTGTTAGTTATTTTTTTGGGGGGGTTAGGGCTGGAACGAGGGGAGAGAGGGTTGAGGTTTAATAAGGTCGCCACTTGGTGAGTGACTCTTAGCAAAATGTAGGGAGCAAGGGCTTTTCCATGTGCATTTGAACAAGATGTGTCAAACATGAGGTGCATGTATTATTTTTTAACGTGGAAGGTTACCCATATCATGCGAGTGTGGGTTGACCAAAAACAATATGGAAAAGAAAAGTGGACAGAGCTTTGGTAAAGTAGGAAAAAGGAGAGAGTAGGGGAACATGTGTGACAAGGGAAGGGAGGAGGGTGTGTTTGAAAGCAAGATGGGGGATTCTCGTGCACATGGGCAACACCCAGGGCTGAAGAAAGTTGTTCTGGAGGAGGGCTCAAACCACAAAATGGGCGTGGGTAGCAACGACACAATTATCCTGTGTACAGTATGTCATAGCACCGTGATATGGAGTGGTGTGGGGGCACATAAGGGCATGCAGAGTGATTATTACATCACAACCAATGGTAGTCAGCCGGGCATCACTAAAAAAGTGAGGGATCAATACAGGATCAGAATAAAAGTGTTTAAGCTTGCTAACATTTTAAATAAATAATTAAAATACAATAAGTCCATGTTTCTTGATGTTAGTATGTATAGAACATGGATTACAGCAGGATTTATACAGGATGGCAAAATGCACTCAAGTGGAGAGGCAGGATTAGATCGAAGGTCCCAGGGCACAACAGTCACCAATTTAGTCACCAGAACAAATCTTCCACAAAAGGATTGCCGGATACTAAGGAAAACGGGACCCTTAATAGCACACTGATGCCTCAGAAACGCAAGTATGACTGTGAAGGATGCAGTCGCATGCAGAGGCCTCAGGGATTACAGGTAGACAAGTAGATCTCCTAACACACGTAGATCGTGGAATATGTGTACGCGGACCTTTCCCCTGGATGGAAAGGGCGGCGAAAGGTGAAGCTTTCCTTCTCTCACCCTGCACTGCACAACTTTCTGGCTCCATTGCCTGTATTATGTTATCTTATGCAATATTTGCATAGTAACTCCTGGCATATCTAATGCCCTCAAATTGCTTTAGGAAGCTTGGCCATTCAGCAGGCAGTGGTCTGAAAAATCAAGAGAGAGTTGCAGCAAAGCATGCAGCAGAAATTGAAGTTTAGGCACTGTCCGGAAAGCCGAAGTGGCAGGGAGTGTCCTGAAGATGGCGGGGAGTATGCGCCAGCGGGACCACATTTTTTTTGGTGAGACGCAGCTGTATTCTATGGCATGCAGTGCTATAGGAGGAATGCAGCTGGAATTAAAAGTGTGTGAGCCATTAGGTCAACTCTCCACAGTTGAGGGCGGTGACAGCTCATCCGTATGCTATACGCTGTGCACAGGGAATGATATGCTGGCACATGCAAATTAAAGGATAATCGTGTGAAAAATTAATTGCATGCAGACAATCACAAATTCCTGTACAGAATGAAAATTCTTGCTTTTAAGGAGAAACATATTTTTCTTATCCTTCTCAGACAGTTATCAGTGTAGTTCTGTAGTATAGGTATGCGAGAGAGCAGTGACGGGTATGGAGAGAGCACGGCTAGCATGTCATATTCACTAGCAGTCAGCAGCATGCGAGGAATACCGCGTCACTGCTCTCGCGTACCCTCTTCCAACTCTTGCTTGTGGCCAATGGTCTGAATACATGAGCATTTGATGGTATTACCATAGCGCTTTGAGACTGTTACAGTGGTGAGCTTGCACAGTACAAAACACCTGCTAATAATACTATGAATGATAATATTTATTCATAATCATAATAATAATAATAATAATAATAATATAATAATAATAATAATAATAATAACAATAATAATAATAATAATAACGATACAAATATATGTGTGCATGGGCAAATGATAGAAATACCTGCACCTCATTTAGGTACGTGGGTAATGGGTGACATTAGTTGGCAAATGGCATACGTATCTGTGCACACGAGGTGGGGCCTATTATAGCAATTGCTTGCAAATAGTGGACGTAGTTAGTCATATAATGACCACCTGCCACACTGTGTGAGTCCTTGGGCATATGATGCCACAACTTTGAACGCGACGTCGTTACCAGGGCATACATGATGGTGCAGCTTGACAGGCGTTGTACCTAGCACAGGACAACAATAGTTGGCGAATTATAGGGTAAAGCAAAGTCAGTGCAATACCTGGCACATGATGTACTTGGGAAAACGCAGTGGCAGTTGTCATTTATGGTTGTGCTTCTGAAATCAATGAATGGCAAATTGCCCTGGCGACTGACTGAATACGAAGGCAATACCCTGCAAAGAGGTGGGCATCTGCCAACATGATAACCATACCTTCCATTTAATGTGAGCACTGCAGGACATCCTCGCAGCACCTGTCACTTGTGGCTGGTAACCGGGCATGTGCCATCAGATCAGAAACTGGCAAACTATTTTAGCACCTGGCCCTGTGATGCCCATGTCTGGTAACACAACATTTGCACTAGAAAGAGGTCAACAATATTGAATTTGACAATGGCAGTTTTGTAAGAATTGGGGTGGGGGGAGGTATGGGATTGTACGAAAGAGCATGTAATGAGATGGGGGAGCAAAGAGAACAAACGGGGAGAAATAGAGGATGCGATGGAAAGAAGGAGAGAGAAAGAGAAGAAGAGAAGATACGCTAGTCAGAACATACTGTACATGTCTCTTTGATTTTAATTATGGTGTTAAGTGCAGTAAGAGGTCCCATGGAGTCCTGCATTCCAATATCCCAGTGCTTAGCAGTGGCTTGACACGAGCGGGCCTGTCTCCTCGGTGTCTAGTCGTCATTCCGCCCTATAATCTAGATTTATTACCAGCCCTACCCTTTTCCTTCCTTTATTTACAAGGTCTTGGGTTACTCAGGTGGCCGATCTGCCCTTAACTATGTCTCAGAGGAATGATGCTAATTAGTATTGGGAATTTACAGCTTTCCGTTTTATTGACTTGTGCTACTTGCTTCGATAATTAACTAATGCGTGAAGTAATGAGCTTTGTTATGCAGCCATGCTCTTCGTTTAAATGGCAAATCAATTATTGAAAATAATTTCAGATAGTTCGCAGTGCGCCTTGATGTGTTCTGTGTGCGCGTGCATTCTTAATGTAAATGCATTTACTCCCAATGCTTCAATGTCACATTGTGTAAGGCCTTCAGGATCCGCTCGCGCCTAGCAGCACGTCACTTCCGAAATAATGAGATCCAGCCTGGTTCACCCGCCCTCCTGCTTTAAGTCTGCCTACTTCCAGTTCCAATGTCTAATTAGCTGTGACTTGCAAACAATGTGCAACTTTACTTGTTATTGACTGGTGTTAAGCGAGGCCACGCAACGTTCACCATAAATTCTAAGGCTATTGCCCGATAAGGGAACGCGGGGGAGATTGCGCTGCACTGGCGCATTTTAGAAATTGTGCAATGGTATTTTCACTCAGTTGTTGCAGTTGCCGGTGACAAACTGTTGTGTAAAATTGCCTGTCACTTAACAAATGCACCACTCTGGTTGCTGCAAAGCTGCCAGCACAACATAAGCCTATGATCATGATTTGTAAGTTTTGGCTATTAAGTGACACTACAAGCTGAAACTATTGCCATAGTAATGGCAGATATAGGCGACATGGCAAGTGAGGAGGGGCACGCAACCTATAGATGTTGTTTGTGTGTTTCTCTTCCCCTTCAACACCTGTGGCCATGCTGAGGCCTATGTGACTTCCCTCCCCATTCCTGCCACTCTCTGCCCAAATCATGCCCCTTGAGGACTCTATCACCATGTTGTCAATCAGCTGCATGTCTCAAATGATCATTAGCAAGCCTGTGGCGTGCAGCAGATTGATATTGATATTGATATTTTATTTCTATCGCGCTCGTACACAAGTGTTTCAGAGCGCGACAAGGCAAGGGAGGGGAACAGGGGAGAACAAAAACAACAATATTACTAGGCTCAGTGAAATTGAGAATGCACAAGTGCATGGGAGAGCGGGAGGGGAAAAGTGCATGATGGAAGGGGGAGAAGTGGAAAGTGCGACGCAAAGGTGAATCAGATAAATAATAATACATAAATAAATATTAAAGGCAACAAACAGTGGTAGTGCAGCCAGCAATTGGCAAGTGCTGGGTTTACGGCAGCAGCCAAGGTAGGTCTGATAAGTGCAGGAAGAAAAGGGGGGGCTGTATGCGTACAGATACAGATCCCAGTGCAAGCAGTGGCCCGGAGGCAGTGTGGGAGGGTGGCAGGGTGAGCAGGTACCTGGGCCTGGAGGAACAGAGGGTGGCCAGGTGCGCAGTGCCAAGAGAGAACAGATCAGCAGGGGAGAGGCGGAGAGGGGTAGCGAAGGCAGAAGCAAAGAGGAAGGTCTTGAGGTGCTTTTGGAACCAGAGATGGTTCTCCTCAAGTTTTAGAGTGGCAGGGAGACTTTTACAGAGGGAGCCACCAGCAGAAGAAAAAGTTCTGCTTGAAGAAGCAACTGACCCTCAAGGAGTTGGATGTCGAGGAGCGAAGAGCTGGAGTAGGAAGATATTTCGGTTGAGAGAGTTGGAGGTATTGCGGTCCCAGGCCCCAGAAAGTCTTGTGGACAATGCAGAGGCTCTTGAACTTGATCCTTGCTGCCACTGGGAGCCAATGCAGAGATTTCAGTGCTGGAGAGATAAGGTCCCTTGGCTTGAGGCCAAGTACAAGTCTTGCAGTCCTGTTTTGGATGAGTTGTAGAGGACAGAGAGTAGAGGCTGGTAGATTTAGAAAGAGGATATTGCAGTAGTCCAGCCTAGAGAGAACCAGAGCTCTGGAGACAGTGAACTTCTGGGGGAAATTGAGGAAAGGAAGAATACCTCTGAGGAGGTGCAGCTGGTAGTTTGACTTCTTAGAGATGTCAGAGATGTGAGGAGAGAAGGAGAGTGTGGATTAGAAGATGACCCAGAGGTTCTTAGCCTCAGCTGTAGAGGACCCAGAGTGGGTGGCCAGTGTGAGGGTTGTTCAGAGAGAAAGGAGGTCAGCCAGGCCAGTGCCTGATCAGTGGTACCCAGGTTATCACGGAGCCGGTTGTGCAGGATGGCATGGTTGAAAGTATCAAAAGCAGAAGAGAGATTGAGGAGGATGAGGACAGAAGGATGGTTAGTGTCAAGGTTTGAGAGCAGGTCTTCACGGATGTTCAGGAGAACGGTGTCCATGTTTCTGGCTGCTCTGAAGCCAGACTGATGGTCATGGAGACAGCCAACAGATTCAGTGTGAAGGTTCACCTGGCAGATGGCCAACTTTTCCAAGAGTTTGCTCAGAAAAGGAGTAATGGAGATCAGGTGACAGTTAGCCATACAGGAGGCGTTGGCTGAGAGTTTCTTAAAAGAGGGTGCACAAGGGAGTGCTTCAGGGGAAAGGGAAGGTTCCAATGGTGAAAGAGTGATTGCAGAAGTCGGCCAAGTCTGGAGCGAGGGTGTCAATATGGCCCTTGATGGTTTTGGATGAACAGGGAAGAACCTGTTTTGACGAGACTTTCATAGATCAGACTTGTCTAGAAACATCGCCAGGGGGGGAACAGAGAAAAGGAAGAGAAGGGAGGAGAAGAGGCAGCCACAGGAAGGCCTGAAGTAGAGGAAAAAGTAAAGAAGAAGGAGAGGAGGAAGAGAGGGTGGACAGCATGTCCTGGGTTTTAATGATCAAATGTGAAGCCAAGGCCATGCAGAGGACCTAGGAGGGAACAGGAGAGCTAAAGACTGCAGCAGGATTGGCCAGCTCCTTGCAGATTTTAAAGAGTTTGCCCGAGTTGTTCGATGCCGCAGAGACACAGACTTGGATGTGAGTTCTCTTCTTACTGTAGACAGAGAGTCGGTACTACCTTTGGAGCAGGTGGCAGGCCAGTTTGTGAGAGGGTGCATATGATGCCTGCCATTTCCTCTCAGCCACCCTACACTTGCTTTTAAGGGTGACAAGGTCTGAGTCGTACCAAGAGTTTTACTTGGCTTTGGGCTTCAAGCGGATCCTCATGACAGGGGCAAGTACATCAAGAGTGTCAGAGAAACAAAAATGGAGGTTGAAAAGAGCTGTGTCAGGATGTGAGTCAGCCAGAGGTGCAGGAGGGGAAGAGAAAGTGGCAGCGAAAGACTCAACTGGCACACGCCTCCTGGGTCGGATGACTGAGAAGGTAGGTGGCAGTGCTGGAGTTGGCTCAGCCTGAGGAGTAGAGAGAGGGAGAGATGAGAGGAGAGCGGAAAGTGGTCACTCCATGAGAGAGGAATGGTGAGAGGGTTAGAGAGGGGGAGGTCTGAGGAGATCTGAACATCCAAGGAATGCCCTGCAGAGTGAGTCGGGCCAGAGGGAAGAATAGAGAGAGAAAGAGAATCGCAGAGGTTGTGAAAGAGTCCAGAGGAATGACAGGAAGCATCCAGGTGGATGTTGAGGTCTCTGAGGAGGTGGAGTAGAGTGGTAGAGGTAAGGAGGGAGAAGGAGAGGTCTGCCCACTCAGAGAGGAAGGAAGTTACCTGGCCAGGCAGCCGGTAGATAGTAGGCACAGTAAGAGAGCAGCCAGGAGAGAAAGAGAGCCTGAAGACCAGGCATTCAAAGGAGGACTAGACCTACATAGGGATGGTAGAGGCAGGGATCCACTCTGAGAAGATCAAGGCTACACCCTCACTGGGACAGTTGGATCTGGGCACAGAGAGGATCTTGAACATCAAGGTCGAGTTCTTCCAGGAGAAGGCAAATGTTGGAGGAGTGTTTGAGAGCTGAGCAAGAGTTGAGAGTGGCAATGTGGAGAAGGGTGCCGCCCTTGAAAGACTTCCCTGGAGGGGTACAGGTCAGAGGTATGTCCTGCTGAAGTGTAGAATGAGCCTGAGGGTGGGCAGAGGAGGAAGGGGGAGAGAGCAAGTTAGCCAAGGAGGAGGATGAAGAAACCATAGAAGTGGCGGAGGAGGGAGGCAATAGGGCAGCCAAAATAGGAGGATGTTGGTGAGGGTCTGTTTGGAGGAAGCACTGGTGTAGGTATTAGCGATAGGGAGGCCTGGGTTGGATACCACGATATCCCTTTTGAACTTCTTCCTACCAGACTTAGTAAGAAGGACAGGATAGTCAAAAGAGAAGCAGTTAGAGAAGATAGGAGAGACAGAGAGCACTAAAGAGGATACAGAGGGACGGCAAAGAGGGGAACGGGGGAGCGGGGGAGTGAGAGATGGAGAAACAAAGGTGAGGGGAGGAGACACTAGGGGTGGGCATAAGAGGAGGGTTGCAAGCAGACGAGACAAGAACAATACAAGGGCACATTAATTCCAATTTACGATGGGCTTGGTGAGTCAAAAAGGAAGAGCAATCATTTAACTGTGATTAACAAACCAGTTAACAGAGGAAGAAACTACCAAGGGAACCTGAAAGAAAAAGGAACACAATAGGGGTGGTGACAGCACAATGTGAGGGGATGACCAGGCAGAGAGAGGGCTAAGTAACAGAACAATGATAGAGAGAAGCTAAAGGAGGAGAGTGAAACACAGCCAGAAGTAGGCAGTACAAGTGTACAGCAGTCAAAGATAGCAGACCCAAGAGCAGAGCAGTCAAGCAAATAGGGGCCTAGAAGAAGACAAAGCAGCAGAGCACAGAGTAGTGACAAGTGGTATGGAAGGGGCTGGAATTGAGAAAAAGGGCAGGGCGGAGGGTAGGAGCTCACAAGGGGGTGCGGATTGCGCAGAGGACACAAAGGCACGAGCGCAGTCAGGATGGAAGGGGTACAGAGAACACACGATCAAGGATTGAGAGGGAACCACATGGGCAGCGGACATGCAGGGGTTGAGTGCAGCCAAGAATGGAGGGGTACCGAGCACACACTAACACGGAATGTGAGGGAACCACGCGGGCAGGGGACGCACGGGCGCTCCCAAGGATGTTATCACAGAATTACACAATCACACTACATGTAGTATACCACCCGCCAGGCCACCCACTCTCATTTGAAGAGGACCTCCTCCATACCCTGAGCAGCAACATCAAACCCACCTCCAAAATAATCCTCCTAGGAGATCTCAACCTAGGAATTAATGATCCTGTTGACATGAATGCTAACTAACTAGCCAACTCACTTAGCACACTAGGATTCCTCCACTTTGTTGCTACCCCCACCCATTCCAAAGGCTGCACCTTGGATTGGATCGCAGACCTCAATTGCCAAATTGTTATATTTACCAATCAGCCTGTCCCCTGGGCGGACTGCCATGCCATCTCTTTCACTATGGCTCCGGTCACTCCACTCATACACACCACCACTGCCTTGCCATCTACTATGGCATGCATAGCACGCAATCTAATCAAACCCTTTCTTTATTCGCTACAATCAGAGATACCTCTCAACTCTGATCCTGACCTCTTAGCAGACCTATACGCCAAGACCTTGCTTAAAGCTGTAGACACTGTCATCCCCCTGTCCTCACACAAAACCAAACCCAGCACTCACCTTAACGCATGGTTTATGACTGACCTCCTGGAACTCCGGGCAAAAAAATGCACTTCGGAATCAGACTGCAGAAACTCTACCTCTGACAGTAGCAAGCAGCTATTCACATCTGCTGCCAAGACCTACAAACAAGTCATTTTACAGTTCATCATCATCCCCCTATAACTCGAGAATAGTTAATGCTAAATCAAATGCTTGTGAGGTATTCACTATTTTCAGGGAGCTAGAATCCCTGGCCACCCCACTTATCAACATCACAAAAAACAAAGTCTGGTGTACAGAGATCCAGAATGCTCTCCTTGCCAACATAGTTCCTCTTACAAAAATAATTGATGCCAAAGAAGCTTCCATCGCTAACAACGGACACTCCTCTGCCTCCACGACTCCCCCTCTAGCAAACCCGATACCATCCCTTTTCACTTCAACCTCGTCACCCAGTTGGAAATCTCCTCGATCCTGAAAGGGCTCAAACCATCCAGATGTAAAGGGAGCATCTGCCCAGCGGCCATCATCAAAAACTGCACTGACACTTTAACTCCTTTTCTCACCAAATTAATTAACGCCTTGTATCATGGAAGGTTCCGGCTACTCTCAAGGAATCCTTGGCACTTTCCTGACTCAAGAAACCAACCCTCAACCCAGCCACTCCTACGATGTATAGACCTATTACAACTGTTGCCTTCCTCCTTACGATCCTAGACAGAGCCGCCTACCTTCAGATTCAGCATTACCTAGAAACAAACCACATTCTGGGGATGCAACAATCAGATTTCCGTGCAGCGCACAGCATCAGCTCTTATACCCCTAAAGAATCAGATAGATGAGATCAGAGATGCTGGAAAACCTACCCTTCTACTACTCTTGGATCTCTCAGCCACATTTGACCTGGTCGACCACAAGATCCTGTGCCTACACCTCACATCATCTGCTAACTTCTCACCTGAAGTAACAAACTGTGTCACCTCCTTCCTGCAAGGCAGATCAATGAAAGTCTTCGCAGACAATGTATGCGCCCCCCGGCACCAATTTTCAGTGGCATTCCCCAAGGATCCTGCATCTCCCCGACACTCTACAATAACTTTATAAAACCCCTATTTGACCTCCTAGACTGTATAGGCATCTCCTACACCAACTATGCGTATGGTACCCACATTCTACTTCCACTCACAGGGAACCATGACACTGACTCTGCCACCCTAAACTCTGTCTACCAATCTGTCCAGATCTGGATGGCCATGCACAGCCTCTGTTTTAACAATGACAAGAGAGGAATTCTTCTTATGGAGTCATCCACCTTACTAAAAAACCTTGACCCTGGTCATCTCATTCACTATTGATGTCTTCACTATCCCAGTCTCTTCACCACTAAAACACTGGCAGTATACCTGGACACTTTGCTGTCTCTCAATCGCCAAGTTAACGCCATTGCCTACGCAGTAGCATACACCTCCAAACTCATTAACAAATCCAGACCGTTCCTCGCCCCCGCCGGCTATCCAACCATCGCTCGAGCAATCATCGGCTCCAGGCTTGACTATTGTAATGCACCTTTTGCAGGAACCTCCACCCGCAGCATACAGAAAATGCAAGTCATACAGAACAATGCCTTACGTGCCGCCCTCAACATCCCCAGGCAAGCCCACATAGCGGAGGCAAGAGGGGATTCCTACTATCTACCCATAAGAGACAAGCTTTCATTCAAAACCCTAGAGATTACTCACAGGTGCCTCTCCATTTCAGCACCGACCTACCTTTAGAAGACGTTTACAAAGCCCAATCAAGAAAAAAACCTACTGGGCCTTCCAGAAACACCTGAAAACCAGGCTCTTCATGTTGGAAAACAGCTGAGATGCCTGCACATCTGTGCTGAACTTTTCCTTTCTCAAACAAGATATATAGCCGTGTCTGTGCAACTGGAATTTAAATTGTAACATCATCTGTGTAACCTAATCTGAGCTACAACATGGCCTTGATGGCAGGGCCTTGATGAGTGCACTATACAAATGTAAACATAAATAAATAAATAAATCATGTTAAAGCTGGGAGTCATGTCTTGTGACTGACATAGTTGTGCCTCAAGTGCATTTAACTTGAACTGCTACTTATGCAGTAATATCCTTTTGGGGTAATTGAATGTTCTACAATGAAGTACTGTGCAGCTACATGGAACATCAATATATATGTACAATGGCCAGTCAGAATGCTGCCTAGGCTCGGGCCAACAATGTTATACACGTCCAACTATATAATGCACCCGAAGTGCAGCAAGGTGTGTGTGATGAGCAGGACATATAGGCTGGGCTGTGAACACATCATTCCTATCTTGGCAGTGATTGTGAACATCCTTAGCCCCATAGAACCGTTCCAATTGCTGTGCCACCACTTGTCAAGCTCTTAGCAGTGTTACATATCTGTGTTTCTGGTTACACTCAGGGAACTCTAGAAATGATTGCTGGTTTGTCACAGTAGAATTTGCAACCACGTGATGATCCCAAGCGTTGCCTGCGTTGATGGCTTATGTGCAAAGGAGTCTCATCTTTCCTTCATTCTCAGTGGAAACCATTAAATGGGGGCTTCATGGAATTAGTGGCCCCCTAGTGTTGTAGGAGCTATTGATTTTACCCCAGTCCAAGTGAGCAAATCTTCCAGAAAAGAAGTGTGCATTATTTGATCAATGTATAATGGCTTGTTTGGTTGCTCTTATAATAATGACTATTAATATTGATTAACATATTTTATATTATGCAGCAGAATACCTTATACCCTGATAAATTTGCAGCATGAAGAACAATGGTGGTTGCTGGGGCTTGGCCAAGCCCTCATAACCTTTAATGGGGATTATGCACATGGCATACGAACATCTCCTAACTTTTCCATACGTCGGACTTAGGTCTCTCCAAGGGCGTTCAAACCAACAACGCGTTGGGTCCACAGCCATGGTGAAAGGCACTCTACAAATGACGAAATTAAATTAAATTAAAGATATTTTTTGAATTGTGAACTGTTGTTTGGCAAAAAGGTTTTACCTGGTAATGTGTTTCTTTTGAATCTGTATGTCTAATCCTTATGAAACAAGGCTGATGACACCCATTGTGTACCCAAGAACCGCCAGTGATTTACGATACAATGCATCACACAGATCTACTTCTAATGCCACTGACTGCACATTTGGTCTGCTGAAAAGTCAATCATGTTGTCTTAATCACATATGTGGTGACTTAATGTGCACAACAGAAAAGGCTTGCTGTATTTTGATTGTGTGCTGTGAGGAATCAACTACAGTTTGGTGGACAAACCAAAACCAGCAGGTGCATACACGGTGCCGGTAGTGGTGGTGCATTCCACCATGCATAGGTTGGGTCCTCATTTTGTCAGACAGAGGAAACCTGGGTCTATCTTCTAGCAAACAGAGGTCCTGGGTCCACTGAATGCATGTCTGCAGATTCTTGCTCAGCTTCACCCCTCCCCCCACAAACTACTTTAAAAACTCATTGGACTTAGGCTTGCATAATAATTTGGCAGACATCCAGTGACCATAAGTGACGAAACTAACATGTAACCAGCCATATATCACCTGGATTGCCCCTTTCCCATAGTAGAGCTCAAACTAAAGAGCACTATATATTAGGGGAAGGAGTGTCAGACTCAAATCCCTAAGACCAACCAATAGAATGGAATCAAGGTAGGGAATTCCCTACCAGTGAGAGGGTAGACTATTAGGTATAAAGATCATCCGGAGCTGCAAGAGATGTAATCACCGGCCTTGACTGTGCTGAGGGATCGGCGGGCTATCACAGTGAGAGCATAATGGAGAACGTCTGTGACTCTCTTTATTTGGATACCATGATGAAAGCCTCGGAAAACCTTGAAGCTCTGTGACTCTGGAAGGCACTGTGAACCCGGGAATCACTGGGAAACCCCCCGCCCCCCAAAAACTGCTGTGACCTGCAAGCAAGCTCTGTGACCCTGAGAGCACTGTGTACCGTAAAAAGTGTTGTGATCCCCAAAAATGTTGCAAAACTTGAAAAGTGATGTGATCCCTGAAAGTGATTAATTGCCTGAATGCATTGTGAAACCTGCAATTGCTCTGAACCCTGAATGCAGTGTGAAATAGAAAAGTATTGTGAACCCCAAAAATCCTGTAACCTTGAAAAGCATTGTGAACCCTAAAAGTGCAAATGAAGGCTGAAAGTGTGAACTCCAAATGCGTGAGGAACCCTGAAACCTTTGTGAACCCCAAAAAGCATTGTGAAACCTGAAAAATGCTGTGATCCCCTAAGGTGCTGTGAACATTGGAACCACTGGAACCCCTTAAGTAATAAATGTTAAGCCAGAAAGTGCTGTGGACCCTTGAACAATTGAGTGACTCTATAAGTGCTGTGACAGAGCTCTGCCATGCACGGCCGGGTATATTTATTTATGTGTTCAATGTTTTTCGGGTCTGTGGACCCGATTAATTAATTTATTTATGCAATGTTGGTCGGACCCAACATTGCAGAAATAAATTAATTAATCGGGTCCACGGACCCGACACACATCAAACAAATAAATGAATAAACCAGGACGTGGCCTGTTACTGCCTCTGGGGGCACCAGAGGCAGTAGCAGTCCCCTACCATGGCCCAGAATTTGGGTCTACGGACCTGACAAACATTCATAAAAAAATAAAAAAAATGCACTGGGCCTGTAACTGCCTCTGGTGCCCCCTTCCAGGAGAGCTCCGCCATGCACGGCCGGGTATATTTATTTATTTGTTCATTGTTTGTCAGGTCTCTGGACCCAATTAATTAATTTATTTCCGCAATGTTGGTCGGACCCAACATTGCAGAAATAAATAAATAAATCGGGTCCACGGACCTGACAAACATCAAACAAATAAATAAATAAACCAGGCAGTGGCCTGTTACTGCCTCTGGTGCCCCCTTCCAGGAGAACTCTGCCATGCACGTCCGGGTATATTTATTTATTTGTTCAATGTTTGTCAGGTCCCGATGTATGTGGACCCGATTAGTTTATTTATTTCCGCAATGTTGGTCGGGTCAACATTGCAGAAATCAATTAACTAGTCGGGTCCACGTACCCGACAAACATCAAAAAAATAAATAAACCAGGCGTGGCCTGTTACTGCCTCTGGTGCCCCCTGCAGTAACAGTCCTCCGCCACGGCCCAGAATTCGGGTCTACGGACCTGACATTTATCCAAAAAAAAAATGCACTTGGCCTGTAACTGCCTTACACGTGTCTGTTCAGCCTTGCGGGCCACATGAAATGGAGGGCCGCATTGAGGCCCGCGGGCCGTATGTTGGACAACCTTGATCTTGACTATTCTCTCTTTCTCAGGCACCTTATTACCCATTCTCTGTAGCATGCAACCCATTTTTTATGCCACCTTGTTGGGGCGTCTGCGCAATAATTTTTTGTGCTTTTTATTGTTTTTGTAGGGTAATCATGCCAGTCACTGTTCTTACTGCATTCCATGCAGTGGCTATGTCCATCACTCCAGCGATGAGTGAGGAGCTGAAGGAGCTCTATGGTGCTGGATACACCATTCAGCAGATCCACCAATGATGACTAACTCTTAGGGTTACTATAACACCATCTGCAATCACCACCATGCCAGTTGAAAAGCCCACCCAGGGAAGATCGTAATCTAGCATTGGACAAGTAAGTATTGGGGTGCAATTGGGTGCGCTGCAGTTCTGTATGCAGAGTCGGGTGCAGCCATTGACTTTCTATTCTCTCCTTCCTTTAAACATCGATGCACCCTCATAGATCAGCTTCTTCACCAAGATGATGAGAGGACACTTTGACAGCTCAAGCTCAAGGCAATCCTATTGTGGGAGCATCGGATGATGCTAAATGCATGAGTTATATATCGTGCACATCAGGCATTTTGATAGAAATTTTAAAGAGCAAGGCAAGGGTATGGGCATGGGTGGGCTAACTCTGGTTCAGGCAGAGAGAGAGAGAATGCTGAGATTCACCAACAATGAGCTGTGTGCTCTTAACTCAGTGCATATGCAATTTTGTTTCTTTGTGAAAAGTGAATTTGCTTCCCTTAAAGCAGTGCATGATCAGATCTGCTTCCACAGTGAGGTTTGTGCTTTTACGTCAGTGTGTAGTAACTGCCAGAAATACACCCACAGTGACTTTTGGGCTATTAATGCACAGCATGCCCTGAGCTTTAATCTCTGCCAGATATGTAGCCACAGATATGGGTATGCTCTTAACACACTGCTCTGGGATGAGTAGTCACTGCCCGATATTCGCACACAGTGTGTTTTGTCCTATTAATGCATTGCATGTGTAATGTTTTACATTTGTTTGGCAATTGTTGTGATCTTATAAATAGGTCCTGGCTACCTAGTGAGGAACTTCAAAGGACCTCTCATGAATCATAAATATGATAATGGTTCTTATTCTAATAATATGTTTCTCACAAATAAGAACAATACAGTTTTGTGGTTTTTGAATCAATCTCAGAGTATATTGTGAGTTGGTAGAAAGAACACCTTCACTTTGGCAAAATCTTAATTGTTAAAAACAGAGGCAGAAGATCTCATTCTGAGTCCAATGCATTTCGGACTAAAGTTCATTGGTAGGGAACCATTCTGCCTGCTTACAATAATTCTTGTCCATGGTGGTGTGAAGCATATACACTGAATAATGCGAATGTCTGTGGTATTGTATTCTGAAATACTCTGGATCAAGACCACATCTTATGAATTAGTACTCCATGGTGGAGTAGGATCCTGATTGCTGGAGAGTAAAGAGCGGTGTGCTCCGTCTCTTCTTCTTCTTGTGATCTTAACACAGTGTAAGCTCAAAGGTTAGTCTCTGCCAGATGTGCGCACAGAGTGCACTTTGTGTTTTTAACACAGTGTATGCTGGGAAATGTAGTGACTGACAGATATGCACCCATAGTGGGTGTTGTGCTATTACACAGTGTACCTCTATTTACGTACATTTTTACTGTAATTCCCTCAGTTAATGTTATCTTTGGAAGTCATCTGTTTCTTTGATCATTTAGTTTTGTTTCGTCACTGCTCTTTTACAGTAGTGATGATCGATTCCTATCTTGTAGTCATAGATGGCTAATAGGCTGGCATGATTTCTCATCACCATATTTTAGGTATTTGGTTCTCTTGCCCATATGTAGTGGGATTTAATTACTTACCAGGTTATCTTTTTCCCAAAATGTGATGATGCTTCAGGTACAAATCGGAGCCAATCCAATAATTCTTTCAGCTGATGTGGAAACCCATCCTGCCCAGAAGTTGTTCTCACTGTAACAGTGAAAACTTTAATCCGATCGCTCTGAGCACCATGACCTGTTCGCTCTATAGCAACTGTTGCAGCACACAGTACTGTGTCATTAATTGGGAAGTGGCTTTCATGAGAAATCTGATGGCATTCTCACAAATTTCCCCCCAGCATCCTCTTTTCAGGTTGTCAGCATGGGCGTAATTATAGGGGGGGGGCAGGGTGGACACGTCCCCCCCAACTTTTGTGTCATGCCAAATTGCCCCCCCATCTTTTGGCAGGGGCAGAGCAGAGCCAGGGGAGGGCACATTGCAGCCGCTGCATCAATTAAGTAATTGGACTGTCCAATTTTACTGGCTGTCCACTACATAAAGCGGACTGCAGGGATGCCACGCGTGGCTCAGCTCCTCACCCTGGCTGGTGGCCTGACTCAAAGTCAGCAGCCGCTGTGAGGGTGCTGGACTGGGTGGAATTCATAGCATTCATTGATAGTATTCATACGTTGGCATTTAGTGTGTTAAATACATTTTTATTTTGGGGGGAGAATGCCTTTGTCAAAAGATGCAAAAAGTTACCATTTGACAATATCTTTTGCTATGATTAAGTCTTATAGACAGGCCTCCACTCACTTTTTTCACATTGCCGACTCCATACCCCTTGGGTGTTTTTGAGGCCAGCATGCAAAAAAGGTTGTTTTCTCAAGTTTTTGCCCACCAGGATTTGAACCCACAAAACCACATGAAAGTGTCCCCAAATCAGACATCTTGTATTGGTATTTTGCTTTCCATAGAATATTTCAATATAGATTTTTGGGTTAAAAGTGCACACCTTTTACACTTTGCCAACAGTGTACTGGGAAAATCTCCTCTCGCTGTTTTTTTTCTCTGGGTATTGATGATTAATTTTGTAAAAGACAATGTTCATTTCTATTTTGAATTTTCTTCTATTAGGAAAGGCCAGTTGAATTAAATGTGCGTGTTTCACTGTAGGATACGTTCAGTCCCTGTGCTTATGTTAATGAACCACCACACTTTTTTTGTGGACTTGACACCTATTGATGACAGTTGAAGACCTGCTCTGACTGCCTTAGTACCTTTCAGGTAAATAGGATTTGTTACGATTGCACTATCGTGCAGCAAAAGCACTTTGCCCTGTCTGGCCCAGGACCAATCCCTGCCCTTACATCGTTGGAACGTGCAGTCACCTTAGGTATGTTTGGATTAGTTACCAGTGCTCTTCATTACTCTTTGCCCTGCTCTTCCTCGTCACAGTATTTTTTGGAGGTCCCCATCTCTACAAATGATTAAGCTCACTCGGTCAGCTACTCCAAAATGAGCCTCACTCCTGATATTGCTACAACCATAATATTAACAGTTACAATTCAGATATTGAGTGTCAGTTTATCTGATCCCTACGGATATGAGTGACAATTCTTTTTACATCATTTTGAACGAGGGGACCCACACATCATTTGCCGCCCAGGGCCTCACAAATCCTAGGGCTGGCCCTGACTGCAGGCAATCCCTGTAGTGATGGGCTAACTTTTTTGAGACTGTGGGAGTCACCGGGAGAGGGGCAAACTTTGTGGGTGCTTTTGCATATTCTAATGAGACTATTCTAGTCAGCTTAAATGTTAAAAGCTGGTGAGTCTGTGTCAGAAACACACACTTTCTTAAGAACTTTGAGAATGAGCTGCCTGCTGTCTCCCATGTCCTGCTCACTCCCCTGACATGCAAGTACCAAGTCACTCATCATGATTTCAATTGCCTTAAAATGTATGCATTCAAATTCAGGTGCTAACATGAAGAGTGCTAAATTATTACTAATTGCATGGTCTTTGTTAACAGTGCACCCCTCGCCCCTGGCATTGTTTGCCAGGTCCTGTCCTGGTATGGCATTGAAGGTCAGCCAGGTCAAGTCAACGTAGCCCAACATTTCGGTTGTCAGGGCCTGGGGGGGGGATAAAGCATGGTTTGCTCAATGGCTGTGTGACACTGTTTGCATGTGTTATTGTGTATGTAATGTACATATGAATGTTGTGGGCACCCACTGTGTTGCATTGGAGATGTTGGGTATATGTGTGTGTGAGTAGGTGAGTGTGTACAAGCATATGTGTTGTCTTGTGTCTGAATGAATGATAAATAATGCATGGTTTGTTTGTTCTGTGTGGAATGAATTGTGTGAATAGTATGTTGTTGTGTCACTAGGTGGGTGGCAGGCAGGAATGAAGATGTGTGGGGACCCATTTTCAACATGATGGTTGGGGGCCCCCTGCTTAGAGCAAAAACAGTCTGAGGCACCTGTGGGGTGCATTCATTACAATGGTGACAAAGATAAGATTAATAGCCGCCAATTATCTCGATGCGGCCAGTCAGCTAAATGCCCACTGAGAGCTCCAAACCCATATTTGACAGCAAGTGGCTGATGTGGAGGAACCAGTGTTAGAAGGAAAGGAAGGAGGTGATAACACTTCGGTGTATCCCGCGGGAAGAGAAAAGGCAGTGCACATTTTAAGCCCCAGAATTAAAATAGAGAGAAATTAATATAATGCTGTGTTACATGACCGCTGAGTGCTGACTGGCAACATGGGGACAGATGCTGGGGCCACCCCTAAGGCTCGAGGCCTCTTTTATTTGAAAAAGTTTAAATGCCCTGATGCCGTCCATGGTGAATGGGTATGAATTTTTAGTGTGTGTGTATGTATATGGGTGCGCAAGAGGTGCTTGGCATGTGCAGCACTTGTTTATGGGCACCGAGAAGGCAAATATGAAATATTACATGGCTAGACTCAGACTCGGATTTTGGGGCAGCCAGTCTAACCCTTTTTTACTGTGACATGAATTTATTCTGGGCATCTTGATAAAGCAAGCATGGCATGAGTTATTAATGGGCTAGACTGGAATTTTCTACTGTTGTCAATGCAGTGAATTGTAAAGACACACTGTGGTTTTACACCTTTCAGAAGATTGGCTTGACTTTAGAATTAAATTTAAAGATACAGCACCAGTCATATGCTAGTTATAACAGAGCATCGGCAAGGGACTCTTGTGGTGTCGTAGTTTAGCATTATCCCTCAGAGCCACCATCCACCCTTCCTCCACTCCGCCCCTTTCCTTCAGTTGTCATGTCCCCCCCAACATTTTCAGTAAAGTTACTCCACTGGTTGTCAGGGAAGGGCCATCATTTTTGGATCCCGACCCTGGGGGCGGACAAGTGAGGGAGGATCACCTAAGTGGAAGATCTCTGGGGATTGGGCAGAGAATGCCAAAAGGTGAGATGTGGTATTCCCCCTTTCCCAACTATCCATCACCCTACTCTCTCTCAGCCTTTATGGGCTATTATAAGTCCTATCCCGTTCCACCCTCCCTATTTCCACCTCATACTGAGATGAGGAAGAAACATCTGAGAAAAATGCTTATTAACTAAGG
This sequence comes from Ambystoma mexicanum, assembly GCF_040938575.1. Classification (NCBI taxonomy): domain Eukaryota; kingdom Metazoa; phylum Chordata; class Amphibia; order Caudata; family Ambystomatidae; genus Ambystoma; species Ambystoma mexicanum. The sequence goes on from NC_090930.1 coordinate 1,008,053,832, forward strand.
AACAGCTCCCTATAGTACTGTGAGGAGAAAGACTACTAGAGAGGCACACTGCAACACACCACCAACATGTCCCTCTTGGGAGGTCAGGAAGAGTGAAGAACTTGACAACAACTATGCACAACTGTACTCTATTGAACACCACTCTAGAACTGGAAAGTAGAGGGGCCTTAAGAGTCATGCATGTTCCAATAATTGGTCTGATTGGAGCCAGGCAAGGAGACCAAGGACGCACACCTGAAACCTCTTGACAGGGCTCAAGTTTCTAAAAGGCAGAGCACACAGCAGAACAGAGAGCAGCAGCCAGGAGAGCAACAGGAAGGCTGTTTCGGTGAATCCAGCAGGGGATCCGTTTTTGTGTGGAGCTTTGCTAAAAGAAAGCGAATGAGCCGTGGGAGCAGACACCAGGAAGTGGTAGCAGAGGAGCCCAGAGGTATCTGGTGCAGAGCGGGACAAAGAGAAGCTGACCCATTGCTTGGTGAGGGTCAGTGCATGGCAAGGGAGCCGTGTCTCCAAAAAGCCACTTTTTTCTTCATTTCTGTCTTGCATAGATCATAAGTCCTTAGCAATATTTTTAGTAAATACATTAATTTTCCCTAAAGAAAAGGGGTACACTGTGTGAAGGGTTACAACTGCAGCGTAACTTTCATATTCACGGGTGGCGTTGCTATTTTCTAGCCATTAAATCTCGTGTAAGTAAAACTTGTCCTTTTTTTTTTCTAAACCGATTTTCTCTTTTTAGCTGCTTTATTTTCCTAAAGCCAAACCTCATTCCACCTTGAAGATCTCATTCAATTCCTCAGCTATAGTCACTCTTTCACTTCTATATTGTGATACCTTACCATATAGTTGCTAGTGATATAACATGCCTGAGACTGCGATAAAACATATGTACATCACTATTTAATTACACATAATTAATTATTTGTTAAAATCCGAGTGTTATTTTAGGCCATTGAAAGGGTTTAAAATCCGTTTTTGCCTCTTATTTTGTGAGGGAAGGTCAGATTTTGATTCTGTTTGCTGTTTGATTCAAGTAATTGTGGGTTGAGCGAACATTGCAAGGGGAAACCTTAACTTGGGTGCTATCTATCCTAATTGAAAAAGTGCTCCTATCCATTAGTGCTTGGGATATTTTCTTGTAGAAGGTTACCCAAGTGTATTTCAGTAGTTTTCACTGTAATTATCACCCCATTGATGATTGCTGACCAATATAGAAATTGTGTGATTTCCTTTGTAATTAAAAATAAATAAATATTGTATTCCCACCAACCGGCCTAGTTCATGGTCCATTGTGAAGGGGGTGTGAGATGGCTCAATTTGAATTTGTTGAACATAAACAAAAAGTATTCTAATTAAGCTCTACATCCTAGGCTAAGGGCAAGAGTCATGATCTAGTTTGTGACGCCAGGTTAGAATCCTTCACAAATTGGGGCTGTAGCTGGGGATTGGGTTTGTTTATTCACCCGTGGCAGCTTTACACAGCAGGCTAACCTTCAAGGCAGTGATACTTTGTGTGGTGGGAACACTGGGTTACGCTGTAGAAGCGCCTCCCCAAAACAAAAATCCTAAGTACCAGGCCTGTGTATAAAATGAAAGCTAAATCAACCCCAAAAATAGATAAAAAAGCAACAGAATACCCTTGCATAAATACATTAATTAAGAAAGAACACTTTCAAAAATGGCCAAAGTAGAGATCAGTGTAGCTGGAGAGCAACTTCTGCACAAACTATTTGTCAGGGGGGAATGACCAGAGCAAGATGAAAAAGTCTGGCTAGAAGAAATGGTGCAACATTTCACCTCCATGAACATGGACACGTGGCAGGGCGGTGGCCTATTACATCAAGCTTTGAGTGAGTTGTACATGACTCTGAAAATTAAAGAGGAGCAGATTAAAATTGTCAGAATTATGGCCTATATCTATCTCCATATGGGAGTGATGCATGAAAAGCATGAAGAAAAGAAAATACAACTCTTGTGCAAAATCAATCTGAACTCCTAACTAAAATCCAGACTGAACTAAAATTAATGGACCAAAAATTGCAAGAGCAGAATCTGGAAACTCTATCAAACAGTTAAAAGAGGACTTGGCTCTACTACAGAAAAATAATGCAGATCAACAGGCCCAATTAGATGCACTGAGAGAGGAGTGTAGGGAAAAGGTTGACTCTCTGGAAGAGAGTCAAAAAAACTGAGTCAACAATTAACACAAAACAGGGCCTGCTTAGGACAAATAACTATGCTGCAAGATCAGATAACAAATTTGGAAAAGGAAAATAACAAATTAATTATGAGAGACCTTCACTCTCAATCAGAATTTGACGAAGAGCGTCAGAAATTAGGTGCCATAACACAACAAAGGGATGACCTGGCTGAACAAAGGGGCGCTTTGCATCAGGAGAAAGTGGCCCTATACCAGGAAATGTGCAGTTTAAAAACTAATCTGGAGAGAAGGGATTCAGACCGTCAGTTGCTGATTGGGATAAAAGAAGAATGTGATAAAATAATGGGACATAGGTGACAATTAGAACTCGAGTTAGAGCAGGCCATAGAGGCTCTAATTGCTCAGAAAAGAGAGGTTCACCTCCTGTAACAGAAATTGTCTCATTGTTCCAAACCATACAGATAGTGCAGAGAGACAATGAGGCCCTCTGTGAGAAGAAAGAGGGGCTCCACCAGCAGGTGGTAGCTCAAGAGCGGGTCGCAGAGGCCAGTAAAGCCTTGATAGCTGAGCAAAAGGCTCAGAACTTTGCCTATTATCAGCAGGTAGGGGCTGAGAAGGAGAAACTAGCGAGGTTGGAGAAAGAGTATGCTAGATTTAATCCAAACTGGAGGGACCCCGAACAGGTAGAGAGGGACAGGCTCACCCCTGATCATAGTATGATTACCCCTGTACTAAGGGACTCAAACCCATTAAATACATTGAACACTGCTGAATTCCTGTCTACTGGTTCTCATGAGCCAGAAACCATGAGGCCGGCAGAATTAAATAGGTTTAGTATGATGGATCTGACAGGTGAGCGCCCCCCAGAAATTGATGGATGGGCGTCCCTGTGTAGATACCAAAACATTGAGACTGATGTCTCTGACAAGGAAGTCTCCTATGAGGAGAAAGTCAGGGAATTAGATCTGCAGATATACTACCTTCAAAGGGACCTGTTAGTTCAGTTGTACAAAAATGTAATGAAATGAGGTCCAAAAAGAAGATTTTGAAGACTTCCACCCAATCAGGGCAGTGGGCTGGATCCTCTGCCAACCCTTGAAGCAGGGAGGAGTTAGAAGACTACTCTCCTGTGTGCCACAGGGGAAAAGAAACTAGGCCCCACCATTCTGCAAGCCCCTCACAAACTCAAAGAATCAGGGAGCGCATAGAAGATCAGGAGGGGTCCTCCAATAGTAGCGCCTCTGAGTCTGAGGGTGAGTGGACTAAGTGAAGCGGCCAAACAAGGCAAATAAACTGAAGAGAGTTCTGGTGAAAGGCCTCATTAGGCAGATCAAGGCCATTAGGAGTTTCATAACCCGTACCACAAAACCGCAAAATATTCTGTCTGGGAACATTTGGAACTCTATGAACAAATGATGGACACTTTTCACCTTAAAGACAACCAGAACGGCTTAGAGAATGCTAAATGGACATTCTCTCCAGAGTAGTCCAACTTCTTTGTTGGACTGGAAGACCAGAACCATTCAAGATGGTCCACCTACAAGGCAGCCATCTTGAAACCCCCAAGAGGCTCGCAAAGGGGCCTATAATCTGCAATGCAGAGAAGATAAGGCCCCTTGAGAATTTATGCAGCAGCTAAAATGCGCCTTTGCCCAAACCACTAGGAGGGCGAGCACGGATAGCAGCGAGTTTATTACTACCTACTTTCACGCGCTCCCAAAATATATCATGACACAGCTGGTGAGGGATTTCCATGATAAAAGATCTCTGGACTGGGTAATGGAGCAGGCTACCCGCATTTATGAAGTCCAAAAACCTGCAGAAAATAAAAACCAGACCAAAAACCACAAACCAGCCAACACCCCTGCTGCTGCTAAGGTGGCAGAGGTGAAGTTTGCCCCCATTGTAGACCAATAAATGGGGGGCCTAAAAATGTACCAACACAAAACCAGCCAAATCAGAGGCCAAGAAGGTCTTCTGGCCAATCAGAAACAGGGGGCAGTCAGGGAGGGAATCTCACCAATTGGACCCCTGACTCTCCTGATTATGTAAGTCCCATATACAAGGGCAACTGGCCTATCTTGTGGTATGTATGGACTCCTCCAGCCCAAGGGGAGGGGTCCCAACAGGTAAGTACTCCCCCAAGGAACTTCCCTGCTAACTTCCCTCAGGAGGGCAGTAATCCCCCAAATCCCGGGTTAAGTTTCTTTCCCCGGTATCCACAAAACCCCAACCTGCAGGACAACCCTCCTTTCTTTCCCTGGTTTCAGGAGCCCAGACAACCCAATCCGGGAGAGGGGAGGCCAAGGGTGGAGGGTTCTCAAAATCCCCAATACCCAGGGTACTCCGGGAGAAGGGATAGTTACCCTTCCCGTGAGCCCCCTAGATATGAACAAAAAACACTGTACCAGCTGGAACGTGTGTCCCAACTGGAGCGCCAGGTCCAGAACCTTACACAGGATCTGGGTCGCATGTTGAAGGCTCAGCAGAACCCTCAGATAAACATTGGTGGCTCAGAACCCCTCTAACCCAGGTTCTGGCACCCCAGAACAATGACAGGGAGTGAACCCTGATAATTCACCGGTTCCCAAGGAGGAGGCACCGTGGGAAGGGGTTATAAAGCCTTAGAGGAAGCTTCCATCCTCACCCGAGAAAAGCCCCTGGACAACTCGGAACCAGCATTAAAATCTCCTGCCCCTGAAAATCTGCAACCCAGGGATCAGAGGGTGGGTAGGAGAAATAAAGACCTCAAAAAAGCCCATTTTGGAGAGGAAGTTAGTGTCCTACAATTTGAAGGAGAAGAATCCTTAGAGGATTCTGGGAAAACAATCTTCTCCTTCAGGGATGGGGGAATTCCTCCCAAAGAAAAATGGGTCCCGAAAGATCTGAATGAAGACTGGGTGGGTGTGGGGACTGAATCAGAGTCACCCATCCCTGAACCCCAGAATTTCTATTCTGAGCATAAAATCGTAAAGCAGGGGTCCTCCCCACAAACTGGTCCTAGTGACTGCCACCAGGTAAGGGGGGCAGCACAGAGTTAAGTGAAACAGAGGATTCCAAAATCTCCACTATTTCAGGATGCCAAATTTGTATGACAGATTCCCAGACAATTGTCCAAAATTCCACTGTGTCAGAGTCCAAAATAAGGAAATTGACCACCCAGCTGGCTCAGAATACCCATTCTACCTTAACAAAGGCATATCGTTCCCCTTGTTGAATACTCCCTCTCTCACACGGTCAGGGGATAACCATACATTTTTATCATATAAAGGAGACAGAAATTACATTCCTTCACTAGATACTGATCTATACATATTGTATGATGTGGAAATACCCTCTTTGTACCAATAGTCTTGAAAAAATAGACTTAGAGGAAAATATAAAAAAACGTTGTTTATATCGGCATCTACGCAGGAGTATTGGCGTTGCAGAAGAGGTATATATAAAAATATATAATTTTTTGGAATTAGTGACATTGTCATGGTGAAGGGTGTAGTTCCAGCAGCACGATACTGGTGATATATGGCTGGTGCAATCATATTGAATGATATGGGTGCACTACAGAGGCGGGCATTCTTGTCAGCACGGTTATCAAAGCACAACAGAGTGTCGATGGTTACACGATATTGGGATGAAGTGAGGGAGTAGTGGTTGTGTTCTCACACCACTGATTGTTTTATGTTCCTTTGCAGCAGTGATCAGGTTCCTGGTTACTTAAGAACCACCAAGAAAATATTTACAGACTTAATTAAAGGAGTCTGAGGTTATTCGGGTGCACTTTGGCACACCCACATTACAGAAATCCTACTTATGAGGTATGTAGTGGTTATCTTGTTTATTTAATTTATAATCTTACCAGTACATTGTATAAATGTCAATGTGACTGGAGTTCAGTTAGTAGTGTGGAGCTGACTTACATATTTGGATGATGTTGATGTGTAGTGATACCCCTCCGTTTTTTGTCTTTGTGTGTTTAATAATTATAGGAGTACGATTTGAAGAGTATTTTTGTGGCCCTGGATTACATGGTGGAGAATAAAAACAAAAAGGTGTCTTCCCCTGAAGAAGGTTCATGCATTGAGCGCAACGAGGAACTGAAACATGTCGGGACTGTTTAACCTGAGTCAATAATACTCAGAGATTGGAAGTGTTAAAACCACTACATAAATTTTATATGTTGATGTATTGTATTGTCATGTTATAGAAATGTATGTGTGTGAAACTAGTAATTTGTATTGTATATGTATCCACCTTGTGTTGTTGGGTCTATTTTAAGAAAATTCTGTTTTTAGAGTGGGTTTTATAAAGGAAGAATTGGGTTGTGATTTAACCTATTAAAATAAACTGTTTTTGATATTGTGAAAACACAACTAGGTACTAAGTCTATTTTTTCAAGACTATTGGTACAAAGAGGGTATTTCCACATCATACAATATGTATAGATCAGTATCTAGTGAAGGAATGTAATTTCTGTCTCCTTTATATGATTAGAATACCCATTACCATTGCCCGTTGAAGGAGAAAGCAGGTAGATTCTACGCCTCCGTCCAAGTACAGGGGCAATGTGCATTTTTAGCGCTAGTGGACACCGGATCCAAAGCCACTGTTCTTTCTGACAAGACCTTTGATCAGCTAAATTCAGGAAGGGGGGAGAGATACCAGATACCTCTCACCCCTCTTCCTGGACAACTCCAGAACTTTGACGGGAATGAAATTTCTGATGAGGGGACTGCGGATTTGGAAATAAAAATTTGCTGACACAAGATGAAACACCCAGTCATAATTGTGACCCCAGAGGGAACACACTGTCTAATAGGAAATGTCATCCTCACAGGTTTTCTCCCCTGATAGACCATGTGAACAAGGCCCTCTGGACTCAGACTAACCATCCAATACAATTAAAATAGATTGTCAACCATGTTAGTTTAAATGACACATGCCACATGGTTGAACAAAAACCAGATCAAATTGAGTTTCATCTTCAAAATAATCAAACCCCTGACGTTACAGTAATTACGCTAGGAGAACAAGCTGGAAATCAACCTTCCTTCCAGTTTTAAGTGGCATTCCACCCTGAAAGGAAATACTTTTACAATTTATACTGATTCACAATCTGAAAATCCCATTTCCATAGTCCAAAATGATGAGAAATCAGCTCAACGCTTAGCTGGCATTCAGAAGAAGGGCAAACAGCTCTTCCTCCCCATTTAGTTAAATGAAGGGAGGGAGTCTGTTCTCGCCATTGTTGGCTTGAATAGCGAAGAAAGCTTCATCAGCAAAGTATTATTCAGGAAACTCCCAAAAGAACAGACCCTGCCCACTATTGAGTTAGTTTATCAGTGGGTATGGGGTCTGGAAATTCCCTGTTCCAAACATCTTCTGCTTAGCAGTTCTATGCTTAACATTTCCATAGGTAACAAAAGCATAGAGCATAATTGTTGGGTCGTGCGAGGTGTTCCTTCTGCCTTTTACATGGGCAGTCACATCCTGAACCGACACAAAATGAATGTTGATTCCAGTATTTGCCAAGCCCGGCCCCAACTCGAGGGTAATCCCCAGGGTCCTGGGAATCTTAAAGAAAGCCTTCCGGTCAGCCCCATTGCTACAGTAGGCAGTTGAAGTTCAAAAATGGAAAGGTGGTCATCATCCCAGGCCTAGCCCATAGAATCAGCATCCCCAAAGGAGAGTTGGCAGAAGAGAAATTGGTCCATATTAATCAGCTAAAGAGTTGTCACCCCAGGCACACTTTGCAGCGAATTGAGGAGCCCAGAGAAAATCAAATAGAGGAGGCATCTGGAGAATAAGAACAAGAACAAGAAGAACCAGAAAGTAACAGGTAGGTTTATAGGTATCATTATTTAACAGGGAATATATATATATATTTTCATATCACCAACAATTCTAGTAGCACCAGTAGTTATCTGTTTCTTGTGAGTGATTATTTGTCTTTATCATCTAAAGTACTGTAATGTTTGCAATGCATGTGTTTCCCACTGCTGTCAACCGTCCAGAAGGCAGTCAGTGGGGAAATGTAGTAACCGGTACTTATTTATTCACTAGATTTGTACAAGTTCCAGACCAAGGAGCACTTCCCGGGGACCTGGAATGGAAACATCAAAGAAAAATCTGGGGGTGTCACTCCACACCAAAAAGAAAGACCCGAGGGGAAGCTGTGGGTGTCGCTCCACACGACAAATGATAGACAATGGGAGGATTGTGGCGTACCGCTCCCTGATGCAAGAAGAACTCCACCTGATGAACCCCACATTGTCCTACTGATGAATCCCACTGTGCCCTACTCTCCCTCGACAAGGAATGTCAGAAGAGTCGGGGAGGATTTGTGGGATATTTTTACCCACTCAGCAGTACTTCCCCACATCACCAAGCAGCAATTCAGCAGAACCAGCAACATGGCTGTGCTGGCTCCTTTGAGCACCAGGGCCTTGCATCAAAACTGCATTTTTCAGCTACAAAAGGATGGCTGCACTGTTTTGCCAAGCACCATTGGGCAAGTTGGAACAGGGAGCACACCAAGAAAGGCTGCCAGGGTGTGTTCTTGTGTGTATGAAAGAAGTGAAGTGAAAAGCTACACTGCTTTGCTGCTAGCCCAAAGTTCCCATTCAAAAAGGGAAATATTTTACATTTAAAATGATGTTCTTTTCATCGGTTCTACATTTCTATGATTTTATCAGTAAGGCCCTGCCATGCCCATCCATATTCAGATTGTGCCACAGCAGGAGAGAGCATTATTCCTGAATGGCAGGCTGTGTCAGACCAAATCTGGGAAATCAATAGAAACTTCATTTCAGCTGCACGGGAAAACGATTGACTTTTGGGCTACACAATGTCAAAAATCACTCCTTCAAAAGAAGCCCTAGCTCTAAGGGCCTAAGTCAATGTCAGTGGATCTGTGTCTTAAACAGATGTCTGTATGAGAGAAACTGACTAGGGCTGCAAAACCATGTGGGAAATTCAAATGGAAGAGAAAACCTTTTGAAAGGGACACACCAGCAGACTTCACCACATGTTTAAATGTGCTTTTGTAAAATAAGAAAAATACCTGTTTTAAAAGTGTATGTTGGATAAGGCCCTGTCCTGGCCAAGCAATGTAAAGGGGATTGTGCTGGGAAACATATATGGGATGTTTTATTTCAATCGGCTTGCTTCTGATTCAGAACAAAATAGAACAAAATAAATAATTAAAGGCATTGGTTTGACTGAGGAAACTCCAGAACAGTTTTTTTCTGTTTAAGTCCCACAACTGTACAAATGTGTAATTTATGTTAAGAATGATTTTTGGCAAAAAAGACTGTGTGAAGGCTTTGCACCTCATAAAAACACAACCCCATAAGATGAGTACCCTCCTAGAGTAGGGTACCAACATTGGCTGATGTATCCGGTTCTTGGGGGTAGGTCTAGCTTAGTTCTACCAAACCATAAACCTGATGATGTCACCCGATTTATATAAGTGGTGGGAGCTTACAGGGACAGGACACTCTCTTCTGAATTTCCAGCACCTGGGTATCCTGAATTCCAGATCCACATTTGCAAGATTCCAGACAATATTGCAAGGCGAAAGCATAGCTGACCCTATCCCAGCAAGGCCATTGATCCAGAAAACCCCACTAAAATCCCAATAACCAAGGGGCAAAGCTGTGGTACTTTTGGGAAGCTTCCTGTGACCAGACTGGCTTGTTGCCCATTACCTGCATGCCCGCTGTACCCTTGCCATCCTGACCAGAATTGCCCAGCTGTTTGGTGTTAGGAGAGCCGCCTTCCTGTCACCAGAACCTTTGGAGTCCAGAATCCGGTTGACTGCCCAAATCCCCAAACTCAAGTGCAGATTCTGAGTATTCCCCATCCCGTAGCCACACATAGTCTACCCCATCCTGATACTTTGTCTTTGTTATACTTTCTAAGTAATTCTATCCTTGCCTTGATTCCTTGTTTAAAACTGTGAGGATTTCTCTGTGCATCTTGTCATTGATCTCCAAGCGTTAGCGCCACTTTTCTCTTCATTTCTGTCTTGCATAGATCATAAATCCTTAGCAATATTTTGAGTAAATAAATTAATGTTCCCTAAAGAAAAGGGGTACACTGTGTGAAGGGTTACAACTGCAGCATAACTTGTATATTCACGGGTGGCGTTCCTCTTTTCTAGCCATTAAATCTCTTGTAAGTAAAACTTGTCCTTTTTCTTTCTAAACCGATGTTCTCTTTTTAGCTGGTTTATTTTCCTAAAACCAAACCTCATTCCACCTTGAAATTCTCATTCAATTCTTCAGCTATAGTCACACTTTCACTTCTATATTGTCCCTGTGATGTGCATCTATCACCCAGCCTAAAAAACACATTCGATTCAGTGTATTTCACCCATTTAAAAAAAGAAAAACGTTTTTGACATTTAAAGCTGAAAAAGAGATTTGACTGCACTGTGTTTTCAATGTCAACCTGCTTTGTGAACTGTATGTGTATGCCTTTGTGATACCTTACCGTATAGTTGCTAGTGATATAACATCCCTGAGACTGTGATAAAACATATGTACATCATTATTTAATTACACATATAATTAATTATTTGTTAAAATCTGAGTGTCATTTTAGGCCATTGCAAAGGGTTTAAAATCCGTTTTTGCCTCTTATTTTGTGAGGGAAGTTCAGATTTTTATTCTGTTTGCTGTTTGATTCGGGTAATTGTGATTTGAGGGAACATTGCAGGGGGAAACCTTAACTCAGGTGCTATCTATCCTAAATGAAAAAGTGCTCCTATTCATTTGTGCCTTGGGATATGTTTGTGTAGAAGGTTACCCAACTGTATTTCAGTAGTTTTCACTGTAGTTATCACCCCATTGGTGATTGCTGCCCAAAATAAAAATGGTGTGATCTCCTTTGAAATTTAAAATAAATAAATATTCTATTCCCACCAATCGGCCTGGTTCATGGTCCATTGTGACCCGGGGTATTTATAACGGGGTATCCGAGGGGTTGGGTATCGGCTCAATTTGAATTTGTTGAAAATAACGAAAAAGTATTCTAATTGAGTGAGCTCTACATCCTAGGCTAAGGGCAAGAGTCCTGATTCAGTGTGTGACACCCGGTTAGAATCTTTCACACAATGTCAAGTTGCCAAGACAAGAGACTAATGTAGAAATACTCTGGACTATGTAAATGGCCAAGAAGGAAGGCTGAAAAGAGTCTTCGCTAATTCAACATTTGGTGAGGGAGACGAGAGACTAATGCAGATAGTCACTAACGCATTTTTCTACCGTCCAAGGTGAGAGTTTGATGGATAAGTAACCGGCCCATGTCAAATTTCCACGATTTGAGGATGTCTTCTGCATTTTATAATGCTGCTAGCAGCATGGGATGGTTCTGCTCTCTAGAAACTGCAAACACCTGATCTGATAGAGGTTTACCATTTCCTCTGAGAAGTGACAAATCCTACAATGTGCTTAAGGGCTGTAACTCCAGAGAAAATTCAAGTGGCAAGCCTACTGGGAAGAGGCAATCTGACAACCTGTTATAATGTCAGACGGAAAATGACGTTTCCCTTGCATATGTTGATGTTCTTGTTGCAGCCCTATAGTTCATGATATTCGAATGAAGTGAAACATACCAATGCCTGACAGTGTGGAGGACACAGGCAACTTGAATAGGTAACATGTTGAAATTCTGCAAAGCAGCCTTGCAACACATCTGTGGTGCAACAAGAAACAGCATGGAGGTGCATCCTTTGCTCAAATGTGCACTAGCACCTGGCACACAGTTCCTAGGCGACCATCAACACTTAAAGACCACACGACCTTTGGAAAACTCCTGAAATCATTGCTGTTCACTAGTCTGCAAGAATGAAAGCAAGGCTAACACACACTCCTGCTGCCGTACAATTACTAAGCTAGAGATGCCAATGTGCAAAAACAGTTGAACCAGAGACAATAAAATACATCATCATGAGTCTACAACTTCTTGAACAACATTATAGCACTAGTCTTATCTCCATCTCTAAATACCACGTGATATGAATAGAGCGTTCCATGGAATACTATTTATTTATTTATTGAAGTCTTCTAATGCGCTACACTGGAATGCTGCAAAGCAAACAATCTATATGTGAATCTGTACGATGACCCTACTTGATTGAGGTCATCGTTCATTCACAACCGCTGGGTCTCGCTTTGAGTGGCTTTGCGATGCTGTGTAAGTAAGGCCAAAGTGTTGGCTATCAAATCTGTTTCTGGGACTGTAAGTCCAATTGTTATTTGCTTTCGACAGATTGCATGTGCGTACACACATTACATGTGAGAAACAACGCACTAAACGTGGGGAGGCTGGAAGCAGAGAAAAGATGGGAAGTGGGACGTTGCGTGCGGGCCGTCAGTTGTCCTTTTTATAGGGGAATTTGGAAAGTCAATCGTCATTTTGCCATGTGTGCTTCGTGCTGGACTTCATTCTGTTCTTCGTTATCTTTGTATTGGCTTGGAGCAGATATGCTTAGTCATTCTCCTGAGAACTCCCCCACGGGCTCTCCCGGAAGGACTTTCATTATTTACTTATGTCTGCAAGTACTGTTTTTCCGGAATATGCCGACTGCCATGCTTGACTGCTGGAAAGAAACCGTTCACTTCTTTCACGCTTCTGCTGTTGGATGCATCCTTTACTCCCCCAAGGGGGTTCCTCCCTCTTCTCTGAGGAGTCAGAAGTGTAAAATGTGATAGAGTGAAGCAGCGTTTTCTGGGCAGGTACAGTACGGGTTATCACAATGTGTATTTTTCTATCCTTTTTTGTACATTATTGAAAAGGAAGCGATAGAATATTTAATTTCCTTCACACGCTTTGGGTTACATTTCCATTTCTTTTCTTAAGGTGTTTGAATTTCCTTCCATTTATTATGTTTTTCTTTATTGAGTTACAATCCACTTCATAAACATCATAATAATCAAATCTAAAATGCTGCATTTCAGTATTTCTAAGACACATTGCTCATCGTGAGGTATCTGTGTGGTGGAGAGAACAAGAAACCGAGTAGAGGAATTAGTCAGTGGGTTGAAACAGCTACGTTTGCAGAGCCTTCCTGGAGGCCAGGTAATTGTCTAAGTCGTGGATGTGTGATGGAAAGGAGTGCCAAAGGTTGCTGGCACGGGCACCGGCACCTTTTCGTGTGAGACAGATTGTGGGTGGAACTAGCCAGCTTTTGCAAGTGAATTGAGAACGAAGATGGGGCCTATGACATGATATGCAGGGTGGCAGAGGGTACATAAGGCCTTGAGCTTCATTATCTGTAGAATGGGGCAGCCAATAACAGCATCCGATTGCTAGTGAGATGAGATTCTTGTTTGGCAGTCCAAAAAATGAGCAGGCTGTTACATTGCGAAGAAGATTGAGCATATGGATTTGGGCTTTCAGAAGACTGAGGCAGATTCTGTTAGTAGTGGGTGTGGTGGGATGAGATAACGTCATCTACAATGGTTCATTTTTTAGATAAATGTCAGGACGTCAATGATCGGATGCAGTGACTTTGATGAGAAGAAACAACGTTTGACTACGGAGCTTAATTATACATCAAATGTGTGATTTGAATCATTGGTGATTCCGAGGTTTCAGACTTTTGTACAGGGGTACAGGTTTTTTTTGCCACATTATGTGTTCTAAGTTGATTGGCTGGAGATTATTTTAATGATTTTTGTTTGAAATGGTTTGAATTTTTGTCTGTTTGCAGTCATGCATTCAGTGACTTTTGTCGTACAGTTGGTGATGTTGGTGGCTGACAAAGTCCGCTTCCATTAGCAGGAGTGTTTGGGTGTTGTCTGGTGGAAGGAAATTGTTTTCAAAGGAGCAGATGAGGCCAGAGAAGGATTCCAAATAAATGTTGAAGAGAAGAGAGGATAGAATGGAACCATCTGGTATTCAGCAATGTAGGGCTAATTCAGAAGGGTGCAATGATTGTGTTAAATTGGCCAGTAAGGATTTTAACATGCTAATTCAAGGTTTCTGATTTTGGCACAATGATGAGTCCCGAGACGGATTGGATGATCAATGGTATCAAAGGAAGTAGTATGGTTGTGTGGGATAAAGGTGTTCATTCCATTGGAGAATAAAAGCCTCTTGGCCTTGCCTGCTACTGCAAGCATGACAGATTCCATTCCTCTGACTGGATGAAAACTGGCTTGGTTGGGATGAGGTAGATTGTTGTTTTCATTGAATTGTTGTAATTGGGCCATTGCAACACTGTTTAGTTGCTTGCCTGGGAAGGGGAGCTGTGAGATAGAGACATGCTGAATAGGTAGTTCTGTTGGGTCAAAAAAAAAAGAGATGCTGTCTTTAAGAAGGGGTGTATTACTGTTTGCAAGTGTAGTTGGTGTGCTTCCTGTAAGGAGAGAAATGAGGACTTAGGTGGATATATCTTCCTGTATGAGGTGTCCAAGATTGTTTGTTACTTTTGGTGGACAGTCATCTCTGGGAAAACCAGTTGGTTTACATTTGTGGAGCAAACTGGCACTGATCCATGGTTAAAAGGAATGAAAGATACCAGGCTCTGGGCACACATAGACATTTATGTTTGGGAGGGTGATAGCCTGTGGATGGGCATCAAAGGAGGGCACAATGATGTATTTTTTGTGGATGGTGCTGTTTCCTTACACCAAAACATTGCCAGCCAGCGTTTTTTTTCCATAACTGTGCTGAAGGTTTGATGTGATTGGCTATGGTGCTAATTCCCCGAAAGTGTTTCTGAACATTTTATTTGTCATGCTAACATGTGGTGGTCAGCAATGTAGCACTGTTTTGGTTGTAGTGGGTTTTGTTATATTGCAGACAGTTTGCCTGAGGACAGTACTTGCTGCATCATTTCATCTCCACTTGTTGAAGGTTAGTTTTGATTTCAAACAGTTCAGTTGTCCACCCTATTCGAGGTGGTTAATTGCATTACAGACTTGTGTAGTCTTTGGTGGAGTGATGGTGTCCAATGTTATGCTAAGACCGTGTTAGAGGTTACAGGGACCTGATGAAAGATCTAGACGTATTGTTGAGAGGTTCCTTATTAAGGGTCCATTTCTTTCAGGTGGTTGAGGGTTACATGTTTGTGAAAGCTAGGTTTTATAAGGTAGAGAGATGTGGAAGGGTATTGTGAAGCCGTCAGACCAATTCATGGGTGGAAGCAGATGGAGGAGTCAAGATTAAGTATTCCACCTAGGGTGTGTTGAGCAGAATGGGTGGTGATTTGCAGTTGCTGGATTATATGAGTGTACAAAGTTTTATTTCTTCATGCATGATTTTCAAAGTTCCTGGCATTGCAGGTATGTGGAGTTACAGAGTTTGCTGGTTGTATGCCGCGTACGCTGATGGAAAAGTTTTTTGTCCACACCATTCATTTAGCAGATGAAACCCTCTTTGGGGTTAACATAGCAGCACACAAGTGTGAACATCAAGCAATTCTCAAAACTGCAGTTGCCCTGAACAGTTGAGCCATAAAACCTTATTTGCAAAGTGTATTACTTGCTGAAGTACAGTCAGCAGAAAATAAAAAAACTGCATATCCACATTTGCAAACACTATTTTTGGCAAAGTATTAAAAGCAAGTGTCCCCCATAAGGCAGTGACCTCCCCGCAATGAGAGGCAATAATGGACACACCCCAGAAGGGAATGATACCAGGACCAAGTGAGGGTGATGTAAAAGGGTTTGGTGGTAATCCCGGAGAGCCACATTAATGGAGGAAAAGGAGCGCCAGCTGCCCATCGTGAACGAAGTACACAACCAACAGAAGAACCGCCATTTTATGCCCTGTCCTTGGGCAAAGCAAAAGATGCGATATCAAGGTGACGGAGATCATCCAACTACATATCCAAAGCCTCCTCAGAACTGTTGGCACAGATTCCTGACAAGTACCGACTATTTAAATCCGCTGAGACGTTCTTCGCCTCCCTCGTCCCGAGTATCTAGGCGCGAGCCAATGCAAAATGGTTCCAGATCACGCGCTGGGAGCTAATCCAGCTGGCCAACGAAACTGAAGATGGGTTCAATGTGATCAAGGTGGAGCTAAGGGCCTTACGGTTAATGACCATGCAAAACAGGTATGTCCTAGACCTGTTGACGGCGATGGATGGAGGTGTTTGCTGAAAAATCGGGAGCACGTGCTGCACATTCCTGCCTTCTGAAGATGCAAATAATGGGACACAATCACACGTCATTGCGGCGGTGCACAACCTGGGGGAACGTATGAAGAACGAAGGTGGAACAGACGCGAGCACTTGGTTTGACAACCTCTTTTCCTGGGTACCATACTGCCTGGGACTGACCATCAAAATGATGATGCCCATCGTGGTATTTTTACTCCTGATTTTTTGTGTGTGCCAGCTAGATCTTCGATGCTGCGTAAATGTAGTGCCTAATGGCGCAATGATGATGGTGACAATGGGCAATGCTAGAGGAGCAGCACAGATCATGCAAGAAGCACAAGTACAAACAGGTGAGGATCATGAACCCAAGTATAGAATGGTGCCATTATACTATGATGGGCATATAGTGGATAGGTTATATCATACCTATATGATATAGGTTATATCTGCCCCTGCAGGATTGTGGGAGGTGCAAGTACACCTGTTTACCGCAGACCCAGTAAGTGTCCCTGAGTGCTGCTGTCTCTTTTTTTCATGTCTGGGATAATGAGTGTCCGATTGCAGTTCTTGTTTGCACCCATGATGTTTTTTCCCTCGCCGTGGAAGCACAGTTCGTAGGAAATTTCTTTTTGTACTTTAAATGGTTTTTCTATGGCGGTTACCCAGGTGATTTTTGTGATGTGTTCCTTCCAAACTGGTGAACAGGTTTTCTCGATCCATTGTAGTTTTTCTCCTGGCAGTCCTCACAGCGCCTCAGCCTTGCACAATATTACTTCATCTTTCCACTTATTGTCCAAAAATAATGTCCCTTTAATCACGAAGAAAGGTTCTTTTAAACATATCACTCCTTTAGCTCTTGAATAGCAGGTTTTTTCATTTTGCAGCATTTCAAAAGATACTTTGTGTGCCTGGAAGGTATTCTTAATTCTGCACAGAGTGAGAAGAAGCAGACACTGGGCATCTGCAAGAGGCAGTTCTTTAGGTAGCAAGACCTTAGGTGTGCCTGAGGCTTGGGGAATCAGGGAACATACATAACAACTCTCGTTGGTTGCCTGTTTTGCTGTGGAGCTCATGTCCGAATACCATTTATTTGACTGATGTGGATGCCTAGGGTCTTCTATAGTGTCTAGGCACAGGCCAGAATATTCATCGTATTTTTTCCTCCCTGCCTCCCTCCTTCTTCTACTGCTTTTAAGGTAGCTTTTCGCTTCTCTTGCTCCTTGTGACATCGCCCCCTCTTTTCCCGCACCCCCCTTTTCCCATTCATCATATAGAGCCAAAAACCTCTCTGCCATCTCTGCATTCTCTTCCTTCCTACTCGCAGGTGGTCTAGTTTCTGCAGTTGGGTTAACTTCTGGTGTGGACATTGTGGCAGTAGTGTCATACAACCATGATATGACAGAAGGGTTACTATCATTTAAACCATAAACATTGTATTCTGAGACATTTGAGGGGGGAGCTGGGCTTGTGGTCGGCCTGTTGTTGGTGCCATTTAGGGGCTGTACATGGGTATGGTCTGTATCATAAACCCATATTAGCTGAAATCCATCCCATATTAAATAGGCCCCACCCTTAACCATTCTGGTTCCATTCCCCATAATGGTTGCATTCCTTCCCCCCTCATTGATCTCAATAGAGATGAATGCAACAAACCAGTAGATGATGAGACCAAAAATCATGGTAAAAAATAGAACAGCGCACACAAACAGTCCACATTCATATGAATATCTACATAAATCAAAGACAGTATTTATATTTCTAACTGCCCTAACATTATTTGTTGCGGGCTGCAAACTATGTAGGACATAGTTATCCTTGTTTCTGTTTTCTATTGTGACACTTCTGTGGTGCCTTGTACGTCTTCCTCTTGCTCTTGTGTAATGCTATCATAGGCTTTTTGTACATCTGTTAAATGTATCCAATATCTCAGGCCCTTTACTTTTACCGCTGTCGGTGTGCAGAACACTACCTCATATGGGCCGTGAAATCTTGGAGCATTCCACCTACGCATGAAGCTCCTGACGTACACCATCTCACCTGGGATTAACTGGCCTTGCAGGTTTTCTTCTACCAATTCTATTGCCTCATTTCCTTCCTCTCGTGTTAATGGTGGTGCAAGCTGCCTTGATATCATGCGGGCTGCTTTGTTGAGTTTTGTCAATTAGTCATTGAATTCTTCACCTAATATAGTGGCGCTTTTGTGGGCGTTTGAAAGTCCACGGAGTGGGGAGTGTGCTGTGTGCATGCGCCTTCCAGTCACTATTTCGTGCGATGACAGATGGTGGTCCTTGCTGGGCTGATTTCTCAGCTCGAACAAGGCCAAAGGCAGACAATGCACCCGATTTCTTCTAAGGGAGAAACACAATTTTGATAACCTCCCCTTCAGGAGGCCGTTGATTTTCCCAACTATGCCATTGCTTTGCGGATGATAAATCGAGCACAGTTTATGCTTAATTACTAGAAAAGCTGTAACTTCTTTGAAGAGGTCATTGACAAAATGTGTGCCATTATCTGAGTGAATCACGTTGCAAATTCCCTAGCGTGGGAATACTTCCCTCACTAAGAATTTTGCAGCGCACTTTTCATCTTGACGTGCACAGGGCCCTGCTTCAACCCATCTGGAAAATGGACAAACTACCACTATCATGTACCATGCCCCATTGCACCTTTCTCCCATATCTGCATAATCAATGTGCAGTTCTCTGAAGGGGCCTGTAGGTTTGGGTATTGTTCCTCGTAGTGTTCTTAATGTCATTCCTGAATTGTATATCTGACATGTTGTAGACTCCATTGCCAATTTGCATATATGTTCCTGTAGTCCTGGAACAAACCAATCTTCTTGGATCTCTGCCGTGATATGTTGCTTTGCATTGTGCGATGGGAAGTGTAGTTGTTGAAATGCTTGACTGGCATTACCACTTTCCCTGTATTGTTTTGATGCCATGAAAGATCTGTTGCTGACTGGCTACATCCCCTCTTTTCCCATAGCTCTTTCTCTTCTTTACTTGTTCCTTCCTGTAACTCTAGTATTTGTGACACAGGCATGGTGTTGTAACCATCTGGGAGAACTTCCTCTACTCGTTGGTGTATTAAATACTCACCTGGTAGTTCTTTCACTAAGTAAGAGACTTCCTTGGCTGCAGCATCTGCTGCTGTGTTTCCAACAGAGATAACATCTGTGTTGGTGGTGTGGGCCTGGTGGGATCTTTCTGTGCCTCAATAAGGTCTTTCAGGAGTTCTGCATGTTCTACAGGCGACCCATCGGCCCTGTGGAACTCCCTCCATCCCCATCTTGCCAACCCGCCATGCTCTGTAGTGGTCAAATATGCTGAGTCCGTGTAGATTGTGACTGCACACCCTTTTGCTGCGTGTAATGCTTCAATTAGTGCTATGAGTTCTGCTGCTTGAGCCGAGTAATGGGCAGGCAGGTGCTGCTGTATTTTTACTTCGTACTCACCTTCTTCCAACCTCACAACAGCTATTCCTACTTGCTTTTCTCCTGTGTCTGGGTTTATTGATGCTGACCCTCTATAAAGAATACTTCTCCTTCATTTAATGCATTTAGGCTCACCACAGTGCTTTCTCCCTCTTCCCCCTTGTATATAGCACAGTCGTGTGCGTGCATGTCTTCCAATGTGGATGGTTCTGTGATGAATCTTGCAGGGTTCACTGTTTTACATCTTACTATGTATATGTTTGCACTAGACAGAATTATCTCGTAGGCAGTGGCTCTTTGCGTTGTGAGTGTGCTTTTTGATCTTTCCAAGATACCAAACAGGGAATGTTCCACAAATAGGGTCACGGAGCACCCCATCACTATTGTTGCACTTTTTTCAATGGCGAACGCTGCGGCTGCAAGAGATTGCTCGCAGGCGAAGTGTCCTTGCAGTACTGCGTCCAGTGTGCCACTGTAATAAGCGAGGGGCTTGTGTCCCAGGGATGTCTTTTGTGTTAGTACTGCTGTCATGAGGGTCCCTTTACAGTGGGAGAACAGGTAGAACTTGCGCTCGTAATCTGGGTTCATGAGCACAGGTGCGCTTGAGATCAGTTCCTTGAGTGATGTGAATGCATCAGTTAGCTCTGCAGACCATTGTATTTCTGTGTTCTCTCATTGGGCCTCCTTGAGTGTCTGCAATAATGGTCTTGTATATGCTGCGTAATCTAATATCCATGCTCGGCAGTAATTACACATGCCGAGAACTGTTTGCATTTCCTTTACTGTTTTTGGTATTCCCACTGCTGTAATGGCAGCTACTCTGTCTGGTATTATTTTCTTGCCATCCTGTGATATCAGTTGTCCCAGGTACAACACCTCTCGTTGGCAGTACTACAGTTTCCCTCTGTCAACCTTGTAACCCTTGTGGGCCAGCAATGTCAAGAGAACAATGGAGTCTTTTCTACATTCTTCCTCTTTTTTTGCGCAGATGAGTAAATCATCTACGTATTGAATAATCACACTCTCTGCCGTCATATTCCCTAAATCTTCATGCAGGATGCGATTGAATATGCTGGGGCTTTCGCAGTATCCCTAGGGTAACCTGCAATGCTCGTATCTTTTTCCCCCCCCAATGTAAATGCTGTTAAATACCTGCATTCTTCTGCAAGTGGTATTGATAAAAATGCATTTTTCAAATCCACTACTGTGAAATGTGACGCATTCTTTGGGATGCTGCACAGGATGGATGCCGGGTTAGGGACCAGAGGGAATTCTTTTTGGATGATGTCATTGAGAAGGCATAGGTCTTGGATCATCCTCCACGCCCCACCCTTTGCATTTTAATTGGGTAAATGAAAGTATTACATGGCGAGTTTGAGGGCACTATTATTCCTTGGGCTAGTAATGCAATGATCGTCTCTTTTATCCATTCTTCTGCTTCTCAGGACAGGGGGTACTGTTTGACTCGTGAGGGCCTATGGTCCACAGGTTACTGGGCACTGATATCATATCATCAACAAAAAAGGAAGGAGGTGCTCCTACCACTGCCAGTAGATGCAGAGGCACTTGCCTTTCCTGTATCATGATATCACAAGGTATTGCTATTTCCATTATTATCTCACCATCACTTTCTGAGTCTGAGAAAAGGTGATAGATCTTGCAATGCAATGTCGGCAATGATGCACAATACCGTGCGCCGTTCACAGCCATGTATGTCCATTGCAATGACGGCTATTCTTTTAGCTGAGATCTGAACTGCATGCAGATCTAATGACATTACTGTCCCGGGTACAATCTCTGGGCGTGCTATGGGTCGGAAAATGAACTCCGCGGGTACTCCATTCTAGATTTTTCAATTCTGGAACCACCCGTGCCAATGTTTTTAGCCCTTGAATTAACACATCAGGGTCCACTGGTATGCCGTGCACTTCCGGTGCTGTGGCTTGTGCGTGCACCACCAGCATTACGCACCTGGGGTAGATCCCTGGAGTCAAACAAATGATCCCTCTTTCCGTGAAGGAGATAGTCATATTAAGTTTACTGAGAAGGCCCCTTCCCAGTAAATTAATCGGGGACTGTTCGTAGTACATTAGGGTTGCCCTTACTGTCTTTCCCCCCACGGTGACATCTAGATCTTCTGTATGAGGAACTTCGACAACAGCCCCAGAGAACCCCTGCATCTCCAATTTACCAATTTACGGTTAGATAGCGGAAACCGGCCTTCACGCAGACATGATTTTTCAGCTCCCGAATCCACCATAAATATGAGCTGTTTATTCCCTATCTGCGCCCCTATCAATGGTTCCTCTGCTGCATTGTCGGTCGTAGATAGTACAGCACACGCAAGTGCTCTCTGTTGCTGTCTCGTGTTTCCCCCTTGGCTGAAGACATTACCTGATACCAGTGCCACTCCACCGTATGGTGCAGGTGCACCATTAGCTGTTGTGGCAAAAGGGTTGCCCTGTGTGTATGGCATATGCTTGTGGCTCTGCGGGTGCTGTTTTGCATTATGGGGTGGTTCCGTTCATTGCTCTTGATACCCTTGATACCCTTCTTGTGGCCCTTGTGCCCCTCCCATGGGTAATCCATATGGGCTTCCCGGGTGTGGATGACCATAAGGTTGCTCGTCTTGGTACATGTTATTTGGCCTGCTTCTGCATTCTCGTGAGAAGTGTCCCCACCTACCACCATTCCAAAAGGTTCCCTTGTCCCCCTCTAGGTCCTTGCCCTCCATATCTGCCACATCCCCCGTATCCTTGACCGCCCCCTCTGCGTCCCCTGTACCCACCTCGTCCTCCGCGGGGGGCCCACACTTGCCACTGTGGTCCTCCGTACTGCTCCTGTCCATTCCACTGTGTTTGCCCATTGCCTGCCCAGTTCGCTGCCATCCCCCCTTGTATCGCTACCAGTCCCTCCTATTCCTCTGCCTCCCTATCTTGGGGGAGTGCTGCTACGGCTGCAGCAACCTTCACCAGTTTTGTTTGTACTAACTTTGCCTCATCTGACAACCTTTTTTGTACAATTTCCTTCTCTCTTTCCTTTATTCTTTTGCAGTGGTGCACTATTATGCTTTGAATTTCTGGCCAACCCTTCACTTCAATCCCTGCTATTTTGTTTAGTGCTTTCTGCACTTCTTTTGGGAACCCTCTTTTTATTGTAAAGTAAAATAGGGACGTTGATTGGTCCCAGGCCGTACCCGCCTCGGCTCTCCACATCTCCTGCACCCTAAAAATGAAATCCATAGCATCCTCGCCATCATTCATGGTGCACTGCATCACTGACTGCAAATCTGGTGTGCCTGGAAATGTTTCTCTCAATGCATCCCATGCTCTCGCACGCACTGTATTAAAAGAAGCTCCATCATGGCGGTCACAATCCAATGTTATTCCCGGGAAACCAGCCTTCGCCCATACTCTTCTCTATCTGCTTGGTCACCTACTGCTGATACCAGCAAGCGCTTAACGTCACCTACCGCTAATGGCACTCCCGCGGCATGCTTTTCATATGCATATATCCACTTACCTGCCCCTCCTGATAGCGGGGGCAGGGACTTTAATAAATTAGCTTTGTCCATTTGGGCCCAGGGTATGTAATTTGGCCTCCCACCTCCCCTATGTATCAATAGGAGTTGTAGTTTGCTCTTTGTTACTTTTCCTGTATTTACCGTCAATCCTTTCCTCCCTAATGTGGCCGTTCTTCCCAATCTATTCCTTAGCCTCCCCTACCACTCCTCTTCCATTGCTGGTCCCAGGGGTGTCTCGTCCAATCTACCTGACCTTCCTCCAGCTGCTACCCCCAGCCTTCCATTTTCCTGCTCTTCATCCTCAATATCACACCACAGCTCTTCCACTCCCCCAGTGGCCATCCCTTCCTCTCCTGTGTTTTCGTCAAGTTTGTGTCGTCCCAGTTTTATTATTCAAGTTGGTTTTTCCTGAATTCTAAATAGTATTTCCCCCTTCTTCCACCCTTCTTCAGAAGACCTGTCGAGCGTTTGCACCCTAGGCGTTTGTTCTGTCCTGGCAACACTCGTTCCACTTTGTTCACATATATTACTTATCCTATATAACTCGTCTCTGGCCATTGTGAGCCTAGAGTCTAAATCCTCCATTAGTTTTTCAATGTCTACTGTGGGGTGCTTACCTTTCCACTCTGTCTGGGGCACTCATACAGTGGTAGTGCAGTTGGTCGTGGGGCAGCTGTAGGAGTACATATGTGGGATCGCTATACCCTTCTGCTGGCACAGGTTTGTTTAGGAGTGGGTACAGTCGTGTTACCTTTATAGACCCTGCTCTCCCCTTACCCTCACCCTTATTCTCATGTGCCACTATGGGAGTGGTAGTGGTGATGGGCTGGTCGGGCACTATGTCTTTCTTTTTGAGTGGAGGCACTTCTTCGAACAATCTCCACAAACCTAATATCTCCCTCCTATTATGAAAAAGCTTTCCCTTGTATTTTATGAATATGCATGTGGCTACCATATCTAAGACACTTTTATCAAATGATCCTCCTTGTGGCCATACCTGGGGTAGCCCCTCTCCTTTCAATTCCGTGACCCATTGGTCATGGTACTTGTTTATACGGTCTGCATAACCAGGTAGATTTTTGCAAATGTGGGCCAGGGGTGTTTCCGCCCCCATATTCCCTGCAGCGCTCTGGCCAGCCTCTCTTGGCCCGCTTCCTGCTCCTACTTGCAAGGCAAAAAACCTTGGGGTCATCTTCCCTGCCTCTCCTTCCCCCAGAAGCTCACGGTCTCCAGAGCTCTGGTTCTCTCGAAGCTGGACTACTGTAACAGCCTCTATCTTAATCTGCCTGCCTCCACTCATCGCCCTCTGAAACTCATCCAGAACAGGACTGCGAGACTTGTCCTTGGCCTCAAGCCCAGGGACCGTTTCTCTCCAGGACTGAAATCTCTACACTGGCTCCCTGTGGCTGCGAGGATTAAGTTCAAAACCCTCTGCATTGTCCACAAGGCCTTCTGGGGCCTGGGCCCTAAATACCTTCAACTCTCTCTTCCTAAATATCTTCCTTCCCGATCCCTTCGCTCATCTGTCTCCAACTCCCTCAGGGTCAGCCGCTTCTCGAAGCAACGAGCTGGGGGTAGATCTCTCTCTGCGGCAGGGGCCTCCCTCTGGAACAGCCTTCCTGCCTCCCTGAAACTTGAGGAGAACCATCTTCGGTTCCGGAAGCACCTCAAAACCTTCCTCTTTGCTTCTGTTTTCTCTCTCCCTCTCCCCTGCTAAATTCTTCGTTGAAACTGCACTGAACCTGCACCTGGGCCACTCTCACCGACCTCGGTCCTTGGCCCAGCCACTCTCCACTTGCACTGCCTCCCAGGCAACCCCTGCACTGCGGGACTGTCTCTGCATCCCTACAGCCCCCCCCTCCCAGCACTTGTCTGCACTTACCTTGCACTTGCCACTAGCTGGCCCTATTTATTTATTTATTTATTTTTTATTCTACTTACCCTGTTCAGCACTTCCCCCTCTCCCCTTCCCCTTGCACTTTTTCCCTTCCCCCTACCCCTGCACTTGCGCGATCTGAATGACACCTGGCCTAGTAGGATCGTTGTCTGTCTTTCCCCCCTGTTCTCCCTTCCCTGCCTCGTCGCGCCTTGAAACACTTGTGTATAGGCGTGTTACAAATGCCATATCATATCATATCATCTTGTATTCTCGTTGTTCACCTGTCTATGTTATTTATGACTGTCACTGTAACTTATGTGTGTGCGTATCTCTAATCTCTAATAATTCTTGGATGTTAAAAAATGTTTGCCCACAATCTTACTGTTTTAAGATCTTACCGGGTCACACTTACAATGACCATACCACAGAACTATCTAGTATCATTAATTCAACATCATATCTTTACAATTCAATTTTCTGAAACATGAATAGCTTAGCACAGGCAACATGTAACAGACATTTAACAAACTTCTAACATACAACATGTAACAATGACTCTCCCCTTTCTCGCCCTGCACTTTTGACTTTTACAAGGCCTCCTGACCCACACTCAATTTTTCTCCCTTCCCCCTTAGTAGTTATAGCACTTTTTCTAGTATCAATTTACCCAGAATAAATAAGAAAGAAGCAGATTCTAATGTATACACCGTGTCTCCCTATTCTTCAGACACCCTTATTTTATTTTCCACTATTCAACTTATTCCCAGTACTAGTCAAGATAGCACTATGCAGCGCCGCCGTCTACCCCTTTGCAGAGCTAGGTTCCCATCTTTATCTTCCCTTATTTCACCTCATTATCCTAATGGCCATATGCAGAGAAAGAAAATAGTATTAATAGTTGAAAGTACCCACTAACTGACCTCGTATAACCTGGCTCCCTCCCCTTCTTCTTTTATGATCACTCGCACTTAATACTCACGTGCCCGTCTTGATCCGAGATTCTCCGGACTGGGTCCGTCCAGGCGGAACTGCCTCACACACAATGGCCACCCCCGGCTCCGGCGAGCGGTACTAAAGGGATTTTTGGAGCGGGACCCGTATCCTTTCGGCCTACTGCCTGAGCACGTCTAAGCGTACCACTTGCCGTAGGCGGACAGCTCTCTTGAGTGGGTGCACCGTACGTCTCCACTGCCGCCCGGAACTTCTCGTGGCAAAAGGGGACAATACAAAACAAATCATGCCTTCCGGGTCACCACTGAAAGCAAGCTTCCCCCATAAGGCAGTGACCTCCCCGCAATGAGAGTCAATAATGACACACCCCAGAAGGGAATGATACCAGGACCAAGTGCAGGTGATGTAAAAGGGTTTTTATATAACCAATATAGGGCATGCAAAGGACTCTGCAAGCTCCGAGAGCGCTCTGTCTGACAATAGCAAAGACAGTCATATTTATTACAAAACTACGTCATAAATCCTGTAAACTATAGGGGGCACAAAATCTCGGGGATTGGGTGCGTTGACTAAACTATAGGTGGCGTATCGATGAGCTGCTCCAGGATTGATGGACATCTGCGTGGTGCCAACATGGGGTGGACGGGTCAGCTGGGCTCGTCGGGGTGGAGCTGCCAGGCCAGACGCGGTCTGTGTCGATGATTGGTGGCTGCACTAACACTTTGCCCTTTTGGCCATACACACAAACACTCATCACGTTATACGACTCTAGTTGTCCTGCAAATCCTACAATAGGTTAATCTACGATCACATGAGAGACAGCATGCAATACGAAGCTACACCAATACATCAGTGTACAATTACTCTTGACCTAAGGGCCAGGTGTCATAGGTCCATGTGTCTTGTCAGAGGGAATGGGATAAGCTGCCTTGTTATTCTCTTCTCTTAGATGTGGTGAGGGATTGTTTAACGATATGTTAGTACAGGGGTGAATAACTGTCTCTACGGCCCATTAACTTGGGGTGAACTTGAGTACTCTTTGGATCAATAGGGGCACATCTCTGGCCCCTCGAAGGCAGTGGTATTAGGACCAGGTAGCACATAATTCATTTGGCTTGCCGAGGGTGGCCTCGGACATGGGGGAGGTAAATACTTGAAGCAGGTCCAGCAGGAATGTGGGGAGGTGAGGCTGTGCTGTTCGAACACCAGCAAGCCCTGGGGGGGCTTGGCGGGAGGAGGGGGAGATGACCTTGTAGCTCCAAGTGATTCTCTATCCACTGAGCTGCACAATATACCATATGAGGGGACAGATCCTAAAGCTAGTAACGTTATAGTGATTCCATATGTCTATATTTTATAACTTCATACATTTCGACATTCATAGCAATGGGGGTTCGCTATAGTACATGTGATACATTACATTATTTGAACACATACTTGTAATTCATAGGACAGGCAGATGAATGACAGCATGAGGCAGTGTTAGGTTGGGTCATGTACTCAGGAGCATAGACGCAATATGTTTGTTTACAGTTTCGTTTATAGCACTCACTAGCTCAACACCTTTGAGGATTGTCATACACTTTTAATCCGTGTTTCGCTACATTATACACAACATTCTATATATTTCTCCTCGCTTTGTCCTTTGTACATTAGCAGAAATCATTAATTAGCACAAGGTGGGGTTCTAGGGAGAGCTTTCATTAACCCTTTGGGGCACATAGGGTCTTGCGGCGGCCGGGGGGGCATCCTTACTTTAATACCATTATAAGTTGCATCCCTTCCCATCACCCATTTTAGCAGTTACAAACAGTTACAAACAGCCCTGTGAGCCGTTGGGGTTTGGTGCATGTAGTTAGCAATCGATCTGGGGGATCTGGGTGGGGGTTCATGGAGGGAGGCCATGGACACCATATATTTTAGATGTTGGGGGGTTAGATGCAGGGTCGGGGCTTGTTTGATTGGGATGGCTCTTGTTATTTTCCAGACTCCCGCTACACGTCAGGTCACTTCTAGGGCAGTGATGTACTGCGGAAGGTAAATGATATAGTGTTTGTTCTGATACCTGTTTGTGTCTGGTTGCTCGTGAGAGCGGGCCTTCAGCGGATTTGCCATGGGGTGGAGGCGCGGGGGACATGCATGGCTCCCTATGCGCGATGAGCAGGGGCACAGCTACAGCTTTCGCAGGCAGGCTGTTCCGCTTGGGGTTTGGCCTGCACATCTAAAATGGATTCTTGGCGTTTTCAAAATGTGTCGATCAGCAGCCATCCTGCCTCCCGGGTCCAGGTGCATTGGGGGCCGCTGACGAGCCATGAGCCTCACGGAGGTGGGGAATGTGGGTAAGGAGGTCCTACAGACCTGTCCTCCAATACAGTATCTATAGCATAAAACAGAATGTGCGCCCCACATTTGCGCAAGGTTATTCATGCTTAATGCGGATGACATAGGCAAATGTTGAAGTCCATATATGGATACACTATACACGAGCCTGACATCATCATGGCTGCTTCTGCTCTCTATTGGTGCCTGTCCCAGAGAGTTTTCTACTTCTTTTTTGGTACATGGCTCTTGATAGGTTTTTAAAGGTTAATCTGGTGGAGGTGGTTTGTCCCACATGCTACGTGGCACATCACATGCCTTAAATGCTGCAGTAGGATGTGAGGCCATAGCTTTTTCTAATAGGAAAGGCTATGTGGGAGCTTGTGGCCATTAAAATGGCGCCTAGAACTGACATCAAACACATTCCCAAACAGGCCTATCATTGATGGGACAATGTGTTGCACCGTGAGCCAGACATACGTGCGAGCTAAATAAAGTACTCCAAAGGCAAACTCTATACTCTAACCTCCAAACTCTAAACGACAAACTCTAAACTTACTATAGCGTCTAAATTCTAAACTACTCTAACTCTTAACTCTAAACTATAATGCATACTACTACACTATGCTAGGCGTGAGCAAATTGGTGGTCCAAATATAACAGACTTGTCAAAGGTCCATTGAGATTCATCTGAGGAATTTCTAAGGCAAAGAAAAATGAGAAATTTTCGTTGAAGTGCAGGTTACTGACATTTAGTATTTAGTGTTTATTTATTTGTATTGCGCGTCGGAAGCCCTGGGCCAGCTGAGCGCATATCTTACATGTTATATCTTCACATTGTGCATCAATGGACAACAGCAATTTACACTGTCACACAGCAGTAGAATCAGTAATTATATACAGATATATATATACAAAGACAGAGTAGTAGCAGTAGGATAGCTAAATGATGTTTTTGTTCCAAAGAGCTGATTTGACCTTGTTCCTAAAGATCGTAAATGATGGCTCAGTTCTTGTGGTGAGGGGGAGTGCATTCCATTTTTTAGCAGCAAGAACAGGGAAGCTAACTCCACCCGCTCTTTGTTGGTTGAAGCGGGGTATAGTTATATAGTGAGTTTGGGCTATTCTGGTGGGTCTTACTGAAGTATGGCGTGTAAATGTGTCACAGGGGTAGGATGGCGCTTGGTTGTGTAGGGACTTATGTGTTAATGATAGTACTTTGAGGTCAATTCTTTGATTGATGTTAAGCCATTTGAGGTTTTGTCTAGCTATGGAGATGTGCTGTTTCCTTGGTATCTTACATCTCTCACAGGGCTCTATTGAACACCCTGGTGCCATACTGGAGCCTGGAATTGGCCATGTAAAACTTTGTTTTTTTTTATAGTTCTAGTGTTCTTCTTTAGGAAATAGGCAACAGTGTAAAATACTCTTTGGATGCTGGGGTTGCAGGCTGGTAGAGAAGGTGGGAGAGGGAAGATTGGGCTTTACCCCGAAAAGTGGCCTGTGAATTATTTTTCAGGTGACCAAACCTTGGATAAGTGACCTGTGAAATTCCACACCCCATGCTACACTACACTTGTTACTCAAAATAAACTATAATAATCTAAATATGATATCGTTCCAGTGAGTGCATTCTGAAGGTTTTGCTTTTTTTATTGGCCAAATTGTTATAATTGGCCACAGATCTCAGCAGTTGTTTGGCTAAGATCTCAGACAGCTTCGGTTCTGTCAAAAGACAAGATTAATATGACTGTTCCCTATGACAGATTCATGGTCACCTTTTGGAATCATCACATGCCAACATTCACAGACTGGAAGAGCAAACATGAAATCCTCAAAAACATACCCTAGCACTCAGGTGGGGCTGTCTTGTCATTGCAATAATCATGGATGTAACACTGTCAGCTCTCAAAATGGTTTTGACTGCAGATCCTGTTCTTTTCAGTATTGGACTACAATAAAGAACTTGTACTAAGACCCATACACACAAACACTAATATGTGATCGGCCACAGCTTGTAAGACCATTCCCACCCCTAAAGGACTAACTAGTAAGAACTAAAATAAAACATCCCAACTAGACCATTGCAGTTACAAGTCACTACCAGCAACAAAATTAAATGAGTTACAACATTATGATATGAAGAAGTTGAGCACGCATTCCAATACTGAAGTCTGCTTATTTCTTCTTAATGTAATGATGTAGTTTATTTATTTATTTAAATGTACATAGCGCACATCGGCCCTGAGGCATCGTGGAGCTTGTTACAGAAAACTTCTTTGATTACAGGTTTTGCATTTTAAAACAGTTGGTGAGCATTTCAGAGAATATGACATTGGTGCCTGTTCCTTGGTTACAGTGGAACAACATGGCAGTGAATGCAGTTGCAGATAGTCGATTAGTTAAACAGTTTTGTTTTAAGCATTTTACGGAAGAGAGTCTAGGATTTTTCATTTCTGAGTACAGAGGGGAGGGCGTTCCAGTTCTTGGGTGCTAGGTGTTGGAAGCTGGTGCCTCCTGCTTTAGCTCTTTTGAAGGAGGGAACATAGACCTGATTGGTGAGATGGGATCTTGCAGGTCTAGTTGAGGTACAAGGGGTGATCCTTTCAGATAGGTAAGGGGAGGCGTTGAGTGAGAGGCGCTTGTGTGTGATGGCCAGGGTTTTGAAAAGGATACGATCTTTGACTGGCAGCCAATGTGCGTCTTTCGTAGCTTGGGATATGTGTTCCCTTTTGGGGATACTCAATGCAGCTCTCAGGGCATTGTTTTGCGTTTCTTGAAGTTTGTGAATGTTTTTTGCAGAGGTCCCCAGGAAAAGAGCATTACAGTAGTTAAGTTTAGTGCCGACTGCGGCTCTGGCAATGGATAGACATTTTTTATTGATAGTAAAGGTTTAACAGCATTAATAATGTTTGTGGTGAATGCTGCAGAGGAGGCTACGGCATTGACCTGACGAGTCATTGATAGTGAGGAATCGAGCTACACCCCTAGTGTTTTTACCGTTGGTGAGACAGTGATGATGGTGTTGTCAATCGTGAATGTGCTGTATTGTGGTGATTTGTTGAGTGTTTCTTTAGTGCCAACCACAAGGATCTCTGTTTTGTCTCCGTTAAGACAGAGGCCATTGGCTTCCATCCAGGTTTCAATGGCAGTGTACATTTTGGTTAGGGCAGCAGCATCTTGTTCGTAGATGCTAGTAAGGGGAGTAGGACTTGAGTGTCATCGGCATACTTGGAGTAGGCTATGTTGCGACAATCAAGGTCATTAAAGAGAGGGAGGGTGGGAGCAGTGCAAGAGCCTTGTGGGACTCCACAGTGTATGGTGGGAGGAGCACAGGCAGAGTGTGAGAAGACTCTCATGAGCCTCCCACTGAGGAAGGAGGCGATCCACGCTTTGGCTTGTGGAGAGAAATGGGCAGCATTATTTAGTTGTTTCCCGAGAATATCACGGTTGACAAGATCAAAGGCAGCTGATAGATCTAGCTGGAGGAGAAGGGCCGGTTTACCTTTCTCCATAATGTCTCTGAGTTGTAGTCCCATGACCTTAGCGGAATCCAGATTGCCTTTTCCCTAGGATTTTATTTTCTTCCAGCCAGAAAATGCTGTATTTGGGTGTAGGCCATTTTATCCAGAATCTTGAGCAGGAGGGGTAAGGTGGTGATGGGCCTGTAGTTGTTAGCTATCTCGGGGTCAAGTGTGGGCTTTTTCAGAAGTGGCCGTACCCAAGCTTCTTTTAGGCTGTCGGGGACAGTGTTGGAGTTAAAGGAAGCATTGATAAATGTTTTAAGGAATGGGGCTAAGGTTTCAGCGTAGTCTTTAACTAGTTTTGCCAAGCATGCATCACCTTTGCAGTTGGATGGTTTGATTTTGGAGAATGGAGAATGGCCTTATGTTAGGTGTGGTGCTTTTATTGTCGGGATGTGAGCTGAGGCTGATGTGTTTTGGGAGGTTTTTGTGATGTTCAGTGATCTTTTTCTGCAGGAGCTCAATTTCGTTTATTACGGCTGTTTGTACGCTAGTGCACCAAGCTTTGTCTTTGATGAGCTCTTGGGATTTGGTGGTTGTGGTTGATAATTCTTTAAAAATAGCGAAGAGTTCCTCAGATTCTGATGCTGCGTTGGTAATTCTGTTGTTGTAGGAGGAGGATTTAGCTTCAGTTATGGCTTTTTTGTAGCAAGCAGCAATGGATTTATAGGCAGATAAGGTGGCTTCATGTGGGGAGCCTAGCCAATTGCTCAATGCAATACATTTTAGTGAACGGAGTTCCTTAAGTTCAGTAGAAAACCAGGTGTTGTTGTGTTTTATTTTTTTCCGCTTTTTTGTTCTGTAGAGGTGCAAAGGCGTCTACGGCAGTTTTTATTGTAGAGTTGCAGCCATCTGCTTTTTGATCACTGTACCTTTCACAGATGGGAAATAACCATTTGCATACCAGTCTTTGTCCCGCCCACATGGGCAGTCCAGCACCGAAATGCTGTGGCAATTTATTTATTTATTTATTGTAGAGTTGCAGTTCTCTAATACATTTAAAACAAAATCCTTATTCAAAAAATGCATTATTGGAGGTGGTATTTGAACACTCCTCCCAAGAGTACTCAATTGGAGGTCCCGATCACTTTCACTTTGCCTATCCAATAACGTGGAAGCAGAAGCGCAGATATAACAGAGCACATTGCGACATATACGGATGCATTGATGCTCTCCAATGCTTCTCCCGACTGTCTTCATGGTGTGTGTGAAGCAGGGAGCGTGATCGCCTCCAGGAGAGACCACCTGTGAGCCGTCTGGCATATGACACGATTACAATACAAAACATTGTAGCACATGTCTACTGCTTGCAGAATCAGCTTTGACTTTATAAAAATAAAAGAAAATGAGAAATAAGTCAAAAAGAATCAGCATTGGTTTTCAAGGGGGCTCATACCGTGGCAAATAACACAGGGGGGGAAAGCCTATCCCCTGTTCCACATTTCCCCTCATAAGCGAGATGCGCTGGGCACTGCAGTGCCTGTGACGCCAGTATGCTTATTTTACATCACCATGGACTCACCTCGGGCAATAGCCTGCACATTGCCATTGTGACGCATGGAGCTGTGTTCGACTCTCCCTCCCACCAATGCCTTTTTTTTTTAATTTGCTGTACTTAATAATACTTTAATGCTGTGACGCTTTTGTGTTAATGCCTTTAAGCAATTAAACTTACTTCGCAAAAAATACAAATATTAGATTTACAATAAACATTGATTTTGGCTTTTGGTTAATATGATAATACTCGCAATGATATATTTATTAGTGTGACATCTTTATGGAAATAGTTTGTGCTGCATTTTTCAATTCTTAACTTTCTCACAATACCTTTATATTTTTTACAGACCAGCAGTGTTTTGTATTGCCATGACACAATTAAACTACCAAGAAGAAGTGTAGTATATGTCTGTTCCTTTTTCCTTTGTTTGCTTATTAACCTTTACTTTTACAAAGCAAATTAAACAAAATAAGCAAAATATAATCAACGTTGGATGCCAAACATGGTTAACATGGTGAATAGCATATAATGTGAACTATTTGCCTTCTCGTGACTTTTCCGCTTGCCCATTCAAAAGGCGAGATGAGCTGAATACTGGACTGCCTGTGAAACTAGTCAGCTATTTTGACGTCCCCATGCACTTGTCTAGGGCAAGAACGTCTGCATAGCCAGTGCAGTTTGCAACTAGCAGCACATCAAGGAGACAGTGGGGAAGGTGCAGTTACTTCCACTTTAGGTATATCAGCAATGGGAACATACATAAATCAAGCAGAGTTCAAACCACATGACTTGCATGAGGGCTTCAATGGTCAGGCAATATTTCAGTTTACGTGGACATATATTCTATGCCTGTTTCCATTCATCAAATAGAAATCAGCACGAGCTGCAGTCAGGATCTTCCAGGGGAACAGGCAAGTCATTGCAGAAAAGAAACTTTTCACTTGTGTATCTCGATAAGAGACAGCACCTGCATTTAGTGACCCTTGGAGAAGGAGAACACGAAACCTACCTACCAGCGGCATCAATAAACCAGTGCCGTCAGCAGTGCTGTCACACCTTCCAGGCACTATTGAAAAAGATATATGCTGCTGGACTAGCTGGACCACATGGAGACCACGAGTGACTATTTGAAGGGAAATTTAGACAAGGCAGAGGGTTGTTTTTTTTATAGCTTCCTTTCCCTTGTTCTATTTTTTCCTTTTTTATGTATGTGTTATAGGTATTTCTTTGTATCGGGGCAGTGAGACACAGTTCTGTTGTGTTGCTTTTACATTTGCGTAACTGTGAGGTGACGGCTTTTATTTTTTTGTAATAAAATGTGTTTCCAAACGCTTGTGACATTTGTCACATTATCTTGTGTTGTTTGTCTTTATGGAGCCACCAGACCAGTGTCATACTGACTTGTTGAGTAATAGAATGATGCATGGCTGATGTGTAGCCTAAATCATGTTTGCTACTAGACTGTAATAATAGTGTGTGTTGGTCTCTTCTTCTATCACTTTTAAAGTCTGAGATGTATATTTGTGAGATAAATAATATTACATTTCCATTTGCAAACAATCTACCTGAACATTAAGTCAAATTCTTTGCTTGGGGTAAAGTGCAGTGTGCATTAAAAAAAAATAGTTATATAGGATAATATGGAAGCAAATAATGCAATCATTTAACAATTTACTAGTCTAAGAAGAGTACATAGGACCTGAAAAACGTTCTGATGAAATAAGGTATACACTGGACCTTTGTTGTGCTGTGATGTGTGTAGTCTGGGTAATTAGTAAAGTGCTGATGACTTTCAATCAGCCATTTCCTAGAAAAATAAATGGAAAATAAACTATCATTGGTCAATTACGTAAATAACGTTTGAGTTCATATGGAAACTTCCTTAAGGTTACAGTTAAACCGCATTTCATTGCATCTGGATCAAATCAGTACACAAAATGAGGCACCTAACTGAAGTAATTTTGTAAGCCTGACATGGCAGAGCCCGACTGTTATGATGTCTACTAATTTTCTTCAGATTAATTATGGATGTTGTATGCTTCCATGTAACCTCATTGATCTTATTATAAATCTAAATGTCATGCAATGTTTTAAAAAAAAAAAGAAACAATCACTGTGACTGTGCTATACTTTTGATCATATTAATTTGACCAAATAGGGATACTGCGGGACTCTGCAAATGAATATACTTTTATCAGGAATTGGTTGGGTTAGGGATACATTTTAACTACTGTAGCTGTTGGCTGTCCTCATTATTTCTCACATCTAGATTTCGTTCTGTAAGCTCATTAACCTTATTCCCCACATCCATTATTACATTGTCCAACCTTCCCTTGACAACGAATATGCCAGTTTTGTTTATATTCATTTGATATCATCTAAAAGTATGTTAACAGTCCAATGATTACATGGCCTCATCCTCTCCTCTTAAAGAAATACAACAATACTGACTTCACTGAAGCGCATATTTGTAATGAAATATGTGATTAATAAGTCTTCTATTTTAGAATGTGTTTGGCATATGTTACAAGTTGGTCTGCAAATAATTTATATGTGGGAAGGCAACCCTATGTTGCTCTGCAAGTGATTTTAATTCAGTCTGTAATTTCAGAATTTAATTGGATTTTGATTAGTTATCTTATATCTATTGGCCCAAATTATCTTGTGAAGATTATCTACCATAGCATGTGCCAATATATAAATTTGAAGGCTTTTGGTGGGTAAAACAGCACAAGAACAGCCAGTGTTTGTGCTGCAAATTTGATGTTTCATTTATAACTGTGTAGAGGAGGTCCCAGATACGACCTGCACCCCTGTCCCCCATTGCGAGTTTCCAGTAAGGTACTCGCCAAGGTATGTGACGCACGAGGAGCAGCTGAACCAAAAAGGGGCTGCAATGGGCCCCTGCCCTGTGTACATTAGAAGATCAATACCTGTTGAAATGCCCATAACCAGGCAACCATGGGCAGCACGGTACCCAATCAGACAACCGTACCTGCCATTGGTACGAAACGACGAGTATTTACAGACTGTCCACGAAGAAACCCCAAATGCCTTAATGGAAGGCCAATGGAAATAGACGAAGGGCCTGGGCAGCCCCAAGAACAACCAGAAATGGCTACTGAAAGCTATGCATGCCAGTACTGACAACTGCAAGGATAATTGTAGTGGACGAAGGGGAAAGACACTGTGAAAAACGTATGAGAATGGTGCCATGAGACAAGATGGAAGCAATCGCCTTATTGAACGTGTGTAAATAAGCTTGAAATGCAAGATGCTAAGTAATCGAGTCTGCTTGCAATGCTTAGTAGAAGTTAGAGCAGCAAGCGCCGACGGTATACATCTACCTCAATACAGCACAATGTACACGTGCAACTCCATTTTATATAAACAGAAGTACTCCCAGGCGGCCAAGGCCTGACTGGCCAAGTTTCATATCCAGGCCCAAGCGGAGGAAAAGAGCGGGATCGAAACTTAGCAAAGGATGGCTCATGCCAGGGAAATCGAGGTCAACCAGGGGAGGTGAGCATGAGCTCGCGAGGCTCCAACTTCCGAGCATGCTAGCACGCCCGTGAAGGTCAAGATAAGAGAGGCCCATGCAGGTGGCCAAGCGTATACAGAATTAAATGCACAAAAGGTTGGAAACTGAAGCAGATTCACAGTGGACCAGCACGTGACCAGACAGGCGCGAAGATGTACCACCGCCTGATGTCATCCAGAACCAGAGGGTGCCATAACTTTTCCTGATATGAGACTACAGATCCGAGGCCATACCCAGCCAACTAATTGGCATATAGCCCTAAACCATGGTGGAAGGGAGGCAGGGTGAATCTTGGGACAAAAGGCACCAGGGTGTCTATTCTGCGTGCCGCTAATTAAAAGTGGAGATTGATTTTTAGGAGTGTAACTCGCCCAATCACAAGGGACCATGTAATCTAGGGTCCTATAGACATTATAACCAATGAGACGTCGTACTTGTAATGACGTCAATCACGTGTGGTGTAGAGGGATGGGCATAGACGCCCACCCGATAAGAGTTATCCAATCCGTATGCCTTATTTTCATATACAGATACAACACCTATACTTAAGTTACCTTTCCCAACCAATTATATTGCATGATGATTTTTTATAGAAGTGTACGTCATTGTTGACGGAATTTGCCAATAAAAAAGGCTGTTTGACTGAAGTTCGGGGAAGTCGGGGCGAGACAGGTGTTTACGATGTTGCTGATATCCATAAGCTGATGTATGTGTTATTAAACAGACTTCCCTTTGCCAACTTACTGAGTCCCTAGTATTGATTTGTGCTGGAGTATGTAAGTCCTTCACCCTGTCCTC
Organism: Ambystoma mexicanum; assembly: GCF_040938575.1. Classification (NCBI taxonomy): domain Eukaryota; kingdom Metazoa; phylum Chordata; class Amphibia; order Caudata; family Ambystomatidae; genus Ambystoma; species Ambystoma mexicanum. Next base: position 1,008,091,575 of record NC_090930.1, read on the forward strand.
ACACAGTGCAACTATCTTGTATTACAAGTTTTTGGGGGTCGAGTACTGACCAATGGGCCCGTCAGTAATTTCCTCTCCCCGAGAACACTTGGTAGCAGAGGAGGGTTTTGGCCATCGATTATTGATAATCGATTAATATAGTTATAAGACACCTTTAAACCGACAGCACAAAGTAACTCTGGGCCTCCAGTTACATCGAGAGTCCTTTCGCTATTCCGGCTGAGTAGGCCGAGAAGCTTCCCGTGGACAGTGATAGTGTATTTACTCCAAAAAATCTGCAGTGGGTCTGAAGGAACCCGCTTTTCCAAGCATAACCCTTTTCATTCCCACGGGAAGCGGAACCGGACGAAAACCATAAAGCGGGAAGAGGAAGGGGCGGTGATCCCGGAGATCCAGAGAGGAAAAGAGACGGTCAGTGAGTGAAACAACGAAACTTGTTACCTTGGCAAATGACTTATAGCCATTAGAGCAAGTGGGGGAAAGGTAACGGAGGGTGGCGGAGAAAGATTAAATAGTTAGAGGTAGAGAAGCCGGTATATATATATATAGTGGGTTAATGACTCGAGTATAAAAGGAAGACAGATATAGCGGAATACCGGGGGGGCACTCGAGACTAAAAACTGGAAGAAATACCGGGGGGCACCCGAGATTAAAAACTGTAAGGAATACCGGGGTGGCACCCGAGATTTAAAACTGTAAGGAATACCGGGGGGGCACCCGAGACTAAAAACTGTAAGGAATACCAGGGGGGCACCCGAGATTAAAAACTGTAAGGAATACCGGGGATGGGCACCCGAGAGAAAACTGTTAATTTGCCTTGTTCCTGCGCTTTAAAGAGTGGTCAGAAGGAACTTGAACCTAGAGCCCACAGAGAGGGGGACGCTAGGCTACGATGACGTTTAAAGACGTCATAAAGGGATAGTTCAAATTAGGGGTAATAATTAGAAGGCAGGTATACGTTGACCAGCTGGTGTCTGTCTAGTCTGTCAAGCGTCTGTCCTACATGTTCTGTGTATGCTGCATGTGGAATTATTGTGATATTAAATGATGGCAATGCATTTTGGTTTTCGCGATTCTGTAAATGAGAGGGAATCGCTGTCTTACAGCACATGACCACGTTCCTACATGCCACATATAGCTGGAAGAAACTCGAGAAACGACTTGCCGTTCTCGAGCTTTGGAAAATGTTTGAACAAGTAAAGGAAGAAAAACCTCCTGCAGACTGGATATTAAATGTATGTACGGAGGGGGGTGAGACGCCTACCGCGCCACCTGCCCCGCCAGAACCAGTTTTGAGGGAAGTAAGTCGGAAGGTCTTTACCCACTACGAGAACTTAAGGCAGTCACAGGTTATAGCAACCCTGCATACGAGTCACCTGCGTGTAGCAGTGACGAGACGAAAGAGAAAGAACAGGAAATTGACTCGGCCTCCACGGTCCCGTGGGACAAAGAGAGGCGAGATGAGGAACGGAAGGACCAGGCACAAACGAGTGCACCTCTCGATAGAGAGAGAGAGAGGGAAAGAAGCGGAAAGGAACCGATGAGGTGACATTTGCAAAGGACAAATGGATGGGAGGGCAGATACTATTGAAATTAGATGGAAAAGGAAGTGATGACGCAAGGCCGAGTGAACGGTCTGTTGAGGCGTAAAGTAAGGAAAAGAAGAAAGAAATGGCTATGAGAGACGAGAGGGCAAGAAAAAAGGATAGGTTGAGGCGAGACCAACTATATCGCGAAGAGCAGGGTATAACGCTCAGTCGCACGCATTATGCAGCCTATGAAAAGTACAGGCAGAACATGCTAAAGTTGGAGGAAGAAAGGAGGGTGCACGAAAGTAAAGTGAAGAAGAGAGAAGATGAGGAAAGTAGAAGGGCAAAAGAATGTAGAAACGAACGGATGAGGGAAGTAGATAAGGCTAGAGAGGAGGCAAAGAAGCGAAGAGAAATGGATGAGGAAGCAGAGTGTAAACTCAGCCAAAGGGCGCGAGATTTCGAATATTTGCAGCGGGAAGTGAAAAAACCCAATCCTGTTGTAGACTGGGAAGACATACAAGAGTTCTTTCCAGCAAGTGATGCAGTACCAGGTACATGCGGGACAATTATTGATGATGACTTCGACACCAGAAGCATCGGGGAAGCGATTGATAAAATATATGATGAAATGGGACTGGAACGAATCTTCCAAGAGGGAAGGGAAGATGAGCGCTTAGAGAGCACTCAGTTATATGACACTGAGGATGTCACCCAAAGTAGTGGGAGTAGGGGACGTTCCCTAGATTCAGAGTCTGACTCAGAAGGGGAAACGGAAGAAACTGTGTATGACGAAGGGAGACGGTGCGAAAAGCAGCACCCAGGGAACCAAGAGCTACGATGGTCAGAAGCTAAAGGGTCCACAAGTGGGACACCGAAGTCCGCTGGACAGTCCCGCCAACACAACAAGACATCCCACGGTCAGAGGGGAGCATCAGCCCCTGCCTATGCAGACAGGCTAAGAGCATTACCAGGCAGGCGGCAAGGTGGGAACGCCACCCTGGCAAAAGACCAGAAAGATAGAGAGGACTGTGCATTCCAATTCCCGCTATTAGGGAAAGGAGGAGCAAGACCACAGTATATTCCTTGGCCGCACATGGACTGTGAGAATCTTAAAAATAAACTTCCCATGCTGATGTCGGGGGCTGGGAAGTGGATACATGAGTTAGAGAAAATAACAGGGGGTATCACCCTAGCCATAGGGGACATCAAGGGTCTCCTAATTGCTATACTCGGAGAAAGAGCAGACGATGTGTGGAAAATGGCATGCTACCCTAGGGTAACCATAACGAACACCTCTCATGACGGAGCACCGTTTAATAACTGTAGAGCAGCAGTATGGAAAGCGCTACGTACGTTATATCCAGACACATCCGATATGGGAGCTATAATGACCCGAAAAATGAAGGAGTCGGAGGCCCCGTTGCTTTATATCCAGAATTTTCAAGACGCGTGGGTGCTTGAAACGCATGAGTCTTGGACGAAATCTATCCCTGTATTCTATCATATATTGTGCCAAGGGTTACCAGAACCGGGGCAAAAACAACTAAAAAAATTGGTAGGAATAGAAGCTAAACCGTGGGCCGAAATACAGTTGACAATTGCCCATTATTGTAGGCTGTTGCAAGAAAAGAATCGAAAGAAAGAGGCAACGCGTAAGGGAGAAGAGGCGAAGCTAGTGCAAAGGAAGCTCTCGAAGTATGCGCTCGAGGGAGCCATGCTAACAAGCCCAGCCAATTCGAGTGCGCAATGTGCCACTAACCCGCCGCAGAACAATCAGGGTAACGCGGGATATTATCCGAGAGGAAGGGGATTTGGAGGAAGAGGATGGCAGGGTAATCAGCGAGGCTTTAGAGGTAACCAAGGAGGTTTTCAAAATGTTCAAGGTGGTATCCAGAGCGCACCAATGGGCAGTCCAGCTATGCCAGATAGACAGATGGCCCAACCACCACCAGTGTGTTGGCTGTGTGGAGTGACAGGGCATGTGGCACGCATGTGCAGAAGCCAAGGCATGTGGCAGAACAATCAAGGGATGGGGGCAGGCACAGTGAATCAACCGGCTACCCCACAACAGGGCAATGCACAAAACTATACCATGCAGCAGCAGGCAGCTGGCTTGCAGCAAGGTGCACAGCAAGTGGTCCAACCACTGAACATGGGGAATGTATCACAGGGACAACCCCAGCAGACACTGACGCAAGTGGCTCAGAGCACTAACACTAGTGGGGGAAACCCACAGGTATACAGTGGACCGAACCTATAGATGAAATAGGACGGCTCACAGGGATCTCTAATGTGCTCTATCCTATCGGTGACACCAGACCCTAATAGGGAACCGAGGGTAAATGTCACCATAGGGGCAAAAGAGTATTCCTTCTTAGTTGACACAGGCACGACGCGTTCGTGCATAAGAGAAGGCAAGTTTCCCTTGTCCGGCGAGGCAATAGACACGCAGAGTTTCACTGGAGCTCATAGTAGAGTTCCCTTTACAGACACTCTCCCAATCTCAGTGGGAGAGCATGAAATGAATGTGCCGTTATTGTACTCCCGTCAGTCCCCAGTAAACATCATGGGTCGAGATCTAATGACAAAGCTGAATATGTCAATCTCATTTACTGAGGATGGCATAGTGTGCTCCACGCCAGGGATGCATTATTCCAACGTATGCAAAATGATCAGAGCATACTCGGGACGTGCAGCTATGAGAGCTTTACCGCTGGAGCCAGAGCTCTTCGAATATGGCGTGCGAGTGCTTATGGCGGGATTGCCGGGCCTCACAGGCAAATCTATGAGGACCCCTGACGAGTTTCTTTTTAGACCAAGGATACCCATGCATGAAGAATAGGGACAAATATTTCCTTTGGAGATACAGTTTGCCGCAGTAAAGGGGAAGGTGGTTTTAGTAGAAGGATACAATGACGAAGGAAGGCAATGGTGCGCAGTTATCGCCATTGAAGAAGGGTATCGAGTGACTGACGTCACAGATGATGATCTGTTCGAAGAGCACCCTGACTTAGAGGAGACACTGGTGGAAGTAAGTCTCATATTCTGGGGCAAAAGGGTCAAACGAGAAGTGCCACAGCGAATGATGCTAGTGATGGCATGACCAGAATACTTTCAGGAGGACATGGCCCAGGTGCCAGTCACAGTATGGACAAAAGGGCCTTATGACATAGGACTCCTGAAGGGGGCAGGAGAGGTGAAGATTAAACTCAAGCCTGGAGCGATCCTACCAAAAGTGCGACAATACCCCATGTCCAGAGAAGCGGATGAGGGGATTGTAAAGACAATCTCTGCCATGATGGAACAGGGCATTCTGGTAACGTCAGAATCACCTTGAAACACGGTGATCTATCCTGTCAAGAAATCGAAGGGAGGATCTTGGCGTTTAATCCAGGATTTACGAGCATTGAATGACATAGTCGAAGCCGAGTTCCCTCTAGTTCCTAATCCATCCACCATTTTGTGCAACATACCCAAGGGGCCAAATATTTCACGGTAATCGATTTGAAGAATGCATTTTTCTCGATTCCATTGCACCGTGAATCACAAGACCTGACGCCATTTACTTTCAGACAAATGTGCCTGAAAAGTACAAGGCTGCCACAGGGGTATTGTGAATCTCCGTCTATTTTTAACAGAGTCCTGCAAATGGACCTAAGCAACATTGCGGTAGACAGTGTTGTATTGCAGTATGTAGATGACATTCTGATATGCAGCTCCACTGAAGAGCAATGCCGACCCGACTCTGTTCAGTTATTGACCATATTAGCTGAGAAGGGATACAAGGTGGACAAGGACAAGTTGCAATACTGCCAACAGGAGGTGCTGTACATAGGGCAACTAATTTCACATGAAGGGAAAAAGGTAGCACTAGAGATGGCTGAAGCTATCATGAACACGGCTAAGCCACCCACGGTAAAACAAATGCAAAGCTTCTTAGGTCTATGCAATTATGTCAGAGCATGGGTCTTCGATTAAAGCTCATACACCAAGCCTTGCTCCAGGCCTTAAAGAAAGCCCAGGCAACAGAGGGAAAAATTGAATGGTAAAGGGGTTTGCAGAGCTAAAGGGTGCAATTTGTAAGGCCCCCGTTCTCGGGATCCCCAATTATGCAGAGGAATTCTATCTCTTCTCTCATACCGATGGCAATTTTATGACGGCAGTGCTCGCTCAGTGAACATCGCTGGGGTACAAGCCACTAGCGAACTACAGTGGGAGCTTGGACCCGGTCATGAGGGGCCACTTCCCATGCGAGCAAAATTTAGCAGCCGCCGCGTTTGCCATCGAGAAAGCATCATCCATTGTGAAGGGATGCTCCATGAAATTATATGTTGAGAACTCATTATTTGCCATTTTGGAGAAGCCAAAAGGCACCTTGACTTCACAGAGTGCATCCACATATGAAGTGATTATCTCAAATCCATCGATCAAAATAGTGTGATGCAAAACTGTGAACCCTGCTATGTTTATTGCTGAGCCAGTCACAGAGGGAGAACCTGTGCATGACTGCGCCAATTATGAAGAGTTTTATGATGAAATCCCCAGAGTAAGAGAGAATGCTCTGCCAAGCGGAGAAGTCGTCTTCATTGACGGGTCATCGAGAATTGACCAAGAAGACGGGCGATGGTATACAGGCGTGGCCGTGATCAAACACATGGCAAATGGAGAGTTCCAAGTACTTGTCAGTGCATGAATACCATCCCTCTATTTGGCACAGGCTGCAGAACTAGTGGCATTGATACTCGCCATTGAGAATAACGCAGACCAGGAAGTAACAGTGTACAGTGATTCCGCCTATGTGACGTCCACCCTGCACGCAGGCCTGGCACGATGGAAAAGGAGGGGCTACCTCCGAGCGGACAGCACGCCAGTGCAACATGCAGCCTTGTAGGACAGGCTGATAGAAGCACTACAGCTCCCAGCGTGCATAGCGGTCATTTGCGCCGCTCACACCAAGGGAACAGATTTCGTGTCACGTGGAAACCATGAAGCGGACACGGAAGCCAAGCGCATGGCATCCAAGGGTGAGACAATCATGGACGTGGAGGTGGCACGTACCCATTAACGAATGATGATAGCCCGAGCCACTCCAAAAGCATATAGCAATATGGGGGAGACACAGTTAATGGAACTCCAGGGGGAGGCACCATAGGATGAGAAGAATTTATGGAAGCATCAAGGGTGTTGTTTAAACCCCTCTGATGGGTTATGGAGGCAGGACACCACTGGTAAACCAGTAATGCCTGTCACCCTTCTAAAGGTAGCGTTAGAACAGCTCCACTACCCTTTCCATATGTTAAAAGAAAATGTTGCGGCAACGCTGTCAGAAGACTGGTTAACGCCGAATCTAGCAGAGCATGTTGCATTCTTTATGGTCAATTGCATAATTTGCCAGAAATTCACCTCTGAGCACACATTGAAGGTGATGAGAGGAATCATTCCCAGACCTGAAGGGCCTTTCCAGCACCTACATATTGACTATGTCGATATGATTCAGGTTTGTAATGGGTACAGGTATTTAATTGTCGTGGTGTGTCCATTCTCTAGATGGATAGAAGCAGGGCCCTGTACACACCCTGACACTACCTGTACTGCAAAATTCCTGGTGAGGGAGGTTTTCCCCAGGTGGGAGGTGTGTGAGGTTATGAGGTCAGACAACAGGCCCCATTTTGTAAACTCAGTATTTGAGCAGATTAGCTTGTTGCTTGGTATAAAGCACAAGTTCTCGTAGGCGTATCACCCATAAGGAAATGGCATATGTGAACGGCTCAACGGCCTGTTGAAAGAAAGGATAGCCAAATTGAAGCTCACATTAAAGAAGGGATGGCTGCACTGCCTACCACTGGCATTATATGCACTTCGGAACCAGCCAGGCTCCGACCATCACCTCACGCAGCACAAAAATATCACTGGTAGAAGAATGTGAACCCCTCTTACCCCTGAGATAGGGCTAGATGTGATGCCCAGCCTGCTAGGGAGGTTCTGGGAGAAGAAATGAAGAATTACCTTGACTGCCTTACCTCTAGTACATCTGTCATTTCAGGCCAGCTGCAGCGATGGCGTAAAGGGAACAGCACACCACAAACCACAACAGACAGTGCTGAGACAGGCGCAGCACACAGTCTTTGTGCGCCACTCATCTTCCCTGGTGACAGCGTTTTGGTGAGGAAAATTACGAGGAAGAAATGGGACGAACCCCGACTTAATGGCCCTTTCATCGTAGAGGACTGCACCCCGTCCGCTGTCAAGCTCCAAGGAAGAAGAGCCTGGATCTTCCAGAATGACGTCAAGCCCTTTATAGGAGAAGGCACTCCTAGTGCATCTACCGTGGAATCTACAGACAACCGGAAAGGACCACAGCATGTGCAGACAAGGTCTATGGTGAGGAAGAAGGACGCACAAGCAGAAAAGACAAACTGAAGAACTCGCTGTGAAAATTGTGGCTATACATTGAACGTTTTCCCTAAGCACTGAACGAGATGCAAGACTTTTCAAACAAACGCAATGTGCAGCTGAAATCGCAGAGCAAAGGAAAAGGTCACATACTTTGAATCTACAGTGATGCTGGTAACGTAAACACGTAGAGCCACAGAGTAGTGAAGAAAGAACTCTAAGACTCTGATAAGCAGTAAAGGCAGGACACTCTCATAAGCTAAAACTGTTTTCCTGAAAGCATCCAGTATCTAGACTTCACGAAGTTATGGTACACCCCAGCAGAAGCCTTAAATGGGATGTACTCACCTACTTCCAATTAGTGACATTGACATATCCATCACTCATAGGGAGAGAAACAAGTGTCACAGAATTCATCCAAGATCCAGAAAATAAGAAGGTACTCAGGCAACTATTGACTGTCATCACAGAGGTCCTCGCTGAATTGCCCGAGCACAAGGAGCAAAAGACTGATGCTACTACCACAAGCAGTCATTGATGAGATTACTTACACGTTCTTCTTTCGGATCATAGAGGAGTGCCCAGAACTTGTCGGGAGGACCACCGACACACTGGGCCTCATTACGACCCTGGCGGAGTGGGTTTACGCCAGCGGTATTCGCGGCGGACCCGTCCGCCCTACTACGAGTTCCCGTAGCGCCATGGAGCGTTTTCCGCCTGGTTTTTCCGGGCGGAGAAATCCATGGCGCTACGGGACCTTGTTGTTAATTACGCCACTGTATTTTACGGTGGCGTAATTAACGCCTTCCCCACTCCCATTATACCCTATGGGGCAAAAATGGGAATGGGGAAGGGTAAAATGGGGAATGGGGATTTACCGCCCCGCCAAGGTCGGAATGGGGTGGTAAATCCGCCAACCCCCATGGCGCTATCGGCAGCTTTCCGCCGTGCTCCATGGTGCATTTGGCGCCACGATTTCCGCCAGGGTCGTAATGAGGCCCACTGACTTTTATACGAAATCCCCAAAATAATCAGTTCCTGACCCAAATATGGAATAAAATAAACCCTGTGGTAGCCATCCACGCAGCAGGCAAGTGCAAAGACTGCTCAAAGCAAAAGCGAGGCGTGTGATTGGGACCCAGCAAGACGAAGTAAATGTCCCTATCCCCTGAGGACAGCCTTCTAGCCCACAATGTCCTCTTTGGCTTAGTAAATGACTTTCCGGAAATGGTAGGGAGACCTGCCAAGATTGACGTCCTCACCTTCCTCAGAGACCCTGCCAACGCGAGAAAGATAGGAACACTCTTCTATAGAATGCAGCTACAAATGGAACTGTCCAGCTCACAGAGGGAGTTTCTGAGAGAATTCCAGTGAAATTATACGGCGAGGGACAGATCGAGAAGGCAAAGATTGATCACACTGCAAAAAAGACCGGTGACCTGAGAGACAGAGAACCAGAGCAAATGTCATTATCACCTGAAGATAGCAGAATTGCCTTCACAGTCTTCTTTCACCTCATCGAGAACTTTCCAGAGCTAGTGGGTAGACCCATCACTGTCCACGTGCCCACGTTTCTCTGTGATCCAACAAAAAATGCACAACTCAAAAGACTCCTGAGAGCTATTGCATCACAGCTGAGAAGCAATTATGGACATCTGCTGCTGAGGCGTGCCTTAGAAAGGAGATATCCAAGATAAAACCCTTTAGAATCCCCAGCCGGGGTCAGAGCAAGGAAACAAAGATACCGTTCTTCATGCTTCCAACGTAGAACGAATCGAAAGGGGATAACTACATCCTTAACTTCTTTTCCTATTTTTCTTATTTTTCTCTGTTTTTCATCATCATCCCGCAGTGGAGTAAATGGGAGAGAGACTTTGCAGCAACTCGACCTCGAAGAACCAAGCGAAAGGAGCAGAGCAACAAACTTCACTGCCGTGTTTACTTTTTTCAACCTTTTTCTTATTTTTTCCTACCTTCTCATATGTTCACTTTTATTTTTATTTTTGTTTTTATTTTTTCAATGGTTTATCTATGCGTGATGTGCAGCAAAGCCATCCTTTTATGGTGTCACTGCGAACAAATTCCTGCATGTCCTCAGGGCCAAGACGAATTGGGAAGGTGCCCTGGGAATGCGTTGTATACACAAATGCAAGAAGAATGTGATGTGAAAAAAAACGGTAGTCTAACCTTTTTCAATAGTCTAGCAAAGGATCTGTACTCCATAACTAGAGACTTCTGTCACCACTCGCAAGAGGGGGGACATTAAGCTGCACCCGCCACTGAGTTTGCTGAACTTTTTAAGTAACAAAATCAAGATAAGAAAAGAAATAAACTATTGACTATGGACTTGTTTGAGATGGGGGCCCAAAACAGTAATTTAGTTGTGCCACCAGTGGATGGGCGCCCCCGCGTTCCTGGAAGAAGGTGCTGCAAACTGTCCTTCAAGGCAATCATATGTATATGTATAGTGATTATTGTAGTATTTTTGTTGTTAACGATCAGAACTGCATTTGTATTGGTGCACGAAGCATCCCAATGTCCCTGCATCCACCAGGTAATGAACGTCTGGGCCCCACAAAGACACCCAGACCTTATATTGTCATCCCTGTTCCTAGAAAAATTGACGATAAAGCAAATGATTTACAGTTGAATTTAATTAGCAGTGATATGGATGCACCTGAAATTATGAATGAGAAAAGCTGGAGACAGGGTCAGCACGGAATGAATGACAACATAGCACTGTCCACAGCACGCACCCACACACTGAGTGCACATGAGCAAGGGCAAGTGTCAATGGCTGTGAGACACCAGGCCGAACCGACAGAAAACAAAAAGATACCTGTGAAACGAACAGCTCCAGAGAACAGAGAACCAAGCGAGCAACAAGACAGAGATGGCATGACAAAATCCCTCAAGAGAACAGAGGAAGCCACAAAAGAACTCATGGGGAAGACACATGCGGTAGTCAAGTATGTGTTTCCGCTCATACTAAGAGCAAAGAAACTACACGAGGAGCTGAGCAAGAAAACTGCAGCAACTGTGATAATGAGCACACCTGCTCCCACACCAGAGATAACGACCGAGCTTACGACACCGCCACATGTTGGAAGGATGATGAGCCACATATGGAAGGAGGTCTACGAAAGAATGCACGAGGGAAGGAGAAGAAACACAAGACCTCCCCATAGTACTGCAGGGCAGGAAATGGAACCTGCCCCTCCAAGGATAGTACCCGAGAAACTACCTGAACGAAAGAGCAGTACAGACGCATTCAGAGACATAGTGTTGGCCAACGACAGAAAAACGTTAAGAATCAAGAGAAGCCCATATGAAATGGACAATGAACTAAACGGCTACTTGGACAGCACAGCCCATCTTGGAAACAACATATGGTACCAGCACATGAAGGAAGTTGGACGAAGAAAATCAGAAGGAAAATGTTTTGTCTGTGCACTCCTGCCATACAGCATGGGAAAGTCCACGATCTTCGTGGCTGTAGAAGAAGATATCCCCACAGCACACTGTATGTCACACATAGCTATGTGCAACATCAGAGGACAATTCATGGGAAGAGATGCCTCATTGATATGGGCCAACAAAAAGGACTACCCTGATGAAGACGGTTTGTCCAGACCATCAAAACAAGAAACAGGGCACACACCAAGAATCACGTTATTAGATATGAAAACCCTGATGCCAAAGTATCCGGAATAAGGTGGGAAATAAACTCAAGACTGAACGTCCAAGGAAAAACGGAAGAAGAAGCTCAAATTTGGAAGAACCGGGGACAAATGCAGATCTGGGGATCAGTAGTTTCCCCTAACAGATGGGAGACAGGAGTCGTAATCTGCCGAGCTTGGATGGTCCTTGGAGCCTGCAAGGAAGCAGTAGAAAACTCACAGAGGTTATGTAAACCACTATGGCCGAAGTTTGTGAAGCTGTTAACATGGGTCGAAGACAGAGGAGGACCCTTGCAAATAGTGCCACTGGAAAACCCGAAACTGTGCTTCAGAAGTAATGGCACAAGGAAAATGGGTGAGACTCAAAACTGTGGACGAATATATGAGGCACCAGGAATGGCACAAGGAACCACAGTCCTGATGGACTGCTATTGGGTGTGTGGATCCAAAGCATACATAAGACTGCCAAGAAATTGGGGGGGCATACGTACATTGGTCACTGTCCATGTTCTCGCACTGGTGATTCTAAAAAACGATCTGAATCTGGACAGCTTCCCGAAAGCAGATGCTCATCTGAGAAGGAGGAGATCCGCAGAACTGATATCCAGAATGAAGAGAGAAAATTACTTTTTTGCCAAATCAGAAGAAGCATTCTATGCGATTCCATACGAACACAGGCTGTTCAACCTCACTTCAACAGTATTCACCACAATGCTCCTGCCACACATCCAAATTGGAGTGAATGCTAAATGGTTGCAGATAACCAGATGGAAGTTACTGCAGACCATCAACATCACAATAAAAGGATTCAATGCGATCAAAGAGAGCTGAGAGCAGTTAGACTGATGACCCTCCAGAACAGATATGTGCTTGACATGATCACAGCAATGGATGGAGGTATTTGTGCACATTTATACCATCGCATGATGAGGGAAATGGACCCTCACAGAGGCCATAAGCATGTTGACAATGTTAAAAAACCAGATGACTGATGAAACGGATGAAGTGGATGATGATAGCTGGTTCGGAAACCTATTCTCATGGGTCCCGCAATGGATGGCAGACATATTCAAGTTTCTGGGAGCATTGCTAGTAATGGTGCTGCTAGGATTCTGTGTTATCAAGATAATCATCACACAGTGCCAGAAAACTGCATAGAAGGCCATTGGGATGAAAGTAATGATCGATGTCGAGCCAGGGTGGAAGCTCAGAGACCTAACAGATGAGGAGATAAGGAATTTTGTGAAGGCCAGCAAATTTGCAACTGAGGGAATGAAATTCACTTATCCCAAGAAACAAAGAAGGTAGGAAGGCAAATGGATTTACTTTAGTCCAAATTGACAATGACAATTGATGACCTCGAACAAGGATGAGCATGTGAAAACAGCAGGAAGCTTGAAAGGGGTGATAAAGATATGGACACCAAAATTGCATACTTTCACGCCATATTGTGTAAACCCAGGAGACGATGAGCAAGAAGCTGAGGAATCAAAGAAATTGAATATAAAGGAGGAAGTAGGAGTGGTCGATGAACCGAACAGAGGGGGGAGTGCAGAGGAGGTCTCAGATACGACCTGCACCCCTGCCCCTCATTGCGAGTTGCCAGTAAGGTACTCGCCAAGGTATGTGACGCACGAGGAGCAGCTGAACCAACAAAGGGCTGCAATGGGCCCCTGCCGTGTGTACATTAGAAGATCAATACCTGTTGAAATGCCCATAACAAGGAAACCCTGGGCAGCACGGTACCCAATCAGACAACCGTACCTGCCATTGGTACAAAACAATGAGTATTTACAGACTGCCCATGAGGAAACCCCAAAGGCCTTAATGGAAGGCCAATGGAAATAGACTAAGGGCCTGGGCAGCCCTGAGAACAACCAGAAGTGGCTACTGAAAGCTATGCATGCCAGCACCGACAACTGTGAGGATAATTGTAATGGACGAAGGGTAAAGACACTGTGAAAAACGTATGAGAATGGTGCCATGAGACAAGATGGAAGCAACCACCTTATTGAACGTGTGTAAATAAGCTTAAAACGTAAGATTCTAAGTAATCAAGTCTGCTTGTAATGCTTAGAAGTTAGAGCGGCAAGTGCCAACGGTATACATCTACCTCAATACAGCACAATATACACGTCTGACTCCATTTTGTATGAACAGAAGTACTCCCAGGCGGCCAAGGCCTGACTGGCCAAGTTTCATATCCAGGCCCAAGCGGACGAAAAGAGCGGGATCGAAACTTAACAAAGGGTGGCTCATGCCGGGGAAATTGAAGTCAACCAGAGAAGTGGAGGTGAGCATGAGCTCGCGAGGCTCCAACTTCAGAACATGCCAGCCCGCCCGTGAAGGTCAAGATAAGAGAGGCCCATGCAGGTGGCCAAGCGCATACCAAATTAAATGCACAAAAGGTTGGAAACTGAAGCAGATTCACGGTGGACCAGCACGTGACCAGACAGGCGCGAAGATGTCATCCAGAACCAGAGGGTGCCATAACTTTTCCTGATAAGAGACTACAGATCCGAGGCCATACCCAGCCAACCAATTGACACATAGCCCTAAACCACTAATTGATGGAAGGGAGGCAGGGTGAATCTTGGGACACCATGTCGAAACTGATATAATATTTTTTCGTCTCCATTGTATATGTTGGCCTATGCCCAGTCGCTTTGCGAGGAAATCCGGTATTGCAAGGTCGCGACCTTAAGTTAATCAAGCCTCCATTTTAGGTTAAAGCCGCCATTTTGGCTTGTTGTGCAAAGTCATCCTGTGGCCTAAAATAGCCGACCTGTGTTCTCTTGTTCTTACTTTAACCTCTTCAACCTCTGTAGGCGAGTTAATGTCCAACCTGCCTGTAGGCTACATGTTAGGGTCATGTAGACCTTGTCCTTTGATGTCCTAGGGATCAGGGGATTATTTGAATCGGCGATGTTAACCTACAAGTATACAAGAACGATAATGCTATTTAAACATCATATGCGAAACATCTGTTTGACCTGCATTGAAGTAAATGGGTAAAGAGTGTAAAGTCAAATCCAGAGAATAGTAGTACTTTTTAGTAAATGTATTAAGAAGTAAACCACATGCATGAGATATGTTAATTATGAATGAACCTGGCGCGAACCCTAGCCCAGTACCTGATTAACTTGTAAGAGGCTGGACATCGTTACGAAGAAACTGTATAAATATGCTGATGTCCAGCTAGCAATTCCTGTTCACTGCTCACATTGAACCTGCTGTTGGTCTCTGTGAAGTACTAACGGCCAAATAGCTATTTGTGTACTTTGTTTTATAAACTGTTCAGTGTTGCAATAAAGATTCTGGGAATCTTTACAAGCCCGTGTTGGTGTATTTCTCTTTGTATGGTTTAAAAGCCTTAATATTGTATTTTCTGATTCCACAACCAAGCACCAGGGTGTCTATTCTGCATGCTGCTAATTAAAAGTGGAGATTTATGTTTAGGGGTGTAACTCGCCCAATCACAAGGGACCATGTAATCTAGGGTACTATAGACATTATAACCAATGAGACGTTGTACTTGTAGTGACGTCAATCACGTGTGGTGTAGAGGGATGGGCATAGACGCCCACCCGATAAGAGTTATCCAATCCGTATGCCTTATTGTCATATAAAGATATAACACCTATACTTAAGTTACCTTTCCCAACCAATTATATTGCATGATGATTTTTTATAGAAGTGTACGTCATTGGTGACGGAATTTGCCAATAAAAAAGGCTGTTTGACTGAAGTTCGGGGAAGTCGGGGCGAGACAGGTGTTTGCGATGCTGCTGATATCCATAAGCTGATGTATGTATTATTAAACTTACTGAGTCCGTAGTATTGATTTGTGCTGGAGTATGTAAGTCCTGCAACCTGTCCTCACACGGTGCAGCTATCTTGTATTACAAGTTTTTGGGGGGTCGAGTACTGACCAATGGGCCCGTCAGTAATTTCCTCTCCCCGAGAACAACTGTGTTTCTAAAAATGGCTCTTGTACTAATGTTTATGTTTGGTATGAAAGGTAGTTGATTACAGTTAACTACTATATCTGTTGTTTGCACTATTCAACAAGAACAGTGAGTTTTGATATAGTATAACCATTGCCGAAATAGGGATCAGTGACCCATGTGTGTGATCTGCAAACATTCTGATTGCTATCAGGTTTACAAAGACTCACAATTACACTTTTATGAAATAAACAATTGATAAATTGCACACAAGATCACACTAGGGTCCACCGAGTAAGTGCAGGACAGTATTTCCATTCACACAGCTTTTAGGCAAGGCTTGACAACTGAACCGGTGACTTATTAATTGGTTTGCACACATTATATGTTCTGACCTTCCACACATTGTGCTTTTATAACAATTCTTCTTGATGTGTCAGTTTCAACCAACATACTATGTTGATCATTTAGTGATTTTATATATTCATTACATTATTGTATGTAGTATGTTTTGTGTATTGCAATGAACATGATTCTTCTTTCTACAACATTTTGAGTCAAACAAATTTCCTTCCTCAGGTAATTAATGATAAAGTATTTACACAAACGGTTTATTCTCTTTCTAAAGTGATAATAAACTCAAGCAAACACTGTTAGTGACCATTCATTCTTACATAACTGCACACAAAGAGCTTAGCAAGGGACCTTGGAAGTAAATCCCAGACACCGGATGAGACGGTGGGCATTAATGCCAATCATGCAAAGCGAAATCATCTCTGACTGCAACATGAAATTGCATGTCTATGAACTCACAAATAGTGATGAAAGATTAACCAGATACAAATAAAAATGAACTGAATATAGACTGGAATGAATCAATGTTTACATATGTTCACCAAGCTAAAATATACATTTTATTATGTAATCTATATGTACAATGCTATTTCGTATACTTACAAAAATTTAAAATCTGAATTCAGAATATATGAAACTAAATAAATAGAAATATTTTTATAGTTCTTATCCTAAATAGTTCAACTGTTAAATGATAAATGATTATTCAAACGTTTAGGAGCAAGAAAGTCAAGCATATATATCCAAAATGCCACATGGTGATGTCAATGTTTCTTCTGATCACCCCATGGAGCTGCACATTTTTAACTTCAGAAACTTGTAATTTAAGATATTGGATAGAATGACCATGAATATGGAAATTATGGGAAATAAGGGACCTTATGTTGATTTTCCCAATGTTGCTCCCTTCTTTGATGTGCCTTTCTCTGATAGATTGAGTGATGTTTCCAATGTAACAAAAACCACAAGGGTACTTAATCAAGTAGATCACACATGTCACAAAAGAAAACAATTACATAATTTGCCAGTTAGTCACCTTTATGTATATTATTGCAGCAACTGCAATTTAAATATTCATATGTACTTTTTATTACATGTGACATTCTTATTTGGATATCCATGGTACTGGTCATGGTGGTTTGCATCAGAAATCTCTCAAATTATTATT
The DNA here is from genome assembly GCF_040938575.1 of Ambystoma mexicanum. NCBI lineage: Eukaryota > Metazoa > Chordata > Amphibia > Caudata > Ambystomatidae > Ambystoma > Ambystoma mexicanum. The sequence goes on from NC_090930.1 coordinate 1,008,108,649, forward strand.
TCTGATTTGTGTGAGCAATGGTTTTGAAAAAAATACATTATTGTAAATCTACATCACACTCAAGTACACACCGATCTTTAAAAACTATGAATTTGATATCAGTTGTCAATTGATCACATTACAGCACACACACAGGTCTCTTAAATGTTTGTACATTGATAATTTTCCTCTGTAGTGGCTGAATTGTAAGCATAGATTTTGCTAGGGTCATAGGTATAGGTTAAAGATGGTGTATTTCCTTACACAGAATTGTACAATAAATATGTTTGCCTCTTTTGAAAATGTGTCATATTCAGATATGAAATTTTTAATCTGAAGCATTTGTGAACAAATAGAACATAGAAGCAGAAAGATATGAATTGTAACATAATAGGTTATGCTTGTCTGTGAACATTTTAAAAAGTTTAATACTCTCTGTTTCATATTTTCAATATCACAGTTGAATCATCAGTGAGGTGCAGCTTCAGTGCATAGAACGATCAGGCACAGAACAAACCTTAGCACATATGCACCCCACACAAACTGAAGGCTGATATTGGGAAAGTGTTGCATTAATTATAACCACTGGCATTGCGAAGCTCAAGCCCCCACGACCCAAGACTTTTTTTTAGCATGCCACAGAGTTACAGAAGGGGAAAGACTATATGCAAATCAGGCTCACTAAAACCTCGCAAGGGCCAGTCCAGCCATAACTGCTGGGTCACATACCTTCTGAACGAGATCCCAAGCAAGCCCAGACATTTGTTTTTATCGTAAATATCAGTGTGAATATAAATACAGAAATGCCATAAGAATATGAAAAACATAAAATCCACACATGACATTACACATTCTAAAAAGGTATCTATTGGAATAACTATGTCAATCATGCTGAAAAATGGAAACTATAAAAACTGAATAGCATTGTCAAAATGTGTTCCCACACTAACATTTAAAAAAAAAAATGTTCAGCCCTCAAAATGTACACTGCATCTTCACCTTGACCTCATCAGCAAAACCATGCAGAAAAAGTCATTTTTATGGCTGTATTCTGTAACTTGAGGTATGGAAGCCTTCTCTCATAAAATGCATCATAATACGATCTATGTAAGCGATTATTGCAAACTCTTTAGCATAGTCCAAAGTTATAGCCTGAGTAATTCATCTGATATACTTCCACATACGATTTACAACCATACTGATTAAACAGTTATGAAAAGTTCATTTCCCAGTTAGTTCTTACCCAGGGGAAGTTATGTTGTGTAACATCTTGATTAACATAACCTTGTTTTTCAACTTATACCACTTTAACACAGCTCCAATTGACAGCAACACGTTCGACAATACCAAAAGGTACATAGACAACCTTATACAAATATAACAAACAACAATGTTCCGTATGCAGACTATAAAGGAACAAGTGCATTTCCAGTTTTGATAAATCATGGTGTTTTTGTAAATAAACCCTGTTTTTTTTCCATGCAACCTTGGCAAATGAACAATGTGAGTACAGGGATGGTATCAAGAGTGACACAGGCTCAAGTATTATAGTTTCAAAACCTGTATTTACTATAGTGCTCGGGTTGGTGTAATACCTAACTGGTCCTATCTCTAAAGGGATGGTCCCATCAACTGATGTTTCTAAGGGCTGTCAAAGTCTGAAAGTCCAAAACCAAAATCCATCTGTGTCTAAACCTATGCTTACCCCCGCTCTCTGATAAAATGTGGTAGAAAGTCTTGTTAAGAAAAATAGTGATTCAAAAAGAAATATATGTCAAGGCAGGTTTCAGGTTGTCTTCTCACCATGTGTGGTTCGGTCAGTTTCATCAAAGTTCAGCACAATCAAAAAGATGCAGTTTGTTAACTCTTCTCCACAAAGTTCTTGCACTCTGTTCAAACAACTCACAATGTTTTTAGTTCCTATGGAGTATCTTCCCCAAGCTTCAATCCTTTTAAGTTTCAGGCACAACACAAATATAACACGGTTTCTCTCAGGCTCCTCTGGGTTCCCTTTCCTAAGCTTAGGCCCCTGCAGTTCCAAACACAAGTTCAGTTTGACAATGCAACTCATCTTAGGCCTCTAAGGGTTTGCTTCCCCAACTTACTTATTTACTGTTCCTTTCACACATAACCTTTTCATGGGGTAAAATCAGAGACTTTCGAAAACGCTAGGTTCTTTGCTCCTATGAAGCACAACCACTTTGATCTTTTGCCCCTCTCTGTAGTTCCTGTACTTGCTTTTCCTCTATCCTTTCATCATCAGGTGCTTCCTGCACCCCTTTATTATCTTCCACTTTGCTGTGCACACTGGCACCTTCTTTGGCTTTCTCATATATCACCTTATCATGCCCCTGGCATCCTTCTTTGATTCACTTTCTTTTCACTGTGTCTCTTTCCCTCTACATCTTTACTTTTGTGCACCCTTGGACCTGTCCTTTTCCTTATGGTGCCTCTTGCACACTGATTTCTGTCCTCTGTGCTCATTTGCACCTTTCCTCTACTTTTGGGTCACTAGCACCCTTCTTATTCACTTCAAGCCATTTGCTATCTTTCCACTCTCTCAGAGGCTTTCTCTCGCTTTCCATTCACTTTCCGATTTCTCTCTTGCTTTCCACTTTGTGCCGCTTTTCAAAATCTGTCTTTTTCCCTTCCACTTGCGCTGGCGAGAGGATCTCTCTGGGCATCTGGGATCGAGGTCAGCATCTCACCATCCCTCCTGCAGGACTCGTGATCGGCGGTCCGGAATTAACAGTGGCGGCGGGTTTACCGCCACTGATATTTCCGGACTGCCTGACCTGTAATGAGGCCCATCATCTCTCTTTCATTGTTATATTTGTCTTTCATTCCCATCTTCCCTCCCTGTTGTTCTTGTGGGCTCTTTGAAACACATTTTACTTGAAGTATAAGCGCCTTACAAATGCAAAATAAATAAATGCTGCCCCCACTGTTGCAAATTCAGCTACAACTGCCTCATTGCCCCCGACTAGCACTCTTGTCACTGCTCCTGTCCACTCCAATTCTTAAAATAAGAGCAGCTCCTGCACCAATAATCCTCATCTGAACTGTGCCCTCATCAATGTCCGCTCCCTCCCAGCTCATGCCCTAGACATCATTGACCAACTCACCATACACAACCTTGTTGCCTTAGCCATCTCTGAAACATTGCTTCAAGACACTTCTGGCCCTGCTCTTTCCTCACCCCTCCCCATTGGCAATGCAATCTTTTGAAAAGACCGCGCCTCTGGTAGAGGAGGGGGGTGACCATCCTGGCAAAGGAATCCCTACCCATCAGGCAGGTCAACTCCTCCCTTGAGGGGAACATCAATATTGTTTGGCTCAAATTGACCACAGCACCCACCTGCACCATCACTATCCACATTGTCTATCGCCCGCCCAGCCCCTTGGCTAACTACCATGAGAATCTCCTCCACGTCCTGAGCGACAACATCAAGATTTCCTCCAAAATTATCCTAATGGGTGACTTGAACCTGGGCCTTAATGATCCTGAGGATTCATGGGTCACTTCTCTGTCCAAAGCCATTGAGACCTTAGGATTCAGGATACACACTAACAACCTCATCCATTGCAAGATGGTGCACTGGTGTCTCAGGTCACTTCTCTGTCGAAAGCCATTGAGACCTTAGGCTTCAGCATACACACTAACAACCCCATCTATTGGAAGGTGGTGCACTGGTCTGGAGTGCAGGCCTCAATTGCCCAACCACTATCAATGATAATACCCCCTGCCCCTGGTCTGACCACCACGTGATCCACTTCTCCCTTCCCTAGCCGAAAAAACCCAAGTCATTGGAGGTGTCATTACCACCGGCTTTAGCATGCAGCTCCCGCAAGCTGACCAAAGAAAGCCTTCTACCCTTCCTGGACATCTCCAATCTCAAGCCGCCCTCTCCAAAGATCCCAACTGCCTTGCAGACTTATATCCCTCAATCTTAGCAATGACAGTGGGCACCATTGCCCCCTCACTCCTCAGAGTGCAAAACCAGTTAGACATTCCAACTCCTGATTCATCTCAGACCTACTCAAACTCTGTAACATAAAACGGCAAGCTCAAACCACCTAGTTAAAAACCACCTCAGACTCTATGAGATTGGAGTTCTCTAAGACTTGTAAAGCCTATAAACTGGCGATTGTCTCGGCTAAATCCATCTCCTTCAACTTGAGAATTACCAACACTAAGTCAGACTCCAGAGAGATCTTTTCTATCTTCAGAGAACTTGCGACGCCTGCCTGCCCCCTCAGCCCCTCACTAAAGAAGAAGCCTGGTGCACCAACAGCCACACTGCCATACTTAATAAAATTGACATGCTAAACAAAAAAATCACTGTCAATCTAAGTGGCCTGATCACACCCCACCTCGCTACAGCCACAGCCCCAGCGGTAAACCCACAGACCCCTGAGGACTATTGGTTCCATTTCAAAGAGATCACGGAAGTAGAAGTATTCTCGAGCAAGAAAAACCTTAAACCCTTTGAGTACAAAGGGGACAACTGTCCAGCCTCAATCAGCAATGACTGCTCAGAAGTCCTAGTACCTTTCATCATCAATTTCATAAAAGTCTCCTTCCCCTCAGAAGTGGTACCATCCAGCCTCAAGGAAGCATGGGTACTTTCCCTCTTAAAAAAAAAAAACCCTCATTCGTCCCCAATAACTACAGGCCCATAGCGACATTCCTGTTTCTATTGAACATTTTAGACAGAGCCGGATACTTGCTGGTTCAACACTTCCTAGAAACCAACCATATACTAGGACTACGCCAATCCAGATTCTGCCCTGGCCATGGAACCAAATCCGTGCTGCTGGATTAAAAAAACAGATGTACGAGATCAGCTGCCCTTTGCCTTGCGGCCCTTAGATGAGGGTTACCACGGCACGGAGGCTGCACTAGGTGCTGGGATTGAAATAATGCTGCAAGGCCTAATCACAGCGCTAGGGGGGTGGGATGCAGGTGGCAACACGGAGGAGGGTGAGGGGAAGGGGACAGCAGGAGAAATTGCACACGCTGCCACAAAAAGGAGTCTGGAGGAACAGACAAATTCAAAAGAATTAAATGAAGCCAAGATCTTAACACTACCTCAAGCAAGTGGCTTACCTCACGCCTAATCTAAAAGTGGCATGGCAAGCGGCAAATGATGGGTCTAAACCCTCGTTTCTGAGAGTGAATGGCTGGCCAATCAGGGCTCATGGGATGGACAAGTTTGGGAAAACCAGAGCGAAGCAGGAGTCGAGATAAAGCAAGAAGGCACACAGTGCACCAATCAGGGCTCACGGGATGGACAAGTGTGTGAAACCCAGAGCGAAGAAGGAAGCAGGGGTCAGGGTAAGCAAAAAGGTACATGGAGCACTAAGGGGGCAAAAATGCACAAAGTAAAATAAAAATGGGGTTGGACCAAAAGGCAGCGAGTGGCTTACCTCACGCCTAACCTACAAGTGGTGCAGCAAGTGGTAAATGATGGGTCTAGACCCTCATTGCTGAGAGTGAATGGCTGGCCAATCAGTGCTCAGAGGAGGAACAGGGGCGGAAAACCTGGAAGGTCTGGAAGGTTTTGAATATATCATAAACACTGTCATAGCTCTGAGCAACCATCCAGACCATTTCATTACAGTCTACTATTTCATTAGAACAGGCCAGACAACATATGCAAATCAGGTATGGTCCCACCCCCAAAGGGGTACCCAGGCCTAGAAACATCCTCTCCACATGAAACCACAAGCAACCTCAGAATGCCTTTGACCTCATATTTCATCATATTTGTTTTATTTGTGTATTTGGTTTGCAGTTTAAACCTTAACACATCTAGCAGATTGATTACATAGAAAGATTCAATTGGATGTGCTACAAATTACATATAGAGTCGCTATACCTAAACACCTAGCTTACTAAAAAGTAAGAACCTAAGCACATATAAACATCAGTCAAAACCCAAGAAATGCACACATACACCCATCCTTAAACCTCCACTATTCAACATTGGAAAATATGTTAAAATCCTATATACTTTAATTCCATTAATAATTTCTCAAATTCTTTCCAAATATAAAATGCTGCAGCAACGACAACCAAAGAATTGACAGAGAAAACTTGTTCCCAGAATTGATCAGATTCAATCTGGACAAGCTTGCACACCTATGTATCATAGCCTTTCCAATACCTATTCTTTATTTCAATACAAGTTGTTAAAATGTGCCTTGCAGTTTTAATCTCACAATGACGTAGACAGCAGGTTCTGAAATTATAGGGTGTGTTAGTCCAAGCCCCTGTATTATCTCTAGTATGAAGGAAATGTAACTTAAATCACATAATAAAGATTCTGATATGTCTACAATTGATCTAAATAATGTAATTAATAGGGCTAGGAAAAGGGGAAACCTTACCTGAAAATATATATGGCATTTACTCTTTAATAATAACGTACTCAAAAAACAATTTATATCCCAAAGGGTAGCTTACTATTTGAATTTTAAAATCAATAGTGGAATGAAAAATCTCCACATAATTAACACAATCCATGAGTGTTCTTGAAGTGTCATCAAACATGTTCCCATAGATGCTATAAAAAGAAATAGTATGATCCTTGCCGGCTATTATTTTGAGGTACAACGAACTGCGTACAATATATCATAAAGTGAGTAGGCCAAGCTCACAACATACTGCTGAAGGAGGAGCCCAGTTAGGAAGTCCCAGAATATATCTACGAAGAATACCTTCCAATTACTTGAGCCAACCAAGTTACTATTTAATAAAGGCCTCCAGCCCATAATAAATTCCAGGAACTATGCTAGCTAGCTTTATAAAGTTTTAGTAATCCTTCAATCGAAAAGCCCCTGTTCGTTGAAATAAATGATTTAATTTACTCAACATTTTAGGGGCAATAGTTTGTGTTAGTGACAACTTACTAAGACCATTACTAATTGTAACACCTAAATAGATATACTCTTTAACCACTTCCACCAGATAATTATATAATTTCCAAACAAATGTATTAACCCTCTATTTGTAATACCCTCAATGGGTATTTATACCCATTTTATGAATCTACTTACATAAATTCGCTGATGGTGGTCTGTTTCTGGTTAGAGTTCTCCACTGGAGCTCTCGTTAATCAGTGCAATGTTGCATGGTGGCTTAAGTACTTCAGATAGCAGTCCTTTCTAGGAGAGGTTGCATAGCACAGAGTAATTCCTTTCATCCCTCCCAATCTCTACTTCTCCAAAGGCTTAGGTTTAGGGGGCCAACATTGTGACCCCCACCCCGTGTTGCTGATAGTGTGGCAGCGATAGATATAAATATAGAAAGAGATCACTTTAACCTAGTACCCCAGGCTGCCAGTTGTGCCTGAGTTCGGGAGCATAGCTCCACAAGTCTGAAACAAACCTATATTTTGCTGTGCTGAGGGGATGGCTCGGAAAGCAGGAGACTCATTACCATCTTAAAGTTCATTACAGACTTGAGCCCCCTTCTTGCATCAGAACCAAACACTGCAGGCCGATCCTTGAGTGAGACTCATCCGTGCACTTCACTATGATAAGACGTTGATAACTATGCAAATTGCTGGTTCATCTCAAACGTTTCACTGACATTCATTGACAGTACATTGCTATTTTACATAGTCACTTAGTAAAATGTGCATGTTTTCTTCATTGTACTTGGTTTCTGTGTTTTAGGAAATTATATACCCTCAAATGTTTTATTGTAAAGGATTGATAAAGCCACCAGCATGTGTACGCCTGTACATATTACTCCATCGATGGATTTATGGTATATGCCAGAGTACCCCTCTGCAACATTTAATATTGTTATTGTGCACAGTTGGGGGCACATTATTATATATTTATTTTACTATACTCTGACGTTTTTACTTTAGCCAGTTCCTCCTATAGTCCAGAGACCATCTTTGTTTCAACTAAAGATGACTGCATCTTTCAACCAGGCATGTGTTACTCATCGTAACCATGACATTCTTTAAGGATGTGTGTGCACCGGCTTCCCTTCTAATCCACCTCTTCTAATATTGTAACTTAATTGTGCTTTACTATTGGGATAGTATTGTGAAGATTGTGAATATTGAAATAAGCACCAAGTCCCGTTCCATGAGAAAATAGGTGAAATGATTATTTTAACTTTTGATAATATTGTTTATTCAGTAAGACAAGTAAAATATTCGTTTCTTTAGCACAGTAGATGCTGTAAGTAAACATTAGAAAAACATTGTAAGATTTTAAAACAATCCTATTGTTAGTTCAATTACATAATGGCTGTTATTTTTACATTTTTAAATAGCTTCTTTTCCTGAGAATATGCACCATTGTTTCTCACAAAATGTCCTTCTTTCTTGGAAGGATAGTACTTGGGATAAAACCAATAACCTGTGTATTCAGTGAGCACCAAAACAACGTTTATTTGGATCACCACTGATTTGTTGGTAGTTTCGTTGAACTCATGCATTTGTTCCAGTATGCGCAAGCACTTCCAATTAATAAAACAGAGCAAATAAAAGTCACAGTATTATACCTCACTGTATGGTCCTCTGGTCCCTTGTAGGGTCTGCTGGGGCCCAGAATCACCTGCAGAGCCTATATGGTTGCCCTTCAACTCCCACATATGGAAAATGCACAATGACTGTGAGGGTGACATCCATGCAGGACACGGGTGATGAAAAACTATGGGACTAGTTAAAATGCGGGACAAAATGCAGTCTTTCAGTCATCCACAGAGTAATTTGCTCCCTCGCGAGTGTACACCATTCACCTCTGGGTGGTCTGGGCTTTCCTATGACCTCTTGGGCTTCTTTTGTGTTCGGACTACGACAATTAGTATTCGGCATGGGTAACAATTGTAGACATAAAGATGTGTGTTTTATAATCAATAGGCTAGCCAACTCTTCAATTTAGGAGTAACAAGATCACGCACATAATTCACTGTGTCATTTTGGGTGCCCTTTGTGTGAGATTGTTGCCAGTGAAAACTCTGACTTGAATTTCTTTTGATTAAAAGATGATTTATTCAAGACAGGTCCGCTTACAATAATTGACATCTTAAATCCTCTTTACAAAAATGCCCTTACTCATTGTTCTCATCTCTTTCTCTTCCCCACTCCTATTTTATGGCTCCCCTTTTCTCGGTTTCCTTATCTTCCTTCTTCTCCCCAAGCTTAATGTCTCCTTGCTCATTCTCTCTTCGTTTGTTTTGCTCCTGTTCATACATTCCCGCTATAGGACCAAGTATATTTGTTCTTTTTTTCATTTACTTTCCACCCCTTCTGTTCTCTTATTGTCAATTTTAAAACAACTTCACTTATTGTTAACCTTTTCCTATTGTTTTTCTGTTCTCTGAACTCTGTTGTTGGCACTCAGCAAGACCCTCCCAAGATGGTGTCACACTGGCCCCCATCCACCCTTCTCTTTTTTTTTAGAAATCCATCAACCACACCCATCAAATTCATCAAATATATTTCTGCCCCCAAGAATGACAAGTACACCCTGTCCTGCCTAAAGTGTACTGGTTCCCCATATTTAATGTCATCATGTCGCACCACTCCTATTCCTGTCGCTCTACAAAAACCGTGAACCTCTCTGTTCATTTCTTTCCTTGCTGAAGGTTTCCAAGCACCCCTCCACAATCTTTGTGGCAGCAATTGTGTCCATACCAGTTTCGTGCCAGTACATAACCTCTGAACACGCTACATTTCTTTTTTAATCACTTGCTATTACTTCTAGACTAATCCATTGTATTGAATAATTATCCCCCAAATGAACGATTATTGTGTGAGGGGACGCCGCCCGGTGCATTTCATGCATTCATGAATGTACTTGCATGCGGCTCTAGAACATGACCCTCTGTTGTAAGCCCACCAAGCCCCCTGTAGCCTTCTCACTGTATCTCTCTCTTTGACTGCCCATCCCTCTTTGCACGGGCCATCCTTAAAAGGGCACAAACTGCACCGGCAGCCCACCAGCCATGTGCATGCCCACTACAGGCCTCTTGGAAGCCATCCACCACAGCTATAGCTTAGCGACAATTAAAACCCATTCTTCACCTTCATCATCTGCCATCCATGATCTGAACTCTTCATCATATTGTAGCCAAGCCAATCCTCCAAAATGTATCTGCATCTTCCTAACGACATCAATATATTTAAACAGTGCCATGCTCCACTCAAGACAATTCTCGCAGTATATGCTAGCGTATATGAGGAAGACAGATGTCGATTCTCAATGTTCATTGGTACACTACGTCTCGTAGTTAATTCTCATACTTCTTCCTTTGAGCCTTCTTTGCATCTAACGTCTATGTGTAGCAACTTATATATCTCAATAAATTCCACTTTCCAAATTCTTTCTTTTGTTGCCAATCTGGGGTACGACCCTATAGGCATTGCCACCCCACATATAGGGTAATCTCACTTATTTTATGCATTTCCTATCTGCACCTGTTCCTCCCTTCTCATCCAATACTATGAGCCTCATTACGAGTTGGTTGGCATTCGGGCTGTAAACATATTGGAATACCGCCCAATGGGTTTACTGTTACTGCCACTTAGTTCGGCGGAATTACCGATGGATTGTAAGTGGTGGTGTAAATCCCCATTTGTTATGAGTCCATAGGACACTATAGGGCTTTTTTTAGCAGAATTACCACAGCACTGATTCTGCTGCTGTAATTCCACAGATTTTGTCAATTTTTCAGTGGAGGGTCCTCCACTCCGGGGCCATACTCATAGTATGGAGGAGGGGGGACGTTGGCGGTTCTTCGATTATTGCCACATTTTTCCAGCTCTGCCATACCTGTAATGAGGCCCATATCCCTCCCTTTCATCCTTCCTACTCTTTGTTTGCCCACTGCCCCCTCACATTCATCATCCTTGACCTCATCTTTCTTTCCTTCTATTCTTTGTCTACTGTCTACAACACTCTCTTCCTTAATTGGTATACCTTCACAATCAGGCCACCCTGCAATCCTATCCTCTTTCTTCTCAAACCCATCTGAGTCCCGGCCAATGCCCAAACGATTTTCTTTCAAGAAAGCATGCCACAACTCCACCACCTCTCCTACCTTACCCATTCGCTCTTCCACTTCTTCTTGCTCCACTCCCCAGCACCCTTCCAGTGCCATGACCATACGCCATTGGCATCTTTTTCCTCATTTTTAGAGACCATTTCTTTATTTTCCACTCTCTTCATACCTGCTATTCCGAGATTCTACCACAATTGCGGCCTGTGTGAAGACGTCCCTTCCACTTGGCTGTTTCCTCTCGGTTCTATGCCCCTCTTCCTGTCTATGACACTCCTCTCTTCTGTCCTCCTTTTGCTCTCGTCTCCATTCCCTTACACCTCCCACCAAGCTCTCCCCTCAACATTTGTTTCCATCCTTTCTATTGGTGGCCAATTCCCTCCATCCTCAGACATCTCCCAGTCCTCGTACCTGTTCCTCAACCTTTCTTCTGCTCGCCTCAATCTCCCATTGTGCCCTCTACTTTAGTCACTTCCCACTGCTTCCTTTTATCCTTTCTATCTGTAAAACTGTAGCATACCTATTTCTTTTTGCAAATCTCTCTTCCACACTCTCTCTCTACCATTTCTCCATGCCCACTCACATCTGTGTAACCCTTCTACGGTTTATAGTCATAATGTCGGAAAAAAAATGTCGACAAACAAAAATGTCGAAATTTTTTTTTCGAAAATAATAATGTCGACATCCTATACTTATAATGTAAAAAGTCATTTTTTCGAAAAAAAAATGTCGACAAAAAAATGTCACTTAAAACTATCAACACCTCACTCAACACCCCCCTGCCACCCCCCCACACACCCCACCACCACCCTCCCACCCCTCATACTCAACACATTCTAATTATATATTTATTTATTTATTTATTTTTTCACTACATAAATAACCAAAAAGAGTATCATTTACTAATGGGGGGGTCCCCCCCAACCCCCCTCACCCAACACCCCCCTGCCACCCCCCCCACACCCACACCCTCCCAACCACCCTCCCACCCCTCATACACAACACATTCTAATTATATATTTATTTATTTATTTATTTTTTCAATAAATAAATAACCAAAAAGAGTATCATTTACTATTGGGGGGGTCCCCCCCAACCCCCCCTCACCCAACAGCCCCCTGCCACCCCCCCAAACCCCCCACACCCCCCACCCCTCATACTCAACACATCTTAGTTATATATATATTTATTTATTTATTCTTACAATAAATACACAATTTCGAAAAAATATCGAAAAAATGGCGACATTTTTGTTTGTCGACATTATTGTTTTTCGACATTTATTTGTCGACATTTTGACTGTCGACATTATTGATGTCGACATTATGACTGCACACCACCCTTCTACCAGTTGATTCCCAGGCCATCCAGGCAGCACATCCTGCAGTCCTAATCCCTCTTTTCCTTGTTCTGCCCCCCTCATGAGGCCGGTCCACACCTTGGTCCCATACCTTCATCTCCTTTGCAACTCTCCTTGTTTCTTTCAACTTCCCAACTGTCCCCCATACACTTTTACCCTTTGCTTGTATCCCACTTGTGTATCTCCACTTCAGTCTCTCCTTTCCTTCCTCCAACTCCCATCATACTCCCCTTTTCATTACTCCCCCCCTACACTTTCAACTCCACCCGATACCCTTGCGTCAAGGCATTCTAGTGTATTCTTTCCATATTGAACATCATCAGCCGAGAACAACTCCTTTTTCCTCCCAACTCTCGATCAGTCCCTTCAGAACTGGCTCTCCCCTTAGCCACCTTCTTAATGTACCCACTAACATGTTCTTTTTCACCTTTAGTCATCTGCTCCTCATAGCCACCCACCCCAGCTCCTGCCCCCCTCTTCAAACCATCCTCAATCCTTCCTTTCATTGGGCAACCACAGACCCACAGAGCTGCAGCTGCCAGCTGAGGCAGCCCTCCTATTGGGCCTTCCTCTCCCCCTCTCAGATTGTGGCTCACATCCTCCTCTAACTCTACCCTCCCACCTGTGGTGTGTCGCCCATCCTGGGAGCATGGTATCTCCCAGGGCTCGTTCTAAGGTCACATGGTGGTGACCATGTGACTTCAATAATAAAAGCAACAAGCCAGTTCTGGCTTGTCAATCGATGCAACCTGACGGTTGTAGGTCAAATAATCGAATCTAAATGGTCGACAGGACAAATGGTCGACACCAAAAGGTCGACAGGTCAAATGATTGATTTTTTTTTTTCACATTTTTTTGGGGGGGATCAACCCCCTTTTTTTTGCTAAAAACCACCTTTTTTCCCTAAACAAAAACCTAAAAAAAAATATAGAAGTAAAAAAAAATTCGATCATTTGACCTGTCGACCAAATTGTGTCGACCATTTGTCTGTCGACCATTTGTCTGTCGACCATTTGACTAGACACCCAACCTGACTCCAGCCTACTGTGTGTTACTGCAGCACGATGCTGGCGCTGCATGGCAAGCAGAGGGTCTGCTGCTGCAGGGCCCTATGCCTGTACAGTGCCCCTGCTGGGCAAGGCTGCCCATGATGCCCTGTCCGCTGGAGTGGGCAACTCTGTTGTCATGCTCCAGAGCCCCTGCTTGGCAACTCCGGCTCCGATAGCACGGGTGGCCCCAGGCCATTGTACGGGTCTGTGTGATCATGGCCCATCAGGGTGACCCCTGCAACTAAGTATGGTGGGTGTCCCCACCACCCCACGAGCTGGCTCATGTGCCTGTGAGCCAGCCCACCATGACCACTGAAGGTGATGTTGCTGCGTGCTCCCAGCAACAGTGTCCTGGACCCTGTGCCCTGGGCCTAGGACACCACATTTGCAATGAGGAAAAACAGACCCACATTGTAAGTGCGGCCGCCCGGTTGCCTGCTGCTCCCGGCGCAGTGTGTGCTCGTTAATAGAAAAACTGAATGAGGAGGCTGCTCACGTTAAGCAAAGGTGCTTGCTTCCTCCATGCTCGCTTGCTCCATGATCGAACTGATAGTGTGTGTGGCTCAGCCCTGCTGGCCACGAGCGGCCTTGCTGCCGGCCTATGGGTCACTGTGCCGGAAGGCCCTGTAAGATCCTCGGCCCACCGGCGGTGATTGTGTAAAAAGGCTCAGTGTCGGAGCTAAACAAGGAACAAATGTGTGTGGCCTGCAGCTGCTGGAGTTCCTCCTGCGGCACAATGAAAACAAAAACAGGAGCAGCCAGGATGGGAGGAACAAAGCTGCGTGGCTGCCAAGGCTCTCCTCCTCCACCGCACCTGGGCCACCCGGTGGTTTAAGGTATATGCCTGGGTGGAAGCGAGCCCGCTAGTGGTAGATCCCAGGCCCAAGGGCGGTGAGTGAATGTGCAGCTCCATCAAGGAGCAAGTAACAATGAGAATGCTCCAGGTCGGAGCTCAGGCATTAGAGACCCAGGTGCCTAGGAATAATCCCAGGCCCAAGAGCTGTGACGGTAAAATTTGTGGAAGAAAATGGTGAATGAATGGAAGCACACTGTGTCGGCAGATTGCCATTTAACAGTGAATGGCCCTCTTAAGATCCTGGGCTCATTGGTGGTGGCTTCTACGGCATCCATGTCGGCACAATGGAAACAAATCTACATGGCCCATTGGCAATCCCCTATGGCAGTCAATTTTGCAGCACTCCAGGTCGGTGACTGCCAAGAAAAAAATTGAAAGGAGAAGGGAAAGAGCAGAAGAGGGTTGCAGCTCTTGCAAGTGTTTGTGCACCCTATGCTTTCAGCAGTGTCCCCTGTGTGGAAGGAGAAGTAAAATGAGTGGTCTGTCACCCTGCCACTGTCTGCCTCCCCCCCAATCTATGAACAAGGCCAATATTGCCCCTGGTGCCACCACGTGCGGCTGTGCCGGCCCCTGAATGGTGAACTGAACTGTCCTGAACAGATGCTAACGGAAGTTGGACTAGTCTCCTGCAGCCCCGAATTGCTTAATATGAACTCAGTAGCCATCACTATGAAGGCTGGGAGCCTGCAGACTCTGGACATGCTTAAAATGGCCCCAACCAAAATGTTATGTGAAGCTCTGCTCCTGCGTTTGTGGGCATGCTTCGAATGGTTCCAGGTGCGAACAATGGTGTCTTTCAGTGGGTTAAGCTCCACTTACCCAGGTGAATAAAGTGGTCTTTGGTAAGGTGGAATTTCCAATGTGTCACCAGCAGTCCACCAACCCTGACTGTCACCCTAAGTGTGTACCAATGCTCAGTATGTGTGTTATGTTTAAAACTACCGAAATAAGCTCGGAGATAATGATTGTTCCAACCTGAGTTCCAATGTACATGACTATTATTTGCAACCACATGTAAAGCATTGCTGTTTGTTACTGGTAATTGATGTAATGTCCAGTGATGTTTTCCATTTGTTTATGGAAAAGGAGGAGTGTGGTGTGTCACCCCTCCTGGTAGCATGGTATGTCCCAGGGCTCGTGCTAACATCACATGGTGGTGACCATGTGACTGAAATAATAAAACGTACAAGCCGGTTTTGCAACCTGACTCCGGCCTGCTGTGTGTTACTGCAGCGCGATGCCGGCACTGCGTGGCAGGTAGAGGGACTGATGCTGCAGGGCCCTATGCCTGGACATTGCCCCTGCTGGTCAACGCTGTCCATAATGCCCTGTCTGCTAGAGTGTAATAGAGCCCCTGCTGGGCAATTCTGTCCTCATGTTTCGGAGCCCCTGCTGGGCAACTGTGGCTCCGATAGCCTGTGTGCCCCCAGGCCATTGTCTGGGTCCGTGTGATCACGGCCTATCTGGGTGACCTCTGCAACTAAGTATAGTGGGTGTCCCCACCACCTCACGAGCTGGCTCATGAGATACTAATATAAAGCATCAATAAAAGCTTAAGAATCTCGAATAGGTGAAACTCAGGTATTGACTAACCCAGACATCTAGACAGGAGGTACTCATTGTCAACAACACAAAATGGAGGACAAAAATGGAGACTTGAATAACTGAAAGCTGTTCATATTTTTATGCACATTTGAATTGAGATCTCTAAAGGAGAGATACTGTGAAATTGCGTTTTTTGTACATTTGAAGTACATTTTGCACATTGGTATTGATGTGACGAACATCGCTATGCACTTTAGAGCACTGGACACTTTGTTATGTGATGATTTTAACAACTCTATTATTATTAAAAATTGTTTATGTTATTATAATATTGTTCTATGAGGTCAGGTTGTATTTTCCTTGAACTTCTACTTGTCTTTGTTTGAATTGTCGTTCACTAATGTGTGGATCCCTAATTCATCCAGTGAACTACATGCCATAAACCTAATTTAGGTGTGGGAGCTTTGTTGTTCTAATCATGTGCCCATGAGCCAGCCCGCCACGACCATTGAAGGTGATCTCGCTGAGTGCTCCTAGCAACAGTGTCCTGGACCGTGTGCCCTGAGCCCAGGACACCATACCAAACACCCACCCACCTCTGACCTGCTGCATGAAGGATCGCAATGGCAGCCACAATTTCCTATTCTGTCGGAGCTGCTGCCTGTGTCGCTGTTGCATCCTTCTCCCCTCATTTTTTCTTCAAAGAAGGGTTTCTTCTCTTCCATTATAAGCAGTGCCGGCCCACGGGCCCATCCATGCAGTCTGGTGTCACGCATTATCCCATTTTGCCCGCCTCTACTCCCACAATGTCCCTTTGTGCCGAAACGTCCCTTCCCACCCAGGTAGCCCTATTTCGATTTTAATCTGGGAAAGTCATGCAACAACGTCATACTTTACATGCAAATTACTTCAGAGACTTGACTGACAATAAAACACTCATTAGCGGCCTTCCAGGAACTACCACGTAGAACAAAATTAAATAGGGACGTTTTAGATCCAAATTATGTTTTGCCTTTTTAACTGTCTGATTTAATCAGTGATAATTATGATTAAAACGACTAGGATAATCACGTTGCGATCAACTTGTAGCACATCATACGCTAAGAAATTCCCTGCGTCGAATGGTGTGTCTGTTTGAGTCACACATCGCATAAGCAGAAAGCCACACATAACTGCGTTCTCATTTCAAAAGTCCACGAGGAGGGCATAAGGGAGCCCATTCACATCCGTGTCAAAGGGCAATTTAGCGTTGAGCAATGTTACAGAACCTCAGGGGAGTTGCTAGGTCTGGAAAAGACCCGGGGCTAAGCTGATGTCGGAACTGTTGGGACTGGGGGCTAGCTAGTCTTTTGGCTGTAGCTCCTGAGATTCTATCCGGGGCTACAACCAAAAGATCAGGGGCTATAGCCCCCTTAGCCCCCCCCTAGCAACGCCCCTGCAGAACCTCTTATTAATGTGTTGTAAGCCTGGGAGGCACTATCTACTTTCTCTTGATTAGAGTGAAGGATGACCCATGAATGAGGGACAGGGAAATAATCCAGTGCCTACGTGCGCTGCACCCCGCCGGTACACGCTGCCATACCTGCAGTGTGCAGCACTGACTCAGCCCCTGCTTAGACGAGCTCTGGTTTATGACCACCCACCCTAATGAGCAAAACTACGGTGACCATAAAACTGAAATATAATTATGGCATTAAAGATGCCTATATTTGACTTTAATTAATAATTAATATAATGGGGTAGGTGTTGTAAAAGTGCTAATTAAATGGATCTGTAAAACTGCAGACGGCGGAGATGTTGCCAAATGATTAATCCCACAGCAGTATTTGGGTTATATCAATATTCTATTAATATACAGTATGCCAGAGGTCGCGGCTAGCATGCTACTCACAATTAAGCTGGTGTGACAGGCGTGCCGAGTGAAACAAAATGAAGGACATAAAAAAAGCCGGATGACAGCAACCTTGAACGCTATCTCTGGCTCCGTGCATCCGAGGCCGTCACTGGCATCAGCCAGCGAGCGGGGAGTGCAGGATTGAATCAGTGCCCAGATTGCGCATGCGAACGATTAAATGGCGCGGTGCCGTAACTAGCTTTCTTAAATGCTAGATAGTGAGCTCTGCGTCGCCTTTAGAGTGCAGCATTAACATGGAAATCGGCGGATTGCCTGCAATGCACACAAGAAGATACAGTACAGCATTCTTGAAACGTGTATGATCTTTTAAATATTAAAGCACATGTTAATCCTGCAATTCCATGGACAGTGCATCTTTAATTTAATGAAAATAATTACAGATAAATATGGTACTGTTGACAAAATGCTTAAAGGCAGACACCAAAGCATTGGCCTTTTTCTCAAGTGCATCAGACAAATGGAAGGTACACCGAGGCCCTAGTTTTTGAATAGGGATTATTTTGGAATCTCAAACCCTTGAATAAACCGGAACCATATCTATTGAAGTTTCCATCGGCGAAATATCGAACGCTGTTTCTAAGATTTAGACTCAACATCTGGCCTACTAAGAACCATGTAGGGCTAATGACTATTTCCAACCCTATAGATAGAGTCTGCCGGCACTGCATTAACGCAACAATGCCAGCAACTTTAAAACATGTCTTAATTCACTGTCCAGCCTTATCTGATTTATGAAAAAAAAAGTACCTCTACATTTTTCGCAGAAATGAAAATTCAGACTCCAGAGATACTATGGAAGGAATTGTTTAGTGGTCGGCACACTGCAGTAACGTTGGCAACCATGGGCGTAATTATAGGGGGGGACAGAGGGTTTTGTCCACCCCAACTTCTGTTGCATGCCTTTTTGTCCACCCCAACTTTTGGAGGGAAGGCAGGGGGGCCACCATCATCAATTATGTAATTGGACAGTGCGAGCCCGGCTGGGGTGCCCAGCAAGGCTAGCGCTGCCTCATTACATAATGCTGAGCTGCCTGGCAGCCGTGCTGCAACACATTGAGGGTTGGGTTGCCCTGCATAGCTCAGTCCCTCACCCTGGCGGGCCTGACTCAAAGTCAGCAGCCAGGGTGCTGAACTTGGTGTTGAAGGGCCTAGCTAGCAGAAGCACTTCCAGGGGCTGTGGTGCAGGGAATCCCTTTCCGGTTTTGTGTTTGTGCAACACACAGACAGGAACTAGAAAGTTCATTCAGCTTGCTGGTTTCTGTCTGGAGGTGCGTGAGTGCGAAGAGGTTACGTTGGTGTAACATGAGACGTGGCCTGGGCGGCATTTGAAAGCAGAGCAGAGGTACTTTTAAAAATAAAAATAATTTGTAATTGTGTTTGTGCATGTTTGTTGGGGGCCTGAGCTGCGGGCGGACCCTAGTGAGGGCGCGTGTCACATTTGGCCCTGGGTATGAATACACATTAACAATAACAAATGGTGCATTCTATGTGGCAAGCCACAGCTCTGCAATGCCTCTAAAATTAGCCTTGCCACTTTTCAGATGCTACTAAAGCACCACCACCCTAATTTCAAAATGAAGTTGGCAGAAGGTACACCCTCCCCAAGTAGAGTGGAAAGAGTCAAGCTAAGAAAACCTGTGACCCAAAACTGTCGTACTCTGCAAATTCTGTGAATTTAAGTTGAGTGCTATATGCCTTCCAAACATGGTGAACTTTTGTAAAGCAGTTTTGGCTGTAGTTGCGCAGAAGGTACCGTATGGGATTTTGTGTTAAAGGTACACTTTTAGAAGCCCTGTATTATAACTTTTCCCTCTGCCGCCAAAAATAATCTTCAGCAAACTGGCAAAAAATATTTTGAGTTTTGCAGACAATTTGTCAGGACTGTTTGGTGCAAATTAGTAAATGGGTGTCATGGTTCAGGTTACAGGCCACCAAAAACTGCTTCACTTACCAAACTAAGCAGGGGAGTATCCAGCATTGTAAGAGTGGTGGGGGGTGAACAATGAAATGCAGTGTGTGGAATTCCACATGGTCTCATTGGCACCCCCAAACTGGCCACCGCTGACCCAATCTACTTTTTTGGTAACATTAGTGGAAGATGGCATTTTAACGCTCAACAACAAAAATAAAACTGTAGTATCATTCCAGATGCAGGAAACTCGTCTATTAGAGCTGTGTCCAAGCCCTCTGAGGCAAAATACATGCAAATGTCCTAATTATTATATGGATTGCACCAACAGAAGTGACTTCACAGAAAGGGACATTGCAAGGCGCATCATCAGTCCTTGATACTTGGAGGCACCATGGAAGTGACTTTAGAATAAATTGCCATAAATAAGCCAAGTTACAAATAACGTTGTGGTGCAAAATACCTAAATTGCACTTTTGTCATATGTGGAGCAACTCTATAGTCATTAGGCTTTTCCATTACAATATCATGATACATCAACATAAGCTTTGAAGTGAATCAGAGTCACTTGCAGAGCTGCAGATACGGCACACACATCTTTCCAGGTTTCCAGGTTTAGTTGATAAAGATACTTATTAAGGTTTTGCTTTACATTTCATGTGATTAAATAATTATTTATAGCAATGCCTTGGAAACAAACCACATTACATAATAAACTAGCCTTTCATAGTAAACTAACCATACACTATATACATTGTCATAGAAATATGTTGAGCAATGGGAGTATGGCTTTAGTCACAATAGCATCATGTATATTAATGTGAGCCTAACAAATCCCCCTTGGGTTTTAAAGCCATAGTCATTATTTCATAAAGCATGCAACATTATGCACCCTTCTCACTTCTGATCAATCCCTTCCATTCACATTTCTAAAGGGACAAAAGTCCCTGGTAATATTACCACCCCTCCCTCCCATCATTGCCTAATGGCTCACATTGTAATGCTCTGTTGATACAAAGCAACGTAAGGACCCTCTGCTGTCCGGAGCTCCTTAGGACATTGTCCTGGCAGCAGGACACCACTACCATTTGGAAAGGGTAAGCTGTCCTGCTGCCAGGACAATGAGCGTGCTGAGCAGGAATTGCTCGGCACACATCGTCCTGCCAGAGGGGCACCTTTGCCGTTGGGCGCCCTCTATGATGTACAGAACAGAAGAGGTGTCCCAATGACAAATGTCCCGGTATGGCTCTTAAATGAGCCATGGGGGCAGACCCGCCCCCCCCCCCCCTGCCATTCCCACTTGGTACTCCACTCCTCTGAGCCATTTGAACACAGGAAAACATACCTTAATTTTAATCAGTCCGGACCTTGTAGACATTTCTTTATCAGCACGTACACATATAAGGTGCTGTGCAGAACCCAGGTTTGGCGATATATGGCATTTAGAAATTGATACCAAGTATACTTGGTCACCCACTGCACTGCATTAACCGATGGCTTCTGACTTAGAATGAAAGGAAAAATCAAGGGAATTGCTGACATTCTAGTGAATATGTCCCTTTCGGCCATGGCTTTATAGTTCAGCTATGTCAAGTCAACTTAGCCCACAAGTTCAGGGATCAGGGGGTGATAAAGTCTGGTCTGCTCAATGGACGTTGCACCACTTTTTCCATGTGTTGTATATGCACATATAAATGTTGTGTGCACAGAGTGTATGTTAATGGAGGTTCTGGGTGCATTTGTTTGTGAGTGAGATTGTATGCAAGCATATGTGTGTTGACTTTTGTGTCTGAATGATAAATAATGCACTGTTTGTATATTCTATTGGAATTAAGTTTGTGAATGTTATGTTGTGTCACTGGGTGCATGACAGGCTGGCAGGAGATGTGTGTGGGCCCAATTAAATTTTAAAGATAGGCCACCAGTCTTATGAAAGTTCTAACAGAGCATCAACAATGGACTCTTGTGGTGTGGTAGTCTAGTGTTATCCCTCAGGGATTTAGGTTGTTTGACCGAGGTACAAAATCATGGCGAAATTGACCGTAGTCATTTTCGCTGTGAATATGTTTTTACCTTGGTACAAAAAAAAAAAACATGTCCCCCCAAACTGTCAGTGCACCCATAAATCCCCCCTATTTACCTTTTCTCCATCCGCCGCCTCTCCTGTAAACTGCAGCGTCAGATCCACCCATCTAACGCGGGTCCGATCTGAATCTGCAGTGTACCTTTTTCTTTTTTTTTGTTGGCTCCCTTGCCACCAATGCTGAGGAAGCAGGGGACACCCCCGTAACCACCAAAGTCAAAAATACCAAACCTAGGGAGCAGGGGACACCCCCACAGCCCTGGCTGTTCATGTTGGTATCGTCAGCTTAGAACTAATGGTGGTGACCTAATTCAGTCAAATCTACCATTCAACCAAATTTTATCAAACAATTTGGCTGAAACGAACCCTAAAATCCTCCACCCCACTCCTGTCCCCCCCAACATTTTGAGCAAAGTTCCTCCACTGCTGGCAACTATGAATTTCCTATTACTTATAAGCCTCTGATTAGGATCTATGGAATATAATCAAGATAGAAGCAAAAACTGATACAATTGTGTACATTATCCACTTGGAAATTCAACTATTCTGTAAAAGGTGCCATAGAAGCATTATGCGCCAACTATCTAGTGATCTTCCGTTTTCTTTTCTACAACTGTTTGAATGGGATAAAGTATCTTGATTGGATTTATATATTGGAACATTTTATGTAACACTTTAATTCCCTCCTGACATATGTATATGTATTTTTCTAATTGTTTTAGATTTGTATGCATACTGAATTTGTATTAATATTAAATATAATGTAATGTTATTTAATTTAATTTAATGTAATGTAACGTAATATTGAAAGGTTGATGGGTAGCCAGGAACGTGCTTCCACAATATCGCCCAACTTATGTGAATATGCTTGCCTCGCCTCCACAAGAAACACAATGCAATGCCGTGAGGGCCAGGTATCTTGCAGTATATCTGATCACATGTCAGAACACCCAGGAAATCATGGCCTCCCTTTATTTATTTATTTATTTGTTTATTTATTTGGATTTGTAGAGCGCACAACAGCATTGTGGTGCTTGTTACAGACAGTTCTTAGTTACAGATAAATGAACATTTGCAATTCACAGTGTGGTGGCTATTGTTACAGACAATTTATAGTTACAGTTAAATAACAACAGTTGCAATTCACAGAACAGAAAGTGAGGTTTTAAGTTTTCTTCGGAAGGCAAGGAGTGAGCTTTCTGCTCTAATGTATGTGGGTAGTGCGTTGCAGGATTTGGCGGAAATGTAGGGGAAACCTAGGCCGCCAGCTTTGGCCCTATTGATTCGTGGGATGTGAAGTTGGTTGGTGTATTGTGTCCTACTGGGTCGTGTAGAGGAGGATTTGGTGATGGTCTCTGATAGGTATGATGGTGCAGAGAGAGTGAGGCATTTATGTGTCAGGGTGAGAATTTTGAAAGTGATTCACTCTTTGACCGGGAGCCATTGAGGTGACTGTCTGGCTTGGGAGATATGCTCCCTTTTTGGGATGCTTAAAGCGGCACAAAGTGCATTGTTCTGCGTGACTTGTAATCTGCTTAGGTTTTCTTTGGATGTACCCGCTAGTAAAGTGTTGCAATATTCTAATTTATCACCAATAGTTGCTCTAGCAATTGATAGACAATTGGGTTTGGATAGGTATGGTTTTATGGCGTTTATGAGCTTGGTGGTGTGCGGGGATGAGGATGTGATAGCGCTGACCTGTCTAGTCATGGATAGTGTGGAGTCTATGTAGACCCCCAGGGTCTTGGCAGATGTCGACACAGGGATGATAGTATTGTCAATGGTAAAGTTTGCGTACAGTCTATCAAGTTTGACTAGAGTATTTTTTTCACCTAGTATAATTATTTCGGTCTTATCACCATTGAGGCAAAGGCCATTGACCGCCATCCAGGCCTGGATGGTAAACCAGGTATCTGCAGGTAAACCAGCTATCTGCAGTTTTTGGATCTCCAAACGTTTTGGACTAAAACACCTATAAACCCTAGCCAGCAGACCTATCAGATGTTAACATCACCACTGTAGTGGGCTCATAGTGCCAAGGGTTGTGCAAAAACTGGCATGTTCTACCCTTGCCAGTGGTTTCCAGACCTTAGCATGGGGAAGATAAAAGGAGCTGGGGAAAGTTAACAGGATGGGTTGTTCCTCCATCCTGCGTGAGGATAAATGTTTTTTTATAGCACGACTGCATGCAGGTCTTACAAGTTAAACAATAGGTCTACGATGCAGAAAACATACCTATGTCCTGAAGTGTTTTGCATACATTTAATAGTGTTGTTAAAGCAGATTTGAGAAGCAGTAGGGAATTAGAAAATATGCAGTGCTTGAAAGAACGATAGGCTCGAGATGTTCTCGGGTAGACCCGTGAACAAGGGGAGCTTATTTGCCCAGGCTTACATTTACATTTTACCACAGGCCAAACTCCGGAATAGTAATCCTGAGACTGCCATGCCTGGGGCATAGTGTGGCCCACATTAAGAATACAATGTGTAAAAAGTGGAATGTCGTTAGGTATGGAGAGTGAGAGAGATTCCCACAGTCTGAATGAAGAAATTGAATATTGACATCCGGCCACCATAAAAATGAAATGCTCTTGTTCAAGTATTCTTTCTGTGTTCATGTCCTGCTAGACTTCATTTCAATTCCCAAGATTTCATAAATGGACCAAATCATACATGAAGCTGCTAGATTTTGGAAAGTGCAGTCATTTCAAATACCCTGGGTGGATGGCTTTATGTCAGCTCAACATCATCGTACATCTGTTGCTCCAGAAGAGCAATAAGCCAGAATATAAAAGGTGCCCACACAACAAATTCTCAGCAATTTATAAAAGTCAGCCAAGGTCACTATTTTAACACACGAGCAAGCCTGAAAAGCTGATCACTAAGGTTCACTAGTGTCACATGAATGCGTGATTGTTCCTGAAAGAACAACATAGGTAGGTGCATATATTTGTTGGTTCAGTAGAGAACCTGAAAAGACTAAAGGTTCATCATAGCAATAAAAATCTTTTAAGTGTGGTTATGCATATGTCCAAAAATACAAGATGATGTACAGTCAATATGCAGTCATGTCATCCACCTGGATTAATTTATCCAGTCTAGTAGATCCCTAAAGATACTTCTTGTTGCTAGTATTCCAATTTCTAGATTTCTACACCTAGGTGTCACTATTCAAGGAGTAACGTTAGTCCTTGCGATATGTTAAGATGCTTGAAAATGTTATGTATGCTGCCTGCAAATAAGAATCTAAAGGAAGCCAAATTGAAACCTTAATTCATCATCCATACTTAAGCAATAAACCTGGAGCTGGGGGTGGGTGGGTCTTACCACTTCACTTCGCCATAGTTACAGGCCCTGGGGCATTACCTGAAGCATTAATGCCCCCCAGCTAGGAGTGTATTGCTATTAGTACCCCAGCCTGTTAGACCAGGGTACTAATAGTGTATTTTTTTTCAGTTGCAAAGCAGCTTTGGCGTTTTGCAATTGAAAAAAAGAAGGAAAGAAAATGACTGCCACGGAAATGGGTGAAGATACTATACGTAGTCCCTTTACCCTTTCCATTGCGCCCATTCAAAAAGTTAAAAAAGAAGATGGCCACCATAAAATGGGGTGAAGGGGCTTTACATAGTCCCTTTACCCTTTCCACGGCAGTCATTCAAAAAGTAAACAAAGAAGACGGCTGCCATGGAACAGCGAGAAACTACTACACGTAGTCAATTCTCCCTTTCCATGGTAGCTGTTGAAATGTGATTAAATAAAAGAAAGATCGCCACCAGGAAACGGGGAGAAAGGACTACACGTAGTCCCTTCTCCCTTTGCATGGCGGTAAGGATGCGCTGCGACCGGTCTGACAAAGGCTTTGTCGGGCTGGTAACGACCCAGCGAAGGCTTATCAGATCGTTTGTTGCAAACTGATTGTCCCTCGCCGGGTTCTAATTTTGAATATCCCTCGACCATAATAGTAATCTCACAAAATCTGTTTTCCATATGAATAGACAAAGTGAGCTTGTATGAAGACAACTTTAAATTGTATGTATTTGTGAAAAAAAGAAGATTTTATTGAAGCTTGTATGTTCAGTTAAAGGTTTATTAGAAACAATTCTGCTCATCAATTTCATTTTTTTTTTTAACATTTATACATACACAAATGAATGTACAGTGGAAACAAGACAGTACAGTAGGAAGGAACATGAAATTTGTTCAAATTAATCCACCTGTTGTGTTTTAAATAATAAATGCATGAATCAAAGTATACTAATGCTATAAACAAATAACAAACCAAATTACGAAGCTCATTAAGAAATCTGATATATGTTTATTTAATCTTTTATAAGCAATTGTGTACATAATAAGACCCTCCATAATAGTCCATGCTTTACAGCCAGCTTAGTTTCAAATGAGCTGTTTTCTTTCTTTTCATTGTTTAAAACGTGGAACTAGCTAAAGAGTAGCAGAGCACTGTAGAGAGTGTGGGTAGCCAGTTTTTAGGCTGACATCTTCAAACAGTAGCTTAGTACTGTCAGTTAGGTCTCTAGATTGATAGGTACATCCATTGGGATTAATACTTGCTCAGATGTTGTTGTCAAAGCCTTGTTTTGAGAGATTTGCAGAATTGGAGAATTGTGTGGGCATTTCAAGCTGATACCTGGATAGACTTCCAGAGAGTGGGTGCGTGACAGGAGAAGGATTCTTTGTAGGTGATCTCTTTGTGGACAAGTTGTGATTCAAGCCAGCTGGCTGATTTGCTGCAGGACGAGTGTGTGTCACCAAACACGTGAAGCTTTACCACCATGTATGCTGGTGTGCAACTCGTGACTGCTTTGTAAATGACCTGGCCTGGAGAGGAAGATTATGTACTTTGCAAAGGGTGGGGGTGATTCATAGACATTTCTGTGCACCTATAATACCACATGATACAGAGTGGTGGACTTCATTTACAGGAGCAAAGTGAACATCAGTGAACCCCATCAGAGGGGCATTTCCCCATCGATGTGCGAGACCACAAGGGCCTACACTATGGTATGGAAGTCCTGTGGCATGATGAAAGATTTGATTTGGAGAAGGGTTCAGATTAGGATCTATGCCATTTGAGCTTCTTTGGTTATGTGTTTCTGTAAGGGCAGCTGCTTTCAATGGTGAAACCTAAGTATTTTGCTGAATCCGAGAGTTTTGGATCATATCTTTCTAGCTGCATATAATTGTGCAAATGTTGGACAAGTTGTTCGGGGAATGAGGAGGATTAATTCAGTCTTGTAGGGGTTAAGTTTGAGGTAGGCATTCAACATCCTCTAAAGGATGAAGGCTAGGTAATTGTGGAGACGACTGTTGCCCATTGGGGTTTTCACTCTCATGTACAATAGGTGAAGTTCAGATATTGGTGGATCACTATATCAGCATCTTTGCAGAGTGTGCCCACAGGCTCCGTGTAAAGGATAAAAAGCATTGGTGAGGGGATGGAGGTTTGAGAGACTCCATAGAAGACTGGGATTTAGTTAGAAGGCAATGTGTTAATCTGGATGGCCTGATGTCTGCCTGAGAGGTAGGAGGCAAACCAATTCAGGACCGTGCCAGAGAATCACATCTTACTTGATTCTGCTACCCTGCTCCCCCTCGCCCCCTCCTGCCTACTTATACAGGAGTCTGTCCTGATACATTCTAGTTTCACCATCACCATCTTGTGGCCAATGCTGGCTTTGACTTTTATGGACTTCAGTGATTCACGGTGCATCACCCTTTCTCAACTCTCATGCTGGACTTCCTTTGCATCTTGTACTCATGGTGGCCCTGAATCATGCTGTTCCCATCTTCATCTTGTATCCTGGCTTGCAACATTATGTGTTACTACTGACTTCTGCAATTGTATTCGCTCTCCTCTCTTGCTTCTCCACTCCTTTGACTGCTTACTCTCTGTTCTCTCCTCCTCTCCCTTTCTCCCTTTTCCTATCTCCTCCCCTCCTTCCCTTACTTTATTCTCTGCATTTACCCTATCAGAATTTTCCCTGGACCCAGTATGACAGCAGCCTTGTCTGCTTGCTCCCCCTCTCCCTTACCCCCCCAGCACTATCTGAAATGTTTTCAGGCCTAGTACAATAGTTGCTTGTTTTCTTCCTCCCCTCCCTTTGTGCACCCCTCTCCGTCACCTTTTGTTTTTCTCCGGCTCTACCAGAAATGTTGCAATGCTTTGCTATGTCAAAGAGGGCTTTGCTACTGTAGAGATTTCTGTGAAGGTGAGGTAAGCAGCGCTGGTCTCAGGGATCAGAATCCTATGGTTGGCACAGAGAGATTTGAGGTTGGTGAGATCTCCAGGGTTACAGTTTTTGTTCCACTGTGTCTCTAGGGTGCTGATAGAGTGTTTGTTTTCAGGCAAGCTCTGGGGTGTACCAACAGGCAGATGGTTTTGTCCTATTGTGGCTGGTTTTACGAGGGGCATAAGTGTACCCCAGTTTCAAAGAAGGGTTGTTGATTCCTTCTAGGGTGACCAAGGCATTCCCTGTGTTGTGGAAGTCTGTGATGTTTTCTTCTAGCTCATTGACCAGAAGGTTTTTGTTGTGATGTGTAGTAGCCTGGTGGTGGGAGCCCGTGGGTTCCTGTTGTGTATCTTAATGGAATTGTGTAATATCTCAATAAAGGTATGGTCTTACTTGCAATGTAATGCATCTTCCATTATTTTAGTGGCAATGAGCTGGTCTTTTCAGGGCCAAGGAAACAGACTCTTGCATGCTGGATAAAAAGGAAAGGAAGAGAAGTAAGCTGTGGTGGCAGGAGCAGCCATCCAGGATCCACTGCCCCCCGAAAGAGGGCCCACCACCCAGTGACACTTACAGGATCAAAGAAGGCCAAGAACTGTTTGAGAAAAGAGCACTGTGTAAATTGACACAGAGGGAAAGTGTTTTCAAGCTTACTAAGCGAAGTAATGCTGTCATGGAGTGTACAACAGGTTAAAGAAATATATGAGACTGTGCTGAGAAAAGAACTGGCCAATGGAGCTGATGCCATGAAGTGAAGACATTTGCCGCAATAATACTATCCAACTAACAGCACGTAGTGGTTCTGACGAGTGGAATGGTCAATTAAATTGTTTACAGTGTTGTTACCAGATGGCTGGCACTGCATGATGGGTAAATTGCAAGACTGGGAAAGGAACATACCTTACCAGTGACAGTTGGATTTGCACCCTGCCAGTGTTGTTGCTGTGTGGGAGAGGAACTGTGAGACAACCAATGAGGTCTGTCTCCAGCGAGTGCCGTTGGAGGACATGGAAGGCCCACTGCTGATGGATGTCGCCAGAGAAATATTGGCGTAAAACTGTGAAGTGTGAAGAGGACACGACCACAGAGTGCTAGCTACTGCATTGCATGTATCAATGGTGATAAAATGACTTGCACTTGCAAACTCTGAATGAATGGGTGGGACATTGAGGTATGGGGGTTATGATATGGTATGATATTGCATTTATAACGAGCCTGTACATGTGTTTCTAGGCGCCACAATACAAGGGAGGCAAGACAAGGCAAATGATCTTACTAGGCCTTGTGATATTCAGATTGCGCAAGCGCAACAACGAGAGCTGCAGGGGGATGGGACGGGGGGAAGTACAAGGGAGAGCATAGGGGGAAGTGTGGTCAGGGCCAGAATGCTCTGGGTAAGTGCAAGTCAGCAGGGGGGACTGTAGAGGTTGGAGATTACAACCCCCTACGTGCTCAGTAGGCCAGGTGGCAGTGCAAGAGGGTCTGGTCGTAGAGGGGCCTGGTACCCAGTGAGACTCTGAGGGTACCAAGCAACCAGTCAGCGCATTAGACAGGGAGGTTAGCAGGGGAGTGAGAAAGAGAAGACAGAGGAGAAAAAGAGGGTCTTGAGCTGCTTCCGGAACTTCAGGTGAACCGTCTAAAGTCTGAGAGGGGCAGGGAGGCCGTTCCAGAGGGAGGCACCTGCAGAGGAGAGAGATTTATCCGCCACTCTCTGTCTGGAGAAGCGTCTGACCTTTAGAGAGTTTGAGGTAGCTGAGTGAAGGGTTCGAGAAGGAAGCTACATAGGAAGAGAGAGTTGGATGTAGTGTGAGCCCTTTCCCAGAAAGCCTTTTGGACGATGCAGACGGTCTTGAACTTGATCCTTGCAGCCACCAGGAGCCAGTGGAGAGATTTCAGGGCTTGAAAGATAGATTCCCTGGGCTTGAGGCAAAGGAAACCTCTCACCGTCCTGTTCTGGATTAGTTGTAGAGGGCGCAGAGCAGAGGCAAGCAGATTAAGAAAGAGACTGTTGCAGTAGTCCAGCCTAGAGAGAACCAGTGCCCTGCAGACAGTGAGCTTCTGGAGGAAAGTGAGAAAAGTTAGGATACCTCTAGAAGTGGGCCTTCTTGGCAAGGTCTGTGATGTGAGGCGAGAAGGAGAGAGTGGAGTCAAAGATGACACCAAGGTTGTTTGCCTCACAGGAAGGCAAGGATAGAGGGCACAAGGAAGGCATCGAGAGTGAGAGAGGGAAAGCAGGAGCAGGGGTGCCAATGAGAAGGATCTCTGTCTTACTTGCATTAAGGCAGAGATCATTGGAGGAGCACCAATCCTGAATTGAGGAATGACAGTCAGAAATGAGCAGGCAAGGAGTGGTGGATGAAGGAAGCCTGAAGGAGATCCTGTAAGAGGATTCAATTCAACACTACAGCTAAGTCAATGCCTAGTCTGGGATACTGAATGGAAACCCTTATTGATATATCTTTACGTCCAGTTCATGAGTTCTGGATGACTACCCCTATATAACACCCCTCTCTTGGAATCCCCCTGTCCCCACTGAGCCAAGAAGTAGTTCTGTTTTGCAAGTTTAAACGGTTTATTTGATAATTTAAACAATATATATATATATATCACACTTTATAATAAATTAATAATTGAATATCACACTTAATCTGAGCAGTAATCAATAATGGATAGTCCGGCACTAGCACACTTCTTTATAATCAATGATGAGTGGTTATAGGATGGATACGATAGCAACAATACTTTTATGGTTTCAAATGGATGCAATGTGGAATGAAATGCAGTACAGAAAATAACTTGATAGGATTTCAGCAAAAGACAATGTAATCACTTTCTTGGACAATTCACCCCCCCTTAATGCAATGTAAGGAGATGAATGGAATGGGACTCAGTTCTTAGGAATGCAATCAAATAGAGTTCAGTTCAATTCCCCCCCAGCAGCTTATACAACAGATAGGAGTTTTGAAACACAGACCCAAGTGCTTTGAATATGGTGACAATGCAGTGAGAAATATGCTGAAAATGCTTTTAATTCCCTTCAGGAGGTTTAGGGTGAGTGGTATCTATTTAATATTTGTCCAGGCTCACTCTAGCAATGATTCAGGGATGGTTCGTAAGAGGCAAACGAAATTTAGTAGTTCAGGCAAAAGCAGCTATCTTTTTACAAGTAAAGAAATCGGACCAGATCGCAAATCGCAGCAAAATTCGCAGGTGCGAGAATCGTGATTACGGAGAAAGTATAAGGAGTAGGTTCTAAGTTGGTTCTAGGCTTTTTGAAAAGCTGAGATTCTAAGCTTTCAGAGGAAAGTTAAACCAAGTTCCTAGCACAAACGGTTACAGAGTTATGAACGATTTTGTGAAGGTTGTTTTTCGGATTTGAAATTTTAAAAGTTCAAAGTGACAGGTTACAGCTTGCAGCTAGAAAATGACAGGTGACAGCTTTGCAAACGACAGGTGACAGTTAGGAGGCAGTTCTGGTTAGATTAAAATAGTTTGGATTAGATTATTTTAACTAAGAGATTGGTTCTGCACAGTTCTGCTAGGTACTCACAATATATTTTTGAATTAGACCTCCCCACGGATCTGGTCAGGTTTTGGACTGGTCTCCGGTTCTGGTCTCGGCACTTCACAGTGATCTGGGTCAGCTCTCTGGTTCTGCTAACAGTGGTCTGGGTCAGCTCTGCTCTGCTGGTCTAGCCTCTCTGGATTCTGGATACTGCTCTGCTTTCTAGGTACTGCTACAGGTTCTGGAGATTGATGGATTTGAAGTCTGGATCTCTGGATGTGAAGTCGTCGATCAGCATGCTCCGCAGCAAATGGAATTGAATGTCCTCTCTAGCTTCCAGTGGCTCTTTTTATGTCTTTTGAAAGTGGGTGTGTGTGCAGCATCACTAGCCAGCCCCTCTTTCAACTTGTCATTGGCCCAATTCTCCCCTCTCCCATGATTGGGGAAGGAACTGTGAGTCAGAGTGATGCTGTAGGTTTTATGGGTCAGAGGATCCTCCCCTGGTCAGTTTGCCCACAAATCTATATTTGATCGAAATACACATTTCTCAAATACATAGTGGTTTGTCATTGCATGTACATATTACCTATCACATGAGGTCGTCTCTGTCCCAAATCTGCTCTTCCTGAGGGCTTGCATTCAGAAACTGCAATATTTTCGATTTTAGTGGGTTATGCAACCTTGGTTCTTCATTAAAAATTATACACATATACACGGCCTGTCCATACATACTCCAGTAAATTCCCATGTCTCTAGCTTAAACACAGAGTCTGTAGTATCCATAAATGGTGGGGTTTTGCCCCAGAACATCACACAAATTCCGAACACGTCTTAAAACGTGCACAGAAAATTCACAAGAATTATGGTATCATTTAAATAATTTTGACAAGTCCGCACTGTGAGTTATACATCTTTCTTAGAATCATATTCTGGCCAACAGGGGTGTGTCTTTACAGGTCACATGGTGTAGAAACCAGTTTATCCAGTTTCTGCCAAGCTCAGAGACCCTGCCCCTCCCAGCTTCTGCCAAGAGGAAGCTATTTTACGGCCACCCTAATAAACGATCTGCCTAGGCCCAGGACAGGCCTTTGTTCAACTCCCTGCAGCTGCTCCACCCCTAATCTAATCAGAGAGGTGACAACTCCTTTTGGCAAGGGGAAGAGTGGCTGAGCAGGTTTTAACTCCTGTGGGGGTAGATGTCAGGCAGAATTCAGTTTCATTAAGCCAGGTTTCAGATAAAATGTCACTTTTTGCTCCCCAGTTTAAGTCAAGACAATTTTTACATATGCAGCTAGAATGCTGATTCTAAGTTCAAAACTATGACATTTCAACAGTGACAAACTATGTGACACTCAAAGTAGGTCACTCAGTTAATTTAAACATTTTTGATTTTTGGTAGTTTTAAATCCAGTTTCAGTTAGGCTGCTGCAGACCTGCAGAGCTCAGCCAGTCTTGTTATGAACATTGTTTTGGGGCTCTTCAACTTCCCAGATTTAGTATGCACACATTCTTCATTCTGCCAGATGTCCGCTGGTGTTCAGTGAGATTTTTGGATATGTTGCAATGTTTGAAAATAGGCATTTTGAGCTGGCATTCAGGGAAACAAAAGGTGATTTTAAAGTGTGGTTTTTCCTTTGGCACACATTTCACTCATGGCACCCCAGCCCATCCTGCTCGCACTGGTGGGTGGCAAGTTAGGCAACCATTTTAGTGTGCACAAACTGCGTGGTTCTCCTGGATTCTGGCGCACATGTGGGCTTTTTGGCCATCTTGGATTTTCTAAGCCCACAGCGCCAAATGTTGCAGCATGATAGCTCAAACGTGGGTCAGGACACCCAACAAAGCCCCCCCCCCACGTGACTGCACTTTGAATTTGAGTCGATGGGGAGTCGGGTGCACAAGGGTTTTGACCCACGCACTGGTATGTCCGCATAATCTTCTTCCAATTCTGCAAATGGCACAGTTCAGCATCTTTTCCTCCATCCGGTACTGATCGATCAGTTCTCCTCGCCGGTCCTGATGGGAATATTGGGCGGTACCCTGGGCCCCTCGGGTCTCGGCTCCCGGTCTCCGGATTGTCCTCCTTGGCCAGTCTCCAGGTTTTCTTTCTCCTAGGACGACAAAGGAAGAGCGGCAATACCTATTCATGGACATTTCTCCCCCACCATTGATATAGTGGGGTGGCATATATATTTTAGAACTCAACAGATATGAACATGCACATTTTTTTAAATGAAGAGACAGGAACACATAAACTTGAGAAACACAGAATTTGATAGGCTATATGTAGGATCTTTTAGGGTTGGAATTGAATTACTCTGGAGCGGTACCCTCTGGGATTGCAGAGGACTCCTCCAGTTGCTGCAAAGTGTGCCTGGGATGGCAACACTTCAACTGGTTTATGTGGACCCACTTGTCTTCCCCCTCTGCCAAACCGCCTTTGGGGATGCGGATCTTGTAGGCCACAGGGGAGATCTTGTCTATAATCTCAAAGGGTCCCTTCCATGTAGGCAAAACTTTTCGCCGTTTGGCCTGGTTCCTTTGGAAATTGTATAGATAGGCCCGATCACCCACCTTATATTCCTTCCGGGAAGTTTTCAGGTCATAGTGGGTTTTCATGCAATCAGCTGATCTTTCTAGATTCCGCTGAGCATAAGCAAACGCATGTTGGAGGTGTTTCCTTAAATTCTCCACATACTCATGAGTTGTGGAGGCATTTATCAGTGTCTGCTCTTGGGTCCTGTAGAGCAAATCCTGAGGAAGCACCATCTTGCGCCCAGTCATCAACCCGAATGGTGACATTTTGGTTGCAGATGAAGGGGTAGATCTGATGGCCATTAGGACCAGAGGTAATCGGATATCCCAACTTGGCCC
Organism: Ambystoma mexicanum; assembly: GCF_040938575.1. Taxonomy (NCBI): domain Eukaryota; kingdom Metazoa; phylum Chordata; class Amphibia; order Caudata; family Ambystomatidae; genus Ambystoma; species Ambystoma mexicanum. The sequence continues at coordinate 1,008,143,000 of NC_090930.1, forward strand.
AGAATCTGCCACAAACTTCTTTAATATGCTCACAATGGTTCGGTTGTATCTCTCCACTGCTCCAGAAGAAGCTGGACTGTAAGCAATGTGTAACTTCCTCTTGACTCCCAGTATCTCCCACATCTTTGTCATTACTTCACTGGTGAAGTGGCTACCCCTGTCTGACTCAATCCTTTGAGGTAGACCAAAACGGGAAAAGATGTGGTTAATCATCAGGGCAGCTGCAGTTTCTGCCTTGCAGTTTGGGGCTGGGAGACATTCCACCCACTTGGTAAACAAGCATGTAACGGTCAACATGTACTTGTTTCCTCTAGCGGAGCGAATCACAGGGCCTACAAAGTCGATTTGTAAATCTGACCATGGGAGTGTCATTCCCCTCTTTTGGAGAGGCGCCCGGTGTGTGAGGGATGTTGGCTGAAATTGTGCACACACAAGACAACCCTTCAAATATTGGTTGAGGTCCTGCCCCATGTGTGGCCAGTATGCAACCTCTCTTAAGATTTCCAATGTTGTGTGAAACCCCCTATGACCGGCGGTGGCCGCATCATGGGCGTGACTTAGCATCAGGCTTCGGAATGAGGTAGGAACCACCCACTGATCGTGGCCAGCTTTGGATTTCCTTACCAACAAACCGTCTTGGATCCGGAACATTTTTGGACATTTCATCAACACTCTTAGGTCCTCTTTCCCAATGTAATCGGTATCCGTCAGGGGAAAGTTCTCAGGGTCCTCAAGGTGTTGGTAAAACTTACCAATAATTGGATCCCCCTTCTGAGCTGTAATCAAATCAACATCAGGGGTCTCCTTGCTCCATTGGGCAGTTGAAAGATCATTGTGAGCATTTGTCTGGGACCTAGTGATAGCAGTGACCTGGATTTCCCCCAACAGGGACTCTATTTCGATTAGATCCCCTTGGATGGCCCCGGTTTTGGCCAGCTGATCAGCTAAGTCATTTCCAGTTTTGTCTGGTCCCTCTACTTTGGAATGACCCTTGATCTTTTTCCAATAGATGGTCATCCCCTTCGAGGTGACCAGATCATCAATGTTTTGGATTAACTTCCCATGTTTCAGGGGTTTGTTATTAGCACATAACATGCCTCTGGTTTTCCAATTAACCAGGTGCTCCACGAGCCCGTTCCGTACATAATCCGAATCGGTGATTATGACCAGTTCGTGGAGTTGATGTTGGACAGCAGTGAGGATGGCCTGATGCACAGCCATCAATTCTGCCACCTGACTACTTCGGGGACCAATTTTGTATCCAGCGGAGGTTTCTGGGAACTTCTTCCCTCCCAGTCCCTACGCCAGCCACCAGTTCTTTCTCCCCGTTGTTGTCAACATGGTAAGAGCATCCATCCACATAGACAGTGGGCATTCCCTCACACTTGTCCTCTTCAAAGACTTTGTGTGGGGAATTAAGGTTTGCCTCCATGTTGTCCTTGATTTTTAGACTTTCGTCCTCGAGTTTTCTCTGGCACAATCATGCAAGTCAGCCAGACCTTGCGCGAGGGGACTCTTCTTGTTTTGGCCATATCTGACCTCCACAGGAAAGCCTTGCATTGACAGAATCCAGGAAGTAATTCGGGAATTACTCACATTTCCGGCCCGGATTCTATCACTTTGGAGATATTGCAGAGGCTGGTGTGGAGTCTCCACTATGATGTGTTCCCCCTGGATAAACGGGCGGTAATTCTTCAATGCCCACACCGTTGCCAGGAGTGCCTTCTCACAATCGTTGAATTTTTCCTCCACAGAGGATAAAGTTTTGCTCGCATAGGAGATTACTTTATTGACCTTGTCATGCTTTTGGTATAATACTGCCGTCAAGCACGTATTAGAGAACCCCGTCTCCAGGAAGAACTCCTTGTTTCTGACAGGGTAAGCTAGGCAGGGCGCTTGTGAGAGGCTTCTTTTGAGTTGTCTTACTGCCTCAGCTTGTTCTGGACCCCATTCCCACTTGACCCCCCCTTTCAGGAGATGAATCAGGGGTCTGGTGATCTCTGCGTAGCCCTCAATGAACTTTCTGCTGTAATTAGTCAGTCAAAGGAGGCTCCTTAGTTCCCGCAGAGTTGTGGGGTCTTTCAGTTTCTGAAGTGCTTCCACTTTCTTTTCCTGGGGACAGAGACCCTGAGGAGTAATCTTATGCCCCAAGAAATTAACACGGGTTCTACACCACTGTGCTTTCTGAAAGGAAAGTTTTGCTCCAGCGGCCCTCAACTGGGTCAGAACATAACGGATATCCGCTATGTGTTCCTCCACAGATGAACTTTTGATGAGGACATCATCTACATAAGCCAGGTTACCCCTTGCACCCAGGTCGGGCATGGCCTTGTGTAGGAAAATGTTGAATTAATTGCCGGAGTTGAGGTATCCGAAGGGAGTCCGGGTCCATGTGTACTGCTGGCCCCCAAAGGTAAAAGCCAGCTTGTATTGGTCCTCCATACTGACAGGCACAGTCCAGTATCCATTGGTCAGGTCTATTGCAGTGAATACCTGTGACCCCTGGATCTGGGCCAGCCCTTGGTCAATGTAGGGCAGAGGCCATCAGGAAGTATGGACCCGTTTGTTGAGCTCCCTGAGGTCGGCGCAGAGTCTCCACTGGCCGTTTGGCTTCAATATTCCCAGCACCGGATTATTGAAGGTGCTGTAGACTGGACGGATTATTGCCCGGGACTCAAGGTTCTTAATTATTTCAGTAAGGGACTCCATTGATGCGAGAGGCAAGCGATATTGCTTCACAAACACAGGAGTCATGCCAGGGTCCGTGGGGATTGTTGTTGTGTGGATGTCAGTGCGACCACAGTCATATGAGTCTACCGCAAAGAGATCTTGGAAATCCAGGAAAACTTGTTTCAACTTTTGCTTTTGTTCCAGAGTCACACAGGCATCAGCGAGGTTGACTCTCTCTTCCACCATCTGCCTGAAGCCTGGAAAGACTTCTGGTTTGGCTATCTCAGCGGCCTCCTCCAGCTGGGTGGAGAAGTCCCTGGTCAGAGTGCTGATTTGGACTGGAGGCCTCAGGTGGGAAAGGCAACCCTCATGGACCTGGAAAATCACCTCATCCCTCCTGAAGTCACAAGTCACATCTTCCTTACCATAGGGGCAGGAAGTGTACACCAGGAAGTTCCCCCCATGCAGGGTAAAAATCCTGTCTGGTGTTGTATTGTCATCACTGTCACTGTCAAAACAGTCCTTGGGGATTGGTCCTAACAGTTCATTTCCTAAATCGATGGAAAAATGTTGGTCATCAACCGCCATTCCAATAATGGTGCCTGCGGCTAGAGTAATACTCTTTAAGTCGCTGTTATCCACCTCAATTAGAATGGTGTCATGTTCTATGTTGACTAATGGAGTTGGGTTTACCCCCAACCCTTGCTGTTGGAGAGAAGCGTTTAGATGTATGTAAGCATCAGGGTTTTTCAAATGTTGTCCTCTTTTAACTTTCACTTCCAGGGAGAATTGTCGGGTCCTTTCTGGGATGGTGACTTCCTCTTTGATATGAATTTCAACTGCATAAGGTAGCAATTGAGCTGACCTAAATGCTTTTTCTGGATCATCAAAGCCCATGGGATTATCCTCTAATCGAGCCCAAGCTTTGAAGTTTATTAGGTCCAAACTAATGGCAACGCGATTGAGAATGTCACTGCCTAAGTAAAAGGCGGCAGTGACGTCTCGCACGACCCAACAATTATGGACTATGCTCTTGTTGCCAATGGAGAGTTTGAGCATGCACCTGCTTGGCAGGAGATGTTTGGAATTAGGTTCTTCCAGGTCCATTTCCCATTTGTCTATCAGTTTGAATGTGGGAATGGCTGGATCTTTTGGGAGTTGGCGGAACATGGCTTCGCTGATGAAGCTCTTACCGTTGTTCACGCACACTCGAGCGAGAACAGAGTCCTTCCCATCATTTAACTGAACAGGGATGAACAACTGCTCTCCAATTTGCTGAATATCAGCCAGGCTCTGAGCTGATTTCACATGTTTCTGGACTATAGGAGTGGGAGTTTCTGATTGTGGATTAGTAAAGAATTTCAGGGTGTTTCCTTCCAGTGTGGAATACCACTTTAAACTGGAAGGAAGGTTGATTTTCAGAAATAGAGAGGACCCCCCATCACCAGTCTGTTGTCCTACTGCTATTACTGTCACGTCTGGAGTTTGGTTGTTCTGGAAGTGAAATTCTACTTGGTCAGATTTTTGTTCAACCATGTGGCAGGTGCCGTTTAAACTAACATGGTTGAAACTCTGTTTTAATTTTATTGGTCGGCTAGTCTGGGTCCAGAGGACCTTGTTTACACAATCTATTAGGGGTGACAACCTTCTCAGGAGGTCATTCCCTAGTAAACAAGGGGTGCCCTCTGGAGTCACTACTATGACCGGGTGTTTCACCTTGTGTCGCCAGGGTTACAGTTTTTGTTCCACTGTGTCTCTAGGGTGCTGATAGAGTGTTTGTTTTCAGGCAAGCTCTGGGGTGTACCAACAGGCAGATGGTTTTGTCCTATTGTGGCTGGTTTTACGAGGGGCATTAGTGTACCCCAGTTTCAAAAGAAGGGTTGTTGATTCCTTCTAGGGTGACCAAGGCATTTCCTGTGTTGTGGAAGTCTGTGATGTTTTCTTCTAGTTCATTGACCAGAAGGTTTTTGTTGTGATGTGTAGTAGCCTGGTGGTGGGAGCCCGTGGGTTCCTGTTGTGTATCTTAATGGAATTGTGTAATATCACAATGAAGGTATGGTCTTACTTGCAATGTAATGCATCTTCCATTATTTTAGTGGCAATGAGCTGGTCTTTTCAGGGCCAAGGAAACAGACTCTTGCATGCTGGATAAAAAGGAAAGGAAGAGAAGTAAGCTGTGGTGGCAGGAGCAGCCATCCAGGATCCACTGCCCCCCCGAAAGAGGGCCCACCACCCAGTGACACTTACAGGTTCAAAGAAGGCCAAGAACTGTTTGAGAAAAGACTACTGTGTAAACTGACACAGAGGGAAAGTGTTTTCAAGCTTACTAAGCGAAGTAATGCTGTCATGGAGTGTACAACAGGTTAAAGAAATATATGAGACTGTGCTGAGAAAAGAACTGGCCAATGGAGCTGATGCCATGAAGTGAAGACATTTGCCGCAATAATACTATCCAACTAACAGCACGTAGTGGTTCTGACGAGTGGAATGGTCAATGAAATTGTTTACAGTGTTGTTACCAGATGGCTGGCACTGCATGATGGGTAAATTGCAAGACTGGGAAAGGAACGTACCTTACCAGTGACAGTTGGATTTGCACCCTGCCAGTGTTGTTGCTGTGTGGGAGAGGAACTGTGAGACAACCAATGAGGTCTGTCTCCAGCGAGTGCCGTTGGAGGACATGGAAGGCCCACTTCTGATGGATGTCGCCAGAGAAATATTGGCGTAAAACTGTGAAGTGTGAAGAGGACACGACCACAGAGTGCTAGCTACTGCATTGCATGTATCAATGGTGATAAAATGACTTGCACTTGCAAACTCTGAATGTATGGGTGGGACATTGAGGTATGGGGGTTATGATATGATATGATATTGCATTTATAACGAGCCTGTACATGTGTTTCTAGGCGCCACAATACAAGGGAGGCAAGACAAGGCAAATGATCTTACTAGGCCTTGTGATATTCAGATTGCGCAAGCGCAACAACGAGAGGTGCAGGGGGATGGGACGGGGGGGAAGTACAAGGGAGAGCATAGGGGGAAGTGTGGTCAGGGCCAGAATGCTCTGGGTAAGTGCAAGTCAGCAGGGGGGACTGTAGAGGTTGGAGATTACAACCCCCTACGTGCTCAGTAGGCCAGGTGGCAGTGCAAGAGGGACTGGCCGTAGAGGGGCCTGGTACCCAGTGAGACTCTGAGGGTACCAAGCAACCAGTCAGCGCATTAGACAGGGAGGTTAGCAGGGGAGTGAGAAAGAGAAGACAGAGGAGAAAAAGAGGGTCTTGAGCTGCTTCCGGAACTTCAGGTGAACCGTCTAAAGTCTGAGAGGGGCAGGGAGGCCGTTCCAGAGGGAGGCACCTGCAGAGGAGAGAGATTTATCCGCCACTCTCTGTCTGGAGAAGCGTCTGACCTTTAGAGAGTTTGAGGTAGCTGAGTGAAGGGTTCGAGAAGGAAGCTACATAGGAAGAGAGAGTTGGATGTAGTGTGAGCCCTTTCCCAGAAAGCCTTTTGGACGATGCAGACGGTCTTGAACTTGATCCTTGCAGCCACCAGGAGCCAGTGGAGAGATTTCAGGGTTCGAAAGATAGATTCCCTGGGCTTGAGGCAAAGGAAACCTCTCACCGTCCTGTTCTGGATTAGTTGTAGAGGGCACAGAGCAGAGGCAAACAGATTAAGAAAGAGACTGTTGCAGTAGTCCAGCCTAGAGAGAACCAGTGCCCTGCAGACAGTGAGCTTCTGGAGGAAAGTGAGAAAAGTTAGGATACCTCTAGAAGTGGGCCTTCTTGGCAAGGTCTGTGATGTGAGGCGAGAAGGAGAGAGTGGAGTCAAAGATGACACCAAGGTTGTTTGCCTCACAGGAAGGCAAGGATAGAGGGCACAAGGAAGGCATCGAGAGTGAGAGAGGGAAAGCAGGAGCAGGGGTGCCAATGAGAAGGATCTCTGTCTTACTGGCATTAAGGCAGAGATCATTGGAGGAGCACCAATCCTGAATTGAGGAATGACAGTCAGAAATGAGCAGGCAAGGAGTGGTGGATGAGGTAAGCCTGAAGGAGATCTTGTAAGAGGATTCAATTCAACACTACAGCTAAGTCAATGCCTAGTCTGGGATACTGAATGGAAACCCTTATTGATATATCTTTACGTCCAGTTCATGAGTTCTGGATGACTACCCCTATATAACACCCCTCTCTTGGAATCCCCCTGTCCCCACTGAGCCAAGAAGTAGTTCTGTTTTGCAAGTTTAAACGGTTTATTTGATAATTTAAACAATATATATATATATATATATCACACTTTATAATAAATTAATAATTGAATATTGTTAAGACGGATTTCTGAACTCTGTCCTGGTGGCGCAGAAGTTCAGAAGGCCAACCTAATTACTTGGAACAGGGTAACCTCTGGACGAGCCAGACCAATCAAGGTAGCGATCGCGGCGGTCAAGACTAGGTCTCAAGAGGGGTGAGGGTGACTGAAAGCCCGCAATGAGCACACAAAGCAAGAGCGCTTACAAACTACTCCAGACAGTTGTTATATCAAAAATATATACACATTTATTTTAAGGCCTTTAAAACAATGACCGTAGCGAGAAAATCACAATATCACAATATTAAACCAACACATACCATATCAACACAATATATATACAAATACGACAGTCGCAAGCATTAGAGGCACAAAATGTGTAGTCCACCTGCAAGGGAAGGAAAACAGGCAGTGTGATAATGCTTTAGACTCAGTTCGCCTTCAGAGGCACCTAACTAGATGGAAGTCCGAGCCCTGCGAAGAGTGGAATTTGTGCTCAAAGTACCTGCCATGCCGGTGCCAACGGGCAAAAGGGGAAGCTCTTCGGAGGAAGTCAGGCAGTTCGGGTTAGTGCCCAGCAGAAGGAGAACAGGTTCCGCAACTCAAGCGCAGCCTCCACAGCGAGCAGAAGCAGAGCGCGAGTACGGACAAAAGGGTGCTGTTTTTACACAGCGGGGAAAAGCAATGGGCTACTGCAGGAGGGCGACCAGATCCTAGCTATACTACTCAACGGTCCCCGATGCAAGCAGACCCAGGCTTCTCCACGTTAGTTTCAGCAGCTGGCAGGTTCAGAAGAGCAGGGAACGCCTCGTAGTCGTGTAGAGCAAAAAGACGTCCCAATCGACGAAACCAGCACAGTTTGTTGCCGCAGCAGGACAACGGAGCGGCCGTGTGTATCCGAGCCAAATGTACACTCCTCCCTTCAGACTTGGGAACGCCAAGTGTACGAAGCGTGGGAGAGTGACCAGGACTCGAAATACAACACAACCTGGCGGCGGGTACAGAGCAGGACTCCCTTGTAAGCTGGTCAGTCAACTGGATGGCCCAGAGACACTTCCAAAGGCTTACTTGGCAGGAGATGATGAAGTTGCCGGGAATAGCTGTTCCTGCTATTCCAAAGGTCGAAGCACCAGTACAGGCCTTCTGGTTCGATCAAAGGAGGAAAGGGTTTCACAGGACGACAGCAGTGCAAAGGAGGATTCCTTCAGCGGGTCACCAGCGATTCCTCGGTCCAGCCTCGTGGTTGCAGGATACTTGGCTCCTGTATTCCTTCGTTCGTGAGAACTCAGGAGATCGACATGGTAGTGGTGTTTCCAGCCCCCTCTTATCCACGGTTCCCTTCGTGCCAAAACGGAGGGGAGCCAATGGGAGATCCGCTCATCAACACACATACCATACGTGGACCAATCACGGACCACGGTGATCCCAGGCATTCACACTACCCTAGACTCTCTGGCACCCAGGATGTGTATTGGGACCAGACATCCCAGCCCACACCCTGGAGGCATACAAACGACATGTAGAAGCCCGCGAAAGCAACCACGTTTCGCGGGAAAGTACATGCCCAAATAAGGAAGGCCCCGGGTCACTCGACCTGGGGAAGGTGAAGGGAGCAAGACGGTCAGTGGACAAGACAAAGGAGCCTCGTGGTCTGGCCGTTTTGGGAGCCAGGCCACCATTTTGGGTTCAGTGCGAAAAACGCGCTCAGAACGCCAAAAGGAGCTCAAAATACACAAAACGATCGCTGCCACCATTCGAGTCCCTGAATGACTTGCACCGATCAAATACCATCCTAAACGAGTATCTAGGGCCTGTAGAAGGCTAGAGACCCAAGAGAGCTGTAACTTAGCTTACAGTGCCCTCTTGTGTCATGTTGCACTAAAGCCGCAACATGATAAAAGAAACTACGGGAAACAGCGTTCCCCGGTACTGACTGTCTTAAGGGCATGTCAGTTTCCCCATAAGAAAAGGAGCGAAAGCCCAGAGGAGTGCGGCAGAAGGCTGCACTTCTCTGGCAAAGTCAAGAACAAGGTGAAAAACAACAGCAAAAAGTTTAGGGGTTGCCACATGGAAGGAAAATTACCTACAATTACGAAATCTTTCCTAACAAATATCACACTTAATCTGAGCAGTAATCAATAATGGATAGTCCGGCACTAGCACACTTCTTTATAATCAATGATGAGTGGTTATAGGATGGATACGATAGCAACAATACTTTTATGGTTTCAAATGGATGCAATGTGGAATGAAATGCAGTACAGAAAATAACTTGATAGGATTTCAGCAAAAGACAATGTAATCACTTTCTTGGACAATTCACCCCCCCCTTAATGCAATGTAAGGAGATGAATGGAAGGGGACTCAGTTCTTAGGAATGCAATCAAATAGAGTTCAGTTCAATTCCCCCCCAGCAGCTTATACAACAGATAGGAGTTTTGAAACACAGACCCAAGTGCTTTGAATATGGTGACAATGCAGTGAGAAATGTGCTGACAATGCTTTTAATTCCCTTCAGGAGGTTCAGGGTGAGTGGTATCTATTTAATATTAGTCCAGGCTCACTCTAGCAATGATTCAGGGATGGTTCGTAAGAGGCAAACGAAATTTAGTAGTTCAGGCAAAAGCAGCTATCTTTTTACAAGTAAAGAAATCGGACCAGATCGCAAATCGTGGCAAAATTCGCGGGTGCGAGAATCGTGATTACGGAGAAAGTATAAGGAGTAGGTTCTAAGTTGGTTCTAGGCTTGTTGAAAAGATGAGATTCTAAGCTTTCAGAGGAAAGTTAAACCAAGTTCCTAGCACAAACGGTTACAGAGTTATGAACGATTTTGTGAAGGTTGTTTTTCGGATTTGAAATTTTAAAAGTTCAAAGCGACAGGTTACAGCTTGCAGCTAGAAAATGACAGGTGACAGCTTTGCAAACGACAGGTGACAGTTAGGAGGCAGTTCTGGTTAGATTAAAATAGTTTGGATTAGATTATTTTAACTAAGAGATTGGTTCTGCACAGTTCTGCTAGATACTCACAATATATTTTTGAATTAGACCTCCCCACGGATCTGGTCAGGTTTTGGACTGGACTCCGGTTCTGGTCTCAGCACTTCACAGTGATCTGGGTCAGCTCTCTGGTTCTGCTAACAGTGGTCTGGGTCAGCTCTGCTCTGCTGGTCTAGCCTCTCTGGATTCTGGATACTGCTCTGCTTTCTAGGTACTGCTACAGGTTCTGGAGATTGATGGATTTGAAGTCTGGATCTCTGGATGTGAAGTCGTCGATCAGCATGCTCCGCAGCAAATGGAATTGAATGTCCTCTCTAGCTTCCAGTGGCTCTTTTTATGTCTTTTGAAAGTGGGTGTGTGTGCAGCATCACTAGCCAGCCCCTCTTTCAACTTGTCATTGGACCAATTCTCCCCTCTCCCATGATTGGGGAAGGAACTGTGAGTCAGAGTGATGCTGTAGGTTTTATGGGTCAGAGGATCCTCCCCTGGTCAGTTTGCCCACAAATCTATATTTGATCAAAATACACATTTCTCAAATACATAGTGGTTTGTCATTGCATGTACATATTACCTATCACATGAGGTCGTCTCTGTCCCAAATCTGCTCTTCCTGAGGGCTTGCATTCAGAAACTGCAACATTTTCGATTTTAGTGGGTTATGCAACCTTGGTTCTTCATTAAAAATTATACACATATACACGGCCTGTCCATACATACTCCAGTAAATTCCCATGTCTCTAGCTTAAACACAGAGTCTGTAGTATCCATAAATGGCGGGGTTTTGCCCCAGAACATCACACAAATTCCCAACGCGTCTTAAAACGTGCACAGAAAATTCACAAGAATTATGGTATCATTTAAATAATTTTGACAAGTCCGCACTGTGAGTTATACATCTTTCTTAGAATCATATTCTGGCCAACAGGGGTGTGTCTTTACAGGTCACATGGTGTAGAAACCAGTTTATCCAGTTTCTGCCAAGCTCTGAGACCCTGCCCCTCCCAGCTTCTGCCAAGAGGAAGCTATTTTACGGCCACCCTAATAAACCATCTGCCTAGGCCCATTACAGGCCTTTGTTCAACTCCCTGTAGCTGCTCCACCCCTAATCTAATCAGAGAGGTGACAACTCCTTTTGGCAAGGGGAAGAGTGGCTGAGCAGGTTTTAACTCCTGAGGGGGTAGATGTCAGGCAGAATTCAGTTTCATTAAGCCAGGTTTCAGATAAAATGTCACTTTTTGCTCCCCAGTTTAAGTCAAGACAATTTTTACATATGCAGCTAGAATGCTGATTCTAAGTTCAAAACTATGACATTTCAACAGTGACAAACTATGTGACACTCAAAGTAGGTCACTCAGTTAATTTAAACATTTTTGATTTTTGGTAGTTTTAAATCCAGTTTCAGTTAGGCTGCTGCAGACCTGCAGAGCTCAGCCAGTCTTGTTATGAACATTGTTTTGGGGCTCTTCAACTTCCCAGATTTAGTATGCACACATTCTTCATTCTGCCAGATGTCCGCTGGTGTTCAGTGAGATTTTTGGATATGTTGCAATGTTTGAAAATAGGCATTTTGAGCTGGCATTCAGGGAAACAAAAGGTGATTTTAAAGTGTGGTTTTTCCTTTGGCACACATTTCACTCATGGCACCCCAGCCCATCCTGCTCGCACTGGTGGGTGGCAAGTTAGGCAACCATTTTAGTGTGCTCAAACTGCGTGGTTCTCCTGGATTCTGGCGCACATGTGGGCTTTTTGGCCATCTTGGATTTTCTAAGCCCACAGCGCCAAATGTTGCAGCATGATAGCTCAAACGTGGGTCAGGACACCCAACAAAGCCCCCCCACGTGACTGCACTTTGAATTTGAGTCGATGGGGAGTCGGGTGCACAAGGGTTTTGACCCACGCACTGGTATGTCCGCATAATCTTCTTCCAATTCTGCAAATGGCACAGTTCAGCATCTTTTCCTCCATCCGGTACTGATCGATCTGTTCTCCTCGCCGGTCCTGATGGGAATATTGGGCGGTACCCTGGGCCCCTCGAGTCTCGGCTCCCGGTCTCCGGATCGTCCTCCTTGGCCAGTCTCCAGGTTTTCTTTCTCCTAGGACGACAAAGGAAGAGCGGCAATACCTATTCATGGACATTTCTCCCCCACCATTGATATAGTGGGGTGGCATATATATTTTAGAACTCAACAGATATGAACATGCACATTTTTTTAAATGAAGAGACAGGAACACATAAACTTGAGAAACACAGAATTTGATAGGCTATATGTAGGATCTTTTAGGGTTGGAATTGAATTACTCTGGAGCGGTACCCTCTGGGATTGCAGAGGACTCCTCCAGTTGCTGCAAAGTGTGCCTGGGATGGCAACACTTCAACTGGTTTATGTGGACCCACTTGTCTTCCCCCTCTGCCAAACCGCCTTTGGGGATGCGGATCTTGTAGGCCACAGGGGAGATCTTGTCTATAATCTCAAAGGGTCCCTTCCATGTAGGCAAAACTTTTCGCTGTTTGGCCTGGTTCCTTTGGAAATTGTATAGATAGGCCCGATCATCCACCTTATATTCCTTCCGGGAAGTTTTCAGATCATAGTGGGTTTCCATGCAATCAGCTGATCTTTCTAGATTCCGCTGAGCATAAGCAAACGCATGTTGGAGGTGTTTCCTTAAATTCTCCACATACTCATGAGTTGTGGAGGCATTTATCAGTGTCTGCTCTTGGGTCCTGTAGAGCAAATGCTGAGGAAGCACCATCTTGCGCCCAGTCATCAACTCGAATGGTGACATTTTGGTTGCAGATGAAGGGGTAGATCTGATGGCCATTAGGACCAGAGGTAATCGGATATCCCAACTTGGCCCAGAATCTGCCACAAACTTCTTTAATATGCTCACAATGGTTCGGTTGTATCTCTCCACTGCTCCAGAAGAAGCTGGACTGTAAGCAATGTGTAACTTCCTCTTGACCCCCAGTATCTCCCACATCTTTGTCATTACTTCACTGGTGAAGTGGCTACCCCTGTCTGACTCAATCCTTTGAGGTAGACCAAAACGGGAAAAGATGTGGTTAATCATCAGGGCAGCTGCAGTTTCTGCCTTGCAGTTTGGGGCTGGGAGACATTCCACCCACTTGGTAAACAAGCATGTAACGGTCAACATGTACTTGTTTCCTCTAGCGGAGCGAATCACAGGGCCTACAAAGTCGATTTGTAAATCTGACCATGGGAGTGTCATTCCCCTCTTTTGGAGAGGCGCCCGGTGTGTGAGGGATGTTGGCTGAAATTGTGCACACACAAGACAACCCTTCAAATATTGGTTGAGGTCCTGCCCCATGTGTGGCCAGTATGCAACCTCTCTTAAGATTTCCAATGTTGTGTGAAACACCCTATGACCGGCGGTGGCCGCATTATGGGCGTGACTTAGCATCAGGCTTCGGAATGAGGTAGGAACCACCCACTGATCGTGGCCAGCTTTGGATTTCCTTACCAACAAACCGTCTTGGATCCGGAACATTTTTGGACATTTCATCAACACTCTTAGGTCCTCTTTCCCAATGTAATCGGTATCCGTCAGGGGAAAGTTCTTAGGGTCCTCAAGGTGTTGCTAAAACTTACCAATAATTGGATCCCCCTTCTGAGCTGTAATCAAATCAACATCAGGGGTCTCCTTGCTCCATTGGGCAGTTGAAAGATCATTGTGAGCATTTGTCTGGGACCTAGTGATAGCAGTGACCTGGATTTCCCCCAACAGGGACTCTATTTCGATTAGATCCCCTTGGATGGCCCCGGTTTTGGCCAGCTGATCAGCTAAGTCATTTCCAGTTTTGTCTGGTCCCTCTACTTTGGAATGACCCTTGATCTTTTTCCAATAGATGGTCATCCCCTTCGAGGTGACCAGATCATCAATGTTTTGGATTAACTTCCCATGTTTCAGGGGTTTGTTATTAGCACATAACATGCCTCTGGTTTTCCAATTAACCAGGTGCTCCACGAACCCGTTCCGTACATAATCCGAATCGGTGATTATGACCAGTTCGTGGAGTTGATGTTGGACAGCAGTGAGGATGGCCTGATGCACAGCCATCAATTCTGCCACCTGACTACTTCGGGGACCAATTTTGTATCCAGCGGAGGGTTCTGGGAACTCCTTCACCCATGCAGTCCCTACGCCAGCCACCAGTTCTTTCTCCCCGTTGTTGTCAACATGGTAAGAGCATCCATCCACATAAACAGTGGGCATTCCCTCACACTTGTCCTCTTCAAAGACTTTGTGTGGGGAATTAAGGTTTGCCTCCATGTTGTCCTTGATTTTTAGACTTTCGTCCTCGAGTTTTCTCTGGCACAATCATGCAAGTCAGCCAGACCTTGCGCGAGGGGACTCTTCTTGTTTTGGCCATATCTGACCTCCACAGGAAAGCCTTGCATTGACAGAATCCAGGAAGTAATTCGGGAATTACTCACATTTCCGGCCCGGATTCTATCACTTTGGAGATATTGCAGAGGCTGGTGTGGAGTCTCCACTATGATGTGTTCCCCCTGGATAAACGGGCGGTAATTTTTCAATGCCCACACCGTTGCCAGGAGTGCCTTCTCACAATCGTTGAATTTTTCCTCCACAGAGGATAAAGTTTTGCTCGCATAGGAGATTACTTTATTGACCTTGTCATGCTTTTGGTATAATACTGCCGTCAAGCACGTATTAGAGAACCCCGTCTCCAGGAAGAACTCCTTGTTTCTGACAGGGTAAGCTAGACAGGGCGCTTGTGAGAGGCTTCTTTTGAGTTGTCTTACTGCCTCGGCTTGTTCTGGACCCCATTCCCACTTGACCCCCCCTTTCAGGAGATGAATCAGGGGTCTGGTGATCTCTGCGTAGCCCTCAATGAACTTTCTGCTGTAATTAGTCAGTCAAAGGAGGCTCCTTAGTTCCCGCAGAGTTGTGGGGTCTTTCAGTTTCTGAAGTGCTTCCACTTTCTTTTCCTGGGGACAGAGACCCTGAGGAGTAATCTCATGCCCCAAGAAATTAACACGGGTTCTACACCACTGTGCTTTCTGAAAGGAAAGTTTTGCTCCGGCGGCCCTCAACTGGGTCAGAACATAACGGATATCCGCTATGTGTTCCTCCACAGATGAACTTTTGATGAGGACATCATCTACATAAGCCAGGTTACCCCTTGCACCCAGGTCGGGCATGGCCTTGTGTAGGAAAATGTTGAATTCATTGCCGGAGTTGAGGTATCCGAAGGGAGTCCGGGTCCATGTGTACTGCTGGCCCCCAAAGGTAAAAGCCAGCTTGTATTGGTCCTCCCTACTGACAGGCACAGTCCAGTATCCATTGGTCAGGTCTATTGCAGTGAATACCTGTGACCCCTGGATCTGGGCCAGCCCTTGGTCAATGTAGGGCAGAGGCCATCAGGAAGTATGGACCCGTTTGTTGAGCTCCCTGAGGTCGGCGCAGAGTCTCCACTGGCTGTTTGGCTTCAATATTCCCAGCACCGGATTATTGAAGGTGCTGTGGACTGGACGGATTATTGCCCGGGACTCAAGGTTCTTAATTATTTCAGTAAGGGACTCCATTGATGCGAGAGGCAAGCGATATTGCTTCACAAACACAGGAGTCATGCCAGGGTCCGTGGGGATTGTTGTTGTGTGGATGTCAGTGCGACCACAGTCATATGAGTCTACCGCAAAGAGATCTTGGAAATCCAAGAAAACTTGTTTCAACTTTTGCTTTTGTTCCAGAGTCACACAGGCATCAGCGAGGTTGACTCTCTCTTCCACCATCTGCCTGAAGCCTGGAAAGACTTCTGGTTTGGCTATCTCAGCGGCCTTCTCCAGCTGGGTGGAGAAGTCCCTGGTCAGAGAGCTGATTTGGACTGGAGGCCTCAGGTGGGAAAGGCAACCCTCATGGACCTGGAAAATCACCTCATCCCTCCTGAAGTCACAAGTCACATCTTCCTTACCATAGGGGCAGGAAGTGTACACCAGGAAGTTCCCCCCATGCAGGGTAAAAATCCTGTCTGGTGTTGTATTGTCATCACTGTCACTGTCAAAACAGTCCTTGGGGATTGGTCCTAACAGTTCATTTCCTAAATCGATGGAAAAATGTCGGTCATCAACCGCCATTCCAATAATGGTGCCTGCGGCTAGAGTAATACTCTTTAAGTCGCTGTTATCTACCTCAATTAGAATGGTGTCATGTTCTATGTTGACTAATGGAGTTGGGTTTACCCCCAACCCTTGCTGTTGGAGAGAAGCGTTTAGATGTATGTAAGCATCAGGGTTTTTCAAATGTTGTCCTCTTTTAACTTTCACTTCCAGGGAGAATTGTCGGGTCCTTTCTGGGATGGTGACTTCCTCTTTGATATGAATTTCAACTGCATAAGGTAGCGATTGAGCTGACCTAAATGCTTTTTCTGGATCATCAAAGCCCATGGTATTATCCGCTAATCGGGACCAAGCTTTGAAGTTTATTAGGTCCAAACTAATGGCAACGCGATTGAGAATGTCACTGCCTAAGTAAAAGGCGGCAGTGACGTCTCGCACGACCCAACAATTATGGACTATGCTCTTGTTGCCAATGGAGAGTTTGAGGATGCACCTGCTTGGCAGGAGATGTTTGGAATTAGGTGCTTCCAGGTCCATTTCCCATTTGTCTATCAGTTTGAATGTGGGAATGGCTGGATCTTTTGGGAGTTGGCGGAACATGGCTTCGCTGATGAAGCTCTTACCGTTGTTCACGCACACTCGAGTGAGAACAGAGTCCTTCCCATCATTTAACTGAACAGGGATGAACAACTGCTCTCCAATTTGCTGAATATCAGCCAGGCTCTGAGCTGATTTCACATGTTTCTGGACTATAGGAGTGGGAGTTTCTGATTGTGGATTAGTAAAGAATTTCAGGGTGTTTCCTTCCAGTGTGGAATACCACTTTAAACTGGAAGGAAGGTTGATTTTCAGAAATAGAGAGGACCCCCCATCACCAGTCTGTTGTCCTACTGCTATTACTGTCACGTCTGGAGTTTGGTTGTTCTGGAAGTGAAATTCTACTTGGTCAGATTTTTGTTCAACCATGTGGCAGGTGCCGTTTAAACTAACATGGTTGAAACTCTGTTTTAATTTTATTGGTCGGCTAGTCTGGGTACAGAGGACCTTGTTTACACAATCTATTAGGGGTGACAACCTTCTCAGGAGGTCATTCCCTAGTAAACAAGGGGTGCCCTCTGGAGTCACTACTAAGACCGGGTGTTTCACCTTGTGTCGCCCAATTTTAATGTCCAAGTCTGCAGTCCCCTCGACAGGAATTTCCTTCCCGTCAAAGTTCTGCAGTTGTCCAGGAAGAGAGGTGAGAGGAATACGGTAATTCTCCCCCCTTCCTGCATTTAGTTCATCAAAGGCCCTTTTGGACAGAAGGGTAGCTTGGGATCCAGTGTCCACCAGTGCCAAAATTGTACCCTGCCCCTGTACTTGTACCGGGGCATAGTATCTTCCCTCCTTCTCCTCAAGGGGGCACAGATAATGCACATTTTTGGACAACTGGTGGGCTAACTTTCTGGTTTTGGACATTGCTAGAGAAGAGATTTGGGCAGAATTCTGTGGAGAGCCTTGGGAATCTGAAAGAAAAAGTTGGCAACTGGAGATCAGAGCCATTGTGGGTTCCCCTGGTTCCGGTTCTGGGCTGCCCCCCCCTTCTTGGAGGCAGTCACCAGGATGGGTTTGAACCAGGGGATTTCGGTATTGTGGGTTCTGGGATGAGATGATGGGCGGCGGTAGCTCAGTCTCCATATCTCCCCAGTCTGAATTGACATCCCTTGGGACCCATTTTTCCTTGGGAGGAGTTCCCCCATCTCTGATGGAGAAGATCCTTTTCCCAGGATCTTCTGAGGATCCCTCTCCCTCAAATTGGAAGACCTGAACCTCCTCCACAAAGTGGGTCTGTTTGGGTCCTTTGTTTCTCCTACCTCCTCTCAGCTCCTTGGGTGGCAGACTTTCAGGGGTAGGAGATTTTGTTTCCGGTTCCTGGTTTTCCAGGGGCTGTTTACAAGTTGGGAAGGAAGCTTCCCCCAAGGTTTTACACCCCCCTTCCCCTTGTGCCTCCTCCCTGGGAGCCGGTGTGTTAGCGGGGTGCTGCCCCGTCATTGTTCTGGAGTACCAGGTCCAGGGTTTGGGGCATTCTGCGGTGGCATGCTCATCTGAGGGTTCTGTTGAGCCCTCAGTATGTGACCCAGATCCCGTGCCATATTTTGGACCTGGCGCTCTAACTGGGAAACCCGCTCAGGCTGATACGGGGCTCTATTTTCTCCCATTGGGCTGATCCCGGGAAGGGTAGCTATCCCTTCTATGGTAGTACCCCTGGTTGGGAAGATTTTGGTACCCCTCCACCCTTGGCCTCCCCTCTCCCGGATTAGGTTGTCTGGGCTCAGGGAATTGGGGAAAGAAGGATGGATGATTTTGGGGCTGGAAATTGGGTGGATACCTGGGGAAAAAGTTCTGCCCAGGATTTGGAGAATTTCTGCCCTCCTGTGGGAAGTTGGGAGGGAAGTTCCCTGGGTTAGGTGCTTGGCCGGATCCCCCCCCTTGGGCTGGAGGAGTCCACACATAACCCAGGATTGGTCGGTTTCCCTTATAGCGGGGACTTACATAGTCAGAGGAGCGGGGGACCCCATTTGTGGGACTACCTCCTCGACTCCCTGTCTGTGACTGGCCCGAGGGCCTTCTGGGCTGTGAATTATTAGGTGAGGGTAGGTTTTTAGGCCCCCCCATCTCCAAATCCAAAACGGGGGTGACCTTTACCTCTGCCACCTTGGCAGCAGCAGGGGTGCTGTTGGTTTTGGGATTTTTCTGGGTATTGCTTTTATTTTCTATGGGCTTCTGCACCTCATAGATCCGGGTAGCCTGTTCAATGACCCAGTCTAAAGATCTTTTCTCATGAAAATCTCTCACGAGCTGGGTCATTATATATTTGGGCAAGGCATGGAAAAATGTATTGACAAATTCTCTGCTGTCTGTGCGCACCCTTCTGGTGGTCTGCGCAAAGGCACTTTTCAGTTCTTGCACGAATTCTTGTGGGGCCTGATCCTCCCCACATTGCAAATTGTAGGCTGCCTTGCGAGCCTCTTGAGGATTTCTGTGGACAGAAAAATGTTTCAAGATGGCCGTCTTATAGGTGGACCATCTTAAATGATTTTGGTCCTCCAGCCCCGCAAAGAAACTGGAGTATTCTGGTGAGAAGGTCCACTTTACATATTGAATACAGCTTTGGCTGTCATTCAAATGGAAAGTCTCCATCATTTGCTCGTAGAGCTCCAAGTGTTCCCAAACAGAGTACTTGGCGTTCTTATGATAAGGCGTGATGACACTCCTGATTGCCTTAATCTGTTTCAATGGGTCCTTAAGCAAGGCCCTTTTTGCCTTATTGGCCTTTTTGGTTCGGGTAACCCTGGTCCATTCATCCTCTGACTCAGAGGCACTGCTCCCAGAGGTTCCTGTCTGATCTTCCAGGTTTTCCCGGATTCTGCGAGCCTGGGAGTGGCTGGCAGAATGTGGGGACCTGGTCTCCTGTGTCCTGTACCGCTCAGAGGAGTCTTCAGATCCCTCCTCGCTGCCAGGATTTGATGGGTACCCCCCCACTGACCTAACTAGGCAGAGGTTTTCAGGATGCCCTTAATGGGCCTACTCTCCTGGGGTTCCCCACTAAATTGCACTGTGCTTGGGTGCCCATACCCAGATGCCCGCCCCTCCATACCTGGGTGGTACTGGCCTATGAGCCCCATGCTTCTGGCTGGATAGTAATCTGCCATCCCTGTGGCCCGGTGCTCATGTGCGCCAGGGGACATGGGGGTGGCAGAGTCCATGGACTGAGAGAGATAAAGGCCTCTGGTACTAGGGCTCCTGAGGTTATGCTCAGGAGTTTCCCTTTCCCAGCGAACCCGGTCTCTATCCGCCTCTGCTCCCTGTTGCAATGCAAGAGCCTGCGCTTTCAGTTCCTCAGTTAAGGCCTTACTAGACTCTATCAGTCTCTCCTACATCGCTACCTGTTGTTGGAGCCTATCATTGTGCTGGCAGAGAGCCTCATTCTCTCTCTGCGTTTCCTGATTGGTCCTGGAGCACTGGGCCAGTCTTTGCTGCAGGAGGGTTACCTCCTGAGCTGTGTCCCTATTGGCCTGCTCCTTTCTTGCCAGAGCATCCTCCACCCTCCTGGTGTGCTCTAACAAGTTCTGGTGTTCTTTTTGGAGGTCACCCAGTCCCTGGAGAGCCAGGTGATTTTGTTCCATTTTCCTTTTTAAGTGGCAGACTTCCTGGCCTAAGGTGTCCCTTTCCTGACCAAGAGCTTGAATTTGTGACACCAGGTCGTCCCTTTGCCTTTGGAAGGCACCAGTTTTCTGGCGCTCCTGATCAAACTCTGCCTGGGTATCCAGGTCTTTCAGGATCAGTTTATTGCTCTCCTCTTTCTCTCTGTCTAGTTGGATTTGCAGGGTGGCTACCTGCTCTGTGCATGCCCTGTTGAAATTGATCTGTTGCTCCAGCTTTTTCTGGCTTTGCAGTAGGGAGTCCAAACTGTCTTGGCGTTCCTTCTGCAAAGCCAGAATTCTGGTATCCTGGTCAGCCTTTTCCTGTTGCAGGATATCCATATCCTTCTTTATTTTAATGATGTGCTGTCTACTCTCATTTTCGGACTCCTGGCTTCTGTGCAGCCTCTGCTCAGAAGAGTCCAGATCAGATTGGGCCTTCTGTAATGCCAGCAGTTGCCTACTCGCCAGATCTTGGCCTTCA
Source organism: Ambystoma mexicanum (assembly GCF_040938575.1). Taxonomy (NCBI): domain Eukaryota; kingdom Metazoa; phylum Chordata; class Amphibia; order Caudata; family Ambystomatidae; genus Ambystoma; species Ambystoma mexicanum. Next base: position 1,008,163,732 of record NC_090930.1, read on the forward strand.
GCACATTTGTCCTGCATGGCTCACATATGTAAATATAAGTATGCTGCTACCCTGGCAATCTTGTGGTGCTCATCCTTGGCCTTAGGGGCCATATATAGTTTACTCAGGGCCACATGTAGGGGACCCTGATCTCCCCATATAACTGACCCTGTTTCAGTGATCTGGGGTGCGATTGCCTGCAACCAGACCGTCTGGTCCTGATGAGTCCACTCACCTCTCACAAATAGCTTATGTAAGAAGTGCTCTCTGGCTATTTTCATATCTACCAAGGTCGTCATTCTGGAATTTGAGTTCCTTCCTGACTTACAGAAGTTTGTATTTTATTTTTGCAAAACAGACCTTTTCCTTAGAGCGTTCCTTTGAGGAGTGCTTTACAGCGTAACACAGCGTGGTGATCCGACCGGATATGTGTATCTGGTCAGCTGGCACGCTGTATTAATCTGCACAAGTGATAGATCTAACCCAAACGTCCGGCTCGAGCCCCCAATTTGTAAGAGGATTCAATTCAACACTACAGCTAAGTCAATGCCTAGTCTGGGATACTGAATGGAAACCCTTATTGATATATATTTACGTCCAGTTCATGAGTTCTGGATGACTACCCCTATATAACACCCCTCTCTTGGAATCCCCCTGTCCCCACTGAGCCAAGAAGTAGTTCTGTTTTGCAAGTTTAAACGGTTTATTTGATAATTTAAACAATATATATATATATCACACTTTATAATAAATTAATAATTGGATATCACACTTAATCTGAGCAGTAATCAATAATGGATAGTCCGGCACTAGCAAACTTCTTTATAATCAATGATGAGTGGTTATAGGATGGATACGATAGCAACAATACTTTTATGGTTTCAAATGGATGCAATGTGGAATGAAATGCAGTACAGAACATAACTTGATAGGATTTCAGCAAAAGACAATGTAATCACTTTCTTGGACAATTCACCCCCCCCTTAATGCAATGTAAGGAGATGAATGGAATGGGACTCAGTTCTTAGGAATGTAATCAAATAGAGTTCAGTTCAATTCCCCCCAGCATCTTATACAACAGATAGGAGTTTTGAAACACAGACCCAAGTGCTTTGAATATGGTGACAATGCAGTGAGAAATATGCTGAAAATGCTTTTAATTCCCTTCAGGAGGTTCAGGGTGAGTGGTATCTGGTTAATATTAGTCCAGGCTCACTCTAGCAATGATTCAGGGATGGTTCGTAAGAGACAAACGAAATTTAGTAGTTCAGGCAAAAGCAGCTATCTTTTTACAAGTAAAGAAATCAGACCAGATCGCAAATCGCGGCAAAATTCACGGGTGCGAGAATCGTGATTACGGAGAAAGTATAAGGAGTAGGATCTAAGTCGGTTCTAGGCTTGTTATAAAGCTGAGATTCTAAGCTTTCAGAGGAAAGTTAAACCAAGTTCCTAGCACAAACGGTTACGGAGTTATGAACGATTTTGTGAAGGTTGTTTTTCGGATTTGAAATTTTAAAAGTTCAAAGCGACAGGTTACAGCTTGCAGCTAGAAAATGACAGATGACAGCTTTGCAAACGACAGGTGACAGTTAGGAGGCAGTTCTGGTTAGATTAAAATAGTTTGGATTAGATTATTTTAACTAAGAGATTGGTTCTGCACAGTTCTGCTAGGTACTCACAATATATTTTTGAATTAGGCCTCCCCACGGATCTGGTCAGGTTTTGGACTGGACTCCGGTTCTGGTCTCGGCACTTCACAGTGATCTGGGTCAGCTCTCTGGTTCTGCTAACAGCGGTCTGGGTCAGCTCTGCTCTGCTGGTCTAGCCTCTCTGGATTCTGGATACTGCTCTGCTTTCTAGGTACTGCTACACGTTCTGGAGATTGATGGATTTGAAGTCTGGATCTCTGGATGTGAAGTCGTCGATCAGCATGCTCCGCAGCAAATGGAATTGAATGTCCTCTCTAGCTTCCAGTGGCTCTTTTTATGTCTTTTGAAAGTGGGTGTGTGTGCAGCATCACTAGCCATCCCCTCTTTCAACTTGTCATTGGCCCAATTCTCCCCTCTCCCATGATTGGGGAAGGAACTGTGAGTCAGAGTGATGCTGTAGGTTTTATGGGTTAGAGGATCCTCCCCTGGTCAGTTTGCCCACAAATCTATATTTGATCAAAATACACATTTCTCAAATACATAGTGGTTTGTCATTGCATGTACATATTACCTATCACATGAGGTAGTCTCTGTCCCAAATCTGCTCTTCCTGAGGGCTTGCATTCAGAAACGGCAACATTTTCGATTTTAGTGGGTTATGCAACCTTGGTTCTTCATTAAAAATTATACACATATACACGGCCTGTCCATACATACTCCAGTAAATTCCCATGTCTCTAGCTTAAACACAGAGTCTGTAGTATCCATAAATGGCGGGGTTTTGCCCCAGAACATCACACGAATTCGCAACGGGTCTTAAAACGTGCACAGAAAATTCACAAGAATTATGGTATCATTTAAATAAAATAAAGTCTGCACTGTGAGTTATACATCTTTCTTAGAATCATATTCTGGCCAACAGGGGTGTGTCTTGTCAGGTCACATGGTGTAGAAACCAGTTTAGAAACCAGTTTATCCAGTTTCTGGCAAGCTCAGAGACCCTGCCACTCCCAGCTTCTGCCAAGAGGAAGCTATTTTACGGCCACCCTAATAAACCATCTGCCTGGGCCCAGGACAAGCCTTTGTTCAACTCCCTGTAGCTGCTCCACCCCTAATCTAATCAGAGAGGTGACAACTCCTTTTGGCAAGGGGAAGAGTGGCTGAGCAGGTTTTTAACTCCTGTGGGGGTAGATGTCAGGCAGAATTCAGTTTCATTAAGCCAGGTTTCAGATAAAATGTCACTTTTTGTTCCCCAGTTTAAGTCAAGACAATGTTTACATATGCAGCTAGAATACTGATTCTAAGTTCAAAACTATGACATTTCAACAGTGACAAACTATGTGACACTCAAAGTAGGTCACTCAGTTAATTTAAACATTTTTGATTTTTGGTAGTTTTAAATCCAGTTTCAGTTAGGCTGCTGCAGACCTGCAGAGCTCAGCCAGTCTTGTTATGAACATTGTTTTGGGGCTCTTCAACTTCCCAGATTTAATATGCACACATTCTTCATTCTGCCAGATGTCCGCTGGTGTTCAGTGAGATTTTTGGATATGTTGCAATGTTTGAAAATAGGCATTTTGAGCTGGCATTCAGGGAAACAAAAGGTGATTTTAAAGTGTGGTTTTTCCTTTGGCACACATTTCACTCATGGCACCCCAGCCCATCCTGCTCGCACTGGTGGGTGGCAAGTTAGGCAACCATTTTAGTGTGCACAAACTGCGTGGTTCTCCTGGATTCTGGCGCACATGTGGGCTTTTTGGCCATCTTGGATTTTCTAAGCCCACAGCGCCAAATGTTGCAGCATGATAGCTCAAACGTGGGTCAGGACACCCAACAATCTGCATGCCACTTAACACTAAAAGTTGGAGTAGAAGGTGGAGATTAGGTGTACAAAGGGGCCAGATAGACATTGAAGAGCCAGGCTGAGAGGAAATAGCCCTGGGGGACACCACTTGTCGAGAGATTGGTGGTGAAGAGGAAGGGCCTTAGTTGGACCTGGGAGAGCCGGTCAGAGGAAGGAGGTCAGACACACCAGAGCCTGATCCATGATGCCCAAGTTCTCATAAAGTCGATTGATCAGGCTGGAGTGATTGACTGTGTCAAAAGCAGAAGAAAGGTCAAGGGGGATGAGGACAGAAGGAGAGCTAGAGTCAAGATTAGAGAGCAGGTATTCACAGGTGTTCAGAAGAGTGCTTTCCATGTTTCTGCCTCTCTGAAGCCAGACTGATGTTCGTGGAAGCAACCAACAGATTCATTGTGGAATGTAAGCTGGGAGATGGCCAACTTTTCCAGGATTTTGCCAGGAAAGAAATAACAGAAATCAGGTGATAGTTTGCTGAACAGGTAGGATCAGCAAAAGGCTTTTTTAGGATGGGGTGCACAAGGGAATGCTTGAGGAAAGAGAGTAAAGATCCAGTGGTGAAAGAGTGATTACAGAAATCGGCTAAGGCTGGATTGAGAGTGTCAATGTGGTCCTTGATGGTTCAGGAAGAGCAGGGGAGCACCTGTGTAGGAAAAACATTCATAGATTGGACTTGCCTCGAAATATTGTCAGTTGTCGAGATAGAGAAGGAGGACAAGGAAGAGGAGAGGTTGAAGAGGCCAAAAGGTGGAAAGTTTGTGCAGAGGACATGAAGAACATGCATCAGAAAAGTTAAACAGAGCCACAGTGACTCAATGATGGGTCACATGTTGTAATATGTTTAAATGTGTTCTATGCTTTTTAGTTTGTTATTCGCAGGTATTTGGAGGATGTGGATAATTCTGTGATGTTGAATCAACTTGTCGTGAATTCTTTTTTAGGAAACAGTAAAACAGGTAAGTATTTACCGGAGGAGCAATATATTGTTAAAAAGCAAAATAAAACAAATAGAAAATACAGCTCTGGAATGGCTTATTGAGGGGAATGCATAGGTTATCTTGCTGGGGCAACATGGACATTTAGGAATCTTGATAGCATGGTCCTGCCCAGAATCAGCAAGTTTATAGTTGCAGAAGAGCAACTTGGACTTTTAAGATAGGATAAGGGGAAATGGGACATCTAGGAAAGAAGTTGTAAATGCAAGCCAAACTATGATCACTGTTATGACACCAAGTTATCTGCTAGCATGTTTGGAGGTTAAGTAATATGGGAGCTGGGAATGTATAGAACTGTTTTAAATGTTTTAAGACTCTTTGTTGGATGAGTTTCTCAATGAACTGGAAGTAAGGTGATTAGTGTTGGAGGATGCATGAATGTATAGATCACATGTGTGAAAGTGGGCATGGTAGTTGGCAAGCATTACGGAATACACTGACCTGGTGTTAAGGATTGGCTGAATGTAGTTTGTTAGGCATCACAATGTGTGTGCCAGCTTTTGTTTTGGATTGGATGAGTGTGGTATACAGGGCTTCACAGAAAGTGGATTTCGATGGGGCAAGGGCAACATTCATGAGGTTTGTTAGAATAGATTTTCAGGGCTACCCAGGGTGCTTGACCATTCAAACCATAGCAGGGCTGGGCATAGGCTTAGGGGGAGGAGACTCATGGTGATGTCTTTTGGCAACTAGTAGTGGTAAGAGTGACTACTTTGTTGATGAAATGGAGAATAACGAGGCTGGTCTCTTGGCCCTATTAGGCCTGACAACGCAAAAACTAGTGAGGTCCTTGTATTCGTCCGTCATTAGCTGAGGATGCCGGCGATGACTTTGCCTAAGGAGGAATGTCAAAATAGGTCAAATTATTTGCAGTGCCTTTCAACATAATGGTGCAGCCAATCCCATGTTTCTACAGGGAAGTGAACACTTACTCTTGAAGGGCATAAGAAACCAGGTCGGACACAAGCAAACATTGCATTTCTGTAAATAATCAATGTTAGGACTGATTTTTTATACTCTGGTCTGGTGAGCAGATGTATGGCAGGCCAACCTATATTGTGACAGGAACAACTCTGGGAAGCTGTAGCCAAACCAGTTTAGGTAGCAGTGACAGGTGGTCTAGGCTAAGTTCTTCAGAGGGGGTGAGCTAGTAAAGGGTCCACAATGAGGTCACACAATGGGAATCACAGATAACACTTAGACAGAATGTATAAAAATACAATTATTTATTTATGGCCAAAACACACGATAGAAAAATGATCACTAGCAGGTAGACTGTTACACAACAATATCAAACGAAATACATATATACATTCACTTTGTTAAAGGGCATAATACATATCATAAACGCCTGCAAAGGAAAGGTTAGACAAGTATTATGCACAAAAAGTTCCCCTTAGATGATCCCTAACTAAAATTGTCCTGCCCTAAATTGCCTGGGGCCTTTTGCCCAGTAGTTCAGGTTAAAATTCCACAGAAGTTAGGTTGCAGGAAAAATTGCAGTTAGGGTCTCTAGGGTCCAGTGAAGGGTTCTTAGGGTTAGGGTTCAAGTTAGACTAATACCCAAAGGAAGTTCTAATAGTCAGATACCTTGAATAAGCAAGCAATGACAAAGCCAATATTGTTATAAATAAGGTTTATTATAAACCCATAGACTTATAATGGGAGTATAGGGGTAGGTTAGAAACTGTATAACTTACCCCCCACACTCTGATTCTTCCGCAGACTTCGCAGAACAAAGGAAGATGGTCCGACGTTGCTTTTCCCACCAAAATTCGCAGTCCTTGATTTCCAGGAGTTGCAGGTTTGAGCTGATCTCTGGTTATTGTCTTTTACTCTTGCAAGGACTCTCGGTCAAAGAATGCAGGAAAACTCCATGTAGCACCCCTCCCAGGATAGGACTCGGGTCAGGTAAGCTATTTTGGATGGTGGTCACCTCAGCAAGACAACGCAAAAGGACTCAGTAGGCACGGTCAGACTTTCCCTCCTATCTTGGGTCCCCTTGAAGCTAGGATGCTGATATTTCGCAGGAGGCAGTCTCGTGAGGCCAGCCGTGGATTCAGTATGGGGACATCAGCAGCACAGTAGACAAAAAACTTAAGCTGGTCAGACGCAGGCCGGTTCCAGGGCACGTCTGAAGGCTTCCTTTGGCAGGGCAGCAAGCAAACGTCGGGGATGGATGGTCCCTCCACTCCAAGGGTCGTAGCTCCTTCGCATGACTACTAAAGATCACAAGCGAAACAGGGCTCCTCCAGGACAGTAGCAGAAGTTGATTGCCAGGCCTCCTTCAGTCATGTCTTAGGTTTCTTCGCTGGTCTCACAGCTGGCCAGGATATTTGGCTCCTTCAGGTTTCTCCAGGATCTCTGAAGAATGGGTGCAGAAGTCCTCTTTTTATTCTAAAAAGCAGGTAAGAGCTGAAACTCCCACTAGCCAATAGCAGCACTATCACACACCCCAGCAGTGGTCAAATCAGGACCACTGGTGGGAACATTCATGCATACCACTGAGACACACTGAAACCAGTTTGTGGATTGGATTCAGACAGACCCAGCCCACATCCTGCCAGAAAACACACAGAGCCATCCAGTAGCCTGACAAAAGCTCCTGCTTTCCCCGGCACTGGAAATACTTTTGAGGATTTCCCTGGCGTCTGAAAGGACAAGATGGCAAAAGAACAGGTGAAAAATATTGTGGCACAGCCATGTTTGACCAGTAGCCACAATTAGTAGCCAAACGCGGTAACTGCAGTAAGTCTAAAAAGTGGGGACAAGTCACTGTTGCCAGCAGCCTATAATTTTAGCACACCTAGAGTAACCACACATCCTCTGAGGGTTGGTCTAGGGCAAAACAAGAATGCACCCCATTGTACTGCAGAGTAAGCTGCATTGTACAATGATAAGAAGTTACCACAAGTGATACAAAAGTAACCAAAAGTAGTAACATAGTAACATGACTAAGGGAAATAAGGTTTCCTAGTACTGACAGCCTGAAGGACATATCAGTTTCCCCATAACATATGAGCAAAGGCCAATGTAGTGAAACTTAAGGCATGACTGCACTGCAGACAGTACAGGTCAGATTAAAAAATAAAAGCAAAAGGTTTGGGGGTTCCAAAAAGATGGAAGGAAAGGTGCAGTAAACAGAAATCTTTACTAACAACCAAAGAAGTTGAGAGACAGAGAGAATGAGAGGAGAAACACTGGACATTATAATTATAATTATAATTATATCTGTTCTTTTTTATTGTTCTTTGTTATTATTCATGATTCAGTAGAGAGAGGGAGTCATGTGTAGTAAACAATACAGTAACATACTCTGCAATAATAGAACATACTGATGCCAGATACCTTAGTTAATGGAGCACCTCTTATTGGAATGGTGCAGCCGATGTCCTTTTCTTTGCAGGTGGGCAAACTATGACTCTTAGGGATGCCTCTGTTAAGGAGAATCATATTAAACATGTGACAGATTGACATCTGCAAGGATAATGATGCAAGTAATTCTGTTTCTGAAAGGGTGGTTTATTAATCAGACCCCAGTTCCATACCAAAGTAACCACTCTACTGACATCACAATACCTGCTCTGTAGAGCAGCTTCAAAGGTTACCTGTGCATCACTGGCAGCCCCCTGGAACAAGAAGCCACAGCAGGCAGAGGTAGCGCCTCTAATTTAAATCATAACAATCATTCTGGTGGCAGGGAAATCACTTAATATAATCCAACTGGCATGGTGACTAATAAAGAGCACACAATTATGAAGCCACATCAATTTGATATCATGCCAGTGTAAACTCTGTGGGCAGGGATTAACCATGGCAGGCCGGATTGTCTTGGCATCTAGTCTGGATGTCTCCACAAAATGCTGTTTGCTTTGAGTCTCCATTAGGGAAGGGCATACCCTGGTATTGGGCCTCTTACAACAGATTTGCTTTGTACCAATTACCTGTGGCATATTGCACATAAAAGGGGAGGTTCACCCCCTTAATCTTTGATTCATGTTTGGACTTCTATCAGGACAAGAAGGATTCACCAGACCTCTGTTTGAAGGGCTGGCTATTTTATCATCCTCTTGCAGAGAGGTGAGGACAAAAGTCATCCAAGTCAGATGCAAATTCTGCAACTAACCATCTCTAGGTAACCATGTTGCATCCCCTCAATATGGCTGTTCTGGGACACGGATTCTTGCTCTGGATGAGAAAAAACCCTTATAGGTGTCAGCACAGCTCCCTGGAGTGGGAGTGCAACAGCATGATTCAACTTATCCTGGACACCCTGGATTGTGAATCCTCAACAACCACAGCAAGCTGCAGCACAGGAGGTGCCAGAGCCCTCTCTGACCTGGATGCTAAACCGCCTATGCATTTCTGATTTTCACTCTAAACCAATGCTGAAGCTCTAATGGCGGCCGTACCTTTTAACTACTCTACTTGAGCATGATTGTGGACTAGGCGATTTCCTCGACTCGGTGCTAACAATGAAATTAATATTACGCCGAAGTTGGAAGTTTTAAAGGGGGTCCTCTCGCACTAGAAGGCTCCCATTGATAGAGATAACTACTAATATTGATATCTGCCCTCTGGGGACGCTCTCCTACATTTAGAACAACAGAGAGTCTCCAGTTAGGAGAGCGACTACAGCTATTCATTATGAAGAATTTCTAATTGGAAAATAACTAGATCTTTCATCTATTACTTTGAAAATTCGACAACTTTCACAGGTTGATAATCCCTTCAATAGGGGGAACCATACCTAAGAGAAGACATCTCTTTCATAATTCAAGGCTGCCCTCTCAGCCGACTCCATGGATTAGACCAGTTACAACGGGTTTTATATTAAGAAAGAATCAGCATTCACACTGCTTACAAGATGTTGGAGGAAACTCCAGCAATATACAATAATAGTATACCTTGTATGTTTTTAAGATTCAAGTTACAATACCCCTGAAGAAAGTTCCCATAACGAGCAAAGAGAACTGAAACATGTACAGTACATGACAATGACGTATTTATTAACCATTGATACCTTATATATGTCAAGGAAATGACAACTCTGACTTAGAGACGCCTATGAGAGTCTCTAACATTATAATTAATATGATCTATCTAGATCTTCGACGAGTGAAAAAGGTGGTGTCTGTCACGTTTTTTTAATTGTATTTTTAATACAGTGTTTTATAAAGTGTTTTTGAAAAAAGTGTATTTTTATATGTGAAATTTGGATTAAATCTTATACATGTTATAAACAACAGTTGAAGTTTAATGTGTGTAACTGTTGATATGAGCTATCTATCTTTTGTTTAAATCATTCTAATTACCCATTAGAAGATAGAGAGGCCACTTAGGTGAGTTCGGTGGGATTCCCTCTCAAATTTAGAGAAAGCTCTAACACCTCCACATCTGAGACTTGCTGAATCTTCTAGCGTCACCAGCTCCACGCCGCCGCCTGCTCGCCACTGGCAAACCACACTGCGGCATTGGATCCACTCGACACAGCTCACTGACCTGACCATGGCTCAGTGCTGAAAATGTCCAGAATCCCTGGTCAATGCCAAAAACACTGTTGAGCCAGAATGACAAAAACATAAGTCATTTGAACTACCCCTGCACCCTTGGTATGCCCAAAAGGGCTGGAGTGTTGTTTAAGCCCCCTATCCTCTTTTTGAGTGAAACAGTCAGAAACATTGTTATTTTACTGCAGACTGCAGACATCTATGCATGAGAACCCCTGTTTACAAACCCAAAGAGTCATTGTATTTTGAAGGATGTTCTCTCTGTGATTTCCCTTTGGATGAGTTTTGAAATTGCTCTTTTGCCACTGCTACTTCCCATACCCTCTCAAGCACTCCTTTGTGCACCCCCTCCTAAAAAAGCTGTCTGTGGATCCTTCCTGTCCAGCTCACTACTGCCCTATCTCCACTAGCTCATTCTTGGGAAACCATTTGGAGAAGTTGGTCATCTCCCAACTAATCCATCAGAGTGAATTTGTTGGCTGACTCCACGACCACCAGTCTGGCTTCAGAGCAGCCAGAGGCACAGAAACTGCTCTTGTTAACACCCGCGAAGACCTGCTCTCAAACCTTGATTCCAACTCTCCTTATGTTCTCATCCCCCTTGATCTCTCCTCTGCCTTCAACATTGTCAATCATGCTACCCTCTTAAATCGACTGCATGACACTCTGTGCATCATGAATTGAGCACTGGATTGGCTGACCTCTTTCCTCTCCAATCGGCCATCCCATTTTCAAATAGGCCCTTTTCTCTCCTCTACCTCACTCCATACCTGCGGCGTCCCTCAGCTCTACGTCAGCCAAAAATATCAAGTCTGGGTTTTAAGACTGAATTTTTAAGATTTTAAAATTTAAAAAACTCTACAGAAGAAACTGTATGGTACGTTCACCTGCTTAGAGGTTTTTGGCACATGCTTGCAGACTACTATTAATGACATTTAGAACATTTCAAATTTTTGAAAAAATTGAATCTGTTTTTTTCTCTCAAATAAACAGAGATGAAAATATGCTTGGCAGTGTACTATGTGCTATTTGCTATTTTTGTATAGCAGAAACCGAGCCGTGAAGCAAAGGAGTGCTGAACAATGGGATACACTAAGAGGGTACAATAATATGGATATACTTAGATTCTAATAATATACTGTTAAGGAACACTTGGAAGGACAAATAGAGATGTGATACAATGAGGTACAGACAGAGGATTCAGGCTACGGAGGAAAAAGCATATGGCATCTAATCAGCTTTCAACTGTCGTGAACCCCTTACACTTCAATCGCCAGCACAAAAAGAAAGAGCAAGCACTGGGCTAAAAAAGCAATTTATAATGCGAGACGGCAAACCATTTAAAAAATGACCACATGATGCTATAGTGTGAGATAAGATGATCTCTCTAAGATCATAGAGTTGTCCGTTGGAAAAGCATTGCCACTTGGTCTCAACTGTCTTGAATTTGGCATCCTAATCACCTTTCCCATAATCCCAACACATTGAGCCTTATCATGTGTTCGGTGGTATGGGAAGAATTGTGGTAAAATGTCAGTAATGGGATTACTGCCACTTCATTGCCAGCTGCCTGCCCCACCGAATTACGAGGTAGGAGGTGAAGTGGAGGAAGCACCTCCAGCAAAGAGCTGGTGGTGAATAATCTACCGCTAAAGGTGAGCAGATTTACTGTGTTGGAAACACTGCCTGCAATAAATCGGCCAAATCCCCATGAAGTCCATGGGACTCCCAAAATGGGCACTAACTTCTCAGTTACCCCATGTGTAATCCTGTGGCAAATTTGCGTGACTGATTGGTGGTAATAGTAAATAAGGTTGGTGGTAATTATGATACAATTACAGCCACACTTGTAATGGGGTCCCTTGTGTTCTTTCTTGATGTGGATGTTCAACTTTTTACAACCCTTGTTTGGAGGGACCAAGCTCTAAACCTGTAATGTTCTGATGATATATTTGTTTATAACTAGTGCTTTCTGGTTTTGCAGCATTGTAGTTGTTAGTATAACAAACGTTCAAATACTCAAGTGTATTAAACTCAGAGAGTACAAGCTAAATCTAACTTGACAGATCTGCAAGTGTGAGCTATCTTATGAACACAGATCTCTGCAACATGTGCTTAACACACTGAGATATCGTATGGAGTACCAAAGGATCAAGCTTATACATATGCATTTCAATTTTTGTTTTGCATTTGATCAATTCATTCTGCAAATGTATTTAAAAATGCTACACATATTGTGCCACAAAAACACACAAACTGTAAGTTCTACAGTGAATGCATTTTGAGTTCCATGATAAATTGATCAAATCAGACCTTAGATGTTAACAGCCTGGACGCAGGCATGGAGCCTCTGCAGCACACTATGTAGTATCTAGACATGTGTAATTTATATTTTCCCAAATAAGTGTACTACCTTCTTTACTTTAGGGAGGTAGGTGGGGGCCTGGAGTATGTGCTCCTTTTACCGTTCAATAAAGACGTCTCTGCCCAACCCTTCCTTTAAGAACAAGTCTGTTTCATCTGTACAGTATGATCCCTAACTTCCTATAAAGGCTCAATGGGCCTCATTACAACTCCAGCGGTAGCCGTGCCGGTAAAACTGGCAGGCTGCCACCTGAGTTGTAATTGTTTCCGGCGCCTGACTTCACAGAATCAATGGGGCATTACAGCCCCGGCGGTCTGTGAAATCAGGCGCCGGAAAATGTTACTCCCCATTCCCATGGAGTCCTATATGACTCCATGGGAATGGGGAGGACGGAAGCGCCGGCACTGTGTGCAACAGTGCCGGTGCTTCTGTCAAAGTCCATCGCCAGCAGCCACCCCCACAATTGTCTTTATTTCTAGCTAGCACAGATGTGTAAAATCAGCATCACACTTAAAAACCTATCTTTGCATTTGCACATGCCCTTGGTGCTCCAATGTACTTACCTGTGAGCTTCATGATGCCAATCATTCTTTGTCCTGAAAAACTTAATTCTTTCTGTTGTGTGTCAGAAGAAGGATGCAGGTTTTGATAAGAGATGTCACCTATCTCTCCCTGTACTATAAGGCATCCCAACCTAGCAAAACTAGCTATGGTGCTCGTCAGTCATCAGTGGTTGTCTTAACAGAAACTGTCCACCGTCCAAACTAACTTCAACTGACCCTATAACTAAGATAAAAACTAAGGACATGAGAATGACTCCCCTTTCCTGGCATTTGGCGTCTCGCCACCTTTATTCAATACTTGATCTTCATATTCTTTTGATCAGTTCATGCAGCTCTTTTAATATATTTACTTGTTTCTGCTTCTTTTCTCTTTGATAAATGTTCTCTATCCTTTTTGGTTCCTTCCTTGGTTCTCACAACTGAGACTATCCTTGTTAACTTTGTTTGATATGACCAATGGTATTCCAACAATGATTCTCATCTACATCTTTATGCTTCAGGATTCTGATCTCCTTATCTGTACTGGGATGAATATGATTGTTCCTTTAATAGAACCTGCCATTAAATCATCTGAGTTTTAGTACTACTGTTTCTTGAACTTCACTGGGATGAGCATGATTGGTCCATCAATGATACTTTTTAACTTTTCTGGGCTTTAAGGTTACAGTCTCTTGGACTTTACATGGACAGGTAAGATTGGTCCCGTAATGATCCTCATTCTGCCCTCTATGCTTTAAGGTTACATTCTCTTGGACTTCACTGGGACAAATATGATTGGTCCCGTAATGATTCTTACTCCCCCTCGCGGGTCTCCCATTTTCCCTAGTACTTGATGTCTGTAGGGATAACATCAACAAGCTTTTTATTCGCTTGGGGTTGCTTCACTCTTCTTGTCGTTGTTTTGGATAAATGGACAGTATCTTCAATACCGTTAGGTTCCGCGTCCTTCGTTGTGGAGTGGTATCAGTGTTGTTTAGGGGACCCATGGTCGACCACTGGCTTGTTGTGGTCATGCCACCACTTTACTTCTCTCTCTCTCTCTCAACGCTGTCAGGTGCCACCCACGTAGCATATCTAACTCAGTTCCTTGTGTCTTTTCCATTATGGGACGCTGTGCTCCGGTTTCCCCTCTGCATCAGATCTTCAACCCGTTCGTAATTTGTGGGTTTTCTCTTCTTGCCAATCTGCTCCCCTCTCATACATGGCCTCGGTGTGGGACGTCCTCAACATATGTCTCTCTCTCCTGGCATCAGGTGTTTTCTCTTCTTTCCTCCATATCCTTTTCTTCGTCTCAGTTACATGGGTTTTCTGCTTAAAAGGAAAACAAACAGTTTCCTAATGACAGTAACGCATATTGATATTTTCTTCATACAAATCTACGTAAGGTATATTCAAAGAGTTATTCTTGGGAGTGTTTTAGGGAGGTCCCCAAAGGAGGAGTCTCTTGCCTTGGCCCCTGGAGAGGGTGCTGCAGAACAGGCGCATCTCCCTAGCCTCACATGGGAGGGGTGGGGGGTTACCACTTGGGGAGTAGGAATGAATTCCCACGATTTGTCTCATTTCCTTCCTGAATTAAAATGACATCAATCCGTCTCTTGTGGTTATAAAATCGCCCTTTACTGCACTTTGTCACATTTCGGCAACTTTATTCTCATCTCCTACTTGAGCTTCTCATCCTCACCTACTTCTGGCCCATAGTATATCGGGCTCTTAAATGTTATAACCTCCTTCAAATAATTCTGATGGCAAGTTATTCCATGCTTCTAGAGAATACTTTTTCATGTAGACAGAGAAAACGTTAGCACATTCTCCCCCTTCATCAAGCAATTCTGGATCCAGATCATCCTGTGATGGTATCATCAATATCTGTAAACCACGTACAATTCTGTATCATTTAGAAACATCACTTACTGCCACCACCTTCTGTTTTTTTTGTTGTTGAGGTAACATGTTCAATAACATCAATTTCTGCTGTTTGCTGAAATCGTCAGCAATTTCCTGATTTTTGACTGATGCATTTCAATTTTCAAAGAGGGCTGCTGACTCCTCAAACCTCTTTGAATCACATATCATCATCATATCATTGTCACTACTTCATTCATAATTATACTATGTAATAATTATTTTCTCTCTTAGACCAGTTAGAGTAGTGTGCAACTACACACCTATCTGCAATCTGTGCACCATTCCTGTAAGGATCAACTTGTAAAACAATTACCAACTGTATGTATAACATTCACTTTTTGGGAACACCCTCCTATAGAATTGCAGCCTAATGGAAGTAACATCATAACCGCATTATATCATAGAATAACCTTCATTTCTTGGAAAGTTCCATCCACTTCCATCACCTCAAAATCGCTGTTTTAATGGAAGCCTTTACTTACTCATAACTAAAGGGGAACAACATCTATTTTTAATTCTGTAATCTAAACACCTCTCATGATAAAAGTAAAGTTGCTACTCAAAGGACAATATTGGGATACATATAACTTGCAACTTTAGGACGGCTAGCTACCAAACTTGGGTAAAGTACTGGTGGGCCATGACCAGTGGTCAAGGCATGTCTGATCACTGTCCTTGCAGCATAATTCAAAGTCATGCCTCAAGCGTGGGACCTGCTGGGTATGGGCCCAGCCACTATCGTCGAGGCACAGCTGTCATGACATTTAGGATGAGATGACATATTTAGTTCTACAATGCAAGGGCGTGTTACTGTTGTGTTGCTAAATATCACGGGCACAGTTCAGTGGATTAGGTTTTGCATAGGGCCTTTCAACAATGTTTATAACAGGAAGTTAATTATAACTTTGTTTAGCAATATATTTAGTGAGTTTTCCTTTTACGTATTGTCAGAAAGCCAAGCAGCAACAATTCAGGAAAGCCAGAAAAAGTAGGGTTTAAAGAAACACATCCTCAAGGTTGGTCACACAAATCCCTAGGCTTTATTGTCCTCAATCTGGTAGTCCCTTCCTGAGCATGTCTTAGTTTCCCAATCACTCACAGTTTCGGGGTTTTAAGTGTTCCCGCACTTCTTTCTTGACTCATGGTATCATTGAATTGGTCATCTGTTTCTCAACCTGAACTCCTAGGATACCCTTGCATATTGGTTTTTGGGCCCCATAGGTGTTTTCTTGTCAGACCTTGCCAACAGAAGACGGTAGGAGTTTGTAACCCGAAGCTATACTCCAGAGCTTCTGACAAGATTGTGGCCACCTATGCTGGTCTAAAGGCTGAGTCAGGCTACATTCTTCTCTTTCCTGTTTTAGGGTCCTGGCTCCAGTTCCCATCTCACCTTGTTTGTCTATGGGTGAGAAGAATGTTATTACTAAGGAGGCCTATGCTCCTCCTCCTCATTTGGCCATTGGGCGCTTTAGTTTTCTCTTATTTTATTTTGCACCTCCTTGGTACTTCACAATGTGCTTGTACCTCAAATCACTTCTGTCAGGGCGGTGGCATGTATGTTCACTAATCTTTACTCCTTTAGCCTATCCTCTCTGTTGCTTTTCTTGCCTCTCTTAAACCACCTTCCCCACCATCACCAACTGTGTCTATGTTCTTTTGCCATTCCTCTCCTTTTGTCCTTTTGTTTATATCCACCTCAGCGCTTCTGGTCTTCCTCTTCTTCTTCTTTCCACTCCCCACAGCCTCCTAAATATCTTCTCAATGCCTTTTTGATCACCACCTTCTCTTCAATCTTCATTACCTCGTCCATTATCATTAACACATCCTCCATCTGAATCTTCTCCCCCTCCTACTTACTATTTACCCCTTTTTCCTTGATCTTCACCACTGCCTTCTTGATTTTTTTCACAATTTCCTGAATCCTTATTACCTCCACCGACGTCGTACTCACCAATTCTTCCTCAATCTTCAGCACCTCTAACTTTTGTCTTTCCTACGGGATTTCTTTTTCTTTCTTTTTTTAGATTTCCATATTGTAGCACTTGGTTCAGAGAATTACATCATTCATATGCTAAAATATAACTATATAAGGCAGTAGAAAGCATACAACTACATCAGTACATGGGCTTTGCCGAAGAGGCGGCACTCTCAAATGATCAGAGCAGTCACATCCATGGGAAGTGGCGGGGCTGCAGTGCAGGCCCACAGTTAACATGACACAGGAGTTCAGGAAGACACCCGTCGTCTGATTGGGGGTCTTCGGTGTTGTGCGCTAGGTAGGCCCTAAAGGTTGACCATGTCTTTCGGGCAACGCAATGCAGGTTGCATACTAGCCCACTGCTCTTCAGTGTCACTAGCCCAAGTAACAATCTTCAGCCACTGGTCTGTTGATGGTATAGTGGGCTTCGACCAGTGCAGCAGCAAGCATTGTATAGCAAGTAGCAAGCATAAGTTCAACAGTTTTCACCCTTCCCTCCTACAGTCTTCAAATACATGAAAAAGCCATTGCATAGGCGTGGCATCTAACTTGACACCTGTCGCGTCGGTGATAGTAGCGCAGACATCTCTCCAATATCCATCTAACAATGGGCAGCTCCATAGCATGTGGAAGTTCCCATCTTCCATTGCCCCAAATCTAGGACAATTGCCTGTTGCGGCTGGGGAAAATGGCTTCTGTTTAGGCGGCCTGTAATGATAACTATGTAGTACTTTGAAATGTATGAAGCAGAACCTAGAGTTAAAGGAGACCCCTTGAGTTTGCCCGCACCTATCCCTCAATGTGTCATCTGTGATCTTAAGTTCCATATCCTTCTCCCATTTAGATCCCAATTTCTTCAGTGGTTGCAGCATGCAATCCTGTATCACCTGATATAAAGAAGAAACCATACCCCAAGATCTATAAACTGTGATAATATACTCTAGTAGGGGGTAGTTTTCCCACTCCACAAGAAAACCCTCACACCGGCTCCTAAAAGCCCTACGAACCCCTATGTACTGCAGCCAATTAAGGATTTATATTGTGTGAGAGTAGGGATGTCATTGGCAGATATAAAGTTCCCATATAGAAACATGTCTCCCAATATGCTAAATCCACTTTGAGCCCAGAGGCATTCAGTGACCACACCCACCCCTGGCAACAACCGATCACAGTTCCACAGCGGGAAGATGGTGTGGTAGGGATGAACGACATTCAGCAATTTCCACGTTCTGCACCAAGCTAGAGAAGTGACACTCGCAGGGTCAAAGAGGCAATGGTCTGCCAGCACTGGAGGCAACACTAAAGATCAAAGATCACGCTCGCCCATCGAGTGCTTCTCGAGCCTAACATGAGGGGTAGACACTGCTTCCGCAAAATAAAAAGCTGCATATTGCGCTTGTGCTGCCAGCCAATATAACTGGAAATCAGGTGCAGCAAACCAACCTCACGTATATGGCATGGTCAAAGTGCCTCACTTGAGCCACACCGCACCGAGCACCACACAAAGGTGCTGACAGTATCAGCTTACAGGGGACTTTAATCGTGTTGATGTATTATTATTGGGATACTGCAGGTGCTATACAGATGATTATTACTACTACTACTACTACTACTACTACTACTACTTCTCTCTAGCAACCTTTCCCTACTCCAGCACAACCTCCTACTTTATATAGGACAGGAATCATATTGGAACACTTTAATGTGCATCCACAGAACTAGGTCTCTCCATCAGAGGAAGATCTCTTATAGCTTCTGTCTTCACAAATTATGATAATGATAATGATGTGTTGTTTATTAATTGCTCTGCAAGTATCTCATTCTAAAACATTGATGATTCCTTAGGCAAGGTGAATGAAATAGGTAGTTTAGTTGTGGTACTCAGTTGTATAGCTACCAGTCTTATGTGCTCCTGATGCAACTGTGTTTAAAGAAATTCTCCTTTTATAAGTAGGACATGGTGATCCCTGCTCCCCCTGAGATCCTAATACTGTTGAACTACAGGCTAAGATTTGTTGTAGAAATCTCTATTGTGGTCTTGGGGTTTCACTAAATTGGTATTTAACATCTTTTGGGTCTCGTTAGGCAAAGGGACTCAATGGCCCAATTGGACTATGCCACACTAGAGCTCCCACTGTAGGGATTTGGTCATATTCTTGTATACTGTGAGCATCCCCTGTCAACTGACAAGATCATGGAGGGGAAAGCTTGGGGATGCTCCCCCACCACCCACATGCCCTGCATATCACTGATCAGGCTCAGACACCAAGCCCCCATGGATACTTCACTCCTTGCCCCAAGAATCAGGCAGACGGATTTGTCACAGCATGTAGAAATAAATGGTGGTAAAATGTAGAATATCTATCATGGCTCACCTGCGTACATGAATCTGCTTGTAATTGTATAATACAATAGCAACATTATGCTTCACGACAGCCAGAAGTATTCTGTAATCTTTTACTCCCTCCTACTAGCTCTAGTTCAGTCAACCCCCTGCTGCTCCCCCTCCTCCCCATGCCTCTCCCCCTTCCTCTGCAGTCCTCTCTTTACAATCCCCATTTGATAACTCTGACTTAACCCTCCCATTACCTACTTTACAGAAAGCCTAGAAGAACTGGTCTCAACATGCTTTGACTTTCTCCTATTTTGTATCTCTGGTTGTGCCTCCCCTCTTCAGAATAATCACTATGAACACGAAACCTGCCAACACACATGAGGTAAATGTATATAATGTATTGGTTGATCCCAAGATAGACTTTCTTGTTTTGACATAAATATGGTTTAAATAAAACATGGTTTCCTGATCAACAGATCCTCCGCCCTGAAAACATGTCCTCTACTTCTGCCCCCAAAGAGGGTCACATGTTAAATGTTCCTCTCTCATCTTCACATCTACATCACCCTACATCACCCTGACATCCATGTCAGACCCCTTCTTTATACTCACTACAGATTGGTACTAAAAAGTACAGATACATCTGTGAAGGCTCTTAATGTGGCACACCCTGGGTCCATTCAAGTCCATTCTGGGTCCATTCAAGTTATACCAATGCAATGAGTTTCCACCGAGCACTTTTTGGACACCTTCTTATTACACCCTTTTCTACAGGTCTAATAGAGACCCTTCTGTCTAACCTGTATATTAGCTCACCAGGATATTGGATAACCTAGCACCATTCGTCAACAGAAAACTTAAATTTATCTTCTAAAATAGAATATTGGTTTGATACTGAATTTGGGAAAATAAAGTTCTAGAGCATAGCTAGCACTAAACCAAATACAGTGAAAACAAATAAAAATGTCTTAGATGAGGGAAAGGTTGCAATGTCTCTTTTTCAAAAAAAGAAATTTATCACCAGATAGCCCAAGTCAGCAATCCTACTTCTGAAATACTTTGATTCTACACATAATGAAGGTACCCTTGGAATGTGCTTCCAACGCAGTTACATCCAAAGCCATAGTGTACACACTGGCCTCCTTCTTCTGTGAAAATATAATTTCAGTCGCATTAACCAACTCTGTTCTGGCTAGATCCTCAGCCACCTGTACCAGTATTGACAGTAGCCATTTCCTTCTCCTTCAAGCTAGAGTTCCAGTTAAATATAACTGTAATGCCACAAAAATGAAAGTAGAATTAGAGTGGTTTTTGTCTTTGTCCTACTAAGATTATCAAAGACAACTTACTTTGCCTCCCTGGCTACATCTATAGCTGGCCTAAGTAATTGCTCCCTAAATCAATCATGTTTTCTAACATTCTTAAAAAGACCTGCATCTAACCTCACCTTAAGAAAGCCAATGATTACTGTCATTTGTTGACAATCTACTGACTCATCCTGCCTCTGCAATATTCTTCAAAAAGTGTCAGAACAACAGCTGCAGGAAAATTGTTGGTCCCAAAATCTCATGTGTGCCCATCAGTCTGGATTTGGACCTCCTAGGGGCATAGAAGAATCTCCCCTTGTGATTAGGGAGGATTGCTTGAAGTCTTTGGCAGCAACACCCCTGCCATACTCATTCCATATATCTGTCAGCAGCCTTTGATACTGTCCATCACTCCACCATGACCAGGTTCTTATGGTCCTCCTTAGAATCAAAGACACTGCACTGAAATGTATCTCCTAAGTTCAGTCTGTCAGGTAACTGCAATTCAGATAAGGTCAACTGCATTCTAATCATACAATGTTAAATGAGGTCTTAAGCAAGAATCTATTGTTTCCCCATGGCACTTCAGCACTTACTTAAAACTGAGTGTGGACATAATAATGTCATTCTGTGCCACCTTCCAAAACGATGTGGAGAATACATCAAATGCTTTCTGGCTCAGTGGCCCAATTTGTTACTTGCATTATATCTCCTCCTACATGCAAAATATACACACCTAGATGGTAGATATCTGCATCTGCCTAAGCTCCTCAAACACTCAGGTTTTTTAATTATTCTCTTAATTTCCACATCTGTATCATCCTCCTGCCTTCTGACCCATGGAGAACTGCCTTTTGTGATGAATCCTAAGGACTCCTCACTAATTCCCTTGGAAAGGCATACACTTTCTGATCCTGATTCTGGGGGTGGTGTTCTGTGGGAGGATTACCTGGGAGGAGAAAAGGGTCAGGGGAATGAAGGCACTCATGGCATGCTAAACAGTATTTGTCTTCCTCTAGGGAGAGTGACTATGTAATACCAAAGTGTGTAATGGCTTGTTTTAAAAACCATCTTGCTGTGTAACATAATACACATTTAAATAGGGTTAACAAAATAAAGAAATGAAAGCCCTGTCAAAGCCCCACAGACATGTCCAACTAAAGACCTCTGTTACACCCAAAGGTACAGTGAAAGGGAATTTATGAATAATAATGACCTAAACAAATTGACTTTCCCTCTTCAATCAGGTATAGCAACTAATCCTCATGACATGCCTTTAAAAAGTGTTGTACAGAACAGATCAAGGTGTAGAAGTGAAATTCAAATAAGAAAACCTAACTTCGTCATTAGCGACTTCAAGTCCCATAATCCTCTAAGTACTAGGACGAGGAAGATGGCTGAAGAGGTGCAGTATTACAGGAGTGGTCAGATCATTTTAGCAAATGACCCACACTTGGGGGAGCCTGAGAGGCTTAAAAGTCCCCCAGAGGTGTAGGTCATGGGGAAGGAGAGAGCAGCAGCAGGAATCAGAAGCAGCGTGGTTTGTGCAGGCAGCCCAAGCAGAAGCTGGAGGAGAGAGAATACACCAGGACCATTACATGGCAGTGAGCAACTGCCGGCCCTGAGAGGGTCTGTGACTCACAATTCCTGAAGTGCAGAGGTCACGCAGCAGGAAGTGTTAAAGAGGGAAGCTTGCTCTCTGACAACCTAATCTGCAGAGGCTGCACATCAGGAATTGAGATGAGGGAAGTTTTCTCTTCCTGGAGTCTATCTCGGATGGCTGGTGTGCACCTGGGGGCCTCAAGGTTGTCTCTCGTGGCTGGTATGCACCAGAGAACCTCAGGAGCAATGACGGCTCCAGTTGCAGGTGGAGGTGGACTGAAGGAAGAGGTTTGCAGAGTCATGAAAAGCCACAGGAAGAGAAATCCTGCAAGCGGCAAGAGGAAGAGAAGAGCACATTTTACCTGGTGAGTTCACAACTTGTTTGTGAACCTGGAGCGCTCCTTCCACATTCACTTTTTCAAGGCAGGAGTTTGGCGAGTGAGGGACACTCGCATGTGAATGAAGGTGAATTGAAAAGCATTTATTCATCTTGTGCTACTGAAATGCAGGAAAAGCAGCACTCATGAGCTATCGAGAGGGATAACCAAAGTAATCTTGAATACCGAAGAAATGAAAAGCACCAAAATCCCATTACAAGAAAGCCAAAAGTCTGTAATTGTATAAGTGTTAGTTATGGAAACACCAACCATCTAGAGGGGCAACATTGTTAAAAGTGAACCCCTACATGCATTGCCCAAACAAATATAGAGCAAACAACCTAGTAGATATTGCCAACAGTGGCAAGGGGCTATTGGAAGATTCATGAGCAGTGAATTGTGTTGCCAATACAACCTGTGGTGAAAGTTGTTATGAACTCACATTACCTAAGTCAAAGAAGAGAAGTAAAAACCCCTTTTGCTGTCACTCATTGGTTACTTGTGTAGTGGGAAGCAAGAGTACCAAAAAGACTGCCCTTCTGGGGAAAGAGATCCAGAAGGAGAGGAGCATTCTTTTCAGAAGAGTGTCAAAGAGCACCAATGTAAATCTTGAAGACTTGTTGGAAGTTTTGAAGCTGAACTTTATTGAATATTATGACGTTGTGGTGAAACATTTATCAAGTGATATTAACCACAAAAGCACTTGTGGTTGTGAAATGCTGTTTGGGCTGGTGAGTATACCTGGATGGCAAACTGTTGGAGGAGTGGGCCTGGAATGGAGAAGTGGGCCTCGAATGGGAGCAAACCAGGTAGAAGTTGAAGTGCTTAAAAAGGGGTTCTGACAAAGACAATTTATGGTGATTGTGATGCGAAAGGTTTACCAAATTGAGTTGCAGTGTTGTATTGACAAGTTGAAGCTGCTAAAGGTATTTGTGGCAAATCATCCTGACCAAGACAATTATTGCTGCTATTGATGAAATGAGAACTTGGTCAAGGAAGGGAAAGAACCTTCTATTTACTGAGCTGGCACTTTCTGTTGACAATTTGAAGCTATACCAAATTGAGCTGGAACTTTCTGTTGGCAAGTTGAAGCTACAACAAACTTAGTTAGTACTTTGTATTGATGACTTAAAGTGGAGGCAAACGGTGGTTGAACACTGTGTGAGGGACAGATACCCTTTGTTAGAGTGTTTCCTTTTAGGCAGGGAAATCCTCACCAGGATAGGGATAGTGACACTTTCATCAAAACTTATATTATGTTAAAATGGCATTTGTTGAGAAATGTTCACAAAGTTGTCCACCTCACATTTCTGACCCCTCACACTTTATTCACCTCTGCTGCAAAAAGTTTCAGAGTGGTTTTCAATGGTCTCATGTCCTCACCTCAGTTCCAATGTATTACTAAGAACTCTCCTTTCCCAGCTGTATGTTCTGAAACACATTGTCCTTTTTTAACATGTCTCAAAGAGGGCAGGTAACTATGGCCAGGATTTCACATATGAAGGCAGGTCTCCCAAACATTGTTCCCCTCCATCTATAGAGCATCCGGACTAGAGCAAGGCATCGAGATTGATGCTTAAAATCACTTCAGCTCTTAGCTCCATCCACTAGCAAACTGGTGCAGCACACCATAACCTGATGGCCCTTTACAGCATACTGAAAGCTCTCTGAGACTCTAGCCCTGTTTACCTAAAGCAGAAGGTGAGGAAATGCTGTCCTCCTAAGATCTTTAGATCGACAACAACCAAGACAATTGTTATTAAGACCTTCATGAAATGATCTCCCCTCAACCCAAAAACTCAAACAAATCCACCTATAGTTCAGGCAGACACTCAAAAATGTCCTTTCCATGTGAGCAGTAGTCCCGTCTCGTTGGGTCCAATGTCCTGCACCTCATTGACCGATCTGCCATATTTCCACCCCTTAGTCACTCTGGTACTCTGTATTCTCTCCTTCCTGTTCCTTAACTGGCCCATCTCCAGGGATCTTGCACCGTCTAATACATGCTCTTTTTTGTATGGTCTTATTGTTTGCACTTTTGCTTTTACAAATGTACATTTTAAATATGCACTGTTGCTTATGAAGTTTGCACTTTCCCATTCCCATCAACATTGCACTTTACAAATCCAAATGCTTCCAAGGCATGTCAAAGCGTTTTGCTTCTACCCCTTTCTCTGATTGTGCAGAACAAAACACTAATTAATAGATAGATAGATAGATAGATAGATAGATAGATAGATAGATAGATAGATAGATAGATAGATAGATAGATAGACAGACAGACAGACAGACAGACAGACAGACAGACAGACAGACAGATAGAATGTGTTCATGGTGACATGACAACACATATGTTCTTTGTGTTTGCCAGTAATATCAAGAGAAGGGTTGGGCTTTGGGGCAATAATGAGCCTCAGAGTGGTAAATGCCTTTAGGAGGGAACGATCTAAAAGCAAGGAATGCATTCATAAAATGTATGGGCTACAATTGCGGAGTAGGTAGTCAGCCTAAGGAGAGGGATGGGGTATGGTTCTCAGGCGAGGAGTGGTGGGTGTTAATATTTGCAAACATTACCCTTGCCAGTGAAACGCAGTAAACTGTGTCCTTTTTATGCAATACAATGAGCAACTGCATTCTATTACTTGATAAAAAAAAATGCCAGCGTTTATATAAATGAAAACGTGGCTGCAACTGACATACAGATGCACCCTTGCTTTATACCCATTGTCACCTTCTTCGAATCCATAGTCTAAAATAATATGGATTATGCACCTTAACTAGTACTGTGAGAATGTCCACCTTGCATTACTCACCAGTTAGAGTGAATCCAGTATTCTGGATCTGGTGTACTCACTAGTTCGCACGAAATATGGCAGCAACCCAAAATCAGGCTCAACATGGCATGTGATTTGGACAGATTAGCTTGAGTTTCCAGGCCACTCAGAATAACGGCATATCGCAGAGAGATTTGGTGGTGCAAATAAAGCCCTTGGATATTCAGAGTGGGTCATTGGCCAATAAAATCATGAGGTCACATCCTGTTTCACTGTAAGTTGTGCTGCGGACATATTAGCACTCACACAACAATTTTACACTTAGAACATTTATCAACTCAGTGCTATGGTAATGGAAAATGCAATGAAAATATTCTAAGTGAGTTTAGACACAGGTAATTGTTGACCCTTTCTCATCCATTAAAGATATGCCCCTGTAACACCAAATTATACTTTATTTGTGATTTCTATATCTGTATCATCTTTAAAGCACACAATACAGATGTTTTTTACAACAGAAAAGATCGATACCTTTTCAACATTGTCACCAACAATAAATGTGCCCTATGTGTATGATTTACAAGTTGGTCACTAGAATTGGCAATTCTTTAGACTGAGCACAAGAGGATGGAACATTAGCACACACTCAGTTACTGCCACTGAATGTAATATTCTGCCTCCCATGAACTCTAGGACTTTCCCTTCACTACTATATTATTTCTAGTCATAAAAAGATGACACACCCAGTCACTGTCAATTAATGTAATCTCCTGCATGCCTCCAGCCAAATCTGGGATTTTCACCTTACTTTGTCACTGAAAAGAAATATCACGCATGTCTATGTCAGGCAAGTATTCCCTTGGATTCTCTGCTTCTCATGTTACCCACAAGGAGATCACTGTAGGCCATGCCCCCAAAAACCTGCCACTGGCAACACATAGTGCCTCATTACGAGGTTGGTGGTAAGCCACTGGTGTGACTGATGGGTTGCCGCCAACCCCGTAACACAGAATCCAGTGCCTGACTTCCCGGTGCCACTGGGACATTACAAGTCCTCGTGGCGCGGGAAGTCAGGTGCCGGATATTGTAACTCCCCAGTCCCATGCTTCCATTAAGAATCTGCCTACCGGGGGCCGCTGCAAAGGACAGACCTGTCGGGTGCAGCGGCCCCAGCAGGCAGAGACGTAGTGTGGCAGTCCGGAAACAATGCTGCCAGTAAGCTTACTGGTACCCTTGTTTCCGGACTGCCACACTTGTAATGAGGCCCATACTATAGAAATATGTGTATAGTAATTATAGGTAATGCAGGGGGAGCATACAGTATTTGTTATGTGATGGGATGATATAATTAAAGTGTTTATAGTATTTATGATTGTACTACAATTGAGGATAGTGCTCCTTGATGTCTCGTCCACCTTTCATACAGTGAAGCATTATATCCTTATTAAATGGTTACATGATACCTTTAGCCTCATGGACCAGGCACTGGCCTTGCTGATCTGTATTCCTCACTAACTGCCCTTTGCATCTGCAACTGGGCTGTATGTACTCCACCACCTCACTCGGTACTTGCAGAGTACTCCAGGGTTATATCCTATCATTGTGGCAATTGCATATCTATTTCCTCCCCCTGGCTCACATGATGCCTTTCCTCTTTTCTCATTTCCAGTGTTATGTTAATAACACACAGCTTTCCTTAAACATTTCTGAACTAATTTGATCTCCTCGTTTTGTATCCCTGATTGTCTGACCGCCAGTGAGGCATTGTTTGCGGCTCACAATATCTGTCTCAATGCCGGTAAGATGCAGATGTTTCTTATTATGAGACCTGTGCCTTATTTTTCTTATTGTGACACCTGTACCTTATTTTTCTCCTACCCTGTGGCTGCTGTCTTTGTGTCATCTACTCTTACCATTCTGTGAGGCCAAAAACCTTGTGGTTAGCTTTAAATCTTTTCTCTCTTTTACTCCTTACATTTTGGAGCTTGTAAAGAATGCCCATGATTTGAGCTTCACCTCCTTACAGGCATTGTACTGTTCCCCTCTTTCCCCCAGAAGCTCAACGTCTGTAGAGCCCTGATACTAAGTCAGCTGGACTACTGCAACAGCCTCTTCCTTAACCTCCCCATTATTTTGTATATACCCCCTTCAGCTAATCAAGAATAGGACTGCAAGAATTCTCCTTGGCCTGAAGCCCAGGGATGATATCCCTGCAGCTGGATTATGTGTACATTGGGTCCTGCTAATAGCAAATACTATAATATGTCCAACACTTTTTCCCTAAATACTGCACTGTTACAACACTCTGCTGCTGTAATTCCAATACTCTGCTTACGAAATGCTTTTTAAAACAGAAAGTGGGAGGCATATGTCTGTCTTCGGCCAGTGTCTCTCTTTGTAACAGCCTTCCTGATCCTTTTATACTTGAGCCGGACTTCCTTAAGTTCCAAACACTTCTCAAAACAGTGCTTTTGTGTTCCTGTTTTAAGTAAGCCCTTCCTTTCTAACTCATATCACTGCCACTGACACTGCTGGCTTGGTCCCTTATAAACCTCACAGGTGTCAGGCCCTATATCTAGTCAACACCAGTACACCCCTCCACCCTTCAGCACTGCCCTTGGAGGTGTACCGCCTGGCGGCTGTGTACCACACCCTTGGGACACCTTTGCCCCAGCAGGTAGTTAGTGGCCTCCCACATTGGCATGTCTTGGTACTTCTGGGCTTCTATGAGCACTTTATAATCCCGACTCCTCTTTCTATTCATGCACTTCTTTTACTGCACAGTGCATATGTGCATTTAGAGCAGCAGTGTGTACAATTTTCTTGGATATGCAAGGGAAATGCATATGGAAAAGATGTGTACACCATTTTTAAGTGGCGGTTGGTGTGTGGAAGTTTAATATGCTGATAGAGTTATCTGGAGGGCTTTTTAAACTAATTGTTGGAGATATGTGAGACTGTTTCAAAGCTTCCAATAAGTGAGTGGTACAAACATAACAGTAAAACAAGTAGAAGGGCTGTCTTGTACGATGGTGTGCACGTGCAATCTTGGTTATTTAATAAAGCATGGCCTAGAGAGGGTGCTGCAGAGACCATGGGCCATGTAGTGTAGTCCTTATTGTATGCTACAGAAAAGTGTTTGGGACAGAAAATTGTTTCTGTGTTTTGTTCTTTTTCTCTAGTATACTATTGTCCCTTATTGCCATTACCATAGTAGAAAATACTAATGGGAATGTTGGAGTATCTTATTGAGTCTAACTACTTTACTGAAAAATGTAAAGTAGATGGAGTATATAACCTTATATTGTTTTACTTATATTATTTTAGTTGTGAAAGATGGTTCCTAAAGGAACCTTTTTGTTGGTGTTTCTTTGGGTTATTTCTGTAGGAGAGGCCATGAAGTAAGGTGGGCAGGGGAGTAGGGGAAGGGGCAGCAAGGACAGCTCTGGAGGGGCAGGTGAACAGGGGAAGATGTTGGGGATCCTTTAAATCTAAGGTAGGGGTGGTGTTTTTCATGCACCTTGATTGCAGCCTTGAAAGCAATTTGACACCCAGCAGACTAATGTGTTTCAGTATATACAGCATACAGTTGTCTTTGAAAGATATGGAACAACAGCCTTGTGTGGTCGCAGTATTGGTGGAGAAAGATGAGGTACAGGAAGACAGCCTTCTACTTCCTGAGAAAGGAACAGCCTTTCTCAGAGAATCGCGGAGGTTGAATTTGGTGTGATGGCACTTGGAAGTGGTCGGTAGGAGTCCTGCCTAGGTTGTCCGCAACTGGGTACAACGTTGCACTCAGTGCATTTTACCTTGGTAGCTTTAGCCTTTGCTAATCCACCAAAGGTGGTAAGGAACTACCAGACCCATGATTTCTTTCTGGGCACTAGATGTAGGCATTCCTCTACCTCATCTTCCTGGTCTTCTTGATTGTTTTCTGAATTATTGTGCTTCTTCCATTGTGTATCCCCTCTAACTGGTGGTGGTGGTGGTTGTGATGGCTCCTGGGCAATAGCTGATACCATATTTGCAGATACATAGCAGTTCTGCTAATATTCTTCCAAGCATGTGCTGTGTCCTAGATTGCAAATGGATAATCAGTAAAAATAAGTGTAGGAGCTGTGAAACTGTACATTTTCAGTTTAAAACTTCCTAGATCAGATGGAAATGCAGTTTTAAAATGTTCGTGAAGCAAGGCCCTTTTGTGAAGTGCAGGCGTGTTTGTGAACACCTCATCATGACGTGCATGTGAGAGGTCACGTGACACTGTCCGGAAAGTCTGCAGTGACGTCAGATGTTCCCGAACATCGGCAAACAATAAATCAGTGGAAAAAGTTTCAAAAAGTGTATAGTGTTAAAAATGTTGCTAGGAGATGGGAAATCCCACAGTTTTAAGTTAAAAAATTCTACATCAGTCGGAAATGCGACTATACTCGGGGTAAGTATTATATTAGGAAGTTGTTGCGAATTAGGGTGCACTGATAAAATCCATGAAATTCAGTGAAAATACTTTGTTAAAAGGACATTATGGTTAAGTTGCACTTATAAAAACAACTTTGTTGAAAGGACGTTATGGTTTTGAAATACAGTAAAAAAAACTGTGTTAAAGGGACATTATGTTTAAGCTGCACTAATAAAACCTATGAAATTCTGTGAAAAAACATTGTTAAAGCGGCGTTATGATTACAAGTAAAACTGAAAACCCCCAGAAATTCGCTGTTATGGTAAGCTAAGCAACCATAACTCACACCACCATGGTGCACTGCTAACACTAACACCCAGGACATCAAAGATGACATCACAAATGTAATTTATAATTTATAAAGCAGTCTTCAAAACCCTTCTTGATGCTATATTTATTATTAGAAGTCAGCTGACACGTGATTCGACTTTATAGGGTCTAGATCAAGACATGTGGATTGTGAGCAAGTCATTGCTGCGAGGTTGTGGAAATTAGTCTGGCATCCAATTCCAATATCTTGTCCCACTATGATCACAAAGAAGGGTGGGTAATGATTTCAAGTGGGCACCTGGTTCGTCATGCTTGGTAATTATTTGCTGATTAGCATTATCTTGTGGTATATGCAGCGATAGTCACAGCAATCTTTTGATGCAATCCTGTGCAGCACTTCGTGCTGTAGCAACAGACAGAATTTTAGCCATGGGCAGAATATTCTTTCGTATTCAAACGTATCCCAATTTTGATAAACATTACCACATAGCCAGGCCCTGGTTGTCATACCCACTTTAACCCCATTGCCAGTCCCTAGTGGTCAATCACCAAAGGTATATCACAATTATTTTGTACCTACATTATGCAAATGTCTGTGAAGATTCGTGAACCGGCAACACATTTATAAGCCTTTCAATATTTTGGGAGCCCGCTGCTAATTTTGTTTCTCTCTTGGCAAAACACTGCCAAACTTTGTAGAACCAATCAATGTCACGTCTAGAATGATATCACAGAATGACACACAGTTTCAGAGAGTGGCGCCAAAGTTATACACCATCCAGAAACTGATTTTCACCAACCCCGTAATGCAAAAATATGCATGGATGTCCCTGAACATCTGATGTTTGCAAACATCACAGAGTTGTCCCCGGACTGTTCGTGGATATGAGAGATGAAACACCACCTGTTTCCTGGCTTTTTATGACCAAGCCCATCCCATCCTCATCACCCCTCACCTCCCCAGAGATTGTTTAATTAGTTTGACAAGTGCAATGTGGTGTTTTTTAATATGTTTTAACGCAATGTTCGGGTACAATGAGCGCACATCCAACTTGGTGGGCATTTCTAACAAATATGACAAACCTCACGCTTTTCATCATCCAATGAGTGGGCTTTCCGATGTCCTCTGACATCACGCCGCACTCTCGGCCAATCGGAGGACTGTCCGGGGACCAAACAGGGCATTCAGTGTGCGGACCAAACCCAGATATCACAAACATTTTTTTAGCTACTTTTTGGCTGTTTTAAAAAAAACACCAAATTCACAAGAGCACGCTTTCAGGACCAAGTCGCCGCTCCAGACGCAAATTTGGTGAAAATCCGTCCTGCGGTTTGGGCTGTTGGCTTGAGCACATTTTCTTTCCTATTGCGTCTATGGGGGAACAAAAAACACTGTATTTGGGACCCGCCTATAACTTTGCCCCCACCTGCACGAAACATCCCCAAACTTTACAGTATCAATCTGAGGGGCCATATACTTTATTTCCAAAGTTGTGTGTGGATTAGTCCAGGGGATGGTTAAGTTAAAGCTGCCCAAAAAGTGCTCTTCCTATGGGGTGAACAACTTAACCATAACTACACAGCAGCTACTGCAGGGCATGTAATATAAACATATAAAAGTCAATATCATACCGACACTCTGCTGACCATGCTTTAAATACCGAACAAGTACTAAATGGAATTGATCACATTCATTAAATAGATGCATCAAATAAAATCTAAATGCTGCATGTCATAATGGTACATGGTTTATTATCAACCAACATTAAACTCAATGTAGTTGCTTGATAATGATAGGCATGCCTTTTAGGCTGTTTGCCATCTCCACTAACGGAACATAAATTACTCTGTTGCACATATTTCCAGTTCTCACATGTCACATGTGTCAAAGACTTGGATCAGAACGTGCAATATTGTTACCACAGTTTTCTTTTAATGTAAGCCCATCAGTTTAATGCAGCCCTCATCCATATACTATAGTAGTGCCATGCTGAAGTGTGACTTTACCATTTCTCAGAAAAACCTTTTTGAAATATGCTGCTCTAAACAAACCATCCCTCCACAAATTGTTAACAATCTGGGTATTCCCTTTTTTTGTAAGATTAATATTAAGAAAATATTTTTTTTCACTTTTTGGAATAAAATGCATGTGCTCTCTTGAGTATATAGTTTATACAACCAATATTGGTCAATCTGAGTGCAAAATTCAATTTTGAAAAACATGTTAATGTGACAGACACAATTGTGCAGCAGTGGAAGTGCCTGCATGAGTGGTGTTTCTTCTCTCCCTATCCCATGCAAGTGTTGGAGGGGGAGACTGTGGATCAAAACTGCTGTGATCCTGAGCGCCAACGAATTGCCTGACAAGCACAGTTGTGCAGCAGTTTGGCAGAAGTTTTGCATTGGAGTTCGAAGGAAACCCGTTGACCTTTTATCTTGTTCTCTGCCTTCAGTGTGTAAATTATTTGGTGTCTTAAATGACTTGCCTGCAGGTTGCATGGTCTAGTGCATTAAATCATAAATATGAGAAAAATGTCACTCCAATGCACCAACTCCTTAAATAATTTGATGAATTTTTCTTTTTATATTGTTGTTTTTGATTGGCATCATATTTTCTATGAAAAGTGAAAATTATGTTATTAATATAATCGTCCTCATCTCTGATAAATATTCTTTGCTTTTTAATCTTGAGTTCTTTCTCATAGTTTCCCAAAAAGTCATCCATAATTTGATAATTTTTAAAGGTAATCTCTGGGCATTCTATTTCAAATCTATTATTTGTTCTCTTCCCCACAGTCAAAAGAAATTGGTGACACATATAAGCCCAGTCTACTAGAAGTGACCATATAAAACTGAGCATTTTTGAAAAAGATTTTGATTTAAAGATATCCAATGAAAGAAGTCATAAATTTTGGGTGAGTCAGTGATTTTTTAATTTTTTTTTATAACAACCAGATACTGTGCATTTATTATACATATTCTTTAATACAGAGAATAATGATCACTACTTATTTTCAAAAGAAAAGCAAAGGGAAAATATCATTCTTTGTTATTTTTCTTTTTTCTCCCTTTTCTTTTCCTCTTTCCTTTTTTCCAAAACAGACCATAATCTTTTTTCTCCTGATGAACCATTGTAATTGTCAATGGAGAAACACGTGTTGAGAAATTAATGAAATATTTTGAAAAAAGTGTGAAAACAACACAAAGTTGATTTATTTAAAATGTGTGAAAAGAACACAAAGAAAATAAATTTGATCTGACTCACGAAACAGAACTTTTTTCATCAAATTATTTTTTTTTTCAACTTTGTTTTATTGGCATTTTCATAATATAACAAAAGGGCGCAGAACATTTTCACAGATTGTGCAAGTAACAGGCCCAAACCCCCCCCCCCCCCCTCGCCCACCCCAGACACCCCCACCCCCCCAAAAAAGGAAAAAACCAAAAAACTTAGTCCTCATAGAGCCGTTCTGCTGGGGAACCACTATGTAAGCTCCGAGAGTCTGGAGCTCCGGGAAGAGCGAGAGCTTTAACTATTAGAAATGGCTGAAGAACTACCATCCTCCCCCGGGCCGAGGGCCCTGTCCGCTCCTTGTCCCTCTTGAGGATCAGTGCACATCCCAACCCCATGTCTGCTGTGCCTCGTACCAGTTTGCGTGGAAAGAGCCCAAATTATTGTTCATCATTGCCGTCAGTTTATCCATCAGGTACATGTTTTTTACCTTTTTTAGCCAGTTCTCCTTCGATGGGGTCTCCGGGCTCTTCCATTTCTGGGCCAGTGCTACCCTTCCCGCCCTTAGCATTGTCTCCCACATCCTAGGGTATCGGGGAATGTCCGAGTCCTCCGGGGGGAGGCCCAGCAGCATTGTCAAGGGGTTCTGGGGGAGAAGCTCATCAGAAACTTCGGCGATCCAGCCCCTCACCTTCTCCCAGTATGCCTGGGCTTTCGGGCAGTGCCACCACATGTGCCCTCTCGTACCGACCTGGCCACAACCCCTTGGGCATGCGGGGGACACTCCCGTGTACATTTTAGCCAACTTCATTGGTTCTCTGTGCCACCCCTGTAAAATCTTGAAGTTGTGTTCCATGTCTGCCGTGAATAAGTTCCCATGGAAGGCTATTTTAAATATTCTCGCCCAGGCGTCCTCCGAGATCTCATCCCCCGCTAAGTCGTTCCAGAACGAGCGGAACCCCCTCCTCTCCCCTAGGTTAACCGTGTTCAGTAGCTTGTACATCCCTGATACCGCACCCTTCCTGGAGGTTGCCGAGTCCAGGAGCTTCTCGAAGGGGGTCAGCTGTCTTTTCAGGTTCTGGCCCCAGGCCTGGTCACATAGAATTCCCTTCAGGCGAATGTATTCAAATATGGAAAGGGACCCCTGACCGAGGGCGTCCCTCAGTTCCTCATATGGCCGGAATTCTCCTTCTCTGAACATCTGCCCCGCCCACTCCATTCCCATGTCTGACCACGACTGGGCGTTGCGGAACCCCCTGCTTCCCAGATTGAGGGGGTGACCCCAAAGAGAGGACATCGGTGATGGCCATGATGTTAGGTGTGCCGTCTGGGGACCCTCCCTCCAGATCGTCCAGAGGACTCCCAGGGTTGGGTGGGACTTGAGTCTGTTCGGAATAAACTTGCTAGGGGCCCAAAGGAGGTCTCGAATCTTCAGTGGATGGGCGTCCATGTCCTCCAGGTATGACCAGTAAGTGCCCATCCCCTCTTTCATATGTTCTAGGAGGACGCGTAGTTGGGCTGCCCGGAAATAGAGTTGAAAGTCTGGTAACCCAAACCCTCCCTCCTCCCTCGGTAAGGTCAGGACCCTATTGGCAGTTCTCGGGGTCTTACCCTGCCATATGAATTCCCGCACCGCATTCTGAAGGGCTCTGAAGGACCGGTCAGGGACTACAGATGGGAGGGCGGTGAAAAGATATAGAAGTCGCGGGAGAATGTTCATTTTCACAGCCGTCATGCGGCCGTACCAAGACAGAATCATAGACCTCCACCTCCTCAAATCAGCAGTGATTCCTGCCACAACGGGATCGTAGTTAGCAGGGGCTAGATTGGTTAAGTCCCGAGTAAGGAGGACTCCCAGGTATCGAATGGAAGCCTTTCCCACCGATATTCCCTCCAGGCTGGCGAGGGCGTCCAAGCCCGGGTCCCGGGTTCTCATAGGGAGCATGACTGATTTGGACGCGTTGATCTTGAGACCAGAGAAACGCCCGTAGGTAGCCATCAAGGAGAGGAGCGGGGGGAGCGAGGATTTCGGGTCTACTAAGTAAGCCAGGATGTCATCCGCAAACAGGGAGAGCTTAAATTCCACCTGCCCCCTCTTAATCCCCTTAATCTCTGTGTGGGCTCTGACTGCTATGGCTAGAGGTTCCATGGAGAGGATATAGATTAGAGGGGAGAGCGGGCATCCCTGTCTAGTCCCCCGCGACAGGGGGAAGGGCTCCGACAACCCACCATTGACTTGGACCCTGGCCCTCGGGGCCCTATATAAAGCCGCCACCCATTCCCTGATGTGTGGACCAAAGCCCATTTTTTGGAGGGTAAGTTCCATGAATCTCCACTCCACCCTGTCGAACGCCTTTTCAGAGTCTAGAGACAGGACGCTCGCGTCCAGGTCTGACCTCTGGGCATAGTGCATCAGGTCTATGGTCTTCCGGATGTTGTCTGAGCCCTGTCTCCCCCTAATAAATCCTACCTGGTCGCCATGGACCAATTTCGGCAAGACCCCCTCCAACCGTCCCCCAAGCACCTTGGCCAGAATCTTCACGTCAACATTCAACAGGGAGATG
The DNA here is from genome assembly GCF_040938575.1 of Ambystoma mexicanum. Classification (NCBI taxonomy): domain Eukaryota; kingdom Metazoa; phylum Chordata; class Amphibia; order Caudata; family Ambystomatidae; genus Ambystoma; species Ambystoma mexicanum. The sequence goes on from NC_090930.1 coordinate 1,008,199,457, forward strand.
GGTCGGTAGGAGGAGCATTCCCTAGGGTCCCTGCCGTCCTTGGGGAGCACCACAATAATTGCCTCCATCATGGAGTCCGGAAGAGACCCCCCCTCCAGCACCGCGTTGAACACTTTTACCAAATGGGGGGAGAGGGCTGAGCGGAACCTTTTGTAAAAGTAGACAGAGTACCCGTCCTCGCCCGGGGAAGTGCCCACCTTCATTCCTCCAATCGCACGCTCTACCTCGTCCTCGGTCACCGGGCCCTCCAACCCCTCCGCTATCTCCCTGGTCAGGGCCGGGATCTGGATTGAATTCAGGAACCCCACCATCTCCGCCTCCTCCCCATTGTACTCGGACGAATATAATTTCTCATAATATCGGCGGAAGGCTTCGCCAATGTGGGGTGTGTCGTGGCCTACCTTTCCCACCTCGTCCTTAACCTCTATCACTAATCGGCTTTTCTGCACCTCCCTCAGTTTCCAAGCCAGAATCCTGTCCGCCCTGTCCCCTTTTTCATAGTACTTTTGTTTGACCAGTTGGAGACTCCTCTCCGTCTTGTGGAGGAGGAGATCCTTCAATTGGAGTCTGTATTCGTCCAATGCGGTCACCTGCTCGCTGTCTAGGGGAACCGTGGGGAGACCCCCAGGTTGGAGTAGGGCGATTTTCTCCCTGAGGTACCTTTCCTGGCCCTCCCTTTGCCTTTTTTTATGGGCTCCTATTTTAATCAGGGTTCCCCGTAAGGTTGCCTTAAAGGTGTCCCAGAGGGTATGTGGACCCACCTCCCCGTTGTCATTAAGCTCAAAAAATTCCGTGATGGCCTCGAGGACCTCCTGGGATAGGACTTCGTCCTTTAACAGGGAGTCGTTGCACTTCCATCTCCCTCTGCGTTCGTGTAGACCTCCCCTTGCTATTGTAGCTCGGACCAAGTCGTGATCAGACCAGGGGACGGGGTCTACCCTGTGGCCCGAGACAAATGGACGTAGGGTCTCGTCTACCAGGATGTAGTCTATCCTGGAGAACGACGTGTGGATGGCTGAGTAATATGTAAAGGAGGGGGAGTCTGTTCTAGGGAGGGGGATCGTGTCCAACAGGCCCAATTCTAGGTTGACTTTTTGGAAGGTGCGCGCCATGATCTCATCCGCAGCCCTAGAGGAATGCGGGCCTGCTCGTTTCCTGTCCAGGGTGGGGTCTAGAACCATGTTGAAGTCCCCCCCCACCACCACCGTGCCGTGGATGAAATATTTGAGTTTGTCCCCCACCTCCTCCCAGAACTGGGCTTGGCCTTCGTTTGGGGCATAGATGGCCGCTAGGGTCAGTGGGGCCCCCTGCAGGGACCCCCGCACCAGCAGGTAACGGCCCCCCGGGTCTTTCAGCGTGGCTTCTTTCTCGAAGCCCACGTGTTTCGCTACCAGGATGGCGACCCCTCTTTTTTTGCACTTGTGGGATGCACTGTGGACCTCGCCAATTCCCCCTCCCCGCATTTTGGGCTCCTTCCCCTGTGGCCAGTGAGTCTCTTGAACGAAGAGAAAATCCAGGTGTGCCCTTCTAAATTCCCTGCAGAGCAAGGACCTCTTGGTGGGGGTGTTTAACCCACAGACATTAAGTGAGCCCACTCCCAGGGCGGGCAGCCCGTCAGCCATAGTCACTATTTTTCTCTCTCTCGGTCAGCTCCTCCCCTACACTCTTCCCCGTGTGCTCCGTTATTTCGACTCTGTGTTCCCCTTTTCCTCCCGCGCCCTCCCCCCGGGTGGGCTTAAAACAAAACCCCAACTGCCCCCCTTCCCCAAACCGTAACTGAACTTCCCCAACTCCCGTGGTCCCCCCACCCCCCGCCCCGGCGTCCAGCCAAATAGTTCTGTCATCGCTGGCTTTTGGCCGAACCACCAGCCTGCCCACCTCGGCCAGGCAATCTGCATTAGAAGCTCATCTCCTTGAGCCCCCTAAGATCTCCCACGGCTATGACCCCTCTGCGGACCCCACCTACTTGCAGGTCGTAGGGACGTTGATAGTAATGAATCCTCTGAGTCTGCGTCCCTCCGACCAGGGCACACCGGGGTGCCCCCGTGCTCAGTCCCCGGAGTCGTTACGTTCTCCGTCCTTTGAAGGGGAGGGGGTGTTCATTTTCCTGAATTTCCTCGCGCCGGTGCGCTTTCTCCTCTCGCCAGGCGGGCCAGGGCCTCCGGGTCTCCCGTGCTCTGGCCCCGATGGGCCCCTCCGGGGGTTCGTGTCCACTGCGTATTCTTGTATGGCTCCCCTTATGTCCTCTTCCGTGATCAGGGTTGATCTTTGGCCCATGTATTCGAAAGTCAGGGAGAAGGGGTAGCCCCATCTGTAGCGCACTCCCTTTTCCTTAAGCACCTGTGTGAGAGGGCGGCACATCCTACGCCTGGCCAGCGTGTAGGCGGAGAGGTCTTGGTATATCGAGACTTGTGCATTGTTATAAGTGATTTCCCTAGCCTTTCTTGCCTCCTCCAACACCTTCGTCTTCTCTGAGTAGTAGTGAAACCGGACCAGAATCGACCGGGGGGCCCCGGCCCTGCCCCCCGCCCTGTGCACCCTGTCAAAAGTTGGCTCGGTTGTCATTTCCTCCGTGAACAGGAGAGTAATGATGTCTTGTACTGCTCGGGTGACGTCCCTCTCCGTTTCCCCCTCTATTTCGGGCACCCCAAAGATTCTGAGGTTGTTCCTCCTCTCCCTGTTTTCGAAATCGTCCATCTGCCGGGCCCTCTCCTCGTCCCTCCTCTCCAGGGCTTCCAACCTCATGCTATATTGTATGTCTTGGACTGCTATGGAGGATTGGTTGGACTCGACCTGTAGGAGCCTGTCCTCAATTTTGTCCACCCTCTGGTCCATTTTTTCAAATTTTTGGGCAATGTCGGAGCGCATGTCCCTTATTTCCTGTAGGATCGAGGCAAAGCCCCTTTCCATTGCCGCCGAGGAGGGGGAAGCTTCCCCCGATTGGGCCATGGTTCCTTCGCGGGTTAAGCCTTTGTCACCTCTTTCAACCCCCCGGAAGCGGTATCTCTGCAAAGCTTCCCTCCAGCTCATGTGGTTCTTCCCTGTGTCCTGTCGTCTAGGTCCCCGCGGCCCCGACGGGGGGCGGGGGGTCCCCTACTGGCCCGTCCTTCCTTGCTTGGGTTTTCCGCTCCACAGGTGACCCAAATGGGGTGGCAAGGTCCGGGGGGGCGGGCACACGCCCCACCTGTTCTCAGGCAGGGGCCTCACACCCTTTTCAAGTGCCTCGTGGTCTTCTGGGGCCTCCTCCGGTCTCCTGGGGTGGGGTGGATCAAGGGGGCCCAACCTTCCAATCCAAATAAAGGGGGGGGGACGTTGTGGCTCGCTCCGTGAGTCCTGGGGGGGGCACCCCCGGGTGGGCACACGCCCCACCAACTGCTGGCGGGGGCCTCTCACCCTGGTCGCCCCCGCTTCGGGCCTTGTTGTCTCCGGGGGGGGGCCCTGGTCCACAGACCCCGCCTTTGGTCTTTTTGCTTTTGGGGTTCCGCCCCGCTCGGGGCGCTCACCTGTGGGGGGGCGAGTCCCGGCCCGCCGGGGCTCCCCTTGCTCTGCTGTGCTGTGCTGGGCTCCGGCGCTGGTGACCCCCGAGGGGGGGGGGAGGGAGCTGCCCCTCTCCTATCTTTCACTCCCGGCTGGGGGAGGGCTCCGAGTCCCCGGGGGCACCGCTCCAGGCCCCCGGGTGCCGCCTCCTCCACCGACCTGGTCTACGCTGTCGGGTGGGGGGGGGCCGCCCCGCTCCTTCTCTTCACTTTCGGGGGGGGGTGGATGCCGATTCCCGGCAGCCCTGCTCCGATCCCCCTGATGCCGCCTCCTCGCCGCGCGGGCCGCGCGGGCCGCCCCGGCGCTCTTCGCTCTGGTCTGGGCCGCGGGGGGAGGGGCGGAGAGGGCCGCCCCACTGCCACGTCCCCGAAGTCCCGGGGGCTCAGACCACGGCCGGGTCGTCCTCCGCACCCTGGGGGGGGGGTGCTGATGGGGGGAGTGAAGGTCCGTCGGGCTGGGGTGCCGTGTGCGCCCGGGGTGAGACCGCCTTGCTCGCGGTCCCGAGGCCACTCCTTTCCTGCTGCGTCTCCCTTCCCGGCGCCACAGGCTTCGTGCTCCGGCTCCCCGGGGAGCTCGCGCTCCGTTCTTTCTCTCGTTGGGGGGCCGGGGGGGCGCCAAGTCGGTCACCCCAGTTGTGCTCGCGGGGGGGTATCGGGGGGGGCTCAATCCCGTGGGATACCCGGGCCTCGGCGGGAGCTATGCACTCAGGCAGCCATTGCCTGTGCGCCCCCTGGTGGCCTCTCTTCATCAAATTATTTAAGGAGTTGGCGCATTGGAGTGACATTTTTCTCATATTAATGATTTACTGCATTTTGCTTGTGTAGTAGCCGCACAAATGTATGGGAAACACTCATGCTGACAAACTTTGCATCTCTGGTAAACAGAAATACCTATCAACATTAACCAATTTCAAAACAAAAAAATTGAGCTGTCGCCAAGGAAGAGCTTAGTTAGGCTACAAATTAGACTTTTCTACATGGTCTAGTGACCTGTGCAAATAATGTTGATTTCTCTGCTGATATTTTATCTTCATGCCAGGGAAAATAAAAGGATATTCTATTCACATGAAAGGACGACCTAATAGTGATGCAAAGATGTACTACAAAAGTGGCTACAATACAAAAAGGCTATGCATATGGGAGTGGTCATCCCTCCCATTGGGATGTGTGGACAAGTAGAGTATTTTACTCCTGTTATTTGGGTGCTATGGTTTGTGTGGATAATACCAAGATTACTGACCTTTTTCTGCGACTACCTTTAATATGGTGGATGGAAATATGATTGTCCTTGTTAGTAGTTTCTTGTCTGGAAATCTCATTACTTTGTCGGGAACGGATGTGACCAATCACCCTATAGTCATAATGGGTGCTTCTAATTCACCAAACACGGTGACAATAATGAATTGCTTAACCTCTGTTATAGTCTACAGAGAGATTCTATTGGACATGTTTCAATTATACCTATTGGCTTACAAGATGACAGGGCTGGCAGTATGAATTGTATAATGTTATCCAAATCACCAGATCTGGTGAAAATTGCAGAAGAATTAAGAGATGAATGTGGGGATAGCAGCATTGAGAACCCATTTGATTGTGATCACTAAACTAATGAAGCTGATCTCCGGGACACCTAATGGTAGTTAAGGCGTTATTTACACTATGTATGACCATGTTGCAAAAACAAAAAGAGCTATGCAATGGTGTGTCTAGGATTGTGGTGATTGTGTTAGAAAATAGTAGCTCGGAGGAAGACTCATATTCTTTAATGGAAGGTACATTAGAAATTGGGGAAGGTGGGGTAGATGAAGCAGGTGAATGGTTCTGACATTCTGGCTAGATGAAGAGGTGGTTGCAACCCTTTAATAAACCAATAATTGCCAGTTTGGAACATATAGCTAAAAGACCTAGATTGAGTTAGTTAAATCTTTGTAAGAGAATTTGAGGAAACAGCTTAAGAGATAAAGTTGAATCTGAAGGAGTGATTGCTCCACCTATAAATATTCAGACTAATGCTTCTGCTCTAAATATTCTGCTTCTGCTCTAACGAGCATTGTGTCTGAAAACATTGACTTTGACTTTGTCCCAATGACTACAGGATATGAACTGGCGAACTGTGTTAAGAGTAAAATGAAGACAATTTTGAAAGCTGGAGTAATGTCTGATCCGTTAGATAAATGGGTGCAAAAACTGACATTTGGTGGTGGTAAGTAGGTGGTTGAGAGCTCTAGCCCTTCCTCGTACTCATCTGTTAGCAATATATTCATGGTAATGACAATGACGGAATTGAAGTTAGTGTGATAAGTTTCACCCATGCAGAATAGTTATGAAAGATGTGACCCCACCCAGGCTTACCAAATTATAAAGCACACATAGAGATGTTATCAGTAACAAACAATGTGTAAGCGATAAGGCCTTGCCTGTGGTCCCTAATTTAGAGCCTAATCAATTGTCCATTTCAATTGTCCCTTTCTGATTTTATCCAAACCAAATTATGGTAAGAGTATTGTGTTCGTGGATGTTTTTGCTACTAATGTTAGTCCGTTCCTTAATAGAAACAGTATTTTACATCTTACTCATTGAATTCCATAGCTCTCATCCATTACTACAAAGGATATAGAGTTGGGTGAAATTCCAGAGGAGATGGAAATGATTAACTGATCTCTAGCACATTTAATTTTACCTGTGATTGCTGACATACTATTTAATTACTCTAATGAGTTCTTGAGATGGGGTAAGAATGTGAGGCATACTCGTATAAGAAACACTGTGAATATGATGATAATGAAAGCAATAGTGTAGATAATAAGCACGGTCAAACAGATCTTGAGGTAAAACTATTAAATATGATGAGGTAATTGATTGATCAAATTAAGCCCATGGAAGATAGAAATTGAGGTTCGGTGTATCAAGATCTCCCTGGCCATATCCCCTCTTCTTTTTTTGTAAAGGGGGGATTAATATTATTAAGGAATCTGACCTCTTTACCCTCCATGAGACTTGGTTATGTGATAACCTGTTTATTGATGGCTACTCTATTTTACAAAGACTTGCTATTAAGCAATATAGAGGAAGATCTATGGGTGACCTCATAATTGGAGTGAGGCCAAATAATCAATTGTTGAGTATCAAAACTATGTCCATCTCTCTGTTCTTGCTGCTCTTGTTTCTGTTAGGTAGGGTGATGGCATTTTCCAGCTCTTGTGTGTCAATGTTTATATCCCCCCTATGAGCAAATTGACTCTGTATATTATAAATCTTGTAGAGGAAATCCTTGCAGATTGGGCCTTCTGCTATCTTGGAAAACAATATATGGTGGTAGGTGACTTTAATGCCATTTGTGAGATGGGGCATCCTATACGAAAAATGTACAAAAGGTAGAACATCTTGACTGGTGGCAGATGGAATGATTTGTTTGAGAGTTATGGTATGCATTATCTCTGTATGAGCCAGGAACAGGACTGTAACGGGGCTTATACTTGGACTAATGGTTTTTCCAAGGCTAGAATAAATTATGTTTATATATCGAGGCAGTTAATGAACCGTTTTGATAAACTTATTCTGATTCACAATGATTTAAGAGACCATGCTGTTTTGTGCAATGAGATAGATGTTGGGGCGATAATCCAGAAGGGCAATAGTGATGTTAATGTGGTATGCAATACTAAGGGCAATATATTGGTATGGAACTAAATTTAACTTGAACGTTATTAGTAATCTCTTTGTGAAGCTTTTTTGACTGGAATTCTCCGGGGCGACAGGCACAATTATTGACAACATTTGAGATTCTATGTGGGTTATCTATCACGATAGAGAAAGCAAGTATGATACCTAATCATAAGACCAAATATAAGAATTGGATAAAGATGCATAGGATTTCTTCTACAATTGTTGTCTGTGGAATAAAGATGGCTGGAAATGTTGGTACTACTTCTATAAACATATGCTCATGAATGATGTTAGAGAGGTTAATCCGATCCCTAAAGAGGAATGGAAAAGATATGTTGGTCTTATTTATAAAAGTATACAAGGTGTTCTTTATCTTGATGATTCTGACAAGGCTCAATTTCTTGATAGATGACATTGTTGATATAATAAATAAATTAAAAGCATCTTGGGCCCCAGGCCCTGATGGGCTTGACACCTTAGACATCAAAAGTCACCTGTGTCTCTGGGCCATACTATCAAAGTGTATTTAAGAAAGAAGCTAGATCTAATCCAGTGAACTCTCGACTTCTTGCACTGACATATTCTATATCTAAAATCTTTGCTAATTGCATTTTGAATCAATTCAATTCCTTGGTTAAGGAAAGACATATTCTTATTGTATGTTATGTTATATGGTCTTGTACAACACACTATTGCCACTAGTGTTGTTTCTTGGCACTCTTATGCCCCAACAGAACGGGTTTCACAAGGGACTTAGTACAGAACATAATACTTGATCCCTTCTACATTTGATCAAAAGCATTCTATATTGCAAGAATCAAAGGCTCTATATTTGTTTTGTAAATTACTCTTTAGCTTTTTATTCCGTTATAAGACGTAAATCAAGGGATAAATTAGAACAATGGGGTATTGAGCAAGTCCTCTTATATTTTTTAAAACAAATATTTTCTAATGATTCTGCAATGGTTAGGCTTAACATCTGTCAGCTGAGATTGCAACTAACCACAGAGTTAAACTAGGCTACGTAATAGCTCCTTTATTATACAATATATTTGTAGTGGATTTGCGTGAGATGATGGTGAGAGTAAACAAATTCCTCGGATTGGTACCACGTCTTTGTTGTGGATGTCCTACGCAGCCGGCACAGTCATGCTTCATAGGACGGCAGTGGGACTTCAACTGAGCTTAAATTCATTGTTGATATACTGTAATGAAAATGGTCTGCAAGGTATACTTTGTTTGATTAAATAATTCGTTACTACCAACGGTGGATCTTCTTTGGCGGGCATGTTAAAGTTATACAATGCTAGCATTGAATGCTCTGTTTTTTATGTGCTAAATGCATTTTTGGGAAAGGAAACCTCTTGGATTACTAAACTGGAGGCTAAGCTTTGGCAGAAAACTTTGGTTCTGCCGAATTCAGTGCCCATAGAAGCTCTATGTGGCGAATTAGGTTTGACCTCTGTTTTCACATGTTGGAAGATCTCTAGAAGTTCATTCTATTTGAAAATATTCAGTGTGGCAGTGAAATGACGCTGAGCTATTTGGGATTTTTTGCAGTGCCCAAACATAAAATGTTAAAGCTTTTCAGGAATTTCACTCTGTAATTGGAATCAGTGCTCGGACTTGTATTAATCTGACTCTTGCTAAAAAGGAGCTCAACAGAAAGTTAGTGATTGGGATAAGAGTGAGTTGTTTAAACGTCTAGTAAAGCAACATGTACTAACATCCTGTGACATCTTGGAAAACAAATATGTAAAGCACTATAGCCTATTTGTATCCGAAATGGAAAATATTACTGGGGATCAGTTTTGGGCACAGATTTTATCAGGAGCTCCCTTGACTGCCTTTTACACATTTATTTATTTTCTGTATGTATTGGTTATTTGTAAGGCGCCTATAAAACAAATGGTGTTTCAAAGCACCACACAACAAAAAGGGCAGGAGGGGAGAAAGATGTAATAATGGTCCTACTAGGACTTGTGACATTCGGATTGTGCAAGTGCAGAACAAGAAGTGCGGGGGGCGGACTGAGCAAACATAAAGTGCTAAATTGGGAAGGGAAAAGGGTGAAGAGGTGAGGTGCAACTGCCAAGGGGAGGCCAGAGGGCAAGTGCCAGAGAATGCAGGTAAGTGCAGTGAGGGGCTAGACTGGGAGTGGGGGTCCTGGAGCTCTGTAGTTATTAGAGGGAACCAGGTAGCCAGTCACTGAGGCAGAAAGAAGGTGTTAGCAGGAGAGGGGGAGAGTGAAGGAGGAGGAAAAAAAGAAGGGTCATGAGGAGCTTTTGGAAATTAAGGAGATCCAGCTCAAGTTTGGGAGGGACATTGAGTCTTTTCAGAGGGAGGCTCCTGCAGAGCAGAGGGATCTACCCCCAACTCTTTGCTTAGAGAAACGTCTGATTTGCAGGGAGCTGGAGAAAGCAGACTGAAGGGCTCTAACAGGGAGGTATTTAGGGAGAGAGTAGCGGGTCCCAGACCCTATATAGCCTTGTGTATGATGCAGAGAGTATTGAATTTGATCCTAGCAGCAACCAGGAACCAGTAGAGAGATATAAGGGCTGGAGAGATGCACCGTTTTTGGTTCTTTGTTAGGGTTATCTTTATAATATAAAGATTGTCCTTCCATAGGTCATAACTGGTATTCCAATAGTTCTTCAGCATTCTTTATTTTTATATAACTACAGTGATTGGACTGGTGCTAGGTTCCTTTGAGGAATGTGGTCCTCCGTGTTGCCTGTATTTAACTAGGATCTTGCCTAGCACACAATCTCAAGGAATGACTAAGGTTTCATTGTAATATGGGCAATGGTCCTCTATAATTTGACATTGTAACAATACATTAAGTGTTGAATCTGTAACTTATAAGTGATGAATATGATGATGTAATAGCAACAGATGTGTAGTCACATTACTTGGAACAAAATCAGACCAATCATTGGTTATGAACTTTTTAGATTGTGAAGTAAAAATATGAGGATGGATTAATGACCAATGGGAATGTATGTATATTGAATGACTTTATGAGATAATAACATGTACATCTAAGCAAAAACAGGTTCATTGCTTTAAAATAGTTTGGATTTTTCTACATCTTGATAAAGCCCGGCCATGGCAGAAACATTACCATGTGCCACCATTTGGATGATATTGACTTAGGATAGGTTATAAATAGCCTAGGATGATTTAGGACTACAGTTAATTACCTAAGGAATCAAGTTTTGCAAATAATAAATCTACATTTCATATACACACTTGAAATGAGTTAATTGCACTTGTGCAGTATGTTAGCTAACTAGCAGGGACACAAGTGATGGACATTAAGTATACATACAACTCTATGGTTCGTACAGAGTGTCTTACATTTCAGTTAGGCATTAATATTGCTTTACTAAAGCGGCAATTTCCGAACATGCAATTCTGACAGCTTAACATATGAGAAGTTATGTTTAAAGTTAAAATACAATTGATGACATGTCGGTACCAGAAAATATATTGATCATTTTAATAATGTATTTAACTACTGAATTATATTGGGGGTATTTTGCACAAATAGCCTTAAGACCATAAAAATATATATTTTAAAAAAAAAAATATATTGACATCTATTTCCTTGAGCGTCTAGTGCGACTCATCCAATGGCCATATGACAGTGCAACGGTACCCCCAAGATCAGAGAAAACGGTACAGCCTCTTATAAAAAAAAAACAATATAAGCTGTCAATATCTAAATAATGCATTTAGTAGAGTCTGGCAGTTGAAGGAAGGGCTATGATAGAGATAAATCCTATTGATTACCCAGGACAAATAGTATCTGTGCAAATATGCTAGTGCAAATATGCAAATATTTGAACCAAATAAAATGCATAGTGCCTAAATTGTAATATTAATACATTGCAAACGTGCATTCAAGTATTTATCAATAAAGTGTCTGGTGCCTACTACATTTGAAATCTCTATATGCCCTACCTATAGTTCTACATTGATTAAAAACAATCATCAGTAAATACAAACCTCAATAGTACATAAGATTAATAATTATGCCAGTCAACAAGTCCAAAAAGTCCAGAAATGTGATAATACAATAACTGTATACTATAAAAGTCCATATAATCGTAGTGCCCATAGAACTAATTCCTATATTGCCATGCTATAAAGAAAAACAGCTAAGTTCCCAGTTTGGGAACTCACGTCCCCTGCACACTTTCTTATATCTGGAATACCAGACCAATAATTAGATTTCGATTAGACAGTATTACAAATATTATTTCCAAAGAATATTCGTATTATTTAGATTAGAAATGGCAAAACTATTAAAGAAAAACGCATTTAATCAGATGGGGTCACAAGAACCAATCTTAATTTTATTCGTAATGTTGAAGCTGTGGAAGGCCCAACGCGTTTCAAGTGATTCAACACTCTTCATCAGGGGAAGATCAAATTTCTAAAAAAAAGATATGTACAATAATGTTTCCATAAATATTTTCACATAATTTTCAAATCAAATAGATTTTTTTTAAACACATTTTTTTTAAAACATCATAGAATGTAATGTATTGAAAGAACATTTCTTCATCCAACTGGTAATCAATAGCCTGACAACATAATTATGGACCAATTGTCCATGGGTTATAGTTTCATATTCATTCAAACCACTTAAGCATAGTGAGAGTCAAATTCCACTGGGAGATGTAACATGTAACACCCATTAATAATAGTCAAAAAAGGAATTGCATCTAATGCGAGGCTTGACAAGGCAGGAAACAGTCAATTTACAGGACTAACCTTGTGATTATTTTTAAAGAATATCTTCAAAAGGAGAAATCAGTTTGCAGAGTGGAAGTGCTATGTCCTATCTGAAAAAAAGGGGGACGGGGTAAGTATCGTGTAGAAAAAGCGATGTATATCAGGAAAGTTCAGAGGGATGACTAAAAAAACATACAATTGTCAGCCGGGTGGAAATATCACCAAACAGTTCCGTCAGGTGGATGATATAAGAAGGATCTTCTTGACCGGGAAATCCCATCTAAAAGCAATCCAGGGCTTGTATGGTCTATGGGCAGCAAAGAGACTCTACGGAATGCTAAAAAGAAGTGGACAAGTGCTTCAGGATGGCTGTCTATTGTTAAATGTTATAGCCAGAAAACTACTGGCTGCAAAAAAAGGGGGGGTAACTAAAGCTTATCTGTAGCTCACAGCGCTGCAACATGGAAACAGGAAAACCGAAGTTTGTCCTATTCCATCCACAACGCCTTCGGGGAATTTATGACGAATCACTGCATGATGTCATCCTCCGCATTTGCGTGCGACGTCACTGCAGTGATCCCAAAAAAGATTTTTGGGTTATAATTAATAAAAAAACCTTTAGATTTGGCCAGCATTCAAGTGTAGCCCCAAGTGGGCTGGTATTTGCACCCAATCAGACTAATCCGGTGTTAAAAGTAGTAGGAAATGGGCGCCCATGTCCGTTTACATCGTGACGTCATCACGCCCATGCATGAATGACGACACATGTAAACAAACAAGCATCCATTCCTATGTAAGCGGCCCAAATATTGGGGATGGTACATATCAGAGCAATATGACAATAAAGTGTCAGGAGCAGCCAGGAGCTGTCCAATGGTGTTTGAACTTAGTAAAAAAGGCCAGTGAGGCTGGAAAGGGCTAAGGGTGGTCTGTTACAGGGTGAAAAGCATTTATAACACACATGCTCATGTAAGTAGTCTTGGACTTTTGAAAGGCCTCAGTAACAATTTTACTGAGTTGGTGGATTCAAAAGGGAAGAAATGACCATTACTTCAGAAAACAGGCCGGAAGGATAGAAGGACTGAGGGGTCTACACTCAAGGAGACAATTTAGAGTAGATACACTAAGTTAGAGGACAATTGGTAAATCTCAGCTTGCAGATCATAAACATGATGAGCGAGATAGAAAAATGGAGGTAGCCACAGAAAGAGTGAACCCGTAAGGGTTGAGGCTGCATGTAAGGACCTTGTTGTGACTTAGGACTGCAAAAGTACAGTCCATGCTTAAATCAGTGTGTAGGAAATTAGCTATCTGGAGAGGACTGCCATATATCATTATTACCTAACCTCATGTATAGTATTCAAAGAGAGTAAATGGTAAGAAAATGTAAGTCATGGATACAAATGATGGATAAAAAATACACATAACATTGCAGCTATCTTCTTAACACTGTGGAAATTTCTGTGCTAGCCGGGATCTACATTAGGCTCGCGGTAGTGGTGACAACTTCAGAAATATTTACAAAGCAGTTTAGACTTTGCGCTCATCCACTTCTCTTACCAAAATGTTTTCTGCCCACTACTGGTTCACAGTCTAGTGGCTTAAACAATGCCATGTTCTAAATTACATTAAAAAAAAACATCAAAAGATATCATATGTTTGAAGAGAAGAGGAAGTTAAGACACTGTCACTAATGGTGTGTTCGTTTTTGAGTTTAGATAAAAGGACCCAAGTAATAATCTTCATTCACGCCAAGAGGGGTCATGGCATCTAGTTGATGTATCCAATAGTGTTCCTTTTGGGCAAGTATTTTAGGTAAATCACCTCCCCTTGGGAGGGGATGGACTACTTCCAGTTTCGCGAATCGCATCTATGAGATGTTGTGGTTGTTTTCCCTAAAGTGACGGAATACGGGTGATTTTAGGTTTTTGGTTCTAATCTGTGACTGTGTTCCGTCCATCTTTCCTTTGCTTTTCTGCTTGTTTTCCCCACATAATATTTACCGCATGGGCATCTGATGGTATAGATTACATTTTTAAAGTCACAGGTAGCGTAGCTTTTAAGGGGGATCTTGTTTCCATTGTTTAGATGCCTGATGTGGCTTCCTTTTATGATGTTGGAGCAATGTTGACAGTTTAGGCAAGGGAAAGTGCCATTCTTTTGCTTCGTGAGTGTCCTTTGGGTCGATTTTCTGGGTCTTTCTGCTTTAATCAGAGTGTCTCTAAAGTTCCTCCCTCTTTTGTACGCCAGCATTGGAGGGGATGGAAAAAGGCGATTAAGGTTAGGATCTGATTTAATAAGGTCCCAATTTTTAGGAATTATCTTTTTTATCTGGAAAATCTGTGCCAAGTACCTCAGTGTATAGATGAGGTTAGATTTTGTCTGTATTGGTTGTTTGGTTAGTAATGTTTCATGAGGGTTAGTTTCTGTCCTTGTGCTGGCTTTCCTCATACATCCTCTTGCCATGCTATAAAGCCATATTGCAAGAAGAATTTAGTACAATATAATTGCAATAAATCAATTAAAATAAATGGTTCACTTAATGCATCTAAACAAACTAAAGAAAAAACAACACGTGCATTAATATTCTGATTAGAACAAGAAAATAAAAAACACAGTGATACACACTAATTGGAGACATGAACAATGATGTATCCGGGGCGTACCAACCAGGTAATTTCTAATACCATCAAATGTTATCAGGTGCCTAGAAAGGTATACAATTCTTTGTCTAAATTGTGACCTTGTGGCTTTTTAGTTTCAAAGTCCAGTATGGTCTTGGTTTCCAGTTGTCTAAGTAGAAGCTCTTGATTACTGCCTCTTGGTGTTTTTAGAACTGTTGTAAGCCCAAGAATGAGAAACCATCCATTTTGCCACCATGTTTCATCTGAAAGTGCAGTGCCATAGAGTATGAAGGGTCAGCATTTGTTATCGCCCTAATATGTTGGAGCACCCGTAATTTAAGTGTGCCATTCGTGCTCCCCACATACCATTTCTTACACAAGCACCTGAGTACATATACTACAAATTCTGTCACGCAAGTTATGCGATTCTTAATCTCTATTGTTTTGTTGAGAACAGGATGTAGATAGTCTGATGTATTGCTGGCATATTGACATGCCTTGCATTTCTGACACTTATGAAACCCCGATGTTTTAGTTTTCAGCCATGTATTTTCTAATGTTTTACATATAGGGCTCATGTAACTGGGAACTAGCATGTCACGTAATGAGGTAGATATCCTAAACATGATATTAGCCCATTCCCCCAGCAGTGTACTTAAATGTTCATCTAATTTCAGAACATGCAGTGTTTATACATGATTCTACGTATATCTGGTGCTGCTTAACCGAAGGTCAAGATCAACCTAACATCGGTGGTTTCAGAAATGTCATGCAAGATGGTATCATTAGTCAAAAGTGTACAACACTTCAGATTTCTGGCTTTTAAGTATGCTCTTTCCAACACCTTTTTTGGACAGCTTCGGAGTTTAAAATTTTGTGCCATGTAGGCACATTCTGAGTCAAACGTTTCAATTTTGGAGCAGTTGCGTCGTATGCAGACAAATTACCCATACAGAATGGTCCATTTCAGAGATGTAGGATGGCTGCTATTAGCATGCAGCGGAATGTTTGAGCTAGTTGGTTTTCTATAAAGCTCTGTGACAAGTTCTCCTGCTGATACAGTTACTTGAACATCCAAAAATGCAGTTTTAGTCTGGCTATGATTTTCAGTAAAGCACAAAATTAGCTCATTAAGATTCAAAATGTTAACTAAATCCAACCACTCTCTGCCAGTACTATCCCAGATGATAAAAAGATTGTTGATATAATGTAGCCACAGTACAATTTTGGCCGTGTATCTATTGTTATTGGGATGCCACACCACAAATCTCTCCCACCAGCCCCTGGTGAAGTTAGCATACAAGGGGGCAAATGTTGTGCCCATGGCAGTTCCCTGCACTTGGATGAAAAATGATTTGTTAAAAAGGAAGCAATTGTTGGTTAGGCAAAGGCTAATCATTTTAAAATCACTTGGCCATGTTGTAAATAGTTAATCGACCTAGTGTGAAAAAATGCTGACATGCTTTAAGTCCATCTGCATGTTTATTGATGTGTAGAGGGAAACTACATCAAGTGTAGTAAGCAGGTAAGTTGATTCCCAGGGTATCCTCTCCACCCGACTTAAACATTGTTTAGTGTCTCTCAAATAAGAGGGCAATGCTGTCACAAAAGGCACAAGATTTTCATTAATAAATTTAGAAACATTTTCCAACAGCGCCCCACATAATGTCACTATTGGTCCACCTGGGGGCCTGTTTAAGCTCTTGTGCAATTTAGGCAAAAAGTAGATGGTAGGGAAAACAGGGAATTTAGGATGTAAGCACCTGCAAATAACATCATCTAAGATGCATTTTCCTTCCATGTTAGGAATAGGTTCCCAGGTTTCTGATGCATATCTGCAGAAGGATTTTCTGTGAGTAAGGCATAACATTTTCTGTCACGTAATTGTCTTTCTGCCTCTTTGATATAGTTAGCATGATCCACAATAACTATATTAGTACCGGTGTCCGATGGCTTAATAATGATGTCAGTCTGTGCTGTCAAATGTTGAATAGTGTTATTATGGACAGAGGTTACATTATTGGCAGATTTACGACGTTTGCAAATATATTGCAAGTATAGCTGAGAGAAAGGAGATGCAGTCAATATGGGCAGGAAATTGTGAGACAGAGGCTTGTGTATCCTCAAAAGCTGGAACTATAGCTCATGTGCTGCCACATGTTGGTGTTGGACAGATCCTGAGTGGAATCCATCAGAGTGTAATATAATACTAGATTTTCACAACTGGCAACCAATATCGCATGACGGCTAGAGGAGCATTAACATAGAGCAGGAGGGATAATTTCACTGTGCCTTGGCTGTTGGCGGGAGATACAAGTGTTTGTTTCATTTCAGGATGTCAACATATGTCAGAACACAACGATTTCATTTTAAACAACCTTTGAAAATCATAGCAGTAACTTCATATGATTATTATAATGTATAGATTACATATAACATAGTGCATATCAAACTGTAGGTTAAAAAGATCATGCAAGTCACTGAAGATTCCTCTAATGATATAGAGGCTCAGGGCACCAGTACCTTTATGAGTTTATGGATTTCAAAAGTGACTTTTTATGATGTTGGGTATTATGAGGGAATGTGTTATCCCCCTACAAAGGATGTTCACGCTCCTACATCAAATGATTTACACTGGGGTCTACCCCCTCACTTTTCGGACTCTAAGGTGGGTGACAATGGGGTTTGACCAAAACAAACCAGCCTCCACTTACCACGTAATGTTTCTTCCCCCATACACCCGAGTGGAAAACATTACCTTTGACGGAAACAAATGCCCGAAAGATGGAAAAGTGCCATATGAGAATCAAGCAACTGCTGTTGGCCAATTAAAGACAGTAGACTTACAAGCCTCCTCTTCTCAAGTTGAAAAATACTTCCTGTTTCAATAAAACAACTGTAGTCCACAGGTAGCCTACAAAAGTCCACCAACTTTTGTATGCATCAAGCACGTTTAAACAGGCGGTACTACTGACTACTAAACTACAGAGTATAGCCCCACATTCCCTCAAAGACCTAGGCAAATGGATCATCCTCGAGGAATCAGACCCTACTGCATCCAGTCCCTTTCTGAATAGATCTAATCTTCTCACCATTTTTCACCAACTGCCATATTTCGATCTAATTCAGTCATCTGAAATTTATAAAATTGAACTGCCAAAATAGAACAATATTACAAATCGGGCATTAATAGAAATGTACATCACCTCTGATAGTGGGCTTATTGAAAACTCACAGTTATTTGTTCACCCAAGAGGCCTTTCCTTATTAGCATGTAGAAAAATAAAGACACAAACAACAGTCAACAAGGCGTTAGCATCAAAATTTAATGCTAATCAGTATTTAAAAAAAATATCAGAAAGAGAGGCTTTAAAAGCTCTCAAGTTACAAAGTATAAAACAACTTGCAAACGCTTCTGTATTGGAATACTGGATGGTCAAGCAACCTGTAAAGGGAGCAAATTGACAAATACAATAGTGCAAAATCAGCAGAAGTGGCTATGCTGGAACACCAGGGGTTATCGTTCTTACCTGGTCCATCCAAGAGGAAAGTCCTTCCTAGCCTCGGTGGAAGTCTTTATTCTACAAGAAACCTGATGCACTATACCAATCCCAACTGATGTTTTCTATATCCTCTCACAAAACAATATTCCCTCAAAAAAGGGTTGCTCTAGTGGGGGCCCTGCCTTCGTGGCTAAGCCTCATCTCTCTCTGACTGATTTTACACATTCTCTGACTTCACCCTATGTGATGATGGCAGTTTTAAATGTAGGACTCCCTAATTCCGAATGAACTTTAATTATTAATCTGTACAATCCCCCAGAGGGACTACAGACACAATTAATACAAGGGATCTTGCAAAATTCAGTCAGTAGATGGTTCGATATCTCTCCCACTGGTAGAGTTCTGATCGTTGGTTACTTCAACAAAAGAGATTTGCATCTATCTTCTCCGAAAGATCCCTTACACACCTCTTTATGGTATAATTTAATGGACTAGTTAGATTTAACATTTCTTGAATTTCCTATTACAGACCCAAAATAAAAAAATGATTCATGGTCCAACGGAATAGTCCTCTCCCATATCAATTATATCTTGACATCATCTGCCCTAAAACCCAGTTGTAGCCCGGTTAAGCTAACACATAACAAATTGAGCAATCATGCAGTATTTACCTGGTCCTTAGACAAGCCTACCTATTGTCAGCAAAGTCTCAGAAACGTGGATCTTCAAATTGCCAAGGTATTCAACTACATTGGTCAACAAAAAATGTTCAATATACAAATAACATCTTACTCTACGACCAATGTAATTTGATAGACGTATTAAGATCCGCTAATTGGGACCTAGGAAAAATGATCTCCATTAAGACATCATCTTTGCCAATTAAGATCTTGAAAAAACATAGTAATAACATAGGCAGGAACAGTGCACTTGATGCTATTATTGATCAAAAGAAGGGATCTCTCTGAAAAGCTTGTGCTGCTATGCATCTAATGTAAGGCTCGACAAACAGGAAAAACTGAAAGCCCATATTAGATTGTCCACAAAGTAGCGAAATTGCACTAAGCAGCACAAGTCCTCCACCAGAAATTCTAATTAGCAAAGACTGTTCTTATGGTTAAGAACACATAATTCAAGTTATTTTTGGGTTGTTAAAATGGTTTTCTAAAGCATTATATGGAACTAAACCACATATGCCAAGATCACTGGTTTAAACACATTACGGTCCTTTACTATACCTCAGTGATAGCTTTATCTTCTCTCACCAGTGTGAATGTACATTTTTTGTCCTCAGGTCTTTCTGAGACGAAATTCAAACACAATATCGACTTTCAGGAACAAAATATCCTCAGAGCGATAATTAAGTCTAAAGGCTTGCATGCCCCTGACCCTAACTGTGTCCCCAATATCGTCTTCAAAAAACAACCAGAAATATGGGTACAAATACTAAAAGCATTATTTTCAAATGTTGAACAGACCAGTAAAGTGCTGGAGAGCTGACACAAATCTATCCTCGTTCAAACATTTGAAAAAGGAGACCGACTAGAACCATCCAACTATTGCCTCCTGGCAATGATGGATTCTAGCCTAAAAATATTCACCAGTATTATTCTGGACAAACTCACAGCTTGGATTATTTCAAACTGGGTTTAGAAAAAATGGCAGTACCTTAATTACTAACATCTCTCCCTTTCAATATCTAAATTCACAACATGAATCTAAGAAGACCTCAAAAAGCCTTTTTTGCTGTTTTGAGGATTTTACTAAGGCGTTCGACCTAGTCTCTTGATCTAGACTGTGGGCAACGCTGGACAAATGGGGGATCAATCCCACATTGCTTAATTATATACAGCAGCTAAATATAAATACTTTGATCTCAATACGTCTTAGTTCTGAGGGATATCACTCTGATCATCATCAAACAACTCCTGGACTGAAGCAGGGTTGTGTTCTGGGACCTACTTTGTACAATGCTACCACCGCTGACCTGGAAATCTACCTGCATCTGACACAAAACTTCCCTCCTCAAATAAATGGCACAACAATCATTAGTTTGTCATATGCTGATGACATCATCATTTTCGATCAAACTTACATCGGTTTGCAATGATCCATTACGGGCTTAACGGAATATGCTGAAGAAAATGAGATGTCAATTCACATATCTAAAACTAAGATGATATGCCTCAGAAGGGTGCCATTAAATAGAGTGAGCCTCAAATTGCAAATCAACAAAACTGAGCTGAAAAACATTCATGAATTTACATATTTAAGTTTTCTGGTTCATACACACCCATCTGGGACTTATTATGAGTCCACTGTTACGAATGAGGGCCAAAATATTGATGCTTTGTAGAGATATACAAGTCTAGTGTTATCCCTGCAATTTTATGTGCTCTGGAAGTGCTCAATTGTGCACAAATAGGATGGGGAAGTAAACTGGAGGGAAGGCTGCTATGCTCTATAATTAACCTTCCCCAGGCCATTCCCATTGAGGCATTAAGTTAGAATATGGCCTTCCCTCACTCTATTCTATATGGTGTATGTGCAGAGTCCTCCTTTTTGCTAAATTGTGTAAATCAACTGAACTCTGAACGCCCTTTCAGAACTCTTGGCCGCCGGTCTGGATGATCAGTGTAACAACTTATTTGTAATGGATTTAAAATATTTCACATTAACTCATCTAGCAAATTTGAATATTGAGCCTGGAATTTTTGATGATAGACCTGACTACAAAAAAGTAATAAAAACCAAAACCCAACAGTGGAACATTGCTTTAAATGTGGAGAGATTACATAAATACAAAAGATATAACTAGTATTCCCATCAGAGTTTTTCAGGGTACAAGAGATCTGATTATTTAATCAAAGCATGTAGTATCAAACAGAAATATTTTATTATGTATCTGCGTTTTAATATTTTGCCAACATGTGAATATACTAACTCCTGGTATGGCTCTCCTTTAGACAACCAGTCATGTAGACTTTGTTCTACTGATGTTGAAACAAGTCGAAGTATTCTGATGGATTGCCCCGCTCTGTCCCAGTACTAAGGGATATGGGGGCTTTGTTAAAAAAAAATTGAAAGCATACAAAGTGACCAATTCTGGTCTACGCTTTACAAGGCTCAATCAGTCGTCATTACTGCGGATGCTTTTTTCAATATGGAACATTGTCAACGTCAAATTTCCTTTGTCTAATGAAGTCATATGAACATTAATTTTAAAACAATGTATTCATGTAACGAAAAGTTAGGTATCTGTCATTCCTATGTTGTTTCCACATTCTTATGTACTTATATTTTAAAGGTAAACTTTTGTAATCTTATTTTTCAATTTTCTTTCTAAATGTGATAAACACATGTGCTCAAAGTTTTGAAATTTAACTAAATGCACAATAAAAAAATAGAAAAATTAAAATTAACTTTCAATATACTTTTCCGGCCTGGTTGGACCAAGCAGCATTGCTCACTACTAGGAAGATCTGATGAAGGTACATAAAAAGGGGCTCTGGTGTCAGTCAGTTTCTCTGTCCTACCTGACCGGTTTATCCTGTCCAATGCTCTGACACAGCATCAGCCATTTTGCAAGAGTCAATGGACCTGTTGATTGATTCGCTGAAAGTTTCTTTAAAGGGCTTAAGTTTTGTTTTCATGCTGTATGCTAAAGTGCATGTTGTTACACTTGTGTGCTGCCTGTGTAACTGCATGCATTGGAGAGAAATTTGCATCTGTTGCATAATTCTTCCAAAGGTTTTTTTTTTGTTTTCAATTATGTTTGTACAGTTCAGTACAGTACCACATGTTAGTAATAGGTGGTGCTGTACAGTCTGGCTCAAGTATAAAGTGGCCAAACATTTCCAAATACATTATGTGACAACAAAGGCAATTAAACATTCCCTTCTCTCTATCTCATGCTAAAATAGCTGATAAAGTTAATGATGGAGTCATGCGATAATAGGACAAAGCTTGCAACTCCCTGACAGCATTTACAAAATGGCTTCTGAGCACATAACATCAGTAAATCTCTTTGGTAGTGTGTACATTGTTGCTAGAGTTATATATATATTCCCATGCTGCCTAGTACCATAATGCTTTAAAGATATATAACTTTCATAATTCATCAACTCCATTCTAGAACATCTGATAAACGTAAAAGTGGGAGGCCTGCAACACAGAGGTGAAGCAAACAGCTTGTGATTGCATAGGATCAGCCATTTTGTAGATGCCAGAGCTACTTTATAAGTGTGGGCTAAAGTAGAAGAATTTTACCCATAAAAGCACCTTTAGTCTACACTGCCTAGGTCACTGGTTTATTTCCACCAATGTGCTACTTTAATGTATATTCATATTCTTTTGTGAAGGGAGCAGGATGCTCCATGATGCATGGCTATAAATTGACACATTTGTTTAGTGGTGTGCTATTCTGGTGTGCATGGGAATGCCACCATTTTAATCTGCACACTGTGACATTGTGCGCCACTGTGGAGCCAGCCACCAGTAGAGGAGTGCACTACCAGATGCTTGAATGTAAAAAGTGGCTGCACTTTACACTGTTAATTGGTGGTGCTATGCAATCTGGCACTAACACATGCCCACAGCAGTCCACTTTTAGACCTGGCTAGTAGGTGTCACTCTGTAGTCTGGCATATGCAATGCAACCACTGCCATGTATGTTAATCTACATAC
This sequence comes from Ambystoma mexicanum, assembly GCF_040938575.1. Taxonomy (NCBI): domain Eukaryota; kingdom Metazoa; phylum Chordata; class Amphibia; order Caudata; family Ambystomatidae; genus Ambystoma; species Ambystoma mexicanum. The sequence goes on from NC_090930.1 coordinate 1,008,222,215, forward strand.
CAAGGCATTGTGCAGTACTCTGGAGCCGGGCACCAACAACTTTACAGAAGTACTTTATCACAGACTTTAAAAGGCAGCATAGTACAGATGGGCACCAACATTGGATGCACAAGGTTGCAGTATTGTTGGTTGTTAATTGGTGGCACAATGATGCATACGTAGAGCAGTCGAGTACCACATGTGGTTAATTGGTGGTGCTGTGGAGGCTCACAAAAGCAATGTTCCTGAAGATAAGCTACCCTTGTGTGACATTTGGCCAGGTATGTAAAGGGTAGGTGTATGAATTGGTGTTTGCTTACCTTTTACAGTCTTTTAGCAGTAAGGATAGTCTACAACTGCAGGAGACGAAGGAGCAACATTGCACACTCAGCACCATCTTTGGATGCATGGTCATGCACTACCACAGGATAGTTTAATATCTGGTGCTGTGCAATCTGGAGAATGCAGACAAAGTACACCTTTTTCACCTGTTCACACGACACTGCAACACATCTGTGCTGCCTCATTTCTCAATGCAATGCCTGATTGCAGTCTTTATTGCTGAACAATCGATGTCCTCTTTGTGTTGCTGTATGAGTATAAGATTTGGAAAGCACATACACTTGATCTGATATCTTTATTTGCTAATCCAACAACATCCTCCGGCTTGTTTCTATTCACGCATCTGGGATGGTACCAAGTGTTTCTGCTCATACAATGGTTAGTACTTACACATTTATATCATGGAACAGACAAGTCAACTCATTAAACACGTGTGTTGCTGTCGTGATTTGTCTAGGTACTCCAGTAATGCTAGCCACAAAGCAGAAGCATAACATATAAAAATAGTATGGGGTGGGGGAGGAGGTTGGGTGACCAGCGAAAGATAGGGTATTCGTTACTTTCCCCTCCCATCTTAGTGTCAACCAAATTGCAGTATTTCTATGTGCCTATATTTTGTAATTTAACAACATACTCACCCGGGTAGAACATGACCAGCATGTGATTGAGTGCATAGCGATAGATCCTTCCCTGAACATTTTGAATATATAATTGTGGGTAGGTCAGTGTGTGCACTACAAAGATCCCTCATGCGTCCTTCTCATTGATAATTGGATATCTGCTAATTACACTGTAGCAGGTGGATAGCCTTTGCATTTGAATGGCTGCACAAGCTGATTTCAAGTCCTGCAGTTTATTCTGGCCTTGGGAGTGCTATTGGTTAAAGAAAACCGTGTGAGCCCGTTGGCCCTGCCTCCTCTGCTCAGGGTAGTGATGGTGATAAATCCTTTGTTATACCCCCACTATGGAAAGTGTGAGACTAACCCCCCCAAGCCCCCCCACTTTTTAGTTCCTACATTCCTAACACAATGATCTTTGAAAGAGTGAAAGGAAATATATGAACCAGTTAGGATTCATGATACTGCAAGAGATACTCAGCAAGATTTGTACCATAACATAACATGGCAAGCTACCCTAAGTATTTTTTACAAAATAATGTTTAGTACATTCATTCAATCACTTTTGGAAACAGGGCAGATTTAGCCTCCCTCTCAGTATATACGGGATAACTGCATAAAACAGGATGGTGTGTATTGAGTACACTGTATGCAAACACTAGGAAGGGATTCTGGTTCAGAAATAGGGCAGAAATAGCCCCACCGTATATACAGATACGCTTACTACGACCCAAAAAATGGCACGCGCTACGAACAACGTCCGTAAACACCAAGAAAGGACTTTGGTGAGTTGGTCACCATGACAACATTCTGGAAACAACAAATACCTAGTTCAGATGGCATTCGGCGTCTCTGAGAAACAGGAGCACGCGATCGAAAGCCATTAAGATAGAGATCAGGTAGGAGATTATCAACCAACTGTGGTTTCTACAATTTCTTGTGGGTGAGCACATCGGGCTTAGTAATAAACAACATATATATAACTACTCACACTTAATACCAAACGCGGCGAGTAAAAAGAGAATGCAGATAGACCCATTGACTTTATGAGCACAGCGGAAGAATGAGTCAATAAGCCATCACGGCGCTTACGAGATAAAAACAAGTAAACTTATTAGACTATAGAGACCCGCTCAAGTAATAGTGATCGCGGACAAGGTGCAGTGAATGTTATGATACCAGTCACATTTTTATCTAACAGCGCTTCCAAATCAGATACGCAATCGAACGGAATGTTTAAATAAGTTAGTGCACATGACTACACTGGTGTATCTAAGGCATTAGCAAGGCTTTTTGCATAAAACTAAGGAATGCCGATGTGCCATATAAATATATTTATTTTGATGTGCTAAATGAATATGCTTATTTTTGAAAGGATTGACCCATCTATTGACAAGCCTCATTTTGACATTACGAACGGGGACATGTATTCACAAGGTAATTGCAATGGCGAATACAATATTAAACGATTGTTCCATATAAGTTGCATACCCTAAATTTACAAAACCACGAGACTAATTTTTATTTTAATTTTTCTTTACTTCGCCATTTGTTGTTTTTCTTTTTCTCTTTATATCATATACAGTTCACTGTTTTTTGTTATTCCTCAAATTGTTATAACTGCAAATCTCTCGCGAAACCCTTGAATCCTCCCCTTCTCCAACCCTCATTTCTCTGTGATTTCACATTCAACATTTATGTTCAATTTTACACTGATTTATGATTTGGAATTTGGTTTTGATTACATTTTTTTTACTATCAGTGAATAATATATATGAGAAATAGTAAATAATGCGCTGATTTGAAAAAGGCTGGTATAAGAGCCGAAACACGTGATATCAACAAGGGCAATTACAAATCAAATTAACTTTTTGGTTTTGAAAATTAATATTTGGTGCTGTCTCCAATCTGAGTATCTCTTGCAGTATCATTATCTTTGAGTGATTTTAAGTGGCTTTTATAAACCAAAGCTCAGAGAGACGCGACGCACAAAGCACCATTGGTTGGCTGGAAGCCTCCCTAGCTGTCCCCTGCAAAACTCGCCGTCCGCGAGTGGAAGAACACTGCTGCCGCAACACTGCTTCCTCCAGTTTGGATTCACTAGCAACACCTACAGTCTCCACCCACTCGCCGCCTCCCAGCCCGCCCTTCACCCTGCGTCACTTCCTATAACTACTCCGGTGCGCGCGCATCGCGCGCGCGCATCTGAAGTGCCTTCTAAGTGCTGTTGGGCTGTGTTGGGCTGTTGGCTGGAAGCCTCCCTAGCTGTCCCCTGCAAAACTCGCCGTCCGCGAGTGGAAGAACACTGCTGCCGCAACACTGCTTCCTCCAGTTTGGATTCACTAGCAAGTAATTCCCTCATTTGGACTTGGGACTTTGGACTGTTATTTTGGTGCTGCGGCTCCACCGCGGCTCACCGTGCTGTATAGAGCACGTCCCCTTTATACTTACTTGGATCCTTTCTTTTTCTCTTTTGCAGCACCTACAGTCTCCACCCACTCGCCGCCTCCCAGCCCACCCTTCACCCTGCGTCACTTCCTATAACTACTACGGTGAGCACGCATCGCGCGCGCGCATCCAAAGTGCCTTCTAAGTGCTGTTGGGCTGTTAGGCGGTGAGGTGGTGTGTTGTGTGTTCCGGATTTGTAAGGTCCCATTTCGGAGGAATCAATATTCCCTCCTCTTGGGGGGCTGGAAATGAGTTCTCCCTCAGAACGGAGCACAAAAGGCTCTAATGGTTTTATGCCTGCGTAGCGGTCGATCTCTAAATTCGCCTCCAGCCAAAAATTTCAATTTAAAAAAAAATCGAAAAAATATGAAAAAAATGCAAACTGTAAAGGAAACCGCAAATAGTGCTACTCCAGGCCCGAGTAAAACTACTGGTCTCGCGGCACACTGGAGTTCCATTACTGATCAAGATCTAATTAAACATGAGGCCCCATTTTCATATGCGCATGCTCAAGTTCCTGCAAAATCTTCCAATGAGCTTTCATTTGCAGGCATAGAATCTTTACCTAGCACGCCCGTGCCCAAATCTTCTCGCAAAAGTTTCTTGAGCATGCGTATGGACACTGTTTCTCCTGATCCGGAACTTCCCATTGAGGATCTCCCTTCATCTCCATCTGATAATTCTATACTAGCTCCTGTAGTCCTCGCCGCCCTTGAAAAACGAGTACGGCTTTCTGTTGGGCCCTCCACGCCGGCATCCTATTCCGCCTGTGCAAAAGCTGATGTCCACATACACTGCAAAGATGTGGTACATAGGAAGGACATAAACGGCTCACCACCACCCCTGGCACATGATTCTCAGCCTTCCATCTTCCCTGTTTCTAGCTCCCGGCCATCGTCTCCAACCCATCCTCAAAGTGGCAATATTGAACCAGTGATTGATCTCACATATTCACCCGAATTAAAAACATCGAACCATCCATTAGGCTTTGACATCTTAGAACCCACGGAAGACATGCGTTCGCTGGAAGCATCCTATCCAGTACTAACACGAATACTCAACCTATTAGATCGTGGCCACGAGTACACACATTATGAGTTAAGGGACGTTAAATCAGTACTCTCTGAAATTCTACTAAAAATTTCTAAACTGGAGGGCTTTATACTTGCTGATACTCTTAGACGAGGACCTGAAGTACAGAAGCAGACTCAAACTGCTGAGCTTAAAAATAGCTCTGTGACTACACAAACGGATGACTCAGATCATTCCCTAACTGAACCTACTAACAAGAATATTCCTTGTCCTACATATACATTTCCGGTTTCATTTGTGCAAACACTTACTGCTCAAAAACCCGCGAGCTCCTGTCAAATACTCACACACGCACAATTATGTATGGAAGTTGCATCACATGGTGACAAGTTGGAACAGTTATTACTGCTTATACAAACTGAACTTGGGAAAAAAGAAGTGGAGGTTTCCGCTAGTTGCATGGAGGGGGAGCAGGATTCACATCCAAACAGTCCCTCAGCCCTGACCGCTTTATTAGAAAACAACGATGATGCTGTCTCTGCTCCAGCTGATACCCTAGTTGTAAATGATGAAATCTTATCCCCCCCTCCCCAGCGGTCATTCATATCACGGAAAGATAAAAGACTCTTTTTCCGTGCTTTGAAAAGAAAAGCTGACCGGAAAAAAGCTTCCCAAGGTGTACAAGAAGACTCAGTGACCCAGCCCAAACCAAACCCCAAAACTATGAAAAAAACTGTTAAGAGTAGTTCATATATACCTCCATCGAATCCAGAATTATTAATAATCCCTGACACGGATCTAAATCCAGAGGAACTTTTATCTATTAATCACCTGAAAAAAAAATTCCCATTACAAAAGTTGCATGTCTCTACTGACGAAAAAATCCACTCATCGTCCCAGACGCAACTTCCCAATTTTTTTAAAATTATTGATAAAAAGTCCACGCAAAAAGGAACGACATCAGAGACAGCCGCTGTTGCATACGAGTCAGAACAGAATCTGGACCCAGTTCCTGCGGCTGCCTCATCAAATGATGAGTCTAAGCAGCTCCAAAATCTTGCGTCTGTGGCTGTCTCATCAAATGATGAGATTAAGCAGCTCCAAAATCTTGCGCCTGTGGCTGTCTCATCAAATGACGAGTTTAAGCAGCTCCAAAATCCTGACAACGATAAAAAGTCTTATAAGAAGTTTTCACCTCTGCAAGACTGTAAGGGAGTCTTTGCAAACCCTATTCATCATGAAACAGCTATACAACTACCAAGAGAACGTAGCGAAGAGACGGGGGACATGAATAAACAGTCCACCACAATTATAGGATGGGAAATAATTGTGGTTAAGAATGGTACCAAGCGACTAAATCGATCGGCTTTATTACAAGCATTTAATCGCATTCCAGGCCTACGCACCTTACACACGACTGATATCGAATGGATCACCTTGCCGCCAATACAAAACCATCGTATGCTGTGCAAGGTGCAATCAGCTATTATTACAAATCTTATTCTGCAATACACAGAAGATTTGCGCTCAATTGGCCTAATACCATATCCATTCGACTCGATTGATGATGCCATCTCATTTAATGAAACACCTTTGATATCTCCGTCGGAGCAAGTGCCCAATTTAGCCCCTGAACTTGCTAAGAATGGGGTGAACGCAGAGGTAATTGCCCAACTAGTGAGCTTATCAAACGCCTCCAAGGACTGGTCATGGCTAGCTGCCTTGCAAAACACGCTGAATCCCGCCATGAATAACACTCCCCATTAACCCGTCCTCTTTTACATCTATCCTGTCTTGGAATTCATGTGGTTTTAGCAATTTAAAATCATGGTTTAGCAATGCCAATGCAAGCAAAGAGTGTGATGTTATGCTATGCCAGGAGACAATGTGTGAGCATGAACTTCTGTTGAACGGATACACCGTTATTCAATCAAAAGCAAAACAAGGCACAAGTGGCAGACCTTATGGAGGTCTTGCAATCTGCCTAAATACTAATCTAAATGTAGATGTGTTACATGTGTTTAATGCCACAGCAACTCTAGCTGCACTCATCATGCTCAAGGGTTTCCAGCTTGCTCCTACTCTTATAATATGCTTATATCACAATCCAGCAATGTGTAACCAATCCCTTGTGTTTCAGGAGTTAAACAAAGTATTTGACGAAGTTTTAACACTCTATCCCGCATGTGACATTGTTGTAGGGGGGGACTTCAATGCACATTTTATACAAGCTAAGGACAACGTGCCATTTGGTAGATTTTCCCACCAAGCGCGGCACCGAGGGCGATTGTGGAACGAATTTCTCGAATCATGGGAACTGGATATTCTCCCCTTTGAAAGAAGAGCTCAGTATTTTACCTGGCGAAGAGGGGGCACTGCGACTTGCATTGATTATTTCGCAATATCTCGGGGCTTGCAAGCACTCTCCGACAAGATTAGAATACATGAACCTGGGTTGAGCGATCACTGCATGATACAACTAAACCTAAAGCTAGAATTAACTGAACTAGATAAGAACATTCAACAAAAATTCTTGGAAGGGGATCGTCCAGGTTTATCTATTCGATGGGCAACTAAATTGTGCGATAAGGTAAATGATATGATCTCTGCACACCTTTCCTTATATTATACATCATACCAACATCGAAATTTTCCAAATCTTGATTTTGAGATCCTACCGGGATTAATAACAGAGGTATTAAACTTATTACCGTCACGTATGCCGCACTCTCATATTGAATCTATCCCTCCATACTCCAAATTTATAAATGAAGCTAAAAGAGTAAAAAATTCGGCTCTGCGTGAACTCCGAAAAGCTCCTCTTACGTGGGAAGCTTTTCTGAGTGAAAAAAAAAAAATTCTAAACACCTATCGGAATAAATGCAGAGATCATAAACTTTTTACCCATAACAAGTTAAATCAAGAAATGTTTAACACACTTTGCCACAGAGACCGTCGAGCAACCTGGGCCTTACTTAGAGCTGAAACACTGACAGTTCCCACCGGTCAGTCTACAATGATCTCTTCACAGGTCTGGAGAACTTTTTTTGAAAACAAATTTGCTCTCCCAACAGCCTTCACAAAAATCGAGTACAAATGGTTGTCTTTAGCCGTGCCTTCTTTTGCGCGATGGGATATCTCGAGCATTGAGTCCACAATATTAAACTTAAAATACTCTAAAGCAGCTGGCCCGGACGGTATCCCACCATGTGTACTTAAACAAAATCCAGCCTTGTGGGCCAAAATTTATAAGAAATTGTTTGACAACATTCTAGAAACTGCCATCATTCCCGTCTCATGGCCAAACTCCATCATTGTCCCAATATATAAAAAAGGACTAAGATCAGAGCCTGGTAACTTTCGCCCGATTGCACTAATCGACACTGCGGCGAAAGTGTTTGCCAGTCTGCTCTTGGGAGAATTACAGATAGTCATCAGGCGGCTTAGAGTTTTGTCAAAATACCAAATTGGCTTTCGTGCAAGAATGGGTACACCGTTGAATGCAACTATTATGGCTCATCTAATAGCTCAGCATAAAATAAGGGACTCTGGACCATTATACATGGCATCAATTGACCTCACCTCCGCATTTGACTGCGTAATACGTGCACTTCTTTGGAATAAAATGGCCGATATGAAAATACCTGAATACTTAATACAATTAATTTCCAAACTGCACACAAAAACCACCTATTTGGTAAGAGTGAATAATGATGGTTCTACAACGCATCCAATAAAAATTGAGGTTGGGGTGAAGCAAGGATGTAACCTGCCGGCAACGCTTTTCAATCTGTATCTATGTGGTCTTAATGACATCTGGCACAAACAGATATCTTATCCGGCAAGGCTGGGGCATCTAAAAATACACTGGTTAGCCTTTGCCGACGACATAGTAATCTTCGACCGCACGCCCAAAGGCCTCCAAATCAAACTAGACCTATTTGCCTCTTACTGTTACACACATAATTTAAAATGCAACGTTGAAAAATCCAACATAGTGATATTCAGAAACCTTAAGAAGAAAAAATATACTAGAAATTGGACAATTGAAAATTTTCCATTATCAATAGTCCCCGCTATCCGTTATTTAGGATATATTATATCCGACTCTCAATCCTTGATAATGTGGAAAGAGTCACTACAAAAGAAAGCGGCTCCTCTTGCCACACAAATGCGAATAGTGTATCTTAAATTTTGTAAATTTTCATTGTTGCCACTGCTACAATTCTATCTATTAAAAGTGGAATCAGTTATTCTCTTTACCTTGGATACTTGTACGGTAAACATTAACAGCTATCTTGATCAACTTCAAGGAGGTATGTGGAAGGGGGCTTTGCGTCTGGCCAAATCCACTCCAAACCCGGTATTAAGACAAGAACTTGGCCTTACCGCACTTTCCGCACGTCGAAATTGGCGGTTATTATCCAACTTCGCAAAAATGCTATATCCCCCTCCTAATTGTTTGTATGAAGATCTGGGTAAACTAATGATCAGATCCGAAAAATCCTCATTCACAACATACTACTCACAAATGATCAGTCTACTGGATGAAATAGCACTTGAACCAGTAGACTTAGAATTGAGACCGAATCATGTAAAATTACGCTTGATGGAAAATGACTGGTTTAAAACTCTAGCTCAAATTGCAGAACTAAAAGGATATAAAGAAGCAGCTCGCTTTTGTTCCCCAAGACGTCCCCATAAACCCTATATAATTCAGTTTCCCTGTGCTAAAGCCAGGGAAACCTACTTACGATTCAAACTGAATCAATCCTTAACACTTGAAAGGATTGAAAGTTGGAGTTCTTATTGGAGAGCAGTGGGGGAGATGGGATGCAGATTCTGCAAAGATAGTTCAACCAAAGAAACTCTAAAACATTTGGTCACAGTCTGCCCATATTTTGCTAAAACACGAACACTAACAATTGAAAAAACATGTGTCCTTCCTGGGGCAGGTAAGGAATGGATATGGTTAGCTTGTATGTGGGGGACTAGAACGAGCTTCATACTATCCTTATGTACATCACTACAAAGTATAAATCAAGAACTAGAGAACCTTTACCAAAAAGAACCAGTGGTAGCCTAGTAGATATATCAATTACCATTAAAACTGTATGTAATTTACCACATCAATGATAATTCTTCTTGTTTCTGCAATTGTTATGTGACGAAAAGCTATAAAAAGGAAACATAGTTAATGACGCCTAATAATGTATCAAATTGTACGAAAATTGAAGTTGGTAAAAATATAGATCTTGGAATCTATTACAAGAGGAGCACTTTAAGAAACCATTGCTTAATTGTGCATATATCTGCATAAAATTGTATATGCCAAAAATGTGGATTGATGAACGGGAAAGATGATAGCAATAATCTATGTTCCTTTTAACTGTATATATATATATATAATGATTGATTCATGAAAGTTGTAAAAGTTTGTTGATCGAACTAATAAACAACAATTTGAAGAAAAAAAAAAAAAAAAAAAAAAAGCACCATTGGTCATGCGCAATAAGAGGATCCTTTTCACCATACTATATTTGTCACCTTGACAAACCATACCCACTAAGCCATAACTGTTTCTTCAGTTAGGATTCATGCTGCATTCAAAACAAATGTTCAATGGCATAGATATTTATTCACACAAACCATTAAACTGAAGGAGGCGCTTTGCAAAGTCAGACCTAATTGGCTTTGCCAATGCTTGTTAGCACCCGGGGTGGGGGAGCAAGTCAGTCAGTCAGGTTGCTCGGAATGCAGGTTCAATCCAAGCCCAGGTTTCAAGCAACCTGAAGACTGCTCTCACCCGCCCTCCATCTTCACTCCAGCCTACCATTCCTACCGGTCAATGCTCTCTTCCCTCCACACCACTACCCCACTTATTTACTTCCTTGGGCGACTGCATGACCTCTGCCACTGCTCCACGGATGAAGTCATGCCTTCCATTTCCATGTTGGCCATCTTAGATATGTTTTTGTTTGAATGAACGGAATGGCGCAATAGTGGGTCCTGTTCATTGAAACAATATTATTGTTCTGAGCACCCCAGATTAAAAATCTGGGGTGCTAGTAGCAAAAACACCATTGCCGGCGGACTGGACTGAGTGATAATGGCACCAGGCCCATCGTAAAGGCCTTTGCTGCACTCTGGCCTGTACTTGAGCCTCAATACGTTACCAAACGATATTGCCCATCAGCTCGGGTATTATAGCTTAATTAAATACAGTTAAGGGTGTGTTATTCCTTAAAAAATTATTATTCCTTTCCCACACTTTTCATTTAAGTTTCCCATGTTATTTTTTCTGCAGTTTTCTTTGCCCATTTAATCTTGCTGGTTTTTCTCACTCGCTTTTTCCCTATAGCTTGCGTCATCTCTTTCTTTGGGTTTATTTTGATTTAGATCACCTCTTTCGGACTTCACATGTCCTCAAATGCGGTTATTTGTTTGGGGTATTTCTTCTTTTGTTTGCCTTTCCTGTTTCTCTTCGTGTTTCTTTCTCTTCCTGTTCCTGTTCCATTATCATTTCCTGTTGTTTTCTCATTGTATTTCTTTTTGACTTGCTTTTCCCTTTTTATGCCATTCCCTTACTGCACCCCTGCTCCACAGCTCTTTCTCACAACCAATCAGTGAGTGATGACAGCTGCTTGCTGCTAAGGCTCTGAAACGACATTTTGGCATCAGCATTAGGATGTATAACTCATTGCACCCGGGTTGGGGCAGCCAGCCAATCAGGTTGCTCGGACCATGAGCTGAATGCCGCTATCTTAGTCTATGTTCCAAGCAACCTGAAGGCTGCTCTCGCCCACCCCACCATCTTCACCTCACCAAACCCTTCCCTCTGGTCAACGCTCCCTTCCCTCCCCACCCACTAACCCACTTATCATCTCCCTTGTGTGGCGGCGCCGCCACCGCTCTGCGTCCCGGGCTGCCATGGATGTCATTTCCATCATAGCTATTTTAGGTAAGTTTTTGTTCGATTTACCATAATTCCTCGATAGCTGGTTCCGTTCATTCAAACAAAATCATTGCTCTCTTCACACTGGAGAAAAAACCCGGGTGGTAATAACAATAGCACCATCGCCGGCAGGCCAGATCAGCAGCTAACAGCGCCAGGGCCCATCGTTAAGCTGTTACCCACCCCAACCCCCCAAATCGGGCAGGTGTTAATGCTTAATTACAGCGACTGGTCTGCAACTTTCTCACAACTCACTTCTGATTTATTTGTAAAACTGCATGTATTAATGGTACGAGTACAGTGCACTGTGCAAATATGTAGAATAATGTACCTCAAACTCTACTATAGGGTAGAAGGATATTAACCATCCCTGAGGAATGTTGTGCTCTATACAGAAGGCCACATGTCAAGGGGTTTACATCGGAACAGAACACTAACAGAAGCCTGTTATAATGGCGCAATCCCATAGGAAAACGCTCTGTGAATCAGGCCCTAAACATCCAAATTAAATTCTCATAATATTTTTGTTTTTTCTGGGTTGATTTGTTTTATAATACCAAAACAAAGACAAGAGACACACCTACAGAGTGTGGCTGGGCTTCTACGAAGAGGTGGGTCTTCGGGTGTGGTTGGGCCTCAACCAGGAAAGGGCCTTGTGCAAAGGCCGCGTGTGAGGAATTTGGGCATGTTAACGTTGGCTTGAGTGAGTAGTGTAATAGTGTCTCTCACGGATGATGGCTTCATGTGATTACTCCCTTCCCCTGAAGCCCGTCTCCATTGTTTGTTTTCATTTGCGTTTTCCTCCATTTTGTTATGCCATGATCAGTTGTCTTCACTAGGACAGTATTAATCAAGGCTGGCCTCGCTATAGCTGCTATTTCAGAAGAAAGAACAACTCATTCTGATTTCCTGGCATTACAACACGTGAGAACAGCGTTTGGTTAGCTTTTTGCAGGTGGTGTCTAAACTGACAAACTTCTCTACATTTTGTGACTAGCACTGTGCAATAATCTGCTCAACACGATATAATCATTGTTCATTGTTATATAACAAATCATAAAAATACAACAAGTTCGTTTTCTAATTCAGGACGACAAATGCATGTTTGAAAAATAGCAGAGCGGGCATTTTACACTTTTATTCCATCTCCAAACATCGCACATATCAGTGGATTGTTTTGTTGCAACCCATCAAACACCTCGTACCTTGGAGGGGAATTATAACTGCCAGCCTGTCAGTAAGCTTGTAGAAAAACAATATCACTTAAGGTGAGATAGCAGGAAAGGTGCCGAAAAGCCTACCTTTTTCGTTATGGAGTTCAGAGCTGTGGGGATGTGAGTGTTGTTGGAGGAGATGTGTGAAAATTAATTGTCAATCTAGTATTCACAAGGCAAAGCATTTAGCATTTGAGAAGAATTCTGCTGACTTGCACTGGTGCGGGGATGCATGGAGGGAGTAGTCTCGGTCTTGAGGTCGCTGCAATAGGGGAATTAAGTCCCAGTTCAGACCTCTGCGATGCCTTGTTGATAAAAAAACAATTCTGTATGATTTCTAAATGACGCAGACTATCGTTGATTCAGTAGCAAGCAAAACGCTAGTGTGTGATGTGCGTGTGTCAGTATGCAAGCACACACTTTACCCACGCCACTAGCCTGAAGACAGGCTGTAAAAGTACAAGCATATTCTAACAAGCTCCCTTCTCGGCCCAGCATCACCTGCCACTGGTCATCATATTCTAGGGCTTGGCTCTTCTGGAAAGTGTCACCTGGTGACACGTCAGGATTCTGTTCGATTACAGATCCAGCATTCAAGTGTCATCAGCACAAAGACCACCCACACTCAGGGGTGGTCTGGACTATAGGGTACTCTGGAGATTTCCCAGTAGGCCTCTGCACCCAGGGTCTCTTTTGTTGGATATTTCCAAATGCTCTCATAGGAATAGGATTGGGCTAGCTGAAAATGTGCAATATGGGGCCACTTTGAACATTATTTCCAGGGCCTCTTTTGGTTCCAAGTCCACCCCTTCCCACACCCTTAGAATGTTTCAATATTTTGCAGACCTCCAAAATCGTTTTGCAGTACATGTATGCATCCGTAGCCTTAACAAAAAAAAGACAAAAGTGAAACATAAGCCTGCACCACTTGGCAATCCTTAAATTTGATTTGCATCACAATGGAGCCATCAAAAGTGAATAGGTGTGAAACTCTTCCGCTGGTTATCCAAGAAGTGATTTTCCACCCTTACCTTAACTAGGATTTGTTCTTTAAACTTCACTTTTGTATATTTATACAACTTCGCTTTTGCTCTATCTCGTGTTATTCTTTAAAATGGCACACCCATCCCACCCATGGGCCAATAATTTTTTTGATGGCTTATTAACGTGTTGTCCCATAAAAAAATATCTGAGGTCTTCAATGCTTTTTATCACCAGGGAGGGGGCATCAGGGAAGGCCTGAGGCACACAAAAGGTCAAAACACGAGCCTTGCCTCATGGTATAGGCCCTTAATGCAAACCATGTGACAAACTTGATGCACCTCCTTGAGCACTACTGCATCATTGCCTCTCAACATAGCTCTTCCCCACACCTCCCCTCTCTGCTTTTGCCTTACATCTGTTCCACTCACTGCCTGCACACACTCTATCAAAATATCCTTCCTTTTACACCAGGGCCCTACTCTGCCTTGGAGCTGCCCATCATGGAAATGGAGAATGGACTAAGATTAGTTCTCTTCTAGATTACCTTGGTGACCATCCTACTTTGCTTTTTAAAAATACATTTTGAAAAGACTGCATGCGTTTTCACAACTTAAAAGAAAAGAAAAGCTCCTTTTACCCTTGACCACACACCGAGGGGCTAACCGTTAAAGTCACTTGGCTGGGGACTTACTGGCTGGTAACGCTCCTGGGAATGCATTAAAGGCCCTCACTACACTGGGGCATTCAACTTTGTCCATAGGTCATAACTTGCTAATTAAGGCCCTGCATCAGGTTTTATTGATCGCCTAAATCAACTTGCTGAACATCTTGCATTTCACTCACAGCAATAGTGGAATCAATGTACTCCATGTATTTCTGCTGTTTCTGGGTAACATTTCTTAAAATGGCGTCCCCATCAACATCAATATTTTCCTTTTCAGACAACCACAAACAATTTCATTTTTTTTCCACCACGTGCGCAACACAAATTATTTTTACTCTAGTTCCTGTGGTGCGAAGTGAAATATAGCAATGGCCTCTTGAAACAATGATTTCTAGTTAAGGTTTCTCTTTCTCCCAACACCCAGATGTATGCAAATCTTGATTACATTATGCGTTCTCTCTACGAGCCTGGTTGATACATAGGTCCTGTAGTTCTACATTTTCACATGCTTTAACCAATCCTGCATCTTCACAACACCGAACCAACAGGCCATCATCTCTGACAATGTTTCCTGGTATAGTCTCTATCTTTAAAATCTGAGAAATTTGTCACATTTCAACTGCTCACTCACCCGCTTACTTCCCACTACACACCACTCCTTCCACTTGAAAGTTTAATCGACGAATATAGTGCTATTCATGGAATTCAGCCCCAACGTTTAAATGTTATGTTAAAGTTCATATACTGTGCACTGTCACCACCTGCATGGTCCCTTGGCTCAATGTGTGGTCCCTTGACGCTCTGGGTTGACAATGGCCATAATAGTTTTAGTGCACACCTTGCAATCTCAATGTCTTTGTCTTGTCACTAGCTTGATGCTGGAGGCAGTTTCCTCTCTACTCCTTCTCGTATAGGACTGATCTTCACTATCTTTAACTGACATTCCACTTGGTGGCACTGCAACCCAAGTGGTTGCCATGGGCTATGTCAACAATCTGTTGTCACAACTGTACTGAGTTAAAGCAACCTGACAGAGCGGACAGATCCTGCTGGTAACAGTCCCCTGGTAACGGTCCCCTGCCCATGTTAACGGCCCGAGTGAAGGGTTTCAATGTCTTATTTATTTTTATTTTTTCTAACTTGCAACGAGCGAGGTGAGTGCAGCACCAGAAATCAGTGCATTTTAAGATCTTGCTGCCCTCCTGGGCTTTAGTGCTTGGAAAGTGTTTGGGGAATACTGTATCTGCGTTGTTTGATTTTGTATGCCGTCCCGTGTCTCCTCTCTCCCGGCCTCCCTCCTTGTAACGCTCACCTGATTCCAGCAGAGGCGCCGGTCTTGACTGGGTGAATGCCGTATCTTCAAAGGTGATGTGTAACACACGGTTGGCTCTTTGGGCTGGACCTGTGTGCACTGTATGTCTGACTCGAAGAGTAAGATGTCTGCAGATAGAAAATATGGGATTAATGAACTGGGGTTATTGGGTGCCTCTCTCCTCTTCCCTTTCTCTTCTCCTGTAGAACCCCAAAGGTTAACGCCCTCACCTTAGGTAAGTGAACGCCAAGCTCTCCATCTGCCTCGGGGCAGGGTGCCGTAACCAGTTTCTTCACTGGATAAGGGTGCAGGCCTCTTGACCTCAGAGGACTGCTGTCGTTCGTTAACTGCACGAACGGTAAGTTCTGGGCGCTTCAAATGTCTTAAAAGTCTTTTGTAATGATATCTCTTGTTTTGCAGGGTTCCGACGATGGCGGATGGCGGGCTGATGAGAGTTGAGGATCGAACCCGCGTGAGGAATAGAAGCGCCTGGAAGCACATAAGTAAGCGCTTGTAGCCTGCTTCACGATGCGCACTAACTGTCCCTTTTATCTTGCAGGTACAAGTTCGGAGCTTTAGAGAAGCTGAAGGGTGCTGGAATACCCACTGGATTCGGCGTGGGAAGGAGTAATGGCACGTGAGTAATAAAGTTGCCCAATGTCTTTAAACGCACCTTCTTTTGTCTTTCAGATGCGGGATGCAGCGCCGAAGGCCTCCGGAGCGTGCGAAGAGCTGGTAAGCTTTTGTCTTTCAGATGCCGGAATGCAGTGCGAGGACCTCCGGAGCATGCGAAGAGTAGGTAAGCCTTTGTCTTTCAGATGCCGGAATGCAGCGCGAGGCGTTGGTGACAGCCGATGGACCAGGTAAGAGATGCGCTGCCAGTGAAGACCGTAGTGCCAGTGAAGACCGTAGTCTTTACAGGTGCTGCTGAAGACTGGATTCCAGGATGGTAAGCCTTTGTTCCCTTAGGCCCAGGATCAGAAGCAGAAGACACGATGAGCGTTCTGCTGCAGAGAATGCAGAATAACGCAAAGCAAGATTCATCCATCGGGTGTGGTTTAAATAGCCTCCTGTAGTGCTTAGGTGTCTCCTTCCACAGCCTCGCCTAGGTAAGAAAAGAGTTCCTGCTTTCCAGAAGAGTTCCAGTGTTCTGAACCTAGGGAGTGGCTCCTGCCCACCCAACAGGAAAAGTAGTCACAAACAGAAGAGAATCAGGGGCTCAACTGGCAGGTAAGTAAGCAGCATGGTCTGCTGCAGGTAAGTCCACCCAAGCATTATGAGCCCGGCGCTTCCAGCGCTGGGACTGGGCATCTTTATGAGCCTGGTGCCACTGGCGCCAGGACAGGGTCCAAAAGGTCCCAATTGGGACTGGCTGGCACTCGGAACCGGGGTTATGGGTCTGCTTCCAAGGGAGTCGGGCAAGTCCTGATCTTTTGGAAGCAGAGATCATGACACTCCTCCCTCATCGGCCCCTCCTTCCCGCCCTCCTCCAAACCCGCCCAACCCCCTGATTGGCTCACTTGAGCCCGGTGTTGTGGGGTAGTGTTACGCTGCTCACCCACGCTCGGCATTTCTATCTTGCAATGAGCGAGCTGAGTGCAGTGCCAGAAATCAGTGCATTTTAAGATCTTGCTGGCCTCCTGGGCTTTAGTGCTTGGAAAGTGTTTTGGGGAATACTGTATCTGCGTTGTTTGATTTTGTGTGCCGTCCCATGTCTCCTCTCTCCCGGCCTCCCTCCTCCCTCATCGGCCCCTCCTTCCCGCCCTCCTCCCAACCCGCCCAACCCTCCCAACCTCCCTGATTGGCCTCCCCTTCCTTATCTCTGTACTTCCCAGGGCAGCCTCTACCCAGCAGCCCTATGGCTAAGGGCCCCCTAGGCAAAGGGCAGCTCCTACTTGGCTGTTCCCTGTAAGTGTCTGCAGGTGTCCGCAGGGGATGCCAGTTGCCAGTTAGTCTCTACTGTTAGTCCTTCTAGCCTCCCCACTCCCCCTCTGACTCTTATCACAGGTGTGCTGTCCCCTGTGTTGTTGTATGACACACTTATCAGTATTTAAAATGTCACTGTGAAAACTAGGCCTTTTTCTCCCCTCTCAGGATTCTCAATCTTAGGTGGCTTCTCCACATGCTATAAAGTTGAGCATTGTGAGCTCTTAAACTCTGAGAATTTGTCCTATTGCACAACCTGTTTACGTCTCACTATCTTGTCAGCCTAGTCCCGCAAGTGGCCCCTCACCTTCCACCCCCTCCTCTCCAACCTACTCTATGGTGCTCTCTGTCTCTCCTATCTTCTCAAACTGCTTCTCTATCGACTACCCTGCTCTCCTCACTAAATCTGGTAGGAAGAAGTTTAAAAAGGACATCCTGGTCTCCAACCCAGGCCTCCCTATCGCTGACACCTACACCAGTGCCTCCTCCAAGGAAACTCTCACCGACATCCTCTTTGTCGTGCCTTCACCTGACCTATGGACCCTTCATATGGTCTCTGTGCTCTCCCCTTTCTCCTCTTCTCCCATTAATGGTGGAACCCGTTGAGACGCACTCCTGGCCTCCTTCCATTCCTCTAAGGTCATCATTAATGTTTACTTTAATGGGACCGTCTTGGTCCAAGGCCCTCAGGCCAACCTGCACCTCTTTGATAGATGCTTCCCGCGCCTCATCAACTTCCTTTTTTCTCCTGCTGTCCCCCAACCCCTTTCCTTGGCTACCTTGCCCTCCCCCTCCCGCTTTGCCCCCTCTCAGGCTCCTTCTACACCTCCGCAGGGCGTATCTCTGATCTGTACCCCTCCCCGGAAGTCCTTCAAGGATGGCAAACTACTCCACATTGCCACTTTTAAATCTCGCTCTGCTGTCAAACATTCCGCCGATATCTGCCACCTCCTTGAAGAACTTCACCTCGATTTCCTCGGTCTCACTGAGACATGGTTCCCAGCCAGCTCTGTCACCAGCTTTGACACACTACTACCTGATGGCTACAATATCTTCTCTGCACCCAGGCCCAACCACTCTGGTGGTGGTGTAGCCCTTATCTTCCCTGAGTGGATTCCTGCCTCTGTCACTCCTATGCAGACCTACTCCTCTTCTGAATGCCTTGTCTGGAGGCTCTCTCTCTCCCCTAGCCATTCCCTTACTGTGGCTACTATCTATCGGCCACCTGGTCAGATTTCTTCCTTCCTTTCTGAGTGGGCGGACCTCTCCTCTTCACTCCTGGCCTCTACCACTCACCTTCTCCTTCTGGGAGACTTCAACATCCACCTTGATGCCTCCTGTCCCCCCTCTGGTCTCTTTCGTGACCTCTGTGACTCTCTCTTACTCACCATTCTCCCCTGTGGACTGACTCATTCTGCAGGGCACACTCTCGATGTTCTGATCTCCTCAGACCTTCCCCTCTCTGTTCCTCTCCCCACTCCTCTCTCCTGGAGTGATAACTTTCTCCTATCCTCCCACCTTACCCTCCCTACCCCTCAGACCAAGCCACCTGCATCACTGCCACCCACCTTCTCGGTCATCCGACCCATGAAGCGCGTGTCAGTTGAGGCTTTTGCAACCACCTTCTCACCCTCTCCTTCCCCTTTGGCGGACTCTCACCCCGACACTGCCCTCTCCACGCTCCACTCCTCTATATCTGATACTCTTGATATCCTTGCCCCTGTCATGAAAATCCCCCTGAAGCCCAAAGCCAAGTGTAACTCCTGGTATGACTCAGACCTCAGCACCCTGAAACAAAAGTGCAGGGTGGCCGAGAGGAAATGGTGTGCTTCATGTACATCCTCTGACAAACTGGCCTGCCGCCTGCTACAAAGGCAATACCGGCTCTCCGTCCTCACCAAAAAGAGAGCTCATATTCAAGCCTGCATCTCTGCGGCATCTAACAACTCGGCTGAACTCTTTAAAATCTGCAAGGAACTGGCCAATCCTGCCGCAGTCTCTACCTCTCCTGTCTCTTCCAGGCCCTCTACTCAGCACTGGCATCCCATTTCATTTCTAAAACCCAGGAGATCCTGTCCTCACTCTCCCCCTATCGCCTCCCTCCCTCTATTCCCTTCTCTTCCTATGCCCCTTCTGGAGCCACTCCACCTCCCTCCTTCTCATCTTTTCCCTTGTTCTTTGCAGACAAGGTTTCTAGACAAGTCCGATCTATGATAGTCTCGTCGAAACAGGTTCACCCCTGTTCTTCCAAAACTATCAAGGACCACGTCGACTCTCTGGCTCCTGCCCTGGCTGATTTCTGCAATCATTCCTTCGCCACCGGAGTCTTGCCATCCCCTCTGAAGCATTCTCTTGTGCACCCTCTTCTTAAGAAACCCTCTGCCGACCCCTCCTGCCCTGCTAACTATCATCCAATCTCCATCACTCAATTCCTGGGCAAGCTCCTGGAGAAACTGGCCATCTTCCAGCTTAATCTCCACACCGAATATGCTGGTTGTCTTCATGACCATCAGTCTGGCTTCAGAGCGGCCAGAAGCACGGAAACTGCTCTCCTGAACATCCGTGAAGACCTGCTCTCCAACCTTGACTCTAACACCCCGTGCGTCCTCATCTTGCGTGCTCTCTCTTCTGCCTTTGACACTGTCAACCATGCCATCCTGCTCAACCGTCTCCGTGATAACCTGGGTATCAGTGGTCAGGCTCTGGCATGGCTGACTTCTTTCCTCTCTGACCGACCCTCCCAGGTCCAACTTGGGTCCTTCCTCTCCGATATCTTTTTCTCTACCTGTGGTGTCCCCCAGGGATCTAAACTCTCTCCCTGGCTATTCAACCAATATCTGGCCCTCCTTGTCCACCGCATCGCAGCTCTCTGTCCCAATTTTCAGTGCCACGCGGATGATACCCAGCTCATGTTCAGGCTACCCCCAGCCTCCTCCTCTCCCGTCTCTGACTGTCTGTCTGCTATCCAGGAGTGGTGTGCCGCCAACGACCTCTGCCTTAATGCCAGTAAGACTGAGATTCTACTCATCGACACACCCACTCCCTCCTCCCTGCAGCTCTCTGGCCGGCCTCTCTTGGCCCTCTTCATGCTCCCACCTGCAAGGCTAAAAACCTTGGGGTCACCTTCGACTCCACACTCTCCTTCTCTCCTCACATCTCTGACGTCTCTAAGAAGTCACACTACCAGCTGCACCTTCTAAGAGGTATTCTTCCTTTCCTCTCCTTCCCCCAGAAGCTCACTGTCTCCAGAGCCCTGGTTCTCTCCTGGCTGGACTACTGTAACAGCCTCTGGGCCTCATCACGAGTTGGGCGGTACCACCAGCGGTATTACCACCGGTGGTATTAGCCCTACCGCCAAATCCCCGGCACTATTAGTGCCGGATCACGGGTTTGGCAGTAATGGAATTCCCCATTCCCCACGGAGCCCATTCGGGAATGCCCCATTCCCCATTGGGCTCAATGGGGAATTTTCACGCTCTTATCGCGCACATTTTCGGTGGATTTCTCCCCAGCTGAGAGCTGGGGAGAAATCCGCCGAAGCCCTGATTTGGCGGACCCTTGAATCTGGCGGTAATAGCGCGACTGCCGGATTTAAGGGTTACCGCCAAACTTGTGATGAGGCCCTCTATCTTAAACTGCCTGCCTCTGCCCTCCGCCCTCTGCAACTTATCCAGAACAGGACTGCAAGACTTGTCCTTGGCCTCAAGCCCAGGGATCGCATCTCTCCACAACTGAAATCTCTGCACTGGCTCCCAGTGGCTGCAAGGATTACATTCAAAACCCTCTGCATTGTCCACAAGGCCTTCTGGGGCCTGGGGCCGCAATACCTTCAGCTCTCTTTTCCTAAATATCTTCCTTCTCGAGCTCTTCGCTCATTCACCTCCAACTCCTTCAGGATCAGTCGCTTCTCCAAGCAACGAGTTGGTGGTAGATCTTTCTTTTGGGCAGGGGCCTCCCTTCTGGAACAGCCTTCCTGCCTCCCTTAAACTTGAGGAGAACCATCTTCGGTTCCGGAAGCACCTCAAAATCTTCCTCTTTGCTTCTGCTTTTTCTTCTCCCCTCCCCTGTTGAAGTCCTGGCTGTTACTGCACTGGTTACCTGGCCATCCTTCTGATCTCAGGACCAGACCCCATCAACCTGTTTTTTGTCTGGACATAGTTTTTGTTAAATAGTTGAGGGCTAGAAACTAGGTGGTTTTTCACACCTGGGGCTGTGGCTAGCTGTCATATAGTGGGGAAACAACCTCTGTGTGCTCCTGCTGGATCTGTTATTGATATGCTTTAAGCTGCAATAAACTAGATTCCTCAACTAGGTTTACATGTCAGAACATATGTGGAGCACTTTCTCTGTGAAGCCGATGCCCTGCTATGAGAAGCAGCGACACACGAGCAAATGAAAAATTGACAGAGTTGCATGTAAAAATGGTGCCTGACACTCACCAAGAAGCTGCCTAGGTCCATCTGGAGCACCACATGCGGAGTGCTGTGCCATGTACAGGGGGTCGCACTGTAATCCCCCCTGTTGAGCACTGCAGCTCTGATGTCCTCCGGTCTATTTTTGTTGCAAGGCAGATGTAGGAATTATATTGAGTAGCTTTGGCTTGCAGATGTGGACCATGTGGAGTCATGGGCAGGCTGCTGGAATGTCGGGAGTGACCTGGTGCCCCATGGAGGGTGGAAGTGGATAAGAAGACCCTGCAAGTGCATGGCTCCTTGGGACATTCAGCCCTGGTGCACAGAGATTGGTAGACATTCGAGCAGTGTTCCCTGGGGAGCGGTGAATGAGCAGTGAGGAGCCTGTTGGGCCCCACAGGCTATGGGAATTGTAGATACATTTCTCTTCACTTCCACACCTAATCACATCATAACAGGAACCTGGAGGAGATCTTTGATTTGATAGTGTGACAGTGCCAGGTGAGACTTTGCTGAGGAGTTGTTATGTAATCTTATGTTAAAAACATTTTGCCTTAAGATATTCAGGCCCTACTTTATAAAAAAGCCTGATGTACAATACAAAGGGCTTTGACTTTGATCCTCTTACACACTGGCAGCCAGTGAATGGTGTTCATAATAAAGCAGATGGAAGACTAGCAGGAGGTACCAATGGCCAGCTGAGATGCAGAACTTTGGAGAATTTGCAGGTGATGTAAGAGATAGGCTGGTTGTGCTTAAGGGACTTTCAATAGTCCAATGTGCCTGCTGTCAAGAGGAAACAACCAGAGGAGGAAGCAGAAGCAGAAGATAGGAAGAGCTTTGCGCAGGATGCACACATTAAATTGGACAGCCTTGCACACTGCACTCAACTGGGTCTGCATAGACAATGAAGCAGAGAGCTTCACCCCCAAGTTCTTAACCACTGAGAAGGGCTGTGGGAGAGGACCGAGTTCATCAGGCCAATTTCTAAACTATTCGCACAATAGGCACAATAATGGTGGCTGGACTATTGGCACAATATTGAGCAACAATGTAGTCTCCCTGGATGTCAACCTTTTGGGCACTGCTGGCAGAGTATACACCTCTCGTTGCTTTGCCACTTGCCAATTACTGCAGGTGTTATGACCTTATTGTTTACTTGCTCTGGATCCAGCTGGAGGGTGTCTGATATGTAGTGCTGCACTGGTTTGTCAATTAGGCGCTTGATGACTCTTTGGTTGTTGGCCACCTCGGAGCAGGACTGTCCCCCGGTCGAACCGCCTTTCTTTGCATCTTTGCAGCAGTTGATTTATTAGCTGGGCTGTGGACGGAAGTGATGATGTTGGCCAGCCTGCGTTGCAGTGTCATACTGGTATCCTCTCTGTATGGGTCTGGAGAGGGCCAGCACAGACACATAGCAGAGGTTTACATCACTGGAACAGCAGGGCCAACTTCTCCTTGGAAAATATGATCAGTGCTCATGCCTCAACCTCCATAGTGATGCCTAGCAAACTTAATAAAGGGCATTCCAAACAAACCGTATTGAGGCCTATGTGTGCAAGACAGAGAGTCGTGACACCATTTTGCCTGATGGGCACCTAACTGCAGCGCCTCTCCCCCCCATGGATCAACAGGGGGACTCCTGGATCCTAGCCATCATAGTGGCACTGCAGACAGCACTCGAACACAAGATTGATGCAGTTATAGGTTATATTGGCTTTACTCAGGCCGGATGTGCCATCATTGGCTGACAGAGTGGGGATGGCAGAGACACAGATATGAGAGAAAATGACCAACATAGCGAGTGAACAGTGAGAGCGGCATGAACTGTTGGACAAAGTTAAGATCCTGGAATGCCACACTGAGAACTCAGAGGGTAGGGCCAGGAGGAACAATATCCGGATCCTGGGCCTACTAGACAGTGCAGAAGGGAGCGACCCCATGATGTATATTGAGAACGTACTACTACAGGAGGTGTGTCCTGGCACACCTTTGCAGAGCTTTGCAGTGGAATGTGTGCACAGATCCCTTGCCAAAAGACCCCCCTGCTGCCCCTCCTCGTCCATTGATAACATGCATCCTGAACTACAAGGAAAGAGAAAGAATACTCAATTTTGGCAGGGATGGCGGTGTCATTGAAAGTGCCACTTCGAGGCTCTCCATCTTCCCTGAATACACACTGCAGGTACAAAAATGGAGGGCTATGTTTACCCCCAATAAGGAACTTCTGTACAAGGTGAACCAGTGGAACATGCTGGTATATCCTGCTGAACCTAAGGTGCTATACTATGGCATGACATTTTTCTTTGAGGACACGATGGAAGCAAATAATTGGATGGATTTCAAGGGCATAGTGCAGCTCCCTACAAGGCAGAACAATTGATTACATGTGTCACACCATTGGGATCAGTGACAATATTGGCAAGATGTTGGAAAAGGTGTCATTGGCTTGCAGATAACAGGATAAAGCTGTTCTTGAATAGTCTAGCCTGTTGGCTATACCTGGCTGCTGACTTTTTTGTTACACCATTTTGGAGTTGTCTGCTGCTGCTCGTCACCTGGGAGAGGATAGGTGGAAGGTGAGCAAAAGAAGCAGTTGGGCCTCACAATTCTGTATGCTAATAGGCTATTGTTATGTAGTTCGAGAGAATGTTCTTTCCTCTTTTTGATTTTCTATTCACCTATTTTCTGGGTATGTTTGTTCTGTGTGAATTTACTTTACTGTCCTCAAGCTCTGGCACTGTAGCCCTGCCAATGTCCACTGCAGTGCTGGTGCTGAGCATAACTCTGTTTTCACCCCAGAACCCATTGGTGAAACAGCTGCCCATCCTTGTGTTGCTGCGGCGTAGCAATCCCTCACAAATAAACTGCTAATTATGGCTATCATAATTTAGCACGTGTTCCAGTCTCACTGCGCCAACACAAATTGTACAGAAATTGCAGTCCTTGCTCTTCCTCTGAGGCTGATACAATCCTAGAATGTGATTCTTGTATTCAAAAAGGTCTGGTGTGATAAGTCGGATTGTTGTCTGGTTCAACTATTATTCCTCGCAATTGCGGCGTCCATATAGTTATATATCAAGCTGGTGGTCTATTGCAAATGCATCGGATCCCCACCTGCATTTGCAATAGACCACCAGCTTGATATATAACTATATGGATGCCACCAGACCTTTTTCGAATACAAGAATCACATTCCAGGATTGTATCAGCCTCAGAGGAAGAGCAAGGACTGCTCAAAACATGTGTCAGGATGCATATGTTCTCATGAAATTATGTTTGCAATTGAAGCAATTTCTGTACAATTTGTGTCGGTGCAGTGAGACTTGAGCATGTACTAAATTTTACCTTTTTCATGGAGTACGTGGGCAACGTACCCACAATCTTCAGCCACCTGCTGCCTTCTCAAGGTTAATTCATTTTGCAAGCGCAGTGTCCGACTCGGATTTTATGTCCCCTACTCTGTTTTTTTGTATGGCTACCATAATGCAAGCAGTCACATGGAATGTGCGTGATCTCATCAGTTTTATCATAAGAAATAGAGTGCTTACGTGCACTGAAATAAGTTTGAGGTTGCCATGTTACAGGAAACTCACCTCACTGCTCAGTGGCAAAATGTGATTGGGAAAAAATGGGGAGGGATGAAATTTGGTTCTACATACTCTGCATATGCCAGAGGTGTACTTATTTGGATAGCGCGGTCTGTACCTTTTAAGGTACTGTACACAAAAAGAGGTGATGAGGACAGGATGATGCTGGTTCATGGATACCCGGAGAACAACACAATTAATATTTATGCACCCAACCTTGATGCCTTTGCATTTTATAACTCCTTATACTCCTGTGTCTCCCCCTACCAGGGATGTCTGTGAATGTGGGGTCGGACATCAATTGTACTCTTAATACTACCATAAATAGATCGAACACTACTTATAGGAAACCTGCCCTGCCCGCTGAGACCCTGAATGCTTTGTTGCAGTACCTTCAGTTGGTTGACATCTTGCGGTCTTTACATGGAGGCACACGTGAGGCAGAGAAGACCCTCAAAGCTCACACCAGAAAAAGTCCACAATTATTAACAAAATTTAGTACATCCCCTATTTGTGGCCTAATATGCACCGGGTAATGCAGACATTGGCGCAGAGGCTACTTTCAAGGTCACAATAACTCTAAACCCCTGCTCGATCCCAGGCCCATCAGCGCCATTCCAATTCTTCCCACTCCAATCTAAAAGGTGTTACTTTCCCGCCCTGGCACCTCAGAGCACAAATAACAGGGAACCCAGGTGGGGTAAACTCTCCTTTATGCTGGGATCCTTCTGATGGATTAACACACTAATGGTTTTATGGTTGTCTAACTGGGGTTAACAGTTACACTGGAATGCTAGGGTCTTGGGGCGGGGGTATCTGACCACTATAATTTAAAATCTGTACTAGGGTAGGTCAGAGGCCCTCTCCCTCCTTCCCTTGGGATAGCATTTTGAGAGAGAGTGCTCTCGGCACCCTCATGGCCTTGCAGGGCACATTCCTTCTGGGATATGTGTACTACTAGTGTGAAACAGTGAGAGGTTCATGAATCTTCAAGGATTTGGCCTTCTACGCGACTGCCTACTTTACAACCCAGTCCTGCATGCATGCACTCATTTCTATGTTTATGGCCTAATCCTAATGCCCTTGTTGCAGCACGGCACTAGGCCTCAATTTCAAGATTGCTGCTGATCTCTGAAATGGTATTTCACTGTATGGTGATGTATACCTAAACATATGTAAATCTACCTCCCGTTCAGAAAAAATCGACAACTCCTTCCCCCTACAACCTGTGTTACCTCTTACAACATCAATCCCCCTTTCATTAAATTTACATTAGCAAACTTCCATGCCAACCTTTGTTTGTCCTCTTATATTTTTCCCTCTCCAATCTCACAGCTTCCTCGTATGGCCATGTTCCCTTCTATGGAACCCATGCCTTGCATACCGCTCACAAAATGTTCTCCTGCTTGTACATACTGCTCCGGGGTACACGTGAGATAAATACACCCCCATCTGCTGCGAGATCTACCCAATGCTCATCATAGTTTTCGAGGACTGGTGGGAGAATAGTGACAGTGCCTGGGGGTGAAGGCATTGCTCTAACCTAACCATGTGTGGTATTTTAGGGTCATCTGTTTTTTACCTGTCTGTCTTTTGTACCGTGAGGTGTGCTATGTGCCCCAATCGAAACCACCATCATTGCACTGCTAGGCATTGGCTTAGTACAGCATTGAAGTCTCATCTGGCATGTACAGAAGATCACCAAAACGGCCATCAACACTGGTACCAGTTTCTTCACGATTGCCCCATACAATCAAAGGTCATTGAACCAGTCACTTTTCTGGATGCCTGCCTCTGTTTGCATGTGGGTACAGTGGGTGTGCAGGGCTGTATTATGTGTGTAAGAGACCCCTTCTCATCATTGTTGGCAGTATGTATGTACAACATGAATCCTCAATTATTTTGCAAACACTGCCTTCCAAGCAAGTCCAGCACACAGCGATTCTGCAACATCATCAACCTGATCACTCGCATCTCCATCTTCATGGCATGCAATCCTTGTTCAGTGTCATTTGCAAACTGTATCATCATCCAGTGGACTATTTGAAGCCACTTGGCATTGCGGCTGCTTGTACTCCTGGCAGTAAAAGTGATGCAAAAAAAGTCTCCTCTTTTCTATACAGTCTATATTGATCTGGTATCTCTTTGTGCAGTTGTGATGAGTCTTGTGACAAATAGTTGGATCTCTGCTTTCTCTGCAGTATTTCTTTCTTTTCCCTCTCTGGCAGGATACGGAATATGGGTCGTTGCAGCGGAATTGTGGTGGGGACATCTGTCACTGATGCTGTCTTTGGGGTGGACAACCCACCAATTGGCCTTCAGGGACCACAAGGAGAGTGGTGTTTAATATGGCCAGCAAGCAGGTGCCCCTCCATAGTTGCGGAAGGTGCAGAAACATGTGCTGGCCACAGACCCTATAATTGTCCATCACAGCCTGAACCCTTTTTCATGGGATATATACTGTCTGGTTCCATTTGTGGTTGGCCCTTACAAAGAAGCAACCTTTGTTGTAAAAACACAGTTCATATTCACCTTGCCTCTGCACTTTCACTGATTTTTCCATCACCTCAAGTAAATGTATTTGAATTTGAAATCATATCATGAAATATGTTAGGGAATAATAATGACATATCAAGTTTAGTAAGTTGTGTCATCTCTTTTTGAGCGGCGTTCACATTAATAACAGTTGTGTTATTTTTCCTTGTCCCCCCATACAATGATGGCATATTGACATTCAGTGATAAAGTATTAGCATTCAGTGATGATGAAAGATTGGCATTCAGAAATTAAGTATTGGCGTTCAGTGGTGATGACATATTGGCATTTAAATGCCCCCCTTTATATGCGCTCCCCATATAAAACTATGTTCCAAATATATTCCTAATCCAAACATAGACAAGCTAAACTATCCAACTTCCCAATGCATCCATAGAACTATAGAGAGAAGAAAATGCAACAGTCACATAGCAGGCTGTGAGTGTTCATCAAACACATTCTGTATTTTCATCATGACAAGAGGTAGGATGGAAGTAGATAAAGGGAGGGAAAAATACAGGGGAATACAATGCAACTTGTGTATAGCAGCATTGAGCTAGTAATAGTGTATACAAATAGCATAAACACAATAAGAGTAATACAATAAAAACACATTGTTTGAAGTAGTAGTGTAATATGACTGTCCTACCACTAGATATATACATATGCACAGATGTCCATTTTTATCACAGTTTTCACACCTTTACTTTTGTGCAGGTGGTGCTATATGGGGGGCCTTCCGGATATCGAAAAGGTGAATCCAATATCTCAGCTCCTTAACATTTTCCGCAAGAGGATTGGCAAGAGGAGTGGCATAGAGAAGGATGAAAGGACTGTGTGTATCTAGGCTCCCTCCACCTGCGGACAACATTTATTATGAAAATGTGGACTCCCTGGAACAGCTGGAGTGGTGGTGAGGTCACTGAGGTAGATTCAGCACTGGTTGCATCTTCAGAACGCAGTGGTGCTATCTGTTGAGAGATACATTGTATGGCTTTTGTTAAGACAGAAAGACAATCTCTGAACTCATCCCCTATAAAGGACGCCGCCAAGGATTTTCTGATAGGTGATAGGGGCGTGTGCCTTTGACGTCCTGTTAGCATCACATCAGGCAATAGATGGTGATCCTTGCAGGGATGTGTGTGCATACTGAACAATGCCAGCAGCAAGCAATGCACTCAATTTCTCTTCAGCATTGTGCATCACTTTGAAAGCTTACTCTTTAGTAGACCATTGATCTGTTCTATGGTTCTGTTGGCTTGGGGTGGTAAATTGTTCACACCCAATGTTTTATTCCAAATAATGTGGTCACGTTCATTAACAGTTCATCAAAGAAATGGGTGCCATTATCTGACTGCAAGACATTGAAAAAACACCCCCCTGATGGAAGACCTCTGTCATGCCCCCCAGATTCCTACGGCATTCTTATGCCCATGGGAGAAGCCCGTGGCGCCTGTCCTGGCGATTACATCAACGCCGGCATCATCGCCGGTAAATACTACATCTCCCGATAGGTCTTGCGCTTGGCAGGAATCCTTGGAACGCTTTTTCCTTTGCATGCGTTCCACGCCTCTTTTTTTCTTTACTTCCTATATCTAGCCACGCCCCCAGAAAGCCGGTGCTCCTAAACCGTTGTGTTACGCGAGCAGAGCTTCTCGGAAGAAGTTTTCCTACTTGTTGTTTACCTGGTTACTGACTTCTTTTTACCCTTTTATGACCTTGTTATCTGGTTTCTGATTCTGTTTTGGCGCCTGGCTGATCTGTCCTCCCCTGCTTGACCACGGAACTCGTACCGGACTGTCTTGGGATTCCGCTTCTCATGTCTGGCTCCCGGCTCCTTCTCTGATCCCTAACCCTGTATCCCTTACCCGCTCCTGGTTACCCGCTCTTCGAACGAACAAGAAAATACCCTGCATTCCGGTGTTTGAGGAAGGAAACACCACGTCTTTTTCTTCCTGAATCCTGTTTTTCTGCACTGGGAAGAACAGTGCGGACCGCTTACACCTGGTGACATTCTAGCTTGGTTTGTTTTTGGATTTTGGGATACTCTGCTGTTTGCATCACTTTCCTTTGGATTTTGGGACGCTATGCTGTTTGCATCACTTTCCTTTGGATTTTGGGACGCTCTGCTGTTTGCATCACTTTCCTTTGGATTTTTGGGACACTCTGCGGTTTGCATCATTCCCCTTTGGATTTTGGGACGCTCTGCTGTTTGCATCACTTTCTTTTGGACTTTGGGACATCAGCGACACCAACCTTGGCACTCTCTGTAAGTCGCCGTCTGACCCTCGCCCACATCTGGTCTTGTGTGTTATCACAAGTAGGTATTCCGCAGGAAAAAAGGAATACACAGGTAAGCTTGTGTGTCTCGGAGGGTGTAGAGGGGTTGGTTTTTGCCATCAACGAACGGTATGTAATATTTACCTTGTTTGTTTCTTCCCTCTAGCTCCGCTGTGCGTTCCGCCTTTTTGCCTGAGCCCTTGGCCTGACAGGTTTTATTACCCTGCAAGCTGTGCTCTCAGGAAGGAAGTCTGAATTACTTCAGTGGCATCTGGTCCAAGTGGTTTTCCAGACTTACGGTGGAACATACGGAGTACGACAACCTCCCTCAAAAAATATTTGGTGGCACTTTTAGCATTGGGATGTGCACAAGGATCAGCCTTGACCCATCGTGAAAAGGGACATACAACAATGAATAAATACCTTGACCCATTGCACCTCTCTCCCATATCTGCCTAGTCGATAGGTAGTTCTCTGGATGGCCCAGGAGAGTGGGGCAAAGTACCTTGTATTGTTCTAAGAGTGTGGCCAGTGCTGTATGTCTGGCAGGTGATACAGTTTATCACTCTATTAGAAATAACCTCCTGGGAACAAACCAAGCCTCCTATATGTTGGCAGCAATGTGTTGTTTTAACAAATGTGCTGGATGGTGCAACTTGTCGAAAGCGATCAACAGCAGTCCATGTGGCATAACAACTTTGCCTGTGCTATCTTGATGCCATAACACATCTGTGTACACCCTCTCTTCCTCCACAATTCTGTCCCCTCTTGGGGTGCCTGCTCCTGTCTGTGTGTTACTGGATACACTGAGATAACAGGCACTTGAATATATGCACCTAGTTTGGCCGCTGTGTCTGCGGCGG
This sequence comes from Ambystoma mexicanum, assembly GCF_040938575.1. Taxonomy (NCBI): domain Eukaryota; kingdom Metazoa; phylum Chordata; class Amphibia; order Caudata; family Ambystomatidae; genus Ambystoma; species Ambystoma mexicanum. The sequence continues at coordinate 1,008,253,368 of NC_090930.1, forward strand.
CATTGCCGAGGGAAACTGCATCTGTGTCATTGGTATGGGCAGTGCATTTAACCCTGCCATCACAGAAGGCTGGTAAAACTCTTCGATCAATTTATCCAGTAATGTTGCATGTTGGACTGGGGACCTGTCAGCCCTTCTGAACCCTCTCCTTTTCCATTGTGCTAACCCTGAATGCACCACTGTGGTAACATAGGCAGGACAGAAGAGATAGACACTTGGCAGCCCTGGGACACAACAAGCGCTTCGATAAGCACTATAAGCTCTGCTGCTTGAGCAGAATAGTGCACTGGTAACATTATTTGCACCACCACCTCATACTCTCCATCCACTAGGTGGATCACTGCCATAACATTATGTCTCAGGCATGTCTTCTGGTCAATAGTTGCTGACCCGTCAACGAATAGGACCCCCCCCCCTTCAAGAGGGATATCTTTTGCTTTCGGTATGTCCTCCTCCCCTCCCTCAAATGTTACACAGTCATGCCTGGCAATGTCTTCTTCAGTACACAATTCTGTTAAAAAGGTAGCAGGGTTTACTGTCTTGTACCTCACTATATGGTTGTTTGGGCTGGACAAAATTACCTCATACACAGATGTCCGTTAAGTGGTAAAAGTTGATTTAGACCTTTCCAGAATGGCGAACACTGCATGCTCCATGTAGAAGGTTACGAAGCACCCTGTGTTAATAGTGGAGCTCTTCTCAATATCAAATGCAGCAGCGGCAAAGGCCTGCTCATAAGGGAACTGCCCTGCATAACTGAATCCAACACACCACTGTAATAAACCAATGGCTTGTGGCCCATGGTGCTTTTTGGGGTAATTACTGCCATCATCATCCGGCCATTGGAGTGGAAAAAACAGATAAAACTCTTCTGTTTATTCAGGGGCTGCTAACACTGGGGCAGTAGAAAGGATTGTTCAATTCATTAAAGCTAGTGAACATGACTACTCTCCAATCAATCTTGTTATCAGTCTTTTGTGCCACTTTAAGGTCTTGCAATAAAGGCCTGGTGTATGCCGTGTAATCTAGAATCCACGCCCTGTCGTAATTGCACAACCTGAGGAACATATTTGGATTGATATCAATTGACCCAAGTAAATCACTTCCTGGAGACAATACTGTAACTTTGCTTTGTCTACCTTGTACCCATTATATGCTAACAGCTGCAACAGAGTGACAGAGTCACTTTGGCACTGCTGTTTACTGTCGCTGCACACAAGCAGATCGTCCACATATTGGATGATAGTACTGGGCACTTGGATATTCCCTAAATCTGCATGTAGTATTATATTAAAAATACTAGGGGATTCGCAGTACCCTTGTGGTAATGTTGTGTGTTCCAACCGCATTACGCCATGCATAAACGCTGTGAGATATTTAGAGTCTGTGTCATGGGTATGGAAAAGAAGGTATTATTCAAAAACACCACAGTGAAATGTGTTGGTTGTTTTGGGATGGTGCACAATATGGTTGCAGGGTTAGGAACTACAGGAAATTCTGCCAGTACAATGTCATTCATGTGGCAGAGATCCTGAATCATTCTCCAACCTGCAGCTTTTGCCTTTTTTTATCGGATATATAGTGGTGTTGAATGGGGAGATGAAGAGCATAATAATCCCCTGATTTAGAAGTGTGGTAATAGTGTCTCGTATTTCCTCCTCTGCTTCTTTGGATAGTCGATATTGTTTTACTCGGGATGTCCAGCCATCATCATCAAAGACTGCACAACAACCTTTTCCCCTTCATCACCAATTTTATTAACGCCTTCTTTACCACCAAAACTGCCCCTGCTAGCCTTATAGAAGTTCGAGTCCTCCCTCTTTTAAAAAGCCTTCGCTTCACTCCTCATTGCCCAGCAACTATCGCCCAATCACCACTGTCCCATTCTTACTCAAAATACTAGACAGGGCAGCATACAATCAGATTCAAGCTACTAAGAATCTCACCTCATTTTGGGAACACGGCAATCAGGATTCAGAGCAGGACACGGCCAGAATCAGCTGTTCTGGACCTTTAAATCCAAACTGACTTGCTCAAAGACGACGGCTAACCAGCCCTCCTACCCTTAGTAGACCTGTCTGCAACGTTTCATCTAGTTAACCATAAAACACTCTGCCACCACATTAAGTCAGCTGTCAACTTTTCAACAGAAGCCACCATTTGGATTGCTTCATTCCTGGAAGAAAGAACAATGAGAGTCTTCTCGGAAACTGCTAATGCCGCTCCCATCCACATTCCGTGCAGATTACCAAAGGGATCATGCGTATCACCATCACTATACAACATGTTTACGAAACCACCATTTGACCTGTTGGACAACTTGATTATCTCTCATACCAACTACGTGGACGATACCCAAGTCCTCCTCCCGCTGTTGGGTGATTATGACAATGACTCCTGCATGCTGAACAAAGTCTACGCCACCATCCAAGCATGGATGGCTGCCAACTATTTATGCCTCAATGATGAAAAGACTGAGATCTTATTAGTGGCTCACCAACTGTTATAAAGAACCTTAGCACACACTTTTCAGCTTTGAAGATAGACGGAATACAAATCTGAGTCTCTAAGTCTATCAAAACCTTGGGCATATACTTGGACGGATCGCTCTCCCTCAACAGACAAGTAAGGTCCATCGCAACCTCGTCGGCATACACCGCCAAGTTCATAAATTTGGCAAGACAATTTCTCACTGCAGAGAACCTCCTAACCATTGCCAGAGCAATAATGGGTGCAGGATTAGGCTATTGCAATGCCCTCTTTGCAGGAACCTCCACATGGAACCTACATAAGCTTCAAATAATACAAAACAACGCCCTAAGAGCTGCACTCAACATCCTGAAGAGAGAACATATCTCACAGGCTACAAAACAAGTTCATTGGCTACCTATCAGACAAATAATTATTTTCAAAACCCTGACTATCGCTCACAAATGCCTAAGCATAACAGCCCCTCATTACCTGTCACAAAAATACTAAGAGCACAACCCAACAGGCCTACGAGATCCCTCCACGCTGGTAACCAACTCACATCCAGAGTCAAAAGCGCTAATGGTGGAAGAGTAAGCTTCCCTTCAGTCACTGCACACCAATGGAACTCCATACCAACTGACCTTAGAACACTGGAATCCTATTGGGCATTCCACAAAGTCTTGAAAACCTGGCTCTTTGCCTAATCACTGTAAGACTTTTGATTACCCCCTTACCGATATGATGACCCTCCCTGAAGCTATGTCTAAATGTAAATTGATTTGAAGCTAAGTAAAAACAAATGTAACTGGTTTGCAACAGCGCCCTGGTGCCCGAGGACTTAGGCGCTTTACAAATGGAAAAAATAAATGAATAAAATAAATAGATAAACACTGCACCTGGCTTGAGTGTGATTTGTATGGGTGCCTCTCCCTACAAAAGCCCTACATTGTGGGCACCGGTTGTCCATATCCTCTGAGGGACCTGTTCTAGATCTTTGTCAGTGAAGGAGGCGTAGTGACAAGGGCCATCAAAGAACATTGCACCTTGCGATATTGCACCATAATCTCACAGGGGATGCAACTAGCCAACACTATTTCTCCATCATCGGCCCAATACACAAACAATTCTGCATCTGTTACTACTTTTAGGGGTACTGTTGGCTCAATACACAATACAGTGCACCACTCACATGTATCTAAATTAGTTCCCACTACAACAATCCTTTTTGCGGACTCCACCAACCCCTGCAGATCCAATGAGAGTGTCGTCCCTGCCACAATATCTGCTGTCACAACAAGCCTAATAATGAAATCAGATGGTATCCCCCAACATGCCTTACCAATTTGGGGCATTGCATCAAGTAAAACTGCAATACCATATACAAATATATCAGGGCAAACAGGAATGCCACAAACCAACACATCCCCTCCTCTAACCTGTACATTACCATCGCCCCATAGCACACATTCCTGGGGTGGCACATATTTCTCTATCTGTGAAGGAGATGGTCATGTTCAATTTACTCAGGAGGTCACGCCCTAACAAAGAGGGTTTATTGATATAATAAGGTGCGCGCACCACTTTTCCTCCATTTTAATAGCTACTTCTTTTGTGTATGGAACTGTGGTGACAACTCCAGAGAAGTCTTGAGTGTCAAGAGTTTCACCTGGTAGTGGGAAGTTTCCCTCACTGATGCATGATTTAGTGGCACCTGTGTCGACCATAAAGATGAATTGCTTATTTCCTATCTCAATACCCACCAAGGGTTCCTCATCAGGGTGGGTAGTCACGGACAGGACTGGGCACGCAAGAGCTTTCTGTGGGCTGTCCTAGGCAGGATATGTTTTAGTACCTGGGAACATGAAGGGGCTACCACCTAGGACACTCACCCCCCAACTCCGATAGGGTGCCACTGTTCCATTCGGGATGGTATTACTTACAAGCATTTGACCACTGTATGATTAGTTGGGCAGTGCGGCTTGCGCTGAAGAGCAAGATGGGGCAGAAAGCTGTGCCTGTGGGGGCCTGGGTGGTAGCTGTGTGTATGATTGGTGTATTTTGTATGTGATGGACGTGGGCATTGGGGGTGCAGGGAAGTGTTGCTGTACTGGGCCTTTGGGGGTGTATTGATTGCATTCTGCTCCCATTATGCTTCTACATTGCCTCAAAAAATGACCCCGCTTCGCGCATCCCCAGCACTGAAATGTTCCTGCTCCCACGGTCAGTCACACCCCTCCAGATTCACCGCTGCCCCCTGTAGCTCCTTGAAACCACCATCTTCTATGCTGCTGACCTGCTTGATACCACTCAGAATACTGCAGCTGAGGTCCTCTGCTGCATTGGCCTTGTCCTCCGCCTGGCCAGAACGCTGCTATTCATGTGTCTGTTCACGCCACTGCCTGCTCTGTGGAATCCATTGCTGTCACTGCTGCCACCGTCCCTTCAACTGCTATTTATGCTATTTTTTCTGGTACCAGTTTTGCTTCCTCAGCCTTCAACCTTTGTGCCATTTCCTTTTCTCTCTCTTTTATTCGTTTGCAATGAGGTACAATTATGATCTGTATTTCGGCCCATCCTTTCGCATCTATGCCTATGATCTTGTCGAGAGCTTTCTTGGTTAATCACCTTTAGATAGCAAGACAGAAAAGCAGACCTGATTGATCCCACTAGTCCCCCATCTTAGCCCTCCACATCTCCTGTACCTTCAACATATACTGAGCAGGGTCTTCATCATCCCCTATCGTATATTGCATTACGGACTGTAAGTCCAGCATGTTGGGGTACCCCTACCGCAGTATGTCCCACACCTGTACTCTAATATTATTAAAAGGTGCCCCATCATTTGTGTCATCTTCTACTTTCACTCCCGGGTATCCAGCCTTAACCCAAGCATCTCCAGCCTGATATCCTACACTTGCTACAAACAAACTTTTTATGTCTCTCACCGTTAAAGGTATTCCCGCTGTTTGTTCAAATAAAAAAACACTTCACAGCCTGCACCCACTGTGAGGGGTGGGACCACTTTAATGAAGTTGTTCTTATCCATCTGACCCCAGGATACATACTGTGCCCTCCCTGGGCATTTATGCTATAATGGCAACTCTGTGCCCATTTCCCTTCTTCCCTTCCTGCGGTCACTTCCCTTTTTCCTAGACACTGCTGCCCACCCAAACATGTTCCTCTACTGCAGTTACCCCACAAGCACTCTACCAATGGGTAACTGCAGGTGCCTCCTTCTCATCCTCCAATTCATCCATCATGTCCCACTTCTCCTCACGCAACTCTCTGTTTGCATCTCTGTCTAACCTCACTGCCCCATAACCTACACTTCCCGCTCCTCTCTTGTCACTCTTCTCCTTCTCAATATGTACATCCTTAATTGTAGTGCTATCTAGTCTGAACAAAATATCTCCAGCCCGCCATTCATCTAGTCCACTCCCCGGTTTACTACCTTCTTCCCGGTGGGCCCGCAACCAGGCAAATTCCGCTTCTGTGGCCTGTAAAGCTTCTTCCAATTCCTTCTGGGGTGTCTTACCTGGTGGCACTACAGTGATAGATTTTGTCTGATATGGGGATGGTAATATTAACGGGGCAGTGCTGTAGCGGGTTGGGTTTGTATATCCTGTGGTGGGAAGGGTTGGATAAAGGCTTATTTGGGGTGGGGGATACTGTGTTCCCTTGGGACCTGCTGATTTAACTACACTTGGGGGTTAGCTGCAATCACACTGGGACTTGCACTCATCATTATCCTCTATTTCCTCCACCATTTTCAAAAATTCTAGAATCTCTTTTCGCCTCTGAAGTTTCTTGCCCTTGTATTAAGCAGCCCAAAACGTGTACATGTGTTCCAATATCCCCCTATTATTCATACCCTGCTCTGACCATGGGCGGAACATTCCCCCTCGTGTCTCAGCCACCCACTGCTTGTGGTAGTTATCAATCTTGTCTTTATACAACGGCAATGCACTGCATATATACTCCAATGGGGTAATTCCCCCCATGTTGACAATCTTTAAATTAAAACAATTTCAAACCCTATATGAGATGCAATTTGTCATCAATGTTCCTACCGGTACTTCGCTCCTGTTTCCTTGTCGCCCCCTACCCGCACGTCCTCCACACACACACACACTCTCACTCCTCACACCCGATTTATCAGGTTGGCAGATTGCCGACTGGGCCTTTATTTTCGGTTTTTAATTATTTTAATGCACTTACCTTTACTTTCATTTTAGGCCTCAGCTTATTACACCGGGCAGTTGCGTGTATCTGGACGCTGACTTCCACCCAGGGCACGATTATTATTTTACATTTTTATTTGAATTACTCTTTCTTTTCCTTGTATGCTTTTAGAGCAGAGGGTGCCTGGCCTCAATTATACACTGTAGTCCACTCGGCAGTGTTATTATTTCATACGAAAGACATATGTGCACTCCTGTGCAGTAGTCTTTCTTCGCTGCCTACGTGTAGCTTATCAGAACCGCCCACTTTTGGGGCTTATCTTCCCATTCCGATGTGTATTGCAGGGATTTATCAGGTAGGCAGATTGCCCACTGAGCCTTTAGTTTCAGTTCATATTTATTTGATTGCACTTTCCTTTCCTTTCCTTTTAGGCCTTGGCTTATTACACCATTCTGTGGCATGTGACTGGACGATGACATCCACTCAAGACACAATTGTTATTTAAATTTTGTATTTTAATTACTCTTTCTTTTCCTTGAATGCTTTTCGAGCAAAGGGTGCCTGGCCTCACTTATACACTGTAGTCCGCTTTGTGGTGTAATTGTTTCATTCGAAAGACATATGTGTACTCCTGTGCCGTAGTCTTTCCTCTCTGCCTACATGCAGCTTTACGGGCCCGCCCTCGGTAATAGGATGTGCCTAAGAAAGGAGCCCCGGGGCCAGAAGCACAGCGGATGAGTGCAGGGGTCACATACTTGTTGTTCTGAAGTTGCACCTAAATTAAGCACGTCTGTGCTCGTCCGTGTGCAGGATGGGCCATGTGTCATCTAACAGTAAGCTCCTGTCATTAGCTCCTCCAGGCACTGTCCTACCTGCCACGGATGTCACCCCCTCTCCCACTACGACTACGATTTCTGACCCCCTCATGGGGCTGCGGGCAATGCACGCTCTCTTGCAGTTTCCTGTAACTATCTCCTTGTTGACTTAAATCCAGATTTTGTGTGTATCACAGCAACCTGGCTGACTGAGTCATCCCGTCCCTTGGTAGTTCAATTACTTCTGGATGATTATGATATTCTTCGTGCTGACCGGGTGTCAGTTCACCCTAGGGGTGGCAATGCTGTGATTTTCAAAACTGCTCTCTCTATGGTTTCTATGCCTTTCACCCATGTATTTAAAATGGAGGCCCTTTTTGTTAGAATGTTCTTATTGGCATCTTCGAGTTTACATCTTCTAATAGTCTACCGACCTCCTGGAGCTGATTTGTCTTTATGCGATCAGTTCCTCGAGTTATCAACCAGCCTAAACCTAAAGTTTGCTAGCCTGGTAATTGCTGGAGATTTTAATCTCAAATGTAACCCCTGATCCCCTTCTCATCTACACAATTATTTGAAACTATGGCCGATCTGGTCTTTGAGCAACTTATTTTGGACCCCACCCATTCACTAGGCAATACACGCCCCTTGGTCTTCGCTACAAAGCTCTTGGCTACTATGTTTCCTCCTTTGCCAGTCTTATGGTCTGACCACTTGTTCATTCCTTTTCTAAACTATGTTAAAAATCCCTATGCTACTCTGGCCTCAAAAAAGCGATTGAAGCGCTGCTCGACTGTGGTATCTCAGGAAGGGATAACATCTCTGACAGGTGAAATGCCATGGTTTAAATATAGTGGATTTTTCATCTCTAACAGAGGTCTTCGGCTCTGCTGCTAATTCTCTGGCACTGCCAAAATTACACAAAACCACTGGTCCACAATGGCTTAACGAGTTTAAATCACTACTCCAAACAAAGCGCTCAGTAGAACGCAAATGGCGTGCCTCCTATTGCTTGGTGGACAGAACAAGGTACATGCAAGCACCTAACGCCGATCATCAGGCCCTTCGGTTAGACAAAACCACCTTCTATACACAGAGGGTGGAAAGTGCCTTGAATCAGCCTAAAGAGATTTTTGCAGTGATACAGTGATAAAGACTTTATCATCTCATAGCATTTTTACCGGGGGCAATATTTCCAGTCAGGCCATCTGTGACGCTCTATCTGACTTTTTTTGTGGAAAAGGTCTGAAACATTCACAACCAGATTAGACTTTCTGGTCAAGGGGCTGGCTCTAAACATCTGTCCACTTCCCCATTACCCCTTGTAGCTTTATTGTGGGCTTTTCCTACTTTTTCAGCTAATGGCATCATTGCAGGCACTATGAAGCTGAAGTTATCATTCTCTTCTGACGCTATCCCCCTTGTGATATTCAAGGAGATCATGTCGGCTATCTCTACATATGTCACGCAAGCAGTCAATTCCTCATGTTCCTTGGGCATGATCCCAGTGGAAGCTAAACTATCTGTGGTGATTCTTCTTGTAAAAAAGCTGCACTTGATCCTTCTGTCCTTGTTAATTTTTGGCCTATCTCCCTTTCTTTATGAAATTGCTTGAATCACGTATCTTTTATCCCCTCACTTCCTTCTTGGAATGCTTTAACTTTTTTAATTATTTTCAGTCTGGCTTCCATCCCGGTCGAGGGACAGAGAGTGTACTTGTCTCGGTATTTGACGATGTGACTCGTCTAGTTGACTGTGGGTGGGGGGAGTTGGGGCGCTGATCCTCCTTGATAATTCAGTGGCTTTTGATATAGTAGATCATTCTGTACTGCTGAACCGCCTCTCCTTGACAGGCCATTTGGACAAGTCCTTTCTTGGTTTACATCCTTCTTGATCGATCGCAGCCAGACACTGATTCTCTCTTCCTTCTCTTCAGATTCTTCTCCTCTCTTTTGTGGGGTTCCCCAGAGCGCCACCCTGTCTACTGCATTGTTTAACATCTATATTCATCCTCTTGTCTTCGCAACTACTCCCACGGCTTCTGCTGCTACTCCTATGCTGATGACACCCAAATCATCGTCAGGGTGGACTCTGTCCTGCCAGACACAGCATCTCAGCTTAGGGGCTGTTTGGCGGCAGTGGTTAGCTTGATGGGCCGCAAGTGGCTGAAGTGAAATGGAGACACAGGTCCTGGTCATTGGCCCCTCTCACAATTCACATCCTAGTCTGTCCTCTTCTACTCCTGCTTGGTCTTCAGCCTGTTGGCCCCCTGAGCTGGGGTCCTGTCTTCTACCAGTGCCTGAGGTGAAAAATCTAATGGTCAGATTCGTGTCATACCGATTTACCTCAGCACAGGTCAGCACTATCTGTAAAACTGGCTTTTTCCAGTTCGGGGTTCTTTGCAAGGTCTTGTCTCTTCTCCCTGCTCACCTACGTTCTCTGGTGGTGGCTTCTCTTATTCTTAGTCGGCTGGACTATTGTAACTCTTTGTTCCTCGCTCAGCCGCTCTATATTTTACCCCTCCTAAAGCTACTTTAGAATACTGCAGCCCACATTGATACTGATACTCCTTATGTCTACCACATCTCGCCAGTACTTCGCTCCCTTCACCGGTTACCAGTTCGGTTTAAGTCCCTCTCTATTGGCCTTAGGCAAAGAAGTTAGTATTTGAGCCACATTGACCCTGCCCTGGGTGATCGTCTACTCCTGTCATTTACTTTTGATCTAATACCTGATCTTGCAGGCGTTTCATTGGCCAGGGGAGGGCTTGCCCTTAAATGGAGTCAGAAGACTGTGGCGCAATTGACTCACTCTTGAACTTGAGCATGAACATATGCAAGCGTACCCTATGAGACAATCATGGACTGTGTGAAATGAGTCATCTGAGAGACACCCTTGCATGAGGAGGGGCTTCCAGGTACTCATCAGACACTAGAATTATACATTCGAAAAGCCTGAAATGGAAAAATCTCGCCGTGTTCAAGAAGCAGAGGATGTCTTCAGCAGAATATATCATTGCTAGGAAAAAGGTGTGCCAATTGCATGGAAATCTAGTTATATCACTCAAGATTGAATTGAAGCTCCGTAATCACCAGTCCACCCTTCACCAACTTTGTGATGGAATGGAAAATAGGTTTTGGCCTACAATCATTCGTACCTTAGGTCTAAAATGATCTGGTATGGAATCTACAATCGAGGAACAATCATGGGTAAACTTTTATGCGAACAAATATACTCAACCTGACTGTTTTAAAGACACTGAAGACACGGTTCTGGCTCCGGTCAGCTTGGGCATGTGCCCATGGGATGAAGAGGTCATAATTTGGGCAATAGGTAGAGTTAAGCAATCTCATGCTCCTCGTCTGGATGGGATCCCTCTTTTTGTTCTGAAGGATTCTCTCCAGATCTGGTCAGGGCTCCAAAAACCTATGTTTGACCAAATATACCTGACCCGTGCTATTCCTGCCTCCTGGGCCCAATCCATTGTTATCCCGATCCTAAAAAAGGGTGATACTCAGGCCCCAATAACTTGCCACTAGCAAGGTTTTTTCCATACCGCTTTTGAGGGAGCTTAATCAGTTTATTAGACGGTCCCACCTACTGGGCAGATTCCAGGTGGGGTTTAGGGAGCAACTGGGTACCTCCCTTAACGCCACCCTTTTGGCACACTTACACCACAACGTTCATCACAGTGAAGCTGGGACTGTCTATTTGACATCTTTTGACATGTCCAGCACATTTGATTGTGTGGTTAGATCAACACTGTGGTCAAATCTTCTCAACATGAATGTTCCCAGAAAGTTAGTGCAACTGCTTGCTCTCCTTCATACTGCCACTACATTACGAGTGTGCATGACTAAAGAGGGGTCATTGTTTAGATCAGTTAGTTCCTATGTGGGTCTTAAACAAGGCTGCACACTGGCCCCAATTCTATTCAATCTGTACGTCAATGACGTTGAATGTTCATGGCAGGGGCTGCCTATCTCACAGGCATGGCTGGGCAATCTTAAGTTGGATTGGCTAGCCTTTGCTGACAACCTCATCCTTTTCGACAGAACAACTAGGGACCTCCAATGCAAGCTGAATCTTTTCTTTAGGTATTTACTAGCTTACAATCTCTCCCCAAATGGATCTGAATCCAAGGTGGTCATCTTCTCTAGGGGCTCCAGACCGAGGTTATGCACTGGGTGATGGGCTCCGAATCGGTAGAACGAGTCCTATCTGTGACATATTTCGTATATAACCTCACCAAAAAAGTTTCAGCCGATGCGTGGAAAACCATTCTCTGTGACAAAATGAGCAACCTTGCTTCCCAAATTAAATGCTTGCTGGCCAGATTGTGTAAATTGGTCATACTATCAATTCTTCACTTTTATCTGGCCAAGATAGAACCAGTCCTTCTATATGTTCTGGACATCTGTCTTTATGATTTGGGGAACTTGCTGAACATAATTCAAGGCAAATTGTGGAAGCAGGTTTTGTGTTTATCTTTGGCAATCCCTTATTCGGTCATCAGACATGAACTATGCTTGACCTCCCTAAAGGCACGAGTATTTACAGGAAATGTACTGCCCCTATCCACCAGCATGTCCTCTCTGTATCCAAGATGTGAAAGCAAAAGGAAATATCGTGGCTGAGTACCGCAAAAGGAAATACACCAAACGCGGGTTTACAAAGATACACAGATCTTTATTCAAAGTAACTGAACAGTTTTCAAAGGAACAAAGTATCAGATATCTATCTGGCCCTCAGTACACCACAAGGAATACCAGCCCGTTCGATGTGAGAAGTGAGTGGGGCTGTACATCAGAATATTCGCTCTTTTATACAGTTTTGTAACATGATGCTCAGCCCCCCTGTACGTTAATAATTCCCAATCTAGGGTTCGTGCCGAGTTCACCTCTGACTCGCCCAGCTATATGCATATGGATCACCTTCAGTTTACATGTTCAACAAATCACAATAGCAACAGTATATTCTTGGATCTAACATAAGCCTTAGTACATATTTTAATACAATGTAGTTCAACAAGTGTTCTCATTTAGTATTTACATACCATTGTGCTTAATACATGCTCGCGGATCAGTTACGTTGGCACAGGTAATCCTCGATCTATAGGTCAACGAAGGGCAAGGTCTCATTACATGACCCTAACATTTAGCCTACGGGCAGTTTAGGCATTCACATGCATACAGAGGTCAAGATGGCCATGTTACTAACAGAAGAACACTGTCCACCATTTTAGAACAAAGGGTGACTTTGGAGCGAGAATCAGAATGGCGGATGAACCTAAAATGCCAGCTTGATCGATCTAAGGTCAAAACCTTGCAACGCGAATTTCTTCGCAGAGCGACTGGGTTTAGGCCAATATATACAGTAAAGGAGGCACGATATAATTTTCCGTTCAACAAACCCTCCTTTTGGCCTAAGCCAAGCGCTATACTACTTCTAGTCACTTTGCGAGTAACTCCACGTCTCAATGTCCATAAATCCTGAATCACTATCGGAGATGTCAATTGCCATAAGATCAGATACTAAGATTTCCTTCAGCAAATATTCGTTGGAGCTCTTATCTGGAGCGTATACCTTGCGTCCTAATGAACCCATCGCCTGTGCACAACATCCTCCTAGCATTTAACATATACCAGGAAGACACTGTGTACAGCAACAAAGAAACAACAAAATACCCAAAATGATCAGGAAGACCGAAAGTAATTTCCATCCCCAAGATTGCAAGAAGTCCCAGAACCAAGTGCTAAGATCCCAGTTTCCCTCGGGAACATGCGCTTCTGAACTTAGGATGTTCAGATTCTGTATTGCCTTGAAGATAGTTGAGAAGGAATCTGGCATGAAAACACAGTAAGCGGACCACATTAATTTACATACCCCGCCACGTTCAGCCAGGATGACACCTAATGCCATCTGGTTCTGAAGTGCTACTAACCTTATTGCTTTCTGTTCTAGAGTCATATTATAGAGTATGTCAGTGGTCCGGTTGATGGTCCTCTCCAGTACTCTTGCTAGTCTCCTGATATCTTCAGAGTTCATTATTTGTCCCCAAAATGGCACAAAGGATTTAGCTACATCTCCCAGAATTTGTGCTGAAGTGTCACCATACTCGTCTCGCCATGGACGAGCCTTTGAAATTTCTAAAGAACTTGCAATGAATACCCCGGGTAGCAGGATCCCTAAATAACAAGTTCCCTGCCAATCCCTGGGTAACCATGGAAATGCTACATTACCGCAAACAAAGTAGACAGGTTCGCCTACATACAAAGGTCTGTCCTCACCAGTTAAATTTGCAACGTTGGTGCAACCTTCAAAATCACCCATTAACTGAGTACCATTCCTTTGTATGCAGAAAGAAACTGAATCGGGGCTATGGTTAACAGTGTAAGAAGGAGGCGTGGCATCCTTATTGCCTATAGGAGCCATCTTGAAATAAATCAAAGATTGAAAAGGACGAGACAGTCTATCAGATGGCCTAATAGAAGCAACATTAAGCTTATTCCTATTTGCAAAAAGCGAGCATCCCAGGGGCGTCAGAACACGTTTTTCAAACTTGTTCAAGTTAGTCCCATCGAAGTTCCCCGAGATGCTATCGTTCCATCAGCAAAAGAATACTGCTCTAAGAGAAGCATAACATGCAGTAGTCAAAGGTAGAGGATGAATATACCACCCTAGCCCCTTATCTCCATGTTGCAGCAAATGTGAGCAGACCCAGCAATTAGATCTGTTAAAAATGGCATGTGTAGCATTCATGATGAGTAAAAGTGTGTTGTTGTGATAATTATGTCTGTGCTGAGAGTCTCTAGGAGATAGAGTATGCAGATGCACGAAAGGAGTAGAAACAGTAGGTACATTTTCAGTAGGCAACAAATTCTCAAACAGATGTACTTCTTCTAAATACCAGAAACTTAAAACAATGACTATTGTGAAACCAATTAACATTATCACAAGACAGCAATATGTTTTCGGGGCCCACACAGTGGATTGTCCATTCTCGCAGCTGGTCACACGTTCTCTTATCAGTCCTGTACGAGCGGAAGCGGTTGCAGGCATTGTAGTCTTCAAACGAAAGCACCAGTGTTATTTTGCTGGCGACCTCCAGGCCGAGTGTTTTGTTAGTCCTTTCACAAACATGAGGACCCACTCCCCTGGTCGTATGCTGTGACCGGGACCCTCATACCTTTTAGGTAAAGCCTCTCGCACCTGATGATAAATCAAATACAGATTTTTAGTTAACTGGCCACAGTAATCAGAGAGAAGTACATTTTCAACATCTCGTAAAGAGCGAGACTTCGGAACATTCCAAATATTAGTTGGCTTACCCATAACCACCTCAAAGGGAGAGAGCCCAGTCTTAGTTTGAGGGGTTGTTCGCAGAGATAATAACACGATCGGTAAGGTGTCCGGCCATTTTAGTTTGATGCCGGCACACGTCTTAGCGAGCTTGTTCTTGATGATGCCGTTGTGTCTTTCCACTAGTCCAGCACTCTGAGCGTGTCTAGCCAAATGGAACCATTTATCGATCTGTAATCCCGCACATATCTGCAGAATTACAGCAGCGATAAAATGTGGACCATTGTCCGACCAGATGACTCTCGGTAACCCAAACCTTGGAAAATATTCCTTTAACATAGTCTTTGCCGTGGTCATAGCTGTGGCATCTTTGACAGGAAAAGCCTCAACCCATTTGCTAAACGCACAGATTACGACTAACACATATTTAAAACTATAACAACGCTCCATCTCAATAAAATCAAAATGAATAACCTCAAAGGGAAAAGAAGGTGGACCAAAACTACCCCTAGGAGTTGATGTGCCCTTTCCCACATTATGCTGCAAACAAATCATGCATTCCTGAACAAAGCGTTCAGCTATTTTAGGGATTTTGTCATTTACCCATACTTTTTGCAACATTTCAGTACGAGCACATATGTGTGTGGGACCATGAGACATAACAACCATCATCATAATGTATGCATCAGGTAGTAACCATTTCCCTTCAACTTTGTCCACCCAACACCCATCATCATCCAGTTTCCCCAAGTCCTCAGCCCATTTCTTAGACTCTTCTTTTTTTTTTAAACTCTTTTTATTGTTCAACAACAGTGGTCTCGACAGCTACAGCAACTCTCTCCCACCAATTCACACAAATCGACAAGCAGAAAAGGAAAAAGACATTTACAACTGACATTATATGGATCCATCACCATCTGAGAACAAATCACATAGATACATACGGAAGGGACCCCATATGTCCTTAGGCCGGCTTGCCCCCGGGAGAGTCAAAACATATTGTTCCTCACACTCGTTGACATATGTCAGTTCACGAAGGAAAGTGGTCATGCTTGGCGGTGTGGACATTTTCCAGGTTTGTAGGACACATTTCTTCGCCACTGTGCATGCCACATTAAATAGTCTCCTGGTTTTCTCCGAGCACTTTCCAATGTCTCCAAACAAGTATTTGTGGGGGGTTAATTGTGGGGGTATCTGCGTAATATCAGCCAATAGCTCAGCCTCCTCCCCCCAGAATTTCAGAACGGCAGGGCACTCCCAGTACATGTGAAAGGAGCCCGCAGCCTGAGCCCCGCATTTGGGGCACTCCGCCCCATGCTCTGCACCAAATTTTGCCAGTTGAGCTGGCGTGTAATGCATCCTGTTTAAGAGTTTAAACTGTATAAAGCGTAGACCCGCATTTAATGAAACATTTTTTGTCAGTGCACAATATCTGCTCCACTTATCTTCCGGGATGGGCATTTGCAGGTCCTTTTCCCATGTGTCTTTGACCTGGTTTATTGTAGGGGTGTGGGTTTGCACTGCTGCATACAATTTAGAGATACCCAGCCCGGTATTCATGGTGATGAGCTGTGTGCAGGGGTGTTGGGGAGGTTAATCTAGGAACATTGGCCACCTCTTCTGAAACGCGGCCCTTACTCTATAGTATTGCAATATTTTGAGTGGTCCACCCCCCCATCGCTCTCACAAAGTCCTCCTTAGTTGCAAATTTGCCATCTATAAACATATCACCCACCCTCATCTCCATGTGTGGGTCCCAGACCTCCTGAATACCCACATCAAACGTGGGGGGAATACCCGGAAAGTTCCACATGGGGACCTCTGAGTTATATGGTGTCTCCAGCTTTAGCCTCTTAAACAATGCACCCCAAGCACGGACCGTGCAGCTGACTGGGTCATAATCACAAGTGTCCCTGTGTCTTGTATTAAATATGACTGACCTAATGTCCACTGGGGATATAGTGTGTGCCTCCACCCACATATGTGGTGTTTCCCCAGAGTCCTCATAACAATACTTCGCAAATTGCGCCTGGGCAACCAGGTAATAAAGCTCAAAGTCTGGAGCAGCCATACCTCCACTGTCCTAGGGTTCTGTCATTTTTTCCCACCCAATTCTCGCCGCCTAACCATTCCATATGAAGGTTACTATTAACGACCGTAGCTTAGTAAAAAAGTCTCTGCCCGGCCATATTGGTATGTTTACAAAAAAAATAATAGTTTGGGGAGGACTATCATTTTGAGCAAGGCGATTCGGCCATAAAGGATATGGGGAGGTGTCCCCAGATCTGTAGCTTAGTACTCAACGTCTGCAGCGCCTTCTCGTGGTTATTTGCGTAAAGGTTTTGCCTATCTCTGGACACTAGAACCCCAAGGTATCTGATATGTTGTTCTGACCATTTCAGGCCGCACATATTCGTAGGGCATTCAGTGGAAGGCGTGAGCGGAAATACTTCCGACTTGGCTAAGTTAATGACATACCCCAAATACTCTGCAAACTCGTGTATGTCTGTCATAATGGGCTCTATGTTTTTTTCTGGTTCGTGGACGTATAGGAGCGTATCATCCGCATAGAGCGAAATCAATTGGATCGTGCCTTTCATGTTTATTCCCCTGTCTCTATGCCTTAGTCTAACAGCAGCTGCCATTGGCTCGATAGTTAAGGCAAACAAAATGGGCGAGAAGGGGCACCCCTGTCTTGTGCCCCTCCCTAATTGAAACATCTCGGAGACGGTTCTGTTGGTGCATACTCTGGCTCCTGGAGTGGCATAGAGCAGCCGAACATACCCAATGAAAGTAGGTCCCACCCCAAATGTTTCTAATACACTAAAAAGATATTTCCAGGACACAGAGTCGAACACTTTTTCGGCATCAAGGGCAACGGCAGCTGCACTCCTCCCGGGATCAATCTGGGCCATTATACCAAATAATCTACGGAGGTTCAATGCAGTGGATCGCAGGGGAATGAACCCATTCTGATCAGGATGGACCAATGTCGAGACCAATGGTGCCATCCGGTTCACCAGAACCTTGGAAAATATCTTGGCATCGACATTGATAAGTGATAAGGGCATGTGTGATGACATGTCGCTAGGTGGGCGTCAGGGTTTAGGTAATACAGTTATGATGGCTTCCCTCATTGTCGGGGGTAGTATGCCTCCCTCTAGGGCTTCCTCCCAGGTCCCCAGTAGCACAGGAGTTAGCTCCTTGCGGAACTCCTTATAAAATGCAGCCCGCAGCCCATCGGAACCCGGTGCTTTGCCTGACGCCAGCCCCATGATTGCCTCTTCCATTTCCTCCACAATGATTGGTTGATCTAGGGCCAATCTATTTTCAAGTGGGAGTTTTGGGAGCCCTAACGATGTTAAGTATGCCATTATCTCAGTGGTCGTTTTGCTATCCCTGTTGGAATACAGTGTTTGATAAAATTGGGCAAATTCACCATTTATATCCACCTCACTTGTTTTGGCCTCGCCAATCACATCTTGAATACTAGTAATAGGTTGTGGCTGTCGCTCCTGCTTAATCAGATTAGACAGTGTTCTACCCGCCTTATTGCCCTCGCCATACCTGCGTGCTCTGGACGGGGCTGCCATATACAGTGTTTCTCTGGTGGCCAGGTCATTGAAATCAGGGATGTGTTCATGGATTTTGGCTAGGGTGTTCCTATCGTGTGTGCGACTATAGGTTTCCTCAAGGTTGTTTAGGGCGCTTTCAACCTCCTCAAGCTCCCTCCTCACTCCCCTCAGGAGGCCAGTAGATTTCGACAGGAGTGCCCCTCTAGCCCAGACCTTGAAAGTCTCCCAGACAGTGGAGACCTGCGTCACCGACCCAAGGTTATTAGTAAAGAATTCTGTTATTTCCTCGCGTAGGGATTCTACTACCCCAGAGTCACTAAGCATCCCACCCAGCATTCTCCATCTCCTAGCTGGTCTGGGAACATCTCTCAACCAAAGCTGCAGTGTGACTGGGGAGTGGTCAGACAGTGTACGAGGTAAAATCTCACAGCTGTGCAGCGTCTCGGAAAGGCCCTGTGATGTAAAGAAATAGTCTATTCGCGACTCACTGTCGTGGACGGATGACTAGTAGGTGTACCGTCTAACGTCTGGGTGTAATGTGCGCCATACATCTGTTAGTGCCATTTGTGAAAGAAGCTGCCCCAGCGTCAGCGCCATTCTAGTTGGTGTCCTCATTTTCACACTAGATCTATCTGTTGTGGGGTCCAAGGCAATGTTAAAGTCCCCCCCCATATTGTGGAAGAAGCGTCAAGTTTGTTAAGGGTTTCATATATATTTAAGTAGAAGTCTGGGTCGTCTATGTTAGGGCCATATGTATTCACCAATGTAACATGTTTCCCAGCCATTTCCCCCCATACCAGAACGTATCTGCCCTGCACGTCCACCTTGTGCACCACTACCCGGAACCCCAGGGAGGGATGTATGAGAGTTATAAACCCCCTGGACTGAGACGAGTAATTAGTATAATACCGTGTATTGCCCCATTTGGGCATCACATTTTCGTTCACTGCACCCATTGCATGAGTTTCTTGCAGCATCACGACTTGAGGGTGATGTCTAGAAACATAATTGCCAACCTTCCTGGCTTTCATTGGGTTGTTCAATCCTCTTACATTCCAAGACAGAAATGATATTTTCAGCCCCCCCTCTACCGTTATTTCCATATGTATTAGTACCCGCCATGTCATCGAACGTTCCCAATATTCACATTACGGGAGCAGCAATCGGATCCTCAAGACCACATACTCTTCAAACCAAACTTAAGAACAGTGCAACTTTCCCCCTTCCCCCACATTGCCGATAGCTCAGCATAGCGAACTGTTACCTGGTATCTTGGCCCCCCACCCGCATCATCTCCCCCAACTTGACGATGCTGCCCATTAACACTCAAAACTTGCCCGATGGGCTTTTTAACTGAGCTTGTGGACCTTTCCATAGGGTCGGCTAATGTTGCCAACTGGACACCCACGGAAGAGGCTCCACAGCCCGACAACAACGGATCGTGTTCCAGTTCAGTTGTGCTGACTTATGAACAAAAAACTGAAGAGAGCAGGAAAACTCTAGCCTCTGGTCCAGAGTATAATAATGACATATAAAAGCAGAAAGGATATGTCCAGAGAATATATATTTGAAAAAATGTATCAAAATTTATTTAAAGTGATACCAACAATTTGGGCAATGGTGAATCAATGGCAAATATAGTGTTTCATTATTTGCGATTGATTCAGCATTGCCCAAATTTTTGGTATCACTTTAAATACATTTTGATACATTTTTTGAAATATCTATTCTCTGGACATATCCTTTCTGCTTTTCTGTGCTGACTTATGAAGACATAGAGTCACTGCAGGGAAGGCGCAGACTCATCTGCCCGCCAAATCAGTTCAGTCCTCGCCAGGATTGGGTCTCACATTTTGATCCCTCATTCGGTCTCCAGGGGGCAGCGGAATGGAGGCCTCCACATACGCCATGGCCTCGGAAGGGTTTTCAAAGAAGTGGGCTCTCCCTCTGTGGTGAATTCTCATTTTCGCCTGGAAAATTAAAGTGTAAGGGACACCACGGAGCCGTAGTTGTTTTTTTAACCATTTCATAGGACCTGCGCTGCGCTTGTATGGTCGCAGAGAAGTCAGGATATATATGAATTCTGTTCTCTTCGAAATGTATTGTTCCTTTTTCTCTGGATAGACGGATTATTGTGTCCCTATCCCTGTAGTTTAGAGGGCGCGCAATGATGGTGCGGGGTGGAGCTCCCGGCTTCGGAGGGTGTGCAAGAGTGCGGTGAGTTCTCTCGACGAGGAAGTGGTTCGAAAGGGATTCCGCTCCCAGCACCGATTTCAGTAGTTCTTCCACCTGTCTTTCCATGGAGCCCTTGCCAAACGATTCTGAGACCCCAACAATGCGAATGTTATTTCTGCGGGACCTAGATTCAAGATCCTCGCACTTGCTCTGGGTTTTGCACAGTTCGGTCTGCAGCAGGGCTATATCTCGGCCATGCTGAGAAATCACATCTTCATTTGAGCTTATTCTGTTCTCGGCCTCCGAAATGCCTGCGCTTTCCTTTTCCACCCGGGCCTTCAGAGACCCGATCGTCACCACTATATCGTCCAACTTGACGTTGACAGCCAGGAACCCATTTTGCACAATTGTTGCCAAGCGGTCCAAAGGGTCTGCGTCTCGATTTTCAGATGTTTGTGCCGCCCCTCCTGATGACTCCTGTGGCTGGGAGCTGGTAAAGGAATCCATTGGGCTGGTATTTCTTCCCCCTACAGCTTTCTTCTCAGTGCGGCCCATTAGGAGACGTTGTCACTTTTGGGGTGGGCTGTGTTCTCCCACGTATGTGTGCTGCTGATGACCAGTATCGGATTATGCTGTATGGTGCAGCACAGCCTGTGCCCCACATCCAGGCTCGGGGTGCTCTGCAATGCAGGTGTGGGGATAGGTTCAGCCTCACCCCAGACGTACACTCTCACCCCCAGGGTTGTTTTTGTTAGACTCCTGCAGTATTCGTCCACCGGGGGCAGGGTGTACCGCTTCAAAAAATGATCATCGGCGCAAGGCTGCGCTCCCTCCCGCAGCGTCTCCCCCACCTTCAATGGTGCTGTGATGGCAAGCTTCTTCTATAACAATATTGTAATGTTCTGCCCCACTCTCGAGAGGACCCAGATGTATCATGCACCGAGGCACTGGTCGCCTGCGTCCCCCCTCCCCAGCGGCCCACTTACTTCACCAGCAACGTCCTAGTTGGACTTAGCCGCGGGGGGGATCCGGATCAGAGGGGGAACACGTTGCTGTCGCGGCGCACCCTCGAGCACTTGGCAGGATATTTTTGCCCGGAGCCTGGTGCAGGAAGGTCCGAGTACTTGTCTTCGCACAGGCTAGAAGAGAAAGCAGAGCACCGCCGCCCTCCGGCAGCGCTTGTGTATTGGCGGGCTGCCCCTGCCCCACCTGGCCGACCCACCGTTGCGAGCCCCGGGCTCAAGTGGAAGTCGCCTGGAACCCACGGGCAGTCACTCCGCAGCACTACGGCCGCTGCAGCTGCACCTGTGGATATCTCTGTCGGCCCGGGGTCCACGCTCTCCGTTTTCACAGGGTGTCTTCTACGAACCTTCCCCTGTGATATTCGGCAACCGTACGTCTGCCAATTCAGAACTGGAAGGATTTATAGATGAAAGGATTTCGATCGAGCCGGAGATCTCCACCTAGGCGGCCATCTTAGATGTGCACAACAGCGCCCCCCATTTCTTAGACTTTTCTAATGTGGCATCGGCTTGATATCCCTTAGGGAATCAATACCCTCATCCAAAGTGCAAGCATTTGTGGCTTCCCTTGAAGTATACATTTCTGAAGAGAGATCAGTGGCAGCCTGTTTGGCTATCTGGTCAGCAAAAGCGTTCCCTTTTCCTACATGATCTACAATTTTCTGATGCGCTGCGCTAGCTGAGTAGGAAGTGCAAGTGATGACAGTAGCCGTACTATCAAGGAGCCATGTTGGATTTTAGTGCCATGTGAGGTCAAGAAACCTCTTTCTGCCCAAAGTCTACCGAAGTTGTGAACTACCCCAAAGGCGTACTGACTGTCAGTATATATGTTTACTGTAAGCCCTTCGGAAAGTTCACAAGCTCGGATCAATGCTATAATCTCTGCGGCCTGCCCAGAGTTATGCGTGATTCTCTTAGTTTCCACAATCGTGCTCAATGTAGTGATTGCATAAGCAGCTGTGGATGTACCATCCAGGAGTTTGAAGCAGGAGCCATCGCAATACAGCTCCCCTTGTGGATTGTTCACAGGAGTATCTTTGAGATCGATTCCACTCTTTGTTTCTTGTTCGGTAGTGTAAAGGCAGTCATGTGACTCTTCGTCACTGCAAGCAGATCCTTGCGGGAAAGGTAAAAGTTCAGCCGGATTAAGAACACAACACCTCTTAATTTTTATGTGCAGTGCAAACAAGATCAATTCATATCTCGTTAATCGTGCAGAGGTGAGGTGTTGCGCTTGAGTTCTCTTCAGTAGAACATCTACAGAGTGAGGTACCATCAGGGTTAAAGCATGGCCTAGGACCATTCCCTCGCTCTGCTTTACAGAAGCAGCAGCGAGAGCTCGCAAACATCTTGGCAAAGAGCATGCTACAGGATCAAGGGCGGAAGAAAAGTAGCTGCACAGCCTATTCTTTCCTCCATGTTCCTGCGTTAATACAGCCAAAGCACTTTCATCACATTCATGCACATACAACACAAAGGCCTTTTCATAGTTTGGTGTGCCCAAAACTGGTGCTGAGCACAATGCAGTCTTGAGCAAATCAAATGCATGCTGGTGTACCAAGTTCCACGGTAATGGCGAAGAAATGCCCTTCTTCGTCAAGGCCAACATTGGTTTAATCACTAGTGAGAAGTTGGGGATCCACTGCCTACAGTAAGAAGCCATTCCTATCAAGGCTCTAACTTCATTCTGCGTATTTGGGACAGACAATGCTAGAAATAAGTTTTATCTGTTCAGGCATCAACCTTCTCCCCTCCTTTGACAGGAGATAGCCTAAATAGGCGACCTCCTGACAACAGTATTTACATTTTTTAAGCAAAGCTTTATGTCCATGTTTAGCCAAGTGAATAAGGAACAACACAGTGCCCTCCTTACAAGCGCTCTCTGAGTCAGCAGCTAAAAGAAAGTCATCAACATATTGAAGTAGTGTACAAGTAGAGGGCAACTGAAGGGTTTCGAGCTGCTCTTTCAAAGCCCTACTATAAATACTCGGACTTTCCGTGTAACCTTGCGGTGCACGAGTGAAGATAAACAAACGTCCCCCTATGATGAACGCGAACAGGTATCTACTGTCTTTAGCCCTCATTACGACCCTGGCGGAGAGGGTTTACGCCAGCGGAAATCATGGCGTACCCTTCCGCCTTACTACGAGTTCCCGTAGCGCCATGGAGCCTTTTCCCGCCTGCTTTTTCCGGGCGGAAAAATCCATGGCGCTACGGGACCTTGATGTTAATTACGCCACCGTAATTTACGGTGGCGTAATTAACGCCTTCCCCACTCCCATTATACCCTATGGGGCAAAAATGGGAATGGGGAAGGGTAAAATTGGGATTGGGGATTTACCGCCCCGCCAAGGTCGGAATGGGGCGGTAAATCCGCCAACCCCCATGGCGGTATTGGCAGCTTTGCGCCATGGTCCATGGTGCAAATTGCACCATGGATCTCCGCCAGGGTCGTAATGAGGGCCTTTGTCTATTGGAATACTAAAGAAAACGTTCTTTAGATCCACAACACTAAAATGAGTGGCTAAAGCCAGGATCATGGTTAATATTGTCGTCACATCAGGCACAATTGGAAATTGTGGAGCAACGATCTTGTTGATGGCACGTAAATCAATTATGAAACGAAAAGGAATTGCATTATCGCCTTTCTTGTACACGGGCACAATTGGACTATTGCACAAACTACCTGCAACGTCCTCAATCACCCCTCGATGCAAAAATCGGAGACGATGCATTTCAAAGCTTGCTCTCCATCGACCGAAATCTTATACTGTGGAATACGTGGCAGCTTTACTCCATGTTTCAAAACAATTTTAACAGGTTCGATTTGAAAAACACAGACATCATTGTTGTCTATTGCCCATAAACACTCCGGAACATCACTAAATTCCGGCGGCAAAGGTCTGGTCAAGAATTGAGAGACCGAAAATTGCTGTGGTGAAATCGTCAAACGCACTTCATCAGAAGAACAATGAATTACCGCATTTAATTCCTTCAACAGATTCAACCCCAACAAATTCTACCCACAATTCGTAGTCAAAAGGAATGGACAGTGGTCTGTAAATGGACCCAAAGCGAAGAAACCGGACAAACAACTGGTGTGCCAGAAAACCCTACAGAAACATTGGTTTGCCCTGACAGTGGAATGTTTGGAACCCGTGAATGATCAATGGAACACTGCTGCACCCCTGTATCTATCAATAATAGATGTTTCCTATTTCCCACTAACATCTCAACGTAGGGACCTTTCTGATTAACGGGAATAGGCGTTGGTTCCAAACCCTGCTTCGGGTAATCCTAATGAAACAGAATGTCGTCAAAAGGAAGTTCTTCAGAGAGGTAAGCAGCAGAAGGATGATCAAAAATGTTTCTATTATCCACACTTGATGCCTGATTGTCCTGACAAAAAGGTTGCTTTGAATCCTGTGAAAACTGACCTCTACCAGGACCCCCTACACCTGGGCGACCTCTGGATCGTCTACCCATATTTCCAAATGTGTTATTTGACCTCTGCTGGAGCATCGGGCATTGTGCACGCCAATGACCCTCTTGTCTACAATAAGCACAGTGGTTAATGTTTACAGGAAACAAGGGCGCATTTCCTTGTGGAACGTACTGACCTCTAAATTGCAAATTACCCCCTCTAGGGCCTCTAACTATTTGCTGTAATAATACTTTTGTTTTTAAGTCTCCTTTTCTCTTCTCTACTCTTTCTTTTTCATTATTGACACGATTCTCATAGTACTGAGCCATGTGCAATACATCTGACTGAGACTTTGCTTGCAAGCACTCTCGGAGGACATCATTTGCGACTGGATGTCAGGCAGCAATCCACGCACAAAGTTGTCCACGAATAATCTTTTCCCAGACTCTAGGCCTCATTACACGGATGGCGGAGAACCATGGCGCTATTAGCGCCATGGTTCATGCCGGTAAAATACCGGCACCGCCTTGGCGGAAAGGGGAATTACCGCCCCATTCCAAGGTTGGCAGGGCGGTAATTCCCCCTTCCGCCATTGCCCTTCCCCATTCCCATTTTTGGCCAATAGGGCTCAATGGGAATGGGGAAGGCGCTAATTACGGTACCGCAAATTGTGGTACCGTAATTAGCTCCCTGGGTCCCTTTGCGGGTTGGTTTTTAACGCCTGCAAAAAGCAGGCGTTAAATCCCCCAACCCGCAAAGGGACCTCGTAGTAAGGCGGTAAGGATTTACCGGTACCAGTATTTTACCAGTACCGGTAAATCCTTACCGCCATCCGTGTAATGAGGCCCTCTGTGCCTAAATCTTGTCCACTGAAATCTGAAAATATCTGTTCGAACCGATTGAAGAACTCGGTAGCACCCTCAGACTTCCTTTGGACACAGGCAGTAAGCTTGTCACAAATAATTCTCTTCTCGGAAATTATAGTTTTCAATTTCGTAACTATCCTATCAGGCAAAGTTAATATTACCTGAGGCGGTCTTTCGCCAGCTGGCCTTTCTCCATCAAGTCTAATCATGTTAGTCCATATATCTCCTAACCCTGGTACATAATCTACAGTTCTGATCTGTTTCCACAAGTCGACAGGCAGGAGTACGGGAAATAACAAGTCATTATCACTTAAGGTGAATATTGATGATTGCAAGACATGCTCTATTTCTTTATAGAACCCTGTCGGATTTTTCCTAATGTCGGGAATGGATTGTTTAATGGTGTTCACTTCCTGTCTTGAGAACGGGACGTGAACAAACTGTGACATATAATGTGCAGGAATTTCATAGGCTTGCGCACCCGTTCCGACTGTTAGGGAGAATTCTCTGTTTAGGCTGAATTTCCTAACCTAGTGGGTCCCCCAGCAGCTTTGCTGGATTTCTGGAGTTTGTTTTTTTCCATCCTGCCAAGAGTGAGACTCTTTTCCTCCCACTCTTGGACATGAATGTGTGTAATTCCTTTGAATGTCAATGTGTTCTATGGGCTATGGGGTCTTTTACTCCATAGGGTCACATATGTTTTTCTATGTGTGTTACACCGCACCCTACGTGCCGTAACACTGGGGCGTCCTAGCGGACCTCCACCATAGACTCCATACCCGGGGACTGACTACTGTCTCCCCGGGCATGTAAAGTCACCATTGGCTTTACTAGACCTAAATTTACTAAAAGAACTAGTACCAACCATCTTATTGTGGAAGTGCTAGTAGGGGTAATTCGATTTCTCCTAAATCTGTTAATCGAGGGGGCACTGTCCCGTCCCCCCTCGTCGAGTTTCGGCTGGTGGCAGTGGAAACTACTTGTTATGTTCGACCCCAGACATAACCCTATGGGATTCGTCCCATTGTTGGAGATTGATACTTTTTCTCATTAATCTCTAACATACCACTGATCTACTTATCTTAAATAAGTTTATCGGATGGTATTTTCTGCCAGAACTCGGTTTTTAAAATGGCGTCTGTGTTCGTCTCTGTGATTCCTAAAACAAAGGTTGAGCCCTTTGTTCCACTTTTGGCGGGCCTCTGTACAGAGACCCTCCAAAGTGGTGCCATTCTGTCTGGGTTACCACAGGGGTGTGGGAGGGGGTTTAGGCACCCTGGACCGAGTTGCCTTGCCAATTCCGGTCGCATTCTGGTGTGATTGGCCCAAGTGGTGAGCCTCCCCGCTCACCACTTAGCATGTGTTGATTGACAGCTAGGCTGAATGAATGGGGGTTTTCTGCATAAAAGCAGGGCTTTTGGGACTGGATTTTCAGAAGTCGCCACAGGACCTAAGAATCCGACGAGGGTAACGCTGAGCCGACCTGCACGACGACACCTCCGGTGGAGCCCTGCGGAACCGACTCACCACTTCCCGACGACAGAGGAGATCTCCCTGCCAGAGAGTCTCTTCCCCTGACTGGTGGGAACAACCAGTCCCCTTTGCTTTTTCTTTGCCTCAGGACACAGTGGTTGAATTTCCCGTGCAGAGCACCTCGGCAACCGGATAGCCACTATCCCTGTACCGCGACCAAAAGGTGGTGCCTTGTGACGGAGCACTCTGCGGCTGGTCTCTTCCTTGGTGGTGCACCGGACTTCACTTTTCTTCGACGACGAGATCATCTCTACTCTTGGCAAAGACCCGACGTGCATCCACCACAAGGAACAACTGCCCCCGCCGGAGCTGTCTCTCCACAAACAAGGTACCGTGTCCGCTTGGCCTCCCTTTCGATCGGTTCGAGTGAGGTGTCTTAATCCTCTCCTTTCCGTTGGGTCGCCTCCAAGCTTTCTCACGTACTGTTCTGAACTGGTTCAATCTGCCGATAACAATTTGCTACAAAGACTCAAACGCATTTCCACTAGAGACTTTTTGGGACGCATCGCCTTGCCTCTCTCCGAGTGGGCCTGGCCTCTGAACTTTATGATCTATTGTGGTTCTTGCCTTCTTGCCTTGCATTTTTCCAGTGACGTATTGAACTGTGTTGATTTCGTAACCTGCCTATTTTTCTCTCCCAACCTAACTAATATTAGAGTGCCATCCAGGTTGAGGCATACACCTCTGTCTGCAAATAAGTGATGCTGGTAGAACCTAGACTTGTCGAAATATTGTTAGGGGGATTATGTTGCCATAAGCTTGACTGAAGCACGCCCATTTTAAGGTGACTGAAATCGCCATTTTGTTTTCTCTAACGTTTGCTTTTTTGCCTTCTGTTAAAACTGCTTTGCTGAAAAATTATTTTGCTCCACTACTGCATAAGGCAAGGCCGCGAGAGACATGTTGAGACATAACGCAGCAACCCAGACAGAAATGCCCGATCTCCTCTCTCACAAATCTTTGGAAGTAAGCAGCTAGGCTTTCTAATGAGCACGCAGGTGCCAGCTAGTCTCGTTAATACAGAAGAAATATTAGAAGCGAACATTAATTGGCTTGAATTATGCTCTTCTTTGCGGTCCCCCTTTCCCGAGCCCTGTAGAGCCCTGGAGAGCAAGTTGACCCCCAGGACACAAATAGAAACTAGGAGATAGCAAGGCCTGGAATGTGTCTCTCCCCCTGCACGCAGCTTGCTCGTGAAAACAGAAGCATTGTGTTCTTTAAAACAAAGACTTGTGTCTGTAGGCCCGAGAAATTGCAAACTGTTCCTAAATGAATTTTGAAGGTGTCATACTCGTCACCATTGCAATCATGGTACCCAATTCAAAGGAAATGTATTAGGGGCGGTATTGGATGTGTCACTACTGATTGTAAGATGCTTGCTTTGTATATATGTAACTGTTGTACGATTCTCTCTGCTCTTGCGTCCCCCGAGGTTTGGAAACACATGTCGTGGGACGTGGGACCCAGTTGGCCAACTGAGATTATTTGCTTTGCAATAAACCCTAGCTTTTGGGAATACAACCTCGTGTCTGGCGTATCAGTTCGTGTGTGGTGATTGTGCCTTGTTTCCACATGCGAGGGGCCCTCAGGGGCCCCTTCAAGATGGCACCTGAATAGGGACCTACCCCACTTGTTCCATCATGTAAGTTGTAAAATAAGGAAGGCAGAGAGAACGGCGAGGACAGGGCGATCGAGCTGGGATCAAAAGGTGTTTGGGGGCGCCCCTGTGAAAGCGATGAGAGACTCCTTTGCAGATCTGCACACGACTGATCCCTGATCGACGTGCCGGCCAGAGAACAAGGAGGCAAGGGTCCCGAAACGAGGCAGAGTGAGCCAAGATACGCAGACACAACGTCATTGGTTGCGTCAGTATACAGACGAATTGCGTTTGAGAGACGACTTGACTGATCAGGTGAGTCATGCCCCAATTCAAAGTAATCCTGATATTGGTTGAGAGTTGATTTTGCAAAATCAAACACTGTTAGGAAAGATTTTGTAATTGTAGGTAATTTTCCTTCCATGTGGCAACCCCTAAACTTTTTGCTGTTGTTTTTCACCTTGTTCTCGACTTTGCCAGAGAAGTGCAGCCTTCTGCTGCACTCCTCTGGGCTTTCGCTCCTTTCTTACGGGGAAACAGACATGCCCTTAAGACAGTCAGTACCGGGGAACGCTGTTTCCCGTAGTTTCTTTTATCATGTTGCGGCTTTCGTGCAACATGACACAAGAGGGCACTGTAAGCTAAGTTACAGCTCTCTTGGGTCTCTAGTCTTCTACAGGCCCTAGATACTCGTTTAGGATTGTATCTGATCGGTGCAAGTGATTCAGGGACGGGAATGGTGGCAGCGATCGTTTCTTGTGTTTTGAGCTCCTTTTGGCGTTCTAAGCGCGTTTTCCACGCTTAACCCAAAATGGTGGCCTGGCTCCCAATATGGCCAGACCACGAGGCTCCTTTGTCCTGTCCACTGACCGTCTTGCTCCCTTCACCTCCCCCAGGTCGAGCCGACCCGGGGCCTTCCTTATTTGGGCATGTACTTTCCCGCGAAACACGGATGCTTTCGCGGGCTTCTACATGTCTTGTGTGTGCCTCCAGGATGTGGGCTGGGATGTCTGGTCCCAATACACATCCTGGGTCCCAGAGAGTCTAGGGTGGTGTGAATGCCTGGGACCACTGTGGTCCGTGATTGGTCCACGAATGGTGTGAGTGTTGATGAGCGGATCTCCCATTGGGTCCCCTCCGTTTTGGCGCGAAGGGAACCGTGGACAAGACGGGGCTGGAAACACCACTACCATGTCGATCTCCTGAGTTCTCACGAACGAAGGAATACAGGAGCCAAGTATCCTGCAACCAAGAGGCTGGACCGAGGAATCGCTGGTGACCCGCTGAAGGACTTCTCCTCTGCACTGCTCTCGCCTTGTGAAACGCTTTTCACCTTTGATCGAACCAGAAGGCCTGTACTGGTGCTTCGGCCCTTGGAATAGCGGGAACAGCTATTCTCGGCATCTTCACCATCTCCTGCCAGTAAGCCTTCGGAAGCGTCTCTGGGCCATCCAGCTGACTGACCAGCTTACACGGGAGTCTTGCTCTGTAACCGCCGCCAGGTTGTGTAGTATTTCGAGTCCTTGTCACTCTCACACGCTTCGTACACTTGGCGTTCCCAGGTCTGAAGTGAGTAGTGTACATTGGGCTCAGATACACACGGCCGCTCCGTTGCCCTGCTGTGGTAACAAACTGTGCGGGTTTCTTCGATTGGGACGTCTTTTTACTCAACACGACGACGAGGCGTTCCCTGCTCTTCTGAACCTGCCAGCTACTGAAACGGACGCAGAGAAGCCGGGGTTTGCTTGCATCGGGGACCGGTGAGAAGCATAGCTAGGATCTGGTCGCCCTACTGCAGGAGCCCATTGCTTTTCCCCGCTGTGTCAAACAGCACCCTTTTCCGTACTCGCGCTCTGCTTCTGCCCACTGTGGAGGCTGCGCTTGAGTCGCGGAACTTGTTCTTCTTCTTTTGTGCACTAAACTGAACTGCCTGATTTCCCTCGAAGAGCTTCTCCTTTTGCCCGTTGGCACCAGCGCGTGCAGGTACTTTTGAGCACAAGGCTCCACTCTTCGCAGGGCTCGGACTTCCATCTAGTTAGGTGCCTCTGAAGGTGAACTGGGTCTAAGCATTATTGCGCACTGCCTGTTTTCCCTCCCTTTTAGGTGGACTACACATTTCGTGCATATAACGCTTGAGACTGGTTGTATTTGTATATATATTGTGTTGATATGGTATGTGTTAGTTTACTATCGTTATATTGTGATTTTCTCGCTACGGTCATTGTTTTAAAGGCCTTGAAATAAATGTGTATATATTTTTAATATAACAACTGTTTGGAGTAGTTTGTAAGTGATCTTGCTTCGTGTGCTCATTGCGGGCTTTCAGTCACCCTCACCCCTCTTGAGACCTAGTCTTGACTGCCGCGATCGCTACCTTGATTGGTCTGGCTCGTCCAGAGGTTACTCTGTTCCAA
Source organism: Ambystoma mexicanum (assembly GCF_040938575.1). Classification (NCBI taxonomy): domain Eukaryota; kingdom Metazoa; phylum Chordata; class Amphibia; order Caudata; family Ambystomatidae; genus Ambystoma; species Ambystoma mexicanum. Next base: position 1,008,284,745 of record NC_090930.1, read on the forward strand.
GTAATTAGGTTGGCCTTCTGAACTTCTGCGCCACCAGGACAGAGTTCAGAAATCCGTCTTAACAAATTGGTGTACAGCGGTGGGATACGACTGAAGGTATCCAGTGTTGCGCACGAACGAAGGCATTTCAGGTTATTCCAACCAGGACACGTAGTGAATTGTTGTAGTATAACTTTAAAAAGGCCATAGTCCTATCTAACAGTATGGAAACAAATACCTTGTTAACTTTGAATGCTTCAAAATCAGAAACATTGAAAAAGATGTGTGAGGAGAGAGGTGTTTCCTCTCCAGGCACGAAATTGGAAATGATCCAAAGAATCGTGGCGTGGCAAGAAGCGCAGCTTGACGCTATAACTTCTGAGGATAGTGCGGAAGGAGGTGGGGCTGCTCTCACTGGTAGAACCGACGGTTCTGCCGCTGCACTGATCCATCGCGACCACGAGGACAGGGAGGAGAAGATGTCTAATGTTTCCTCTGCCAGTGCTGATGGGGAGGCTATGCTTGAATTCAAGAAGCAAGAGCTGCGGTTTAGGCAGCAGGAGCTTGAATTCAGCATAGCCAAACTAAAAATCGAACAGGCAGAAAAACAAAAAGACAGGGATCACCAGTTGGAACAGGCCAAGCTTCAGTTTGCAAATGGGTCCAAGGGTCCTGGACATGGGTCTGGGGCCTCCTCTCATCCACGGTTTCCGAAAGATCTGCTCAGTGTGTATGAGGAAAGGAATGACATTATGGACTGGCTGAATGCGTTTGAGTATGCATGCGAATTTCAACAAGTGGACAATGCTGATATGATTGCCTGGTTACTCAGCAGACTGCCCCATTCTGGCTGTAGTGCCATTATGGAAATGTCGAAGGCTGAGCAAGCTGATTTCGCAATGTTAAAGCAAACTCTCATTTTAAAGTTTGGGAAGACTCCGGCCCAATATTTGAAACGTTTCAGAGAGTATAAGAAAAAGGAAGGTGGTACTTGGGTATCTTATGTCACAGAGTCCTTGAAAAACTTAACTGGCTGGGTCGAAGGTTATAAGGTTTCTACCTTCGAAGGCATGATAAATCTTGTCATGCTGGAACACATTTTTGCATCTTCTTCCCCGGAGCTTAAGCAGCATTTGGCCGATTCGAAGGAGATAGATCCTAAGTAGCTGGCCATTGCAGCAGACTTATGGGTGTCACATCGAGTGTCCCATAAGGACAAAACTCATCCTGGTAAGCAGGAGGAAGGGAAAAAGCCCAAAGATATGGAGGGTGGAGCATCTGATAAATCTTCTTCTCATAAGGGCCACAAAAAGAAAAATAAGGGTAAGACACAAGAGAACTCACAGGGTAGTGGAGGTCAGCCTCCGAAACAGAACTCTGGTTACAATAAACCTCCCTATGTAAACAGACCCAATGGAGCTTGTGGAGCAACTGACCACGTGAAGGGGGATCCCCGGTGTAAGGTTAGACCTTTGGGGGTCCACTCCGCTGATCTGGCCTTCTCCTCCTACGAGGAAGAAGAGATTACAGGAGCATCCTTCTCCTCAGACTCATTTCCCAGCGGGATAGAGGCTGAGGTAGTTTTAGTTTCCCTGGGTTCCTGGGAGCCTAAAGTCCCAGAGGCTTATGATAGGATTCCGGGTAATACCAAGCACTACTTTAAAGACAGTGTGCTGATCAATGGAGTAGATACTCCAGCTCTTAGGGATAGTGGGTGCAGTCGCACTGTAGTGGATTCTACCTTGGTAGACTCAGAGGAAGTTGCCAGAGCTACTCTGATGCCCACTAAGTTGGCTGACGGCCCACTCCGTATGTTCCCAGTAATACCTGTAAATCTTACTTTAAATGGTACAGCAGTCAGGATTCCAGTGAGCATTCAGAGAAACGTCCCGGGAAAGGTCTTGTTAGGTAATGATCTCAGAGCTTTAGGGCTCGTAGGAGACACTGCCGAAAGACCCTACACACGGTCTCAAGCACGGGCAGCATTGGCCAAGACCAATACGCCGCCCCAGCCGAAGGGGAAACCCAAGGCGAAAGGAATCGACAAGTCAAGACGAGGGAAAGAGAATATTCCCCCGAGCTCGCCTACCACTGCGGGGGAGGAAGTTGGTCAATCGCCCGGGCCTGACGAGGAGGTGGCGATGCCTGAAGTATTTGACCCCAACGATCATCCTGAACTAAAAGACTTGTTAGTTGAAGGAGGTCCTGATAGGGAAGAATTCAGTAAAGGCCAACGTGAGTGCCCATCTCTGGAAGGCCTAAGGAGACAGGCCTGCTCCCAGCTTGAGGGTGAACCTCCTGGGACGCATAGGATTTATTGGGAAGGTGGACTCCTGTATAGTGAGCCCACAGAGTCTACAGAAGGAGACCATAGGAGGTTGGTGGTTCCCCTTGCTGTTAACCCTTCCTCCTGCAGTTGGCGCATTAAGTTCCCCTTGCTGGACACCTTGGTATGAAGAGGACCAAGCAAAGGTTATCCATGCACTTCTACTGGCCCAAGATGGGGGTGCAAGTAGAAAGTCACTGCAGGAGTTGTGCCGCCTGCCAGTTGTCTGGTAAGGTTGGCGCGACAATCCAAGCTCCGTTGGTACTGCTCCCAGTTGTGGGGGTACCATTTGAAAGGGTAGGGATCGACATCGTTGGTTCCCTTGACCCGCAAACATCCTCGGGCAATAGGTTTATCCTGGTGCTGGTCGACCATGCAACCAGATATCCTGAGGCCATCCCATTGAAAACTGTAACTGCCAAGTCAGTTGCAAAAGCTTTACTTGGCATATTTACTAGGGTTGGCTTCCCTAAAGTAGTTGTGTCGGATCGTGGCAGCAACTTTATGTCGAAGTATATGCAGGCTATGTGGAAAGAATGTGGGGTCACCTACAAGTTCTCTTCTGCATACCACCCCCAGACCAATGGTCTGGTGGAACGTTTCAACAGAACGTTAAAAAGCATGATTGGGGCTCTGGAGGAACCTCAGAGAAGAAAATGGGATCTTCTTTTACCATGCTTACTGTTTGCCTACCGAGAGGTACCACAGGAGGGTGTTGGCTTCAGCCCCTTCGAACTTCTGTTCGGTCATCCCGTACGGGGACCCTTAGCCATTGTCAAAGAGGGATGGGAGATGCCCACTCCCCCTGTTACTACCAACGTAGTTGATTATGTGCTAGGGCTCAGAAAACGGATGGTACTTCTGATGGGCTTGGCTAGTGATAAATTGAAGGCAGGACAAGCGTTGGTGAAACATTGGTACGACCAGAAAGCTTCCCTCATCAACTTTACACCTGGTCAGCAAGTCCTGATCATGAATCCCATAAGGCCTCGAGCTTTACAGGACAAATGGTCAGGCCCTTACACAGTGGTGGAGCCCCTGGGTGAGGTTAACTATTTAGTGGACCTTGGAAGGCCTGGACAGGCTCCAAAAGTGTTTCACGTGAATAGGCTGAAGGCTTTCGTCCCAAGAGTTGAAATCGCAGCACTGCTACTGGCTTCAGATGTTGAGGAAGAAGAGTCTGAACCTCTCCCCGACCTGTTCCAAAGCGGTCCTAGTGGCCCCTCACCTGACTTCTGATCAGCAGGCTGAGGTGAAAAGTTTGCTTAGGCAGTTTTCCCCCCTGTTTTCACAGTCGCCTGGTTTGACACCTTGGTGCAAACATAACATAGACATGGGAGACAGTGTACCTACCAAAAGTAGGGGATACAGGATGTCAGACAAAGTACGGTCTTATATTAAGACCGAGGTCAACAAGATGTTAGACCTTGGGGTGATTGAACCCTCTAGTAGTCCTTGGTCTAGCCCTGTGGTTTTGGTTCCAAAGGCAGGCACTTCTGAATTGAGGTTCTGCGTGGATTACAGGGCTCTGAATGCTGTCACCAAGACAGATGCACACCCCTTGCCTCGAACAGATGAGCTGGTGGATACTTTGGGTGCCTCCAAGTACCTCAGCACGTTTGACCTCACTGCCGGCTATTGGTAAATAGCTTTAGCAGAACATGCCAAGGAGAAGACAGCATTTTCTAATCCAGACGGCCTTTACCAATTCCGGGTAATGCCGTTCGGGTTGAAGAATGCACCTGCCACTTTCCAGGGGCTCGTGAATCATGTGTTGAATGGGTTGGACGAATTCTGTCTTGCATATCTGGACGATATAGCAGTTTTCAGTGCCACCTGGGAAGACCATGTGAAACACCTCGGGATTGTGCTCCAGGCTCTTCAGAAAGCACACCTGACCATAAAGGCTAGTAAATGCCAGATTGGACAAGGCTCAGTGGTTTACCTTGGACATGAAGTAGGTGGAGGGAGGATACAGCCTCTTCCCAGTAAAGTACAAGCAGTACAAGACTGGCCTACCCCCACAACGCAAACCCAAGTGAGAGCCTTCTTAGGACTCACGGGGTATTACCGCAATTTTGTGGCAGACTATGGCACCATAGCTGCCCCTCTGACTGCCCTCACAACTCCGAAGAAACCCAAGAAGGTAACTTGGACCGACGAGTGTGAGAAGGCCTTGAATGGCTTAAAAGACTCCTTGTGCCAGGCCCCTGTCCTCAGGGCCCCTGATTATCAAAGACCTTTTATCGTGCAGACGGACGCCTCTGACACTGGGATAGGAGCTGTACTATCACAAGTAGATGAGAAGGGTAAGGAACACCCTATTGGTTTTATTAGCAGCCAGCTTAAGGACAGAGAGCTCAGATGGTCCACGGTAGAGAAATAATGTTTCTCTGTTGTGTGGGCCCTAAGGAAGCTGAGGCCCTACCTCTATGGGACCCACTTCACTGTGCAAACTGACCATAAGCCCTTAAAGTGGCTAATGAACATGAAGGGGGAGAATCCAAAGTTGCTTAGGTGGTCCATAAGTCTACAAGGCTTCGACTTCACTATTGAGCATAGGCCAGGTGTCCAACATAGCAATGCTGATGGGTTGTCCAGAATGTTTAACCAACCTGAACAAGAGACTCATCCAGGGGTGGATTAGTTCCCCCTGTCCATAGTCTGTCTGGGAGGGGCGAGTGTTAGGAAAGATTTTTTTTTTTTTTTTTAAGATTTTATTTGTGTTTGGCTCTCCTAACAAGTAAGAGAGTCTTTACAAAAAGAGAAAATACAATCAGATATAAACCGAGTCATTTACAGAAAATACCTTCAGACGTAAAACATTACAGTACTCAAACATAAAAACCATCATACAAGTAAAATTGCATTCCTATGACATAGTACTAAAAAACAAGAGAAAGGGACAAAAGATGAACAATAAGGGTATCTGTTTAAGATTTTATTTGTGTTTGGCTCTCCTAACAAGTAAGAGAGTCTTTACAAAAAGAGAAAATACAATCAGATATAAACCGAGTCATTTACAGAAAATACCTTCAGACGTAAAACATTACAGTACTCAAACATAAAAACCATCATACAAGTAAAATTGCATTCCTATGACATAGTACTAAAAAACAAGAGAAAGGGACAAAAGATGAACAATAAGGGTATCTATACGTTAAAATGGGCATACATCATCAATTTTGTACTTGATTTATGAGGAAAAGAGAGAGTGGAAATAGATGATTCAAATAGTAATCATGTAACAGTCTTTTTCCAATTCACTTGCGATTACTTTACATAATTTCGTTAGTGCATATATCAGCGGTTTATGGTTGCCTTGCATCATTCTGGCCCAAAGGAAAGGCAGGCAGTCGATATAATTCGTGTTTACAAATTCCATCAATAATATCGTTCTTTGATTCTTAAAATGGGGACAGTATAAAACCAGATGTTTTAATGTTTCAATGGATTCAGTGCACATTGGAAATCTACAGTGCGGACTCACAGCATACAACTTGTAACCAGCCCATTTTGCTACTCTTTCTTTGGTGTGGAACAAATTAAATTTGAACCAGAGAAACATCCTCCGAGTAGAGTTACAAGGAAAAAGCACAATGTGGTCGTATCTAGGGATACGTTTACGTGTAAATAGGTGATATTCCTTGTAGAGATTGTACGAACTCATTCTATCGAGGGTGGTACACCAATCGAGTTCGAACAGCTTTTTTTTGGCATAACCTGGTCTATAGTGGACATCGTCCACGGTAATGTTAGTCATCTTGAGTATTGCAGCCATTTTGGTCGCATAGAGAGTCATGGAGGACGTGGGCAACGAGTTGATGGTGCGATTCAGCTCAGCATATAGGGAGTTCGCTATAGGGTGGCTAATCTTAGCAAAATTAGTTATGAGTCGCCATTTCCAACGAGTAGATAGTGCTACTAGACCTAATTCATGCCTCAGGATTGCATTGGGAAGGGACATCGGAAGCGACATGGCACGTTTCAGGGCAGATCCTTGCAGTTGGTCTAGAATTGGGCCCATTTCACCCATGCATATGTCAAGAGAATACAGAATTACGCTTTCAATTTTCAAAGTAAAAAACTCAATGAGGGGGATTAATGAAAATTTGCAATATTTTGCGTAAATTATTTTGGATTGTGATATCAGGGGTCTGATCTTTTTGTTAAGTAGATCAGTCCACATTAAGATGGAGTTTTTCTCAGTTAGGTAATAGCCTAAATAGATCGTTTCTCTAATAGTGGGGATGGGGATCTGCATGATGTGCCATTGTGACTTGCCAGTACGCTTCCGTACACCAAATTGCATTACTGCTGTTTTAGCAGGATTAGGCACCAAATTGTGTGCTAATGCAAATTCTTCAAATAGCCGTAGTTTAAGTTGGAGGCCTGACGGGGTGGGATCAAATAAAATAATATCATCTGCAAAGGCGAGCCATTTGAGACGAATCAAGCCGATTTTAACAGAAAAGAGATTTTTTGCATCCCAGCCTTTATCAAGATCAGAGAGGTATAGATTGAAGAAGGTGGCGGCAAGGTTACACCCTTGCTTTAAGCCTACCTCTGTACTGATGGCTTCAGTGATACGACCCTCTGAAGTGAGCTTAATTCTGTAGGAGGTGTTAGTATGTAAGGCTTTGAACCAATAAATAAGGACAGATGGGATTCCCATATTGGTGAGTTTAGCCCATAGTAAATTACGGATCACTGTGTCGAAGGCTGAGGACATATCAATAAGAGCAATATAAACCGGGTTAGTTGTTGGTTTCTTGGCTTCGGCGATCGTGAATGTCATAATCATGGCATTAAGCGCAGTGGACATACCTTTTCTAAATCCAGTTTGGTATTTGGAATATAGTCCTAATGCCCTAATGTGATTGTCCAGGTCATGAAGAAGGAGAGAGGCGAATAATTTGGCCGCAGTGTCAATTAAGGCAATGGGACAATAGTTCTGCGGCAACGCAGCATCTCCTTTTTTAAAAATCGGAATGATATTGGCAGTTAGCCATGAGACAGGAATGACTCCTGTGTTAAGGATAGACTGGAACTTGGTATTTAATATGCAGGCCCACAGATCCGGGTCTTCTTTATATAGGCAAGGTGGGAGGCCATCAGGGCCGGATGCTTTCGAATAACTGAGTTTAGATATCGCCCATTTAATGTCAGCGATAGTCCAAACCAACCGCGGCAGGTCATGATATCTTAGAGTAGGTGTCGTTATATTCGAAAATTGCACGGGAATCTGGAATTTGTGTCTGATATACTCATACCAGATAGATTCCGATATAACATTCGGCATAGAGAGCGATACTTGAGAGGAATGGCTCTTAATTGTTCGCCATATAGTTCGAGTGTCATGAGCTGAGATGGCTCTAACCAGTTTACAATTTGTTTCGTTGTGCCTTGTTAGCCTTATCAGCTTCAAGCTATGTTTATAGGTTGACATAATAGATTTGCGCCGCGTAAGATATTGTTCCCGTGAAAGTGCGGTAGATTTTTTCAAGGCCCTAAGAGCCTTGTTTTTTCCCCGCTTCTGTGCTTTACAAAGTGGATCAAAGGAGTGACAGTGTTTGATGTCAGTGTTTTTCTTTTTGCTAAAGTATGTTAGTGCTGTGTGCGTTATTTCAACATATCGCTGCTCAATAACATTCATGGGCATACGTTCCAAGTTGTGCCAAAGTGCAATGGCTGACTTTACAAATTGAGTGAATTGCTTGCAGAGCGCCATAGACCATCGGATAGAAGTCATAGGACGATCTACTTCACACAATGCAGTAGAGTGATTAACTCCAGTAATGGAAAAATCAAATTTCAAGTTGCCTATTAACGCAGCATGGTCACCAAAAGGCAACATGGAGATTCTTAGAGGAGAAGATCGTAGGAGCAGGTTATGACTAACAAATATGAAGTCAATTGTTGACCTTTTTCCATCTCTTGACCATGTGGACCAATTCAGCGGATCGGCGGGAGGAATGAGATCTAGGTCCCAATCTTTCAAGAAGAGTCTCCATATGTTACCTCTATTATTCGAGAGGGAGTTTCTGGGGGATCTTCCAATTTCGTTGGCGGTTCTGCAGTCGCAGTTAAAGTCACCGCCAAAGATGATTTCAATGTTATCATATTCGCGAGTGATAAATTCTAAGCAGTTCTCAACTGTCTCAATCATCTCCTCAATGGAGGTGGTAGACGGATTCCAATACATAGTCATGACAATTAAATGGCGATAATGGTAGGAGTTGGCTTCCAATAATACTGCTAGTAAATTGTTAGCATGCCAGACAGTATTTGACTTAAACATAAGAGCATTGTCTATGGCTATCATGATACCGCCAGATGGACGACCGGCCGGAGCACGTATGGCGGGGATGTGGTGCGTTGCGTAATCAGACAGAAGAAAGGAAGTGGTTTTCATGGTCTCTTGGAACATTAATATTGATGGACGACAGAGGCAGTTGAGGGTTGAATGCCATTTCATAAGATTGAGGTATCCGCATGAATTCCACGATTGAAAGGAGAGGAGGGCTTTGGAGGACGGCTATGAAATAAGGGAGCAATCCGAAGTTTTTAGAATGGAATTAAGCATGGGAGCAAGCCATGGCAGGTCATGAGAGATGCCTGCTTTAAGCAGAAGCTCAGTGATTGCGTCATTAGCAGCCACAGGATTTGTAGATTGTGAAGAAATATGCGATTTGGGGCTCGTAGCCTGAGGACATTTAAATTGAATAAATTTAGTGGCCTCTTGTTCATTTTCCAGTGAGGTTAGGATAAGGCCTTCTTCATAAATACCTTCCCTGTTAAACCATAGATATTTCTTTACGGCCTCTGAGGCTAAGTAAATTGCAGCACGATAGTTATTGTCCGTGGCTAATGACACTCTTAGAATGTCTGCCGATTTGAACATCCGTAATTGAGGGATGCGGCTGAATAGTGCCAGAAGAAAAGCCCGATTGATCCGATTTCTACCAAGTAGATCGCTTTTCCCCTCAAATCCTATTAAATGGTGTTTTTCTGGAATGATTTGTTCATTCATATCAGATAATTGATCGAATGATTTTATGTGGGGATCAGAAGCGGTTGCGCTGAACGAAACATGGTGAGAGATCATGGATGGATCTTGGTGAGAAGTTACATTGGGAATGTTCGATTTCAATGATCTTTCATTCAGTTCTTTCCTGAGGATGTCTAGAATTGCGTGATGAGATAGCATGGTAGCAGCTTGAGGGTCAGAGTTGCAGCTACCTGTTAAAGAGCTCTGATTAGAAGTATTATTCAGAGCCGGAGAGGGAGGAATTGTGCATTGGGGCAGACTGTTAGAGGGAAAACCAGTAGATTCCATAGCGAATTCAGGGGCCCACAATGCTACCTTTCCTAGTCCGTTACCGGACATCACAGCGCTAGTACTTTTGGGGAGGTCAACATTGGCATGCAAGGTGGGGCAGCAGGTAAGGTCATTGATCGGTTGAGGAGGTGCAGATAATGTCCCCTTATTACTACTAGATTGTAAATCAATCGAACGTGGAAGTGCTAAATGCACGGATGGCGGGCAGAAGGATATCCGTGCATTTACTTGTGCCTTGACAACGTTCATTGAGTTACTAATGTTGACATTTTCATTACTTCCAGGAAGTAGGGTACATACTTCACTATATGTCCTGGGAATAGAATTAGCTGGACAGTCGGCCGACACGATTTCGTCGTGCCGGGTGGTGCGATTTCTCCCACAGACCGGGAAGTAGGTGGCCAGATTTGATTTCGTTCCTGTCAGTAGTGATGGTACTCGTCCTTTAAGAGATAAATTGATTGGTATTACATTATTCTGTCTAGTTTTTCGTTTTAAGGTGGATATTTCAATGGAGTCGGTTCGCTGTTGCTCGACTCGGTTTGTATGAGAAGCGGTCAAGCTAGAGTCATTAGTTGTGAGTATTCCGACGGGAGACCCAGTCGTTTCGGAAGAGTGAACTGCCGCATTGCTTTCAAACAAATCAGATATTACGGATGGTGTTAAGACATCTTGGCTTTCTTTCGAAAGTTGATTAAGGTCAATGTGATCATCATCTATGGGTGGATCGGCAGAGATCTTAGAAATCGAGCCAGGTGAGGGATTCAGGCCTTTCGTGGCAGTATTCTTCTTTCTTTTGGCATTTCTTTTTTCGGCTCTTTGATGAAGTTTCTTAGCTCTCCGCGACATGAAACCAGCATAATTGCCACTGGAATCAGGAACCGGAGGTTCAGATTGCATCTGTTCAAGTGCTGTAAGAAGAACAGTAGGGCTGTCAGGGCCATTCATAGAGATTGGGATTACCGGAGGGTATAGAGCTAATAAGGTGTTCAATTTCTCTATGGCAGATTTCAGGTCGCAAGCAGGATAGTGACATTTACACGAGGTAGTATCTATTTGCTTTTCTGAATGCAAGGTCAACAATTCTGGGGTCGGGTCCAGGCAGCACTGAATGCTTTTATTGTTCGTAGGCGTATTAGTAACAGATGGATGAGTCGTGGGGCATACGTTATTGGGATTTTTTAGCATTTCGGCTGCCATAATGAAACCTTCGATCCGATCCATCTTTGAAGTGATCAGTAACTGTGTTGACGTGATCTCCCTCAATGCAAGATGGGTCAGATCATGACCTTTGTCCAGGAGATCCAGAATACGGATGATCACTGGAAACGAGTTCGGAGAGTATTGGGATTGATTCCCCTCAACGGAGTGCTGGGTTTGACATTCAGGAGATGGTAATGCAGAGTGTTCTGCATTATTAACTAAGGGAGTAGATTCAGGTGAGAGCAATGACTGCGGAAAAGAGAGTTTTTTATTGATGATATTGTCCGAACCAACCCTCATATCCAAAAGGGTTTTGGGATCATGTGACATGTGGGATTGGGAAACCATACGGTTTGGTACAGCATTAAAGACTATGTGTGTCAGGATGCCTATCGAACGACAAACCGCCTTATCCAATGCCTCCATTTTTGCCATGGTTAGATCGAATTGGCATTGATCAGTCTCGGAGACCAGCGGGGATTCAGAACAGCTTTTAAAATCATCAATGGCCTTACGTACTTCAGGACTAATTGAGGGAGGAGAAGTAGGAGGCACCGGAGGAACCGGGGGCGAGGAAAGAAAGGGGAGCATTGGGTTTCTTGAGGCATTTATTTGCACAACATGTACTGCGGAGCAGGGTGTGCCCAGCACGTCTTGACTAGATATAGTTGCTAGAGCTTCCGGGACAGGTAATTCAATGTAAGAGAGGGTTCCCGGACATACCAGTGAATCAATGGTTGTTACTGAGAGCGGAAGAGGGGGGATGAATTTGCCCTTGGCGCTTCTTAAACCGTTTGCCATTTACGCGGAAACAGCCTCACAGAGGATGAAAATCAAAGTAATATAAAAGAAAGAAACAATTTTCTCTTCTAATAATTGACAAGAGCAATCGTAGAAGGGACAAATCCAGCTAAGGATGTATTAGCGCATTGAGCAAAGCATAGAATAATAGACTGCAAAGTACGCCGCAAAACTGGTAAAGCACCTGCAGCAAGATAAGAACCATAGAAGGGAACCGCACCCCGCAACGAAGCAGCGAACAGCAAACAGCGCTACTTAGAGCGCGTACTTAACGCGCGCGCGCAAATGCGCGCAGGAAGGAGGTTAAGTGCACTTCCGGTAGCGGGGGGCGGGACCAACTAGAAAAATAGAAAAATAAACATGTATAAGTATAATATACTTATAATAAGGGGTATAATGTCAATGGTGAAGGCAGATGAGGAATATACCAGAGTCCAGGCAGGGTCAGGCAGTCCAGGCAGATCTTGCACACGAAGAGTAGCGTGGATAGACAGCAAACAGCGCTACTTAGAGCGCGTACTTAACGCGCGCGCGCAAATGCGCGCAGGAAGGAGGTTAAGTGCACTTCCGGTAGCGGGGGGCGGGACCAACAGAGTCCAGGCAGGGTCAGGCAGTCCAGGCAGATCTTGCACACGAAGAGTAGCATGGATAGACAGCAAACAGCGCTACTTAGAGCGCGTACTTAACGCGCGCGCGCAAATGCGCGCAGGAAGGAGGTTAAGTGCACTTCCGGTAGCGGGGGGCGAGACCAACAGAGTCAAGGCAGGGTCAGGCAGTCCAGGCAGATCTTGCACACGAAGAGTAGCGTGGATAGACAGCAAACAGCGCTACTTAGAGCGCGTACTTAACGGAAAGATTTTGTAATTGTAGGTAATTTTCCTTCCATGTGGCAACCCCTAAACTTTTTGCTGTTGTTTTTCACCTTGTTCTCGACTTTGCCAGAGAAGTGCAGCCTTCTGCTGCACTCCTCTGGGCTTTCGCTCCTTTCTTACGGGGAAACTGACATGCCCTTAAGACAGTCAGTACCGGGGAACGCTGTTTCCCGTAGTTTCTTTTATCATGTTGCGGCTTTCGTGCAACATGTCACAAGAGGGCACTGTAAGCTAAGTTACAGCTCTCTTGGGTCTCTAGCCTTCTACAGGCCCTAGATACTCGTTTAGGATTGTATCTGATTGGTGCAAGTGATTCAGGGACGGGAATGGTGGCAGCGATCGTTTCTTGTGTTTTGAGCTCCTTTTGGCGTTATAAGCGCGTTTTCCGCGCTTAACCCAAAATGGTGGCCTGGCTCCTAATATGGCCAGACCACGAGGCTCCTTTGTCCTGTCCGCTGACCGTCTTGCTCCCTTCACCTCCCCCAGGTCGAGCCGACCCGGGGCCTTCCTTATTTGGGCATGTACTTTCCCGCAAAACACGGATGCTTTCGCGGGCTTCTACATGTCTTGTGTGTGCCTCGAGGATGTGGGCTGGGATGTCTGGTCCCAATACACATCCTGGGTGCCAGAGAGTCTAGGGTGGTGTGAATGCCTGGGACCACCGTGGTCCGTGATTGTCCACGAATGGTGTGAGTGTTGATGAGCGGATCTCCCATTGGGTCCCCTCCGTTTTGGCGCGAAGGGAACCGTGGATAAGAGGGGGCTGGAAACACCACTACCATGTCGATCTCCTGAGTTCTCACGAACGAAGGAATACAGGAGCCAAGTATCCTGCAACCAAGAGGCTGGACAGAGGAATCGCTGGTGACCCGCTGAAGGACTTCTCCTCTGCACTGCTGTCGCCTTGTGAAACCCTTTTCACCTTTGATCGAACCAGAAGGCCTGTACTGGTACTTCGACCCTTGGAATAGCGGGAACAGCTATTCTCGGCATCTTCACCATCTCCTGCCAGTAAGCCTTCGGAAGCGTCTCTGGGCCATCCAGCTGACTGACCAGCTTACACGGGAGTCTTGCTCTGTAACCACCGCCAGGTTGTGTAGTATTTCGAGTCCTTGTCACTCTCACACGCTTCGTACACTTGGCGTTCCCAGGTCTGAAGTGAGTAGTGTACATTGGGCTCAGATACACACGGCCGCTCCGTTGCCCTGCTGTGGTAACAAACTGTGCGGGTTTCTTCGATTGGGACGTCTTTTTACTGAACACGACGACGAGGCGTTCCCTGCTCTTCTGAACCTGCCAGCTACTGAAAAGGACGCAGAGAAGCCGGGGTCTGCTTGCACCGGGGACCGGTGAGTAGCATAGCTAGGATCTGGTCGCCCTCCTGCAGGAGCCCATTGCTTTTCCCCGCTGTGTCAAACAGCACCCTTTTCCGTACTCGCGCTCTGCTTCTGCCCACTGTGGAGGCTGCGCTTGAGTCGCGGAACTTGTTCTTCTTCTTTTGTGCACTAAACTGAACTGCCTGATTTCCCTCGAAGAGCTTCTCCTTTTGCCCGTTGACACCAGCGCGTGCAGGTACTTTTGAGCACAAGGCTCCACTCTTCGCAGGGCTCGGACTTCCATCTAGTTAGGTGCCTCTGAAGGTGAACTGGGTTTAAGCATTATTGCACACTGCCTGTTTTCCCTCCCTTTTAGGTGGACTACACATTTCGTGCATATAACGCTTGAGACTGGTTGTATTTATATATATATTGTGTTGATATGGTATGTGTTGGTTTACTATCGTTATATTGTGATTTTCTCGCTACGGTCATTGTTTTAAAGGCCTTGAAATAAATGTGTATATATTTTTAATATAACAACTGTTTGGAGTAGTTTGTAAGTGATCTTGCTTTGTGTGCTCATTGCGGGCTTTCAGTCACCCTCACCCCTCTTGAGACCTAGTCTTGACCGCCGCAATCGCTACCTTGATTGGTCTGGCTCGTCCAGAGGTTACCCTGTTCCAAGTAATTAGGTTGGCCTTCTGAACTTCTGCGCCACCAGGACAGAGTTCAGAAATCCGTCTTAACAAACACCCAGTGTAAGGTTGATTAGCCAAGGGTAAGGTTAAAACATGCCTGGGGTATTGTCCACCTTATCGGGATTTTTCTGCTGCGTTGGCCAATCTTTGGAAACTGGCCAGGTCGTGCCTCCCGTGGGGTCGCCGGCATATGAGATATATATGAAATATGGTGTAGGAGCGATAATGTTTTGTGAGACTTGGCATAGGCAAACTAGAAAACAGGAAGATCTTCAGTGGCCGAATCATGGGAGTTTTGAGATTACGAGAATAGATAACTTGGAGAAGGTGTTGATGAAAAGGAAAACACGCCCTGCAGCATTTGATATCCTTAGGGACGGAAGCTATGCTTCGTTGGAGAAGTAGAGAGAAACATGCGCGCAGGTATAAATCTCAGAGAGAGTGAAAGAAAAGGAGGAGGAGGAGTGGAATGATAGTTTGAGAAAGTCAAATAGACGCAATCAGTTGAGTATAGAAAAAATATACCCACAACGAGAGTTGCATTCATCAGATGAATTGATAAATAAAATATTGACTGATACAAGAACAGGCAGAGATGTATATGAACGGGAATGATGAAACGTGAATGCTAGCTTCGATGTATGATTTCAGGAGGAGCCATAAAAGACAGGTATTGTTGGAATGCGTGGGGGAATATTTAACGGCGAGATGGAAACAGTTAATTGGAAGGCTACATCGACAACGGTTGTTGGATTTGAATGCATTAGCACGCTGTCAAGAGAGAGATTAAGAAATAAGGGAGCATGTAGACCGACCTTTTGAATTTAAGAATGAACTTGATGATGAATATGCTGAAATGTTTGCCACACTGGGGTATAGGAGTAAAGATATTAGGAGAAATAGGAAGGAAGCAACGGTGCCCTATATAAAGCTGCGATTTTTGCCGTCGTCAAGACAGACAGGTGATAAACTAAAAGTATGTGTACGAGAGGTGTTAAAATGGATTTCCGATCCTAGTATCCCCACAATGTAAATACATGAGATATTTGATTAATACCGCTTGCCCATGAAAAGAAAAGCACTGCAGACAATGGTTGAATATTTGATAGACAAAGATATAGATGAGAAGAAAGCCAGCCCCCCTGAAATTATGGCACTATATAAGAGAGCACTAGAATGTGGAACAGGAGAAACAGTCTTATCACTTGATTTGGGAATATTATTGCATATGAGAGAAGGGGGAGGAACAGTGGGTGCGGTATTTCCCATGAGAGAAGTCCCACCTACTTTTGTGCCAAAGGTAGAGATTCCTGCGTCAGGTGACACACCAGCACGAGTAACGGAAGCACATTATACAGCACAATATGTGCACGTCCCCTTCTCCAGACAGGAAGTGAATAACATAAAACAGACGATTCCTGATATAAGAAAGAATCCGGCGGGATTCTATAAGGAAATAGAGTCCTATCTGCAATCATCCGTGTTCACTATGGGTGGTATAGATCTAATATTCCCAGTAATCCTGCCAGCAGACATATGGAAGCAAATAAGGAAAGTGGATGATAAAACGGCCCATGGCGCCACGTGGGTGAATTTAATACTGGAGGATCGGAATAAAGAAGTGGGGGGAAAACCGGGGCCAAATATGGCGGCGTTACCAGCACGGATAATACAAAAATTGAAAGAAATTGTTCCAGAAAGAAGAATTCAATGGGACAAATTGACTGCGTGCGTTCAGGGCAAGGATGAGTTAACTACAGATTATTTTAATAGATTTGAGGAAGTATTCGCAGACTTTAGTGGACAGGATGTAAGCACAGAAGCTGGAAAAAGACTATTTGTCGATAAGTATGTGAGAGGGTTAATACTTCCAATTCAAAACTTAATAATGACATCGGAAAGTGCATGGCAAGCAAAAATGTTAAGTAAAGTATTACATATGGCCCAATATTATGAGAACAGAGTGAACACGGAAAAAGAGAAAGAGGTGAAGGATAGGGCGAATTTGAAAACAAGGGTGCTACTCCAGCAAGTGGCGGGACACAATAGAGGAAGAGGAAACGCACAAGGCAGAGGTAATTCGAACATTCATGGAGGGCCTCTGGGATTAAATCATTGTGCGTATTGTAGAGAGGAAGGTCATTGGTGAGCGCAATGTCCACATCTGCAAAATAGAAATGGGTATCGCCAGAGAAGACAGCATATGGGAGCATCCAGGAACTAATGGGCAAAATAGAAACAGCATGCAGCAGCACCAAAATTGCCAAGGGAATGGTACCCAAAATCAGAACCAAGCTCAGAATCAAACTTCTACTCAGAATCAAAGCCATCAGACTACACAAAATGGAAGTAGAGGAAGGGCGGGAACATTTTTGACACTCAATCAAATGCATACTATAATAACAGCAGCGATTTACACATCGGATGAGGTGTTGTTTCCTCTTTAGGACAGCTCAAGACAGGGGTCGGAACCAGTGCCTATTCCCATGAATCAGAAAGGACCCTAGGTAGAAATGAAAGTCGGGAATAGAGAGCATAGCTTTCTTGTCGATGCGGGGGCACAAAAGTGCTTGATAGATCATCACTTGGTTCCAGAGATACCACTGTCAGGGCAAAGAAATATTTCAGTAGGGTTCACAGGTACCCCAGGGATCAATCCGGTGTCCCAACCAGTAGCAGTGACATTAGGTCCATTCACTGAATATTGTCCATTTCTCTTAACAGGGAATTGTGGGGAAAATCTTTTGGGACTAAATCTATTAAAAACACTGAGTGCAGTTATCCACTGTATGCCAGATGGAGTATTTTTGAGCATTTCACCACACAATGTACCAGTATCTGAATTTTTGTCCAAACCTTTGCCAGGAGAATTGAGTGAATTGCCAACTTGTATATGGGCGATGAATGACAATGATGTGGGATGCTTGAAGATAGAGCCAGTAAAGATTGCTCTAAAGGAAGGAGTAACGTTACCGCGTATTCCACAGTACAAAATTTCAGTAGAAGGAGAGAAAGGATTGAAAAGTATTGTTTCTGATTTGGTAAAATTGGGAGTGATTGAAGAGATTACAGGCAGCACTTGTAACAGTCCCATTCTTCCGGTGTATAAAAAAGGAGGTAATGAGGTACCATATCGTTTCATAATTGATCTGCGTGCATTAAACAAGGTAGTAGATCCTCAATGCCCATTGGTTCCAGGTGTTATCACAATTTTGACAATGATACCTGCCTCGGCAGAATACTTTAGTGTTATTGATTTGAAAAATGCTTTCTTCAGTATTCCAGTACACGAAGAAAGTATATATCTCTTCGCCTTCACGTTAGGAGGACGATCATTCACATTCTCACGCATTCCACAGGGCTACACAGAGAGTCCGAGTATTTACAGCAGAGCATTGAAAGAACAACTAGATATGCTAGAATTACCGGCAGGTTGTGTATTGTTACAGTATATAGATGATTTATTGATTGCTGCAGATACAGAGGAGATTTATAAAAAGAGTACTGCTTCATTATTGACACACTTAGCAGCGCATGGCCATAAAGCAGGTTTAAAGAAATTCCAATATTGTCGAAAGGAGGTGACTTATTTGGGTTACCTACTTTCGAGAGAAGGGAGAAGACTGACGCCAGAAAGGATAGAGAGAATTTCTGGTATACCTATTCCAAAGACACAGAAAGGAGTCAGAGCCATAATAGGCTTGGCTTCCTATTGCGGGCAGTGGATTGTAAACTTTGCATTGATTGTGAAGCCAATGGTGGAATTGACAAGAAGGATGTTGTGATGCCCTTGCAGTGGAATGAAGAATGTCAGAGAAAATTTGATCTGCTCAAAACTGCATTGTGTTCTGCTCCAGTTTTGGGCACACCAAATTATGAAAAAGTTTTCAGATTGTTTGTACACAAGAGTGAAGGCTGTGCGTTGTCTGTTTTGACACAGGAACAAGGTGGAAGAAATAGGCCATGCAGCTATTTTTCTTCTGCGCTGGACCCTGTAGCGTGCGCACTACCACGTTGTTTGCGAGCTGTTGCAGCGGATGCTGCATCAGTGAAACAAATGGAAGGGATGGTATTGGGGCACACCTTAATATTGATGGTGCCACATGCCACAGACGTTCTATTAATTAGAACGCAGGTGCGACACCTCACTTCTGCTACATTGACTAGATATGAAATTGTCCTTTTTGCACCACACATCCAAATTATGAGGTGTAGCGCTTTGAATCCTGCAGAATTAATGCCACTGCCAACAGAAGAATTAGGCGAAAATGAATCATCTCCCCATGATTGTTTAAGGGTTACTGAGGAAGAAACAAAAGGAAGAATTGATTTAAGAGATACTCTGCAAAAAGAGCCAGATGGAGAAGTGTTTTGTGATGGCACTTGTTTTAAGCTACCTGATGGCACATCAACTGCTGCCTATGCTATCACCATGTTAAAGAGTATTGTTGAGAGTAAAATAATCCCCTACAACTCTGCACAAGCAGCAGAGATAATAGCTTTAACCAGAGCCTGTGAGATTTCTGAAAATCTGAGTGTAAACATATATACTGACAGCCAATACACCTTTGGCGTGGTTCAAAATTTTGGCTACCTTTAGGCTGAACAGGGTTTCTTGACATAACATGGGGCCAGAATTCAACATGGCCCTTTAATTGTATGACTGCTGTCTGCACTTACGTGTCCAAAGCGCTTAGCAATAGTGAAATGCGAGGCGCATCAAAAAGTAACATGCAAAGTGGGAGAAGGAAACGCATTTGCAGAAAGGATTGCGAAGCAAACTGACCCTGATTTGAATACTAAAATTATGTCTGTACAGTCTGAGGAAGTGCCCTGCATGATAGAGAATGGAATTGCTACTGTCAAAGAGATACAGGCAGAAGCCACTGCTGACGAATTACAAGGGTGGGCTAAGGGCTCTGCTGAATTAGATCTAGAAGGTTGCTGGGTGGACAAGAAGAGTAGAAACTGGATGCTGCCCAACTCCTATGTAATGGCAATGGTCACGATGGCCCACAGCCCTACACATATTTGTGCCAAAAAGATAGTTCAGCAATTAGCCACAGTTTGGGAAAATACACACATAGAGAAAAATGCTGAGAGGCTGGTCCAGAATTGTATCATGTGCCTACAACACAATGCGGGGAAGGGAACTGTGACTCCAACAGGTAGTTTCGGCCCTCCCTCTATGCCATTTGAGGTAATCCATTTTGATTTCATAGAGATGGAGAGTTGCCAAAACTTGATGTATATCCTAGTGGTTATATGTGCATTCAGTAAATGGGTGGAAGCATATCCATTAAAAGACTGTACCGCCATGAGCACTGCAAAAGTAATGTTGAAGGAGTACTTCTCCCGTTTTGGTCTACCCCGTGTCATATGGTCAGATAACGGTCCGCATTTTGTGGGCGCAGTAATATTACAGATTTGCGCAGGTCTCCAGATTGACAAGCGATTCCATTGTTCTAGATACCCCATGAGTAGCGGTCTTATTGATTACCACAAAGGCATTTTGAAAGCCAAAATGTGTGCAGGTAACAAGTTAAGCTGGGTAGACACACTACCAATAGCGTTACTGTGCATGCGTCCATCTGTGATGGGGAGACCGGCTCAATGTTTGGTGTGCACCGCAGCCGAAGCAGTTAAGGGAGCTTGAATACCCTGTGCTCAGCATTTATTGTAATCTTTTAATACAAAAATTGCGTTTGATTCATCAGCAGGTGCAGGAGGCATTACCAATCAGGTATACTGGTCCGGGGCATGCACTGTGTTAGGAAAGATTTCATAATTGTAGGTAATTTTCCTTCCATGTGGCAACCCCCAAACTTTTTGCTGTTGTTTTACTCCCTGATCTAGACTTTGCCAGAGAAGCGCTGCCTTACGCCGCACTCCTCTGGGCTTTCGCTCAATTCTTACGGGGAAACTGACATGCCCTTAAGACAGTCAGTACCGGGAGACTTTGTTTCCCTTAGTCCTTTCCTCATGTTGCAGCTTTTGAGCAACATGAAACAAGAGTGCACCGTAACTTACATTACCGCGCTCTTGGGTCTCTAGTCATTCCAAAGGCCCTAGAAACTCTCGCTGGACTTATTGTGAAATATGCAAGTGTGTCACGGACATGACTGGTGGCAGCTATAGTTTCTTTGTGTTTTGAACCCCTTTTTGCCATGTTAACCGTGCTTCCCGCATTTGGCCCAAATGGGTGGCCTGGCCTCCAAAATGGCCATGCCACGAGGTTCTTTGTCCTGTCCGCTGACCGTCTTGCCCCTTCACCTTCACCCAGGTCGAGCCGACCCGGGGCAGTCCTTATTTGGTCATGCACCTTCCCGCAAAACACAACACTTTCACGGGCTTCTGCATGCCTTGTGTGTGTCTCCAGGATGTGGGCTGTGATGTCTGTTCCCAATACACATCCTGGGTGCCAGAGAGTCTAGAGTGTCCTGAATGCCTGGGACCACCGTGGTCCGTGATAGGTCCACGTATGGTGTGAGTGTTTGTGAGCGGATCTCCCATTGGGCCCTCTCTGTTTTGGCGCAAAGGGAACTTTGGATAGGAGGAGGCTGAAAACACCACTACCATGTCGATCTCCTGAGTTCTCACAAACAGAGGATCAGGAGCCAAGTATCCTGCAACTAAGAAGCTGAGTCGAGGAATCGCTGGTGACCCGCTGAAGGTTTGGCACCCTGCACTGCTGTCGTCCTGTGAGACCACTCGGCCTCTGATCGAACGAGAAGGTCTGCAAAGGCGCTTCGACCCTTTAGAATAGTGGGAACAACTATTCTCGGCATCTTCACCAAATCCTGTAGGTAAGCCTTCAGAAGCGTTCCTGGGCCATCCAGTGGACTGACCAGCCTACACAGGAACTTTGCTCTGTCACTGCTGTCTGGCTTACTGCTAATCCCGGTTCCTCGGCACTCTCACACGATTCGTACACTTGGCGTTCCCAGGTCTGAGGTCAGACGTGTGCTTTGGGACCGAAATACACGCGGTTGCCGAGTTGCCCTGCTGTGGTAACAAACCTGTGCTAGTTCGTTGCATCTGGGACACCCTCGACCCTGACTCCTGCTGTCGCGGAATCTACACGGCGTCGAGACGTCCCTCTGATCGCATCTGAACCTGCCAGTACCGATACTGAACCGGAGAAGCCTGGGTCTGCCTGCATCGGGGACCGGTGAGTAGTCAATACCCTTTACCGGTCGCCCTCCCGCAGGAGCCTGTGGCTTCCCATCGCTGTTGTAAACAACAAACCCTTTCCCGCACCCACGCCCTGCTTCTGCCCCCAAGTGGAGGCCTTGCCTGAGCCACGGGGATTTGGTCACCATCTTTTCGCTCACCTTTCTGAACTGCCTGATTTCCCTGAAGAGACTCTCCTTTGCCCGTTGGCACCCATGTGTGCAGGTACTTTTGAGCACAAGGCTCCACTCTTCGTAGGGCTCGGACCTCCTTCTAGTTAGGTGGCCACTGATGTCGAACTGGGTCTAACGATTACTTGCACTGCCTGATTTCCTCCCCATCTAGGTGGTTTGCATATTTCGTGCTTCTAACTCTTTAGACCCCTCGGTCTTGTATATATATTGTATTGATTGTGATGTGTTGGTTTGCTGGAGTTTTACCGTGATTCTTTACTATGGTCAATGTTACAAAGGCCTTGTAATAAATGTGTCTATATTCTTAATATAATACCTGTCTGGAGTAATTTGTAAGCGTCCTTGCTTTGTGTGCTCATTGTGGGCTTTCAGTCACTTTCACCCCTCTTGAGACCTAGTCTTGACCGCCGCAATCGCTACCCTGATTGGTCTCGCTTGTCCAGAGGTTACCCTGTTCCAAGAAACTAGGCTGGCCTTCTGAACCTCTGCCCCTCCAGGACAGAGTTCAGAAATCCATCCTAACAAATTGGTGTACAGCGGTGGGATACGACTGAAGGTATCCAGTGTTGCGCACGAGCGGAGGCATTTCAAGTTATTTCTAACAGGACACGTAGTGAATTGTCGTAGTATAACTTTTTAAAGGCCATAGTCCTATCTAACAGTATGGAAACAAGTACCTTGTTAACTTTAAATGCTTCTAAATCCGAAATATTGAAAAAGATGAGTGCTGAAAGAGGTGTCTCCTCGCAAGGCACAAAAATGGAAATGATCCAAAGTATCATGGCGTGGCAAGAAGCTCAGCTTAGCGCTACAGCTTCCGAGGACAGTGCAGAACGAGGTGGGGCTCCTTTCACTGGTAGAACTGACAGTTCTGCCGCTGCTCTGGTCCACCGCGACCATGAGGACAGGGAGGATGAAATGTCCAATGTTTCCTCTGCCAGTGCTGATGCGGAGGCCATACTTGAATTCAAGAAGCAAGAACTGCTGTTTAGGCAGAAGGAGCTTGATTTCAATATGGCCAAACTAAAAATCGAACAGGCAGAAAAACAGAAAGACAGGGATCACCAGTTGGAACTGGCCAAGCTTCAAGCTGCCAATGGATCCAAGGATCCTGGACATGGGTCTGGGGCCTCCTCTCATCCACGGTTTCCAAAAGATCTGCTCAGTGTGTATGAGGAAAAGAATGACATTATGGACTGGCTGAATACATTTGACTATGCATGTGGAGTTCAACAAGTTGACAATGCTGATAAAATTGCCTGGTTACTCAGCAGACTGCCCCATTCTGGCTGCAGTGCCATTATGGAAATGTCGAAGGCTGAGCGAGCAGATTTTGCAATGTTGAAGCAAACTCTCATTTTAAAGTTTGGAAAGACTCCTGCCCAATATTTAAAATGATTCCGAGAGTATAAGAAAAATGAAGGTGGTACTTGTGTATCTTATGTAACCGAATCCTTAAAAAACTTGACTGGCTGGGTCGAAGGTTATAAGGTTTCTATCTTTGAAGGTATGATAAGTCTTGTCATGCTGGAACATATTTTTGCATCTTCTTCCCCTGAGCTTAAGCAGCATTTGGCAGATTGAAAGGAGATAGATCTTAAGAGGCTAGCCATTGCAGCAGATTTATGGGTGTCACATCGAGTGTCCCATAAGGACAAGACTCATCCTGGTAAGCAGGAGGAAGGGAAAAAGTCCAAAGATAAGGAGGGTGGGGAAACTGATAAATCTTCTTCCCAAAAGGGCCACAAAAAGAAAAATAAGGGTAAGACACAAGAGAACTCACAGGGTAGTGGAGGTCAGCCTCCGAAACAGAACTCTGGTTATAGTAAGCCTCCCTATGTAAACCGACCCAATGGATCGTGTTTTGCTTGCAGAACAACTGACCACGTGAAGGGGGATCCCAGATGTAAGGTCAAAACCTTGGGGGTCCACTCTGCTAATCTGGCCTTCTCCTCCTACGAGGAAGAAGAGATTACCGGAGCATACTTCTCCTCAGACTCCTTCCCCAGTGGGATAGAAGCTAGTTTTAGTTTCCCTGGGTTCCTGGGAGCCTAAAGTCGCAGAGGCTTATGCTATGATTCCACATAACACCAAGCACTACTGTAAAGACAGTGTGCTGATCAATGGAGTAGATACTCCAGCTCTTAGGGATAGTGGGTGCAGTCGAACTGTAGTGGATTCTACCTTGGTAGACTCTGTGGAAGTTGCCAGAGCTACTCTGATGTCCACTAAGTTGGCTGACGGCCCACCTCTTATGTTCCCAGTAATACCTGTAAATCTTACTATCAATGGTACAGCAGTCAGAATTCCAGTGAGAATTCAGAGAAACGTCCCAGGAAAGGTCTTGTTGGGCAATGATCTCCGGGCTTTAGGGCTCGTGGGAGACACTGCTGACAGACCCTGCACAAGGTCTCAAACAAGGGCAGCACTGACCAAGATCAGTGAGCTGCCCCCGCCAAAGGGGAAACCCAAGGCTAAAGGAGTCATGAAACCAAAACGAGGGAAAGAAAATATTCCCCCGAACTCAGCTACCACTGCGGAGGAGGAAGTCGGTCAATCGCCCGGACCTGACGAGGAGGCGGCAATGCCTGAAGTATTTGACTCCAATGGCCATCCTGAACTAAATGACTTGTTAGTAGAAGCTGGTCCTGACAGGGAAGAATTCAGTAAAGGCCAACGTGAGTGCCCATCTCTGGAAGGCCTAAGGAGACAGGCCTGCTCCCAGCTTGAGGGTGAACCTCCTGGGAAGCATCAGATTTATTGGGAAGGTGGACTCCTCTATAGTGAGCCCACAGAGTCTACAGAAGGAGACTATAGGAGGTTGGTGGTCCCCCTTGCTGTAAGACCCTTCCTCCTGCAGTTGGCGCATGAAGTGCCCCTTGCAGGTCGTCTTGGTGTTAAGAGGACCAAGCAAAGGTTATCCATGCACTTCTACTGGCCCAAGATGGGGGTGCAAGTAGAAAGTAACTGCAAGAATTGTGCCTCCTGCCCGTTATCTGGTAAGAGTGGTTCAACAATCCAAGCTCCATTGGTACCACTCCCAGTTGTGGGAATACCATTCGAAAGGGTAGGGATCGACATTGTTGGTCCCCTTGACCCGCAAACATTCTCAGTCAATAGGTTTATCCTGGTGCTGGTCGACCATCAGGTCATCCTGAGGTCATCCATTAAAAACTGTAACTGCCAAGTCAGTTGCAAAAGCATTACTTGGCATCTTTACTAGGGTTGGCTTCCCTAAAGAAGTTGTGTCTGACAGAGGCAGCAACTTTATGTCGAAGTATATGCAGGCTATGTGGAAAGAATGTGGGGTCACCTACAAGTTCTCTTCCACATACCACCCCTAGACCAATGGTCTGGTGGAACGGTTCAACAGAACGTTAAAGAGTATGTTTTGGGCTCTGGAAGAACCTCAAAGAAGAAAATTGGATCTTCTTTTACCATGCTTACTGTTTGCCTACCGAGAGGTACCACAGGAGGGTGTTGGCTTCAGCCCCTTCGAACTTCTGTTTGGTCACTCTGTGCGGGGACCCTTAGCCATAGTCAAAGAGGGATGGGAGATGCCCACTCCCCCCATTACTACCAACATAGTAGACTATGTGTTAGGGCTCAGAAAACCGATGGTACTCCTGATGGGTCTCGCTAGTGACAAGTTGAAGGCAGGACAAGCCCTGGTGAAACATTGATATGACCAGAAAGCTTCCCTCATCAACTTCACACCTGGTCAGCAAGTCCTGATCATGAATCCCACAAGGCCTAGAGCTTTACAGGATAAATGGTCAGGCCCTTAAGAAACTAGGCTGGCCTTCTGAACCTCTGCCCCTCCAGGACAGAGTTCAGAAATCCATCTTAACACACTGGAACCCGGAAACTGGGTCCTCATCAAGAACTTTGAAAGGAAGACATCGCTTGCACCAAGGTGGCGTGGACCCTATTTGGTACTCTTAACAACGCAGATAGCCATTCGTGTAGATGGAAGGAAAGCGTGGATTCATGCAACGCACGCTAAAAAGGTCCCATCACCATCTGAAAAACTGCCTGATCAAGACGACCAGAAAGAGACAGCGGTCCCAGGGACGAAAGAAACGGTTGCCAGTTCTTTGAAACAAAATCTGCCTGAAACCGAAACAAAGCCTGAAAAGATTGCTGTAAAAGAGGAAGGGCAAAGAGTGCCCCAACGTTGTCCAGCAGAATCTGCATCACTTGTGGCTGACACAAAACGTGTACTGCTTTGGCATCTGCCATCATCTTCCATTGCGCCACAGGCTGACTCCGAGCTCGAGTCTGGAAGTGCGTCCGCACTATTCATTGATCACACAATACCAAGAGCAAGTCGGTATAATTTGCAGAACCGGAAGAAGGAGTGATCAAATCTTCATTTCTTTTGATCTTTGTTCCCTCTGTTTCCTATTGCGAATTAGGTAGGAACCGGAGGCCTAGAGGAGAGTGGCGTGAGGGTTGTGCAACTCAGACAGCCCAGAAACGAGGCTCCTCGGTGCTAAAAAAATCCATGTGTAGATCACCCCTCCCGGACAAGAGGGGCTCACATGGTACGAAGGCAATCGATAACTGCTCTGTAGTTCTTTGAGCAATGTGCAGATGCACAGAGATCTTGCCCAACGTATAGCAATCCAGGCTGCTAAGAATTGGCAGAATAGACTGTTGACAATTACCGTACTTATTGACATTTGAACGAGTGCAGCAAGAAGAGATATTCACAATGAACATTGTTGAAGAAGAAGAGAGCGAGAGAAAAATGCCGGAACAAGCTTTTGTCCCCTCCTGCACCACTGCTGATAATGAGTTAAACATAGAGACTGGAAGGTTACACAAAAAAGAATTGCCAAACAAATTGTATGCTGATTTTAACAATAGTCATGTGTGTGATGAGTATAATAGCCCCAATAATGACTGTACTGGTATTATGGTACTTAGAAGAAATGCACCCATTAGAAGTGCTCTTGCCTGTAAGAAACATCTCTACTACTGATAGCCCGATTCATGTGATTACTTACACTTTGTCCCCAATGGAAGAAAGACACAGGGAAGGTTATGGGAATAACACATTACTGCTAATAATGAATATGACACACTCAATATTAAGAAAAAATAATTGCTTTATCTGTGCCCACTTGCCACAGCATGGAGGTAAGGGAATTGGTTGGTATGTGCAGCCCCTGCCATTGAGTTACGCATGTTACGCATCACTGAGTGCATTATATTATGGGACATGGAATGTGGTGGTCAATTAGACAGAACAAATATGAATGAATTTGAAGAGATTATTATGAAACCTATAGGCTGTTCTATATTTCACAAAGCACGACCGATCACACCCGTAGTGAGGCAACAAGACAGACTATTTGTGCCCCATAAATCATCTGTAATCACGTTTCAAATGAACCCAGAAGGAAATAAAGATACAGTGCCCCCCTCCTGTCCAGTAAATTACAGTCCATGTTCCGTTCCCTTTTGCCTGAGAAAGAAGGGTTCCTATTTGAGGGGACATTCAACAGATGTATGACTATAGCATTCCTTGGTAAGGAGGTAGAGCAAGTTTATGTAGGAGATCCTGTTTATTTTATATGTGGAGAAAAAGTGTATCCCTGGTTACCTAGAAACTGGGGAGGTACTTATTACTTAGGATTCCTATTCCCTGGGGTATTCCTTTCAAAAACAGCAGACATAGCCAAATTGGCCAGGTCAAGACCACGGCAGAATGAGGAAGGAGGTTTAATTGCAGAAGACATAGAAACATCATTCATACCATTTTGGGGCCAAGCAATACATTTGTATAATATAAGACAACTGTCCAGAATACTAGAGAATATGATCAATGGGACAACAGATATATTATACAATGGGCCTCATTACGACTCCGGCACTGGACCATGGTGCTTTTAGCACCATGGTCCATGCCGGAGTCCGGCATGGTGGATGGCGGAATTACCGCCCCATTCCAAGGTGAGTGGGGCGGTAATTCCCCATTCACCATTTGCCCTTCCCCATTCCCATTTTTGCCCCATAGGGCATAATGGGGATGGGGAAGGCGCTAATTACGGCACCGTAAATTACGGTGCCGTAATTAGCACCAAGGTCGCTTAGCGCCTTGGACTTTAACGCCTGCAAAAAGCAGGCGTTAAAGTGTGAATCAGGCGTTAAGTGTTAACGGCACCGACGGCGCTGTTAAACCCTTAACACCTGACTTGTAATGAGGGCCAATGTGACATTAGAGGATAAAGGAATCAGATTAATGACACTCCAGAATAGAATGGCTCTTGATGTAATCCTGGTTGATCGTCGTGGTGTTTGCAAAATCGTGGGATCAGCGTGTTGCATATTTGTAAGTGACTCCTCCCCTATGATTTTCGAAGCGATAAGAAAGTTGCACGTTTTAAGCTCTGACCTTTACCCCCCCTGAAGGGAGCTGAGAATTAAACTAAAGCTCGTGGGTCTGGGAAGTATTACGCTCATGGGGATGGAAATTATTTGCGATTCTAGTAGCAGTGCTAGGAATATTCATGACATGTTGCTGTTCCATACACTGCTTACCTATAATATGCACTGAAATAAGCGAGCAGTGTGTACAGGTGATAGAAAAAAAGAGCACTATTAAACCAAGTACTCACGGCAATGATGAATTAAAAACGGTAAAAGAATTCATGTCAATCAATATTGCTGACAATGGGGAGGAGACCAGTAGTGTTTAAGATTCAGAATCAGAATCAAATACTTTGTCGGAAGAGGATGCAATGTACGGATGAGGCATTTGGCATACGGCCAAAAGGAGGGTTTGTCAGTCCAGAAAAAGTAGACACCCCTCAATCATAAGACAATGTACTTTGTTGGCCGAAGACCAACCGCCTCATGTGTTTAGCATTAGAAATATGTAGCCATAAGCTTGACTGAAGAGCGGCCATTTTAAGGTGACTGAAATCGCCATTTTGTTTTCTCTAACGTTTGCTGTTTGCCTTCTGTTAAAACTGCTTTGCTGAAAAATTATTCTGCTCCACTAGTGCATAACGCAAGGCCGCGAGAGACATGTTGAGACATAACGCAGCAACCCAGATAGAAATGCCCGATCTCCTCCCTCACAAATCCTTGGAAGTAAGCAGCGAGGCATTCTAATCAGCACACAGGTGCCAGCTAGTCTCTTTAATACAGAAGAAATATTAGAAGCGAACATTAAATGGCTTGAATTATGCTCTTCTTTGTGGCCCCCCTTTACTGAGCCATGTAGAGCCCTGGAGAGCAAGTTGACCCCCAGCACACAAATAGAAACTAGGAGATAGCAAGGCCTGGAATGTGTTTCTCCCCCTGCACGCAACTTGCTCGTGAAAACATAAGCATTGTGTTCTTTAAAACAAAGACTTGTGTCTGTAGGCCCCCGAAATTGCAAACTGTTGCTAAATGAATGTTTGAAGGTGTCCTACTCATCACCATTGTCAATCATCATACCCAATTTAAAGGAAATGTATTAGGGGCGGTATTGGATGTGTCACTACTGATTGTAAGATGCTTGCTTTGTATATATGTAACTGTTGTATGATTCTCTCTGCTCTTGCGTCCCCCGGGGTTTGGAAACACACGTCGCAGGACGTGGGACCCAGTTGGCCAACTGAGATTATTTGCTTTGCAATAAACCCTAGCTTTTGGGAATACAACCTCGTGTCTGGTGTATCAGTTTGTGTGTGGTGATTGTGTCTTGTTTCCACATGCAAGGGTCCCTCAGGGGCCCCTTCAGATCAATAGCAGGTATAACAGCAGGGAGAGGCAAAGCAGCAGGGAGAGGAACATATGGAGGTGGCGCATTGGCACCAGGCCTTCGTTCATTTAACAATGTA
Source organism: Ambystoma mexicanum (assembly GCF_040938575.1). Lineage (NCBI taxonomy): Eukaryota > Metazoa > Chordata > Amphibia > Caudata > Ambystomatidae > Ambystoma > Ambystoma mexicanum. The sequence continues at coordinate 1,008,314,493 of NC_090930.1, forward strand.
TCAATAAGTTCATCAGAAACATGAAAGTCTTTAGAAGGATAGATTTTCTGGATACCAAGCGAAAAAGCCCTATCCATATTCCTAACTTACTCAGACTGTTTATTTTGGTAAAACAACAATGCCTTTTCAGTGTTTTTCATATGATGGCACGCATGCCTTTCTCTACTTTAAGCTGCTGCAAAGCTTCTTTCTTCCAGTTCTGTAATACGACAAATGCTGCAGGTCTAGCCTTTTTCTTCAATAATATAGATTCTAAGTATTCAATACGATGGATTTCAAAACTACCATTGATTGGCTACTGAAGTTCGGAAGCATGTCTAGTTTGTCTGTGCCAAATATAATTAAATACGAAACTACCAATGCCGTGCTTACAGTACATAGTACACACCGGCAACCCCTCCATTGGTGCCGGTCGGCCAAATTCCAAAGTTTGTCTGTCCTTGCGGAATAATGCCCTGAAGCAGGCAGACAATTTCCCAGGCATATCAGATTCCTGGTGTTACCTGGTCAATAATTGTACTTGCAAGAACAATACGCCAAAACAAATTATCAGGATACTTAAGAATCGGGTCACGACTCACCTGATCAATCCTAAGGAAGTCGATCGGATTTCAACATTTTCTAACAAAGGTTATCTCGTGTTTGGTGATTTCGGCAAATCTGCCCACCTCGCTATATGGACCCTCGTCAAGATGCCGACTCGGACCACATGCTCACCGTCCGGGGATCGGGTCGTGCAGCGCTGCAGAGGTGTCGCTTCTCATCCAAGAAAGGGGCCCCCTTTTACACCGTCCAATCCCGGTCCGATAGCCGTGTTAACCTTCAACGAGCTGGCATCAATCTTGAGGGTCCCTATTCGGGCGCCATCTGTAAAAGCAAAAGGAAATATCAAGGCTGAGTACCACAAAAGGAAATACACCAAACATGGGTTTACAAAGATACACAGATCTTTATTCAAAGTAGCGGAACAGTTTTCAAAGGAACAAAGTATCAGATAGCAATCTGGCCCTCAGTACACCACAACAAATACCAGCCCATTCGATGTGAGAAGTGAGTGTGGCTGTACATCAGAATATTTGCTCTTTTATACAGTTTTGTAACATGATGTTCAGCCCCCCGTACATTAATAATTCCTAATCTAGGGTTTGTGCCGAGTTCACCTCTGACTCGCCAGCTATATGCATATGGATCACCTTCAGTTTACATGTTCAACAAATCACAATAGCAACAGTATATTCTCGGATCTAACATAAGCCTTAGTACATATTTTAATACAATGTAGTTCAACAAGTGTTCTCGTTTAGTATTTACCCAACATTGTGCTTAATATATGCTTGCGGATCAGTTACGTTGGCACAGGTAATCCTCGATCTATAGGTCAACGAAGGACAAGGTCTCATTACATGACCCTAACATTTGGCCTACGGGCAGTTTAGGCATTCACATGCATACAGAGGTCAAGACGGCCATGTTACTAACAGAAGAACACTGTCCACCATTTTAGAACACAGGGTGATTTTGGAGCGAGAATCAGAATGGCGGATGAACCTAAAATGGCGGCTTGATCGATCTAAGGTCAGAACCTTGCAACACGGATACCTTCGCAGAGCGACTGGGCTTAGGCCAATATATACAGTAAAGGAGGCACAATATGATTTTCCATTCAACAAAGATGCTTCTCCCCATACTACAGTAAGGTCTGGTAAGGGTTGGTGGTACATCCTCAGTTGCAGCTAGCAAGCTTTGAAACTCTGTCCCCCTTTGTCTGCGATAGTATGTTCAAATAGGTATAAACGGTCCCTATAATAACATCCTACTCTACTGACAGGGATATCAATATGTATAATACAATAAAGAGTAAGATAACACGTCTTGTTTTACTTACATCCAACCCCCTTTACACAGGAACTCTATAAGGTTTTCCGGCATCACTAGTCCTGAAAAAATGGACCGTCTGCTATGATTGATTAAAAAATGTGTGTAACAAATTTTTATTCAAATAATTCGAACTGAATTTAAACATAAAACACTACCCTCACCTAACACAGTGTACTGGGATGGTTGTTGTTTTAGAGACACATTGAGATTTTTTTGTGTTATGTTATGTGATATCTTTTGTGTCATGCAAATAAGTGAACTTTGTATTTCATGTTTTAGTAACTGTTTAGTACACTGTGTTAGGTGAGGGTAGTGTTTTATGTTTAAATTCAGTTCGAATTATTTGAATAAAAATTTGTTACACACATTTTTTAATCAATCATAGCAGACGGTCCATTTTTTCAGGACTAGTGATGCCGGAAAACCTTATAGAGTTCCTGTGTAAAGGGGGTTGGATGTAAGTAAAACAAGACGTGTTATCTTACTCTTTATTGTATTATACCCCTTTGTCTGTGAGCCATGAACAGACATCTGGCCTTTCGTCGAGCCCTGAATACTCATCTCTTTTAGGCTGTTCTGTCTCTCTCTTGCTATATTGCTGTACCCCCAGCGCCAAAATGCCTCCGGCGTACGTGTGCTTTATAACATCAGCTAACATAACATTATACATACTACTTGGCCCCCCACTTGCTACACAATAACATTTAAAACACTAAAACAACAAGCTAAAACAATAAATTAAAATAACCACTACTTTATCTTATTCCCCCACCCGGGATATATTGGGCACAAGAATCCAAACTCTCTAATTATATGGAGCCCCTACTTCTTTATTCTCTTATCACAACTCAAAATATGGCACCATCTTATTCCCTAGCTCAGAAAGGATCCCACTTCTCTGTTTCTCTTCTCACATACTTCTAACAATAATAATAAGAAGAAGAAATCGCCACATGGCCTTCACACACTACCCAACTCCAATATGCACCAATCTACCACACACTCTCACTCCCTCTTCTTCTTCGCACAAACCCACGCACCAATTTGGGCATCAGGCTCAAAAACCACCCTGTATTCTGGTATGTAGGATGTTAACTGTATCTTATCCTAGCTCAGTAACTGGTCATATAATGATGTTCACTCTTTGGATTCATCAGGAGGTATTTTTGTCTTGATGGGGTGACCTTAGTGATGTCCTATAGGACGAAGTCATGGTATGGGATAATTACATTCTGTCACTTGGAGGCGTTCCCTAAGCTGTGTGTGTGGTCCGTAAGGTGTAAGATTCAGGTAGAGAATTGCTGACAGATTCTGCTGATCACCTCTTTGTCTCCTTTCATAAACCTTTACTTCTGGCCTCCTCTGCTACTCCAGCATGTTGGGTTAAGTGGGTAATGTTTCAGGCAGGCATAAACATTATCACCTTACATGCACATTCAACCAGAGGGCATACGGCTTGTAAAGCTTTCTGGTCAAGGGTATGCTTGGAGAACATCTGTGTTGCAGCTAATAGGTACAATGAGCAAACCTTCCATCATTTCTATTGCAAACCTGTTGCACGTGTTTTTAAAAGTGTTTTGAAGCAGCTTTGCTTGTGCGTATTATGAAGCTTCGATGCCAAGCCATAGGATTTCGATTGTAATAGTTATCACAGGGAGTTGTGATTCCATTAATGGCACACAATCAAGTATTATCTTTATCATCTATACCAGATTTATTCTCAGTTGGCTAAATTTTGCTGCAGGTATACAGGCCCAGGGCAGATGTTCGTATGAGGACCTCTGCCAGATTTCCAGTGCTCCAAGATGGATGCAGTCATTATCGGCTTTCCATTCTTTTTTTCTGAAATTGGTGTCATATGACCAGGTTCTCAAAAAAATGTGTGCAATCTGAGAGGCACCTAAATGCACTACAAATGTGCCAGGAATAGATGTACCACATTCACAGAATTATTCATCTCAGAGATGCGCCAGTTTGTAAAGGGAGTGCAAAATGCGGACAAAAAGATGCACAAAGTGAGTGGACAGCATGCAAATACACAAAATTAATCATTCAAAGGCTGAGTGATCACAGAAAGTGAGTGAAGATGCACCAGAATCCTGATTCTCAAAACCCGACCACCAGATTTGCTCCAAAAGATGCCCTTCAAAACTTGCTCATTTCACACAAGTGGGTCAAGCAGCCAAGCAGAGAGTGCACCTGATTTGTTCAAACAAAGAATCAGTCAGTGCACCCAATTCCAACTAGCAACACAGTATAAAACCCCAGCACAGAGAGACAGGTACACATTCCCACAATGACTAATCCAGTAGGCACCATTCTGCTGCACTGACTAATGAGGAGGGACATTCTATGTACGTGGAGGATCACTGTATTTCAACTACTGGATGAAGCGATTACCCATACCTACGCCATACCACCACATATCATAATAGAGATGGTGAGTTCGTAGTTGTGGAGCCTTGCCAGACCCACAATCCAAGCCCATGCAATACCTCTACTATTTAAGGTACTGTCAGCATTGCATATCTTTTCCAACACTCCTTTTAGAGATCCAGTAGCATCACAGTAGTGATATTATAATCCTCAGCTTCACAGGTCATACACATGCTACTCAATGTAGTCTTTGCACCTGCCAGGGTATTTATATGCTTGTGTTATTATACATGTGTTAGAACTGGATTTCTATACTCTGACCAGGTGGACCGATGTATAAGAGGCAACCTCGATTATTGACAGGGACAACTCTGGAAGCTGTAGCCAAACCAGTTCAAGGTAGCTAGGTGAGTGGTCAATGCTAAGTCTCAAGAAGGGTGGGCCTGGGAAGGGGCCTTCAATGAAAACACACAGCAAAACATCAAGGTACACACTTAGAGAACAGTTATGAAAATGCTGTATTTATTTATGGCCTTATACCACTAAGAAAAATGATTACTAGCATGTAATATTATCACATAAGACAAATGCATCACACATATATACAATCCCTTCAGTAGGGCAAATTACATAACACACCCACTGTATTAGTATGCAGCACTACAGGTCCACAGAGATACTACACTAACTTAAGACGTCCATCCCTAAAATATATGGGGCCTTGTGCCCAAAAGTTCACCAAAGTTACACACAGTTTTGTGAGATGGGACAAGTTAGTGGAGGGCTTCTGGGGTCCAATAAAGAGTTCCAATGGGTAGAGGACAAGGTGTTCTAGCAAAGCCAAACTGTTAGAAAACTTTTCAAAAGTTATCAAACTTTTAAAAAGGAGACATGGGGTTCAGGTACGTACTGTTACAACTCATCCCCAAACTCTGATTCTTCTTAATACTTTGCATGTCTTCCGAAGAGGGTCACCGGTCACTTTTCCCTATCTCAGTTCTGGTCCTCTGTGCCCAGGGGATGCAGGTTCGAACACTGCTCTGGTATGAGACAAATGCTGGCGCAAAGCCTTTCCGAATGGAGAATGCAGATTAACTGAATGCAGGACCCCTCTCAGCATAGGACTGGATGCAGGAAAGCTGTTTTGGATGATGGCCACCGATTCACAGTGCCACAGTGGGACACACTTGCTGCGGTCAGACTTTGCCACTTATCTCGGGTCCCCTGATGCTGGAACCCACGAAATCTGGTAGAGATGTCTCCTGTTGCATAATCTGTAAATCCTCAAAGTTCTGAGCTTCAACTCGGAACGTCGACATATGCAGCGCATTAGCCCGAACTCAGAGCTGGCCAGCCACTGGTGATTCAGGGGCATATCCAATGGCTTTTCTTTGCTTGACTCTGAGTTGACGTTGTGGCTGATTGTTCCCACCACCCTATGGGTCGAAGCTCCTTCAAAGGACTTATGGAGATCACTAGCTAGACAGGGGTCTCCGTAGACAATAGCAGCTGTTTGTTGCCAGGACTTTTTCCAACAGGTTTCCGGTCTCCTCACTTGTCTGGCAGCTGGACAGGATAATTGGCCCGTTCAGGTTTCTTCCAGGATCTCTCTGGAACAGATGCAGATGTCCTCTTCTTATCCAAAAGGCAGGTAAGAGTCAAAACTCCCACTAGCCAATCTAAGATCTAGCTCACACACACACACACACACCAGCAGTGGTCCAATCAGGACAAATGGTGACACAGCTCATGCATATCATTCAGACATACTGAAACCGGTTTGTGGATTTGGACCAGACAGTCCCAACCCACTTCCTGGCAGAAAACACACATGGCTCTGCAGTAGCCATATAAGGATTTTCCTGTCCTCGAAGGTCAGGAAGAATGGTTAGGGACAAAGTTTGGACACTAGCCACAGAAGCAAACCAAACGCAGTAAACACAGTAAGGCTAAAGGAAAATACACTCAAAAATAGCCAAAAGTAACTGCTACCACCAGCTTGTCCCTTAGACACACATAAAGTAACCAGAAATCCTCTGAGTCTAGGGTAAAACAAAAAGTGGACCCCATTGTACTGCATTGTAAGATGCATTGCACCATGAAAAACATTTCCAAAATTGGCAAAAAAGTAGCAACACTAAGGGCGACAATGTTCCCCAGTAATGACAGCCTGAAGGAAATGTCTGTTTCTCATAGGCAAATGAAGAAAAGTCAGTGGCCCTCATTACGACCCTGGCGGAAAGTGACTGACCGGACCGCCACAGCGTAAATAGCGTTTCCGCCATTGCACGATGGAGCAAAGTGCGGCCCATTCCGACCCATCGGGCACGAGCACCACGCCATGGCGGAAGTGCAAAGTCCGCGATGGCGGAAATGACCCCAAAATGGCCCACACCGCCGCCGTACGGCGCCCTAGGTGCAATACCGCCACCCATCACAGCGGACACCGCAGTGAGCGCCAACCGGAAAGTACGGTGACTGTAAATATACGGAAACGGAAGTAAAAACATGGGCCCGGAACGGGAAACATCCCGCCGTACACCTATAAAACCACAAAATCCACACAACCACTAAAAACACTATCCTGAGACACACCCCAACCCGTCATCCACCCTAGCGAAACCAAGAAAAATGGGAAAAGTAGCGAAGAAAGCGTGCGACCGCAAGCGGCAGGTCCACTTCTCCCGTGAGGAACTCACCGTGCTAACAGAGACCCTCCAGGAGAATGCTGCCGTCGTCTTCTCCACGCAAATGACCAGGACGGCACTTGCGAACAAGAAGGCCATATGGGCTCTGGTGGCACAGCGTGTAAGTGCGGTGGGGACCGCACCCCGCAACCCACAGCAATGCAGAAAGCGATGGGACGACCTGCGGATACGCGTCCGCAGCATACTTTCTGCCAACCGCAACATTGCCACAGCCACCGGGGGAGGTCCTGAATCACCCATCAAGTTGACCCCCTGGGAAGAAATCTGTGCCTCCACCATCGGAATGGAGAGCATAGAGGGAGTCGGAGGGATGGAGAAAGGAGTGCAGACATCCGAAGATTCAGGTAGGTGGGCCAAATAAAACAATGCTAAATCCACAATGTCCAATCATGTGAAGTACCATGTGTCCACATAGTGCAACAGAAACACATGTCCAGGAGAACGTCCACACACATCGGCCTGATAGCGCACTTTAAAACTCACAATAAATACATAAATAATTAAAAACCCCTAAAACACCCACTACACGTGCAGCAGGCACACCCTAACTGCAGGCTACCAAACAACTGCACCCTCACTCCACACACAAATGAAAGCACCTCCAAGGCCCCGACCCAAATCACCCTCAGGTACCACCCCAATGCATGTGATACAATGCCATTCCAATACCCACAGACCCATTAATAACCCTCGCCCTCCTTTACTCCACCACAGGGTCCGATCCAAACGACGAGCATCAGGACACCCCTACCAGCACACCGGCAAAGAGGGCCAAGACCAACGGCCAAAGACCCTCCACCTCAGCTGCACGCATCAAGACACGGCAGCAGCACAAATCAGGTGGCAGCACAGAGGAGGGAACATCAACAGGCACCCCAGCAGCCAGCATGCCCACACCACCACCACCACAGGTCCCCCCAACGGATGCCACAGAAGGCACTGCCTCTGGTGGCAGCAGCACCATAGGTGACACCCCATTGATGGCAGGATGCTCCGACACAGAAAACGGGGATGTCGAAGTCAGATCCATCCATGACCTGTCCCAATCCCCCTGTCTGTCCCATCCCGTACAACATGAGGATACCACGCAGGGGCACCCACAAGACGACGACTGGTCATCCCCCACAAGCCCTGTGGCAAGGCAACATGAGGACAACAGCCCCTCTGTGACACCCCCGCAAATGGCCATGGCCCAGCAGAGGCAACAGTCCCTCGACCAGTTAATCGTGCAACAGCAGCAACTGGCCACGCTCCTCAATGACCATGCCGATGAGTGTGGGGGCACTAAGGCAGACATAGAAACATCAACTGAGACACTTAGGGCAGAAATGGAGAGAAGTACAGAGACACTAAGGGCACAAATGGAGAGTAGCACCGAGAGCCTGAGAGTCCAAATGGAGAGAAGCACCGAGAGCCTGAGGGGGGAACTGCATGCGACGTCCAAAGACGTATGTGCCGAACTTGCCGCAGTGCGCCGTGTGCTCACTGAGCTCTCACAAACACTTAGGGACATGCATGGACGTGAGCAGGCAGAGACATCATCCGTTGCAAGTTCCGTCCAGGGCAGCCCCCAACGTAGATCTGGGAGGAACCTGCGCTCCACAGGCAGGGGTGCCCCTGATACCCGGAGAGGGGGCTTGCAATAGCGACAGCCCACTGACAATGAGCATCTTTGGACACTGGTGTTCGGGGGGGAGGCAAGAGGGTGGAGGGGGTGTGTTGGGCTCACTTGGGTGGCGGGTCGATAGGGTGTTCAATTGTCATGATCTCTGCTTCCAAAAGGTCAGGGTTTTCCCAACTCCCTTGGAAGCAGATCCATAACCCAGGTTCCGAGGGCCAACCAGTCCCAATTGGGACCTTTTGGACCCAGTCCTGGCGCCAGTGGCACCAGGCTCATAAATGTGCCCAGTCCCAGCGTTGGAAGCGCCGGGCTCATAATGCTTGGGTGGACTTACCTGCAGCAGACCATGCTGCTTACTTGCCTGCCAGCTGAGCCTCTGATCCTCTTCTGTTTGGAACTACTTTTCCTGTTGGGTGGGGCAGGAGCCACTCCCTAGGTTCAGAACACTGGAACTCTTCTGGAAAGCAGGAACTCTTTTCTTACCTAGGCGTGGCTGTGGAAGGAGACACCTAAGCACTACAGGAGGCTATTTAAACCACACCCGGTGGATGAATCTTGCTTTGCGTTATTCTGCATCCTCTGCAGCAGAACGCTCATCGTGTCTTCTGCATCGGATCCTGGGCCTAAGGAAAAAGGCTTACCATCCTGAATCCAGTCTTCAGCAACACCTATAAAGACAAGAAAGAACAGGTTAGCATTCCGGCATCTGAAAGACAAAGGCTTACCTACTCTTCGTGCGCTCCGGAGGTCTTCACACTGCATTCCGGCATCTGAAAGACAAAAGCTTACCGACTCTTCGCACGCTCCGGAGGCCTTCGGCGCTGCATCCTGCATCTGAAAGACAAAACAAGGTGCGTTTAAAGACATTGGGGAACTTTGATACTCACGTGCCATTACTCCTTTCCACATCAACCCCAGTGGGTATTCCGGCACCCTGCAGCCACTCCGAACTCGTACCTGCAAAATAAAAGACAGTTAGAGCGCATCGTGAAGCAGGCAACAAGCGCTTACTTACGTGCTTCCAGGCGCTTCTATTCATCATACGGACTCCATCTTCAACTCACTTCAGCCCGTCATCCGCCATCGCCGGAACCTGCAAAACAAGAGACATCATTGCTAAAGACTTTAAAGACAATAAAATTACTCGAAACTTACCGTTCGTGCAGTAAACGACGGACAGCAGTCCTCTGAAGTCAAGAGGCCTGCGCTACCGATCCAGTGAAGAAACTGGTTACAGCACCCTGCCCCGAGGCAGATGGAGAGCTCGGCATTCACTTACCTAAGGTGAGAGCGTTAACCTTTGGGGGTCTACAGGAGAGCAAAAAAGGGAAGAGATAGGGACACCCCAATAACCCCAGTTCATTAATCCCATATTTTCTGTCTGCAGACATCTTACTCTTGAAGTCAGGCATACAGTGCACAGAGGTCCAGCCCAAAGAGCCAACCGGGTGCTACACATCACCTTTGAAGATACGGTAGTCGCCCAGTCAAGACCGGCGCCTCTGCGAGAATCAGGTGAGCGTTACAGAACGCAAAGCCTACCGCAAAACTCTCGCCCAGGCGCTATGGAAACCTCGGATACTGACCACCTAGCCCGGTTACTTGGGGAACTAAGGGCAGAAGTGCATGCAGCTCGTCAGGAAACGAATGCTCTAAGAAGGGAACTAATTACTTCCAAGGAGAGAACAGACGGTCTTGCTAGACAATTGCTACAGTCACAAGCCGGACAAACCCCGTTACCCGCATCAGGGGCAAATCTTCCTTCAACATCCTCTATGAATCCAGTGCAGATCAACCTACCTGGGAATGTACCTCTGGCTCCGCCCGAACGATTTTCTGGTGACCCAAAGAGGTTTGCAGTATTTATCAATCAGTGCCGGTTGCACTTCTTATGCCGGCCAGCAGCCTTTCCAACTGATCAAGCTAAAGTAGCTTTTGTACTTTCGTACCTTAGTGGCAATGCGGCAGACTGGTCGATCCCTCTAGTTAATCAAGATGATCCGGTTCTCCATGATTTTCAAGCCTTTCAGCTTAGTATGGAAAAACTGTTCGCAAGACATTCACAGGGGCAGGCCTTGGACAATGAGCTTCTTTCGTTGCGACAGGGTAATCAAGACCTTTTGGCTTATATTGCATCTTTCAATAGACTAATAGTGGAAACTCAATGGCCTGAGGACAAAAGGATTACGCTGTTTTACAGAGGTCTACGTGGAGAGCTCAAAGACGTTTTAGCCCAAGTAGTGAATCCCCCACAAGACTGTTCGGATTATATAGACTTGGTCGTTCAAATAGATCATAGACTGCAGAACAGGAAGGCCGACCGTTCCAAGTTTGATGCTCGAGTATTTTCCAAACCGCCAACTCCTTCCAAAGGAGTAGACTCCGGGGAACCCATGCAAATCGGGGGTCTGAAAGGTCCTCTAACACAAAAGGAGCGGGAAAGGAGAAAACAGTTGCAATTATGCCTATATTGCGGAAACTCAGGGCACTTTCTTCGAGACTGTCCGGTGAAACCTGCCAAGAAGGCAGTAGGAGCTGCAGTTACCAAAGTTACAAACTCTGAGCAGGGAAACAACCTCGCCCGACAAGAATAGAGGTCCTCTTGCCGAGCGTGAAAACCAGTTCCGTGACCTCGCATTTCGTGATACCTATGGTCCTCATTAGCCCTGATAATCCGGATCGATTACATGCAATTGAAGCTTACGTCGACAGCGGTGCCATCGGCAATTATGTGGATCATGAAATGGTTTTGAGGATGAATCTAACTCTTTGTCCCAAGGCTGTAAAGGACGTCATTACTACAGTGGATGGTACGGAGATAGCCTCCGGGCCAGTAACGCATACCACTCAAGAGGTGACGCTAGTAAGTCAAGATGGACACCATGAGAAGATCGTGTTCGATGTGATCAAGGCCCCTCAGTTTCAGATTATTCTAGGAATACCTTGGTTAGAGAAACACAATCCTCTGATCGATTGGCGAGCAAGAACGGTCCAGTTTCCAGAATGTGTCTCTACTTGTCACCCTCCACCTGGTGTTGCACTGGCAGCAATTTCTTCAGAGACTCCCCAGTTACCTCCCGAATACCTTGAATACCAAGATGTTTTCCGGAAGGATCAGGCTAACACTCTACCTCCTCATAGGTCTTATGACTGCCAGATAGACCTGATACCTGGATCTACTCCTCCTTGTAGTAGAATTTATGCCCTCACCGAGCCTGAGAACCTTCACCTTCGACAATACCTGGATCAATACCTGGCGAATGGGTTTATTCGTCCTTCCAAGTCCCCTGCTTCTTCAGCTTTGTTCTTCATTCCAAAAAAGGAAGGAGACCTTAGAACTTGTATCGATTATCGCTCCCTGAACCAGATCACCGTTAAGAATAGATATCCGTTACCTTTGATCCCTGAACTCCTGGACCAAGTCAGAAAAGCATGCATATATACAAAGCTGGATCTTAGAGGAGCTTACCACTTGGTACGAGTAAAAGAGGGCGATGAATGGAAGACTGCCTTCCGCACCAAGTATGGGCTATTTGAATATCAGGTCATGCCCTTCGGACTTTGCAATGCCCCGGCCGCCTTTCAATATTTTATGAACGATGTCCTCAGAGAGCTCATAGATGTGTGTGTTGTTGTTTACATTGACGACATCCTCGTTTATTCTTCATCGGAATCTGAACATCGGAAACACGTGAAAATGGTCCTCGAAAGATTGCGTCAACACAAACTTTTCGCTAAGTTGGAAAAATGTGTTTTCAACGTGACTGAAGTTGAATTCTTGGGATTCATATTATCACCTGGCGGAGTACGTATGGATTCAAAGAAGGTCGATGCAGTTCTCAAATGGCCATCACCATCCTCCGTAAAAGGTGTACAAAGCATGTTAGGCTTCGCTAACTTTTACCGCAGGTTTATCCCCGAATTCTCTCGAATAGTCCAGCCCATCACTGCCTTGTTAAAGAAAAACAAACGTTTTGAATGGTCTACCGAGGCGGAACAAGCTTTCCAGGATTTGAAGACTAAATTTATCTCTGCACCAATCTTAAAACACCCTCGCCCCGAACTCCCCTACATCGTGGAAACTGATGCTTCAAGCCTTGCCATGGGGGCAGTTCTATCACAAAAGGACCCGGTAACCAATCAGTTGCATCCCGTGGCATTTTGGTCCCGCAAATTCTCGCCTCCTGAAATCAATTACACGATTACTGACAAGGAACTTCTGGCTATCAAGTCTGCCTTTAAGGCTTGGCGGCATTATCTGCTGGGGGCCCGACACACCGTTACTGTGATTACGGATCACCGAAACCTGCAATATTTGAAAACCGCAAAAGCCCAATCCTCTAGACAACTCCGTTGGGCATTATTCTTTGCAGAGTTTGACTTCATAATTACCTATCGACCTGGTACAAAGAACGGTAAAGCTGATGCCCTTTCTCGGATGGGAATGGAAGAACACTTGATCAACCCTAAACCTGTACCAATCATTCCCGAACAAAGAATTCTGGGTGTAATCGCCACAGAATCCATAGAGGAAGTTAAGGATAAAGCCAGGCAACTTGTAACTCCAGCAGACATACAGAATTGGCATCTGCAGGGAAAGGACTTTGCAGTAAAGGACAACTTATTGTATTTCCAAGAACGATTATACCTACCCAGCACAGATTTACAGAAAAAAGTAATCTCCTGTTATCACGATTCTTTAATGGAAGGTCATCCCGGTATGGCCAAAACCTCAGAAAAGATCAAGCGCTACTTCTGGTGGCCGTCTTGGAAAAAAGATATCAGAGACTTTATAATGTCTTGTGGAGTATGCGCCCAAAACAAGAGTCAAAAGGAAAGACCAGCAGGCCTCTTACGCCCTATTGACATCCCACCTCGCCCTTGGCATACGCTTTCTATGGACTTCATCACCGATCTACCTCCATGCTCCGGATACAATACGATTCTAGTAATCGTGGACTTATTCTCCAAGATGGCGCATTTCATTCCGCTCAAAGGCTTGCCAACAGCAGCAACTCTGGCCCGAGAATTTCTCGAAAACATCGTCCGACTACACGGTTTTCCTTCGGTTCTAATTTCGGATCGAGGTAGTCAATTTATTTCTCATTTTTGGCGAAGTTGCTGTCGGTCGGCTCAAATTGATGTGAGACTATCGACCAGTCACCACCCTCAGACCGACGGACAAACCGAGAGGACCAATCAAACTCTGGAACAGTATTTACGCTGCATGCTGCAACAAACTGAAAAAACTTGGAAAGACATCCTTTGGATAGCCGAATATGCCTACAATAACTCTGTCCATTCGGGAACTGGGAAAACACCGTTTTTTCTTTTGTACGGCAGTCACCCTCGAACCTCGGAGTTGGATCCCCTCCAAGATCTTGAAACACCAGCAGTAGACTACCTGCATTCTACAATCACCCAAGCCTTTAAGGAAGCTGTTTCTCACCTTCAAAGGGCTAAAGAACAATACAAGAAAGGAGCAGATCAACATCGGAAGGAAGCCCCTCAATATCAAGTAGGGGACCAAGTCTGGCTATCCACCAAATATCTACCTCTAAAAGGGCCTTGCACATTCAACCCAAGATACCTTGGTCCCTATTCCATCACTACCATAGTAAACCCAGTAGCGGTCAAGTTGGACTTGCCCCCTCACATGAAGATACATCCGGTCTTCCACGTCTCTCTATTAAAACCCGTGCAACCTCAAACCCGACTAACTAAATCTCCAAAACCCATCCTAGTTGATGGAGAACTCGAGTTTGAAGTCAAAAGCATTCTGGACTCCAAGATCTCCAAATCTAAACTATTTTACCTAATTGACTGGAAAGGCTACGGCCCCCAAGAGAGATCCTGGGAACCTGCTGAATATGTCCACGCTCCTCGCCTAATCAAAAGATTTCACCGAACATTTCCTGACAAGCCAAAACCCCCGGAGAAGCCCGGTTTGGGAGGGGCCTTGAGGGGGGGTACTGTCATGATCTCTGCTTCCAAAAGGTCAGGGTTTTCCCAACTCCCTTGGAAGCAGATCCATAACCCAGGTTCCGAGGGCCAACCAGTCCCAATTGGGACCTTTTGGACCCAGTCCTGGCGCCAGTGGCACCAGGCTCATAAATGTGCCCAGTCCCAGCGTTGGAAGCGCCGGGCTCATAATGCTTGGGTGGACTTACCTGCAGCAGACCATGCTGCTTACTTGCCTGCCAGCTGAGCCTCTGATCCTCTTCTGTTTGGAACTACTTTTCCTGTTGGGTGGGGCAGGAGCCACTCCCTAGGTTCAGAACACTGGAACTCTTCTGGAAAGCAGGAACTCTTTTCTTACCTAGGCGTGGCTGTGGAAGGAGACACCTAAGCACTACAGGAGGCTATTTAAACCACACCCGGTGGATGAATCTTGCTTTGCATTATTCTGCATCCTCTGCAGCAGAACGCTCATCGTGTCTTCTGCATCGGATCCTGGGCCTAAGGAAAAAGGCTTACCATCCTGAATCCAGTCTTCAGCAACACCTATAAAGACAATAAAGAACAGGTTAGCATTCCGGCATCTGAAAGACAAAGGCTTACCTACTCTTCGTGCGCTCCGGAGGTCTTCACACTGCATTCCGGCATCTGAAAGACAAAAGCTTACCGACTCTTCGCACGCTCCGGAGGCCTTCGGCGCTGCATCCTGCATCTGAAAGACAAAACAAGGTGCGTTTAAAGACATTGGGGAACTTTGATACTCACGTGCCATTACTCCTTTCCACATCAACCCCAGTGGGTATTCCGGCACCCTGCAGCCGCTCCGAACTCGTACCTGCAAAATAAAAGACAGTTAGAGCGCATCGTGAAGCAGGCAACAAGCGCTTACTTACGTGCTTCCAGGCGCTTCTATTCATCATACGGACTCCATCTTCAACTCACTTCAGCCCGTCATCCGTCATCGCCGGAACCTGCAAAACAAGAGACATCATTGCTAAAGACTTTAAAGACAATAAAATTACTCGAAACTTACCGTTCGTGCAGTAAACGACGGACAGCAGTCCTCTGAAGTCAAGAGGCCTGCGCTACCGATCCAGTGAAGAAACTGGTTACAGCACCCTGCCCCGAGGCAGATGGAGAGCTCGGCATTCACTTACCTAAGGTGAGAGCGTTAACCTTTGGGGGTCTACAGGAGAGCAAAAAAGGGAAGAGATAGGGACACCCCAATAACCCCAGTTCATTAATCCCATATTTTCTGTCTGCAGACATCTTACTCTTGAAGTCAGGCATACAGTGCACAGAGGTCCAGCCCAAAGAGCCAACCGGGTGCTACACATCACCTTTGAAGATACGGTAGTCGCCCAGTCAAGACCGGCGCCTCTGCGAGAATCAGGTGAGCGTTACATCAATATGATATCACATATGCCATAAACAGTGCACGATCAACCAATGAGATGTGTGGACAATGATCTTTGTGTACTAGGCCATCATAGGCGTACAGTCCATATTGTGCATGTACCAGACACACACAGTGCCACGAGTACCGTGTCCATGTATCAGCCACCAGGCGTGAGTGCTAGAAGCATGCATCTATGATATGCTGACGAATGTCACGGCCCTCCTGTGCCTCGGGGACTCCTTGAGGTGCTGCCACATCCCCACCCTCATCATGACCATCTTCAGGTGCTTGCAGTTCTGCGTCAGGGGGCATGGGCACATTTCTACGTACGCACATGTTGTGGAGCATGACACAGGCCATCACCATCTTTGCAACCTTCTCATGGCGGTACAGGAGTGCCCCGCCAGACCTGCTGAGGCAGCGGAAACGAGTCTTCAGTAGGCCGAATGCCTGTTCAATGACTACACGGGTACGTGAGTGGGCATGGTTGTAGTCCTCCTCATGCTGGTCCCGTGGGTTCCGGACTGGTGTGAGGAGCCATCTCTTCAGTGGATATCCAGCATCACCTGTATGTGGACGATAAACGGATTATGTGGAATGCCATTGCTACGTACGCATCACCCCCCCTTCCTGCCAGGTCATTGCCGAATCACATACCCCACATTATCATGCATGTAATGAGACTCACCGAGTAGCCAGGATCTGTTCCCTGCGTGTCGCTCCATGTAGCGTGGTATTGTAGAGTTCCTCAAGACCATAGAATCATGGGTTGATCCAGGGAATCGGGCACAACAATGTGTAATGATCCTGTTGGAGTCACACACCATTTGTACATTCAGGGAATGAAATTGTTTTCGGTTGCGGTACTGGGCCTCCATGGCATGTGGGACGACCAATTCCACATGGGTGCAGTCGATGGCACCAATGCAACCCGGTATGCCGGCAAGTGCATGGAATCCCACTTTTGTGTTTGTAATTTCCTGCTCCGAGCGTGGTAGGGAGATGTAGTCGTCTGCGTGCTGCAGGAGGGCATCGAGCACTTGCAATAGTGTCCGTGAGAACAGTGGCTGTGAAATGCCATGCAACTGTCCGACTGTGTGCTGGTAGGTGCCTGTGGCCAGGAAGTGTAGTACAGACACCACCTTCAGTAGGGGTGGGATGGCGGTTGGGCTATCTATCATGCTGACAAGGTCAGCCTGTGTCATGTCCACAATGGCGGTTATGGTGTCCCGGTCCAAACGGTAGAGGGTGTGGATCTGCTCAGCAGTGAGGTCGAACGGATGTGCTCGGAGGCGTGGGATTGCGGGCTGCCTGCGTGGTGGTAGTGGCTGTGCTGGCGGCCCTTGCTGGCCCTGCCTTGGCCTCCTCCTCCTCCTGCGTCCCCTCCGTGCGGCCGGTTGTAGTTGGTGTTCGTCTTCTTCCTGGAGTCGGAGTACTTGCAGTGCTATCAGGTCCCCCAGGGCCAACATCGCGAGTCCTGCCGGTAGCATTTCGGAGTGGGTGTGGTTGTGGGAGGAGACTGGGTGTGCAATTTATGTGTTTTCAGGCTGTATGGCCTCCACCTGTGGTGATTCATTCCACCTGTGCAAGCTGCTCTCCCCTTTGGCCGAGCACGTCCCGCACACAACGCTGCAATTCGAGTAATGGCATGTATTTGTACCCGATGGCCGTGTAACATTTGTTGATATGTACATTCGGCTATGGTCCCATTGTTTCACATACAATCTTTGCAGTCGCGAACAGACTTGTGAAGGGTCAGTGGAACGTAGTACTCGAGTAACTGTGGGCCCTCATGCATCACTGTACCGAGTTGCACCGACGGGTGGGGCGTCCCATTTGTGGGTGAAGGCAGTTGCCATTTTCACACACAGCCGCACTAGATGGATTAATTTGTGATTTCAAACGGCCACAGATGCCTTTTCGACGTGATGTTGCAAATGAGGAATTCGAAGGGCGGCGCTTTCGGTTTTCAGCTAGCGGCGAGGAGATGCCCACAGGTCTGACTGCAAATATAACGTTCTATTGTTCAATGTCCTTGAGACAGGGGCCATGGCGAGGATGCAATGATTGATATGAATAGTTTGGGATGCGCAATAGCGACGTGGGCGATGAGGCCGGACGTTCCCAAATACATGTTACTTCACAACACTGGAATTACGGGCTGGGGCACTGTGGATTTTGCAGGCTGCATAACGCACAGACTCAATGGATATTTCTAATGTTATGTGAGTAAATATTCCTTGCGTTTTTATACCGGGATGAGGGAATGATGAATGGATGCATGGGCAGATGATTTGATACAGAGTTTGCCATGTACAGGGCTTCTTGGAATCTATCCGCCTCCCCTGCGCTATGTGATGCAGGGCTGCCATAGTGGGACCATCGTCTATCTGGCCTTGTTGAGCCCTCCCTTTCTCGACGCGCCTTCAGACACTTGTGTCCATGCACGTTAGCATTCCCATCTGATGGATTCTGTTTTGACAGACGCATGCACAGGTACACTCGTTTGTGATGGTGTTTACACCTCGATATAGATGGTTATGAGTCGCAAGTGGTTTTGGGGTGGTGATGATCCTTTGGAGTGGGCTAGCATGCATATGGCTGTGGATTTAGTGTGATCATTGAAGTGAGTTGTTCGAATGTAGTTCTGATGGCCATTCTGTTCTTTTTCTTTTCTTTTGGTTGACAGGTATCTCCTCCCCTTTTGCCACTGCCATCTGTATGCCACTCCTGCAGATGGATTTTACTCCCGACACCTGCTGCTTCGTGTTAATCAGTGGAGCAGCATTACGATCTTATGGGACGATCGCCAATGGGCCACATGCCCTTACGCAGTACTAGTGGCTCGGAGCAACATTTCGGCCTTTCAGCTGGACTAGTGCCTCCCCATTGGGACGGCCCTGCGGTTCTGTGCGCTTCCATGTTGCCTTTTCGTACCTGAATGTGGCTCTGTGTACCATGATGGAACAGGGCGTCACACAAGTAGTAGCTGGTCATTTCTTGCGGATGCAGCCCACAATGGTGAAATGTGTTTTGGAGTTCATGGCCTAATGGCTGTATGGGCTTGGTGATTTTGTTGTGCATTACATTTCTATTCTGATATGGGCCGTGTAGCGTTCTTCTTTGCGAGTGATGTGGCATATTCCTATTTGGGGAGCGATGTATTGTGAGGAGATCTGCATTGGGTTCCAGCTTCGGAGTTTAGTTGCGTGGTACTGTGCTGGGCGCGTTTGCCTACGAAGCCCAGTGAGGTCAGGGATGGGGGCTGCCAATATGACAGTTTGAATGTTGTCATGCTCAGGGGCGGGGGATTGGGTTTTGTGTAACAGATGCCGGTCAGCCAGGTGGACTGGTGGAATGATGCGATTTTCGGAATATTGCTGGTCACAGGTGCCTGTGTTTGCGTGCGTTTCTGGGGGGGGGACTGTGGTCATGTCCATTGGAATGGCTTCTGTATTCGTGCCATCTGTGCCCTGCAGCTCCCATTGGCCCCTCTTGTGAATCTTTTGTTCGTTGGAATGCATGGGTGACTTGTACATTTCACTGGTTGCATTGTGACTTCATTGCACCTACGGGGAGTTGTACTTTGTGGGCAGGGAGCGGTGTACAGGCACTCAGTGGGGCCGTTTACGGTTGATTCGCGATGCCGTACTTCTCACCATGGCGGAATGGTACTTTCCGCCATGCTTGATGGCGTTAGGTACATGTCCGCTAGGGTCGGAATTTGCGTACCCTTGCGCCATGGTGGTATTTACGGTTTGGCATGGCGCGCGCGCGCGTACTTGGTGCAGTTAGCGTTGGCGTTCACTACGGTGTCGCTAATGGCATCGTACTTTGCGGTGACGGGTCATAGTCGCACCGAGCGCTATTCGATGGCGGTATTGCATTTCCGCCATCGTTTTTCGATTTCCGCCAGGGTCGTAATGAGGGCCAGTGTAGTGAAGCTGTACTGTAAAACCTCCAGGGCAGATTCAAAAATAAAAAGCTGAAAGTTTGGGGGTCCATATAAATGGAGGCACCTATGTGACCTTTTTATCCTTGTAGACCTAGAACACTTGTACAGACAGTTGTACAGGAACAGGAAACATGGCGTTCCTTGCATGTACAGATCATGTGTGATTACCACAAGATAATCATGTATGCAAATGCTACCTATTATGGAGTTACACCCAGCAGATACATCTGTCAGTACCATTGTTATAACACAAGCGTTTGAGAAAGGATTGTATGCCGATTATATGGTTGCCACTTCATCAGGCCACAGGTCAGTTAGTGTGCATTAAATGCAAGGTTCCGCTGTGGGATTTCTGGCAGTAGATGATGCCAATGCACACTCCGGCACCACTTCAGAGGTTCAGCATCTTGAAATATTTAGGGCCAAACAATGAGAGAGCATTAGTAAGTAGAGCACTTTCTATGCGGCTGTCTAGCAATCACACTGATACAAGTATTTCAATTAAATGAATAATCCTACTCTACAACAACACAATCATAGACAATGCTCTATGACATTCCTGAATTGCATGGCATCCCTACCACCTGGGAAAGGTAAATGGTATACCACTTCCCCTTGGGAAGAGAATCACTTTACAAAGTCAACTCAGCACACAGCTGAAGTTAACAAATATGCATTATTGTCTCATTCTCCAACATATTATACACATAAAACAACACAGAATGAACATTAAACTACCTATCTGAAGTACTTGTCGTTTGTTGTTTTGGGTACATACACTCATTTTGGGGCATTTGATGAGATGCATGTTTTTTATGCAAATGATGGCCTATGTCAGGATGTTCACATAACAAAATGTGCATCTGACAGAGAGAAAGTGTGTTAAGTGCATGCCATCAGTTGTGCCATCAAATGTCCACTTATTTGCTCCACTTTTGCACAACAATTTGCACACTCTTGCACACTGGGCTTTTTTCATTTTTTCTTCCACCTCCAGTGAGATGCACAATGGCACAAGTGTATCATTGTGCCATTGCTCATCTCATTGAGATGCACTTGTTTTTTGAGAATCTGCCGCACAGTATTCTAGTGGTCACACACACTTAGTTGTGGCATGAACTTTGTTATAGGGATTTGGAAGGGATGATTGGTTGCGAGGGACAATAAAAGACTCATGGGATATGTTGTTTTTGCTTGTTGGTCTCTTACTGATATTAACTAATAAAGTAAAGATTTGAATGCTAAACATCTCGAGCCATTACTAGCATCTTAACTCTCCATTGTAACTACTAGGAATACTCAAAGTTAATAGTATTACAAAGTAGCAATCACAAGTCACTCAAAGGAAGTTCTCCAATTGTATTAGAGCGGAAAAGCACAACTCAAGTATATGAACTAGGTGTTTGTCAAATAGTTAATAAACAGTTGCCACTTCAATTCATATTTCACAAACGCTGTTGAACTATTGTTAATAGATGTTTCCATTCTATGGACATTGCAAATATTTTTCCATCACCCTGGTATTGTGATTTTCAGAAATGTTGTTTCCAAATCAATGTTATTATACGAATTTCAGTTTCAATAAATAAATCATATATAATGAATGATTGATCAATAACCATGGAATTAACACATAGTTTCCTGATAGGATGTTTGCAGGTGTGAGGGGAACATGAGCTAAATAGTTCAATGCTTTATACCATATCTTTGATAAAAACACAATCAAAGAACATATGCTTAAAGGAACCAATAGTATTACGACATGACCAACAATTCCCATCATTAGCCAAATGACAATTAAATAATTGTAATGGTGTAATGAAGTCTCTATGGGTAAGGAAAAATAAGGTTTATGTTAAATTTGCTCATGTGGATATTTGCTTGACTTGACTTTCTTCCATGTGAGTAACCATTCAGATGTTTGAAATTCCATATGGCAATCTTTTCCCCATTGCAATTCTATCGTCCATTTAGTTTCAATAGATTTAGTAAAAAAATGAAGCTCTAAATAGTGATAAGGATTCAAGACATTTTCCTCTTGACTGATCTGGAACAAGTATATTATTCTGGAATAACATCAAATTTTCAAAGCAAACATCCATACATTTGCAATATTGATGAAGGTGAGATGTGATATGGAGAATCTGATTCTGAGTACAACATATTACACAGAATTGGAGAATGAGAACATATGTTATATGTACTTAATGCCCTTATTCAGCCACAGTTTCCAAAGGAGACTTCTTCCCCTTGCCATGATCTTATTATTGTACCGCAAATAAGGTCATAGGCAGATTGAAGGGTTATCTATATTTGAAAACAAAAATTCCTTAAGTACTGATAATGATAAACTGACTGATTTAGAGTAACCATATTTGAATTTGTTAAAAATAGAAACCAAATCCTTGATAGATTAACAGGAATATCATCTAAACTGTCAGAATTGAGCCCGTTCATGTATATGCACATTTTGATGCTATCTAAAATTAGGACATCTGACTACTCCAAGTGCATGAGAATTATATAATTTAGTCAAGGAAATCCTTTTGAGTTTTTTCATCCTCAGAGGAAATTACTTAAAGTAGTAATAATGGCTTTAAAAAAAGAAGGTGGTAGTGAAAGAGCATTTGCAAATAAAATAAAATAACTGGAGATAACATCATTTTAATGTTTTCCGATCTATCCCACCAAGTTAAATATAATGAAGACCAAGGGGTGATTGAGTTCTTAATTTCACTCAACAATACGCTAAATGGATTATTTAACAGAGCAAGAGATCGCAATTCCCAAGTATTTAATATAATCTTGTCACTTGTAAAAAGTCATGAAGGTCTCTAAGATAGCTTTGTCAAAAGAGACCACTAAACCTTCAGCATTTCTAATAGAATAAACTATCTTTTTAATTTTGAGGTAAGAGGCTAATGCTTTGCTAGTTTTATTGGATGTGTGTAGATTTAGTATTTGTATTTGAGAATTACACAACAGGCATGTTCTGATAATTTTGTATTAATGTTTTAACATAGTGATAATATGCTACAGAATATGCTATCATCTGGTTTAATATTGTACATTTTTTGTAATTTGTTTAATTTATCAAAATGATAATCAACATCTTTCTTTCTTTTTAAAATATTTTTCTTCTCTCTAATAACATATGCAATGATGTGACCGTTAAAAATAGCTTAAGAGGAATCCCAAATAGTGACAGGTGATGTAGCATCATCTGTGTTGTTCTTAAAAATATTGCTGGTGAAAGTTGACATATGATTGGACAAACTTGTTATCCACTAATAACAATTATTAGACCTCGATCTATTTCGTATGTCTATGAATATCATCCAAATCCAGTGTAGAGAAAACCACGGCAATGTCACAAATTATTGTACTTTCAATACTGGAGTCTATCTTGGCTCGGGATAACACCCTGGGTATGCATATATACACTATATGAGATGGAGTATAATGTGGGATGGAATGAAATATGTAGTCAAAGTCGGTAGGATGAGCAAGCCTCCACGTATCAATGATATCTGTTTCTAGAAAACAGTGCAAAAACTCCTATGAGTTCTATTATTCTTATAAATACAATTCAACCTTCTATCTTTTTACAGTGGGGAGACCAACTGTTAGGCAGTCATCTACATCAGTGCCAATGTTTTCTGAGAGCGGACATTTAATGTGGCTGAACTCTTCAATACTTGCATGCAGATAGTACATATCTGTCCTGAGTACGACACTTTCATGTGCCTCTTGACCAATCAGAATGCATGAGTATAGATATGGGAACTTGCTGGCTGCAAAACAGCAGCACTGCACATTGGCTACGCCATTCTAGTAAGCACGTTGGTACATCCTCCTGTTTTTATTCAGCCAGCCCATTTTAAAATTATAGAGATTCATGCAACTTGATGGCTACCAATTTTTGTAATGCTGAATGTGCAGGTGCACAAAGACAAGGTGATGTTTCCAAATTTGCCTAATGTCCTAAATTCCTAATTTAAATGAGGGAATTCAATCTGCAAGCCAACCTGTCTCCAATATGGGGGTGGTCCTGCGTGAAGAGAGGACCAAAGTTCATATTTAACAGAAGAGAGGTGATGTCTCACTTGAAAGAAATGCTGATCAAGACCGTGGCCATGGAAGAAAATTAGTCCTTTAGACAGCAAGGGCAGCAAGGCCAGGATATGGTGGTATGGAATTCACATTTTTGCAGCAACAAAAAAGTAAATAATGTAGCAATACATGACCATGTGGCTAACAGACTACAGCAGGCACAGCAGACTACAGCAGGCACAACAGACTACAGAAGGCATAGTGTCATTTGTTCTGGTCCTTATTGAACTCTCATGATTGAAAACTGTTGCAAAGTGGGTTACCTCTTTTAAACGATGTGTTCCTCTTGGTGACACAAAACGAAAACAAAATAAATGAGTTGCAGCTTTCAACTTTGCATGTTAGTGTTATGTTTGACATGTGGCAAACGTCAAAACTGAATTTTTAACATGATTGTGTTGCAAGTTTAAAATCTCCATTAGCTGCATTGTATGTTCAGTGAGCACATAGGAGGATTGATGGTTTGGCTTAGCCAAGAATTTAAAATTCTTGGACAAGCCAAACCACCTCTCTCAGGTGAAGTCAAAGACTCAATCAAGCGCCTCGATCTGATGCAATATTTCTATAAGCCTCCCTGTACACAGGGCAAGACAGTGAACAATAAACATTAAAAAATGTCCTTGGATCCAACTCTGCCCAATAAAAGCACTCTGAATTAACCGAGAAAATAAGTAACGCATGCTTTATTTTGTTTGTTGTGGGTCTGGGACCAGTGCTTCATTCATAAAAATAAATAAATAAGGATTGCAGAAGAAAGAGCCATTACCCTTTGAGCTGTGAAGAAGTGACATGACATCAGATCACCAGACCAATGACCTATATGATGCAGCCTTAAAGCATCAAATAATGGTTACAAGCAGCCACAAAGGTGTTCCGATTGTTCAACTACCCAGACTAGAGACTGCTTGTGGTTGCCCACACACGTGGGAAGTGTATTATGCATTTAAACCCTATAGAATTCATTGGACCTCAATACATGTTTGCCAGTCCGGAAACAAGGGTGCCAGCAAAGTCCAAGTCTGTCTGCTGGAGCCGTGTGCCCGACAGGTCTGGCCCTGCCGAGCGCAGCGGCCATGGTAGGCAGACTTGTCACAGGAGCACCGACACCGTTGTGAACGGTGCCGGTGCTCATGTGTCCCCACCCCCATTGAGTCTCGTAGGACGCTATGGGAATGGGGATTTACAAATGTACCAGCGCCTGACTTTTCGGCTGCTGGACTTGGAATAGCCCAGTGGCACTGGGAAGTCAGATTCTGGTAAATTATTACAGGTCTGGTGGCATCCCGGCTGGAGCACCGGCAGGGTTACCGCCGGGCCGGTAATGAGACCCGTTATATTATGCAACACTTCTAAGAAGGTTTAGAACTTCACATTCAGTGATACTTAAAGAATAACAATAACACCACCAACAAGAAGAACAATAATAATAACAATTGGTGCAGCAGAGCTGGTAGCTACATTTAAACTCCATTTAAACTACAAGAAAACGTACGGTTTGATTTCTTTCCCAGTTCTAGTATATAAAACCATTGTATTCGGCTTCGCCAGCGAACAATAAAGTTAGGTCCTTATTTAATGAGTTTCAGAACAAATTAAGAGGATAGAGGGATAGAACCACACTATTCAGTGGCAAAATCTACAGCTACTAAAGGAGAAAAGCTCTTTCATATGCCACCTGCATCGCACATGCGATTTTAGTTCCTATTTACACAGTATTTTAATTACTTTTTCAATCTTACATATAGCAATTGGAGACATGCGTTATTTTCTTTGCTCGCCCTTTCTTCGTCTGCTGGTGTCCCTTCTATCCTATGAAGGTTTGCCTTCCTTTAACCTCAAGTCGTCTTGGCAGCCATTCCAACAAGGCTCGCTGTTGTGGGCAGTGGAAGCCACACGTGGCCTGCCTCCTAAAATGGACTCACTCTTTTCTACGATTACCCTACAACTGTTATGGTTTAGGTCCCGAGACGTGCACGGAAGCAGGCGATTTTGTCATCACTGAGAAATGCACTTGTCGCTTGTCATCCTGTAAGTGAAATGTTACCTCAAGAAATGTAATAATAAGGACCAACCTGCATCTTAACCCAATTGCAATGATGTATTTCCTGAAAGGCACACAAGTAAAACTATTTATTTTAACTAAAGTAATCAAGATTAATGTCAGCAGTTATGACACACGCTGTTTGCTAAGAAACCCATAGAACAATTGCTCAGGGCAAGCCTCATTAGGAAATCAGATAGAATTAGTAAAACTGATTATGCTTCAAAACTCGGCAGCAGCGGCTCCCACTGCCATCGAGGAGTCTCCAATTAACACAAGTGGCCTTGTTCAAAATCAGATTTTGCAGTCTCATTAGCTTATTATATTACAATCATTATGAGAGCTAAACAACACAGGAGGAATGCACTACAAATGTTTAAATAAAAAGGAGCCCCTAAGACATTGTAACCAGAGCTGGAGACAACCAGGACAGTGGCAACATATGAGACCAATTAGAAGTCTTGATCCAATGCCCTACAATGCCGTATGATCTTTGGCCAGCATGCATTACTCCTCTTTACAATAGTAACAGCACAAACGAAGAAAAAGTTTACAGACAATGAAAACGTGTTCATTGAACAGTATATGGTCATGGAGAGTGGGGGCTGGTTTCTGCCCACGCCTGGGTCGGTTTGAAAAAAAATAAAAAAGGATGATGCATGCATTATTCACATGCTGCGGCAGCATGAAAAGTTGGGGGGACGGGGCCGTCGCCGGGCCGGCGGCTGTCACCGTGCCGCCATCCAGGCGGCATGGTGCCCCCTTGAGTTGCTGTGCTGTTGTATTAGTGTTGTATTAGTGATACATATGTATTTGTGATATTAGTGATAAACAACCAATTTTAGAGTAGAATAAGCATACATTTCAAACTATGTATTCTGTCTTTTGCAAGTTGCAGTAATAGCATGTTTTTTTTCTGCCGTTGTCTGTTGCTATCATCACAAGACATTCCATCTCGGTGTCCTCGGTCACTTGACAAAAGCCTTGTGCCTAAAAGCTTCTGTACAGTGAAGACATATTTGACCATAGCACATCAAGTGGCCATTGACTTAATTGTGCCACAATTAATGCTTTGTTGTAATGTGTCTATCTTTCCCTTCGCCCTGGCATGCTGTTCAGGATGTTTGTTTTCATGTGTGAGGTAATGAGTGCTCAGAGTATGGGATGTCCTGTGAGTGTGCTGCTATCCCTATTTTGCTAATCTCTGAAGCCTGAAAGTAGATGCATGCAGGCTTGACTTGCGGCCAACTTTGCACCAGACCTGCAGATGAACTTAACTGGTCTGCTGTTAAATCTCAGTTACCAGTTTAATGGTCTCCACTACAGAATAATTGTTCATTTTACTATAGCCGATATGATAGTCAGTGGGTTGAGCGCTTGCTACTGCGATATGTGTGTGTGTGATCTTGAGGTTCGAATCCCAGCAAGGCCATCTCAGACTTTCATCCTTCTTAGGTCGATAATTGACTACCAACACAGGCTGGGTGATATTGTATGCATATTTGTTCTATAGAAAAAGAGCTTAAGCGTAAGTGCTATACAATAACAAATCGTTTGGACTTGGACGCCTGCTTGCATTCACAGTAATTTGACAATATGGATCTATACACACAGATATTAATGATACATACGGTGATCCATTCTTGTATGAAATGTATATCACATTAGTGAAATCATAACCATATTTTTCGTAGTGCACTTAGGAACAATGCTATTTGATGCCACTTCCTGTTTTGTCAAGGGTGAAAGTTTGTGTTTCATCGCTTCCCGGGATGTCACTTTGGGGTGGGGTCAAATGACATCACTTCCGGTGATGTCATCAGAGGTCAAGGGTCATGAGGCGAGGGGTGGCCACTTTTATTTGAGTGTCTGGGCCCATTTCTTGTCCCAGTCCAACCCTGCAGTGAAGTGACCTGTGGATGACAGTGTGTAAATAGTCATGACGTGGCTTTTCTTCTTCTACGTTGCTGGACAGCGTTCTTTCCACTATGATTGTAAAGCACTCCATTGGTTCCAAAAGCTAGGTTCCCAACCAATACAATAATAAAAATAATAATAATAATAATAATAAAATACTTATGATTTGGGAAGGATTTGTTGTTGCCTTACGTACATAGGTGGATCATCGGACCAACAAACAACACAGTATACAATTCACTGTATACAGTAGAAAAAAATTAGTTTGAACCTGGACAATGCTGGTTCCCTGAAAGTAGAACCATGTATAAGTCAACCACTACAAATAGAACACTCCTAGCCACGAGAGCACATCCTAAAACGGTTATGCAGAGCACACCGTATGGCAAATTCCCTATTGCATGTTGTAACTGTAGATCTACCAGAGGCTTTGAAAATAGGTTTGTTGGATTGCTGTACGCTCAGGTGTATATCCAATGAAGGATTGCTAAAGTAAGACTCAGGGCCAATCCAGCTGACAGACACTTGATTCCAAAACACAAACACAAGTGTGTAACAATGACAACATCCTGATCCAATTGATAATGACATATACAGGAAAGAGTGATAAAGTTTACACCTTTTTCCAAAAGCATTGACTCCTGCTGATTATGGGCTGTGAACTGAAGCTGCGTATCAATGAACAACCCACCATCACATACCATAAGAATATCAATCTACATTCTCATTAAGCAATACACAATCACTCCAGACAAACAATTGTATTAACTGCCAAATCACCTTGTAGTGTCTGTACAGAGTGCTCTACACATGCTAAAAGGTTTTCACGGACAGCCTGATTTGCTTCTTGAAAAGTCACA
Source organism: Ambystoma mexicanum (assembly GCF_040938575.1). Taxonomy (NCBI): domain Eukaryota; kingdom Metazoa; phylum Chordata; class Amphibia; order Caudata; family Ambystomatidae; genus Ambystoma; species Ambystoma mexicanum. The sequence continues at coordinate 1,008,343,319 of NC_090930.1, forward strand.
TTGGATATTATTTGGCAGTTCTCAGTAAAAAATGCACACAATAACATAGACCATGATGCATTTTGGAGACACTTGTCAGTGACATCAACTGTCTCCAGTTATTTGGCGTGCAACACATTCTAAATTCCAAATGTATGAGGGCCAATCGATACATTTGGCTGTGTAAGGAAGATGTCATATTGTTCTTGACACATTATAGTGTTGAATGTGGCTTCTATGTGAATCTGGAATCTCAAGTGGTCCTCAAATGAAAATATGATTTTGTGTAAAATCATTTATTTTTTAAGCTCTCTTATGGTTTTATTCTCACTTGCTGCACTCAAGTGATCTTTTGATGTGTTCGCTGGAGACATTAGTTCCGTCTAAACATGTTCTATCTGTTTTTGGCTGTTTGGCTGTTTTATGTATTTTTCTATTTATTCCTACTCTTGCCCATGATGATCTATTCATCATGACAAACTTCATTTCTTTGAATTTCAGTCCCCCTGCTCTGGAGGTTTGCCCTACTCTTCCTCTTTGTTCAGACACAACCCTTTAATCACTTTTTCTCTGTGCCTTGCTTGCAAGTATCTTTCAGACCCTAACCACTACGTTAGCACTGATGCGTTTGGCTCTTTGACATATTATCTGCAGCAACCAAATTTCAGCGGGCTCCGCATGACCTTAATGTTTCCTATGTAGATGAATAATGACCCTTTCTTTTGGAACACTGTACCCTACCTAATTGTTCTCTTGTTTGATTTTGTTTCTCCATTTGTAACATGAACCATCCCAAACTAAACTGCATCTTGAAGAGTGGTTAGGAAGTAGATGTTAGAACAAGTGGGCAGAACGGGCAAAACAAAAGCCCCCAAAAGTTCAATTATTGGTCAGTGAGCAAAGTTCTAGGGAGGTAGTATTCCAGAGTCGACAGCCCTGTAAAGCAATCCTACTAACTCCCGTCATCTGAAATTTAGAATAGGAGACCATCAATAGGGGCTGGCTAGAAGACTGTCAGTCTCTGCATGAGAGCAGTGATTTTGTCCATAGGATGAAGGAAAGCCATGTGCACATTTGAAAACAAGGCCAAACATCTTGAAATTCTATGAGCATTGCAGAGGCAACCAATTCAGGACACTGCCCAGTGGAGTGACAGAGTCTTGGCTACTTTTCCTGAACATAAGGCAGACGGCAGCATTCTCAATACCCTAGAGCGGGTCCAGCATGTATGATAGAAATCACAGCATAGAGGGTATTGGTTTAACTGCAGGAAGGATTAATCAATGCCCCGCATTCACATGATTGTGGTCTTCTGAAATATAGCTAAGGACTCCTTTGAACTGTCACATTTTACAATAGGCATTTAGAGTAACAACTCTCACTTGTGCTTTTAGCCTTAAGACTGATTCCCATAAAACTCCAAGAGTCTTCACGAGGGGTGAAATATCCATATTTAGACCAAACAGTTCCAAGTGAGATGGAATTTTCTCTATTTGACTTGGAATGTGGTGAAGGCTGAGCAAACACACCTTGGAATTGCCCAAACCTCTTGCTCCAGTGCACGCCATGGGCAGACAGATAGATATTGGGGTCATCTGCTTAAGAATGGAAAGCAAGGCCATTAATGCTCAGTCCAAAAGTGAAACAAATGTTGTATAACAGCAGGTGGACAATGATGAGTCTTGTGACACAACACCATCCTCAATGTAGGGTCTGGAGGTAAAAGCATCAAGTTTTATTCTTTGCTCATGAAAGGAAATTACAAACCAGAATCAATCCAAACACATTCCTATAACCTGATCCAATTGTTTGCAGGGGCTCCCTGTATGCCTTTGGTAGTCCGGGTAGTGAGGCACAAAATACAACGGTATCATTTTAAAGTTATGCATTTCTTAACACAGTAAAAGGTGGGAAGAAGCTTATCAGTCCCAAGAGGAAATCCAAAGCTAAGATTCTTGAAGAAAATCGCTCTGGTATGGACAACGTAAGTTGACCATCCCCTGGTGGCAATCACAAATTGCCTGCACCCCCCTGTATGCTATTTTCCCTATTCTTTATGAGTGCTTGTCTCTGTTGAGACAGCGTTTTCTACAACTGAATGTTTCAAAAAGAGTGTCAACAAAACGCCTCAAAATACAATCCTATTCTTAATATGTCCTCAGCCTAAATGTTTCAGCTAGTCTACAGCACAATGTATAAAAGTCACACATTCACTAATCTTCACAAGTACATTCCTAAATTAAGAAATAAAAGATTATTTTCTTGAGCTACTGACATTATGGTGGAATGCTCTCCTTTTCTCTTTGCTTCAGGATGCAGGTCATTGTAGGGTTACTCACAGTCTGTGTTACCCTCAAATTCCTGACATTCAGCTGGTGTTTCCCCCGATCAACACCTTCTTGAAACTTCAATCAAATGCACTTGTCTTCATGGACATATACATGTTTTTCTCCAGTACACGGAAGTTTAGTAACTGGGCTAGTAATGTCTCATCCTCAGATTTGGCTGGCTCTCCTGCATGTAAACACATCTCCAATAGCTTAGCAAGTTTTCAAAAGGAAGCAGTCTTCCTATGTCCTGGTTTCCCGCTGCTCTCCCCCTGTGTCAAGGGAACAAAGCCAAATACCTCCATCTCTGTTTTGGGATGTCCACCATGGCTGGTCATTCCATGTCTCTTTTATTCTCCTCCATTTACGGATGGGTCTTTCTCACACCTCCACATTGGTTACCCCTTTCTAAAATTTGAATCTGGGAGGCTAGTGGCTAGTGGCTAATTATGTAATGGGCATGTGTTTCCCTAATGAGAACCAGTGATGGCTTGGAACAGACATAGACACCAGTATAAATCTTAATGGAGCATGGACTGCAACCTCTCTTCTTTGTCTTTCGTGTTTTTTCCCCTGGAGCTGCAAACACACTTCACTGGTATGGTTCTGCATGTAAAATGCACTCATGTACAGATGTACTACTGAGGCGTTGCAGTGCAGTGAAAGAGGGTATGATTAAGCACCATGAGAAACTGTGGGTTCATGGTTTTCTGTCCGCTGTCTCTCTGGAGCTCTATATGCTCTAGGATTCTGCTGTGACCTGAAGTTCCGTAACACTCCGCCTCCCTGACAATATCAATTTTTCAGGGTGGTGGGCCCTTGGGGAGGTACAACAGACAGAGGTGGACCCATTCCCATCCATAACAGCCATCTACACCTGCAAGTCAATATGGAGAGTTCAGAGTACACATCACAATGTCCATCCATGTCCAAAAGGTCAGTTGAAAGGACCTCACCATACTGTGTAAGGGACCGCAGAATAGAACCTGCATCAGGGCTAATGGAGATAGTATGGTATAGCATCTGCAAAAAATCTGGACTACGATTCCCAGATTACTTTGTCCAGTATCAACTTCTACCTTCAGCAAACGGGCCCTCCTCCACAGTTCTGAGTTGCAGCAAATTCACTCTGGATTGCCAAGTGGCTACACCTTGCTGTGTATTTTCTGCTTCTGTTTTTGCCTGCCATATGATGAACGGAATGACCAACGAATTGGCACTGCATGCCACTTCTGTCCTTGATACTTCCTGTTTATCTTAGGCTCAAATTGCATCACAGACGGCCTTTGTGCCCTGCCTCTGTCTCTCATTTGCCCACATATCACTGACTTTGATTTCTCCATGGACTGTCCTGAACGTCCATTCTGTCCCGAGCACTGTTTGCATTGTGTTAAATGGCTGATACACAGATTGCTTACATTACGCTTTGTGACCCTCTTCTGCCTGTGCCTACTGATCTGTTTACACTTTCTGAGCTGATTTCTTCTCCATGGGGGATTATCACAGGCTCTGTTTCAATCTACACGTATACTGCCTTCGCCATTCTTTGGCGGGGGTCTGCCTTCCACTCCTCTCTATAGACCCTGCATCTACCTGAGAGATGACCTTCCTAAACATATGACTTCAAATTGCCTGGACCTTACTCGTGGTCCAGTGCTTGACACCTCTGATTAGCATTGTGCCTGCTTTGAATTGGATTTGGAATATTGTTTGCATACTCTTTCAAACTCAGGCCTAACACTTGGATTTACCATCAGTGATCTATAAGTCTATGAACTTCTGGTGTCACTAGTTGTATTAGAACTCAAATGACCTTTGGCATAAGGTAACCCAGTGTGTTGAGCACCTGTGATTAGCATACATGTACAGAAATGTGTTTCAGCCACAGACAGTGAGGGGCTTCCAGGGGTGGACAGTGTGAGGAGCTGACAATGATGCAATATAGGAGCTGACAATGATGCAATAATAGGTGGCTTAAGGGGCTGTTCCTAGTGGACAGCATTTGGTGAATGCAGTGGTGGACAATGTGAGGAACTGGTGGTGGTAGGACAGTGACACTGACACACAGAAACAAACAACATTTCCATTTCAAACAGTAAAAATGTTCAAAGCATATAGACAAAAAAAGAATGTAATTTCATCACACTCTTTGTAAGTTGGTAGGATATTAAAATCATACTGAAAATATGGAGATACCATCTGTCAGCAACATACCTTTTTGAAATGTATATGATTGGTCACTAATATTATAAATGGCACAACATTTAATGACCCTTGATTGACGTTCTTTAAAAAACGTTTAGCCTATAAGCTGAATCGCGATTAAACAACTATTGTGGGGTATGACCAAGTGTATGTGGGTGCTGAGGATTTGGGATGTGATCTGACTAAAAAGTAGTTCAAACAGCTTCAAATTGTGGCACTGCCAGGCTAACCCCTGCCTAGAATAGAAACACGATGAATACATTGTGTGCCAGTATCTATGTGCTTGTGAAAAGAGTATTTGGCTAATAAATGTAAATATATGTATGGGCACATCAGGTGCATATCATGAATATGTACTAGCGCATATTATTGAACCAGTTTAGCCTCTACAGGAGGTTTATGAATTAGCACAGATTGTTGAGGCAATTGAACATAACAAGATTTTTGCCTTTTCCTGAATAGGATTTATGCATTTGCCAACACGTGTTTCGACCGTTGTGGTGTATTTCAAGGCAAGTTTCAAAATTAACAACCTAATTGTGGAATGGAGTTCATAGTTAAAAGACTGCTGTCTGTGACCCACTGCGAAAGCTCCTGCCAGTTAGGCCATAGTAGGAAAACATTTGCACTGAGATATCATCCTGGTTTGGGAGGATAAGTGGTGTATTTTGAGGTATAGTGTCCGCCAAGAGAAATTAAGCTTTCTCTATGATATTCTCATATATTAATCTTTGTTTTCAGTCAGGTATTCCATGCCATGTCAGGTCCTTTCCAGTAAAGGGCCCAGCCTCCGTCTGGCGTCCGCATGCAGTTGGAACAGATCTTAAATAAATGCTCTCTTGATCTGATCCTATTGACTAGTGCAGAACTTCCAAATCTCTTTCCACAATTGAATCTGTGATTGCAGATCTTAAAACACAACTGAATCAGCTTTAAACAGATTCTGAACTGAAGTCTTTTTTGGAGGATATCGATCAGACATTATCCTCGTATCAGAAGGATATTGAATTTAGAAAACTCAGAAAATTTAGAAGAGATGCTTTTGATTAAGTGAAAGACATTCATGGTAATTCATAGAATTCAGCGCAGAAGCAGCACAAGCGGACAGCGCAGAGAGGGAGCGTGCGCCAGTGTGCACGAGCCGTGTGCGCTAAACAGCATTCAGGCACACTGGATATTCATGGATTTCCCAAGCCATTTGGAGCCGTGGCGCAGCGAACATCCCGCAGCTCCAGTAATGTCCCCAAAATGCCTCTTGCGCAAGGAAAAGCCATTGAAATCCCCAATACGGCGCAAAGGGCTGCGTTAACCCTGGACTAGCTCATAGGGCCGCTACACTGTAATTGCGTGAAAAACTACGCGTACCCTGCTAGCGGCAGACAAAACGCATGAAAATGTACTTGCGCACCCCTTGAATATGTGTACCCCGCTCGCAGCAGCCAAAACGTGTGAAAATGTACTCACGCAACCCCTTCAATACGCATACCCCGCTCACAGCAGTCAAAACGCGTGAAAATGTACTTTCACACCCCCTTGAATACGCATACTCCACTCGTGGCAGCCAAAATGTGTGGAAATCAACTCGTGCACCCCCCTTCAATACGCGTACTCTGCCTGCGGCAAGCAAATTGGGTGGAAAATGTCCCCACTGTGGTGTGTGCTGCCTGCGGGGCATGGCCAGGTGTCATGGGCTGCCTGCGTGTCATGGTGCGGGTTGATGGACTGGCTGCGTGTCATGGTCTGGGGTCATGGGCTGTCTGCGGGTCATGGTCAGGGGTCATGGGCTGCCTGCGGGGCATGGCCAGGGGTCATGTGTTAGGGAGAATTCTCTTATAAGGCTCATTTCCCAAACCTAGTGAGTCCCCCAGCAGCTTTGCTGGATTTTTGGGGTTTGTTTTTTCTCCTGCTAAGAGTGAGACTCTTTTCTTCCCATTCTTAGGCATGATTTGAGGTATGTCATTGACTTATTGTGTGCTTATGGGCTATCGGGTCTTTTTACTCTATAGGGTATCATCTGTTTTAGTGTATGTGTTACACAGCACCCTCAGTGCAGTAACACAGGGGTATCATAGTGACCCCCAAACATAGACTCCATACCCTGGGAACGAGTACTGTCTCCGAGGGCATGTAAAGTCACATTTGGCTTTACTAGTCCAAAATTGTGAACAGAACCAGTACAAACCATCATATTGTGGATGTACTGGAAGGGGTTAATTCGATTGCCCCTGGGTCTGTTTGCAAGGGGGCACTGTCCAGTCCCCCCTTGTCGAGTTTCTGGCTGGTGGATGTGGTTACCACGCAAAATATTCCACCAGAATATTTCCTATGGGATTTTCCCATTGATTTTAAACGCACCACTTTTTGGTGCAATATTAAAGATACCGCCGGTTTATTTATTTAATATAAAATCACCAGTTGGGTCTTTTCGCCAGAACTCTTTTCCAAAATGGCATTTGTGTCCGTCTCTGTAACTCCAACCAAGGTCGGGCCCTTTGTTCCACTTTTTGGCGGGCTTCTCCACAGAAGCCCTCCAACTGGTGCCACTCTGTCTGGGTTCCACAGGATCTGTGGGTGGGGGAATTGGCTCCCTGGACTGCGTTGCCTTAGCAACCCAAGTCACACTCTGTTCTGATTGGCCCAGTGGTGAGCCGCCCGGCTCACCACTTAGCATGCATGAGTGACAGCTAGGCTGTTGAATGGGGTTTTTTCTGCATAAAAGCAGGGCTTTGGGGACTGGAACTTCAGAAGTCACCACAGGACCTAAGAAATCCAAAGAGGGGAGAAGGTGAGCCATCTGTAACGACAACACCACCGGTGGAGCCCTGCTGCAACGACCTCACCACTTTCCCGATGACAAGAGAAGATCTTCTGCTGTAAGAGTCTTCTCCCTTTGAGCTGGTGGGGACAACCAGTTCGCCATTCGCCTTCCAGGACATCCCTTGGTCGAATCGCCGGTGCCAAGCACCCCGGCGGCCAGATAGCCAAGCTTCACCACTGTGACCGCGAATAAAAGGAACACACCTTTTTAACCGAACAAACTCAGCGGCTGGTCTCTTCCCTGGGCAGTGCAACGACTCCAAGTTTCCTCCTCGAGAAGATCATCTCTTCCCCTGGTCGAAACCACAAACTGCACCCACTGCTAGGAACAACTGCCACCGCTGGAGCTTCCTCACTCTTTAAGGTACTGTGTTCTGCCTGGCCTCCCTTTCTGCGGATTGCTAAAGGTGACCCTTAAAGCCTTGGCTTTCCAACTGGGTTGGACCCCAGACCTTCTAACTTTATCTTTCACATCAAACCAACCTCCTTTGAACATTTCTGCAAAGACTTGAGTGCTTCTTAAACTGTGTGATCTTGGGCACATTTCACCTTGCTCCATTTAAAGTGGGCCTGGCCTATGAACTTTGGCTCTACAGTAGACTCTGCCTTCACTAACTTGCTGTGGTCTTATAAAACTGTTGGGAACTGTTTTATTTTTATGACCTGCCTTTTTCTCTCCCTTTTACTTAATTATTGGAGTGCCATCTAAGTTACCCGCTCACATCTGTTTTTACAAATTGTGGTGTTTTGACATACACTTGTCAAATAATTATTAAGGGAGGTGTGTATACTTTTTCTGATTGTGTTTGAACTTGCTTTGATTTATAGTGCTTAGTGTATTTCCTAAATGTGTGTTTTAAATAAATACTTATATACTTTTGATACCAAGCTCTGGTCAGTGTTTGCTTGCTGTACTGTGTTTTTAGCCCTATTGCGTTTCCTCTACATACTGCCCTACTCATCTTGAGAGAAGTCTGACTGTTCAGCCACAGCTACCAGATAAATCTGGGTGATGCAGACTGCTACCAATTGGGTTTACTGCTTACTCCTGTAGTCTTAATCTTCTTGCAGTGTTCCCCAAGGGAACTGCAGAGGATTCTGCCTAACACTGGTGTACAGCAGTGGGATTTGTATTGAGCATACATTGTAGAGTGCTTCTGATACTTTGGTGCAACTAACTACAAAGCTTAGCACTAGAAAAGTTTATTTTCTAGCAAGTGAACTATGGAAAGTTACAGCCAGGAGTCTCATACTGCAAATACAGCTGATTGTTTAAGAGCCCTTTGTAGACATAATAATCTCCCTGTAAAAGGCAAGAAAATAGAATTTATTGAAATATTGTTAGAAAACCAAAGTCTGGGTAGTAGTTCAGATGAGCCTACCTCCCCAGCAAAAGTAGACAGCAGTAATGAAGTTAATATGAATCAAAGTCTTGATAGTATCGTTGTAGAGTCAGAGGAGGAAGGTGAGGCCAATGTAACTGTCCCCACTGGCCCTCTGCCTGCTCTAGCACCTCAAGCTGTGTCTACTGGACCTTTGTCAGCTACCACATTAAGTCCTGCATTCATTGAAGTAGAACAAATGAGGCTTGAATTAGAGTTCAAAAGAATTAGTGCCCAATCTGAACAAAAGCACCAAGAACTAAGGCTCAGAGAAATGAATCTCAAACATGAGCTAGGGATGAAGAAATTGTTTGTGGAAAATGCTTCTCTCCCCAGATCCTCTAGGAGTTCCAGTCCCAAAAGACCCCCGATGCCTAAAGAGATTGTGGGTATGTATGAACCTAAGTTGGATGTGTTGGATTGGTTGGCTATGTTTGAGTATAATCATGGGCTCCAGGACATCACATGGAATCAGTTGCTTCCTTGGTTGTTCTCTACGCTCCCCCCTGTTGCATCTGATGTGGTAATGGAGTTCGGGGAGGTGGATGGGATGCACCATGAATGTGTGAAGCTAGCTTTAATAGCTAGATTTGGGAAGACCCCTTCCCAGTACCTTAAGAGGTTTGGGACCCTCAAAAAGCTTGATGGTACCCATTGGGCTACCTCGATGAGTGAAAGTTTGAAGAACTTAGAGGGATGGATTAAGGGTTACAGAGTGAACACTTATGAGGGAATGAAAAATCTTGTTATGTTGAAGTCAATTTATGATGTCTGCTCTCCTGAGCTCAGACAGCACTTGGCTTATTCAAAGGAAATAGATTCCAAGAAGCTAGCTAAGGCTGCTGACTTGTGGGTTACCAACAAGGTTACTCACAAGGATTCTGGGGCAACTCAGAAAAAGGATGAGGGGAAACAGCCTAAAAAGGACTCCAAAGAGAATTCCAATAATTCCAATTCCAAAGAGGGCCCCAAACAGAACAATAAGGGTAAGCCCCATGGGAAACCAAATCAGGCTAGTGTACCTTCTGGTCCCAAACCAGAAGGAGGTCAGAACAAGCCACCATTCGTGAAGGCATTTGGGAAATACTATGTTTGTAGCTCTACTGACCATGTGAAAGGGGATCCCAAATGTAAGGGTAAACCTTCAGGGGTCCACACTGTCTCCTTAGCCTTCGCTCCAGAGTAGGAAGTACAAATGGAAAGTGGAAACTTTCTATTATTGGCTGATGAACCCATGGAAGTCTCTGCCAGTGCTTCTTTAGTGTCCCTGGGGTTGTGGGAACAACAGAATTTAGATATATATAATTCTATCCCAGATAATACTAAAGAGTATTATAAGGACAGTGTCCAAGTGAATGGTCAGGAGACTCCTACCATTAGGGACACTGGGGCCAGCATAACTGTGGTGGATGAATCTTTTTTTCAAGGCAGAGGATGTTGCTAAGGCACCCAAATGCCTCACCAGGTTAGCTGGAGGGCCTGTGCAGATGCTTCCCCAGCTTCTAGTTCTCATCCAGTGCATCAATATGACTGTGAAGATACCTGTCAGTGTACAATGTGAGGTACCAGGAAGGGTTTTGTTGGGAAATGACCTGAAAACTCTTGGAGTAGTGTCGCACACCCCCAGACCTCCTAGTAAAAGGTTACAGGAGCTAACTAGACCTGCAAGGGAGAAAACCATGAGAGGTTCTCCCAAGGAGATGATGAAAAAAGAAATCACTCCTACTCCATTGGAGCTACTTTCTGCTATATCTGAGCAACCAGAAGCAAAGGGGAAACTCAAGACTTCTAGAAGGAAACCAGCAGCAAGCACTCCATTGCTTCCAACTAGGACTTCCCCTAGGTTGTCCAAAGTTACACCTGTAACTCCACCTCCAGCTGAGGCTGAGAGGGAGGTACACCGCTGTGTGGTTGAACTAGATTCTGAAGAGACAGAGCTAGTAGAAGGCCAGGAACTTATTGGAGATCTGGATCCTGTTGACCATCCTGAGCTGCAGTCTTTACTGGCAGAAGGTGGACCCAACAGGGCAGACTTCAGTAAGGGACAAAGAGAATGTTCAACTCTGGAACCCATCAGGGCAAGAGCCTTGGAAGTATAGGTTGCACTGAGAAGATGCCCTCTTCTACAGTGAACCGACTGAGTCTGCACCTGGAGACTACACGCGACTTGCAGTGCCTCAAGAAAACAGACTCCAGTTCTTGCAACTAGCCCATGAGATTCCTTTGGCTGGTCACTTGAGTTTCAAGAAGACCAAGGAAAGGCTCTCTCTCTACTTTTATTGGCCAAAAATGTGGGCTGAGGTAGATAAGTTCTGCAAGAGCTGCCACACCTGCCAAACTTCTGGTAAGAGTGGTTCCAAGAATGTGGCTCCTTTAGTGCCTCTGCAAAGGAGTTGAAGGAGGGCACTATGTGTCGTTTCTATTTGTTAAGTATACATCGTATTGCACTTGTTGAAGTTTTGGCCTGGGGCTACCAGTCTATATAGGTCCTATGGCATTAGGACCCAAAAATCTAACCAAAGAAAAATAGAGTGAATTGACTCTTAGGACGGGTGCTCTCTGTTTGCCCTAAAAATAGGGAATGTCCACTTTTGCAATGTATGTTCGTATTTTCGTGAAGATTCAAATTAGAAATTAGAAACTGTGCATCATTTTCTTAAAAAAATATATTTTTATTTCGCATCTAATTGCTGTGACTTCTTTCTTGAATATTCTACTTCATATTCAATGAGGCTTGGCATAAAGATATTGGCTCAAATTCTATGTACGTTTGCCAATGCATTTCGGTTATTAAAACCTTCATCAGGGACGTACAATTATTTTGTTATGCCTAATCGTTCTCTATTTCAAAACAATGAATCAACATAATCATAAAATAATCATTTGACAGTAATTCCAAAAACAAACGCATGCAATCACACATACCCGTTCCAAGATGTGTTTTAAATGTTCCAAGAGTGAGGTGGTGAATAGGAAAAACAGAAAAGAGAAATCTTTCTTAGAGATCGGTAATGTTACTCGCCTTGCGATATTCACTTAAACCGTGTGGCAATTAGTTAATTAGTTAAAAGTACCTTATGGTCCAAAGGGCTCTGGGTCCCATAGAAGAAGTGTCCAATCTGAGTATACCTGTTAATATTATGTGAAAAGTTATCAGACTGAGGTATATCACTCAGCAAATTCTAATCTGGAGCGCGAGACACACTCTTACTGTTACTCAGCAAAATCGCTCTGTGCTGGTCAAACGTGTCTGCAGGGGCGCAAGCGAGAATGACGGGAGCAGAATGTATGCGTTGCCATGGGGATCCAAAGGCGTTGCTACACTCAACAGGGAAGAGGTGGATGCCATCCTTGAAGATATCAACACCAAATTGTCGGAATACAAAACAGAGCTTGAGAACAAGAAAATTAGAAAATTCAAACGCGATACTTATGATTATCTAAAAGATGAGGTGTATAGTTGGATGGATAAATATGGATAAATATGGACCACCACTGAGGAAACCCAAGCTAAACAACAGAAGTGAAACATCCAGCTCAGAAACAGACACAGAGAGAGATAGTACAAATCAGGAAGAAGAAACAGGTGCAAGCGTTCCAGGAGCCACAGGCACACCAGAACCACCAAGAGCAGATAGAATCCCTTTTTTAGACAGAGGAAGAAGAGAACCAGGAGGGGAAAAAAGGAAAACAAAAAGCAAAACCGAACACAAGACTACAGCAAAAGAAAAATTAGTAATCAATCTATCTTCCAGGGTACTCACTCCCACAGAGACACAAACTCTGAATTCGAGCCAATATCTTTATGCCAGGCCTCATTGAATATGAAGTAGAATATTCAAGAAAGACGTCACAGCAATTAGATGTGAAACAAAAATATATTTTTTAAGAACATGATGCATAGTTTCTAATTTGAATCTTCACGAAAATACGAAAATACATTGCAAAAGTGGACATTCCCTATTTTTAGGGCAAACAGAGAGCACCAGTCCTAATAGAGTCAATTCACTCTATTTTTCTTTGGTTACCTTTAGTGCCTCTCCCAGTAGTGGGAGTCCCATTTGAGAGGGTAGGAATCGACATTGGTGGTCCCCTTGATCCTCCAACCTCCTCAGGCAACAGGTTTATCCTTGTTGTAGTAGACCATGCTACTAGGTACCCTGAGGCAATTCCTATGAGGACTGTTATGGTGCTAGCTCTGGCTAATGCCCTCCTTGGTATATTTAGCAGGGTTGGGTTTCGTAAGGGGGTAATCTCTGACAGGGGGTCAAATTGTATGTCCCACTACATGAAGGCCATGTGGAAAAACTGTGGAGTTACCTACAAGTTCTCAACCGCATACCACCCTGAGACAAATGGATTGGTTGAAAAGTTTAATAGGACCATGAAGAGCATGATAGGTGCTTTAGAGGAACCCCTTAAGAGAAAGTGGGATCTTTTACTGCCATGCGTTCTCTTTGCTTATAGAGAAGTCCCTCAGGAGGGAGTAGGTTATAGTCCCTTTGAGCTTCTTTATGACCATCCAGTCAGAGGTCCATTGGCCCTGATTAGGAGGGGTTGGAGAGTGCTCCTTCCCCCAAGCCAGTCAGAGTGACTGACTACATGATAGGACTCCAGAGGAGAATGTCACAGATGATGGCCAAAGCTAGTGATAACCTGAAGGCTGGTCAAGCTTTGGTCAAGCATTGGCATGATCAAAAGGCTAACATGGTTGAGTTCACTCAAGACCAGCTAGTTCTCATTATGATACCAACAAGGCAGGGGGCCTTGCAAGACAAATGGCTGGGACCCTTCAAGGTTGTGGGAAAACTTGGAGAGGTGAACTATCTGGTGGACTTGGGCAATCCCAAGGAGGCTCCCAGGGTCTCTCACACCACCAGACTGAAGGCTTATGTCTCTAGGCCTGAAGTAGGAGCTTTGCTTCTAGCTTCAGCAGAAGAGGAAGAAGAGAGTGAACCTCTCCCTGATCTCCTCAGAGGCTTACCTTTGGATGAAAAGATTGAAGGAGTTAATCTCTCTTCAAATCTGACATCTGAGCAACAAGAGGAGTACAAATCTATGTTAAATTTGCACGGTTAAAGCCAACATGACTGGCAGTGGTTTTTCTCCAGCCTTTCTCTCGCCATCACTTCTAGTCAAATCCTCCCATGTGTCACCTAATATATCTGTGTCATTTATATTTCTAACCCGTTTCCATGTATCGACAGCAAGAATTACGGGAAACAATAAATCAATATCGCTTAATATAAAAACAGAGGAATTCAAAACAGATTCAATTTCTTTATAGAACGTTGGTGAACTTTTCCTGATATCAGGAATTGTCTGCCTGATGTTATTTACCTCTTGTCTGGAAAAAGGGACATGCACAAACTGTGTGATATAATGGGCTTCTATCGTGCGCGCTGCAGCCGCTCCAGAGGCAGCAATTTCTACTTTTGGGACAAACGTGGGAGGCACTTCCCTCATAGGTAGTTGTAAACTTGGCGTTTCCACATTTGCTCGGTTACTAAGCAACAAAGCTAAATCAAGAGAAAAAGCCATCAGCCCAGTGTCAGGTGAATATGCTCTGTCATTAAATCAGTGGGACAACATGTCATTTTCTTCATGTATTCATCTTGCAAATACTCATCCATCTCTAGTAATACCTTTCTCTGCATTTCTGGTGTATACTGACTAAACGTATCATGCAACTCGATTGGGGAGATGGCGGCATCTGAAATCCATCTAATCGCATCCCGCGTACAAATCCTCATCTCTTCACTAACAGGTTTCAACGGTGGACAAAATCGCTGGACATATGACATGTTCTGTTTATCTTTCTTCCTTATTTGTCTAAGCAATTGATCAAGCTCATACTTAAATTGAAACATTCGGCCTACATTTTCTCGTATTTTTGACGCATTATCGCGTAACCGAGAAAGAAAAAACAAATTCTGCAACCCTTGCTGTGCCAATGTTTCCGTCAAATCACTCCATTTTTTCACAAGATTATCCCCCATGCATTCCAACAATACCTGCTGTTCACCAAGGCCTCTATAGTCATCTATGGAACTTTGCATGGCTGCTTCATCGCCACCTTCAATATACATCTCTGCCCAATTTCTCAGCCCTTCTTTCCTATCATTACTAACCGTGCTACGAGTCACTCTACCGCTTCCTTGCGCAGGCCTCATTTCTGTAGAACTACCTATCATAGCAACTAACTCATGCTCAGACGGCAGTGGAGGCAAGGGTGTCACAGGAGGAGGAGATGGGGCCGATGGAATTATGGGAATGGGAAGTACATATGGAGGAGGTGCAGCTGGGTCAGTACTACTTCGGGATTAATTTCTTCGCTCTTCAAGATTTTGTCTATTAGCTCATCTGATGTATGCAAATCTGATTGCAGGGATGTATGCAAATCTTGTTGTGGATATATTTTCTATACACTTAATTGGAAATCTCTATCCATTCTCCTAAAGTCCTCTGTCTGTTGATGCTGATCAAGCTCTAACGCTTTTTCTGCATTCGTTTTATGTCTGTGTGCATGTTTCTCTCCACTTCTCTGACGGAGATTAGCTTCCTTCCTCAAGTCCCTTATGACGTCAAACACTGCTAGTCCGGCCTTTTTGTGTAGTAATACTGATTCTAGATGTTCTATCCATTCTAATTCAAATCTCCCATTTTCAGGCTACTGCAAATCTTCTACATGTCTGGTTTGCCTATGCCGAAACACATTGAACGTTATTGCCCTTATACCATACTTCACATACATTTCAAATGCCGGTGATCCTGCGGGTGGCGTGACCTGTGCAGTTTCCAAAGATTGTCTACCGCAGCAGATAAACCCTGCTAGACAGGAAGACAATTTCCCAGGCATAGTTAAACCTTATCCTTGTCTTACCTTGGGTGTTTGATCTTGCAAGAGCAACACTCGATCAATATGAGGATTTTTTAGAATCGGGGCACGACTCACCTGATCAATCAATTTGTCACTATGGATGCAATTCGTCCCTATACAGACACAACCAAGAATCATCGTGACTACGTGTCTGGCTCAATTTTGCGTCGTTTCAGGATCCTTGCCTCAATGCTCTCTGGGCGCTGCTCATCGATCAGGGATTGGCTATGTACAGATCTGCAAAGGAGTCTCTCATCACTTCTACAGGGGCGCCCGAACACCTTTCGATCCCGGCTCGACGGCTTTGTCCTCATCTCATTTTTGCCTTCTTCAAACTTAACGTATACGATGGAGCAAAAGGGGTAGGGTCCCTCCTCGGGTGCCATATTTGCTAGCCTGTAAAGACCCCTCATATGGAAACTAAGGCACAATCACCATATGCTAGTGACTCAACAGACATGAGGTTCGATTTCAAAACAAGTCTGGTTTATTTCAGAGTATTCTCAGTCGGGCCGACTGGGGTCTAACGTATCACAACGTGTGAACCCGGACCTCGTGAGGCGCAAGAGAGCGAGCAATGCTCAAGCAAACATATTTATACATGACATACAATCTTTAGAAGGCAATTCAAACCGCCCATAATGTATCTTTCAAGCTAGGGTTCGATGATTGACAATCATGACAATTATGACACGTTATGACAAGTCCTTATTCAGTCTAAATATACTTATTCTAGCAACAGTAGCAGAGACAGTTCTTTTTTTGTGGAGAACATAGAGCCCTTAGTACAGCAAGGATATCATGTTCATAGGAGAGAGACATTCTTTAGCACGTTATCTGTGCGTTTCTATTCATGTACCAAAGGTCAGACAGTTCTGGGGAGAAAATACCAGGCTCCACGAAGGAATACCGCTAGAAAGAATATAATTCATGCTTTAACTGTTATTGCTACAGAGCTTGCGGGACAGGCCGGCACCTGGGCCGCTGATTAGATGCAGTTTTAGCTTGCCTTCAAGGACGGTGTGAGGAAGGAAAACAATGTATTTCTGTATCATCTGACATTCCTTTCTGTGTTGGCCTTTCAGCATTCAGGCTGTGGTCTCACACTGTGCATGGGTTTGAGGTTCAGAATACATTTTGCAAAGTGGTTGTACTTAAAAGAAAAAAGCAAATGGTGCTTATTCACACAAAATGGACGCCCTATGATTACTCATAATACATTGAGGATTCCGTGTGGATGATGTATCATGCATGATGCGATTGGTTTCAGGCCAACATAATATACGTACTATGCATACTATAGAGTCGTTTCTGGATTAACAACTTGAGACTAGAAGGAAGGTTGATTTTCAGAAATAGAGAGGACTTCACATCGCCAGTTTGTTGTCCTACTGCAATTACTGTCACGTCAGGGATTTGGTGGTTTTGGAAACAGAATTCAATTTGGTCAGGTTTTTGGTCATGTGGCATGTGCCATTTAAACTAACATGGTTGACACTATGTATTCATTTTATTGGTCAGTTAGTCTGGGTCCAGAGGACCTTGTTTTCACAATCTATGAGGGGAGACAATCTACGCAGGATGTCATTCCCTAGTAAACATGGTGTGCCCTCTGGAGTCACAACTATGACCGGGTGCTTCACCTTGTGTCGCCCAACTTTAATGTCTAAATCTGCAGTCCCCTCGACAGGAATTTCCTTCCCCTCAAAGTTCTGAAGTTGTCCAGGAAGATGGGTGAGAGGGATTTGGTATTTCTCCCCCTTCCTGAATTGAGCTGATCAAAGGCCCCTTTTGACAAAATGGTGGTTTGGGATCCAGTGTCCACCAGTGCCAAAAATGTACATTGCCCCTGTATTTGGACCAGGGCATAAAATCGTCCCTCCTTTTTCTCAAGGGGGCAAAGATAATGCACATTTTGGGCCAATTGGTGGGTTAATTTCTTTGCTCTGAATTCTGACAGAGGGGTAGTTTGGGCAGGATTTTGTTTGGGATCTTGGGAACCTGTAAGAAAAAGGTGACAGTTGGATATGAGTGGAATTTTGGACTCCCCAGGTTCTGATTCTAGGCTGCCTCCCTTACCCCCCTTTTTGGAGGCAGTCACCAGAATTGGTTTGGGCCAAGTGATTTTCTGGCTCATCGATCTGGGGTTCAATGCTGGGCGGCTTTAACTCAGTCCCAACATTCACCCAGTCTGGATTAGGATCTCTCAGGACCCTTTTTTCATTGGGAGGAGTTCCCCCATCCCTGAAGGAGAAGATCCTTTTCCCAAAATCCTCTGAGGACCCCTCTCCTCCAAATCGGAAGATTCTAACCTCCTCCTCATAATGGGTCTTTTTAGGCCCTTTATTTCTCCTACCCGCCCTCTGTTCATTAGGTTGCACATTTCTGGGGACAGGAGATTTTGGTCCCGGTTTCTGGGTTTCCAGGGGCTGTTCACAAGTGGGGAAGGAAGCTTCCTCTAATGCTTTACAACCCCTTTCCCCTGTGCCTCCTCCCTAGGAACCGGTGGGTTGTCGGGTTCTCTCCCCGTCATTGCTCTGGAGTATCAGACGCTTGATTTTTACGGGTTCTGGGCCACCATGTTCATCTGAGTGTTGTGCTGAGCCCTCAACATGTGACTCAGAGTCTGTGGCAAGTTCTTGACCTGGCGCTCCAGTTGGGACATCCGATCTGGCTGGCACGGGGTTCTCTGGACCATCCTAGGTTGATCACGGTAAGGATAACTGTCCCTTCTCGCATAATACCCTTGGTTGGGATAGTTCTGGTACCCCTCCACCCTTGGCCTCCCCTCTCCTGGATTGGGCTGTCTGGGCTCAGGAAGGTGGGGAAAGAAAGAAGGGTTGTTTTGGGGGTTGATGTTTGGTGGGTACTAGGGAAAGAAACTCAACTCGGCATTTGGGGGATTACTGCCCTCCTGGGGAAAGTTAGGAGGGAAGTGTCCTGGGTTGGCAGCTGCCTGGTTGAATCCCCCCCTTGAGTTGGGGGAGACCACACATACCCCAGGATGGGTCTGATGCCCTTGTAACGGGGGCTGACGTAGTCAGGGGAGTTAGGGGTCCCATTTGTGGGGTTACCTAGCTGACTACCTGTTTGAGATTGACCCGAGGGCCTTCTGGGTCTTTGGTTAGGGGGATTTGGCACAGGAATGTTTTTAGGCCCCCCATCTCCAAATATAAAATGGGGGTAGCCTTCACCTCCACCACCTTAGCAGCAGCAGGGTTGTTGGTTGGTTTGGGGTTTTTATTGGTACTTTTATTTTCTACTGGTTTCTGCACTTCATAAATGCAAGTTGCTTGTTCAATGACCCAGTCTAGTGATCTCTTCTCATGAAAGTCCCTCACCAGCTGGGTCATTATGTATTTAGGGAGTGCATGAAAGAAGGTATTTATGAACTCCATACTGTCTGCACGCACCCTCCTGGTGGTCTGCACAAAGGCACATTTCAATTCTTGTACAAATTCTTGTGGGTACTGGTCTTCCTCACATTGCAGATTGTAGGCCACCTTGCCGGCCTCTTGTGGGTTTCTATGTATAGAGAAATGCTTTAACATGGCCTCCCTATAGGTGGACCATCTTGAGTTGTTCTGATCCTCCAGCCCCGCAAAGAAGCTAGAGTATTCAGGGGAAAATGTCCACTTGACATATTGAATGCAACTTTGGCTATCCTTCAGGTGGAAAGTATCCATCATTTGCTCATACAACTCGAGGTGCTCCCACACTGAATATTTGGAATTTTTATGATAGGGAGTTATTACGCTCCTAATGGCCTTGATTTGCTTCAGGGTATCCTTTAGTAGGACCCTCTTTATTTTTCTGGCCTTTTTAGTTTTGGTTACCATTGTCCACTCATCCTCTGACTCAGAGGCACTGCTACAGGAGGTGGCTATCTGATCCTCTAGGCTCACACTGATTCTGCAAGCTTGGGAATGGCTTGCAGAATGTGGGGGCCTAGTCGCCTGAGACCTGTGGTGTTCAGAAGAGTCTTCTGACTCTCCCTTGCTCCCAGGATTGGCTGAGTACCCCCCACTGCCCTAGCTGGGAAGAGGTTTTGAAGATACTCTTGGTGGGTCTAGATTCATGGATTTCCCCACCAAATTTGAGCAACTGATTCCTTGGTAGTCGGTATTTTTCAGGATCCAATTCTCTGATTCTCATCTGAGTCTTCCTGATCAGAGAGGCTAGCCCACACATTTGGGAATCTGTACCGTGATGCCCATCCATCCATTTCTGGGAGGCGCTGATCTGTCGGTCCCGTATTTCCCATTGTGCTGAAGTCTACCATCCCCATGGCCCTTGGCTCATTTGAGCCAGTGGGCATGAGGGTGGCAGAGTTCCCGAAATTGAAGGGTTTAAAGTCCCTGATGACAGGGGTCCTGAGGTTGTGCTCAGGGGTTTCTCTTTCCCATCTTTCCTCATCTCTTCAGCCGCTTTTCCCTGATGACATGCCAAAATCCGACCCTTTTGCTCCTCTATTAAGGCCTTAATGGTCTCTATGATTTGTTCCTGCACAGCTATCTGTTTGTGGAGACTTTCATTCTTTTCACAGTGAGCCCTCATTGTCTCTCTGTGCTTCCTGCCTAGGTTGGAAATACTGGGCCAATTTTTGCTGCAGGAGACTCAACTCCTGAGTTTGGTCCTTATTGGTCTGATTGTTCTTTTCCAGAGCATCCTCCACCCGCCTGGTGTGCTCTTGTAGCTTTTCATAATCAGCTTTGATTTCACTAAACTCCTGAATGGCCATCTTCCTTTCCTCTAACTTAGTTTTTAAATGGCTGACTTCCTGGCCTAAGGCGTCCTTCTCCTGAGTTAGAGTGCCCCTCTACTCAGCCAGGTCATCCAGGTCATCCCTCTGTTTTTTAAATGCACTAGATTTCTGGTGCCCCTCATCAAACTCCTCTTGAGAGTGGATTTCTTTAATAATTAATTTATTACTTTCCTCTTTCAAGGATTCTAGGCAGTTTTTCTAGGGTGACTATCTGTTCTGCACAGACTCTATTATAATTCAATTGATGCTCCAGTTTCTTTTGACTCTGTTGTAGAGAGTCAACTCTTTCCTGATACTCCTCTTGCATTACCTGTAATTAGAGATCTTGTTCTACATTCTTTTGCTGCAAGAGAGTCAGATCCTCTTGGAGTTTGGCGATATACTGCCTAGCCTCTGTTTCTGATTCTTTGCTTTCCTGGAGCCTTTGCTCTGCAGAGTTCAGATTGGTCCGGATTTTCTGCAGCACTTCCCCTTGCCTCTTTGTTAAATCTATATGGTCTACATGTTTTTCCTGTATGATTCCTATGTGGAGGTATAGGTAGGCCGCTATTTTAGCAATCTTACACTGCTCCTCTTTTATTTTTGGGGCCATGTATAGTTTGCTAAGCGCTTGATGTAATGGACCCTTATCCTGGCAGGTATCAAGGTCGATTGCAGTGACTTGTTGTTTTATCTCCTGTAGCCATACCTGTTCATCCTGTTCTGGCCACTCACCCCTGACAGTTTGTGCAGAAAGTGTTCCCTAGCAATATTAATTTCCACTAGGTTCGCCATTCCGGAAATATTAATTTTCTTCTGACTTATCTCAGGGGTAATTTACTTTTGCAAACATGCCAGATTCTTTTGAGTATTTCTTTCGAGGGGTGCTTGTACAGTGTAGCACAGTATGGCAACCCAACAAGGTGAATGTACCCCGCCGGCTAGTTTGCTATATTAGGCTGTCACGAGTGGTAAGTCAAATTCAGGATCCCGGTCACGAGCCCCCAAGCTGTAAGTGATTTCAATCAGGCACACAACCAAGTCTCGCCCAGCATGTAGTGGGCAAATGAAACCCTTATTTATTTATATGTATAAGTTCAATGTTCTGAAGGATATGCCACTCATATCACACCCTTCTCAAAATACCCCCAAGTTACACTGAACCAGGAATAAGGCTAGTTGTAAAGGTAATTATTTGTTTATTTAGTTAGAATATAAACAGACATATATTTTTAATAGGTAACAACAATCACCAATGGGGTGACAGGGACAATGAATAATATCTTTAATACACTGGGAGTCAAGTAATGACACAAAGAGAATGCAGCAAAGAAAAGAATACTTTTGAGTTGGTTTGGAACAGATAGCAATGAGGTTAGAGGTTCCCCCTGCAACACCCCTCAACCCACCAATAGGCAATTTAAATAGATATGAGGAGAGAGCAGGTATTCAGGAATAATGCAGACCAGACAGAATATCACTACCACCTTCCCCCATTAAACACAAGAGAAAAAAAGATTTGACTTTTTAACTGTCAGATGGCTTTGAAGTTGGCTGAGCAAAAACACAAAATATTTTCAAAAATGCTTAAATTATTATAAATTCCTATGGGGGCCACTTTGAACAGATCCAAGCAAACTAAAGCAATGATTTAATCAATAGAAAACAATTGGAACCCCAAAATCAAAGCAGGAAATAATTTAAAGCTATTCACAAATGTAAAACTTTTGCTAATGGTAAATTCACGGCATACTTTCACTTATGCGATTTTTTTTATAACGGGTCAACCCCACTGTTTTCACGCTGTGAATGTAGCTGAGCATGTTAGGTACAGATGGGAGTTGCATTCCGCTTCTATCTCAAAAACTGAGGGAGTTATGGAGGTTTTAGTGAGAGGTGTTTTTCGAAAATAAAGACACACATTTGGACAAGGACTTCAGTTAGAATCAGAAAATATGGCTTATGCTTCTACTCAAGGCTAGAGCATTCAGGCTAGGCAATCAAGTCAGGACAAAGCAAGCTCTGAGACTGATTCATGACTTCACTAACAGATCCCTATCACCTTCGCTGGCGGCACCAGTCCAAAGACTCAAAGTGGATTTATGGATCAGAGTTACACAAATAAAGATGACTAAGAAAATGGCGCTTTAGCAACTAGACAGAATAAGATAGCGCTAAAGAGTTTGACACTGTTACTGGTTATGAAAGTAGGATAGTTCAGAGATTAGAGAGGAACAAGGTAATGCAAGGTATACAATAGTTCTCTAGCTTCCTATTAATACTCAGAATCCACTGGGATTTAAGGTTTTTGCACAGTCACGGTTCTGGTCAATGGATTGGTTCTATCAAGGAAAGACAGCACATCAGGCACGGGACTGGATCAGCTAAGTCGGTCACCGGAACTGCACAGGATCTGCCCTTCTTGTTTCTGGGTATTTCAAATCAGCGGGATGGCAAGTTCCTCAGGCAGGCATTGTGGTAGCAAGCCAGATAGTTTCAGGATGCTTTCTCACACCACAGCGCTTCACTGGGTTGTGACGATAAGTTTAAGGATTGAGGCCTTGCTGAAAATGGTTCAGCTACTGCTTGGCCTGGTCCTTGGCATCTGGATCTGGAAGGATGTTGAATGCTGGATGTTGAATGCTGGATCAGAGTGCTTCGCTGCAATCAGAAGAGTGAGTCCCTATGTGTTGTCAGCTGTTTCTATTTATCCTTTCAAATGACATCACAAAAATGGGTGTATGGGCTGGCTTAACTAAACTTGCCCCTGTGGACCGGGATTGGATCCGAGCCTCATCTCCACCTTGCATTCGAGTGATTGGATCCAAGACAGAAGATGTCACCTTCATGGTTTGGCTTTTACCATTCTTAGAAACCTCCCCAGGCCACTAGTATCAAAATCGAATTTTGTCCTAAATACATATTTATACATTTGTAACCTATATAAAAATTACACACAAGGATTCCATATTTTATGGAGTATCTGGTCATCAAAATCCCACAGCTGAGGGATCTTGTTTCGCCTTTCTGCAGCATTTTGTCCATTTCACCATGAAAACATTTTCCAAATTTCCACAATTATGTGTGTTTACCATAGGAATGTGGGTGCAAAGTTTAACAATTCTAGCATAAATACAGTTCCCATAAAATCACATATATCGCCATTCCTGTTCCGAGTATGCTACACAGCTCCATCACATCTTGAAATGTAGTGCCAAAAATTAGACTAACAAATCTGCCATTTCTATTTTTTTCACCATTTCTGATAACAAATTATGAGTCTCTAAAAATTGTTTATTATATGTTCTTAGGAGCAAATGGTCTGCCTTTTGTCTCTCCCTGGAGCTCACGAACTAGCCCCCACCTTTGGGACCCTTCTGCAAGCCAAGTTTACAACCTCTTCACACATCCATTTCCTGGCCTGGAGAATCTGCCATTGTTCAGTCTCTGGCTGCAGACAAAAGTCTGTCCTACCCCACAATTATCATATGCCAGTGAGTTTCTGCTGAGAGGAATGCCCGCCCCTTGGGGGAAACCTGTTTTTCCACTTCTGGCAGGCCCAGCCAGGCTCATTTATTTTTCGTTTCTTGACTTAAAATCCAGCAGAATACAAACTTGTTGCATCGATGAAATAGGTAAATTACATTCTTAGAATTAAACCTGTGGAATCAAAAATAACTGAGATGTGTGTCTTTCATCAACAATCCTTTTATATTTTCTAATCTGGCAGGCTTTCAGTTGAGATAACTTTGAAGCTTAATCAGGCGAGCCCAGTGTGCTGGAACTGTCATTCACAGGTAGCCCAGGGTACTCCACACAGATTTTTGACAGGAACTGTCATTCACAGGCATTCCAGTTTTGCTGAAAAATGTTTTGCTCTTAACCTTTCAGGACTTTGTAAATTCACAGTGCTTCCTTAGGTTAAATTAATTTTAGCGCCAAGCAAGATTTTGGGCCTCATTACGACCCAGGCGGTAAGTTACCGCCTGGGCCGTGACTTTACCACCATGGTGTAAACTACGTTTACGCCATGGTGGTTGGCGGACTTACCGCCCCATTCCGAGGTTGGCGGGGCGGTAAGTCCCCAATCCCCATTTACCCTTCCCCATTCCCATTTTTGCCCCATAGGGCATAATGGGAGTGGGGAAGGCATTAATTACGCCACCGTAAATTACGGTGGCATAATTAACTCCATGGTCCCTTAGCGCCATGGATTTTAACACCTGCTAAAAGCAGGTGTTAAATCCGCCATGGCGCTAAGGGACCTCGTACTCAGGCGGTAAGGGTCGGCGCTGTTTACGCCGGCGTAAAACCCTTACCGCCTGAGTCGTAATGAGGCCCAGTGTTGAGAAGTGTTGTGTACAGGCATTTTGGAGTTTTACTTGCAAAGTAAATGTCATTATAGGCAAAATTTGGAGTTTCACTTGCAAAGCGCTGCTTTTCCCTCTGCACTCTATGTTTGCGTGTCATGGAGACCACTGGCACTTTTTCTGCAGCATGTGCTCTGTTCCACCACACATGCACCATGGGTGGCAGGTTGTGCAGCCATCTTTTTGTGTGTTGAAAAACGTGGTTTTGGAGGTTTTGGTGCACACAGGTTTTTGCCGCAATTTTAATGGGCCTCATTACAACTCAGGCGGTAAGGGGTTTACGGCGCCGTAAACAGCGCCGACCCTTACCGCCTGAGTACGAGGTCCCTTAGCGCCATGGCGGATTTAACACCTGCTTAACGTAATTAACGCCTTCCCCACTCCCATTATGCCCTATGGGGCAAAAATGGGAATGGGGAAGGGTAAATGGGGATTGGGGACTTACCGCCCCGCCAAACTCGGAATGGGGCGGTAAGTCCGCCAACCACCATGGCGTAAACATAGTTTACGCCATGGTGGTAAAGTCACGGCCCAGGCGGTAACTTACCGCCTGGGTCGTAATGAGGCCCAATGTTTCTTGCACCATAGATAGCAGAGTGAGGCCGCATAGTATCGCAAAGTGGGTCAATATATCCCACAATCCTAACATTAAACTGCTTGCAACATTGAACCATAAACCATCATTCAAACTGCCTCAAAGCTCACCTGTGAGGATGGAGTGGCTTCAGTGTCAGTCTCCACACTGGGGTCCAGTGGCCATCTCGAGACAATGTATACTTTCCCAGGTTCTAGAGGAATGTATGGTGTGCAGATCCTCAGTTCCCAATGCATATTCATCCCAAGAGAATTACAAAGATCGGATCTGAGCCAAGATCTTCAAATATTCTTTGAGGCAATGAGGACACAGAAGACCTGCTCCTCATTTGGGACACATGATATGCATTTATTGAGGAGCAGTTTGGCAAAACAGGTTACTGTGTAGGAAATCACTATGCATCTTAGAGATCTTGAGCTGATGTGGGCCTACCTGTTTTTTCAAGCTATGCCAATTACAGTCACCTGGCATATCTTAAAACCAGTCCAAAGAAAGACATGATTACTCTAAATCATGAGAGAGAAACATGTATATCAGCTGCTAATTCAAGCTAATGAAATGCACATTTGTGATTACTTTATAGAGTCCAACAAAGGGGAGATTGTTGGTAATTTATGGGATAAATAATGGGATAAAGAATAGTCTGCTGTTCGTTATGAAGATATTTCCTACTACTGAGAACCTCAGTGACTAAATACGTAAATAAAGCTTAAAGGCAACACGACTTTGATGTGACTTGTAATGTCCTTTAAGTCATAATAAAGACTGTTTTATTCTGTATAACCCATGGCCACACCATTATCCCATAATATGTTGGCTATTGTTTTTCCCTAATGCAAGAACTTTCCAAGTTTCAGATGCATTGATAAAATGAGCTCATGCTTGAAGTCAAATCACCCCACATAGCACGTCCTTTATAACAAACAAAAGGT
Organism: Ambystoma mexicanum; assembly: GCF_040938575.1. Lineage (NCBI taxonomy): Eukaryota > Metazoa > Chordata > Amphibia > Caudata > Ambystomatidae > Ambystoma > Ambystoma mexicanum. The sequence goes on from NC_090930.1 coordinate 1,008,369,550, forward strand.
TCAATCAGTTTAATAAAACTGCTTTAAAAAATACGAGTGAAATTGCAGAGTACACCTGTGCCTCATGGATCATGATTGTATTTCAACACATAGGACTGTAAAATTGAGACACAAGTGGGGGCAGAAGAACATGCATTTGTCTCTAGCAGAGGCTCACGTGTGCGCACCAGAGGCGTTGCTATGGGTGTGGGGAGGGTGAGGGGGCTTTTGGTTGTACTTATAGTTATAGCACAGTGTCAGGAAAGTGTCCTAGATGTGGGAGTGATAAAGCAGGCATATTCCACATGCTGTGGTCATGCGTAAAGCTTGCCAACTATTGGGCTGACGTATGCAAGGCACTAAGCGAGGTGTCGGACCAACCTATACACTGGGATCCGGGATCGTGTGTGCTGGGCATTGTTAGTAAAAAGAACCCAATTTAATGCACATTTCTGAATCTGAGCTTATTATTAGCAAAACGTGTGATATTAATGCGTTGGAAAAACAGGGAACCTCCCGTGTTGGGAGACTGGGAGAAAGACATGACCTGGGCGAACAACAACAAAGAGCTATACTCTAGTCTACTACCAAAGGCATGCCGCCCGAAAGACATTTGGAGTGGGTTCAGGCAATATTTAGCGGATAAAAGCCTGAGGGAAGAAGAACAAGAAGAACTGTGAAATGTAAATATGTTATGCTCCAATTATTTAGAAAACGAACATGTGTAACGATAAGAAATGCAATTGAAAGAAATGTAATGTGATAATCTGTGCAAGTTAAATAAACTTTTTTTTTAAAAAAAACTAAAACTAGTGATGTCCTTGCAAGGGCCTTCAAGGGTCCCTTCCCAATATAGTATTGGCTTTGATTTTTTTTGTATATGTTTATAATGCACAAAAATCCCACAGGTGTCAGGGCGCACATGAAGGCTAAAGACAAAACATAAAATACAGGACAAGCAGAGGAATACGTAAACCCAGAGCATGGAAAGATGTATTCAAACAAACAGCTCTTCAGACGTCTTCAAACTGGACTAGGTTAGAATCCTGCCAAAGAGTCAGAGCCAGGGTATTCCCGGCCTCTAGGTTCCAGAATGGAAGAAGAACTTTCATTGTGCAAGGCACGTCTGGCTCTAGGACATGAGAGCAACCAAGTCCTTAACTTCCTGTTGGGCTCATAGATGATCAGCCTGTCCGAAAGGTAGGTAGGTGCATTACCATGCACACCCTCATGGACAAAAATGAGTATCTTAAAATGCACCCGAGCTGCTACTGGAAGCTAGTGCAGCTCTTTGCTTATTTCAAAAATGTGAGAGTTGCAAAGATTTTGCGATACGGATGGCATAATTTTGGATGACTTCTAGAATCTGAATGCAATTCTTACTGACGCCCCCCAAAAGGGTGTTACAGAAGTCAATTGTGGGAAGAATAAAAGCCTGTGGGAGAGAAATGTAGTTTTGCTGTGGTAGAAAAGGTCTTATCTGTCTCAGCAATTTAAGCTGGTAATGTGAACTTTTCAAAATATAGTTCACATGGGATTCCGCACTTATAGATGCTTCTAATACTACACCCAATGTTTTAACTTTATCAAGAAAAGAGATCACACAGTTCTCAATCTTAAAACTAGTGTAATCAGAAGAAGGTTTTGACCTAGATTGAGGGAACCCAAACATTAACAGCGGTTTTGTTAGTGTTGAGGCACATCCAGTTGGTCGACATCCCGTGCTTGATAGTGTAATAGATGGACTGCAGCTTTTCCATCTCTGTTTGATATGTCCCTTCAAGCTCAAACAACAGTTGCGGATCATCAGCATAGTTTGTAAATTGTACACCCATGTCAGCAAGAATGTCAAAAAGTGGTTTCATGTAGATGTTGAATAATATCGATGACTGACTCACACGTTGGGGGACACCGAAATTTACGGGAGCTAATGCGGAAGAAGCATTGACCCAGTGCACAGCAGACCTCCTGTTTCCAAAGAATGAGTGAACCCAGCAGATGGCATTTTCTGTGTAGCCCATGTTACGACTAGTGCAGGGATTGCCATCCTCTTTTTATCTAATTGGTATTTTTACTGTGAAGCACAAGCCATCTATTATAGAATGCTTTTAAGTTGGGCCAGGTTGAAATGAACCCGGTTGTGTATATTATAGTGAATCAGCCAGTACCTGGAGTTACATGATATACTTTTTGTCAACCCACATAATTGTGATCAGTGTGCAGCTGTAAGGGTGGTTCCCAGATCATGTTCCCATTCTCCTTTAACGTTGGGGGTCTGGGCTACCCTGGTTGATAGGAAGATTTTGTAGAGTGTGGAGGCTGATTGCTTCACCGTGCTAGGGGTGAGCACATATCCCAGGCTTGGATGTAACAGGGATCCCCTGGGAAGCATTCCCATACATTGGCTATTGCAGAGCGCAGCTTGAGGTACTGTAAATTCTGCAGAGGATTGTCCCCAACAATGACTTTAATATCATCCCAGTTAATGACTTGCCTATTGACACATATATCCCCCAAACGATTTATGCCTCTATGTTTCCAGTGTGTGGTCAGTGTCACATCTTGCATTAAGGGTAGGTATGGCGCGTCCCATATGGACATACCAGGGCTATATAACACAGTATTTTTGGGGCTACCCGCCAGTCCGGTCCACGCTCTACATGTCACCAGTGTTGGGTTCATGGAATTGTTGTTTCTCAGTCCCCCTGTAGTCAGCCTGTGCAGAAGTCTTATTGGACCCTGCTCTTGTGTTTCAATTGTCACGTGCAGTGCCTCGGGGCCCCCCTTTGTCCAGTATATTGCATAATAGGCCTGCGCTGAGAGGAAGTATAGTTCAAAGTTGGGGCAGCTGGTCCCCCCTGCTCATATGGTTAAGTAAGCCGTTTCCAGCTCACTCTTGGCTGTTCTTTCCATATAAAGGCTGAGCATGCTCCCTGAATCCTGGTGAAGAAGGATCTTCCCGGCCACACTGGTATTGTGCTGAACAAATAAAATAGTTTGGGGAGTATGATCATTTTAATGAGTGCTAGACGTTACATGAATGAGATCAGTAGGTTATTCCAACGGGTGAGTTTGGCGCATAGTGCGTCCGTGAGTTCCCCATAATTTAGGGTGCATGTTAGTTGTGTTGTGTGTGCTATATCCACTCCCAGGTATTTCACCTTTTGGGCACCCATTGGAGTCCATACAAGTCAGCGGGTCACTTAGTTGCATCCGTTAGTTGAAATACCTCAGATTTAGTGGCATTCAACCTTAGACGGCAGTACTCCCCAAATTCCTGCATGGCTTTCAGTATCTTTAGTAGATGTCTCTCTGGGTTCCTGACATATAATATCGTCGGCATAGAGAGTAGTAAGCTCCACTTTACCAGCCATTGGTATCCATGCTCTACTGTATCTTGCCCTCAATAAGTCAGCCAGTGGTTCAATCACCAGAGCGAACAACAGCGGGGACAGTGGCCAGCCTTGTCTTGTGCCTCCGGCCAGCTCCAGGATTGACAATAAAGCCCCATTAATGCACACACTAACATCACTTAAGTTGAGCAGTGCTACTAATAGAAAAACATAGATGCTAGAGTATTGCTAGAGATCTGCCGGCACTTGTGACCCACAAAGAAAGTGACCCAATGGCCTTTCACAAAAACAAATGCAGCTGGGGAGTGAGGTTGAGAAATCCCAGGCACCTATAAAGTCAATGACAAATCCAGAAGATCTGTCAGTAGTACTGGGGAGCTCAATATTAGTATGTTGGCACTCAAAGGACAACAATCTTCAGCAAGTACCAAATCCTTTGTATACATGTAGACACAGGGGTTACCCAATGTGTTTCATTCTCTGACCAAATAGCATTTTTACACACTTCTGTTAAGAAGGTTAAGATGGAGGTTTCAGGAAAAACCTGGTTTTCCCTTGATGTTATAAAGTATAGGAAATCTAAAAGGCTTTGTGAAAGACTTTGGAGAAAAATACCTTGTCTGGATGCCCTTGCTAAATATCGATCTACTGCAGCTGCTTATAGAAATGTGATTCTTTCTGCAAAGAGAAGTAACTTTGACAGTAGAAAATCCAATGCAAAATCCAACAAGAGAGATCTGTTTGTCAATTTTAGAGAACTAGAGGGTAACAAAGGTACAGGTACTGTAGGACATACATGCAACGCCTTGTGTGCTAATATTCAAAATGGGTTTTTCATGAAAATTAAATCACAACAAGCTGCCATTAAGACTCACTGACATTTATTTGACTCAGTTAGCCATCCTTTGAATGGTGATAAGGTTTCGATTGATCATAACTGTGCATCACCTGAATTTAGTTTAAATCGAGTCACAGAGGACAGATTCATTTGTATTGTGAGCAGACTGGGGCCCTCCGTTTGTGCTGAAGAGGCCTGTCCGCCAGCATTATTAAAGAATCCATTGGCTGACTTGCACCTTCTATCACTTACATTGTTAATTCCACTTTTCTTAATTCGGTGGTCCCACCCTGTATAAAAGATGTTAGGATAACACAGATATTAAAAAAGGAGACTCTCGATCCTGAGGGAGCAGGTAATTTCAGCTCTGTCACTAGTGTTCCTTTTCTTCTAAAAATATGTAGTAGGGTGGCCTACCTGCAACTCCAGTAATGTATAGATAAACACTGTCTATTGGGCATCTGCCAATCGGATTTTTGTACATGGCATGAGACTGCAATGCTCGTTTTACGGGCTAACGTAGCAGAGGTTGTGAACGGTGGCAAGGCTGCTCTGCTTATGCTCCTTGACCTTTCAGCAGTATTTGATCTGGTGGATCATTCTTTGCTGCTCGAGGGGTTAGGGAAGAGTGGGAACTGTTCTATGTCCAACATTTCTTGGAAGGCTTCATTTTTCGGTCCTCAAATGGCCATGGTAGCTACAGGTGGATTTCAGGCTCCTTCCGAACTGCTGTCTTGCGGTGTCCTGCAGGGTGCATGTCCTTCACCTACCTTGTTCAACATATATACTCATCCTTTCTTTGACCTTCTGGGTGGCATCAGTGTTAAATACACCAACTACACCAACGACAACCGTTGGTCTTTGAGCTGACTGGGAATTATGGTTTGGACTCAGCTACAACTAATAAGACATATGACTTGATCAAGGACTGGATGATCACCAATTCAATAGCCCTCAATAATAATAAAACTCAATTGATGATCGTGGTTTCGGACCAATGCATAGAAAAACCTGAGGAAAAATATAGCCATTTTAAAATCTCAGACTCTACCATCCACGTTAGGCTTTCTGTGAAGACCATAGGGCTCTATCTTGACTCAGTTCTCACTATGAAGAGACACATTATGCATGTGAAAGCTTCCTGTGCCTATGCTACTAAACTGATAAGGCAAATTAATCAATTTCTGTCAGCTGCTAATATATCATCAGTACCCTCTGTGTTGGTTAACACTAGAATTGACTATTGTAACATTTTATTGGCTGGTACCTCTAAAGGTAATTTAGCGCAGTGAGAGGGGTATGTGGGCTGGGCAGAACGGATCACATTATGAAGTCAAGGAGATCCTTTCATTGGCTGCCAGTCCATCATTAATTTCTTATAAAATGATTTCTCTCACTGATAATTGTCTCTGGCAAAGCGCCTGATTACTTGCTGAAGTGATTGCATAAGGTTCCAGTCATGCAAATCCTTCACTCTAATGGATCTAATAAATTAGTCTCTCCTCGATACAAGCTGAGCAATTTCGGTGGTACCAGTTTTGATGCATGTGCACCAGACCTATGGAATTCTCTCCCATCCAGTATATGTGACATCTCATGTCTTAACAGCTTTAAGAAGGTCTTAAAGACGTACATTTTCAATTCCAAGGATTAGGTTGCTCTTGTACATAGTGCTGTTTACTTCCTGACTCTGGCAATAACTTGATCTGTTTTATCTCTCTGATTGGTCTGTCTTCCTGTGCTCGCTGAGGCCCTGAGGTCTATGGGCATGTTGTGCTTAGTAAGAAATGAATAATAATAATAATAATAATAATAATAATAATAATAATAATAATAATAATAATAATAATAATAATAATAATAATAAAAAATACATAGGTGCATAGGTAAATAAACAGATAGATAGATAGATAGATAGATAGATAGATAGATAGATAGATAGAGTAGATGGGGCACCTGACTAAGTGACATAGACTAAAACAGTATGTACCTGTCCTCAATTTCATACTAATTGTACAGTATTTTGAATTACTCAACAGGGCGTGGATGTATGTACTAAACTCTTGTTTGCAAACCCATAAATATGCAAGAACACGTTGGCCAAATGTAGCTTCCTGTGTGTCCAATCAAGTCCATTATGTAAGATAAAATGGCTCAGATGTAGTCCCCATAAACAGCACAGTTACACATCCAGCGGCCCAACATACCCAAAAGTGAAAAGGGTTTCTGTCATTTAATAGGGCTTATAGTGTGCATTCCAGGAAACGTGAAAAGGAGATTTTAAATGAAGAATTAGCAGAACAGGCTCTCTGTCTTCCAGAAAACGTTGTGTAGTCTGCAGGTTTCGCATGTGCACTAGTGTAAATGTAAGATACTCGGATACAAATATTGCCAATGTTAACTGAACCTTTCTTCTGTCGGCAGAAAATAAATTAGTGACCTCCCTATGTAGGAAGAAATCATGGTTTCCCTTTTTCGAAAACAAAAATATCGGATCCTTTCCTGGCACAACCTGATACAGTAAATATGTCAAACCCCGTTATCATTTCCTATCATTTGCATATTTATTGAGAGGGGAAGATATCTGTTAGGTTATTCTGTGATTCTGTGTTTACTGAGTGCCATTTTTAGATAGAATGTATTAAGTGACTGCATCTTTCACTCAGAAATCTTCAAAGTGTCACGGATTCTAGTGTGAAACAAGGAATGCTGAGGAGTGGTGGATGGACAAGATTGGAATGAACCATGTCCTCCAGCAATTGTTCTGGCCACCTTTCCATTCCATCATTTTTCAGTCTGCCTTGCCATTGCCATTACGGGCGCGGACAAACTGAATCGAAATCAGGCTTCCTCCAGCTGAACAGCAAGGTCGCATCCCTTCCTCTCGAGACCACCACTATCTTGGGCCTCAAGATGGGGATGCCTGAGTTCACATAGAGAGGGTCGTGGCCTGGCATTTTAGACTGGTTGCCTATGAGTAGTCTACATCTGTATTGGTGCAGGTAGGCTAAAGGAAGATTTCGCAGAAGAATGTCAGTGGTTTTGTTTCATTCATAACCTTCCATCATTCACCATTTAGTTTTAGCGAGGCAGCAAATGCAACAAGGCAAGCAGATTGGTCTATAAACTGTGTTCACATAATGTGAAAGACAACTCATTTCCCCACCGATGCCACTGGCATCCTAATTTATCTGTCTCACACCGCTGAATTTTTTAAGTGTTTATCTTATTGGTTTTAAAGTTTTCATCTCACTTGTTTGCAGGAAAGAAAACGAGAGCAAATCAGTCATGATGGATTACCTAATTTTCTGGGCAGAATAAACCGGTTTTATAACACTGTTGATTTCCAGGTTATTAGCTAATAGAAACATTTATCAATTTCATCGCAGGAAGAAGAAAAAAAGGCAGTGATTGCATTTTAAAACTTTCATTAATGTTGCCACATAATGTTTAATGTTTGACATGTGTGTAGCAATAACAAAGTTGGAAAGTCTTGCGGAACAAATGTGTCTGCTTTCCAGGTCTTCTCTGTCCTCTGCTGTACATGTATGGGAATACATCAATGTTAATAAGAAGCATTTCTACAGATTACTGCAGATTTGTAATTCCCATTAGCATTCTTCGTTCATAGGGGAAATGCAGGAAGACACAGAGGACCTGATTCATTTATTATACATGCCTTTCTCACAGTCAGGAAAAACCATTGTCAGAAAATATGAAGTTATATATTTTTTTCGTCTGCCAAGGTGTGATCTAGTACACAGATCATGTTTTTGGATCAATGTTTTGCCAAGTACACACACTATATAGAACATGAAATGAGAACCCAACATCGACCTGGAGTTTCTTCTTTGCAAACTGTTTGAAAAGCACAATTGCCATTGACAAGGTGTCCCCTTCCTCGACAGAGTCGTTACTTTGGGTGGGGGGCATATGAGGGCTATAGCCCCGGGTCTTTTGGTTCTAGCTCCTGATAGAAGCTCAGGGGCTACAACCAAAAGGCCTTGAGTCCCAACAATCCTGACATTAGCGTAGCCCCGGATCTTTTCCAGACCTAGCAACACCTCTCTATCGCAGACAATCTTAGACGCCTCCAGTTCGTCTGGTGTTTTTTATACAGTAAAAAGCTTTCTTGTGTTGAGAGCAAAGAACGAAAACTATGAATTTAGAATGTTAGTAGAACCATCATTTGGTGTCCTGCGGCGACACTATCGGCCTGATTACGAGTTTGGCAGTACTAACTTGGCTGATACCGCCAAACACAGTTACCATCAGCACATTTGAAAGGTGAGAAGAAGTTTGTAGTGAGAGGTCAGGAGAGGACTGCAGTGTGAGGCGAGGGGAGGATCATAGTGGGAGGTGAAGAGAGTAGTGCAGTGAAATGTAAGGAGAGGAGTAGGAGAAAGGTTAGTGGGTAACCAGAGAGAGAGTGGGTGCATGAAGACAGGAGGGACAGAAGAGAGAGATAGCTAGGAGACAGGAAGTGGTGATGAAGATCGTAAGAGCGAAAAGGATAAGAAGACTGAAGGGACTAGGAAGGGAGAGGAGATGGTGGCAGAAAGAAAGAAGGAAGAGGACCAAAGGTGGGTAAGAGAGGGGGCAACTGGGAAAGAGTCTGCAAGGAACAGGGCATCTGTTTTGGCAAAATCAAAGTTTAAGAACTATGAAAGACTTTTGCAGAGTTAGGGTACCCCCGAGAAGTCCTGTAAAGAATATGACAGGTCAGACTGCAACATGTATTTCCTCACCTTAGTCAGATTCCTAGATAGTAGGAGTTACTGATCTCTAGACAAATGAACCTCAGATGTAGAGGTGTCTGGGTAAGGGAGGTGTAAAGCTATGAGTGACAATAGAAGGGCGACCAATAGTGTACCCCCTTCTACAGTCTGTTGTGTTAAATTGAACAATCTGAACAGCTGAACATTGAATACGCTGCATATTCTATGTGGTTTATGATAACAACCTTTAAACCTTCTGGGAGACTACCTGAATTATTATTGCAATCTGTTACATAGAACAGACACAACCAGATGGGTATACCAACTTCTCCTTTTGTGGTGATGTGGGCCTGGAGCTGACTATAGTCTCAATAAGGTTGTGAAGTGTTCGCAGTAGCAACCCAAACATCAATAGCAAAAAGTCTCCAAAATAAAAATAAAATGTACAATCAAAGTTCTATACAAATACATATACTTTAATCAATCAATGAAAAATCAAATAACTATTTAGAAAACACAAGCACAAACACAGCCTCTGTAAGAGAACACACAAAACGTAGAACTGGTGTAGAGCTGCACTGTGGGTACTTGATCAAGGGTGATCAGGTAAGGAATTGCATCAAAGTCAATTTTTTAAATGGACATGTCTTTCAAGATGAAGGGGCGTCTCAGTAACTTCTGACCAAGATGTGGACCAGAGCAACAGGCCCACTTCACAATATGTTGTTCTTTATGTTAGGTGGTTGGACAGTGTTGTACTGGGGTTCTCAGTACTTTCATTTTGGCCGAAGCGGGTTTGAGATGCATCAATTCATGTTGATCCTGGCATGGAGTTGGCATCAAAATGGCATACAGATGAGGCTCTGTGCTGTTTGAGTCTGCATTTGATTCAATGCAGTTTGAAGTATACAAAAGGTTTGGATTGCTGATCAAGTTGGTTAGAGAGGATTTTACTGCTGGATTCAATAGATGCTTGACACAATGGCTTCTAGCGTTTCGAGTCGATTTTTGAGTCGGGTTGGAGTAAGGTCTTGTTGATTAACTGTGGAGCATCTTTCAAACTCCACAGCGAATCAACAGTGCCTTGCTTCGACCCAACTCGAAAATCAACGCAAAACGCTAGAAGCCATTGTGTCATGCATCGATCTAATCCGGCGGTAACACTGTGACAGTCAAAGGCTTTCACAGTGGTGAGCCTGCTTCTACACCCTTGCCAGATGGCATTTTGTCAGGCCCCCCCATAAGAAACAAGTAGTACAGTACAATGTTTATTTATTTTGGATGGAAAACATCTATCCATGAAACAACACATACAATACAGTACATAAAATACAGCACATGCAATGCTACTGGAAACAATCATAACCTCTTTCTCCAAAGAGCATTAATTAGCACTAGGTCTGTAGTAAAGAATGCAGTGGCTCTGAATGATTTGATTATCTCACTGAATTTAGATTGCCTCTTCATCATGGAAATATGGACTCATACTAATTCTGTTTCACAGTTTCACTTACTTGTCCCTTTTGGCTTTTTGATACAATTTGAAAACCGGGTGTTGAAAAAAGGGCGTGGGGTTGCTATAATGTTTAAATTAACTCTTGCAATATCACATTTTCTAGGTCTAAAATGGGAGGAGCAATCATTTTTCATACCGTCCCACCAACTTGGAAGATATCAAAGTCCTGATTTGAAAGATAGATTCAATTTACAAATCATGACTGTAATCCCATTCCAGATTATTTTGTTCTCTAGTTTTCGCATTGCACATCTCATTATACATCTTTAACCACTGCCCAAAATATCCAAATTAGGAAAGATCAGCTCATTTGCTATTGATTCTGATTGGACATCTATTTCCCTCCCCTTGAAAACGGCCTAAATCCTCTTTTGATTGGTTCCTTTAGTTTCTAAGCCTCAATCCCTGAGAGTTATGACTCCACCCCCTTGAATTTTCTTTCTGACCAATTTTACTATTGCATCTAAATCTACATGGCATTTATTTCAATTTACAAATGAACATCATACAATAAATATGTTTGAATGTGTCTGACCATGCCAGTCTTAATGAAATGTGTCTGCCGTCAGCAGGACATTGCAGGTTTGAATGGCAGATTTGTGTAATTAATTCAACAAATATAACAGTTATCAACAAAATAATTTCTATACAGATATCTAATTCAAAAAGCTATCATCTCGCTGAGTCTCCACTTTGTGACATTTCCTGGGAAACTATCATCACTTTTCAGCTTCTACCATCAGTTCCCAAGGTCGAATTTTTATGAAAATTGAGTCATTGGATGGAGTTTTCCATTTTCTTTGCATAGATATTTAAATGATTTCTGTTAGAGTTATGTTTCTGGGCTATTAGCCAAAGTATGATCCTCCATACAATAAAATGTAAAAATAATGACATGCATGTACGAACTTCAATTTCACACTACATGTCTTTTCTTCGAAATTAGACATCCTACTGGCCGTCTGCTTCTTTGTTTATTCTACAGGCTCCAAAGTCATTTACATTCTTTTCCCAGGGCTAATGCCCATGTGGGTCCTAATCTTCCTTGAGCAGTGGGTTAACTCCACCCCTTACTCAAGTGGCAGTCTCTGTAATATGCCAGTTTGCAGCCACACCTGGATTTCACCAGGAATCGAAAATGTTTATTTATTTTTAAGAGTTCACCCCTATTAGCTGGGCCTAATGTTTTCACAGTGGTAATCAGTTCACCTCTTAAAACTTTAGTCTGGCACAAGCTCTGTCCCTTTCTTGACTCTGTGAGCTTCAAATAGAATCTTAGATAAATATAAGAGCGGAGCTGGAGCCCTGCATCTGATTGGGCAAGGTGAGCATTTCTGGGCCTTCAAATCACATGAGAAGGCTGAGCACAGCTTTTCTTTCATGGACAAAATAATTGTATTTTTGCCTTAAACTTAAGGATTTTAATAGGCACCTTTTTGGTCACAAACATCTACGTACAATGGTTGATTATTTGGTTAAATGCCCATCTCCGGAACTAAGAATGAAAATGTTAAGACTATGTTTTAACTTATGGCCTGTTAATGAAATTTTGTTAAGACGAGGCCTGATCAAAAAAGTATTAGGCTATTGCCGGTTTTGTAATGACACATCTTTTATAGAAATGTTACAACATATAATTATGAAATGTAAAGCATTTGATTTCCACCGTGTCAAACTTGCTAAATGTGTGAATCTAAATTACTGCGATCACTCAGATGCTGAAACTTGGGCGGTAATTTTTAATTCTCTCAAGTTGTCTGTGAGAATTGCAACAATTCACATTTTAGATGCAGCCTACCCAGATGAGCAAAAAAGTCGTATTATTCATAAAATGAAAACAAACCAGTGATACAAATAATGCTTAATCTATCTGTTGGAATGTGTTATTGTTTTTCAATCTCTCTCACATATGTATGCAGGAAGTATATATATAATTATTATGAAACATTGACACATATTGCAGATAAATGTTATGACTTATTGCTCTCTCAAATATTGTGATGACAACTAGGAAGGAGCTTTTTTTTTTCTTTTTATAATATTGGTAACAATTGTTAATAATTGTCAATAAGTGAATTTTCTCACTTTCTTGCTTTCTTGTTTTTGTATAAATATATTTGTAAAGTTGATTTTTCAACTAAATCAAATAAAAAAAAAAGAAAAATGTATTTTTGAATGTGTAATTCCTTAACACATGCTTTGATATCTTGTATCAGGCCATCAGTGTTCAACTTCCCATTATGCTATACATTTGAATGGTTCAGTCCAGAAAGTTTCCTCTGTAAACAGTTCCTTTCAACTCAAACTGCCAGATGTATTCAATTCTATGTCAGCTTTCTCTTTGGGAAAAATGCATTTCAGTGTCTCAATAGCCTCTAATGGAAGGTATGCCTAATTTCTTTTGAGCATTATCATTCACACACAGGGAACACTACGTTTTATTTGTCCTTTTTCCAAAACACTGTTGGGGTATTTGGCAATGTTGAAATTCCATGTTTGCCTTTTTAGTCTGCGTGTCAACTGTGTGCTTTCAAATCACAGGAAGGTATTTCTGCATTTTTAGGCCCCTGTCATCCAGGCACAGTTTTATTTTGTCTTGAGGCTGAAAATACGCCCACAAAACCCTCAACCCTGCTCTTTTAGCATGGTGACACTCCTGAGAAACAACAGGGAAGAGTGGGATTTTGATTTGTCTTCACTTTAGTCATTTGTTTTTCTTCATCACTTTTGATCGAGAATGTCCTGTTTTGGCTGGTCTTGTTTTCCTTCTTTCGGGTTCCTGAGGTATGGAAGGGGCCTCTCTCCTTCCTGGCTCTCCTCTTGGCCCTTCCTTTCCCAGTTTCCTGGGCCCTTTCTGGACTCATCTTTTCCCAGTCCCCAGGCTCGGAAGGAATATTATGTTATTGTTCTAAATAGAGGAGTACAAACAGTTGTTAAATATTTTTGGTTAAACCACATTTCCTCGAATAACATTTCAGGATAAGACATTTGTTTTTCTATCCCAGACACTATTTGTTGACAGTCATGAATCATAAATTACCATTTTAATGTTATTACTCACTGGTTTTATATTTTAGCTTCCTTCCAGGACTTTGATCTTACCTTTAATTCCTCAGATGGTTCCTCAGCTCTAACTTCAGTGTGCTCCTCAATCACTATTAAAGCTATTCTGGAATGACAGCTTTTTCACTGAGTGATATAGACTCATTTATCTTCCGTCTGTTCTCTAGGGATGCAGATCTTAGAGGCAATACATGATATTTTGTATACAATCACAAAACTACCATGCCAAGATGGAAGACATTTCCGTTCCTTGGTCTGGATTCTCTGGAAATTGTAGAGATAAACCTTGCCACCTACCTTCTACTCCTTTTCTGTGACCTTCAAGTCTTAGGATGATTTCATCCCTTCAGCTGACTTCCCTAAGGTGTGCTGTGCATATGCAAAAGTGTGCTGAAGGTGCTTCCTTAGATTATCAATGTACTGATGAGTATTGTACCCATTAATCAGTGGCTGCTCCTGAGTTCTATACAGCAGGTGCTGTGGTACCACCATTTTTTGTGCAGTCATAAGTTCAAATGAAAACACTTTAGTTGCAGACGATGGTGTAGATCTAATAGCCACCAGGACAA